>NC_092038.1:131243131-132615299 GCF_003086295.3 Arachis hypogaea
TGGAAACCACATCATCAACAGCGCCACCTTCACCCCCTCGTGTTCGTGGCATGTTAGATTCGTTGATCGAATACTGCCATATTCTAGAAGGTTCTCAAGCCTTCGCAAACGTTGGTATCAGTGCTAACCATTTCATACACCGGCTTCTCACATTGCAATCATGCCTCCGCGACAATGATCGTGATCCGCAACAACATTGTTGTTCCAAGGTTATGGACCTGTCCTATGATCTGGAAACCTTGTTCGAGGACATTGAGCTTCAACAGCACGTGGGATCTTCTTATTCGTCTGACCCCCCTTTTTGGTCTCAATTGTTAGCTACACAACACAAACTTGTTCATCAAGGTTCTTCTTCCACTCTCTATGGTACTTCACAAAGGCTTGCTTCCATGCTCAAACTCTTAGACCAATTTGTTAATGAAATCAAACCCTTTGCTTGTTCGCTTCCACTTCCTAAAACTCAAATTCATGTTATAGTGCAAAAACCCCAAATTGGATATAACTACCATGGTCTTAAACAACTCATTGATGAAAATGAAAGTCCTAGTAGTAGTGTTGGTTTTGATGATAATCATGGTTGTGTTTTGAGGTGTAATTATTGTACTTCCTTACGTTTTTCTTCTTTGAGAAGGGGTTTTGGTTTTCTTCAGTGTTCTGCTCCATTCAAGGACCTAAAGCTCCCACCTTGTTGGAAGGATTTAGGGTTTCCATGGTATCTTAAACAGTGTGTTGAATTTTACAACTTTGCTTCTACAAATTTTCCTTCGAGACCCAATAAGGAAACAATTTTGTTGTTGTGGATAGCAGAGGGATTTGTTCAGCAGACACATGGAACAAGCTTGGAGGATGAAGCATCTCACTATTTTGATGGTCTTTTGCAAAGGGGTGATATAGAAAACCAGTTCAATCATCAATTCCCAATTGTACCAAAAGGGTTTTTCTGCTTTGACAATTCAAATGGTGGCATTGATAAGGATAATCTCCCACAACATGAGCATCATGTGTGCATGCCATGTTTTTCTGAATCACAAATGGAAACAATTTCTAACCTCCCAAATTCTAATGTTTTTCGATCTTTCTTTGTGTTTAGCCAAAACTATAACTATTCTTCCAACACACTTCTTGAGGATCAACACTACTGTGACAAGTTCAAGTTAACCTCAATGGTTTTTCTCAAATTAACTAACTTGAGGGTGTTGATTCTGTATGGAATTGGTTTTTGTATTGTCCCTGAGTACATTTGTGGATTGTTACATCTAAGATACCTTGATCTCTCTAACAATCCTCTTAAAGAGTTGCCTGATTCACTCACTAATCTGCTTCGCCTTCAGACATTGAAGATTCTTCAAACTTACATCAAAAGCCTTCCCAAGAATTTGTACAAAATGGTAAATTTGCGCCACGTCTGTACAGACTCTGGCATGTGTTTTGAATCTGTTCCTCCATACATTGGAAGATTGGTTTCTCTCCAAACTTTCAAGGACTTCGTTGTCAATAGGCAGAACGGATGCAAGATCATTGAGTTGAAGGATCTGAACAACCTCCGTGGAAAGCTATGCATTCGACAGCTTGAAAATGTGACATCTTGTGATGAGGCTCAACAAGCAAGATTGTATCTCAAGAAACATTTAACTTGGTTGAGGCTATGTTGGTCTGAATCAGATATCCTTGATGTTGATGTTAACTTTGATGTCATTGAGTTCCTTCAGCCTCATCACAATTTGCAACTCTTGGAGATTTATGGATACCTTAACTCCACATTCCCAAGATGGATTTCAGATACTTCATTCAAGAATCTTAGCTCAATTACTTTGGAGGAGTGTGTCTGTGAACAGCTTCCAGAGTTTGGTGTATTACCTTCTCTAAGGAGCCTTAGAATCTCTGTAGTTACTGGGGTGAATGATATTTATGAAAGTTTCTATGGACATGGAAAGGTCAAAGTTGGTTTTCCATCACTTTGCACATTGTATGTTTCCTTTATGCTTGATTTGGAAACCTGGTTTGGATTTGCTAATGGTGATTTACCAAAGTTGGAGAAGCTTCACATTATTTCTTGCCCAGAGCTGAAGCACCTTCCAGAGATGAAAAACTTGAGTATGCTAAATGAGTTGGTGATTGAAGAATGCACAAAACTAAACTCATTACCCAAAAATGGATTGCCAGGAAATGTTAAACTTTTGAGGATACATCATTGTCCTGACTTAGCAAAAAAGTGTAGAAGAAAAGTAGGTACTGAGTGGAAGAAAATAGCTCATATTCCATCAATAGATGTGTAAGTATTGGAAAAAAAAAAGAAAAAATATTATAGCTTTTTTGGCTGTGTTAAATTGGCTGTATTGTCTTTAGCATTAATCAAACGCCTAAACTTTGATTTTAGCAGCTAGGGTGAATGTTAGAGGCTATTTTCATGTTGGGTCACATGGTCATGAAACTCTGATGTACTTCTTTCTGAATATAATTGTAATCGCTATTTCGATAGTGATGACCAAGAGAAAATTGTCTATGTAAATTATAATTAATTGCAGAATAATCTGTAAGTTCTACTATTCATAGTATAGTATTCTGGAATTGGCCTATCTAACAAAGTTACACTTAAAATTTTCAAGACAATATAATATTAGTGACTTATAAGATATTTTATGCATGTAAAAACACAATTATATATATATTATAAGATATTTGATTCGGCGCTATAGCTATTTTGGAATTATGTATAAACATGGTTTAACTACCGAAAAAAACCAATTTATTCACACATAATCCAGTCGAATGTAATGACTATAATAATATATAAACATAGATATGAAAAATGATGATATCGATTTTTAATTATTTGTAAAGGTTTGAATATAGATGATTCAACCGATTAATCAAACCAACTTGCTCGTATCTAATTTGATCGAATTTAATAACTGTGGTAATATATAAGTATAGATTTAAAAAATAAGAGTTGAGAAATATTGGTAGTTATAAAGTATTCTTTAAGGAGTTGAAAGTTTAAAAAGAAGAAAAAGTTGAAGATTTTGTTGGACTGAAAACTCAAAATTCTCTTATTTATAGATTTCTAAAAAGTGCTATTAGATACTTATAATCAAAACGTGTTGATCCTTCATGGTAAACGACTTCATACGAGAAAAGGGATATCGACTATCAAGCACAAATAAAGGGAACACTCATTTATGAGGCAAAATAATTCATACTAGCCCATGCAGGTTTCGAACCTGCAACCTTCGCGTTATTAGCACAACGCTCTAACCAACTGAGCTAATAGGCCAATTTATTAATAATGTTATATAATATTATTTTTAGTACAAATATAAATGAAGTTTTGAATATTATTTCTAAAATTGTTTTAACAATATCAATTAAAAATAAAATTGGACATAATAGCCATGACAAGTGATTCTATTTGTAGCCTATTCAATTTTTTTTATTAAAATACTGTTTGAGTTAAGATTAATTTTAATAAACAATTATGATAACAAATATTTATTGAGTTAAAAGTCTAATTATAGTTTAATGTGTATACTTGTGATGCAAGTCCATTATTGTTTAAGTATTTTCTCAATACTTCAATTCAAAGTATAAGTTCATAATACCTTTATTAAACACCGTTCAGTCAAACAAGTAAAAAGAAAGGACACTTATATAATCATGTTTGAAATAAAAAAAGAAAAGGGTAAAAGGACATATGACATTATTACTAGATAGTTGGGGTTCTAGAAAAGAAACAAAATACAAGATAATGCCACCACTACAAGGACATCAGAGGATCAACATTTAGAAAAAAAAAAAGAGTAAAATGCAACATGTAAGAGCAACAAAACAATACAAGGACAACATAGGTAGTAGAGGAGCTCCTCAACAAGTAAAGTTAGTGGAGTAGAATGAAAAAATAATTGCATACTATTAGAGACAGTTCTAACGAGTTATTGGTACAAGGCATTGGAAGAGGCAATAAAAAACAAATGGAAAGAGCAAGCTGAGTCTAGAAAGGAGGCCTCACTTCAATATTTGAAAGCAAGAAAAAGAAAGCAATTCAAGAACATCATCTAAACATACTTGAGCTGAATTCTTTTTCTTCTATTTGTGCTTCATTTCAGATTTTCTTTGTTATGACTATCTAATGTTATCTTTATGTATTTGAGAAAAAGGGTAATTATATGAGTAAAAAATCATGATAGAAGAAGCAAGAGAGATGCATGCAAAAGTCAAATGAATTGTTTCTATATAAATTGATTTCAGTGAACTAGGATTAGTTCTCCTTTGTCAGATTGGAATAGCACTTGGTGGTGAGTTGAATCTGGTTGGGTTCTCCTTTTAAGTTGGAACAGCACTTGAGAAGCTGAGCTTTGGGGTAGAAAGTTTAGTGAAAGATACTAGATGAATTAGGTTGTAATTCATTAGTATTGGTGATTGTAATCAGTTTGATTATAGTGAAAATTCTACCATAATTGTGATGGAGACTGGACGTAGGTTTCATAGCACATAAAAACCGAACCAGAATACATGTTGGCCTCTTTCTCTTCTTATCTTTTCTGTTTCTATATGATGTATGAGACAAAACAAAAAAATCTCCTGCATATTTAGTTTCGACGAAAACAGAGCTTAAGAAGTTTAATTCTGAGTTAACTTGATTCAACCCTCTTCTTAAGTTCTAACGAATCCATCAAATACAATTAAAAAAGGAAAAGTCTAAGGGGCCAGCAACTTTATTAAATTCTGGCCAACATGTAACCAACAAAAAAAATGAGTAATCCCACATCATTGAATGAAATCTCACACCATTAAAAATATTATCCATGGCTACTTGATAGCTACAAATCACAAAAGTTGCTAGCCCCCTAGCACTCCTCATTAAAAAAAATGTGTTCGAACAAATGAAAATTGAATGTAATATCACAACAACATTTAAAAAATAAAACCATCAATTATTAATCTCACGTAAAAAAAAGTTTAAAAAAAAGTCGTGCCAACATATTAAAATTTTTGTGTGGGTTGATTTTTTTAAACCTTCTTCGTTTTCATCTCTAAACTTACCCATTTGGCTGTTTTTGGAGCCTTGTTTCATAGCAACACTCATAGCCATCAGCTGTGAATACTACATTCGGGTCTACAGTTGCTGCCAACTCTTGGAGAAGAAAGCCCTTCGACAAGTCAGATAGTAAAAATTAGGGAGGAAAATATAAAAAAAATACATGGAAGGCAACCCTTAACACCCGAAAAAATATGTATCATCAAATCTATTCTCACTTACTACATATTTATCTATTTTCTCTCGGCGCTCGGAGTGTGGGCCATTGTCCATGAAGTCTAACACCCATAGGTTATCAGTCTGCCGGTGGAGTACATATAGCTACCAGTGATCATCTCGACACACTAGAACAAACCACTTCATCGTTGAATAAAGCATGTTAGCATATAGTTATTTTTTTCACATTCTTGTAATGTAAAATAGATTTTGTGTGTGGATAAGTAAGTACATGAATTACTTACATATTTAACTTGTTTCGCCTTCCCTGCATCGAATCAGTGCTGCCCGCGGCTCATGAAACTGCTAAGAACAGGGACAAAACCAGTGTTCGTCCCGACACATCGTATTATGGCCTGCAAATCATTTTGCATTAGTTAAACACCTAACGAAATTATTTAGAGTATCCTTCACCGAGGCAATTATGGGTATTAATTAATATTAAATGGGTAAGGACAGATTGCACTAACCATTAGTCTCGGTGAAATACAGTAAAAATCGGTGCAAAACCTTGCGTTGTTCGAAGCATTGAACATGGCACAACAGTAATTAACCACCTGAATAGAATAAACGCATTGCATTTCAGAGCACTTTAATGCAGAACACATGCTCAGCAATTGATTACAGTTTTTTTTTGTTTGCACTTAACGTATCGCATACTCTTCTATGTCATCCCAATGATTGAAGGTCCGCTCGCTGCAGCTGAACATCATCACCATTGCGAATCCACGCGAGCATGGTATTCTTTGCACCCCTACGATTTATCACCCACTTGTATATCCTGTTCATGTCATCACCTGTAGGCCTTGCAGCACCCCCAGATGGCATTAGTGTGTCCACCACATCTTTTATTTTTCTTATGTTTTCTGGTGTTTCGGGTTTTGGAGTCGCATTTTGTTCATTTGTTACCAGAGATTTCGGCGTTGAGTTCGGTATGTGCATCTGAGTGATGCCAAGCGAGAATGACGGGATTGGAAAGTCAACTTGAGCTGGGTCCTCTGGTGCAACATACATTACCATTGCAAGTTCTCTGGATTCCCTGCACATTCATTAATAATTAAGTGTTCTTAACTGAGTGATCTTAACAATTAAGTGCTCTTAACTGAGTGATCTTAACAATTAAGTGCTCTTAACTGAGCGCGAACTAAAATAAAGAAAGTTGTGTAACCAGCATAAGATTATATGGATAACATCTATTATTGATTAAACATTCCACCTCAAAAGCAGGAAAAAGTCAGAGATAAAATGTCATGCACCTATTATAATTATCAATACTTCGTATTATTGTTAAATTCATTTAACTTGCCTTTTCTTTGAAGGTTATTCATCAACATTATCATCTGTTCCGTTTCCAACAGGTGTGTCAGGCATTGTCTCATCTCCTTTGGACATTTTAGCACATGTCTTCCTCATACTCATAGTATTTCTCCTAATGGACTTGTTTTGGGACTCTTGACTGCAGTTTCTGTTTAAATAAATTAGAAGTTGAGCAGCTATAGGTGATAATAACAAAAAATACCTGATACAAATCTGATCTAATCAAGTAAATCTAGTACACTTAAATGCATAAATGATGTTAATTCAAAAGTTTATCCAAAACTTCTTCGTGCAGAATAAAGTAAAGAATGAATAGTAACATCCACAGTGCCAACCAGTTAGCAACCATAATGCCACACAGATAACATCGGGTATGAGGCATGCATAACAGCCCAATGTAAATGATCAATATTAGCTATTCGAACTCCTATTCAAGATAAATCTACAAGTGACAACCCCTAATATTGCCATCCTTCTCAACTAAGCACAATATTATACATAGGTAACGTGTATTAAAATTAGTTTATAGATGGTAAAATTTTATATACCAATAAATGTAATGATTAATTATGTCAACGCAGATGCCCAAATAAAAAAAATTATACTAGTGTACTATTAAAATGAGGCAGTTTAGAGCATTAAAATTTCATACTATAACTGAAAATCCAGTAACTTGCATTTCCTTGGAAGGCCCTTCATCAACATTATCATCTGTTGCATTTACTATTGACGTGTCAACCAATGTCTCCTCCACTATGGGTGTTTCCATACATGTCTTGTTCGTACACACTTTATCCCCCCCCAATGCATCCGTTTTGTGAATCTTGGCTACAATTTTTGTTTAAATAAATTGGAGGATGAACAACTATAAGTAATAATAAAAAAGGTCACCTAGCACAAATATAATCCGACCAAATAAATCTAGTACACCCAAATATATAAATGAGTTTAATTCAAAATTTTACCCAAAGCTGCTTCGTGCCGAGTATAGTACAGAATGGACAATAACATCCGTAATTCCAATCAGTTAACATCCATAAGACCACATGGATAACATAAGGTGTTAGGCATAATAACATCCAAACTAATAAGACAAAAATTAGCTATTCGAAATACTATTTAAAGTAACTAGTATTGACATTACTTAGATCTTTATTTAATTGGAATAACACTCATGAAACTGTCATCCATGTTGCACATTAAAACCAAAGCAGCTTAGTAAAGGGTATTTAGCTATGCACATAAGGGAGAGGACACATAGTAATCAAAGTTATTATGTTATCAAATAAATGCTAAAACACAAAAAGATGTATTTACATGTGTAAGGTCTATTGCCATGCTCAAGATAAGTAGCTCCAACAGTTTTTTAAAGATAGATCTACTAATTACGGCATCAATATCACACTTCTAAAATTAGATAAATAATTAATTACTCTATACATGGTAAAACTTTATATACGATTAAAAAGGCGCAAAATCTATAAAATATTTATACTATAATACTATTAAAAAGACGCAGGTTAGAGTAATAAAATTTTATAACAAAACTGAAAAATTCTTGAATTACCTTTTTTTAGAAGGATGTTCATCAAATTTAGTAGGTGATGCGTGACCAGCCAGTATGTCGGTCTCATTTTCTTCTATCGTGTGAGCTTCTTTACGAGTCTTTCTATTAGACTTTCTTTTTTCCTAATGCATCCTCTCTTTGATACACGATTTTGCTTTTTCAGTAACCCAGACATCTTCCCAATTAAATTTAGAAGTCCCTACAGTGGACAAAGTATAAGTTTTATTTTCGTTAGAGCTTAAAAGAAGTGATCCGATTAACATATCATTCACACTTATCACTACTAAAAGATTATATATCTATCATATTCCTCATCGAGTGAGATGTGCTTTCCTCTTCATCCATCTTCTTCAGATCAGCAATCTACTAGTCTCTGATCCACGGTTCTCTCCCATTATATCTTCCTAAATCTCCATTCTTGTTAGCATGGAGATATATAATCTGTTATAGTAATTGCTATAAATAAGGCATACTATAAAATAACAAACAATAAATCAAAGGTTAGGAATACATGGCTCACTAGTAATGCAAATATACATCCATCCACTGTCTTCTTTCCTACATCCTGAAACCTCAGAACTCCCTCAATTAGAAAATCATAAATGTACCTCGCCCAATATATCTTCCTTGGGTTCGATACATCAATGGCAGCTTGTATACGTATGTCTGAAACGGTGGCCTTTGGCGAGGGAAAGAAGAAACATTTCACTATCAACATGATGAACTGTCTCCAGAAGTTGATTCTATCGGCATCGGACTGCATCGAGCATGTAATAACATCCCTTTTCAAATCTGCTTGTGTCTTTCCTGTGAAGCTGTTAACAAGTCGGTGCTCTACTGGTATTTCTGGAATTTTGAAACTATTCCCTGACAAACACAAAATGAGTCGATGCAGTCAAAATAATTAATGGCTAATTTTATCGAAAACATATACTCAACAAGAGTATTGTGGATATTTTTTTTCCTTTTCTCCCTATTTTATTTGGGGATTGCTTACCATGGTTCGGTAGTTCAAAACACCGCGCAATTGATTGAATCGATATGGGAATTTTTCTTGTTCCGACGATCAAAGACTTCTCATCCCAACTATATGATGATGCTAATGCCACCATTATATCTTGGTTGACAGCCCATTCAGGCACATATTACAGCCAGCCAAATCCCATGTTCTGCACCTCTATTATTTTTTCTCCGCGCCCGCGTCTGAACCTAATTGCTTCATAACTGAAGCCACGCAACATGGTGAGCACCTAGATACCAGTGTTTTTTACACAAACATTCATAATCACCACAAAGTGACAATGAAGGAGAATATCAGTTTTAACATTTACTATTAAAACACAATATTCCGAGTTTATAGTTAATTCACCGCTAACCATCCAACGTACCTTTTTTGGTCCACCAGTTTTTTTTTGCGATCCTCTTTCGGAAATGTTATTCTTGTGTGTCTTTTTTTGCTCCTGGTACGAGCCATGCCTACTTCTTATTTTTTGAACACCTGTTCACAAGCAACTGCTATATATACTCCGATAACCCACTTAAATTTATCATTAACATACCAACATGTTTATCAATAGCATAGATACGCTAACAACTTTGCTTAGTATAACATCTATGATTGAAACATATCTTGCTCTATCATTATACTATCACAGTGACCCCTCAAAATACCATTTACATGTCCAACTTTTTGAGAGTTTATTGTTAATGTACTCCCACTATAGCTAACTACCATAATCAGTCAACTATTAAAAAATACATAATCTAAGTGACAGACATGAAAAAATACTTTATTCATATTTGTTTTCTGTCTCATGGTAGAATTGACAAAGAAAAAAAATGAACGGTACCTGAAACAGCTAAAATGAAAGCGATTTCGTTTTTGCTCTACTCCTTCGCTTCAAAATTTGTGGAACCGTAACACTCTAGAAAAATCATGGATGCTTATCAAAACGGAAAAAAAAAACCCTTTTTTGATGCCTTCCCTTCATCTCCAGCCCAAAATGTCATCTTTGCAAGTTTTTTTCTTTTCCCAAACCCATCAACGTGAGATAAAGAACAAAATTTTCATCGTTAACATCGACTCCAGCCGCATGCAACAACTGATAATGTAGCCCCAATATGCCAATTAATCGAAACATAAAACTATATAACATACCTATAGGAGTCGGAGACAGGGCTATGCGATGCTCGGTTTTTTCAGTGGAGACTTTCAAAATATCGAGGCAACTTGAACAAAATGGCTGCTTCATATTTGTCACATTATTAACTACTTGAAAGAAAACACAACACCAAATATACAAAATAGCAATTCAGACCATGGTTGAACAGATAAAAATTCAGGAAAACCGTAACACACCAGAAAAATCATGGTTACTTATTACGGTTTGACTTAACCTTGTGTCCTATCGGCTGATTTTGATGCTTAATCACAATGCACCCAAACAAGTTCATAGCATTTTTTTTCAATTGTTTAAAAAAAAATCAGTTCAATACACGTTTATACGCACCACATACGTGAGAATAAAATATTCATAAAAAATAGAGAATTGAAATATTAATAGAAAGGCTTTTTATAAATATATTGTCATATTAGAAAGCATCCATGAAAGACACACCAAATTCTATTGAAGAGTTAAGACAGAAATTTTGAATGGTGTCTTGCCATATCCATAATCAATTAAGAGGAAATACTTTATGCCAAAATAAAAATCAAAAAATAAAAAACTACACCTAACACAGTATCAAGATTCAAGAGTATTATATACTATAACCTATAATCAGAACATGTCATTCACATTGCAAAACGAGTCTGTTATAGCATAATTATCGAGTGACTCCACAATTTCGATTAACAAAGATTTCGGAGAAGGAAAGAAGAATGATTAGTATCAGAATCGAATGAAAGTATTAATAATGAGTAAAGAGAGAAGTCACATTACGACAAACACAACGAAGACAGTGTTCAAAAGCATGATCATGTAACATGCAGAACATGATCACGCGCACCATAAAAACATACTACGCCTCCAAATAAAATGTTAGGTAAACAATGATCATCTTGAACAATATAAACAACTACTAATCAAATAAAAACATACTACGCCTCCAAATTAACCATCTAAATCTTAATATTAAAATAACCATCCACACACTTAGTAAAATGAACATTCAATATTTTTATTATTCATGTTGTTTAATATTTTCATTGTTTATCTACACTTTTCCTAATTAAAAACAAGGGAAAACAGAATCACTATAAACCATGACAATATAATGGCAAGTGGGGTTAATAAACTGAAAGTATTAAACAGAAATTCTTAAGAGTTTCAAGAATAAGCATTATTGTTCTAATTTATTAATTATCTTTTATATTAGTATCTTAATTATTATTATTATTGTTTAATTTAAATTAAAAAATAATAAAATAAAACTCATTTTAAATTGATCTACATTACAAAAATAAAACAAAATAAATATCACAAAACAAGAGTATTCAGAGAAAAATTGTAAATCATGCACATCAGATAGAGAACAATGCATCATATCCCCAACCACCGGTAAGCAGTACATAATTATTGTAAGACAAGGAACGGTGGATGAAAATGTACATGCATATATAATATAATCAAATTCCTTCAAGCTTTTTTTCTTCAAAGAAAAATAGTTTGATGACATAAATTTGTACACACACTATATATTGACTCATCAGTCTATTACCTTAGAATGAAATATAAATTCACAACAATTTCACTATACGTACATTTTTTCCCATCTTAATCACCATATGTTGATGACCAGTGGTGAAATTTGAAACAAAATTTTGGGAGGCAAAAATTTAACATAAAAATTTAATAATAATATTTATATTAAAATAAAATTTATAAATATAATTATTTTTTAAGTTTGTTACTAATAAGATAATAAAAAATAGTTCTATAAAATAGAGAATAATTGTCAAGATGTTTGGATGATATTGCCAATTTTAAAGTCATTTTTCAGGGTCTCATTCCAAAGAATTAAGGTCAAACTCATCAGACGCACTCTTTAAATTTTTGAAAGTTGTATTTCACCTTCTTCGTGATTCATTAAAATAGAAAAACTATTTACAGGTATTGATATTGTAGAAGTTATATGTTCTTATTCTTGAATATTATCCTTCCTCTTAAAAAATGTATCAATTTATACAAATACAATAATATTAATACTTATTGAATATTCTAATATTTTTTATCATATAAAAATTAAATTAAATAAATAATAATATATAAAATAATATTAAATTAAATAAATAAAAAATACCTTAAGTTTTTTAGCAAAGCATATTTTTTATAATGAGAAGCAGCAAGCATCAGGAACGTGTTTATTATGCAATAAAAGTATTCGATAGAAATTGAACCTAAATATTCTAAATTATAGTAATATATTTGAGCTAACTCGACCATTCTTTATTTTTTGAAAAATTACTATTAATTTTTTTATAAAAAATTTGGAGGGGCATGCCCCAATGAACCTAGTGAAGCTCCGCCTCTGTTGATCTAATATCTTTTTAACAATTAATAGGAATTTTTTATTTTATTAATTGGAAACAATTTAAATACCAAAGTAATGAATAAGAAGTGTATTTTGACTTTTTTAGACGTGCGTGTGCTTAAGTAACAAAACTAAAATTGATTTGTGTGAGAATAATTGTCATGAATGCGTGACATGCAGATGTAATTGTAGGCAAATATTTTTGTTGGTGAAAATTTATTTATCGGAAAACCAATTCTTTTAATCAAGCTTAAGCCGTTGAATAAAAATATAATACATAACCGATAACTTACATCTAATCACCTTTTGCTATACGTTCCGGTTAAAAGCATTACAATTCATTAAAAGACAAAAGTAAACTATCTGGTATGTGATTATTTAAGAGAGTTAAGAGTAATGAATTATGAACATCTCAATCCTTTAAATTGATACAATTCATAAAAATGGGGACGAATGTGGACGTCATCACGTGTTAACCCCCAGGTTGGTTGGAGAATGTAACTTGTATACAGGGACGGTTCTACATACATTGTTGTGGGGGCAAGCGCCCCCACTGCAATTTGGAATTTTTTTGAGTAGTATATAATAATAATATTTATTTGCCCCCATTAGATTATTAAATTTGACCCCACAATAAATTTTTACTCAACTTTTGGTACTTAATCGTCAATTTAAAAATTTTATATTAGAAATTCGTTAAAACTTAGAATGATCAATTCTCAAATTTAAACGAAATTAGTGTTCTTTTTTAAAAATCAACTTAAAAGAATATTATTTATCTTATTTTCAAATTAGCTTTAATTTTTTCATAACAACTGTATTAATTGAAAGAACTTTTTTAACTATAAATATAAATAAGAGTCGACTTCTAACTGTGTTAGGAAGTAAATTTTTAAATAATTATTTAGTAATATATATAAAAAGAGAGAAATTTTGATGGTAGTTAACAGAAAAATTATTTAATTTTTTAAAATATAAAACCTAAAATAATAGAAATTTAAATTATATATTATTATTTAAATTACTATTTTAGTATTGTAATTTATATATTAGATATTTTGAAGGCTAATCATATTTTACAATAATAAAATATAATCATAACAATAATTATGTTATAGGTACATAAAAAATAATTATTTGTATAAAATATATATTAAAATATAAAATACACATTAAAAATAAGTTAAACAATACATATTTATACACAGATATATAATAATTAATAAATAATTTAATATTTAATTTTTTATATACATATATTATTTTTATTATAAAAATAATTATAATGTTATATAAATTTTGCCCCACTACCAAAATTTTCTGGATCCGTCACTGCTTGTATACTTGGTAGTATCTATTAGTAGAAGTAGTAATAGGGCCATACATTATATATTCAGCACTGGCATCCAAGATGTGAAGACATATTAGCTTAATATACAATTTAATTTGCCTACAAAAATAGAGAAAATGGTGGTGAAGGTATATGGTCCACGAACAGCAGCCTGCTCTCAAAGGGTGTTAGCTTGCCTCTTAGAGAAAGGGGTTGACTTTGAAATTGTCCATGTTGACCTTGATCACGGAGAGCAAAAGCAACCTCATTTTCTTCTGAAACAGGTGATCAGTCAACATATAATTGAGAGATCGTGTTACATTATACTCACAATTATAGATGTGAAATATACACATACATGATATATTTTTAGAAGATAAATAGCCATAAATTTGGAGAATTTTTAAATAAGAAATTACTCGTGCTATTCTGTAAATACTAAATAAATAGTGTGGTTCTTTTTTGTTTTGCAGCCTTTTGGTCAAGTCCCAGTTGTGGAAGACGGGGATTTCAGACTCTTTGGTATGTTCCTTCACTCTTAGATCTTATTTTCTTAAATCATATTTCTATAGTTAAGCTAGCTGTGACAAAGCCTTTTTACTGATTTAGGTTATTATATGAAAAAGACTAATGATTAATTCTCCATGTATTGAATTAGATTTTAATTTTGCACGCAGAGTCAAGGGCAATAGTAAGGTACTACGCAGCAAAACATGCAGAGAGTGGTCCTAATCTATTAGGTTCAACCTTGGAGGAGAGAGCAATGGTGGACCAGTGGCTTGAAGTAGAAGCACACAACTTCAACGATTTGTGTTTCACTCTCATGCTTCAACTTGTGATCCTTCCAAAGATGGGTCAGCCAGGGGACTTAGCTTTGGCTCATAGCTCTGAGCAGAAGCTAGAGAAGGTGCTTGATGTCTATGACAAGAGGCTCTCAGAGAGCGCTTATCTCGCCGGAGACACCTTCACTTTGGCCGATCTTAGTCACCTTCCGGGGATCGATC
Organism: Arachis hypogaea; assembly: GCF_003086295.3. Taxonomy (NCBI): domain Eukaryota; kingdom Viridiplantae; phylum Streptophyta; class Magnoliopsida; order Fabales; family Fabaceae; genus Arachis; species Arachis hypogaea. The sequence goes on from NC_092038.1 coordinate 131,258,134, forward strand.
ATCTCATTGAGGATGCCAAGATGGGCCACTTGATCACTCAGAGGACCAATGTTAATGCTTGGTGGCAGAAAATAGCAAGCAGGCCAGCTTGGAAAAAATTGAAGAATTTGATTCATTAATTACGAAATGTTTAAACTTATTAATAATAAATATCTTATGTTTTTATAAAATGTAAGCTTTTGTGTGTGCCAATTAATTATGTTTGTTAAAAACAGATGAGCCTAGTTCAAAAATATCATGATCCACAAAATTGATTTGACTAGCAATAAATAAAACAGAAATTTCATGTTGGATGTCAAATGTGCTTTATCCTTGATGATGTGTTCCTATGTACTTGGCGCACAGAATAAAAATGTTGGCAGAATTTCTTGTGAAATTGATTTTTTTCTTCATTTGCAACATTTTCTTACATAATTAACTTGTTAGGTACTTTTAGATTTTTCAAAGGAAAGAGGGCTGTTCAATGGAATCAAAGTCTGAAAATGATAAAAATAAATAAATAACAATAACAAAAAATCCTAATTCTGGATATGATATTGATATTACAGAAGAGCCAAACTTGAATTCTACTGATTTTAAAATCCAAGCATTAAACTTATGTTTTTAAAGTATCTGGAGTATAAATTCTATGGGTATTAAGATATACCAAAATATAAAAAGATTTCAGTGTCAAATACCCTTATTTGATTCCTCCAATGCAACAAAATAATTAACAATATACTGAAATCTAATATCAACAATTAAAGTGTGTAAATAAGTGTTTATTTAAAAAGATGGATCAGATTAATTGGCTTGGTTTCTCTAACGAGAAAAAATCGCACAGTAATATCAGCGTCGATCATCTGGGGAAATAATCATCACTTCCATCATTTAAAAAATAGTTCCTAGCATAGAAAACAAAAATAAAAAAAATAACCTAATCAAACAAAAAAATTGAGTTGGTATGAAGATCAGAATTTTGGCTTGGAAATTCAGAAGACTGAATTTATGTATATAGCAAAGTTAGAATCAACTTCGATCATATGGGGAAAGTGTCATCATTTCAATTCCAACTCTCAATATTCAATACATAGATTCAAAATCAAATTTGAAAACATAAATTTTGACAAAAGAAGAGAATTTCCCATTCTGCAATAGGAACTAAAATCAATGGGTTGACAATGCACATTAAATTGCAGGAAGGAATTGATGTGGCGTCAGCTCATACTCAGTGCCCAACTCGATTAGGGCAATGGTAATCAGTAATTGACGCGTGATTCGGCACAAACATGCCAACCCAGAACCCTAAAACGAACACTAGGGGAAGAAAACTAGTAGAAAGATTGAACCTTTGAGAGATAACTGAGAAGAGTGCAGAAAGTGAAGGGTAAAAGCTGAAGCAGTGTTGTATTTTATAGAGGGAAGGGTGCGGCGAACAAAAACCCTAATTTTGAATTCAAGAAACCCTGGTTTTGAAAGGTGGATGCGGGTCGTTTAAGGGAGAATGATCTATTGGACCATTTTTGGGTCAGCTATTGGATTTAGCCCATAACTAACAGGCCTGAGCCTGATTAATATTATTGTAACCAATTATTTTTAAAAAAATACAAAAAAAATAAAAATATAAAAATTAATACTAGATGTGATCAACGGAAATCTCGAAAGAGACTCAACTGTAATAATACAAAAATACTATTTGTATATTAAAATTAATCATCAAACATAATTTAATTTATTTTTAATATTTATTATGTATTTTAATGTATATTAATTTTGATGGTTGATTTTAGTGTATAATTAGTAGGGTTGATATGAATTTGGTATCCATTTGTTTGCATAAGATGAAGAAGAAAGTAAATGGCTTGGACATGAGAGTTTACTAGATTCTTTTTCTCTCATGCATGCTTACACACCCCCACAAACAAAAACATGTTTTGGCTATAGCACAACAACGCAAAGAGACATAAAGAAGAAAAGAATGATACCTATAATCCTAGAAAATATATTCACGTTTGTGCTGGAAAAATGTTCTTTCTCCAACTCTTGCACCAATCAACACCTCCTCTAGTGGGCCCAATTCCACCCACAAAAGTTATCCCCACACATTAGCAAGTAGCAATGTATATATATTATATAAAGTGCGACACATCTCATTAGAGCAGCAACCAAAGACATAGATACCAATTTCTAAGCCTTAGTTTACATTGTTTTATTTGTTGAAATGGCTGCTGCTGCTTCTTCAGCACCGAAGTTGAAGCGCACGAATTCCATAACGGAGAACATGCCGGATGCATTGAGGCAGAGTAGGTACCATATGAAGAGGTGCTTTGCCAATTACTTAGAGAAGGGAAGAAGGATAATGAAACTCCATCACCTGATGGAGGAAATGGAGCAAGTCATAGATGACAAGACTGAAAGGGATCATGTCTTGGAGGGCAATCTTGGCTTTATATTGAGCCATACACAGGTTAGCTTATTCCTTTTTCTTCTTGTAACTTGCTATACAAGTCACCTTTGATTGCTTTCTGGAACTTTGAAACATGCATGCAGGAAGCTGTTGTTCATCCACCATATGTCGCGTTTGCTGTGAGGCAAAGTCCTGGAGTTTGGGAACATGTCAGAGTCAACTCTGAGGACCTTAAAGTTGAGGCTATAACCTCCACTGACTACCTCAAATTCAAGGAACGGGTCTATGATGAAAATTGGTATCAATTTTTTTTTTCTTTTTTATCAATTAACCAGTGTGACCAACTCTTTTGTTTCGATGGTTAACTGGGGTCTATGTCACAGGGCAAACGATGAAAACTCATTCGAAGCGGATTTTGGAGCTTATGATTTCCCTATTCCCCGTTTAACCTTACCATCTTCGATCGGAAATGGACTCCAATTTGTCTCAAAGTTCTTAACATCAAAGTTTAGTGGCAATTTGTCAAAAACACAGCCTATAGTGGACTACTTGTTATCACTGAATCATCAAGGAGAAGTAGGTGCCAGAACAACAGCATAAACTTTTGAAATCCATGAAACATATACTTTTTTTTGACATTTATGTATCTTCCAATTTTTCATTTACAATTGTCAGAAACTGATGCTGAATGAGAGGCTGAACACTGCTGCAAAGATTCAGCTTGCACTTATTGTGGCTAATGCATATCTCTCAGCAACTCCCATGGATGCTCCCTACCAAGATTTTGAGCTAAGGTAAACAGAACAGAACAACCCCTTTATATTCCTAGATATTATTATATAGGAGGAACATGATTTTTGACTCAATTATCAATACCAATGTTGAATGCAGGCTTAAGGAATGGGGATTTGAGAAGGGATGGGGAGACACTGCAGGAAGAGTGAAGGAGACAATGGGATTTTTGTCAGAAGTGCTCCAAGCTCCAGATCCAGTGAATCTTGAGAAGTTCTTCAGCAGAGTTCCCACAATATTCAATGTTGTCATCCTTTCCATCCATGGTTATTTTGGCCAAGCTGATGTTCTTGGATTGCCAGACACTGGTGGACAGGTAGCAGTTCTTGACTCTAGTTACTTAAAAGCCTTTGTTTGTAAATTTTATGATAATTTGATAAGCTCTTGAGAATAAAAAATTTAAGCAAGTTTTGATGACTTTATCATATGTTAAAAAATACTAATTATTGACAAAAGAAGCTAAATAAAAAAAAGGTTATAATTTTGGGATTGCTTTCATGGATAACAACTTTTGTTCTATTGCTATTTGGAACAGGTAGTTTACATATTGGATCAAGTGAGAGCTTTGGAGGCAGAGTTGCTTATGAGAATTAAGCAACAAGGGCTAAATGTGAAGCCTCAGATTCTTGTGGTAAGGTTCTTACAAAAAAGTGATCCGTTTCTAACTTAATTTTTAAAAAACACACATGCAAATATACTATTGAACTTGACAGGTCACAAGGCTCATACCAAATGCTCAAGGAACCAAATGCAACCAAGAGTTGGAACCAATCATTGATACCAAGCACTCCAACATTCTGCGCGTGCCTTTCCAAACTGAGAATGGAGTCTTGCGTCAATGGGTTTCTCGCTTTGATATTTATCCTTATCTTGAGAGGTTTTCTCAGGCATGTGTAACAACATCTTTTATGAATCTTAACCTGGGAGGTTTTGTTATGATGAATTTTCCACCTAACCAGTTCTTTGGTTCATGATGATAGGATGCCACAGCCAAGGTGCTAGACTTCATGGAAGGGAAACCGGATCTTATTATTGGAAATTACACTGATGGAAATTTGGTAGCTTCTCTTATGGCTAACAAACTTGGGATAACTCAGGTCACTATCCCTTATTCTAAGTTGTCCTTGACAACTTCTCTTTAATTTCAATGATGTCCTTTATTACATTATGTAATAATTTCCTTAAGTCGTTGCTTGAATTCCAGGGAACTATAGCGCATGCTTTAGAGAAAACTAAGTATGAAGATTCAGATGTCAAGTGGAAAGAACTAGACCCCAAGTATCATTTCTCAAGTCAATTCATGGCTGATACAGTAGCAATGAATGCGGCTGATTTCATCATAACCAGCACCTATCATGAAATTGCAGGAAGGTTAGCATCCATATTAAAAACTAAAAGAAAATTCACTTATATAGCTTAGAACTCAAAGATCAAGAAGAATATATACACATAAGTTTGTGACAAAAAGTTTTTGTTTTTTGCAGCAAAGATAGGCCTGGACAATATGAAAGTCATGCAGCATTTACACTCCCAGGGCTCTGCAGGGTTGTTTCAGGTATAAATGTATTTGATCCCAAGTTCAACATAGCTGCACCTGGAGCAGACCAATCTGTCTATTTTCCTAACACAGAGAAAGACAAAAGACTCACTAAATTTAATGCTGCCATTGAGGAACTATTATATAGCAAAGTTGATAACAAAGAGCATATGTAAGTGACTACTTGCCACTTCTTATAGTTAGTGTTCAGATAATAATCACTATATTCTTCCTTAATTACAAATTTTTTATGCTGAAATTATTATGGAAACAGTGGGTATCTAGAAAACAGAAGAAAACCAATCATATTCTCAATGGCAAGGTTTGATGTTGTCAAGAACTTAACCGGCTTAGCCGAATGGTATGGGAAGAACCAGAGATTGAGAAACCTGGTGAACCTTGTCATAGTAGGAGGCTTCTTTGACCCTTCAAAATCCAAAGATAGGGAGGAAATGGCAGAAATAAGAAAGATGCATGACTTGATTGAAAAGTACCAACTCAAGGGTCAATTTAGATGGATAGCTGCACAGACGGATAGATATCGAAATGGCGAGCTCTACCGCTTCATTGCTGATACGAAAGGAGCTTTCGTGCAGCCTGCTTTGTATGAAGCATTTGGCCTTACTGTCATTGAAGCAATGAACTGTGGCTTGCCTACTTTTGCAACCAACCAAGGAGGTCCAGCTGAAATCATTGTAGATGGGATCTCTGGCTTCCATATTGATCCCCTTAATGGAGAAGAATCAAGCAACAAAATTGCTGATTTCTTTGAAAAATGCCAAGTAGATTCAACATATTGGGACAAGGTTTCTGCAGCCGGATTGCAGCGCATAGACGAATGGTAAACAAGACTCACACCAATTTAACATTTATAATACACCTACATGTAAAATCATAATCTCAAAAATTTGATGAATTTGTTTTGTAGCTATACCTGGAAGATCTATGCAAACAAGTTGCTGGATATGGGAAACATTTATACATTTTGGAGGAGAGTGAATAATGAGCAAAAAGAGGCCAAGAAGAGATACATTCAGATGTTCTACAATCTTATGTTAAAAAATTTGGTAAGTCAATCTGCTTAGTCCTTTGAAACACATCCATAACAATTACTAATAGTTAATATAATCTTATGATCAAGAATGACTATCAATTCTGATGTTCCAAATTTAATGTCACAGGTGAAGACTATACCGGTTCCAAGTGATATACCTCCACCACCTCCTCCACCACCTCAACCAGTGCCAAAGCAGCAGAGTATGAAGAAACAAGGAACTAGGTATAACAATCAGCACCTCACACAAAGCTTCACACTGAAGTAACTGAAAAAAAATTTTTCCTTCACTTGAATTATTTCTGCTTTCAAGATGTGTATAATGTCTTTATGAGAAATTGATTTTTCATTTAATCCAAGCTAACATATAGTTTATTTGTTTTTGCTATAGCAGACGTTCACAGTCCAAATTGCAAAGGTAAGTTACTTAATAATAGCTATATAGTCCTTGAAAAGTTCATGATTTTCTTTTATTTATCAACTCAATAATTTCTTTCTTCGTTTTAGCTTATTTGGAGCATAACACCAAGTGGAGCAATTGCTAGGGTGCTTCATAATGCTTCTTCTTGTCAGTGCTGGATGTTGGTGTCTGTCTTTCTTTCTAATGCTTAATTGTTGAATTAAGCTCGAAAGTTGATAAAATAAAAAAGAGAGTTTAATTATTATTAAATAAGATAATAAAATTTATACATTATATAGTTACAAAATTAATAATAATTAAATAATATTCTGTAATCGTTACAAATTCAAAATTGTTTCAATAAAAGTTGCTTCTCTGTGAAATAGTTTGCTTTGGCCTTTGTGTGAGAAAACTCAATAAAAGAATTATTTAACTCTCGAGCCTTTGTTCTTTGTTGTTGGAAGAGAATGACATGAATGGATGGAGCAACAGAAAAACTTTAAACTCTATTTCTTTATACATCAGACAAATTAAATTACCCTAATAATACAGTTTTTTAGTTATATTATAGTTTTAAAACAATTAATATGCAATAATAATTAACTTAAAATTAGTCAAGATGGTAAGTTCTTTAATTTCATAACCAATAGTCTTAAGTTCAATTTTTTTTAAGAAAAAAATCTCTCTTAAATAATAGAAAGCCCAAACAAAAAATTAGCAATATACATATATACATATATATATATCGTTAACTTCTATTCTAATTATGTACCGAAAAAAATTTATATTATAATTAAGTTATATCAATAAGGCTAAGCCCTATAATCTTGGTTTAACTCAATGCTATGTAATATTTTTTTGTGTTTCTTGTCTCAACATGTAGATAGACGATAAATTTTGGTTAAAATGATACCAAACAAAAAAGAAGTGGAATTATTGCATTCTGTGTATAGAACTATCGATACTCATTGCTGAGTGCAAATAATAATAACTAAAAAACGTATAGATCCTATATTTCTTTTTAAAAGAAAAAAGTAATTTGAGATTTGAGATATAATCATCCACATGCTACTACTGTAGGGTCCATTGTAGTGGAAGTATTCCTATCACACATTTCAGGACCAATGTTTATAGGTGCTTCTCCCTGCAAGAAGACAGGAAATACCTTGAGAGTTAGGGAAGGAATACCAAACACCATCTTGCAAATTCTCTTTTTATTCTCAAGAATTTAATGAAATCATACCTTTGCAAGGTTCCTAAAGTAAGTCATATTGTAATTTCCGGTAGGAAATAAAACTTCAATTAGATCTGCTAATACCAATTGAGGTTGGGCCAATGCTCCATTATACCAATCTACATATACATGCACCATGGAAAGTTAGTTAGTTAGTTATCAAGTAGTTTAAATTAGTGAGGTAAATGCAACAAGTTATAACTTCGTAGTTACCTAGTGTATAATTTTGAATCCTTTTGTCATATCTCCATAGGCTTGTGTTTGTAAGAAAGGAAAAACAAGAACGATCTTCAATGTTTAAATTTTGGATAAATGTTGATAGCATGTAGTTGGTTGGATCAGAAGTTAATGTTTCGTCGATGACTACTTCCACGGTCTACATGGAAAAAAAAATCATAGATAAAGATAAAGAATTATGACAAACAATTATCACATAATCATAATAAACTTACACATAAGATGGCATGGAGTTCCTCTACATCATCAGGATTAGTGACATTGTAAGTGTTCTTGTTTATAGAAGCATCCAAATTCTCTCCTCCTGCATCTTCTACATACTGCTTGAATAGTTTGTGTATCAAAATTAAAAAAGATCAAGTGTTAAAGGCTTGTTTATCTAACAGCAATGCTTTCATACCTTCAATTGATATGCTTCCTTTGTAAAAGACCAAACACCCTGAAAAGATAAAATACTCAATAGCTCCTCATATATAGTTTGAAGATGACAGATAAAAGGGTGTGTCCTGGAGTTTGGTGATACTGATACATACATTATCATACTTCATCCAAGCTACTGTTGGCTTGAATGATGTTCGATTCGTTGTGAGTTTAGCCATGCACAAATAATTCTCCTTAACCTACACAAATGATAAACCATTTTGTCAGAGCAATATATCTCATAAAATCATGAAAACATTGTGTATTATCCAACTGTAGCTTTCATTTTAAACATTGTCTACAGGTTACTGATGATAGCAAAAATTTACCGAGAAAAAATATTCTTCATAATGATATATAAACAATTACTGATGGTGGAACAGAGGAGTGCTCTTACTGCAGCATAAACTTGATTGGCCCTGGCTTCAACATTTGCAAAAGCTCCAATATACTTGATCCACTCTGCTCTCTATCAAAGTAAACACAGTTAGTTTTCAAACATTCTAGGCAAAGAAAATCTTCATTATCATAAGTACATACATCTCTCTTCAATAACCAGGTGTACAAGCTAACCTGGTACCCTATGTCCACTGTTCCAAGTATAAAAAAAAAATATATTGTTCTGTCCTTTTGGATGTTGAAAATCTAGCCAGTGCATGATCTTCAGGTGCTTACCTGCAAAGGCGTATCCTCGACAAAGGGAACAAAAGTTGCAAAGTTGCAAGCTGGTTGTTGATCAGTGTCACTATAGAAGTGTGCTGAGAACTGTGCAATCTGTTGATAATCACTTTTGTTTAATATTTGAATCTGCCCTTCTTGACGCAATTTCAAGACACATGGAGAAGCCACTAGGTCTGCTGTTATGCCTTTCAAGCTCTCCAGCAAACCTAAAATCTGCTCTAAACAAGGGAAAGATTAGATGAAAATCCTTCTATCATGATCGTTTGAAGTTTAACATGTAAACTTGGAGTAGTGAAAGACTCTCACCTCTAAGAAGGAAACTTGAGTTCCAATCCCAGCAGACAGAAAAGAATGACAAACAAGTTAGGGGCAACAAAGGTAAAAGAAAGCATTATTGTATTAAGACATCCTTTAAGTATATGATTCAATAAGAATTGGCTAAAATGAATTGCAAAATCTTTTTAATATTGACAAATACAATGAAAGGGTTACTGCATTAGTTTGCTGGTAGATCAAATGATGTGTTACCTTTTTATGCTTTAACATTTTGGTTCTCAGTTAAGAAGAGAAATCATAAGGTGAATGAGATAAGCAGGGTATATACCTGGAAAATAATCTGTATCAACAGAATAGTTTGACAATGGAATGACAAATGATTTGATTCTTGAGGTGCAGTATTTAGTCCTTGATGCAATCCTTGAATTATTCTGCCAATGACACAGCAAAGTGATGGAAGAAAATGAGTAGCTGAGAAATACAGTTTAATTAGCAGGGAAAATACAGCACACATGGTAAACTTATAAAAGGAAGGAAAAAAAGAAAGAAAAAGAGTGCAATTCCTAACTCATATGTTTCCCAAAAGATGAGAAGCTATTCCTTCATCAGCATCTATTTTGAGTATTTTCAGATCAGTGTTATCTATTTCTTTTGTTATGCCAATGTCATTTTTTAAAAAAATCTCTTATCTTTATCTACAAATGACTTTGCTGGTAAAGATTAAAAAAACACAATCACTCATGTTAAGGACCTCACCTCCCTCTCATTTCCATGTCATTGTTTACCCTTGTAAACTGAAAACTAAACAAATCTTAAGGATACAGTGCAATCTTAACACGAGTTCAAAGACAATGAAAAGAAAAATGTTCAGAAAGATGAATTACCTGGAGAAGAAGGTAGCTCTGGCCATCAATAGCATTTTTAATGACTTTGAAGGTCTGGCCATAATAAATGTGGAAGTTCACAGCATCCTCCACCTTTGAGAAGCTGCTCACTTTTGTTGGGGTGGTCCCTCCACGAACACCTCCACAACAGCTCAAGACCCAAACCAATGCCAAGAGAGAGAACAAGGCTTGCAGCCAAGAACTACAAGGAGCTGAGTCCATGAAGGTGAATGAATGATAAAGTAATTAAACCTGTTGCTATACACAAATAATGTGAACAGTTGAGCTAATTATATATGTGCCACACTTTGCTCATAGTCATTATTTTAAGCTACCTTTTAGAAGGTAATAATAGAAAGCTAATAAACTTTTTTGCTATAGCAATTATGTTTTGCAGCCAAGCTAAACTGATAAATAATGCTTTAGTTTCTGTGATGAGAATAATGAAATATAGATGGAGATTCAGACTTGAGAGTACAGAAATTTAAAGATAAATGGATTGCAATAAAGAAATAATATTGTTGAAATATAATAGTATGAAATGAATTGTTGGCATGTAGCTAGTGGGATTCGCACTCTTATATTTTACTAGAAAGAGGTTAATAGTGTAGTGACCCGTGAACCTATCTTTGGGCTATTTTGTCATGTTCTTTTCAACTTGTATATTTATGTTGGTTCCTAAATTGATGATACTTATTGTTCCCTATTATTCACTTTGATACTCTGCATTCTGCAATGTTTGAGTGATCAATTCATCAAGCATGTGCTGTGCACTCACCTTACCTCATCTTCACAACTCTACACTCAAAATCAAAATCAAAATCATTCATTCCCTGCTTGCAGCTTCTTGTAACTAACAAAAATTATTACTACATCCAGATTAATTGATAAATTTATTATCTAACATTTGCTCAACCAATGACTCACAAGAGCTTAATTAAAGTTGTCATATGAGCCGTTCAGGAAAAGAAAAAGGTTATCTTGTGACTTGTATAATAAATTTTGATATCAGCTATGTTAAAAATAATAAATAAATAAATAAACCGGCTGTGAAGTGTGAACACTTTGGTAAAACAAAGGGACCTAAACTCCGCTTTTTTATAGGCTTCCATTATAGTATGTAGTTGATAATTGTGGGAAATCAAGATACACATAACACATAAGTACATAATATAAAATGAAAAAATGAAATGTAATTAACGTTATATTTTTTTACTAATTAGAGTCTAAGATACCATAGGGTAAGACAATTATGGTGTAAATCTCAAAGCGTATTGAAGCGAGTGACGCATTTGAGAAAATGTAAAATGATGAATGGTACGGTGTATGGTCCCGTGATAGACAGCTTCACGAATCATGTGTAAACTGACTCCTTCGTGTTTGCTGACAAAGTCCAAATTCACAATAAGTCAATGACATTGGATTATTGTTTCAAAATCAGATATTTACGGAATATCATGTCATAATATAAATGTGAATAAATATCAAAATATACGTAAATAGTTTCTGATGTGAATTTTTTATTTTTAATATTGGAGTAATAGTGGTGTTTTTTTAAAAAGTGAATTGTTGGAGTGTTGTATTCAAATGTAGAATCATTTAATTAGAGAAGCAGAAATTAGGTCGCCCGATTTATTAGATGTATAGAAATCGGATCATCTAATTTTTAGAAGTACACAAATCGGACCGTTCAATTTGTAGAGGTATAGAAATCGAACCGTCTAATTTGTGAGAAGTACACAAATCGGACGTCCAATTTGTGTTAAAAAATAAAAAAATTGAAGTACAAAAATTGAACATTTCGATTTGTGTACTTTTCACAGTTTTTTAAAAAATACAAAAAATTACAATATTAAAGTATATCACTACTTCTACTCCCATAACACAAAAAAATTAGCCTTCTGATGTTTTACTTTTTTAATTTATTTTGTTTTTCCATGATATTTTTCCTTCAGCTCAAGTGTTAACAAAATCTATTCCTATAAAGGACTGTGGAAGATGAATTCACCAAGTCAAACATGTACAAATCCAATCCGCCAAATTCTAATTCTTTCATTAACTGCGCTTTTTTCCTTATACACTGTCCATCAAAACAATTTTAAAGATGCATTTTTCTTGAAATTCATTACCAACATTAAACATCAAATTACCTTTTCACTACACATGGAAAGGTTTGATTGCAGTCTCTGCTTGAGATGAAAAACTTCAACCTGTAATTGGAATGCCCTGGCTCTATCTCCTTCAATAACTCCTCTTCTTGGGTGCAACTCCTTCTATGTGTCCTCTCCTTCACCTTCATGCCACTTATCTGATGGAATAACCAAATGCTGAAAAAAAATTCTCAAGCTAATGAACTCCTCCTATTCGAGGAAATGATACCTAATATTTATTTAATTACCCAAATTAGACTATACAAAGAGGGAGGGATTAGTCACCAAAAAAAAGAGGAGGGATTAAATTGAGTCTAATTACAATTTGGCCATATCGACTAGCTGTAGGAACATTTTAGTATAATAAAAAAGAGCCACATTAGCATTCCAATAACTAAATTAATAATGGTATTCGAAATTTAATCTAGAAAATCACCGTGATAAAATACTAAAATTAGAACATCTTGCGTAAATTTCAAAAACCACAAGGAGAATTTACTTCCTATTCAATAGGTAATACTGCAATACCAATCACAAAAAGTGTAATTCTTTCGATTTTTTTAATAATTGAAGGAGTAAAATGTAATATCTAATCTTTTAATATTTTTTGTCTCATATTTTTTTATTCCACTTATAAAATTAACGATAAAAAATTACATTTTATTTTTTTAATTGTTAAAAAAATTAAAAAGATTCATTTCTTTAAACATAATAAGAAAAAAAAACACCAATTTACCTAAAAATGTTCTCACTATTAAATTATTATTTTTTGATTGAGTTTTATCATAATGACAAATATATTTGTCTTCTAAAAATACCACAGATTCGAATTTCTTTTAGTAAGTAGCATATGTAACGAGAGTATTTAATGTGTGTGAACAGGCTGCGAGTTGAAACCAATTTTTTTTTAAAGCTATGTTAAGGGATTAATTAAAAATATTAGTCTAATAATACAGGAATCTTTGTCAAAATTATTTAAAAAAAAAAAGAATTACTGACATGCAAAGATTGGGAATTGAAAATGTTATGTATGAAAAAGAAAACACCTTATAGTTGTCACCTTATATTTGAAAAAAGCTACCGTTAAAGGACGTCTTATCGCATATATTCGTGCAATTAAAAACATGTATAATAATATTATAATTAGTGTAAAGATTTAAAATGGTATGACAAAAAAAATTTTTAATATAGAATTACATCAGAGATCATCTTTAAGTCCATACCTTTTTATATTAATCTTTGAAGTACTCACAAAACATATCCAAGAGCATGTGTCATAATGTATGCTTTTTGTCGATGATATCGTCCTTATGAGAGAGTCAAGGAAAGACTTAAATAATGGAAAGAATTTCTATAAATGTATGATCTTCCCATAAGCTGTAGCAAGACGGAATATATGGAATGTAAGTTCGGCCGCCAAAGACAAAATCCTAATACAGAGGTGAAAATTGGAAAAAATATCCTATAAAAAGTTAAAAGTTTTTAAGTATTTTGGGTGCATCAGACGGGATAATAAAAAGATTGAACAGGATGTAAATCATAAAATCCAAACAGGTTAGTCAAAATGGCATAGTGCGTCTGATTTTATATGTGACAAAAAAATGCATTTAAAGGTAAATTCTATCGCACTGCTATTAGACCTGATATGCTTTATGGTACAGAGTGTTGGACGGTCAAAAGGGAGTACGAACATAAGTTAGTGTGGCAGAGATAAAGATGTTGAGATGGATGAGTGGTCATATGCGATTGGATAGAATAATGAACGAATATATAAGAGAGAGAGTTGGAGTAACACCCGTCTCAGATTGTTTGGACATGTGAGAAGAAGACCGACAGAACACCCAGTGGATGCGATGAAAGATGGACAATGAGTAAAAGGTAGAGAAAAACCTAGAAAGACCATCAATGAGGTGGTCAAACGAGATCTACATGTAAACGGTCTCTCGTGATACAATACATGATAGAGTTCAATGATGTCGTTTGATCCATCTAGCCGACTCTAATTAGCGAGACAACACCTCCAAATTACTCACCTAAATCTTAATATTAGAATAATTATCCCCACACCTAATAAAATAAACATCCGATATATCAATTATTCATATTGTTTAATATTTTTATTGTCTACCTATACTTTTTCATATTTCTTTATTGTTGTTGTTGTAATTGTTTGTATCAACCCTCAATTTTAAAAATATAAATATAAATATATTATAATTTCTTTTATAAATTAAAATTTTTTATTTTTAAAAATTATTTTATTATAAATAATTGAATTAATTTTTATAATTATTTGAATTGAATTAAAATTATATTCTAATTAATATATATATATATATATATATTATGGTGAAATATTCTACATAATTAAAACTATAATTCTAGTAATTTATAAATAATGAAACTTATATGTATATTTTAATTTAAGTAATTAATATTTTAATTTAAAAATAAAATTTAATTAACAATATTATTATCGAATTTTATATATATATATATATATATATATATATATATATATATATATATATATATATATATATTATTAGTGTTATTCATTGCTAGTTCTACTAAGAAAACCTTATAATATTATAAGTTACACAATTAGATATTGTAACATTATAAGTTACGTTAATATATATAAAAAAAGAGTACTCGGTCACTTTTATATATATATATATATATATATATATATATATATATATATATATATATATATATATATATATATATAAGTTTTGTAATATAATATGTTATTATAATTCATTCTTTCTTCTAGCATAAATCTTGTTTATATATATACATATATAACTTACAAAGAAATGAAACGGTGAAACAAGAAGAGCGTAACCGAGAAAGAGAAGCGTGAGAACGTAATTCCTTTAAACTTCCGGTTTCAATCTTTTACAATCCATAACTTTAATAAAAAATTTAATCTAATACAAGTATTCGTATTTTTCTCTTCTACACGTTGGTACCACTTTTGATCGATGAAAGTTGACGGTGACGTAATTCCTCTATCCTTTGAGTTTGGCTAACGGGAGTTTTAGGAGGTACAGACGATTCTAGACGTTTTCTTCTTCAATAGCTCGGTCAGAAAATTTTTCTGGAACTTCGAATATTTTGATTCTATACGAAGGTATGGTTTTGATTTCTCATAGTTAATGTTTAATGTCACGTGAAAACTTAGGCTAGAAGATCTTAAGATAGGAATGAACTGAATGTATAATTGATGGATTGTGTATATGGTAAAAAATGTGTAGTTTAGCTGTTGTTAATAATTTATTGTTGAAGTTGGTTGGTTTTGGAAAAAGATTTAATATTGGTATTTGTTTGATTTTGAAATAATTTGTTACAGGAAATGATTTGAATGATCGAAGGGTGTTTGGTTTGGTAGTTGGACCCTTGAAGGGTGGCAGAAATTCAAGTTTTAGAGGAGATACTGCCAAAATTTCTATAAGAACTTGAGTTTTGATTTGAAGTGTTATTTTAAAAAGGAAAGAGATTATTATGTGGCTTGTATATTTGAGATAATTTGTTAACCCTCTGTCGCAAGATGTGACTAGGCACTTTAACTCTCCGGATTCTCCCATGGGCATATATATATATATATATATATTGAATATTATATTTGAGCTTGGAGTTTGACTCCATGGAATACTATATTATTGAACTTGGGAATGCGCGCACAGAGGGACTGTCCAATGGTTAAATACTGGGACATGTCGGGTTGTATAACCGACAGATGAGACTTATCAACCATAGGGCAGGCATACATCATATGCATTTGTTTGCTTTGTTTGAGTGTGCATTGTTTTAGTTTGCTTAACTGTTTAATTCTGCTTATCTGCTACTTGTTCTACTTGCTGTAAATGCTTCTCTATCTGCATTTTTCTTGCTTGAATTGTATTTGTATGTTTTCTGATAAATCTCTCTTGACGGAAGTGTGAGAGGGGTTGTTCCACCAGTGTCTCAGAGGATTGGAGGAGTCGGAAAGTGAAATGTTAAGTAAAAGTTAGATTTAGAACTTTAATACCTTAGATAACTTACCTAATTTCTGGTTTAGTTGAATCCTTAAGCTGAAATCTGAGTGTCGAAGTTCTAGGAATGCCTCTGGCTCTCCTGGGACCTTTTATATTAACTATGCGAGCACCTTTACCATGCTGAGAATTCGTTGTTTTTCAGATGCAGATCGAAAGGCACCTCGTTGAGCGTCTGGAGACCCTCCTACCTTACAAGCGAAGAACTATCTTTTGAACTGTTATATATTTGTTTTAGACTATGTATATATGTTTATAGAATCTCCGCATGTACATTTTGTATTTTGCTCCTCTTAGAGGTTGACTTGAAGATACATGTATTTATTTTGTAGTTTGAATTTTATTTTGGGTTATATATATATATACTCTTGCTGGCCTTAGCTTCGCAGGTCGAGTCTGGAGGTTGCTATCTGAGTTTTGGAATTCTGATATGTATATGTGTTTTCAATTTTCTTTTTATCTTACCTATCTATTTTACGAATATCCATACGAGTATGACACGATTTTTTTCTGTTTATTGTTTTTGTTTAGCTTATTCTTCAAGACTCCTAAATATGATTTCATCCAACTATATTTATGTACGTATCTTTTTCTTTTAGAGGTCGTAATACCTTACCACCTCTGCTTTACGACTTAAGCGTAAGGTTCTGTGTGGTAGGGTGTTACATTGTCCGCACTGATTCTTTTCTATGGTTGAATAACAAAATAAATGGTTTAAATGAAAATGAATTATATATCAATTTCTATTGATACAATTGAGTACAATACTAATTCTTAATTAAATAATATATTGACCAAGTAAAATACAAGAATTGTTGTGAGAAGAAAATACAAGTATCCTTCTAAATAATGAAATCCTTAATTAAGTTAGAAGCTAAAAGAAAATAAAATTACTAGGTCAATTAAGGACTAATTGTAACATGGTTAACCCACATGGTACAAAGAGCCAAAGAATGGAGAGGAAAATACCAATTTTCTTCAACACCACACTAAATCCTCTCCCACTTTTAATTCCAACACACCAAGATTTTTCTTGCTGGTTCCATATGATCTTGTGAGCTACTTGTTTCATTCTCTTCATGCTTCTATTAGCACCATAGCAACATTTCTTCTTCACATTAATCGTATCATCATCACTTCTTGATGCCCAATAATTTTCAACTTGCCCCTTCAAATTAACACAAAGCGTCAACAATAGTGCAAAGATAAATACAATAGCACTTGGTAATGTATTTGGTGACTTCATCATCATCAGCTTCTTGAACAAAGACTCTTGATTATTCTTGAGCATCTCCATGGAAGAATTGTTGCCCATTATTGTTACTGGATTCAGTTGAACTTTGATGGTTTGTGAAGGAACAATCTGATGAAAGAATGTGTCGGCTACTCGGCGAGTCGCCACAAACATTCCATGGCTAACCTTGGTTTCTTCAAGGACCTCAAAGCTTGTGGAATTTGAATAATCAATGTTGTCATCATCATCGATGAAGTTCTCATTTGGGTCACCATCGTTGATGAACCCCATTGAGAAATTGTCAATGTCAGCTTCACTAAATTCTTTGTTGCTATTGTGTAGCTCAGATTCTGCTGCAAATAAAGTTTTTTTTTATGTTTTTTTTAAAGAAAAAAAGGTAAACAAAAGAAAGTTATACATGGCAAAGGGAAACAGCAATCATGCATGTGTATTGTGTATAGTTATGCATGCTTAATGATAGAAAAGTGTTACATAACTAGAAAAAAAAATATTTATTAATAAACTGTTTGATGAAATAAAGTAATAAAACTCATTTATTTATTTATTAAGAGTAATAGGAGCAAATATATAAAGTTTTCTAATTATCTAGCTTTGTTGGCTAATTAATATACCTTGAACCTCATTTTCTTGTATGTTTGTTTGGAAGCTTGATATATCCTCAATCGGAACCGTCTTTTGCTCTTCCATAAAGCTCTGCAAAATTATGAAAATAATCATGTAAGTTCCAACATTAGTTTTATTGTAGCAAGTAATGGGTATAAGGTCATGTACAACATACCTTGAACTCGCTTTCAAGATCTCCAATCTCTATTGTTCTTAGGTTTTGATGTTGGATTTCATATCTCATGGGGTTCATATCATTTACGGCGTGATTAGTGTAACTTGTGCCAGCATTAAAAGCAAAATCATGTTCGTGATGATGAGGAGCAGAATAATTTGCATTGTTGCCACCCAATAATGTGTGTGAATGGTTTGATTGATTTGTGAATTCATGGGAAGAAACATTAGCATTAGCAAGTGAAAGAATCTGTTGCAAGATATCCGATTCATTGTTATTGTTCATGCTTCCTCCACACATTGAAGTGGTGCCACGTGTCATAATGTTGAGCTCTGAAATTCCCACATTAGGGAATTCCTCCACTACCTCCAATGGAGGCATGGAAAAACTGTGCTGCATCCTTGCACACTCTAGTGCTACATCCATCTGAAAAACATAAACATATACACAAATATATAATAATTAATTTGATTTAAGGAGAAATTCATGTGCCAATTATTTTTATGTGAAGTTGTTAGTTAAATATAATTAAATAATTCGATATATTTAACTAAATTATTATAACTTTTAGATAAAAATAATTATACGTGAGTATTCACCTTATTTTAGTGTGCAGTTAATATTTTTAATTTAAATAAAAGAAAGGTATTAGGCACCTTAGATGGAGAGTAAGTTAGGGCTCCATAATGAGGAAATGAGGAGGACGATGAAGATGGAAGGTTATTGAGGAATGGATCCTGAGATAAGTGTGGGCATTTACCATTATGCCCAATATGATGATCCCAAGGCATGGTGTCAAAGACTTGGGGTGTTCCTTGAGAATCAGTTGTCATCATCATGATATTGTTACCAGCATAGTGATCTGCCACTTTGGGGATTATGACCGCCGCCTTCTTGAAGACACGGCAAAGAGCATAGGCATCCTGCAAGCCAGAAGCAGCATTGGTTTCGCATTCCCTCTCATGAAGACGGTACTCGTGCATGACCCAACCAGTGCGAGACCCGTGAGGCGCCCTGCCTCGGTAGTACACAAGGGTTTTCTTCATCCCTACGGCGCGGCTCTGCGAATTTACCTTCCTGTCCTTTCCAGTGGCCTTCCAGTACCCGCATTTCGTTGCTCTGTTGGTTCTTGACCCATTTGGATACTTCCTGTCCCGAGGGCTAAAGAAGTACCACTCCAAATCCTTACCCGGCAACAACGACCTCCCTGTATAATATTAATAATAAATATTCCTTGAGTCAATATAAAGGAAAATAGTTAGGTAGTGTTTGTTTTCAGTGATGCTGGAAGGTCAGATATTCCAATTAAAATTTTAGTCTTAACACATAAATATAAGAAATTAAAAGTTTTGGAGTCATATTAAAATTTAACAATATTTTTTTAAATTTAATTTATTTAATTTTTTAAAAATTATAATAATTATATTTAATAAATTAAATTAAAAATAATTTTTAATAAATACAAGTAATAATAAATGTGTTTAATAACATAATTTTTAAAATTTAAAAATATTATAATAGACATTAATATAAAAATTAAATTTAAATATTAATAAATATACAAGATTATATTAGACTTTTTAATTTTACAAAATTTAAAAGAATGCACTTTAACTTTTAAAAACTACAAACATAAATATATGAATTTTTAATTTACCAAACATAAAACGAAATACTTATATTTTAAAAAAATACAAATCATTTTTTAAAAAATTTTACTAAATCAAATCTAAATCTACATTCATTTTTATATCTATTTTAAACTAAATATAATATTAAAATATAATTTAATCTAGTATATTTTACACACACAAAAAATACAAAAACTTAATTTAACTTCAACCTTCTAATTTTTATTTTTCAATCTCAATTCTCAATTTCAACCTCTTGTCCGAGCGCATCATACAAGTATGGGTGAATGTTTCTTTTTCACTGTTTTTATTTGTTTAATTACTTGCGTTGGGAATCCCACTATTTTTCTCATTACTCTATGTGTTGACGTTCAGAATAGCTAGCTAGCTAACCCTAAATTAATATATGTGTATCTCTTTCCCTTAACCAAATTAAGAAAAATATATGATATAGACATGCATGTATATAATATATATATGTACCTGGCAAGTCCCACGGTTCGCACTTGTATAGATCAACTTCAGGAATGATCTCGAGATCAATTTTACGGCCATTGATCTTCCTTTTAAGGTAATAAGCAACCAGTTCTTCGTCTGTAGGGTGGAACCTAAAACCAGGAGGCAATGAAACTGGTGCCATTATAATATCTAAATATTATATGATCTCTAATACCCCACTTAACAAACTATCAGAAACCTCAATAATCCAAGCGATGATCTCCAATGATGCAATAATAATGCTCTCCCTTCCCTGTCACCAACGAACAAAAGAGAACAGTTTGTTAGCAAAATTAATATAATACGACATATAGTAGTGTTTGTACATAATATTAAAAGAGTAGAGACCTTAATGTGGAAAAATGAGAGAGAGCGAGAGAATAGGTGAGGGAAGAGGAGGGTGGAATGTTGGGGTTGCTTGGGCTTTTAACAAAGAGGACAAAAAGAGAATATAATGAAGAAGCAAATTGGGGTTGTCCCACTATCTCTTTTTCGATCAAATGGAATGGAAGATTCTTTTTATCTTTGTATTCAAGCTTGGGTTTAATATGTTGTGTTCTTGTGTGGTAATGATCCTATGCTTCCTGGTAGTTCTTTCTTGGATTCTGGTATGCTCCACATGACAATGCATGGAATATATTAATTGGATGCATTTCAAAACCTTTTTCATCAGACCAAGAATCTGCATTAACGTGACCAACAGTAGGAAAACCAACTTTGGCGGCTCTTCCTCATAACCCAAGAAAACTACATACCGTTCACACTTGACTACTACTCATGGAGTTTCATATAAGAACTTAGATTACTTAAATTTTGTGCATGGAAAGAAAATTATTATATATTATTATAGTTGGATCAGCCAATGAATGAAAGGTAATTTGGAAGTGGGACCCATGTGGGCCCAGATTTTGCCACGTGAAATGAATAAAGAACCAACGTGGCATGGCAGGGTGGCATGGCAGGATGACTTGTGAGTGTTATCTGATGCTTTTCCCATATGAGCTGATAGATGGATGCAAATTAAATGTTCCCTAACTAAATAGGTAGTATATTACTATAACTTAGTCTTATGTCATCTCATGCTTTCCCTTTCCCTTTCACCAATCCATCTTTTGGTGCTTTTCTCCTTTCTCAGTTTATGCTGCCATGAGATTGTTTAAGAAATAATTCATTAATATTTGCTTACGATTTTTCTCCCCATTATCCTAACATGACATGCCATTTTATTTTAGAGCAATGTTAGGGAGCTAATAATTTTTGTGATTGTTAGCCATCAACTAGCCATCAATGATAATTTGATGGTGTGAGATTGATGTGAGATTTCATACAATGGCTCACATTTCTCTTCTGATTACATGCTGGCCAAAATTCATTAAAATTACTGGTCCCAAGACTTTTCTTTTATTTTATTCAAATATAAAATTTTTAGAGAAAATACAAATTAATTAACAATAATTTTGAACATCATCAAAAAACTAATAACTAATTCATCGTTACATATTTTTGTATATTTTTTACATGTTTTTCAAATAAATTAAAATAATCAGATACTAGAATAATTAAATATTTTATATTAAAATAATTGAATTTAGAATTTAGGTTTTTTTTTTGTGTCTTTAAGATCATATTTTAAAAATATAATAATTAAAATTTTTAAGCTTTTTATGTATTTAATGTATTAAAAATATAAAAAAATTATCTTTCAATAACTTTTCAACCATGCTAATACACACAAATAATAAGACATCAAATAATCATTTACTTGAATAAAATATATGTTACAATTTTAAATATATATTAAAAATGAATTAAGTAATATATATATATATATATATATATATATATATATATATATATATATATATATATATGATTGATTTGATAATTAATTTTTTAATATATACATATTTTATAATTTTTAATATAAATATATTTTTTTAATTTTATAGTATTCTTAAAATGTACCTTAGGATACATGTCAATAAATTTTTTATTTTTTTTTCTTCATGGCTTAGAATTTAATTTGGATATAGATATAGAATATAAATGTTCGACTTTATTCTTTTCTATATATATTTGGTAAAAATTATGGAGGATAGAAGTTCTATTCAATGGATATAATAAAGTTAGGGAACCAAAAGTATATCAGCCAAAATCCAGTCAAATACCTTTGGATGAAATTAAAATTTCTACGAGTTAATATATATAGATGTTTCTTCTACTAAGTATTAGAATGTTTCTTTTTCATATTAAATGGATGTTCTTTTATATATTTTTCGAATTTGTGATTGTTGGAAGTGGATAGGTTAATGTGAGAAAAAAGAGAAACGTTTTTATAGATTTTAATTAGGTTTACTTAATTAATTTAAAATTTTTAAAATTTTAAATTTAAAAATTTAAAATTAATTAATTATTGATATAAATTAATATAATTTTGTTTAATTTTTAGCTGATAAACTTTTGGTTCCTTATACTTTTCCTAAAAAGGAAAAGAACTCTGATTATATAAAAACAAGAATAGATAATCGTGGTAAGATTTCATTTAGAATTTCTTACATTTGTTATTAATAAATTCTGTAAGGAAAAAACAATGAAAATTGAGAAGGATAACCACGGAGCCAAATGAGTGATTAGTTGTTACTAGAAAGTCTAGAATAGAAATATGTGTCTTTATTTTATATATAATCAGAAGACCGACTTGGAAAGGAGATAATTGTTGTTAATCACAGAAAAGAAATGTCGGTGTATTCATTCGGAAAGCGAACTCCATTTGAAGTCTCAACATACGCACGTAACGTGTAACATGTTTATCAAGACTTTGCCCTCATTTTTATATGAATTTCGTTAATTGATTTAATGCCTTGCCCCTTAACCCTGTATTCGGACACAATTGCAATAACTTAGAGATAGAGATGTAGATAAAATACAAATTTTTGTTTTATGGCTATTTAAAGCATATACAAGGGCCGAAAGGAGACTATATGGAATCCTTTTCAGTTTTCAGGCCTAAAGAAAATAGCTGGCCAGAATGCAGGGCCCACATGATCCAGTTCTTCAAGTAGAAAATAGTGAAAAAGAAATCATTGAATATTTTAATTTTTTTTTTTGTTACTGGTTAATTTCCTGCACCATGATTACTAATCACAGGTTGATAATTTATATTTAATTCACAATACTCTGATTGAAAATTATTATCTTTTTAATTTTTGCACTGGTTAATATTTAAATTAGTTTCAGATAAGATATTTTTTAAATTCGTCACGAAAAATTTTTTTTAATCAAATTAGTACTACAAATTAATAATATCTGTCTTTTAATTATTCGACTCACAATTTTCGTCAACGAATTGGTGATGTGAAATATTAACTAATAACATACATGACATATAACATGTTCAATTAAACATTGACTAAATATGTTTACGAAAATCTATCAATTTAGTCACTAGGTCATATTAGGAATAAGATTTTTATAATTAGAAAAATGACTAAATTAATAAATTTTGATAAACATATTTGGTTAATATCTAATTAAATATATCAGGTATTATATATGTTATCAATTAACATTTTACAACATCAATCTTTGAAAAAAATTGTTAATGGAATGATTAGAAGTGATCTTCAACAATGAGCTAACTGCGGATGAAAAATGAGCAGAAAAAAAAAACATTGAAAATTGAAAGAGCTTTTATAAATTGAATAGTAAGAAAATCCGGGGACATTCTGTTATTTATAGCTGTACAATAGGATATATAGAATGCCCCATGATGATTGATAATCATCAAAGCATGATTATACATGCAAGATAGACTTTGATATTTTCTTTGCAGTAATAGTAATAATTAATAAGCTTCTGCTCATATCTAAGAACCTGCTCTCCACTACCAAGAATAATAGTGAAACCAAAAACTTCAAGAGATGAATGGCAAACCAAAAATTAGCCTTTCACCTGACTTTGGCTATTGTTTATACACCCTTCAATCTCATATTTATGGTACACTCTGCATTGATTCTCTTCCCACCACCGTTCTGCTTCCTTCTCCGAGAATCGTTTCCGGCTGTGAATTATGCATGTAATGCAGATTCAGAAAACATATTGTTTAGATATATTTTGGCTAACAAGAAGCATGGAATAGGCATTACCTGAATCTGACCCTTTTAAGGCCCTTTTTCCCACATGGCAAGGTTGTGAATGTGATGTAAACACCAGGCTCATACTGTTCTACCCATTCAACCTTCATGCTGTCAGTATTGTCTTGCTGTGACTGTGGTTTAGCGACGCTAGAATTTTCCGTCACTCTATCATTCTTGAGTAACATGTTTCTCCCAAGTTTTGATTTCAATGTGTCTGAGAATACTATAGGGGAATTAGATAGACTGTCCATGTTGCCATCCCTAGGACTATTCATATCTATATGTATGGGTGCCAAATTAGACATGCAATCATGTATCCCAACTTGTCCTTCTTGTCCAGCATTCTCTTTTCCTGATATTGTATGAAGCTGCAGTGGTGATAATTAATATAATGTTAAGGCCATATCATAAGGACTACTACAACATATGTTTCTTGTAACAAAAACAATATAAGAAAACTTACCCTTAAAGCCAAAGCTTTTATGACCTCTTTTGCTGCTTTGGACTTAGCAGCTTCCTCCTTTGCTACAAACCAACTCTCCTCAATTTTCTGTTGGCACTCTTGTATCTTATGGTTTTTGAGTTCACACTGTTCTTCAAGTCTCTTTAACTATCAAAAGAAATGAAATAATAGCATGCATAAGAGAACACATTAAATGCAGTCAGATGTTTTTTTAAATACGCAAGTGAACAGCACTGGTTAATTTGCTACTCAGATATAGGAAAATCAGAATGAGAGGAATGAAATGAAGCAACCTAAAGGGCTAAATGCTCACCAGTTATCCTAACGGAAAATGCGAAGACAAATTCTACAAATTTGAATTAAAATTGAATGCTGGAGATCCATACAGGAATATATTCATTTATAGAAATCTAAGCAGGATAATAACTGTTTCTTTGTCACAAATGCAGCATGTACAACATTGAAACAAAAGTTACCTCAGCTCTCAGCCTCTGAACTTCTTCAATGAGCATCTTATCAGACTTTGTTGTATCTGACTCTGCACTAGAGAAGTTGAATGCTGCCGCCGGAGATTCTATATTTGGTGGGGCAACAGTAGCTACTTTATTTTTCGACGAAGAAACATGCCCAGCCAAATTTTCTTTACAATTGATTCTAAATTGGGCAGGGCATGGAACTTGCCCCCATTGGGGCATCCCACCTAACATAGAAGAAGAACTATCTTCTAAATGCTGCTGGCTCTCTTGTTGGTTTTTCCAGTCCTTTCTTCCACTGGGCATGCTTTTCCTATAACATGATTGGCCGAGCGTCAAGAGAGGACCCTGTGCCATAGTTGTCTCTCCTCTATCTTCAGTCAGATCAGGAAGTCTGTGCAGCTGCTGGGAGTTGCAATTTCTAGACTTCAAAGCCACTGCTGAATGTGTACTTCCTTGCCTTCTATCATAGCACTGATCACAAACTCGAAAGGCCTTGCTCTTACTCGGGGCTAGAGAAGCATTTATAACCTTTTTACTACTACAAGCGCGGCAGAAATGAAGGCCACAATCATAACAGTTATGCTTCTTCCTTGTGAATCCAAACGGCAGCCTACACCCACTACAAGCTGACTGGTCACTAATAGAAATCGGTCTGTGCAAACAGATTGCAGCCGTGAAACTTGATCCACAAGTTATTGTTTCTACTTGCCTGTCTCTTAGAGCCTCAACAAAAGAAGGCGTGTACCTGTCTTCGGCATCACCTAGTCCAAGTTGACCATTTTCACCTTTGCCCCATGTATAGACACTCCCGGCCGAAGTCAAAACAGCAACATGATATGAACCAGCCGAAATCACTTTAACAAACTCTTGTTTAAGCTGTCCTTCAACCATTACTGCTCTATCTCTGGCGTGAGGATTTCCGAGCTGTCCATATCTCGCGCTTCCCATTGCAAATACCTTCCCCATATTAGTAAGTGCTACAGTCAACATTCTTCCACAACTTACTTGAACAAAATCATAGTCAACGAGTTGCGAAACACAAGTCGGCACAAGCTTGTTTCCATTATCTGCATGACCAAGCCTCCCTTCATCTGCATCTCCCCAAGTAAACAACTTGCCTGTAGGAGTATTATACCGAAAGTGATCAACCATGACTTCCACAATTGCAGCTGTATGCCATGAACCACAAGCAACAGACCTCACCTTTAGACCACTAAGAGACTCAACATGTTTTGGTCGAGAACAGCTCTGAAGATTGCCATGGCCAAGAACTCCGAAGGTACCATCTCCATATGTAAATAATTTTCCACAGCTAGAGACAATGGCAGTGTGCCATTCTCCACAAGCAATGCTTGAAATGCTAATACCATCTAATGGACCTGAAAGTTTATGTGGTATCCATTGATTTTTTATCCGGCCTTCATTAACCAAATCCGAACAACAAACATCATTCCCCCATGCATATACTTCACCAGAATCTGTCAAAGCACATGTATGATACTCACCACAGGTTACCTGTTTTATATGAACACCATTAAGAGAATCGACTATTTTCGGGGAGCTAGTGTCTATATCAATTTTTTGCCCCAACCTTCCCCACTTCCCTTGACCCCAACAAAACACTTCCCCTTCTTTTGTTACCAAGGCAGCATGTTTTCCTCCTAAAGCTATATTTTGTACATCTAACATCATAGTGGATTCTAGCAACTTTGGAACTAAAGAATATATTCCATCTTGGTTCACAAACCTTTCATTTACAATCCCTACAAGACCTCCAATCCCTCCACCCCAAACCATTACATCCTTCAATGCATTGTTGTTTCTTATGAGTGGTGTGGCGGGGTTCAACATAGACCTGCAGGACAAATTCTTGTGCTCCTTGTTGAGACGTGTTGTTTCGATCTTAATAGGAGTATCTGGATCAATATATGGAGAACTTGGGACAGAATTATCAATCATGTCATTTGCACTGGAAAGGAAAGGTGTTGATGGATAAAACTTGTCAGATGTATATGATAAGCCATCAGAAAAACACCTTTCTGAGAGTGACAAAGTGGGACTTGCGCATACACTATGTACCTTCAAAATGAAATCAAAAGTGAAAGTCACATTCAGTCTTCTATGAAAATTATACATTTTGTAATGAGCATAATTGGACTTAGAAATAGACTTAGATATTAGACATTAATAGAAATAGTTTAAATAGGAGTTAGGTATTATAACATTCATTATGGAATTTGTAAAATGCCTTAGAACTCTCTTCTTCCTAATTATATTCTTCTCTTTTATCTGATTCATTTCTTCTATATTCTAATCTGTCTGAAATATACCATTCAATTCCACATTGATTCTCCTAATTTTCTATCTAAACTATAATCCAATCACTCCAAAAATAAATTCTGTTTCACATTCATTTATTTTCAAGATATGGAAGAAGCACCAAATGTGAAAGGAACCGAGAGTATAACAGGCTACCAAACCATTCAACAAGGTGAAAGGAAATTTTCCACCATGTCGGTACATTAAAGACTAATAATTTGTTGCATGTCAAACATAACTGCGAAAAGCAGCATGTCTTAGTTTTATTATATAAGAATAAAAACTAGGATTATAATTTTCTGTATATGGAACTCAAAATTATCAACCAGCAATTGAGATTAATTTCTCAAATCTTTATAAAAAGCTAGGATAGATACATGGAATATGTCTATAACCTGAGCAAATTGGGAGGTATCATCCAGGAGGCCAAGATTTTTCTTTCTTCGTAATATTCCGGCCGGACTACTGACACAACTCTGAACCCCTTTGCAGCTTCTTAAACTACTGAAAGGTCGAGGATGCTGGCACCGAGAAATCACAGCTCTCAATCCAACAAACCAAGTAGTAGCCTGTGCTTTGTCCTTGCATATCTACATTTAACAAAAATAAATAAATGATATATGGATATAAGAAAACAAATACAGTTATATGCAATGTGCTAGTCACAAATATTACCAGATCAAGAGAGTGTTCGCTGTCAGCATAGATTAGTGAAAATGAATGGCACTCCTTTTCAGCTTCATTTTGCCTTTGGCACCTTATCTGAAAAAGGATTAGTGTTGTATTATTAGACCAAAACTTCAGGTTCATCTGGAAAATTCATGGATGTTTTTGTTACATACATTTCCCTGCCCTTGAATAATCTTCGAAACCGAACTCAATCGCAAATGCTTTTCCTGCTGCCCTGAGTACCAAATCAAATTCCTCTCATCCTATAATCAGGGGAGAAGACATGTTAACATCTTCATCATAGTTAAAGAAACTTCATAGATAGTAGTATTTCCAGATCAAAGTAGAGCTTTATTTGAAGATAGCATTATGGATTAGTAGTTAACAGTAAAAATAAAAAACAATAACAAACAACAAATTCAAGTTTCAATCACTAGGTGAGACCATTGAGAATCTAACAGGGGGAAAATTTCGAAACCTCTAAATTTAATGTTTATATAACAAATTTGAAGAAGAGAATGTAATGAAAATCATAGGCCACATATCATTAAGAAATTATCAGAAGAAGCAAAGAAATTATTGAAATAATGTGTCATCACAAATATGCCTATTACCGGGGAAAGTCTGAAAGGGCAGAGCTTTGGTTTTCCTCTGCGACCACACTTTAGTAAATATGCACCTTTCTTTATAGATACAATTGCCTGAACAGAAATTAATTAAGAAAAAGGAAAAAAAAACAATTTTGAAGTTTGTCAGAAAGGAAGGTAAACAAACAGTAGAAACTATTGCACAAAGGAAATACCGAAAAAACAAAAATAAAATATCATTCACATTGGCAATTCCAAAGAACAAACATTAAAGTCTACCTTTCATGATGATCCACACTGACATGGGAATGTGTGCATATATATATATATATATATATATATACACTAAAATGAGAGAGAGGAGAGAGAAGAAAGAATTCTGGTTTTTGAAAGAACATTAACATGCCTCAATGGATTCTTATGTTGTAAGAAAATTGATGTAAACAGAAAAGATGATTAATTCCCAATCCTATATAGTATTCAAAATTGAAACTAAAACTGGAATAATCAGAAGTGATATCATAAACTCAGCCAATGGCATTGCCAGAAAGGAAAATGAGGAATTCAAAATTGAAAGAAAAAAATTTCTAAACTTTGAAGTGTAGAGAGGAAATTGAACCTGTTCAACAGCTCTGTCAAATGGAAGTGCAGCTAAGGAGTCTTCTTCCATTGTCATGGTTGTTGTTGTTGTTGCAGTTAGTTTCATTAAAGAAGAAGAATGAATGGCAGAAGACAACGGAAACAGAAGTGAAGAAACTGAAACCTTATCATTAGTTTGCACCAAAAATGACTCCTATGAGAATGCAGAGAACAGAATATAATAATCTCTCTCTCTCTCTCTCTCTGTTGTGTTAAGAGTGAAGTGTATGAACATACAAAGTCAGAACAGAATAGAAGAGAGCATAGACAGAGTTGGAAGAAGAAGAAGAAGAGAAGAGAAGAAGAGAGGTTTCTTTTCTTCTTTTTTTTCTCTTAGCTTTATTAACTTAACAGTTGAATCTGTTTGGTTCTTCCATTGATTCACTGTGTGTTCACTTGGAAATTCGTGCCATTTTTGAGAGAGAAAAAGAAGAGAGGGGCCTATGAAACTGAGAACTTAAAACCATATGCACGTGTACACCATTTTCTTGTATAAAAAAGAAGAAAAGAGGTGGAAGCAGTAACACTAACACACACTATTATTCTTACCACATCTCATTTATTGTCCTTATATATCTTGCCTTTTTCTTACTTGTTTTTATTTCATTTATTTATTTTCCCATTTATCATCATAAATACTAATATTACACCCTACAATCATGCATTATGCATAGCATAGCAGTAACAAGATGCCATTTTCTTCTTTTGGGCAAAGCTCACTCTTTCTTGTCTTTCTCACAAAAGGTTAAGGGAAGGGGGGTCAAACCGTAATTACAGGACCTATAAACTTTTGTGGTACTGCTCGTACATTACAATTTACAAATGTGATGTTTTTTGAATTTTGAATTTTTAAATGTCACAAATATTTATTTTTTATGGTGGGAACTGGGGAGGGTTAAAACTTATATACAGTGAATCACATTTAATATAATACATACAATAGTTTAATACTAATAATCATGTGATGCAGAAACAGTCCAATTTTCCTTAATGTACATGCATTCCATTTTTTGGCATTGGCCACTTTTTATTTTCACCATGGCAGAAGGACGGGGAGGAGGGAGGGGGGACCTACCTTTAATTTGTTCCAAAGGTGGATTCCAATTAGCAAGAGTTCATAAAAAGGAGAAATTATTATCTTTTCTTATCAATTTGACCAATCAGCAGTGAATTTAGATAATAATGGTCTTTCTAGGGACAAGAGAATCCGGCACTTGTTTGTGTAATTAAGAGGGCTATTTTTTCTTCAAATCATAAATTAAAACAGAAAATATTTTATATAAATAATTATTTATTTTAATATGATATAAATATATAAATATTTTTATATAAAATTAAATACAATCTCACTAAAAAACTATAGGGTCTAACAAATAACAAGTCAACAAATATTTTTTAAATTGTATTTTATATTAATTAATTATTATTAATTAGTGATTATTTAAATTTACTTTTTTAAAGATACAAAACTAATAATTATTAATTACTTTTTATTACTTTAATTCATATTTTATTATTTATTACGCAAATTCTGATTTCTCTTTCAAAAAAAAATTTGAAACTCTAAAAAACAAAAATACCAAAACATAAGATAAAGAATCATCAAAATCTTAAAGAAAAAAAACATACAAAATATAGAAAAAAGAATCATCTAAATCCTAAGAAAAAAACATAAGAAACATAGAAAAAAGAATCATCCAAAAGAATCATCTAAAACTAATAAAAAGAATCCTTCGAAATTTAGGGGAAAAAACATAAAAAACTAGTTAAAAAGAATCATTCAAAACCAAATAGGAGGAGGAGAAGAAGAGCCGCATGGTGGCCGGCGACGATGTCTTGGACAGCGTTGCATGGACGGTGGGGGACTCGCGGTGGTGCGTTGTGAGAAGGAAGCCACAAAGACCACGCATTGCGAGTGGAGGAGTCGCCACGGATCGGAGTAGTTGATCACGCGTCGCGAATGAGGGCCTGGTGGTGGTTGCGTCGCGACGGATGGAGAACCGTAGGGTGCAAGTGGGGAGCAATGGGGAGTCGCAATCGACGAGGATGCGTCGGGTAGCGGAGTGGGTGCGAGTGCTGCACGGACGATTCACGATGGGAAGTAAAGTGGGTAAAGTAAAAGCGTGATGGTAGCTGTCTTTCCTACGCGAACAGCAGATGAGGTGACGAAAAAGGATGCAAGGACGACCGACGATGATCACAAGCGAGAACGGTGCAACGGTAGCGCTACAGTGGCAGTGTGGCACGATGAAACCACGATAGCGTAGGCATTGAGAAGAGGAATTAGGATTTGTGATTTTGTGTGATGAATGATAAGTGGAAGTGAAAATAAAGTATGATAAGTTTTAATTAAAAAATATCATTAATGTCAATTAATTAAATTTTAAATTTAAAAAATAATTTAAATTAATAATTATTAATTGAGTTATCCAATTCTTAATTTTCTATACTTTTCCAATTACAATTAATGTCACAAGGAAAAAAATATTTTACACAACATGATATTTAAAAAATTAAAAAGTATAATTATTTTATTATATATTTACTTGTTGGTATAAAATCAAATAGTTACATAAATTTTTAATAGAATATACTAATTGTGTTAGGATTTTTATACTTTTAAATAGATACTTTTAAGGAAAAATATATGAAAATAAATTGATAATTTAATATTTTTACAGTTTTTTTTCCTTCTTCAATTGATTTTGCTTTTAGCATAAACAAGTTTCTTTCTTTTAAAAAAAAAACTGACTTTTAAACAATAAAATGAGCACTTATTTTTTTTAAATATATATTTTATTTATCTTGAAAACGCAAACAAACGAGCCTGCAATATAAGATTTGCCTACTGTAAATCTCATTAGCATGGCAAAATTAGTGTCCAAATGGTGGGCTATATCACCTTTTAATTGACTATGCTAATTGCTAAGTTTATAAAAGGGCCTCTAGAAAAAATGTGACTTAGGATTCTTGTTCCAATTATTGCTTCCGATTAACAAGTAAAATACCTACTCAATGGTCCTTGTATTGTAGTATAGTACTGTTTTAGTAAAATATATATTATAGCATGATCCAATTGAGAAATGAGAGAGAGAAAATGATAGTTTACAAATAAAAAGCACAGGAAAATGGTAGAATTGTAGCTAGGTAGTTGAAACTTGAGAATGAAATACAGATCTATCATCTATGCAAGAGAGATTAGATTGACTTTTTTTTTATTATTATCATTTCCTTCCAAAGTTAGGTTCACTAAAGTCATATTAACTCTGCCAGTTTTGTCTACCATGTAGGTCCCATGGACAGTTCATCTTGACCTTTGCTGAGATTTTGGTCCTTTTTTTCTTTGTTTTACTTTTATTTATATATATCATCATTTTTATCTATAAAAATTTATAATGCTTATAAATTTATTTATAAATAAAATTAATTATTAAATACTTTGGTTACACCGAAATTAAATAAAAATTATAGTTTTCTGGTTATTGTTCTTCTCTTTTTCCACATCTTTTGTGTTTTTTTTTCACATTTGAAATTTGAAAAATCAATAAATGAGTATGTGTATCTTTTAGTCCTTTAAAAAATCTCACATCCACAAAACAGTAAAAAAAAAAAAAGGAAAAGGAGGGGGGCTGCTTTTATTTTTTTGCTAAATTCCTTTCTATATATAACATCAACCTGGTCACATTGCAGATTCTCTTTACTTGTTTACATGTTTCCTATCCTTCTTTTTCACAGTGAATTGTAATTCATTGTCATGTCCTTCATGCAAAGGACATTACTAGACCCTTTACCTTTCTTTAAAAAAAAAAAAAAAACTCTGAATAAAATAAAATAAATTAAAATTATGAGCAAATATCTATATGTGGAATTAATTATTTATTCACAGAATCACAGGGTCAACCTGTCCCTTTTGGAAACAGAATGATATAGGTGATTGTCCTCAGTCAATGCCATACTGTAGGTACTCTATAGAAATGGTTAAATACTAATATATTCCAAGGGAGAAAATAGGCAACAACAAAATATATTGAAGGTAAATGTTGATGAATTCTAGGATGCTTATCAATTGTTATTTAATTTTTGTCTAATTTATTTTTTGTGTTAAATTTTAATTTTTTAAAAATAATTTATTTTAATTTTTTTTAAATTAAATATTAATTTTTAATTTTTAATAAATAGACACTACTTTTTAGGCACCATAATATTCATCGTAAATGCTATATATGTGATATGATATTATTCATTATTATTGACTATTTAGCTAGTTATTATCTGGATTATGGATAGTTGCCTATTTATTTTTTTTGACAACTCACGCTAATAATAATTCACCCGATAAATCTGCAAATTATTTAATAGGGTAATAATAATTAACTATACCTGGCATATTTATGATAAATTTTGTATCAAATTATATATATATATATATATATATATATATATATAATAGTATGATTAAATTCCACAAGCATCCTTTAATTTATTGAAGGAGTAAAAGTTACTAATGAGAAAAAAAAAACGTAATTGTCGGACTCTGTTTTTGCTTGCAGACATTCAATCAAATTGAACTTGCCTTAAGCAATAAGTAATACAAATAACTTCAATATGATTCAAAGAAGGAACGAACATTCTTTGGCACAAGCAATAGTAAATTAAATTTAAAAGAAAACTTTAAAGAGACATTTGGTGTGTACGTTAACCCTAAATAATAATTTCTATATTGCCCACATTTTTCAACTTATTTATAGTTTGCAGGTGCAAACTGCAACCCCCAACCTAGCTAGCTAGCTACTACAATAATAAAA
Organism: Arachis hypogaea; assembly: GCF_003086295.3. Classification (NCBI taxonomy): domain Eukaryota; kingdom Viridiplantae; phylum Streptophyta; class Magnoliopsida; order Fabales; family Fabaceae; genus Arachis; species Arachis hypogaea. The sequence continues at coordinate 131,292,481 of NC_092038.1, forward strand.
TTAACCTACATACACTACATCATTGAGAAAATAAACATGCACGCCTTTATTTGCTAAAAGATAAATATAAGAACAGAATTATTTTAAATTGGCATGTCCAAAGAGTTAATCTTGACAAAATACAAGAGAGTGAAAGCGAACATAATAAAAATGTGAAACGAAAACATAAAAAAATGAGAAACATAATAACTACAAACTAATTAAAAAAATAAAACAACAGAATAATTATTTGATCTAACTAAAGCGATAAAAAACTTTAACAATATCCAAAGAAATAACCTTGACAACAGAAAAGAAAATAAGAATGAAAAAAATTAAAAAGGTGAAATAAATTATAAAAAATCAGATACTCCTCCTAAGACATTTTATATTTGGGCGAATTCAATGTGAAATTCATCGAAATATGACGAACTTTATATAAAATCTAGATTTATGACGAATCTTATTAATATAATGAGATTCGTCGAAAGTACAACAAATTTGGCTCAAATATATAAAAAAATATATCTCAAAAATTAAAGTTTGAATAATTTTTTTTGTTTTATAGTAAAAAGATCCAAAAAGTAGAATATCCATATAATAATTAAGGGGTAAGTTGCTTGAATTGATGTCTATACACTATATAGAGGTTAGGAAAAAGTTAGTATGTCGTTCCTAAGCAATTAACTGAAAGTGAAAACCCTTCCTTATGGTTAATTAAATTGCATTTCTATGTATATCATTTTCAAATTTAAACCCTTCCTTTCAAAGAAAGCGGCGGAACTAGTTTGACTTTAGTTATAGTTTCTTGAAAGTTGAAAATGTTAAAGCTAAGTATTCACTTCTCCTTAGTTACCAATAAAATAAGTTTATTAAAGATATATTATTTTTCATTTCTAACCATAGGATAACCCTAATTAAACATTCACTGCGCCAGTTTTAATTCTAATAATATAGTAGCTTTTATATGTTTAAATATGTTAAATATATAACTATTTATATTATTTTTTTATTGATTTAAATTTTTGGGATAAATAATTTTATAACATCGTATTAAAATTTTATATTCAAAAAATCTAAAATTCGATACTTGATAAATCTCAAAAGTTAAAAAATAGCATAAGATAAATAAAGGAAAAAAGAAAGCAGGTACAAAAATCAATCAAATTCAAAACTTTCACATAAAGAATAAACTACTATTTATATCCATGAACTTTGCAAGCATTGACAAAAGTATCCATCAAACAAAAAAATTAACATTATATCCATAAAAGATGGATTTCGTGTGACAAAAGTACCTAAACCTTAAATTTTTATTTAGTTTTTAATAAAATTCTTAAATTACCCCCACCTTTTATTATCTTTCCAAAACTTTCGCAATTCTCACTACCACCAGCATCTTTCAGGTCTGCGAAATGGGAGCATATAAAACTCTGTTGACCTTTGACAATCTATTGAATGCAGAAGAGACTTACACATTCAAAATGAATAGCCTAATACAGTTGTTTAATTTCATAGTGTATGGAGGTGGGACGAGTCGGAGAAAAGTGAAACTCGAAGAGTGTAACTATAATGCTTTGGGGTTCCATTACATGCATAGTCTGTGAATACTTTCAACATAATAGGGAGTCAATAGGGAGAGGTGGTTGGGTGTGATAACGTGACGAAATCGTGCACTTCCTTTAGTATCAGCTGTGTAGAAATCAATACTTATGTGATGGACGTGATCAATGAATGAGTCCACGTCACAGTAGGCACTAGCGGATTTGACGTTTTGGGGAAAGAGGTGGGACGCGAAATATATGGAGTAAATTGTAAGTTGGATATTGTAGGAGATGATGAGGAAAGATGAGATCACCATAAGATCATATCTACAAGGGTTTGTGATGATGTAGGTATATTGTCGCAAAGGCCAACAAATTTGACAGAAAGTGCAGATCAGGCAACGAAAGTGGTAATCGAGGTGTTGCAGGAGGAGGTTGAAGAAGAGGGTAGATTGGTAAATTCGGAAATAATTTTGAACGAGTGGGGTTATGAATATTTAAGACTCAATCAAATGAAATTGGTAACGTATCATCCTAATAATGGTGGTATTGAAGGTATGACAGATTTAATAAGATATGAGGTGAGTAATAAAGTGAATTCTGAACAAACTATTTCCTGGGATTATGGTTGTAAATCTAATGGGTTGGGTATATACGTTGCAAATATTAATTGGGTTGAACCTAAAATAAGGCTCACCAATGGAAAAGGAGGCAGCAATAACGTGTTTGGCCATGAAGGCCCAAGTTCCAAAGCACTTAATCAAGTTGCTGCTGCGGAAGGGTGTACTGGGCTAGGATTGAGGCAACTGGATCGCGCCTGTCCTGGGCGGGTCGTCAAGCAAGCGGGTCAGGTGAGCATGATTTATCATGGGAGAGTCGCAAAGAACAATGATGCCTCCATGCATAGGGATCTTCGTGAATTGGGGATGCGGTCTCAAGGCTGGGAGAAGCACAAACATACCCTGGAGAAAAACATCTTGCGGTGGCTGGTATAGTGACGTCACGATGGCCATTACATAAGTTGGGGGGCGCTGGCTCAGCAAACAGTGGTGGTGAGGGAAGGTTGACGTCGCAGTTGATCCGGGAAGAAGACGAATCTCAATCCTTCATAGATGCATCGGAATTGGCATATGATGGGGGTTAAGGAGGCTGGGAGAGGGAGACGGGTGGTGGAGGCGGAGGGTTGCAGAGGATTAAAATGTGATAGAGGGGCTATTGGGCTTCAAGGGGAGGAAAGCGCAAAAAAGGGATCTAATAACGGACACGGTGATGGTGATGACTCTGAGCATAATGGCGGTGTTAGTCAAGAAATTGGCAATATAGGGCTGCTAATAGAAGTGGTTAGTGACAGAAATATACCGGTACTAAATGGCAGAGATGGCTACGATGATGATGACACTATAAGGGGCACAACACATGTCAACGAGGATGAAGCCAATGACAATGAGGGTTTAACATTGGATAAACAACTGTTAGAAAACAAAAGGACTTGAGATTTAGCAAGGGAGTCAGGAGCAGAGCTATATAACGCATAAGATGACATTATGACTATTCTCCAACAACAGAATGAAGAAATTTCTCTGAAAAGAAGGTTGGCAAAACAGAAGGCAAAAGTTAGATGGAGCATACCAAAACTCATAAAAAGGTGTGTAATAATTTATTAAAATAATTTTTAGTTCTTGGAATGTTAGAAGATTGAGGGGTGATAGAAAGTTAAAGATGGTAAAGGACCTAAAGAGAAAATATAGATTAAATATGTTAGGTTTGGAGGAGACTAAAAGACAGTTAGTGACTAAATTTGATATACCAAAAATTTGGGAAATAGTTGTGTAGGGTGGGACTATGTTGAATCTGATGGTGCATCTAGTGGGTTGTTGTTAATATGGGATGATGAAATTTTTAAAATAAGAAATAGTTATAAAAGGGACAGATGGTTATGTGTCAAAAGAGAGTTATTGAAGAATAAGTTTAATTATGCTTTTATTTTGGTTTATGGTGCACATGTTAGAGATGAGAAGCTTTTTGTGTGGGAGGAGTTGAGTTACATAGCTGGGTTATGCCAGGTTCCCTATTGCTTCATAGGGACTTTAATGAGATTGCATAAATGGAAGAAAGACGAGGCACTGATAGTTTATCCTTGTCAGCCGAAGACTTCAAGAATCGGATACATGATATGGGTGTGGTGGACTTGCCAATTACTGACCGCAAGTTTACATGGTTCAGAGGTCGATACTGCAGCCGTATCAATAGGGTACTGGTTAGCCTAGAATGGCTTGAGAAGTTTCCAGAGACTCGGTTACGAGGTGGTCCAAAGGGTCGTCTGATCACTGTCCTATTATAGTAGAAGATAAGAGGCAAAGATATGGGCCGAGGCTGTTCCGAAGTCTTGACTCGTGGTTTACACATGAAGGTTTCCTAAGGATGGTCAAAGAGGAATGGAAAGGACTAGGTGAGGCGTAATTCACAGATAAATTGAAGGCCTTGACAGTTCTTCTGGGACGATGGCATAAACATCATTTTTGTGACATGGGCAAAAAAAATCATGAAGTTTGAGGAAGATATTAAGAAGATTGATGACATTTTGGGCGATGGTGTTTATGATGGAACAGTGGAGGTAAGAAGAATGGCGCTTGTGGTTTGCTGTGAGAAATGGTATGTAAGGAAGGAACCACATTAGAAGCAGATATCGTGCTCTAGACATGTGATGGACATTGATAAGAACACAAGGTACTTCCACAACTTAGCTTTTGCGAGAAGGAGAAACAATAGGATTGATACGCTACTCATTAATAGAAGATTGATAAGGAATCAAGTTAGAATTAAGATTGTGATTAGGAACTTTTATAAGAACTTGTATCATCAGGAAGAGTCTTCTTTGGTATGGTTCAGGGACGGTCTAGTGGAAATGATTGGTGAAGAGGATGCTTCGGCTTTGGAGGTGCAACCAACTCCTGAGAAAGTTAGAGAAGTAGTGTGGGATTGTAAATCATCCAAGACTCCAGGAAGTGATGGATACAATATGAACTTCATAAAAAGGTGTTGGGCTGAAATTGGCTCTGAATGTACGGCAGCGATGTCAAATTTTTTCCCGACTTCCAAGTTACCGGTGGATGCTAATCTCACTTGGGTGGCATTGGCCCCCTAAGTTTACTAGTGCAAAGGAAATAAAAGATCTAAGACCGATCAACATGGTAGATTGTGTGTATAAAGTCAGTTCAAAAATGTTGGTTAGGAGGATGCAAGAAATAATGTCACGTCTAGTAGGTGAGACACAGAGTGCTTTTGTCAAGGCCTCAAGGGGCAGAAGATTCATGATGGGGATCTTATCGCATGCAAAACTGTTCAATGGATTAAATTGAGGAAGAAGGAAGCGATGATAATAATGCTAGACTTCCAGAAAGCATATGATAGAGTCAAATGGAGCTTTGTAGACCTTGTGTTGCAAAATATGGGTTTTGGACGAAGATGGAGGAGTTAGGTTATAGAGTGTGTAAGAACGTGTTCTATGTCAGTATTGATAAACGACTCGCTATCTAAGCCATTTAAGATGGAAAGGGGTCTGCGACAGGGTGATCCATTGTCTCCATTTTTGTTTGCACTTGTCGTTGATGTTCTACATAGAATGTTTGGGGAGGCGGTAAGAAACGGGCGCATATCGTCGTTACTGGTGGGTAGAGATCATATTGAGTTATCATATCTTCAGTTTGTGGACGATACTGTTCTGTTTTGTCCCCCAGAGGAAGAGACCATTAAGAATTACAGGAGGATCCTTTGTCATTTTGAGCTAATGTTGGGGCTGAGTATTAATTTTAAAAAATCTAGCTTGATTCTAATTAAGTGTGATGATAAGTGGGTACAACATATGTGTCGCGCGTTGGGCTGTAAGGTAACCTTTCTTCCAGTGAAATATTTGGGGATCCCGTTAGGAGCGAACCCGAGGTTGGTAAAGACTTGGAAGTCCATTGTAGAAAAAGTAGAGGAGAAGCTTAGCATATGGAAAGCCAAGGTTCTCAATAAAGCCGATAAGTTGGTGCTTATTAAATCTGTATTGAACAGCCTCCCTGTCTATTATTTAAGTTTATATAAAATGCCAAAGGCTGTTGCAGAGAAACTAATTTCCTTACAGAGAATATTTCTATGGAATAAGGAGGATGGTAGGAATGGTATGGCAATGGTCAAGTGGGAGGTGGTGTAGGCTCCCAAAAAGTTTCGTGGGTTGGGCATCGGAAATGCCATGGTGCATAACACAACCCTTTTATTTAAGTGGAGGTGGCGTTTTTCGAAGGAGGATTGTCCCTTATGGAAGAAGATGGTTTGCCCTTATAATAACCTGAACCTAAATGTGATGCTATCATCCCAGGTGTTACCTGTCTGGGGGGCCATGGAAAGATATATGCGCTATATACAGTTCAAGGATCAACAAGTAAGACAGAATATGATTAATGGGTTGTCTATGGAGATTGGTGATGGAAGAGAGACTCGATTCTGGGAGGATGTATGGATATGTGGCGGTTCTCTGAAAGATCAATTTTTGAGGATTTTCTCAGTTTCAAACTAAAGAGGATCCGTTATAGGGGATTGTGGGTTCTAGGACGGGTTATAGTGGAGATGGAACTTCCAACGGAGGAGAGAGCTATTCAAATGGGAGTTGGATTTAGACTTAGTGAGCCAGTTGCAAGAAACTTTAAGACTGGTCAAACTTGCTTATGACAGAGAGAATAGAGTTGTGTGGAATTTTGATAAACAAAGTGTATTTTCTACTAACTCTTTTGTGCAGGTGTTGCATGCGGAAATGATTCCGGAAGATATAGCGAGTTATAGCTTTATTATGTAACAAAGGTGTTGAATATGGTCACCACTTGTTTCTTGGTTGTGAATTTTTTTGGCAGGTTTGGTGTGCATGGTTGTTATTTGTTGGAAGGAAATGGTCGTGTCCGGGGACGCTAAAGGAATATTTTCAAAGTTGGACTGAGCTATCAATTAGTAAGGAGGAGCGTAAGACGTGGATAGTGTGTTTCTGTGCAATTATCTAGAACATTTGGCTAAAAAGGAATATAATGATATTTTAAAATAAAGGAAAAGGGGTTGACGATATTATCCATCAGTCCTTTATGAACTATAAATAATGGTTAGGTGTGGATCCCTTTTGTTGTTGATGGCAATGTCGAAAATGACAGGAGGATATCTATTAATGTTCTTTGCGTTGGTTGCTTTGTTTTAATTGTTATTGATTGTTTTTGTTTGTTATCTTTTTATGCTCCATTTGTTGTGTTGAGCTTTTTTTTTTCAAACAAAAAAAAGGGTTATGAAAGTTTGAAATTTGATAAAGAAGATAAAGGGTAGGGGTAATCGAGAATTTTATTTAAAAAGTCAACAAAAAATTAGGATTTTGATACTTTTGTTATACGGAACTCATCTTTTATGAATACAACATTAATTTTTTTGTTTAATGGATATTTTTGTCAGTGTTCATAAAATTTATAGATATAAATAAAATAGTAGTTCATTCTTCACACAAATTAATAATATTAGAGATATAATAATCTAAAATTATTTTATTTAATCTAATATCTAACCTTATATATTTACTTTGATGGTAACTAATGAATATAAAATAAGATAATTTTTTATTGATTTAGACTGATTTTTAAAATATCTTTTAAATATTCTTTTCACAAATTGTCTTAATTAATGCTCTATAACAAACCGTGGATATGTGCTTTATCATATACAGAAGGGAGAAGGAAAAAAATCCTTCTCAATATAGGGTATGAAAGAACGGTTCCATCCAGGGACGGATCCATGCATGCATTGGGAAGAGGGGACATTTGCCCCACAAAGGTTTTTCAAAAAAAACTAATACTTACACTTTTATATATATATATATATATATATATAACTTATTATATTATATTTATTTTAAAATAAAATATAAATATTTTTTTTGTATTTTATATTTAAAAAATAAAATATAAATAATTTTTTTGTATTTTATATTTAAAAAATATTTTATTCAATTTAATTTAATATAAAAAAATAAAAAATAAATAAATTCAAAAATTATAATTAATTTTATTATATTAATTAATTAATTGATAATTAAATTAAAATTTAATTTTTTAATTAAATACAATTTAAATTATTAGTAATTTTTTAAAAATTATTTAAGATAAAAAATATATTATTTATATGTTAATATACTGTAATTATTTTGGTTAAAAAATTTATTTATATCATATATAAAGATTATAATAAGTAGATTTGACAATTAAATATGAGATAATAAAAAATAAAATAATTGTTTAAAAAATATATAAAAAAATAATATTTAGTCATGTTAAAAATAAAAATAAAAAGTCATTATAAATTATTTTTTGTTATTTTAAATATTCTACTGTGTATGAAATTATATTTTGATTATTTTAAATATTATAATAAGTGATTATATATATTTTTAGTTCCTATTAATAAGTATAGATAATTTTTATTTAAAATTTTAAATATATCTAAATCAATTTGGATTAGTTAAATGATAGCTTAATCGTTTGCTTAAGTAAATATTGGGATTTGAATTTCATTTCGTATGTATAGTAATTTATTACCAGCCAATTACAGACTATTAAATGAAACTCAAATTCATAATGAATTAGTCTTTAACTTATTGGGTATTGTAAAAAATAAAAAAAAATTTATACCAAAATTTTATTATATTTTTATTCTCACTATTAAATTTTTTTTGGTCTGTCACTGGTTCATCATGTTAAGCATTGATATATAGCTCTTGAGTAGTGTATCAATGATTCAAGTTCAACTTCTAAATTTCACCAAAGTTAGGGTTTAGTAAGCTATAATTTAGGTAGATGATAATGATATGAATTGAAGAAACAATTTCGTCAAATAAATTATTGTCTACCTTAGTTTCTTCCAATTATCTCCTTTCCTATTTAATATTACATCGCCATAATTAAATTCCAAATAAAGCAATATTTGTATGGTACCAGTTAATTAACAACTAGTAAATACCGTATATTAATAATACAAAATCTTGATAGAGAATTAGAGATACTTTTTAATCATATATGTGTAATTTAATTTTCTCTTAAAAAAAATGGACGTGAAGTATACATAGGGTTCATATGCTGATATACATAATTATATTAGGCATACATAACTTCATAAGTAATGTAAAGAAAATGCAATGACATTTTATATATATTAATTAAGGATATAAAAGTGGCGAATTATCAAATTCTCCTACAATAATGATTATCTATTCTTTATCAAATAACAAAAGGTAAATAAACCAGTTTTTTTTTTTTTTCATCAATCATCAACTCAAATTCATGGCATTTCTTATTCAAGAGATTCTTTATCTTTTAATGATTGAAACCATTAGCTTTTGACTATCGATGAATGTAATAATATAACCCCACAAGGATTCTTTTTGTGATGGAAAAAATCGAACCGTGGTAGAGTTAGTAAATTGTAGCTGGGGCAAAAGACATAATAATAATAATAATAATAATAATAATAATAATAATAATAATAATAATAATAATAATAATAATAATAATAAATATAAGGTACAATTTAACAACAAAAAATTATAAAATTTATTATTTTTGAACTATAATTAGTCAATAATATTTAAATATGTGAATTGAAAATATATTATTAAATTATTAAACAAAAAATATTAGACTAATAACTAAAAGTATTTACCAAAAATAATACATTCTGTTAACTTTTGAATTTTTCTCAATTAAAAGATTTGAAACACCAAACTGAAATATATTTAATTTAATTTGTATGAAAATGTGAAAAGTTGTGTCATCATTTTCTTTAATTGTCTGAGGCTTCATCCCTGCATGTCCCGGTAATTAGCTTCCAAAATTATTATTATTATTATTATTATTATTATTATTATTATTATTATTATTATTAAAACATGTCAAATTAACATTATTTAGTAATAAACAATCCCTGAAATACGAAAACAATATAAGTATGTAGTACGGACACCTACCTCTGAGTCCAACCAATGCTAAACTAACCAAAAGAGATTAGTAGCACATATCTTGACTAAAAGAGATTATTTATCCAAAAGCAACTTTAATTTGTCTCTCTAAAAGACTAGGTAGCTCAATAGCTCTTATTATATAGGAATCTTTGAAGATTGTACCAATGCTTAAAATCCAAAATTAAAAGGCAAACAAGTAAATTAAAGGTGTTTAATTATCTTTTCCTTCTATTTTATACGAATTGAATAATAATATTCTCCGGGTTCCATGGTTTTTATTGCTCCGTGGTATATATTTTTACAAAAATATTTTTTATATATTAAAATCAGTCATTAATATATTTATATATAAATATATGTAGTTTAATTTATTTTTAATATATATTTATATTCTAACATATATTTTATACTGATAACTAATTTTAATAGTTAATTTTAATATACATATAACACTACTCATATATCTAATAATATCTATACACACAAAGATAAGTTCTATGTTTTTTAAGTGAGTCAAATCATATTTTTCAACTTAAATTATCTTGTCATCTTATTTTTAAAAATTTATATGAATCTCCTTCAATTATTTAAATTTAAAACCTGAAATTTGAATCTTTATAAATTTCCTAACAATCTTTTTTATCTTCAATTTTCATAGAAGACAACTAATAATTATACAAATCTCTTGATTTTCTAAATCAATCGGATTTTCTAAATCTCTTAATTTTATTTAATAAAAAAATAATATCTCAACATATTTTTTAATGTTTAATTTTATCCTAAACATCCTCCAGCCCTATATATATATATATATATATGAAAAACTTTAAAATGATTATATTATTAAGATTTCAAGATATTATTTATGATTACTTTCTTTATTTAGTGCTTACAAGAATTTTTAGGATAATAACTATATCACATATTTCACATTCTTTGTGTTGCTGGGTCTTTGGAATCTCCATCTAATTAACTTTCGATCATTTTGAAATGATTTACACATTCAAATGTTATCATGAAGCCAGCAGACAAATTAATAAATGGGTGGATGCCAGTTGCTTTTATATATATATATATATATATATATATATATATATATATATATATATATATATATATATATATTAAAGAAAGAACAGTAAAACCTTCATAATCCCAAATATAAAATACTATTAGAGTATTATGTGTTAAACTGTTAATCCCTTGGCTCCAAACCAACCAAAAAGATTATTTAACACTTTTAATTAATCAATTAAATAATGATCATAAAAGGCAACTTTCCGTTTTGATCAGTGGTCCATGCATGACATAAAGACAAGTTTGTCCAAATGTAGCCAGCAGAAGAGCAAGATGTAATAGAATTATACAGCATAGTGTTTGATGCAAAATGCTTAATTTATTTTATTATTTATGATATCAATATCATTATAAATTCCATGCCAAGCAGTTCATCAATAGCTTTTGAAAGGTTATTTAATTTGCATATATTGAAAACTAAGACGAGGGGTCAGGGGAGGTTAATTTTTTTTAGATATGGAAAAAATTGTGTATAATTTACACTAATGGATAATTAATATATTTTTTTATATAAATTTATTTTTTTTGTTAATTTTAAGTAATAAATTGGACTTTCAGATTTTGAGAAGTAGAAAAATCTGATAATCAGATTTTATACTACTGAATAAATTAGAGAGTTCGATTTATATTGAAAGAAATATTTTTTCAATTGGATGGTTTGATTTGTAAATTTAAAATTTTTTAATATTAAAATATAAATCTAAGAGTTAAATTTATATGTTTAAAAAAATTTAAAATAAAATTTTAAATTTAATTCCCATATTTATGTGTTTAAAAAAATTAAAATAATAAATTTAACTTTTAAATTTATGCTTCACACATAAAAAAAAAAACATAAACTCTTCACATTGTTTAAAAAAAATATCATTGGAAATTTAGTAACAAAAATAAAAAACAACCATGAGACTGAAAAGTAATGTTATTTATGCAAACAATAAAAAATTAGAAAAAATACTTATGTATTGAGTGGTTATAGAATAAATAAATTTATTATATTTAGTTAAAAATTAAATAATAAAAGTATTTTTTATTAACGTAAAAAATGACAATCCAAGAACACTGAAAAAATAAATCAAAATGAAGGAACAAAAGTTTTCAACCCGTGGTCGCACGGGTCTTCTGCTAGTACATACTAAATAACGTAATTATCACTAGGACGCCAGGATTCATATGATTGTTCGCACATTTAGCACAAATTATTACGAGTTATATTTATTTAAGATGAGAGATCTTTTATACCCAAGCTTACACAGTTGAGTAATTTTTGTACGCCTTAGATTTCATTAATCCAACTGTTGAATCATGTCATATTATAATGATAATCAAATTTGCCAAATTATATATATATATATATATATATCATTTTGCATTTATGTAATTTAATAATTATATTTTTTTGTATTTTTTATTTTTTTTAAATTAAGAATAAGACTTAAATTCGTGACCTTTAGATGAATATGAAAAGACTATATCATTTAAATTATAACTTGTTGACTTATATTTTTAAAATTTAATAACATATGATCAAATCAATTTTATATTTTATAAATATCAAATTATTGATCTCTACAGTAAAATGCTGAAATTTACAATTGACTTGATAAAATTAATATGCATAAGAAGTTATTTAACCGTATAACTCAAATTTTTTTTCGATTGTTAGGTTACAACTTCGACCCGAAAGAAAGATAAAAGATATTAAACAACTTCTACATTTCAATCATATTTTTTTCGGTATTGTCATCAAAAATAATGATCAAGAATAGAACAATATTACTAATATAAAAATATCCAAAATACAAAAAATCACATCTAATATAAAGATTAATATAAAAAAAAAATTCTCCAACTAAATACTAAAATTATCATAACTCTTACTATGATATCTCTATCTTTTATTGCAATACTCTATTTCCAACCCTCTATAAAAGACCACATCCCTAAACGGATGTTTTGTATGAGAGTTGCATAAATCGATTATGAAAATAGCATTTCCCCATATGAATTTACATGCATATGTATTATTGAATTACTAATTCATTATTTTCACGAGTAAAGTTAACTATTCGTACTCCTTCCTCCTACGAACATAAATAATATTTATTTAAAATTTCATTTAAATAAAATCTATATCTAAACATATTATTGTCAAACTATAGGGAATTAAAGATATAATACTTACAAATGGGAATTTTATATCAATAATGGTGAGTATTATATATAGTTGTTTAAAAATTCTCTGAAATATTCTTATGATTATACTAAATAAAATAAAAATGGAGGCAATTAATATATTGACATTTTTAATTAATAATAACAAAATAATTTATTTAGTAATTTAAAACATTTTTTAAAAAGTCTTGTCAAGAGAATAAATTATTTCTACTATGTTGACCATTAATAGAAAGAGAGATAAAAAGACAAAAGAAATGAATGATGATGTAAAACTAAAGTCATGTTGTCAATTAAACAAAAACCTATCAATAAGTAAGATTATTGTTATTCCATATTTCCATTGTACATGTTTGTTTGAATGTTTTTATATATGATTGATGTAACTCCGCGATCCATACTCACACTCTACTTGGGAAAATTAAATAAAAAGACAAATTTGATATGATTTTTTTTTCTTTGTTTTGGTGGGGGGTGGGGGTTTAAAAACATTTAATTCCTCAACTGTGTGAATCTGACTATTTTTATTTTTCTCGCTCTAATTAAGTTTTTCCAATATTCCATACCACATATTTCTATGCTCAAACCAATAAGCATCTACTAGTATATAGAACTGATCCAGAAACAAGCTCTATAAAATAACTCACAGGATTTGATTCATTGATTGTTATATCTTACAACATTTACAGTTTACTCTTCTGGAGAAATAAAAAGTAAAAAAAAAATGGAAAATATTTTTAAAATGATGGAAATATAGTGAAATATAGCCCTATAGGGTAATCAAATCCTATTTTCAGACAACTGAGTCAATTTCTCATTTTTTTTAAATTGTTTAGATGATAAATATAAATGAAAATATTTTATATTATTATTATTATTATTATTATTATTATTATTATTATTATTTTCTTAATTACAATTATATTTTAATGTGATTCTTACTTATTACTATTGAAGTGTTATTTGTTATTCTTAAATATTATTGACAATTAATGAAACACTTACTTTAAAATATTCCAATATTATTATTATTATTATTATTATTATTATTATTATTATTATTATTTCAAACACTGCTAGGAAGACAATAAAAAATCTAAACAATGTAAGTAATAGGTTGCAGATCTAGTCCAATGCATGTAAAAAATAAAAAACTCTCCACAAATTACTTAAATAAAAAAATCCACTTAGTTATTCCAAAACATAACCATCTCAAATTTTAATTTACCAAAACATTTTCCTCCAATTTTCTCTTATTTTTCAACTGGCTGCCACCCCACCTTCATCAATAATCATCCCACTTCAGGCTTGTCACACATCGCTATCGGTGCCCCTCACCCATAGTAAAAATAACCATCCACTTAAAGATAAAAATAATCATCCGCATGCCTAATGAATTGAACATTCAACATATTTTAATTATATATAATTAAACTCATTCCAATAAAAATAATCATCGACATAAAAATTAAAATAACCATCTGTATATCTACTAAAATGACCATCTTAAACTGGCCATTGAAATAGAAAAAGAAGGAGATGAATAAACAAAACCAACAACCATGATCAAGCTCCCTTCAATCCACGTAAGGGGTGATGAATGTATCAAAATGCAGTCGCGTATGACAACGTATGTTGTTCGGATCTATCGCAGAAGGTAACGCTATCAACTAAAGGATGAGCGGCAGTGGCTGGCGTCTAGACGGCAGTGGACTGCAGGGGAGGGTGCATGGCCGGCGGCGGGTGGGCAGCGCGAAGGAGGTTGTCCGAGGATTGTGCGGCGCGATCGCACGTTCGTGGAGAGGTTAATCGCACGTTCGCAGAGAGGTGTGACATTGTCAGCTGAAGGATGGGTGGCGACGGCTGGAGTCTGGACGACAGTGGAATGAGGGGGAGGCTGCACGGCCAGTGGCGGTTGGGCAGCACGAAAGAGGCTGTCTAGAATCCGAACAACATCTGACCGAAGAAGTAAAGCAGCAGCTAGGTTACTCTGCAAACCAGAGTTTGCGATAGAAGAATGGATGTAATTGATTTGGTTTAAATTAAAATCCTTATCTTTTAAATTTTAAAATCTAAAATAATTAATAATTAATTAATAAAAAGATTTATTCTGTATTCTTTTTTTATTCTATGATTCACATTGTTTATTTTCGTTGTTATTTTTTCATATTTTCTCTATCATTATATATAGAAAATGGTATTTTTTAAATGAATAATGCTAGGACCAACACTTTTTTAAATTTTGGATCAATAAACAATTAGTATTTGAGAATTGAAGGATGGCTAAATTTGATTAAAATTGCTGGTGACGGAGGCTTTTCCTATTTAAATATATACGCATATTAAGAAAATATCTAACACAATAAATAAATGTAAAATAAAAAACTTTAGAAACAATTGATAAGAGAATGAGAGTCCGAGAGCGTGTGAGGAAGGAAAACACATGGGAGAAAAAGATCCTAGGGTTTGGAATCATACAAAGTATTTGCGTTTGGAGCTTGATTCGTTCTCAGTTTTCGTGGATAATTTGCCGAAAGACATATCAAAAAGAGAACTCTTTCATCTATTTAAGCGAACAGGAAGAATCATTGATATATACTTGTCGCGGAAGAACAAAAATGATCATATCTATCTCTTTGCGTTTGTGCAGTACACTAATAAAGGAGGTGCATTGAAAGTTGCCGCAAATATGAATGGTATGATGTTGAGAGGTAACAGAGTATTTGTTGGAGAAGCGAAGTACAGAAGGGGAGCGGCGAGCCAGAATGCGAGGGGCAAGGAAGTAAAGGACAACACCAGGGAGACTAATAAAGGACGCAACCCACTGAATAGAAGTGCGAAGGCAGCAGAAGAGAAATTGGTAAGGCAGCATGATGGAAACATCAAATATCCAAATAAAAATGAATGCACAAAGAAGGTAGAAATCCCTATAGTCAATGAGAATGTCGTCTGGCTACAAAGGAGCATCGTGGGAGATACGAAGCTGGCAATCAATTTTAATGCACTGCAGCAAAAGATTCATAATGTATTGCCAGGTGTAACACACATAAGGGAGCTAGGAGCATATAAGGCAATGATAACGTTCGACTCTGTGCTCAGTGATGAAGAAGCTTACACCTTTAGAATTAACGTTTTATTAAAAATGTTTTATCGGGTATGGAGATGGGATGAAACGGAGAGAAGCGAGTCTAGAAGAGTTTGGTTGGAGTGCTTTGGAGTTCCATTACATGCATGGTCAACGGACACTTTTCGCAGAATTGGAGAATAATGGGGTGAGGTGGTGAAGTGCGATAAACTGACAAAATTATGTAATTCATTTAGCGTGGGTCGAGTACTGATTGATACGAGTGTTTTTGATCTGATTAACGAATGGATACACATTACAATAGGAGCAAGTGGTTTCGACGTCCTTGTCAGAGAAGTGGAGAAGTGGAGGGAGAAGTATATCGAGAGGAATGCTTTGGGAAGAGGGAGGATGAGACAACATATAGGTGCATAGCAGATGGAGGAGAATTGCATAATGAACAGCTTGTCGGCACTCTAAACAAGGGCCATAAACGACCGGAGGTGGCATGGGACCAGGCGACTATTCTGATATCGATGGACAATCATTCTATCGAAGAAGAAAATGACAGAATGGTAAATTCAACTGTAATTTTGAATGAATGGAACCAAAAAAATTCAAATCTTCAGTATGGAACCGAAAATGAGTTTAATGCGGGATTGAAGGAGGCTGAGGATTCTCAGGGATCCTCTCATATTAACGGTGGGGCGGATTTGGAGGAAACAACATCTTGTGATTTTAATCAGCGTAACGGAAGCCAAAGCTATGTTGGCAATTGTTCTGATCCTGGGCTGGTTGCTACAAGGCCCACTAAGGGAATTATAGGGAATGGACCATATGGAGCTAAGGGGGCATTGTTGGGCCATTGGAGTAGGGCTAGCAAGGAATCCCCAAACCGGGTAGCAGCTGACCCGGTTTCCTTGCTGACCCGGAACGAGAAGGGGAGCATGGCGCATGGTCCAGCCATCGCGGCACACCCATCCTCATCTGCAGTTGGCCTTGGATCGCGACGCCACAGGGAGGAGAACCATGGACAACCCGATTCGGTGGCAAGGGAATTGGCCACTGTGTTGTCTCGGCTAGGAGTAACGACGCAGATCGGGGGTGTGGTGGGAGAGCAGCCTGGTCGGGTGAGGGCTGACGGGAAGGGATTGCGGCAATCTGTGGATGAGATTTGTGATCTGAGACTCGCGCCGGAGAAGGCCGCGCAGGTGACAGAGATGACGCGGCCTGCGGGAGGAACCGGGAGGAATGGGGCAGCCATGAATGATATAGGTGAAGGAGGGCGGTGGCCACAAGGAATGGAGATACGCACCGGTCCGATCCAGGAACAACGAACCTGCGAATCATAAGACAAAGTTCGACTACTTGAGGATGAGGGATATGGCAATGTTAATGGGCTTATGATGGGTTGCAAGGCAACAGAGGAGAACCAGCTCTCTGGAGGTGTTACATGGTCGGGACTGGAGGAGGGGGAAATTGTGATGGAGAGCGAGGAAGGGGTGAATGCCAGGGAACAAGAGGAACAACAGACTATCTACACACAACCAGAAACAGAGAGGGAAGCTGCCATGGATGGTGGCACTGATATGCAGAATGAAAACCAAAGACCAAGTTGGAAAGAGGAGATGGCTGAGAATAAATAGGCATGGAAACTAGCTGTAGAGTCAGGTGCACAATGCAGTGATGAGGATGATATTATGGCCATTCTGCAGGAGCAGAATGAAGTGCTTGCTCTGAAGAGACGACAAGTAAAGCAAAAGGAAAAAGTTCGACGAAGCAGGCCAAAAAACCGAAAGCAGGTGTGTAATAATGTTGCGAAATGATTTTAAGTTCCTAGAATATTAGGGGGTTGAGAGGTAATGAAAAAGTTAATATGCTTAAGAGTTTTATCAGTAAGAGTAGATTGAGTATGCTGGGGTTGTTAGAAACAAAGAAAGAGCTTGTAACTAAATTTGATGTTGCTCGTTTCTGGGGAAATAATAGTGCTTGTTGGGAGTTTGTGGGTTCCTTTGGAGTCTCTGGAGGGTTATTGTTAATGTGGAATGTGACGGTTTTTAAATTGAATAATTGTTATAAAGGTGATAGATAGCTCTGTGTAGAAGGGGTTGTGGTAAAAGATAAGTTTCACTGTGCTATATGTCTAGTGTATGATCCACATGAGAGAGCTTAGAAGACTTCTATTTGGAAAGAATTGAGCTATATTGCAGGGCTGTGTCAGGTGCCGTTCTGCTGCTTAGGAGATTTTAATGAAATTGTGCATCCTGAAGAAAGAAAAGGCGCGACTAGCTTGTCAGCGTCTGCGGAAGACTTTAAAGTGTGGATAAATAACATGGAATTGATCGATTGGCACTAAATGATCGGAAGTATACATGGTTTAGAGGACAGTCATGCAGTCGAATTGATAGGTGCGTAGTGTCTTTGGGGTGGCTTCATGAGTATCCGGGATTGCATCTGAGGGGAGGTCTACGGGGTTTGTCGGATCACTGCCCATTGATTATGGAAGATAGCAGAAGACTTGATGGACCGAGACCTTTTCATAGTTTAGACTCCAGGTTCACACATGAAGGATTCTTGAGAACAGTAAGGGAAGAATGGAGGGAGTTGGGGGCTATGCACTTCTTAAAGAAGATGAAAGCGCTGTCAACACCTCTGCGCAGATGGCATAAGCAGCATTTTGGGAATATACCTGAGAAGATCAAGAGGTTTGAGGAAGAAATACAGAAGGTTGACGATATGGCCAGTAGTGGTCGGTATGATAGTACAATGGAGGCAAGGAGGAAGGCGCTAGTGAAGTGCTGTGAAAAGTGGTATGAGAGACAGGATCTGCATTGGAAGAAAATGTCTAGATCTTGGCATGCTACTGAGATGGATAGAAACACAAGGTATTTCCATAATTTAGCTTCGGCGAAAAGAAGAAATAACATGATTGAGTCGTTCGTTATTCAAGGGAGGCTAGTGAGGAACTAACCAAGAATTAAGGCTGCGATTCTGGATTTTTATAAACGTCTGTACCAGCAGGAATATTCTCCAAGGGTGAGCTTTAGGGACGGACTAGTTAATCGACTAGATAGAAAGGAAGCTGAAGCTCTAGAGGCTTTACCGTCTATGGAAGAAGTGAAGAAGGCAGTGTGGGATTGTGAATCTTCTAAGGTTCCAGGGAGTGATGGGTATAACATGAACTTTATAAAAAGTGTTGGAATCAGATTGGGACGGAGTTCACTATAGCTGTTATGTGCTTTTTCGAGACAGCAACATTACCAGAGGAATCTAATGTTACATGGGTAGGGTTAGCTCCAAAATTTGTTGGTGCTAAGGAGATAAAAGATCTCAGACCTATCAATATGGTGCGGTGTATATACAAAGCCATTTCTAAATTGTTGACAACAAGAATGAGGAGTGTCATGCCAGGTCTAGTTGGGGAATCGCAGAGTGCCTTTGTGAAGGGGAGGAAGATACATGATGGAGCTTTAATCGCATGTGAAACGGTGCAATGGTTGAAACCGAAAAAGAAGGCTTCAGCAATTATTAAACTAGACTTTCAAAAAGCCTATGATAGAGTTAAATGGTGCTTTATTGATACCGTGCTAGAGAAGATGGGTTTCGGTAGAACATGGAGGTCATGGGTCAGGGAGTGTGTCAGTACGGCTTCTATTTCTATTATGGTCAATAGGTCTCCATCGAAACCCTTCAAAATGGAAAGGGGGCTCCATCAAGGTGATCCGTTATCACCATTCTTGTTTGTCTTGGTGGTAGATGTGCTTAACAGGATGATCGAAGAGGCGGTAAGAAATGGTCGATCTCTCCACTACTTGTTGGTCGGGATAATATAGAGCTATCACATTTACAATTTGCTGATGACACTATATTATTCTGTCCCCCGGATGAGGAGACAGTCAGAAACTATAAGAGGTTGCTGAGGTATTTTGAAATGATGCCTGGCCTAAGCATTAACTTTGAGAAATCCAACTTGATACCAGTGAATTGCAGACAGGAGTGGATTACCCGGTGTCAGCTGTTGGGTTGTCAAGAGGCGGCCTTGCCGGTGACGTATCTAGGCATTAGTCTAAGCGCGAATCCGAGACTGGTAAAGACTTGGAAGCCGATCATAGATAAGGTAGAAGAGAAACTCAACTTGTGGAAAGCAAAAGTCCTTAGTAAGGTCGGGAAACTGGTACTCATCAAGTCGGTAATCAATAGCCTACCAATTTATTACCTGAGTTTATATAAGCTGCCAAATGTGGTTGCAAGAAAAATCATCACGTTGTAGAGGAGGTTTTTTTGGGGCAAGGATGAAGGGCGACCAGGCATGGCTCTTGTGAAGTGGGAGCTAGTTCAGGCACCGAAGAAGTTAGGAGGGCTGGGGGTGGGTGATGTAGTGGTACGCAATGCTGCCCTACTGTTCAAATGGTGGTGGCGGTTCTCAAAGGAGGAATGTCCACTATGGAAGAAGATTGTGTGCTCCTATTATAATTTGAACCCGAACCTCTTGCTGTCAACTCAGAAACTACCCCTAAGAGGTGGACCATGGAGGGACATATGTCAAGTACCAATCAAGGAGCAACATCTGAGGCAGAAGATGATTGGTGGCCTTGCTATAGAAGTAGGGGATGGTAGATCCACCAGATTCTAGGAGATACGTGGCTCCAGGTGGGAAAGTTGAAAAACTCCTTTCCGAGACTCTTTTTGATTTCAAACAAAAAAGGATCAGTGATTGGGGACTGTGGGTTCTGGGATGGGATAGAGTGGGTTTGGCACTTTCAATGGAGAATGAAATTACGTGTATGGGAAACAGAGACCTTAGACCAGCTGCTTCATGTCTTGCAATCTGTTAGATTGATAGCAAAAGTGCAAGATAGAGTGGTGTGAAAATTTGATAAGGAAGGCGTTTATTCTACTAACTCATTTGTGCAGGTTATGCAGGAAGAGACTTTGGACGAGGAGTTTCTGAGCTATAAATTTGCAAAGGAGATTTGGAAAGGACTAGTCCCACATCGAGTAGAGCTGTTCAATTGGTTTGTTCTGGTAGGCCGGGTCAATACAAAGGATCGGCTATGTAGGTTGGGAGTTCTACAACTGAATGATAATCTGTGTGTCTTGCGTAACAAAGAAGTAGAAAACTTACAACACTTATTTGTTACTTGAGAGTTCTCTTGGCAGGTATGGTGTGCTTGGATCTCAGAGTTCGGACAAAAGTGGGCTGCACCGGGTACTTTGAAAGATCACTTTGAGAGTTGAAGATTAACGCCATTGAGAAAAGACTTGCGCAGGAGTTGGATGGTTGGGTTCTTCTCAATTATATGGAATATCTGGCTACGAAGGAATGATGGTATCTTTCAGAATAAGATAACAGGAGTTGAAGATTGTGTGACTCAGACATTTCTATATGCTAGGGAATGGTGTAGTAAGTAACTGAGGTTGTTGATGGCTATGCCGAAGATGAATTAGGAGTTATTTCTTTGTTTTCTTTCTTGTAATGTTTTCTCCATTTTGATGTTGAGCTTTCTCTTTCAAAAAAAAAATATAAAATAAAAATTACACTAAAATTTGAAAATAATAAAATAGATGTCAATAAAAAATATGATGATTTAAATTGTGAAAATATAGTAGTATGCTAGGCATTATCGAGAATAATTTATCTTCTGTTAATTCATAAATATAGCATCTTCAGATTCAGATTTGCTATATATATATATATATATATATATATATATATATTTTCACCTCCAATTATTTTTGTTTTATTTTATTTTATTTTTGTGAGCGTCTATAGGAATATTGTCAAGTCAAGACAAGATGGACAGAAGAAAATTGGGTAAATATTCTTTTTAACGATTTGATTGGTCCTCTGATCTCTCCTGTCACTAATTCAACCCTATTAGCACCAAATAATAATGTCAATTTCAGAAAGACACTATTCAATAGACCGGAGAAATAGCATAGCATGTAGCATTATTCATGAATCATGAGTCATGACCCTCCCCGACCCAATGTTTTTTCTAAAGTAAAAAAGCGAGTGCATTAAATTATTGTGATTATAATATCAACGTGATCATCACACGTAAGGCTATCAATTTTTGATTGCAGCCAATGAGAGAATGAAGGGAATTGGAATGAGAGGGTTATGTATGTTATGTGATATTAAACTTTAAAGTGATGGGTCATTGTGTCTAAAAGGGGCATGCATCATGCAATAGGCTTAAAATTTTGTTAACATGACAAGAAATGGCCATATAAGTTTCTATAACTATTAGGGGGAAAGGGGCACGTGCCCTTGTTGTCATGTTGTAAACTGTCCTCTTTAAGGGATGGCGGTGTCTTTATGCGTATGCGTGCTTTCAAACATATAACATGTCAAACACAAACAGACATATATACATGGCCAACACTTCAAAATTCAAACAATTCTCTAGTAGTAGATAATCTGATTAAGTTTTAGTAAATTGATTGATTATTGATTCTATTTAAAGTTAAACGTTAACGTAATTAAAAAAAGACACATAATGTAACAAGCAATTAAAGTGATTTTGGCTACAAATCCAAGCTAGGGGATCTTAGTGACATCCAGAGAGAAAATCCCAAAATGGATTTTGTCATACAACAACCCCCTCTCGCGTGTGTAGACTAGATGGGTCCTTGTTCCTCCTCCTTCTTGGTTTCTTTTTCCTTACGTCGTCATAGATGCTTAGATTAAACACTTTAAGCCAAAATGTTTGTTACGATGGCGGAATCAAGCTTATCTTATCAATTTGCAAGCACTCCACACTCAAGTTCATGTTGGTCAAAGATCACATTTTTAAAGTCCTTATAAGCCATAGGGCTACAAGGACATACGGTAATCCAAATATATAGGTCATATACAAAACAATAATAATAAATTAATAATATAATCATCATAGATAATCAAGTAGGATATAAATTTTATTAATTGGACGGTAAAAAAATTTTAAAAATTCTAATGAGCTTCCAAATTCATTTTCACGCTCTTTTTTTCATGAAAAAAAAAAACAAACTTTTATCCTTTTCTTTCGTGTCTCACGTCTTCTTCTTCAAGGACACACTTTTTCGCATAGCTACTTCCTCACTCTCTCTATGTCAAAAGAACATTGCTGCCTCATCGGAAGTCTATGCCATTCACCATGACCCATCGGAACACTATGGTGCTAACCACGTTGCATATTCAAAAATATGGAGAAAATAACATCCGAGACATGCAAAAAAAACATCCATAATATAAAAAAAAAACATCTAAAACATGAAAATAAAACATCCCAAAAATAACAAATTTTAAATATTTAAATTTTAGAAATTTTATATATTTTTGAAAATGTACAATAAAAAATAAATAAAAACAAACTATAAAAAAGATATCATTTTAAATCTTTCATATATTTAGATTTCGAATGTTTAAATTTTAAAGGTTTTGGTCCTTTTTCTAAGAATATACATTAAAAAGTAAATAAAAATAAATAACACATCACAAATCTCTTGAGAATGAAGAAGATTCACATGCTTATCAATCTTATTAGAAAGAGTAAAAGAGAATAATAGAAAAAGAATTTGTGTGTATTCAAATTGTATAAAATGATATAATATAGAAGGGTATTTATAAGTGTTAAGAGAATTAAAATAATAAAAACGTAATATCCTGTAATAAATAATCATATATGTTAAAAAAAAAAAAGGGGCAACCCGGTGCACAAGCGTCCCGCGTTTAACGCAGGGTCCGGGAAAGGGCCGCAATTATATCAGTGGCTGTTTCCACGGCTTGAACCCGTGACCTTGAGGTCACGTGGAGACAACTCATCCGCTGCTCCGAGGCTCCCCTTAATCATATATGTTAAATAATGTTAATTAATCTAATTGGTCCTAATTATACTATAATATCTCCCCTCTCAAACTCAAGTAATAACTTGAAGTTGAAACTTATTTAAAACAACGAAATAAAAAAATGTATAAACTAATAAAACAGGTGCAGACGGAACCGTAAAAAAGAAGCGCAGACGGAACTATCGGAAGGAAGCGCAGACAGAACTGTCGGAAGGAAGCGCAACCAGAACTGCTATAAGAAAACATAGGCAGAACTACCACAAGAAAAGCGCAAACGGAACTGCTGAAAGGAAGTGCAAACAAAATTGTTGGAAGAAAATGTAGACAGAGCTGCCGGAAGAAAACGCAGACAGAACTGTCGAAAGAAAATACAATTCCGAAAAGAAACACAGACGGAACTGCCGGAAGGGAACGCATACGGAACTACCGCAAGAATGGCCAACTGCAAAACTGCTGAAAAGATGGCAAATTATTGGAAAAATGCTGAAAAGTGACAAAGTGCGAAAAGAAGACAAACTATTAGAAGGTGATTAAAAACATATGATTTTTCCATGAAAATAAGAAAGTAGTGAATGAGCTAATTGGTAAGGTAAGAAAAGCATTGACAAAAGAGAAGGAAAAAAATGGCACGAAAGAAAAGTATGAAAAAAATCAACCTAAATCAACTTATCCTTCCCAAAGAGGATACCATGACTCTGATATCATGTTAAAAAAAGTGAGAGAGAACGGTAAAAAAAAATTTGTGTGTATTAAGTTAAAATAAAATGATACAATATAAAAAGATCAATGAATCAAAATCATAAAAACGAAATATTTTATAATAAATATTCAGATATATTAAATAATAGTAATTAATCTTAATTATTATCTAACACATGTTTTGAGCAGAAGAAAATTACAACACTAAAATTGAAATCTCATTCGTCAATTGAAGATGTCATTCACTAATCAGATAAGTGAAGGACGTGATGCTGCGTGAAGGACGCGATGGTGAGATAGGTGGTCCCGCGATGTTCACCGTGAAGAGGAGGTGCCGGTGATCAATGGACGCCGTGCGGAGATACTTGGTGTCCCCGATGATCAACAGGGACACGGTAGGGAGGAAGAGTGACGGAGGCGCACAATGCAAAAAAGTGATGATCTGTAGAAGAGCGCAATAGAAAGGAGGAGTGGTGTGTAATTAGAGTATAATTAGGATAAATCAGCGTTTTACTAATTTAAATTAGTATTTTATTAAATCATCTTTTTAGAATAAAATTGGCTATTATATGAGATAGTTAATAAAAAAAGATATTGGTTATCTAGACTTTTTCATGGTGATAAAGAACTATAGAGAATTTTTTCTGAGCTACATTTAAATAGACTTATTATTATCTCCTAATTATTATCGATGTATTTGATTTCAACATCCAATATTACTTGAGCAGTAATTGAGATGGAGGGGGAAAGGGACTATTAGAAGATCAAAATATCAATCAGGCAGATGAGTTGGACTTATCATCAATGGGGATAAGTTTGTCATGAGGGAGGGAAATTATTAATGATTTGAAAGTGAGTGGCAACTACCTTGAAATAATTAGAATAATAGTATAATACTATGCAAAATGCAAAAAATGAATTTTGGATATATGGTGCTAAACCGCTAATCATTAATGGTACAATGGAGTGGTTTGACATGTTTATCAAAAGTGCTTCCTTAGAGACCAACACACCCACTTAATGTGAATAGAGATCATGCATGCACTTATAACACTTCAATTCATTTTATTAGTCTTAATTATAATATAAGTACAAAATGTCCTTCATCTGATTAGTCTTGATTATAACATTTAGTGGTTAAAGTCCGAATTTATCGTTGATGATCTTATACAATTGATCTACCAATTAAGATGAAATTAATGTTGAATAGAATCTAACTTAAAATTGACCAAACTTTGACAATAACCTGACATTAAGAAATCAAGGTACCAATGAGTTGATCTTTCTCAGCCTTATGCCAATGTCTCATTACAATATATGATATGTTTTATCGTCTTATTGTATGTGGTTGTTGATGATAGAGATACATGCTAATGTTTTTTTGACTTGTCGCATAAGCATTGAATTAGAATCTTCAATAGTCTAAGTGGGTTAATGAAATTCCAAGAAAAATCAGCCAACCCTGCCTAACAGATATAAGAGAGAGCTTTCATGGTAATCACATACACAAAAGTTTTATTGCAATTGAAAAGCTTAGTTGTGGCATTGTGGTTGTTCTTTTCCTTCATTTCCCCATCTCATGTACATGGCCAATAAAGTAGCTTCACCAAAAAGCACTTTTGAAAGGGACTCAATTCAAGAAACTTAATTAAAATGCCATAGTTTTGGGAATTCAAGTCCAACTTTTGCTGTGATCAAATTAATTAGTCTACCAAAAAATGTTCATAGATTTATCAGTTTTGGGGAGTATGGACCAATTGTGAATGGCATCATTGTAAAGAACATCTGCTGAGAGTGACACATTGAAGTGAGTGAGGTACTCTTGTTGGCATGTGGATATGTTTTCAACCAAACCAAGTATTTTCAGAATATAGCCCCCCCCCCCCCCCCCCCCCCTCTTTTTTTTTTCTGTTTTTCTAGAGTTTTAGTTTTTAAAATTTTCCTTTTTGGACTAATATCCAAATTCTATTAATTTGCCTTAGTAGAATTTTATCTCCCTCTTTGTGGTATTGGGATTCAAAATTACTAGAAGATTTGACTATTTCTCTTTATTATCGGCATTTAGATTTTATATTATTTTATTTAAAGAAAAAGACGAAGTTATTTATTACTCGACTAACCCTATAATCCTGAACACATTCAATGATATAATGTATAAACTATGCTACCACATGCCTATGGAAGATGTAACAAGACATTAGCCTTGTCCTAAACTATAAGATAGTTGGGGACATGCTACAATTTTTGCTCATATGCTTTGTACTTAACTGCATGCATAGGGCTATATATATATGGATCCCCTTGTCAGTTCTCTACCATGTCATTTGTTGTGGGATCCATTTTTTGTGGAATTGTCTGCTTCACCCAGACATGATATGATTTGTTTTCAGCCTCTGCCATTTTCTATGCTTTTGGGAAAGCATTTCTTTCCCCTGCACCTTCCATCTTGGAAACCATACAATATGTTATTAGATTCTTTTTTTTCTGATTCTTTTAATTGGGATAAGCTTAAAAGCTACTAAAATTTTGGGTAATCAATTTATTTCTTAATTACTAATGAGGTTGTAAAGTTAAACCAAATTCATCTCCATAGCAGATGTTGTTCACTATGGAAATTTAGTAGTATTAAAAATTTGGAACTAAGTTTTGACTGCATTCACTTTCACTCATAAAAAACTGAGTTTATTAATATGGTACCATGCTACATTAAAACTCATCAATTCTTATTAAAATGTTGATGTGGTAAGATAGAAATTTAATCATCTCTAATTAAATTCTGATATGGCCCTACCATGAACAGATCTGGAAATTAAAGTAGTACTAGCTCATAATTTTGCATTTAAGGAATGATATTTACACATTACCAAATTTATGAAAATCTAATTGGACCCGCCTAATTCTAACCACAAGCCTGCAAGGAAAACATATTTATTTGGGTAGATGAAATTTTAAAACTTAATTAAAACACAAGACAAATGTTTTTACTTTTACCTAGCTACTCGTACAAATATACAGTTAATTGTTAATATTACCTAACTCGTTTTTTCCCTATTAATTTGGTTTTCGTGATAGAATCTTAAATGACTATAAATATAATGGTCATGATAAATCAATGCGGATGATAATATGGTATGGCATTAATGCTTCTTCTTTTTACTTTTTTTTTTTTAAACAAAATTCACTTTTCTCCAATTCTTCCCCTATTTAATTTGGTGGAGCATGGTGTATAAATTTTGTTTAAGAATGTTGGAGGTTTAAGAGTTTAAGGCTTAAAAAATAAAAATAAACGATTAGAATCTTGTTTGAAAGTTTTATTTTATTTTTTTAGGGTCAACTGGGCTTTCTGTTTCCGCCATATCTTTGGGTTTTGCGACTTAGCTTTTGTTCTGAAACAATGTAAACCTGCGATAGTTCGTAGCAAGTTGGGTAACAATTTTTAGTCATGCCCGAAATATTTGGAGAACTTTGAATTGCACATTTGATATGGTGCAAAAACAAAGTTTTGAATATTTGTTTGATAAAATACTGGCTGGAATTTCTTTAAAAAAAAACCGCAAAAGACAAGCTGGCAAGACTAACAGCAAAGTCCCCTTTATTCACTTTTAGCATAAAATTGGAAAATGTTATCCTAGTAGGAAATTTTTATTTCTAGCTATTGCCCAACATTTTATTGGGGCTTTAAAATAAGTACTACCCATATTTTCAATCTTTATGCATAACATAACACAAAAGCAACCTAGAAAGTAGATACTAAAAAGAACATACAACTCTCGTAATTTTGAATTTTTATTTTAGAGGGTAAAGTGTGATTTCTCATCCTTTAATAGTTTTTCTCTCATATTTTTTCTTAGTCCCACTTATAAAATAAATTATGAGAGATTATACTTTATCCAAAATTCAAAATTTAGAAGATCCAAATCCTAACTAATTATTCTTAGCAGAATTTTGCTAACTGCACTGGTTCAGGGATCACAAAGAGGGAAAATTTAAAAAATCTGACAATACTTTTTAACCAATGTTATAACAAAATCTCAATTATTTTTTGATAAAAGCTCACAGACAATTGATTTTATCTGAATTTATCAATTAAGAATTGTTAAATGATAATTTAATCAAATTATTTAAAAATTCTCAATTATTAATTTCATATAAAGATAACTGC
The DNA here is from genome assembly GCF_003086295.3 of Arachis hypogaea. Lineage (NCBI taxonomy): Eukaryota > Viridiplantae > Streptophyta > Magnoliopsida > Fabales > Fabaceae > Arachis > Arachis hypogaea. The sequence continues at coordinate 131,321,028 of NC_092038.1, forward strand.
ACATGTGAGTCTGTGTATTATTTTCTAGTCTCTGGTCAGTGAGAACTGACTGATGCATACGAGTTAAGGTTTCGTCCATATTCAAAGGCCATGCATCTGCCTCAACTGTGTAGTAAACTGGTAGACATTTTCTGGGTGTGGGAGTGATTTGACCACAGTTGGCTTCTGAAAGCACCTCTTAATCCATGCTGTAATCTTGGGGCAGTGGTCTTCAACTTTGAAGGCACCAAATTTTTCACATGCCAAGAACCATGTTGTGAGAGGGATTGCAATCACATCAACATACCCAAAGGAATCACCACCAAAGAAGTCCTTCTCCCCAAGAGCTTCCTCTAGTTGCTTTAGGATCTCAATGAAATCCTTCTTCGCAACTTCTTGTTCTTCTCCTCCCTTGCTTAGCCAGATACCCTTCATGCTCTCAAACACCTACCAATCACACATATATATCAACTAACCGTTAATTGATTATTAATATTGTTACATGTCATGTTTGAATTACACTTTAAAAGGACATGCACGCTAGACTCTCAAGTGGTTGTGAGATTTAATAATAACAAGCATCTAGTTAATCTAAAACATAAGCACGTGACCAATATCCATATGATCTATAAAGAAACTTTGGTTTTCTTTCAATTAACTGCACAGCAAGAATGAATAAATTAACAATATCACAAAAAGCCTACGGTTTAAAAGCATGTACAAATTACAAACCACTTTTGAGATTTAAGCGAGATTACATACAGGGACGGATTTAGAAGGGGGCGAGTAGTGGTTTGAACCCCCAAAATTTTAAAAAATTATATTTATATATAAGATGTGTATTTAAAAAATAAAAAAATTATTATGTAATTTAATAGTTTTATATGTATTATTTTTGTGATGGATTTATGTTTTAATTGTTTAATTCACTAATATTTTTTAATTAACTAATTTAATATCATACTCTCAAGTCTTTGTATTTTTTAAATTAGTTTTTATATAATAATCTCTTTATTTATTTTTTATATTAATATATTTAATATTTATATTATTATATTAATAATGACTTACGTAGTTATATTTTAGTAATCACATTATGTACTTTAGATATTATTTTCTTGTAAAAAATACGTATTTTTCTTTTAAATTTACGTTGTTAAAAGAAAAAATTTTATAAAGATATCTTATATTTTGTATTCTATAATTTTAAATAATTAATAATTTTTAATTTATTTTTAAATTTTATAAAATTTTTAAAAGAATTAATTTTAATTAAGAAGATATGTGATAATTTTTAACTAAACACACTATAAATTATTTTTATTGAATGAAAAAAAATTATCTAAAATTTGGGTCTTCCATATTAAAATTTCTGGATCCCTTCCATATTATATAAGGGAAAAGATTGCATTGGGAACCAATAATCAAATGTAACATACACTTATTATTAACACCGTTGAAAATACAATTAAATGATGTGGTGTGTAATATTGCCTAAGCTAAGGTGAAGTTAGTAGAACTTATCCATTATGGAGCAGAGCAAATTTACCTTTTTGTCAATGAAGTCAGTCCAGAATCTTGCTTGGGCACGTTCATATGCACAAGTTGGAAGTAGTGGATTGGAAGTAAAAACCTCATCAAGGTAGCTGACAATGATGGAAGACTCTAGCAAAGGCTTGCCATCATGCAAGAACACTGGAACCTTCTGATGAATTGGATTGGATTTCAGGAGAAGCTCACTCTTTCCCCCAAACAAATCCTCCTCCCTTTCCTCATAATCCACACCTTTCTCCGCCAAGGCAAGCTTCACTCTCGCGCAAAAAGGACTTGTCGGGAATCCCAACAGAACATTATTTGTCTTTGACATCTTAGCTTCTTGCCTTTCTATTTGCTATTATGCTTTTCTATGTCCGTTACAAAATGTGAGAGTAGCTTGTAAGTTTATATAGAATGATAAACTTGAGTTTATTATGAAATCTTGGAGTTAACGAAACTTGCTGTTCTTGTTCTTGGTTTTGTGCAATTTTGTCCATTAAAACACTTTGTATCAACTTGTGTGTGTTGGTTTTAAGAGAACGTATGTGGTTTTCCGCCGTTGGAGAGGGAATATTATGCCGGCCATATAATTTATTTACCTAGTACGTGAGCATCTTCCTATGTTATCTTGGAAGAGATGATTTATTTTTCCTTTTCTTTTTGGGTTATAAGGGAATACTTTTATTGAAGCACTGATATTTATACAATCGTACTTACAAAATTGGTAGACATAAAATTGAGACTCATTATATATTCATATGACACTTACAAGTTACAACAGGAGGGTCCATCCTACGACAATGTTTAATATCTCATTTCTTGAGGATGATGATTCTTAATTTCAATTTGTTCTCCACTTGGACTAATATATTGGTACTTGGTAACTAGCAAGCATAACTCCTTGAGGGCACCATACTCTGAAATTTGGTTGAGACTTGAGAGAGTTAACGTTTTATAAAAAGTTTTATGCCAAGTTGATTTCTCTAATGTGAAACCAATTATTTTGTCATCCCCTTTGACAGACAGCTTCCCATGAATGCACTTTGCATCTGCAACACTTCATTTAATTATATTGCCCAAGTCTCATTGAAAGAATCATTTATGACAGAGTATAAATGTTTGGGTGTTCTCCCAAGAGTTATCCCAAGGGAGAAGTGTCGAAATAAATATAATTGATTATAACAAATAAAAAATAGTCCTTTATGGAGAAACGAATGAGACTAGTAGAATACCCTTGAAACAAGTTTTGTTGTTTAAGACTCAAATTGCTTGCCTTCAAAGGTTTGTCCAAAGGTCCAATGTTTGGGAGCAACATTGTAAGATGTAAGTGTGACACCATCGCTGGAAGTAACCTCGAAAGAAAGAGGTTGGTTCTGTAGTAAGGCGCTTACATGCCAGTTTTGGCCCCAGTTCCTCCCCATAGGAAGCCAGCCAGTTCTTGAACCCTTAACCTTCACGGCAACAATGTCTCCTGTCCCAGCCACATTGCTGATCAGCACAGAAATGAAGATCCCAGAACCAGCGATCGTGAATCGGATTCCTCCTTCCCTTCTGCACTTTATCCTGCGCCAAACAGTAAACATTATGTATGCTTAATAAGTAACAATGTAACATAAACCAACCGATTACATTCAACAACATCAAGATCCGTCTATGATATTTTACATAGTACTAAATCATCTAATAAATTTCATAGTATGTCAATATAATTCTTAAAAATAAATGTAAAGTAACTAACATTTTGTATTTTGTCTTGCATTTGAATCAACACTCTTTTGTTTTTAATATTAGTTTCCTAAAATGCTTCATTGTTAATATATTTATGAGCCACTTTTTTTTTGTCAGGAAACACTCCTGGACTTAATATTTCTTTTCTTTGGTCATGTGGACTAAACGTTGATATATTGTCTACACAATTAAAACTGTTAACTACATCTATAGATCTGCTCAGATGCTTCTACTTTGGGCCCCGGGCCCCGGTCCCCAAATAAATTTTTAACTGTTACAAATATAAGACCAGAAGTAAACCGAAAAAAAAATAAAAGACCGAAATAAAAGTTGTACAAACAAAATGGATCAAACTACGTTTATAAAGACAAAAAGTAAGCTTCTCAGCGCCTACTAATACCAAAATGGGCTTTTTGCCCCTTCTAATACCCAAAAAAAGAGACAAAAAAGAAGCTTTATAATTAAACTCATAATATAAATTATTTTGAATCTACCTCACGTATTTGATTTTGAGGAGTTCACTCTTGGGAGAAGAGAAACGCTCAAATATTAAACTAGAATAATGAATAGAATAAATTAAGAAACCTATACATTACGGATCTAGATATACTGGGCACTGGCTCTTCTATAATTTAATTGATAATGAACTTTTAGCGGAAAGTGACCGCCAATCCCTAGTTTGATGAAAGGAAATGAAAACGAAATCATATCCAACTAAAAAGTTATACACACAGACGGTGATGAGCTATACAGAATGGCGTGGTGGTGATTCTGGGGGAGGCTGTTGATAGGTCTGGGGTGTTAGGTGTTGGTTTGGTTGGTAGCTCGTTGTGTGTCTTCTTCTTTATTTTATGCTCCACTTTAATGTGTTGAACTTTCTATATTTCAAAAAAAAAAAAAAGTTATACACACTTTAACCAAACCATAATCTATGAGGCAGCAGCTAATAATAACACACGGACGGTGTTAGGGAACAATAATTTTATTGAACAATATAAACTACTAATCAAATAAAAACACAATACATTTTTAAATTAATCTTCTAAATTTTAATATTAAAATAATCATCCATAAAATAAATATTTGATATATCTATTATTTATATTATTTAATATTTTCATTATTTACTTATACTTTTTAATAACACAAATACAGACAACACAGGCTCTAAGCAGGCTGATATCTGATTTTGAAGATTTAAAATTACTAGTTACGTATTGTTTTAACTAATATTTAGTGTGACATTTTTTACTGTTATGCAGGTTGAATAATAATTAAGAAAAAAAAGAAGAGTAGATTAGCACAGTAGCCAGTAGGTACCTCCGATACTGAACCGGCAGGTTCCCTTGCTTCCAGATCGCGATCTTCTCGAAGGTGTCAACGGGGACCACGAAGTGCTGCTTCGGAGGGTTGCACCTCCCGCCGCCACTCTCCTCGTCGGCGTCGACACCGTAATTAGGTGCACAGAAGTCTGTCGCCGTTACCATCACCGACCTTCCGGGGATGCACCACCGACGGTCGAACGGAGAATCCTCCTCGGCACACCGCAGCTCGAAGCACGCACCACAGATCTGCCCCTGCTCAAACACCGCGTGGCTGAGGATCGCCGCGGCCGCCGCACCAGTGCCGTCAGAGTAGCCGCAGGCGCCTCCAAGCGCGTCGGTGGAATTGGCGGGGGTGTAGTAGGTGGCGTGTGCGGACAGCCATTCCGCATAAGGAGGAGAAGAGTGAGAAGAATGGGAAGAAGAGTTAAACGGCGCCGCCGGAGGTGAAGGAGAATAGTAGAGAGAGGTGGATGGTGAAGTGAGAATTACTAGTGTGATGGAGAAGATGGCGAGTATAGTAGATAGTGAGATTTGCATTTGCTTCCTTTCGTGTCTAGTTTGAAGGTTTAGGGTTGCCAACTTGAGAATCGTGACGATGATAAATAATGATGGTCGCAAAATTATTACTACTTCGTCTCCATCCCCACTCATCCCCATTTTGAACCCTCTTTTTATACCACTGCTTTCGATTCCCCTTTTTTTCTTGGGTAAAGGAACAGTAACTCACTGGCAGCTGCCATTCAATTTTTACTTGACCTTTCCACCAGAACTATCCTTTCGAGATAATTGTCAGGGCCGGGTTAGATTTTTTTTTTGTTAGGGGCCGGGTTGGGATTTTTTTTGTCAGGGGCCTCGTTGTCTTTCGAGGTAATTGTCAGGGGCTGATTTGGGTTTTTCTCTTATTTTTATGGTGAATACTATGGTGTCTAAAATATGGTATATATTTATTAAAAAGAATTAAAAATTAATATTTAATTTAAAAAATATAAAAATTAATTTTTAAAAATTCAAAATTTACTACAAAAAGAAAGTTAGACAAAATTTAAGCACCAAATCATAAACACTATAGAATTGGCCTACTTTTATTCTATTTGGTTAAACAGTTTGATTAAACTTCTTTTAAAAAAATAATTTAAATAATAAATATTTATATTAAAAGTAATTTATAAATAAATTATTTTGTGTTTGATTATTTAATTTTAAAAGTATTTATTTTAATAAACTTCTTTTAAAAAAATAGTTTAAATAATAAATATTTATATTAAAAGTAACTTATAAATAAATTATTTTGTATTTGATTATTTAATTTTAAAAGTATTTATTTTAAGAGAAGAACGATAAAAAAATTATTATAAAAAAATTATTTTTTTAACTTTTCTATAAACACTAAAATAACTTTTTTAAAAAATTATAATTTTATCCAAAATTAATTTATCGGGCAATTTACTAAATTAAACAAATTGGTTGAAATGTTTACCCAAATACATAAAATGGATTCCTCCTACGTGAATGTGCAAATTCAATTATATGTAATCCGTGGGAGGTTAGGACGGTTTAGGGTTTACACGTAAACCGTGGGAGGTTCCCACGGTTTATGAAGAAAGCAAGGCATGCATAAACCGTGGTAGGTTACCACGGTTTATGAGGAAAAAGAGATGAGTATAAACCTCTATGACCTACCACGGTTTATGTTGGAGGAGAGTTGTGCATAATACCCTGAATGTTGCCACGGTTTACAGTCACTGAAACTCTATATATATGTGAGTGATTGAAGCTCCATCAGAGATCATTTTCACAATGGCAGGTGAGGGAGAGAGTTTTCTAGCCTTAGTGCATTGCTGTGGCAAAATTAAAAAAAGCAAAAGCGAGGGTGTGAAGTTCACTGATAGAGAACCACTGAGTGTTTTCATCAGTTCGTCAAGCTCCTTATCAGATTTGAAGAACAGCATCTTGCAGAAGCTTGGCGTGTTTGGTAGCAAGTGGGTGAAGAAACTATACTACAAGATCCCCATCGCAGTTGTCTCGACCGGTGTTAAGTATGATACCTTTGTGGTTAAGGCTGATGAAGATCTTAGGGTTTTGTTCCATTGCGTAAGGAGTTTTCCGGAGATCAGAATCCATGAGTTGTTCGCGAAGTTGGAGGTCGGTGTTGAAAGTTCTGGGGCATCCGCTCCAGTTCCTGGCTCCACTGCCGCCGGAGGTGCATCTAGTTCCATGCCTACCGTCAGACCGTGTCATCAACCGATAGCATCCCCTTCATTCGCAGTGGATTTAGGCCGAGGAGAGGTTGTTGGTTCTGTAACTTTGGAGAATGCAGCAGTCGATGAGCCTCCTCACGATGTCGGCACTGGGGGTGGCCTGTTAACTTATATGGAAGGCTTTGGTGGACCCGATCGAGTAGAGAACGCAATGTGTGACGATGACTCTGAGCAGGAGCCTGTTGATATCGCAGGGGACAGTGACGATGACACAGGTGCAAATCCACATACGCAGCATATGCCTTCAAGTTCTGCCTCTCAACAGTACCCTCCACACTTCTCGACACTAAACTTGGATGCTCTGGCTCAACAGGAGGACGGAGGTAACATAGTCGGGGGCTCTTCTACAGAATTTCAGATCGGGCAATCATTCCAAAACAAGGAAGAAGCTGTGCTGAGTGTGAACCCTATCAACCTGGTGCCACTCAATCGCCGCAAAATATATCAGGCTAGTGAGGGCAGCCCAAAGCCTACGGTGCTCCTCAACTAGTATCTCGGGATGAATAACAGCAGCAACCTCGACAGAAGAATAAGGCTCCCACAGAAACTGTATCAAAGCAGTTACAATGTCGTTAGAACAGAAAATTTAGCATAAACCAATGCAAGTAAGATCAATATCTAAGTAACTCACATCATGGACACGCAATCGATCCAACAAAAGGCGTGCAGAAGCTAATCTTTGGGCCCCTCCATCGTTTCTCGGCATAAACGTGGCCCACCTACGAATTTCATTCAAATGATGTCAAAATGAAGAATAACACATGATGTTGAATAATTCAAGAACCGAAAATATAAAACCAAACCTGGAAGCAAGAGGAAACCCAAATCTATCAAATCCACTCGGCCTAAGAGTGGGAAACCTCCAGAAAATCCAAGACTGTAGAAGCTGAAGCGGCCCAGCTAAGTTAACAACGTTTCTGTTTGTTCCACGACAAAGACATCTATACAACCAGGCCAGCGCAGCCGAGGCCCAGCTATATCTACCCAAGTCGTCCAACGATGCCAAATAAGGCAACCACCGAAGGTGGACCCTGTTTGCATTCTTGTCCGCAAACAGCTGAGAGGACAACAACATCAGAATATAGGCACGAGCGTATACACGCACGGTCTCATCACTAGCATCTGCTGGGAGAACCCGGAACCTCTCATGGAACCATGTGTAGCACACTGTCATCTGCTTAACTTTACTCTGTGGAGGTAACTCCCCAAACAACTCCCGGAACCACACCCATGCTGGCCTACCGTGTTCCATAAAATTCTCAAACTCGGTCAGACACCCACTAACGGGCTCACCATCGATCGGCAAACCAAGCTGATATGCCACATCTTGCAAAGTAATACTGCACTCCCCAAAAGGCATATGGAAGGTGTGCGTCTCAGGACGCCACCGCTCAATAAATGCGCTAAGGAGAGGCTCATCGACCCAGAACCACTGACTGTTAAGCCTAGCCAAATGATACAACCCCGCTGTCTCCAGATAGGGTATAATCCGATCATGTAACGGCATATTCTGTTGTCTTCTGACGCCGCTAATAACCCTACCAGGCTGCAAAATGTGGGTAAAAAAAAACCTTCAACATAAATCCATCACTAAAACCATCAAAAATAACTTATAAAAAATTACTACAATAACAATAAAAATAATAAAATTAAATTCTACTAACAATAACCATGGTCATAAAAATTTCTAACCTACGAGTAATATTTCTACTAACAATAACAATAATAATTTTAATATTTATATAAATAAGTATAATCAGAGTAACAATAAGGATAAACATAACAAAATATATTTTTACCAACAATAATCCTAATAATATCAATATTAATATAAACAATTTTTCTAGGAATAACAATAAGAATAAAAATAAATTATTCTTACTAACCATAACCATAATAATGTCAATTTCTATATAAACAATTACATTTATATTAACAATAACCATAACAATATCAATATTTATATAGATAATATTAATCAGAATAACGATTTAAATAAACACATAAAAAAATAATTTTACAAATAACAACGCTCATAATGTCAACATTTATATAAATAACATTACTAACAATATTAATAACAATGTTAATGATAATAACTTACCTCTTCAGCGAGGTATCCTGCCACGTGAGCAACATTATTTAGTCGGTACAAGCGATCCTCAGACTCCGCTGGCTCCATCGGATTCCTCCTTCAAACCTTCAAAGCTTTTCCACAAGCTCCTCTCAACACAACAACTTTCCAAATTTTTTGGTGAAGCAAATGAACCGTGATAGCCTTCAACGGATTACATATTTATATATTACAACGCATAAACCGTGGGAGGTTAGAGGGGTTTATGCCTATGCAAACTTCTTCATAAACCGTGGTAGGTTACCGGGTTTTATACTCATATCATTTTCTTCATAAACCGTGGTAACCTACCACGGTTTATGCATGCAACGCAATGTTCATAAACCGTGGGAACCTCCCACGGTTTACGTAGAAAAGCAAAACCGTTCTAACCTCCCACGGATTACATATAATTGAATTTGCGCATTCAAGTAACAGGATCCCATTTTATGTATTTGGGTAAACATTTCACACACTTTGTTTATTCTAGTAAATTGCCCTAATTTATCAATAGAGATTAAAATCGTGATATGCAACATTATGAGTGTATGACGTATAATTCACAAATATAATCTATCATGGCCAGTAACCTGAAAAATGTAGATTACGTTTTATTTTTAGAGACACAAAAAGCAAAAGCTGCAACAGCTGCAAAATGCAACTTGCGTTTGTCAGGAAGGACCATCCAGTTGACGAAACGTGTCCCAGCTCCCTGCAACCTGCTGTGTTGACCGCCTTGCTAACGCACCAAACGAATGTTGCGTTTGTCAGGAAGTAGTGCATGCATGCGCAAAACGTGTTGAATGAGGATTTTAAGCAAGCCTTTAAAATGAAAAACATAGGTGGAAGGGAGAAGAGTTAAAACAAAACGTAAGCTACCACTTATAGGGAGAGATTCAAACGTTTAGGGGAGGAAAAGGGTTTGGAGAATAGTGTGGGAGGAAGAAGAAGAATAGAAGTTTTAGGGTTTTATTTTATAAAAAAAAATGGTTCGTAATTTTATGTTACTTGAAGAACACGTTATTGAATATTTAGATCATCTTTAATGGATAATTTTTTTATTTTATGATGAATGAATATATTTATTTGTATATTTTTATTTTTGTTTCAACTAGTAATTTTATTATTATTATTATTATTATTATTATTATTATTATTATTATTATTATTATTATTATTATTATTATAGAGTGGCACCCAATAGATCGAGTTAGACGACAGTTTAGGTTGGAGCAGCTTCCACCAAATCCTCATTTTAGATCGGTCGTGATCATTGCAGGTGTTTGAGCAACGCCCAGAATCATGACTGGAGAGACCGGACCAGGGAATGACTTGACATGTGGTATTATGGCCGTTATGATTTACTGCAGGTAAGGGATGAGATTGTCGACTTCCATCCCCTCCCATTATACTATGACTGGTACACACAGCAGTACGAGGGTCACCTACGACTGTCAGATAGAGTTGCAGGTGAAGAGGTCGACACGAACGCCCAACAAGAAGATCCACCACAACCAGCTGGACCTCAGCATCAAGAACCGGCCTATGACCAAGGGTTTCAGGTATCATTAAGGTTTATTAGCATTAATGTTATAGTTGTTAATTATTATCATTATTGTTACCGTTATTGATTAGCATCATTCATTTTCATTTAGGTTTCGGCACATGATCACCACTTTCAGGCCCGAGCATATGAGCACTAATTCATGATGTCGGGGTATGAGCAGCAGTACCAGGTGCCAGCATATGAGCAACACTTTTAGGAGCCGGCATGTGCCCAACACTTTCAGGCCGGGCCTACGGTCAACAGTGTCTGGCATATGAGGAGCAACAACCGTACATATCGGAAGGCAAAAGGGCCCTACATACCACATATGGTAATTCCAGCAGATGGTCAGTTCAGTCCGTTGGGTGGGTTTGATTCGATCAGCTTATCTCAGCTCATGAGAGACACAACCTATCTATTTTCGGCGCCAGAGCAGCAAGGGCCTGCTGGTTCTGAGCCATTTGTTGGTCGTCGCGCCACATCAGATCATGCCAATGACTTCGAGATGGATCGATCGTCGGGTCATGTAGATCCTCCTTATGCTTTCGCACTATCGCGCACCGAGTTGTTCGACTTGAATAAATACCCGCAGCTAGAAAAGAGATCTCTGGGACATGACCTGTAGCAGGAGTCTCATTATGGTGGAGATAGTGCTCCGGGCATGAGTGGTTCCGATTTGTACGACACTGGCGGTGCCAGCATGCCAGATGTCGGTGTTGGTGACACCGGTATTTCTTAGGATCGTTTGTATAATTTACGGACATAGACTGCACTGCTGGATAAATACACCCTATCTCAGTACGTGAAGAAGGCGCCGAGGAAGTAAGTTGTTGTAGTTTAGTTCAATCCATTTGAGTTTAGCTTTTTATTCAGTGTTTAGATCGTACATTATATTTAGATGTTTCTATTAGTCATCGTAGTTATTATTGTGTATTTAGATTTGTATCATATTTTTATGTTAGAGTTCCGTCTGTTGCACATTTTATCTAACTTCATAGTTATTATTCAGTGTTTAATGCATACATAAATAGACTGCGCAAAGACATAAAAAGTTTACACACTAGTTTGAACTAGGTAATGAAGGTACATAGAAAGTTACATAAAAAGTTAAATAGGTCATAAAAAGTTACTGACTAGTTTAAAATGCGTTAACATACGAAAGACTTAATCACGATTGACCCCCGGCAGAGCTTGGACCTGCACGCTGGGGACATCGGCTTCGGCTATTTCCCTCCCGTCCACTTATAGTACACCGGCGAGGACCATGCATATCCTGCGAATCCATCTCATTCAAGTATGGGCTACATTTTGGTCTTCCTTTGGTTGGACACCTCAATGTCCAATTCGCGATCACCTTCGCTCCTTCATATGGGAGCCCACGTAGATGGGTCACCCATCGGGACAAACTCGCATCTGTAGACCTTACGAATTTCAGACATCTTGTACACGTCATGCACATATACTTGCCAATCAATACGCTGGTTAGGCACAACATGCAAAGACGTGGCGACATGGGAGTCGCTCGACCTGGAAATGGCCACAATCGCAGTGTTGTTGCGCAAGGTTAACAGTGTAAATGGAACCATCTTGAATTTCGCGAACCTCAAATATCTCGTTGTGCTTGTCGAACCGATTGACCACAATGTTTCCTACACGTCGAAAACTTTCTTCAACTCTTTTGGTGGCAAATTCTAAATACGTGAATTCGTTGCGAACACGTTCATGAGCCTCGACAGTGAACAATTCGTTTAGCTGATAGAAAGTAGACCTAATAATGGCAGTCACAGGGAGGTTGCGTGCACCCATCAGGACAGAATTAATACACTCTACCAAGTTTGTCGTCATATGTCCCCAACGATGACCTCCGTTGAATGCCAACACCCATTTCTGAACATCGATGCCATCTCACCATTGAGTATATGCCTCAACCCACTCTTTAAGCCTTTGGTAGTTTTCATTGTACTCATGTTCTGTCCTATAATAGCCTATGAACAAACCATGTAATCATAAGCAGATGATTAAAAATTACTATGAAAATACCTAAAACAATGAATGCAGTTACCTGTGTTAACCACGAGTCTATGCAAATATGGAGCCTTGAGCCTTTTTAAGAAATTGGACACGATGTGCCTGATACAGAACATGTGCCACGCTCTTAGTGGTGACCATGCACCGTTACTGCAAGCTATTGCTGCGTCGATGGAGTTATGGCGGTCAGAAATGATGCTGATGCCATCAATGGTAACAACAGATCCCCGCAAATTGGTTAAGAAAAACTCTCACGCGTGTAAATCCCGTTAAATTAGTAAATAATAAGTTGATAAATTATTTCTTAATAAATAAAATTAGAAATATGAATATTATATCAAATTAGGATAGAGCTCATCGAAATAAGAATTTTGACATTAATTTCGAAGAAAACGGTCTAAGATTGGACCGAACGGGCCGAACCGGTTATACCGGGCCCCAACCGGCCCAGCAATTAAAATGAACCCAGCCTTCTCATCTTCCCCAATTCAGCAATATACAGCGCTGAAACAAATAAGGGGGGAAGGAGAAGAGAAGCTTGCCGAAAACCCTTACGGTAATTCAAAACGCCATAACTCATCCGTCCAAGCTCCGATCGCCGCACCGTTTGTGGCCATGCGTCCACCACGTCTAGCTTTACGTTTCTACTGGAACAATTTATAGGTAAGCCATTAATCACTCTCAGTCACTCCTTTCTCCCAATTTTCAAAAATATTGTAGGGGTATTGAATTTCTTTACTTTTTGATGTTTTAGGATCCAATTAGTTTGAGAAAAATGTTCACTCTTACTTATATGAAGCTTGGGTAAGGTGAGGATATCATAAATTTGATTTAAATTACTGAATTTATGTTTTGAGTATTAAATTGGGTATATATGTGTTATGAATGTGTATTAGGTTGTGAATAAATAATTAAAGTTTGAAATTGTGGACGTTGGAATTTTGCTGGAGGCTGGGCATTAGTATTTTGATTGAGCTTTGGGGCTGTGTTTGTGTTGGGTGAATTGCTTTGGTCGCTACGTGGGAATCGGCCAAGGTATGGTTTATGTTTCTTACATTTAATATATAATGTTATGTGAAAACTTAGTCTAGATGACTGTATGATATGTTGGAATGCATGTGTATATATTTATTGTTAGTATCTTGTGAGAAAACATGTCTGGCTTGGTGCTGGTTGATTAATTGATGATTTGGAGAAGTATGGACTTGAGGTATGTTTATGATGGTGGTTGTTGGGATGATAAGGAAGGCTATATTGTGTTATAGGTCTAGGATTTGTAAACTATGGTTTTTGGTTAGTTTTGGTTGATGAATTTGAATATTGTAAGTGCATTATTGTTAATTTAAGGTAGGTTTATTGTGCTGATTATTAAAATGAGGAGAAAGGGGTATATTGTATTGAAGAATGCAGGTTTAGTGGTGAAAGGAAGGGAGTTTTTGAATGAAAATCGAGGTTTGGGAAATTTTGCAAAAGTTGGTTTTTGGCCGAACTTCGGCGAGACATAACTTGGCTTTCGGACCCTCAATTTGCTCCCAACTTGTTTTATAGTAAAAATTGGGTTTGTGAAGTTTATGCTATTCGAATAACGGGAGAAAAATATTTTAAATCGAAGAACTTATTGTTGTTGGAAGATTGTACCTAAAAACTTTTTTTTGCAATTCTGCAGCGTTGCCATTGAATCTGTTTTTTTTTAAAGAACGTATGTCCATGCGTATGCGTGACCCACGCGCACGCGTGGCATGGATTTTTGGCGATGCGTATTCGTAAGGAGCTAGCAAGCATGTTCACGCGTACGCATGGCCCACGCGTACGCGTGACACGAGGGACTCACTTACGCGTACGCGTGGCCCCTATTTCAGCAAACATGGTTTTCAGAATTTTAAATCGCACTTCAACCTTCTAAACCTCTATTTTCATTCCTCTAGTCATTAATAATAGTATTAAACCTGATAATCAGATGAAGTTAGGAAACGGGAATAACTTGGAGGTGAAGTAAAGTTGAAAAGTGATGAATTGATTATGAAATGTTATAGATGATTATGTATGATACTTGGCTTGATAATCAAATGAATGATCATGTATGATACTTGGTTTGAATGATTAAAAGATCTGAGGTACGAGATTCCCTGGATAAAGTACCGTGGCTTGTCACCACGTGTACCAGGTTGAAAACTCGATACTCTGTTGACTCTATGACGTAAGGGTGACCGGACACCTATAAATTCTCGGGAATGGTACCCTCATTGAGCAATTTGATATATGCATGAGAAAAAGCTTTGCATAGACTCATGAGTTTGCCTAAGTGCATTTACTTTGTTAAGTGTATATTTGCTACTTGCAGTGCTTGTAACCTTCTTGTGTTTGCTTTTATCTGTTTATTTGTCTGTGAAATACTGACGCAGATGGAGGTATAGAGGAATGGTAGTATGGGACTTAGATTTAAGATTAAGTTTAGTTAGGTCTAGATACTCTTAGAAAACCATCTTTTATGCCTTCTATTTAATACTTTAAGCTCTATAATCTGAGTGTCGGCATTCTAGGATTGCCTCTGGCATTCTCAAGACCTTATATATTATGTGTGTGGCACATTTACCATACTAAGAACCTCTGGTTCTCACCCCATACTATGTTGTTATTTTTCAGATGCAGGTCGAGAGGCATCTCGTTAGGCGTCTGAACTCCTGAAGCGAAGTAGTTTCTGGGTTATTTTGTTGTACAGTGATGTATATATATGTACTTATCTTTCTCTCCGCATAACTTGTTCTTTTTTATCCTCTTAGAGGTTTATGGGGAGACAGAATTTTGTTTATGTACATTTGGGGTTTTGGATATGTATATATATATGTGTAAATATTCTCCGGCCAGCCTTGACTTCGCGGTTGAGTTAGGGGCTTGTTATTTTGTATCTTTGGCACTCTATTCCTACTTTTATTATCTTATGTTTGATAGTTATAGTTTTCTTAGCACGCAACTTAACTCGTTTCGTGAGCGTTGAGATTTTATTTTGCGATTTTTATTTCATCTATTCTTCAAAATTCCTAGTATATTATAATCTTCCTGCTATTATATGTATACATTATATTGTTGAGGTCGTAATACCACACCACCTTTGTTTTACGGCTTAAGTGTAAAGCTCAGTGTGGTAGGGTGTTACAACGCGTCTGCTGTCTTGCCCCCGACTATCGCAAACGCAATAGGCACAATGTTTTGATTCCTATCTTGTGCAACCGCCACTAGAAGTACACCTTTATATTTTTCGTACAGGTGTGTCCCATCAACCTGCACCAATGACTTGCAGTGTCTGAATGCTACAATACACGAATAGAAGCTTTAAAAAATGCGATGGAGAACTCTTATACCTTGAACCTCCTCACTCTCACGGTAAACGGGGGGCGTTTTTGAACATGAGACCTTGGCATCTTCACAGTTATTACTTTCAACCATACTGGCAGAGTCTGCTAAGAAACTTTCCAATCACCGAAAACTTTTGCTATAAATTTCTGCTTTGCCAACCAAGCTTTGCGGTAACTTAAAGTGTAGTCAAACCAGGATTGAACTTCTGCAATAATAGAATTTACCTTTATCGATAGGTTTGCTTCGACCAACGGCCTAATAGCATCTACAATTGTGTCTGAGTCTAACTTGTCATGATCTTGTGAAATCGTGCCCATGGTGCACGTGTGTTTGCCATTGTATCTCCTTATCTCCTAACAAGCTTTCTTTTGAATCAAGCTAGCTCGGATAAGCCAATCGCACCCTACACAATAACCCTTGCATTTCGCATAGAATATCCGCGACTCAGACTCATACACAGTGTAATCAACTCCTCTAAAGATAGTGTAGGTTTTTATTGCAGATATCACCAACTCTCTAGAACCAAATTCCATTCTGATACTAAACTCAACATCTTTCGCTGCAACGTTGCCTTCACCTACGACATGCGAACCACCATCAGTCAAATAAGGCAAATAAAATGCACACGGGTAGTAATTTGAATTAATAATCATAACATACTCATATTCGCATACTCAAGAAATTCTGAGGCATGCATGGCTTCGAGATTCAGAGTCCCCATAAAAGACGGAACACCAAAGGGGTGCTGTCTTACAATCGCATCCGCTTCATTTTGTACTGCCGGATTGCCTGTCAAGTCTCCGAATCGTTTTCGTCATCGGCTTTGTAGTTAGTTTCGAACTCCTCTTCACTGTCGTTGTTATCTTCTTCCCAAGCTATATCCCTGAGCTCATCAACATTGACCTCCTCACCAACCGCGTCCAGCCCTACTGCTGTTCGAACTCAACATACAGCTCTATCATCGGCACGTGAAATCAGGTTTGTTGATAAATACAGAACATCTGCTGCATACTTACGTCGTCAGTGATGGACATTATTTGAAACTGTATCGGCCCACCAAATACTTATACAGGATTCTTGTATAACATGTTGCTCACCCTTTTCGAAATGTAACTTTGTATGTTATCACAAAGACTATTTTGCAACTCTACAAAATTCATGGTGCATGGAATAGCTTGAAAATGGATATTCACAAACAAAAGTCACTTTTTTGCGTGTGTTTGGTATAATCTTCCCATTATAATACACTCACAAATTTGCAACACCTTCCATAATTTCAACCTCACCTAACCCGACTTTTTTTACACAAGTAACGGTAAAAAATTCACAACTATGACATATACGGAAGAGAGAGGAATAGAAGTAGAAATAAAGTGAGGGACTCCAAATGAACTTCAAATCGTATTTATAGACAACACTCTTGACTAAAATATTTTTTCTCTTCAAAACGCAACCTACGGTTTGCGTCCTTAAAAAAACTAACACCCAAAAAAACGCAGCCTGCGTTTTGTTGTTTCAAAAAAACCTTAAAATATTGTCCATCCATAAAAATGCAGAATGCGTTTGGACCAAAAAAAATTAAAAAAATAATAACGTGAAAACAATAAAACGGAGGCTGCGTTTTATTATTTTGATGAACAAAAAAAATATAAAAAACTATTGAAAATAGTAAAATGCAAGTTGCATCTATACTAACACCATAGCAGTAAAATTTTTGTTCATCCGTCTATTTCATTGCACTACATCATTATTGTTTTCATATAAAAAAAATGAGCCTAATTTTATTTTGAAAATTATACCAAATATTAATACTATACATTTTCATAAATTAAAAGTTAAAAAATAACTTATGAACCTATCCAAATAAAAATAAGATTTAATTATTCTGTTAGTTCCTATAGTTTCACCAAATTTTTAATTAGGTCCATATACTTTTTTTTCTTTCAATTGGGTTCTTACACTGTTTTTAATTTTATAATTACATCATTTTTATGTTAAAAATGTTAAAATTAACATCATATTTTTACCAAAATACATGCGGTCAAAGATTTAATTAAGTTTTTAATTATAAATACCTTTAATTTGCAAAGAAATATTCAGTTAACTCTAATATTTTTTACACTAGGAAATACTTAATTACAAAATTAAAGAAGTGGAAAAATTAGGTCCATATATTTTTTTCTTTCAATTGGATTCTTACACTGTTTTTAATTTTATAATTACATCATTTTCATGTTAAAAATGTTA
The DNA here is from genome assembly GCF_003086295.3 of Arachis hypogaea. NCBI lineage: Eukaryota > Viridiplantae > Streptophyta > Magnoliopsida > Fabales > Fabaceae > Arachis > Arachis hypogaea. Next base: position 131,339,142 of record NC_092038.1, read on the forward strand.
AAATTAACATAATATTTTTACCAAAATACATGCGGTCAAAGATTTAATTAAGTTTTTAATTATAAATACCTTCAATTTGCAAAGAAATATTCAGTTAACTCTAATATTTTTTACACTAAGAAGTACTTAATTACAAAATTAAAGAAGTGTAGGAATCCAATTAAAAAAAAAGTATAAAAACCTAATTAAAAATTTAGTAAAACTATAGAAACTAACAAAATAATTAAACCTAAAAATAACCATGGTTGCATTTTAATCTGATATAACCTAATAGTAGTTGTAGAAGCACTAAAACCCATGCTTTTCATTCCATTTATTAATTTTCATCCCAAGTTTTTAATATAAAAAAGATTAGCTAATATGGTATATAATAAGATTATTAATAATAAATACATAATAAATATATATCTTTTTAAATTTGTAATTTTTAACATATGTATTTAGAATATAAAATAATAAAATTTATAAAAAAAAATTGTACAGGATCCAAAATCTACGCTGCAACACGACTTCTAGAATGCAGATGTGTTGCTACTTGCTAATGGTCATAGAAGGGCTATGCTTAGGGGTAGCAAACGGTCAAAATCCGCTTAATTCATAAAAAAAATAGATAGGTTAAAAATTTGAAATCATCAAATTTAAAAGTTTGTTTAATTTACACCATTTAATTTGTGAGTTTTGACAGGCTTTAACAAGATGGGATAGACTTTTTTGGTGGGCTAAGTATTTTTTTTATATAACTGTTTTTAATAAATTTTTATAATGTTATTGATCTATAATTATAAACTTAAAAATATTTATTTATATATTTTGGATAATATTTGTTTTATTTTGGACAATGTTAATTTTATTATTTTATTTAAAAAATTTAGTTTATAATTATATTTATTACATATTTATAATATAAAAATTTTAATATTTGTGAATTTAAAATTTATAAATTTATTGAAATGATTGTAAAATTATATATATTATTTAATATTTAATCATTTATAAAAAAAATATTTGCGGGTTTAATCCGCCAGCCTGCTGTTAGACAGGACGAGAGAGGAATTTAAGACCGCCTTACTAAGTAAAACAGGACGACCTGACAAGCTTTTCAGACGAAACGAAATTTTTCATTTGTCATCCGCCTACATTCTAAAAACGTTAGTAAAATGAGGCAAACCCCATTATTACTTAGAGTCTAAGACCATTCATTTCAAAATAACATAGAATAGAGAAAATTCCAAAAGCCAAGATACATATAATCAGCCATATGATTTTGACTCATTTGCTTGAGATATGACTCCCACTATCCGGTTTCTCTAAAGTTATATTAACACTTTCGAGAAAAAAGCACATTATTAAATAGTAGAACCCACAAATAATACATATTACAAATTTAAAAAAGATTAAAGCATCACTTTACCACTTTACTACTATTATCACTTTAGAAGATTTTTTTTTTGTAATTCCTAATAAGTGAACTTCATGTGAAATTGATATTTAAAAATTGTTTGATAATTTGACAAGTTTAATTAGATTATCTAAATCATATAATAATTTTCAACTATCAACTTCACGTATGAAAATAGCATCTTCATCGTAACAATGACCTGATAATGGTCAAGATGTAATGGTCAAGATGTAAAGACATTGACATACCTATTTATAACATCCAAGAGAGGGAGAAGATGAAAAACAGAAACAAATAAAATAGGAGTTGAAGAGAAAGGAAAAGTGTACGTGTGAAGAAACACAAGAACACACCAGGTCCTTAAAAAGTGCACCCTTAAGGTTACAAAAACAGACTGAAAATTTTGTTGGCAGATGATAAACTACCTCATGGACTTTGTCTACATAAGCCAACATTGGATAACTCCTCTTTAACAACCCACAAGAGATGCCTTGTTGGTAAAAACTGAAAGCCTATGAACAAGATATGTACCTTAACGAGGAACACTTCTAATGAGGACCAACTGAAAGATACAAACACTAGATAATTCACAGTTGAAATTAGGAAGAGAGAAGGGGTTAAAAGGAGGCTCAATAGAAAGCCTATCCCGACCATGGTAAAATGGAAAATAAAAGGTCGTCCTGGAGCTATATATATGAAAAAGAAAGTAAAGGCAGGTTTGTGGATATGAACAACTTGCACTTCAAGTATGCAGCACAAATGTCAAAAATTTCAGCTACTCTTATCTTTTCTACTCATCCCAAATCCTGATACTTCCAGCTAGCGCATCTCTCAAAGGAAAAACCTGCTTTGAATATGATCTCATTGGAGGGAACTATAATGAAAGCCGGATGCCTTGCTCTTCCCTATCAGTGGAAGAGTGGTTTTTTTCTCTCTCAGCCATGAACCTTTTATATGGGACAAAACCTCTCCCACAGGTTTCAGTTCTCATTCTAGGCCTTAGCTTGGATGTTGCTCTAGTTTCGCTTGGAACAATATGGCTAGGAAGTTCCGATTTTCCTTCCCCCTTGCCAAAGCAATGCACATTTATGTGTACAGGAATTGGTTTGCATGCCTCAATTGATGAAGGTGAGGGTCTGCATGTGTTTGTTACCGATAGAGTCATCCCGAAAAGCTTTACAGTCTGACCAAATGATTCTTCTACCATGCTTGCTTTGATTTCTTTCTTGGATATCTGGATGTTACGATAAACAAAATAGAAAAGGAAAAGAATATGACATCATATATCTTTTTCTAAGGATTGCCAATATGACATAGTATTAATATTGGAGTCAATAGAATGAATTGGAATTGTAAGTACCACAAGAGGGTTCTCATTGTGAGCTGAATCGGCATTTAGTCCAGCTTCCTCGGATGGGGTTTTGGGTTCCACAAGTGTAAATCCGCTTGAATTGACCCCGCTAACGGATGACATTGGGGATAAGCTTCCGTTAGGTGTATCTGAATCTGAGGAACCATGACTGTCTGAACCAACCCCAGTTAACACTGACTTGGGAGATTGGTTCTCTTGATCAAAATCTGCTTGTGACTTCAGAGAATTAGACCTGTTCGGCTGCTCTTTGACGGAAGTTATTTTATTAGGAGTCCCTACTAGCTTACGGGGGTAAGGATGCATCGGCTTTCGTTTTGGTCTTGGAGGAGGAATTTCAATTGACTCTGCAGAGTTGATAATCTTACCACTAGAGTCACGGAGAACCTGCCATGAATATATAACATAGAAGAGTTAAAGTGAATTCAAGCATAGATTAGTTAACCCTTCAATACCAAAGAAGATATTACTTTGGATACACAGTGGTCATTAACATTCAAACATACTTTATGGTTACTAGAATAGAGCAGTAAACCTTAGAAAAAAACTTCTGAGCATGACTTCGAATCTGAACAGCAGTCTTTGTGCCAACATGTTCTGTGGTGAAACAATAGAGGACTCCAAAACTTTAGAACAACCACAATCAAACTTCTTTAATGCTTATTTATATCTTTCTTTGGCTAGAAATCCTAATAGTACACACTCCATAGAAAATGAAGTTTGAAAATTAATGATACCTTCGATACGACGCCAGGCCCTGCCATGTAACTTTAAAGCCTCAAGAAACTTCTTGTGCTCTTCATCCGTCCACCTCTCTCTTTGTTTCTTGATGGTGTACGGTTTCCTCACCTATTGAAGTAGGGAGAAACTTGATCAAAACAAAGTTGACACCAGCACACAAAAATCAAATCTTAACATGCCAAAGCCACAAATACATGAGAATCCAGGGAGAACCTTGAGAGCACCATCATTTGTGGTTGAAAACTGGTCTTTGAGTTGAATATCTGTAACAGAATGCAGTTCAGAACCCGAAGATACTTCATTTCCCACTGGAGGACTACCCTGTGATGTGGTAACTCGATTTTGATCCTACATTAGATTCAAACAGCATGTATATAGTTATAATGTGATCATTAATTCATAACAGGAAATCATTTATCCACCAGTCACTAATCTTCCACGAAAATTCTTCACTTCACGTGAAAATACTTCCAAAAATTAATCAGCAATGAAAGCTTCTGCATTCTCTTAAAGGGAGGAAAGCAAAGCAGGTTCCTGCTCCTAATAAATTGTTTCTTGGGGCGAATCATTTAAAATTTACACTATCGTGAAGGAACGAAACCCATGTATATTTGACATTTGAAAACAGAAAAACCATAACATTAGAGTCCTATGTTTCCCATCATTTTGTCAAAACTCTGCTACCATTGACAATTTCAACTTCCACATGAACATGAGACTATGATAATATGTATAATTATCTATTATTGTTTCCATCAAAGGCCAAAAAAAGGATATAGCAGGGAAAATTTTATACGTACGTGAATGGCCATAACTGCAGAAACCGGTGCTCAAACTCAAAAGTGCCCAGCTTTCTTCAACTTTGTCTTCCCTCGCCCAAAAACAGAAACAACAGACACCAAAAAAGCCACTCTTTGCTTACTCAAATCCCCACCCAACAATAGTATGGTCTACATAAACAATCAAATGAACAAATTCTGTACAGAAAAAAGGACTTTCTTCCCCAGTTCCATGTCTCACCACTTTCATCAAACACCAATTTTCAGCTAAAAAACTACATACAGAACCCTCTTGGCTATAAGATCCGGTGATCCCGCACTACAAAGCATGTTCATGAAAAAACAATAGTATCCACACAAATCTGGATCCTTTTGTATAGAGAACCAAGAAAACTCATCAGAATCTTGTTTGCAATATAGAAAAGTGGAAATGGAATGAGTCACCAAAAATTGAAGGAAATTGTGAGGGAAAATAAGCAAAAACAATAGGAGGAGATATTCACAAACACCTTGCAGGCAGAAATAGAAAACAGCGTGTTTCTTTTTTTCGATCACCGGAGCAACCAAACTCGTCGTGAATTGGCACCGGTGATCAATGTAATCAAGCTCCTAAACACACTCCGATGAGAAATAACCAAAATTGTTTGGTGTAAACTACAGAGAGAGAAAGTTCTAAGCTTTGAAACGTTATGAGGAGAAGAAGTGAAGAGAAGAGGAAGATGGAAGTTACAAGTGAAATCTCTGACTCTCGAGAGGGCTCTCATGGTTGTGAGAAAAAAACGAAAAAGAAAAAGGGGCAAGGAGGGGGTGAGTGGTGACACGTCAGATGTTTGATTTCTATTTTCATTTTACTTGAAAAAAAAGTCATATTTTTTTAAAGGTAAAAACGACTTCACGGAAAGTTGATATTTGAGAGTTCGTTAGATGAAAATTTAGTCAAATCAGTCAAATCATCTAACGGCTCTCAGGTATCAACTTCACTTAAAGTCGACTGCACATGAGTTTCTACTTTTTTTTAAATATTCTAAAAACAGTATTAATAAATATTTTAAAGGTATTTTTAAAAATATATATATAAATAAAAATACTTTTTAAAATTCCAATAATGTAAACTGAAGGAAATTTTTTTGATAAAATATTTTTCTGTAGTACTAAGTATACAAATGAACAAAAAATATAGCATTTTTAAACATTTTTAAATTCATATTTTTAGCAATTAAAAAGACAATTATTAACTAAACTCGTTTTATTATTCCGACATCGAAATCTCGAGAATTCAAAGGAATCTTGTGGCTCATGTCAAAGGAGTTTGCGCACACGTGGCGTTCAGTGGTGGCGTAGGTTCCTCGCTTTTTTGAAAAACGGAAATTTTGTTTTACTTCGGTGGGCGGAGGAAGCAGACTGTGGATAAAGTCGCACGCGCGAAATTTTGCTACGCGCGGCTTGGGCGTGCCACGTGTGTCCATTCATTTCCCTGCACAAATAAGTTGTGGCCGATGTTCTTTTCCTAATTTTCAAAACAGATAAATGTCACTATTTTGAATTTATCCGTCTCCCATCAAATATTCCCCTTATCTTCTATTATTATTATTATTATTATTATTATTATTATTATTATTATTATTATTATTATTATTATGTTGTGTATATTTTGAGGAAGATCTGATAATTAAGAATATCTATTATTCATCGTCCAAAGATATAATTTCTTCATTAAATTATCAAGAGTGTTTGGATTAATTATTTACTAATTTAAAAATTTTGTAAATTATAAAATTTAATTTGATGTGCACACAAAATTTTATTTATATTTCTTACTTATTTATAGTAGTTTTGACTTTTTGTTATATTTTTTTCATATAAAAATGTCAAAACCTTTCATCCAATCATAAATACGAATAGTTTTTTTATTTAAGATGTATGTCGTCATTTTTGTCATGTAGATTATTAGATGTGTTTATTTTGTTGTGACTTTTATTAAGATAAATAAAACGAATATAGTTTTTTCTGTTAAATTTTTAATGTGAAAAATTCACAAAAATACACACAAAATAAAATACAATATGATAAAAAGTTGAACAGAAAACTATGCTAGGAAAGGAGGAATTGAGAAACACAAATAGAATCGAGAGTGACTGAATGAGCCAGAGCTGTGCAAATGGTGCAGTACAGACATCACATGGATAAATATTTTAATTGAAACAAAAAAAAGATAAATGATATAAGAAAATAAAATAAAATTGGATTCATTATATTATTAATGTGAGGATATTTTTTAGGCTAAAATATCTTGAGCCTCTGAAAAATAAGAAGAGTGTGGGTTGAGAAGCCATGCATGATTTGTGGATCGAAAATAAAAGAGGGTCAGAGGGACCCTTGCGCTTTTGGCCACGTCACAGCCACATGCCGTCACACTTAAGAAACAACGCCACGTGTCACAGTGGAAAGAAAATAGAGTTCGTTCTAGACCACTCGTTTCTTTTCTCATTTTTTATTAAGCTCAAAATTCTCTGGCCACATGTTTCTATTTAGGGTTTTTAATTTAATTAAATTAAATAAGAAAATGGTAGAGGGTAAGTATTAGGCAATGCCAGAGAGTGGAAGGCTGCAATCAGCGCTAAAAATGAGGCCCAACGCAGTGTCTGTGCTGAAGAGGAAGAGAACTGTCTAGTAGTGCGACTAATCTTTTTTTGTGGACTCATTATGTTATTTAATTTAATTATATATTATTATTATATTAGCTTTACTAGTAAGTGTTTTAGAAGTAAAATATGATTATGATGATAATTTTTATGAGTTTCTTTTATAAAACTTATTAACAAAATTCTTACTAAGTTATCATTAAAAAAAATATTATTTTTGTTTCATACTTTTATAAGATGAATAAGTAGGCTAAAAAATTTTGATATGAAAGTAAAATGAGTGATATAGTTTAATATGATAATTTTTTGTGTTTTTTAAAATTATGGGAGAGTTCGATTTGTGTTAAAAAATTAAAAAAACTCACAGTATACAACTCGGACCATGCTAGTTTTTTGGTAATGAAATTTTGCTTCACAAATCGTATGGTCCGATTTGTAGCCGATGAAATTTGAAATCTGAAACGTGGAATTCGGACCCTCCGTTTTTTGTTCTGGTAATTTTTTTTTACATGTTGAGAGACACAATTCGCAGGATTCAAATTCTGCTTCTTCTGATCCCACAACGAGGTGAAGTACCTCTTCTCCCTATATGCGAGTCCAACACTTCCTTTACTTCCATAAGTATAACGATATAAAATAAATATAAGAAAAATGAGTTTTTAAAATTATTATATTAACGACAGTTGTCTTAATCATTGTAATATTAAAACTCAAACAAATGTAAAATGTATAATTTGAGAACAATGCAAAAATATTTTATATTTATCGATCACATCATGGAAATTAAACTCCTATACTAATATTAACAAGAATCTTGTTAACAAGTGTTTTTTATAGGTTAAATTTGCTTTTAAATTAAAGATCGGACTTTATTTTAAACGTATTGTGTAAAATTAAAAAAATGATAATATTACTTTTATTTTTATAATGTTATTTTACACGTTATTTTTTGTATTATATATTTATATAAATTTATAAAAAATAATATTGGTAAAATAAAAGTGACAATCAATATTATCATGTGTAAATTTCAGGCTGTGAGTATATTTTAATAATTTAATCCATTGGTTTGGTGTGTCTGAATCTTGATTAGCATTAATGAAGCCATATTGATGTTGTTCTGATGCTTGAAATAGCCAGGAGCCCAGGACACGTTGTTGAGTTTCAGTCCTTTGTTTTTGCTTTTGAGGTGATTAAGACTGGGTTTTATTGTTGCTTTGCCTTTATTAATTAATTTGACAATGATGATTGATAACCCTTGGCTTTTAAACTCTTCCCTAAAGTGGGATTTCTTGATAGTTTTTCTACTTTAGCTTCATATATATATATATATATATATATATATATATATATGACTTTATCAGTAATGCTTAAAAAAAATCTAAAGTTATTTTATATAACATAATATTTATAATTTTATACATATAATATTTATAATTATATATTTATTATATTTATAATTATAATAATTATAATAATATTAATAAATATTAAATAAAATAATTTTAAATTATTTAAATTTATTTTTATTGTTTTTCAAACATTATATAATGTGGCTTTATTTTCATGTTTACTTCTACCAAGTGGTTAAGAACCCCGAGGTTGCTGTATGATTTGCTATTGTTATATGTTTGCTTTAATCAAGTTTTTACTAACTATTTTTGTTAAAAAATATGAAATATTATTTACAAATTGATTTTTATATTTGATTTATTGATTTCAGATTAATTGTTGTAATGTTTTATAAGTGAATATTTTAGAATTATTTCGTTATTTTCTTAAAGATAATTACAAGCAATGATTTAATTTAAAAAATTTATCTAATATAAAAATTTAATTATAAAGTTTAAAATGATAAAAATTTAAGTAAATATTTAATAAATTATATAGACGATCAAAGTAATTAGGATTTTTTATCTTTTACAATATCTTTTAATCAAATAAATTATGAATTAATCTATCGTAAATTTGAACTTTATTTAAGAGTTTGTGTTGGCTAATAAATTAAATTACCGTATATATAAGGCGAGATCGAAATACTTATATTTTATTTAAATAGACGAATTAACTAATTACTACTCCACTAACTCAAGTTAGTTTTTGTATTCTTCTATTATAAAAGCTACTACTATTTTGAAAAATAACTATTTTTATTATAGTTTCTACTAATTAAAAACACTCAAGTAAAAGTTATTAGCATTATATTTGAATAATTTTTCGCTTTAGAAATTAATCGTTTGATATTGGCCGCGAATACTTAAAGAATTAGCACCTAGCAATAATTAGGGAGTAACACTAGAAAAATAATAATATAAATTATTTTATTTAATTTAATAATTGTAAGTATATATTTATTATATCTAAAATTTTTTATTTATTTTAATAATAATTAAGAATTACAACACATTAAAAAAAACAAATTATGACTCCCTTTAGTTTCAAACTATATAGCCTTCGATCATTTTCATAATTAGGTAGTGCGTTGTATTTCATATAGAAATAAATAATAATGCGTTTGGTTCACTTAAGATTTTTATAGACATGCTGCGTCGAGTAGTCAAGTTACTTGAAATACCGAAACACATAATTAGAGTTGAGTGTGAGGATTGAGAGTTTGGAATTGAGCCAGCCAATGGTGGTGTCATTAGCTCTTAGGGATGCGATACGATATACTTGTAAAGATATCTAAAATAAATGAATAACATATAATGGTGCTATATATTTAAAGAATATCGGATGGAGTTATGGCTATGCTACAATATCGTGATTACAAATGCCCTAGGTGGAGCCGCCATGGCCGGTGGGTGAGCCTTCCACATTAGGATAGTAATGGGTAGGATAGATAAAATTTGAACTCAATCATAATTTTATCTACAAATTTCGATTTAACTCTATTAATTTATCTTATAATTTAACTCTAATCTTATTCACTTTCAATTTATAGATATACGATCTTATCTGTAAATTTTTACAAATATATAATATTATTATATAACCTAATGAGTATATAAATTAAAAATTTAATACAAATAATACAATCGTCTCATAAATAATATAATCATCAAATATTCAATTCTATATAAAATTTTTTGCTTAGTTTAATAACACAAACACAAAAACATTATGATATAATGTTGTATTTATATATCATTAAAATAAAATTAATTTTTATATAAATAAAGGTGTTAAATTATTAATTGATAATTTTAGTTTAATGGTAACAACTTTTTGCACTAAGTGAGAGCACATACCTATAATATATATATATATATAGAGTGTGAATTGGTCGCACTTAAATCTGATTTACACTCAACCCTATCTATAGACTACAGTAGATCAAATATGAATATGTGATAATATTTTTTATTAATATTAGTCAATATTAATAATTAATTTTTATTTTAAGATTTAAATTTTAATATTTAAAATTAAAATTTTAGTATTTAAAATATAAAATATGAATAAAAAATAATAAATTTTATTAATAATATAATATTGCTCCTAATGAAATTGATGACATGATATACTAACTAAATTCTAAATAAGCTCTTGTTTATCTTTATTTTCAGGCTGAGATTTTATTCGAATCCTCTCTCATCTTGGTGTACAAGCTGAATTATTTTATGTAAAATACGAGAGAATTAAGTGTGCATAGTTTGTATTTTATTTTTAATATCTTTTATTTTAAAATTTTACAAAAAAGAGATAAAACAGTCAAAATATTTTTTCATAAAATCTTAAAAATAAAAGAAAAATACAAATTTTTTTTGGTGACTGAAATAAATTAAACAAAGAAAAACAAAACAAACAAAACAAGGAACTTCTTAAATAGAGGGACAGTCCCGTTTAAGACTACTCTTAAACTCTTCCCAAGGTGAAAGAAGCTCCACATGCGAAAGTTGTAACTTCATCACCATCTTTGCCATAGTATCTGCCACCGTGTTTGAATCTCTCATAATCAAACGGAAGTCAACACGCCAATTCCAATGCATGATAACTCTTATTTTAAGCACCAATGGATCAATAAACCCAAAACCATCTTGAGTAAGAAGATTAAATGCTTCCACACAATCCGTCTCACAAATAACATCTCGTTGACCCACATCCCAAACTAAGAGATATCCTCTCCAAATAGCAAATAATTCTCCTTGAAGAATACTATTACTCTCAATCATTCCCAAACACCCCCTTTGCCAACTCCCATTACAATCTCTAATAACACAAGCAAAACCAACACTATCACCCGAACCAAAATAACTAGCATCACAATTAATCTTAAAAGTACCAATGGATGGGGGATTCCAAAAACCATTTAGAGTAGAAGGAAGGGACATACGTTGTAATTCAAAAATATTCCTAAGCTCCTTTTCTGAAGTTAATGCCAGACAAATCACTTTTTCCAGAAGCCAAGTTTCATGGGGATTAAATATGTCATTATTCCTTACTCGCCATATCCACCAAAGTCCCGAAAAGAACTTGAACGGATGCTCTCTGCTATGATACAAGAACCAGTTCTTCAAATCCAAAGGATGACAAGAAATATCCAACCTATGCCAGACAAGCTGAGCTTTTGGACAATCCCGAATACAATGTAAAACCGATTCCTGGCTAGAAAGACATCTTGGACACCTATCCGATGACGACATCCCTCTTCTAAAGCGAAAACTTGCGGTAGGAAGAGCCTCCCTAAGACACAACCAAGCCAAAAACTTATGCTTTTCCGGAACAAGCTGACGCCAAAGCCAAAGCCAATTCTCCCGCTCCTCCCAACCAAATAGTTGCTTACACAACCACAAGAAACCATTGTGTGAGTTATAGACTTTGGCAGCAGACCCACTCCAATACCAACCCACTTCCGGACCTGCTTGTTCATCTGGATTGTAAGAGAGAATATTACCTTTCAGATTTTGAGATAAAGGAGAATAAAGAGTATCAAAATGCCACCTACCAACCGACCAAATATCTTGTATCCAGAGATTCGAATCAGAAATGTGAACATAATCCATCTCATTAGATAACCGTCCTTCTCTCCTCCAACTAGAAAACAAAAAATTCTGGTTCAAATCTCCAATACACCAAGCAAACCCATCCTTCAACACTTTCCAAGCCTTGCAAAGACACCTCCAAATGGGAGAGTCCTTGTTCTTAGGATAACTAAAACAGTCATATAGAGATGATCGGTACTTGGCATCTAACAATTGGATCCATAGCTTGTTTGGCTGCTGGAAAAAAGTCCAAACTAGCTTCCCAAGAAGAGCAATATTTACACAATAAGGATCTCTAATCCCCAAACCTCCATATTTTTTTGGAGTAACTAGTACCTTCCAACTAACAAGATTCAATCATCTTCCATCAACTTGTCATTTCCAAAGAAAATTCCTCATCATAGACTCCAATTTACTAATGATTCCTTTGGGAAAAATAGAGACCTGCATCTAGTACGTGGGAATAGCGGCGGCAACAGAATTAACCAAGCAGAGTCTACCAGCCCGATTGAGTAAACTCCCTTTCCAGCTTGCTAGCCTACTCCGAACCTTATCCAGGACACCATTGAAAGCTGAACGAGTCACCCTAGAATGGCTAAGGGTAACTCCAAGATACTTGCCCAAGTCCTGGACAAATCTGATAGAGGATACCCTGGTGAAAATCTCTTTCCTTGTTGCAGAGACATTCTTAGAGCAAAACGCTTTAGACTTCTCCACATTAATCTTCATCCCAGATGCTTTGCAAAAAGTCTCTAAAACCAACATCACATTTTGCACTTGTCTCTTTGTAGCTTTACAGAATAGAAGCAAGTCATCCGCAAACATTAAGTGGGATATTCTTGGTCCCCCTCTAGAAATAGCAACCGTCTCCCACAAGCCCAAATCAACCTGATGACTAATAAAGCATGCCAATCGCTCCATACACAACACAAAAAGATAGGGTGACATAGGGTCTCCTTGTCTAAGACCTCGACTAAGAGTAAAGCCATTCAGACGACTCCCATTCCAAAGAATAGATAAAGAAGAAGCAGTGACACAATTCATAATCAAATTAAGTGTAGGAATAGGAAAACCAAAACTCTTAAGGGTATGAGCTAAAAACCTCCAGTCAACTCTGTCATAAGCCTTCTCCAGATCAATCTTAAATGCCAGTGTGCCTTTCTTTGATTTAGTCTTCTTCATAAAGTGGAGGACTTCTTGAGCAATAATGATGTTGTCAGGAGTTCCTCGTCCCGGAATAAATCCTCCTTGAAGCGGGCCAACAATATCCGCAAGATGAGGACGAAGCCTATTAACAAGGACCTTCGTGATGATCTTGTAAACTACATTGCAGAGACTAATCAGCCTGAAATCTTTCATAGATACCGGTGATTCAACCTTTGGAATGAGAACCAGTAAAGTCTCCAACATTCTCGGATCAAGAGTAACACCGGAGAATGCCTGCTTAACCATCTTCCAAACATCAAGACCAATGATCTCCCAATATTCTTTGAAGAAGAAAGCTTGAAATCCATCAGGACCCGGAGCTTTAAAAGAGTTCATGTGAAAAACAGCTGTTCTGACTTCCTCCATAGTAACTGGTGTCGTAAGATTATTGCAAACTTCCTCATTTAGAGAAGGAAGATGCACATCACCAAGGCAACCCAAATCAATATCATCCAAATGACAGAATAAGCTTTTATAGAAAGACTCTGCTTCTTGACTCAGAACCTCTGGATCAGTTTCCCACACTCCATCCTTAAGAAAAAGGCCATGAATCTTATTATACTTCCTTCGCGCAAGAGTTTGAATATGAAAGAATCTTGTATTCCTATCCCCGAACCTAACCCACTGCTCTCTGGACTTTTGAAACCATAGGAGCTCTTCTTACACTAGAGTATTATTATAATCATCAAGCAACTGTTGCTCTTTCTGACGCAAATAAATACTATCCACCACTTCCAAACGCTTTTGTAAATAATTAATCTGCTTCTCTAATTCACATTTCTTAACAAAAATGTTACCAAATACCTTCGAGTTAAACTCTAGTGAATTCTTCTGTACTTCCGAAAGCTTGCCATGAATCCCTCTATTACCAGACCACCATGACTGGTTCACAATATCCCTATACCCAGGATGAGTAGTCCAAGCAGTAACAAATCGGAAAGGTCGATTCCCTTTAGGCTGAGGACGACCCTTACAACGCATCAGAATAGGGCAATGATCAGACTGAAGCCTATTTAAAACTTCTGCATAAGCCTCTGGAAAGATAGATAACCAACTACTATTTATACAGACTCGATCAAGCTTTTTTGCCACGTCAACATAATTTTAGTGAAAATAAAAATACTTTTAGTGAAAATAAAAATAAATTAATTAATTTACAAATCACATTTTTGTATGGGTGGTAAGTAGAGAAATTCGTCCCGCCCTGCCCCGTCTATAGTGAAGCAGTCATAAAATTTCACCTACCTTGTCTAAGTATAGGTTGGTGGGCTAAGTCCACTAAATCTCCTATTTTTTTACCATGAACTATTAAATAATATATAATTTTACAATTATTTTAATAAATTTATCATTTCTAAAAATATAAAAAATTATAATTTTTATATTTATAAATATTAAGTCTTTATAATTATAAATATTTAATAAACATAATTATAAACCAAGTTTTCATCCAAACCATAATTATAAATATTGTCTCAAAAGCAAAATAAACATAATCCAAAACATAATTATAAATATTGTTTCCAAAATAAAATAAACATAATCTAAAATATTCAATTTTCATGTTCATTCTCTTGTAAGTTAGGTTGGAAGAAGTTGGGTTTTGGCAAAAAAAATTATAAAAATATTCTCTTGCCAAGAAACACTAAACCCGACAGAAAAGACAATCCCATCCCACCAAAGTCTACCAAAATCCGCAGTTTAAGCGATATAGATTAGACGAATTTTTGCTATTTGACGACCCCAATTTTTCGGTCTAATCCATCTTTTTTAGCAGACTACACAAACTAGACCGGTGAATTTAAGCCCGTTTGTCACCTCTACATTTCCGGATAGATCAATCAAACCTGTAACTTGTTACAAAGTGATGAGCTAACTTGTTTTTATTTGGCCGCGACCAATAAGCTAATTTCCAACCACATGATAAAAAGTCAAAAACTAAAGCCTTGCAGCACTGCACCCACTTAATAAAAACGAATCGTCGTCACTTCCAAAGGCTAAACTAAACTGAGACCGAACTTCCTCTTAGTTTGTCCTAACTTGCCTGAAAATGGCAGATGCCCAAGTACCAATCAAGATGCCTAACATTAACAATAGAGATGACATGTCACATGTAAATACGTGAAGTAGTGTTGCGTTAATTAGTTCATGATTGCATTCCTAACTTGCAAAATAACAATAATGGAGGATCATATTGGCACTTATAGTAACACCAACACTCCCAAATCTATTGCCAATAATCAATTGCCAAACACTTCGAATTCCATAAGATTACATTTCTTAAATGGCCTCGAATAAGCGTACACATATACAAGGTTGACATGACCTAAATGGAATACACCAATGCAAACCAATCTAGATAACAATGTTCCTTTTTCTTTATTCTAAACCCACGTACCATTAAATTGACGTTCATCATCAAGTTGGCAAATTACAATAATAACACACACGCACATTGTCATTATCTAGTTGCAAATGATTCTCTACTAAAAAAGTTATTCTAAACTTTTAAAAGCAGTAGTTTGTCAAAGCTTTATTAAATAAATAAACCATGGTTAAACATACTCGCATTTACTAAAGAAAAGACTTATGTCATCATGTTTTTATTGAATATTGATTAACATGTTGCAAAAGAACATAGTTGTTGAATTTTGTTTTAAAACACAATAAAGTGAATCGTAAAAAAAAGAAACATGGGACAAAAAGCAAATTTTAATTTTTTTTAATTATTTTAGATATTACCATCAATAACTAAAAAAATCAATACAACACTATAATATTACTCCTTGTAGTTTTTTATTGAAGATGCAATAATATTCGCAATATCCAATATCTTATTGTAAAATATTTTTTAATTTTTTAATCAAATATTTTAAATAAATGAAATAATAGATGACAAATTCATCAACCATTTTTTGCAATTTTTTTTTCATTGTCACTGTCATCCAACTCTCAGAATGTTTCTTTATCATGCCTGAAAAAGTCCAAAAACTCCCAGCATCGCAAGCCCAAGTACACCACGTTTGTCAAAAATACTCACAGACAACAAACAATTCATGAATATTTTTAACATTTTTAATTACTACATAGTACACATAAATTGTCATTAGGATCAATAACACTCAATGTGCTCACCCTCTTTTTAGTATTAGCTCTATTAACTAATACAAATCAAATTTTCGGCTCAAGATGAAACAGCTCTTTTTAAATAATTTTAGTAAAACTATAACTTTATATATCTTCTGATACCATTTATGCCTATAAAACCTACACAAAAATTAATAATAAACATCCATTCATTTTTTTATCTAACTTTTACGCAACTGAATCTTCTCTTTCTTATGTCAATTTGACTAATTATAAGACACAATAAAATTGACTAAACAATTCTGATTTTCATTAGTTTGTCAAAGCTTTATAAAATAAATAAAGCACGGATAAACATACTCGCATTTACTAAAAAAATTGGCTTGTCTCATCATGTATTTATTGAATATTAATGTAACATTTTGCAAAAGCCATAATTATTGAATATCTTACATCAAATAAAGATTCGAGTTTTCAATTTAACAACTAGATAATAAATATTCAACTATAACTAATAATATATTAAAATTAATATTATCTCACAAAAATATATCATATTTTACTGAAAAATGAACATTCTCGATATATCTATTGCTCACATTATTTAATATTTTCATTGTCTATCTATATTTTTCTTTTTAGTTTTCCTTTTAGTAATTAAGCTAGAAAGAGGAGAAATTAGGAGGTAAAACATCTAGAAATCTTTGTTTGGTGTTTACCAGCTATCTGAACATGATATATGCGAGTATTATGATATTGAGAGATGCTGGTAGCCAATCCCTATGCATATATATACACCATGGTATGGCATGTGGAATGATAAACATAACATGAACAGAGTCACTATGCTTAAGAAGATTGACAACTTGAAATTCTGCTACAGCATACTGTCTTTTACAATTATGATGATGATGATAATATATAGGATGATATAAGATAGGATATAATAAGTACATCTATCTATTTATATACATGAGTACAGAAGTTAGTTATAACAGAAAGACAAACCTTGAGTTGAATTAATTTGCTGCTGCAACAGATAATTCTAGTTAGTGAATAACATAATTATTCCTTTACTAAAGCTTCTTGATTTTTTTTTTTATCATTGTTGTATACTCTAACAAACTAGCATGTATATTTACATTATTATTAAAATATTTGATTGATAAATCATTGGTGTAAACTGATCTATATATACTTATACTATTAAATTTGATTTTCTTTTAAAAAAATAGTATATATTTACAATGGATCAAAATTTATTAATCATTATGTAATTTGATCCTTCTTAGGCAAGTCTACATCAGCCACAAAATCATCAACCTTCTATAATTTTTATCAGACAATTGTATAATTGTAAATATAGCAAATATCCTTTTTTTTTGTTAAGAAATAAAAATAGAGAAATTCTATGCTGTTTTTTGTTTTGGTATTTAAATTATCCAAATTAATTTTTAAAGTAAAAAAATATTTAAAATGTATTAAATATTAATTAGGTATATATTTTAATAAATTAGCCCCATTTTGTAAAGCACCCTAACAATCACCAAAATATTAAATATCAGTTGAAACTCGGATGCTTCCAGAATCGTGAGGTGGCATCAACAATGTAGAAAAAGCCCACGACAAACTAAAGGGCCCAATCGACTATATGAATTTGAATTTCAGATCCAATGGGCTCAGAACAAGTTTCTCAATGTTCGCGTCAAAGGGCCGCTACTCTACTCTTTTTCAAAACCGCACAAGCCGGGGGCGTTCGTTCTTTGTTCTTTTATCGTCCTCAGATTTGTTAAGGGTTTGTTTGGATACAAGTCTCTTGGTAATTTTAAATTTGGTGGTGTTATCATCATCATATTTTAATGCCAGCTTAACGCATTAAAGGAAAATGAAACATTACGCGAGATTTTATTTTGGGTGAGTAGGGTAAATTTGATTAAGAGGTTATTAATGCTTTTTATTTTCTAAAGCGTGTAATACTTTATATTTGATAGATAAAAAATTTAAAAGAATATTCTTAAAAAACACCTATTATAATTATAATTTTAGAGTATTTATATATTTTAGTCCCCACAAAATTTCGGATCAAATACTTTATTCTCTAACTAAAATTAATTCTCCATTAGTTCTTAACAATTATCTTTGTCAGTCACTTAAGTACTTTGCTCCGTCAATTCTAACGGAATACAAAATAGTTCCTGACAATTTTAATAGGGGATAAAATAATCCATGACCCCTTCTGTTCAGAAACGATACCATTTTCTTTCAATTTCTATTATATCTCGCATAATCCTAACATTCATACTCTCTCTTTTTTTCACCTTCACAATCTTCTTCTCCATCTTTTCCTTCCTCCTCTTTAACTCCAAGATCAAACCATGGCATAACTGCCATACGTATCGCACCTACCTCAATATGTCATGAACCACACACTTCCCAAATCTCTGTGACTGGTATACTCACGTCTTCCGCACTTCACCCACCAGAAGTATCCACCTCCACGTTTTCGATAACAGCATCACCTCCAATCCCGACAACGTCCACCACATCCTCAAGACCAAGTTACACAACTATCTCAAGGGCACATTTTTCTTCACTTTCCGGCAAGTAATATAGATTGTTGGATATTAGAACATCGTGAGAAGATTTTTTTCGACATCATATGCAAATTCTCATTTGAAATAGATCTCGAGTGCTTTATTCCTTCTTTCCCGGAGTCCAAGTTAATAGACAGTTTCGACCTCGCATCTAAGCTATCAGTACAGCAAGTAATGTCGTCGTCGTTGCTCATATGGAAACTGAAGCGATTACTGAACATTGGTTCGGATAACAAGTTTAAAGAAGCAATTAGAGTGGTGGACAATGTGACAATGGAGATGACAAGGAAGAAGAGGAGGGAGATGGCGGCAACGACAACCAATCTTAACAAATCGAACTTACTGTCTAAATTCATGGGATCCATCGAAGAGAACAAGTACTTGAAAGATATAGTCATTAGTTTCCTAAGTATGAATTGGTTGAGAACAAATTGAGGATTTTAACATTGAAGTTGTAGAATGTGCATTGTATAGCTTGAATTTGCAGTGTTAAATTGTTAGAATTATGCGAGATATGATGAAATTAATTGTTAAAAAATCAATCGAATAATTAATTTTAATTAAAAACTAAAATATCTGATCTAAAATTATTTAAAGACTAAAATAAATAAATACTCATAATTTTATTATTACAACTTATATGATTATACTTATTGAGACAATTTTATTTTATTATCAATTTATAATTATAAAGATGGCTAGCAAAATAGTGAAATTACATCCACAAGCTTCCTTGGTGGAACACGTGTTTTCAATGTAATTACATTCCTGCCCTACATATACATCGTTATTTACAACTTCTGTCCTTTTTTATCTTTCTTTTAACCTATTTGAAGCTGAAAAGTTGAGGAAACTACTTATCTCTCAAACTCTCTCTCCTGCAATGTTGTGATCTGTTTCAAGGTCCCTATTTATCTGGTGTAAAGTTCTCAGGGGAGTCGTTTGTCCAGTGGATTGAAGGGAGTGAATCGAGCAGCAATCCCAAAACCAGCATTTAGCTGGAGAAAGTGAAAATACTAGCTTTTTGATAGGATGATTGCGCGCCTTCAGATTGATTTAAAAAATTTTCAATTTTCCATTCAAATTCTAAAACTGTTCTACACTCAAACCCTCTCTTTCACTTGAAAGAAGATATTGCAGCAATCCCAATTAAATTTTCCGCCCAAATTTGATTTTAAAGGAAGTGGTTGTACAGTTGATTGAGCGGGAATTTTTCCGCTCAAATTTGGCCCAATAAAACAAATTTCCTAATTCATCTATCTCCTCATGCTCCCATTCACTCTCATAACTACCCTCTTTTTTCCGAACCCCCCTGACATTCTAAAACTCTCATTCTCATCCTCTGAAATCTTTTTCCGTTGAAAATCTTGAGAGGGAAAACAGGAGATTGCGTTCCCAATAAGAAGAAGGTGTGTCGCCGGCGATTCTCTCTCATCCGTTGCTGCCGGAATGTCTCAGACGGTGTCGATCCCCCGTGACAACACCTCCACAGATGACATCACCAAAAACGCCCAAGCATCGTCGAATGGGGTGGCTGCCGCTGCTACGAGGCTGAGGATCTTCATTAAGTTTTACTCAATGTATGGGCACGTGGAAGGCCTAGCAAGGAGGCTGAAGAAGGGCGTGGACGGCGTTGAGGGAGTGGAAGTGGTTCTCTACAGGGTGCTGGAGTTGCTCCCGGCAGAGATTCAGAGTATGGATACCATTTTTATAGTTTATTTTTTTTAATTAAAAGTTGAAATCAAGATGATGCAATTGTTTAATTTTTTAATTTAATGATTCCATACAAAAGAAGATTTGCCATTAGTCCAGCTTAGTTCATGACTTCATTCTCCATATGCCAATGAAATGGAGTAATTTGTCAGTGTTGAATTGTTTAACGAGTATATGATAATCCATGCTTCAGTAAAAACATTAAAGAAGATGAAGTTTGTGTTGCTGCTGAAACCTGAGGTTATTTTGTTGGAGAAATATTTTTTTTGTGGTGGTGTTGTGTATTCATTGTGTCATCTTTGCTTAGCATTTACCTGCAATTTAATGATACCTGCTTGCTTTATGATCAGTTGGCGGGAATGAAGGGGAGTTTGATGGATGGAAGTGGTCGAGGCCTAATGGAGGGCATGGAAGACTAACATCAGCACTGAAGACATAAAAGATTTAAACAAAAGGTATTGCCTAAATAAAACTATATTTTATTTTTTTTAAAATATTTTATACAAAACACTTTCCTTATGGGTGTTAATCATAGTCCAAAATGGATTGAGTTGAATTTGTCATTTTCCTGTGAATGTTATGGATTGAGTTCTACTAATATTTGGAGCAAAATTTACATAAAATTTTGTAGGTTACAGATTATGATTGGTTAAAAAAATATATGCATGTGCTTTTATTAAAACTTGGCCCAAATTTGGTTTTGTTTATGGGTGTTAATTTTATTTTCAAAGTGTTTTATACAGCTTCATGTACTGATTGATTATCCATATTATATCCAATATATACTCACAATTTGTGGACATTCCTGAATTATTTAATACTGTATAATTTTCACTTGGATTTTTAGATGTTCCTATTAAGACATTAAAGATATATGGGGCCGAGCCGCCGAGCAACCCTACCTATGCATTAGAAGAACCAATTGTTTCAGTTGGTGACAATGAGATTCATGCCTGTATTTATATGTGATCTTATATTAACGACTATTACTCTAAAGGGCCTCAACGGTTTTTATGTTGATGAAGATTGGTAATGGGTTGTTTAATTAAACTTAAATGATGATCAGTTATTTTTTTTTGTTTTATTGACTAATTATATTTTTCTTTCCTTTTTTAACTGTAATAAATGTTTGATATCTACATTTTAAAGCAAATGTTGCTGCCTCTCATACTTTACCACGTGTTTTGCAGATTTTTCATGTTTAGTGGACAGAGTGATGGAAAAGAATGACGTTTCTTTGGTTTCATCCGGTGATAAATTAAGTTACTATATTGAGTGATTAGAGGTAAGTGTAATGGCGTCTGTTGCATAGATTTTTTGAGTTTTTATATATTTGCATGTGTTATGCTCCCTTTTTTCTTTTAAAGAAAATCTAACTTTTTACTGATTACTTTTCTACTGCTTATTGAAGGAGCTCGAGTCTTTTGCAGGTAGACAAGATAGAATCATTTACAACGAAAAGCACATTGACAATTTTGGTATTGTTCACCCAAAGGTATAGGTGATTTCCTGAAATTTCGTTATCTTGATTGTAATACCTCTCCTGTTTTTTATGCAATTTTATATCATTGCCAACGTGATTGATTTCTTACACACTTTACCACTATGCTCACGTTAGAGGATTACCAAATTCATGTTATAGTATTAATTACCCAAGTGTGTGTTTGTCTGAGTAACATTTACTTACTACATATGATTTTTTGTGGCCAAGTTTAGCCATTTCCCTCTATCATTTTTTTATATTTTTTTTATTTTTAATTTAAAATCATTTTATTGTGTTGTGATGACTCTAATTCTTTTATTACTTATTAGTTCTTCTCACACCTGCTTAGTATTTTTTCTTCTTTCTTTTGCTTAGTGTTTTATTTTTATTTTTTTAATATATAAACTGGATGCGCATGAAAAGCTATGTTGGTATATAATTGTTTTACGTATAAAAGAAATTTTATTTTACTCTGTGTTACACAAGATAAATGAGGTGAAACCGAGTTTAAAAGAGCAGAATCATATTATTCGCAAAAGGTTCAGTTACCATCTCATCTAAATTATGTTATTATATAAGACTATAAGTAAAGAATCGTCTTTAGTTCAAGAAATGGTCCCTCAATTTGGATATAGTAAGCTATTTAGAATATGCAAACTTTTATAAACACGAGATTGGACAAATTTAAAATATTAGTCTAAAGATCAATTTTGTCATGTTGATTTTGCACTTTGCTAAAGTGTATGCATTCTTTCTTTTTCCTCCTAATGTTTTCATTCATTTGCAACAAAAGAACCTTTCTACTTTCTTATGCTATATTAGTCTTTCTTTGTTATCTTTAACATTAGTGGGCTTTGTGTTTCAACATTAGTGTTGTCTTCTTTTTCTTTTTCCCTCAAGTTTTTAATTTTTTTTGTTGTTGATTTTGTTTTGCTGTTTTTTATTTCAGGCATATATGAATGAGTTGTCATAGATGTCACCCCTATTTTTTAGAGCAAGAATTAGTTCATAGAATACAAAGTGTGTCATACCTTTAAGGTATATATTTCTTTTTATTTTTTTTTGAAGTGTTTTTTTTGTTGGTTCTGTGAATATGATGTTTCATGAACATAAATAAGTAATCCTGATTCATATCTTTGATCTGAGTCTTATTGCCCTGTATAATGGAGAGTCGCAAAGAAAAATTACACAATTTGGTTTTGCAGAGCAAGATTAATGAAACAAAGGATGTTATGAAGCGTAAAGCTTATGAGATTGATAATAATAATGTGGTAGGGTGGAGGTTTTTCGTTTTCATTTTGTTCTCTTAAGTAAATAAATAAATTATTTATTTAAATTTTGGAGGTGCATGTCATTTAACTAAATACTCTCCATGTACTCTAACTAAGTAGCCTTACTTCTTTTTTATGTTCTAAAATAATTAACATCAATCACACTCATGGATCATCATTCTAATAGATATAACAACTTGGAATTTCACTGGTGAAATCCTGAAAGAGCAGCAAGAAACTGCTGTATAGATAGTGTTTGTTGATAGTCCATATAATTTAGGAAACCATCTTAATTCAATGAATTTAGTTAATCTAGGTTTGGTAGTAAACTAGCAAGTGATTCACTCCTAACTTCCAGCAAACTAATGAGAGGTGCACCAACATAGCTTGATAGCAAAAATGATTTTGAAAGTGGTTGTAATATGATGTCATATATTTCTTGGCTTCTGTTATACATGTATTCACTTTTTATTTGAAAAAGTTAGGTTTGCTCCATGTCCATAATAGATGTTATTGTTACTTTTGAATCATGGACAGGGAGGAAACAACTTTTGTTATCCAAATACAGACGGATAAAAACATAAATTAGGACCTAAGAGGAGCCTTTTAACATTATTTTAATTATTACTCCGATGCATGTTGGCATGTGTGGTTTAGATTGGAAAAATGGAGATATTGTTATGGGGAAAATGGTAAACCCATAAGTCCATAACCATTTATAAGTTTGTCAACTGAAGGTTAGTTCTTTGTTTTGGAAAATAGTGTATAGAGTTGTCAAAGATGTCACCCTCTGCTCCAATTTGTTTTTTGTTTTTTTGATCCACATGTTAATGAATTTGAATTCTGAAACAATTTAGAGCATACAAAATGCTATCTTTTATGAGCAGCAAGAGGAACATTTACTGTGCAACTTGAACTATTTGTAGTTGCCAAGTCAAATAGAGATAGAACTTCTTTGATTACTTGCTTTTGGTGTTACTTTTAGTGCTAATGTTTCACATGTATTAAGGACTACATTAGCTGTTTCCTTACTCATTTAGGAAACTAAAATGTTGTGCAATTATAGTGGTTCATTATTTTTTATTTTTGATTGAGGAGTTGTTTTTGTGATGTAGATGGAGCATGAAAAATGTGATTTTGATGTCAATGATTATGGTGAGGAGGATGAGGAGGAACAAGAAGAGGAAGAAAATGGAGAGGAAAGAACACTTGAGGAAGACCAAAGTGGATGAAATAATGATGAGATGGAATAATTTGAGAAAGTGTATAAAGATCTTTATCACCAGGAGCTATAGCAATTATTAACCTTTTATTCTTAACATTGATTCATGTAGTTTAGTTTTAATAATATTTGATTCCATCATATTTTCAGTTGTTTTAATAGGTACATGTGTAAGGACATTAAGAAGAGTATTTATAATTTGTGATCAAGACATGGCTGGTAGCCTCATTGATGAACTAAATGAATACCAGATCTTTGATCGAGTCCTCCCTTCCTCCTTTTATTCCTTGCTTTTTTAATTGCATACCATGAATATACCTGTCTTTAGTTTTGGAATTCACAGATCCAAAAGTTAGATGCTTCAGTGCATTGTTGCAGCCATCAAGAGACTTGGATTCTTCATTTTTTACTATCTTGAAGTTCTAATTTTTCTTCTATGTGGTATTTTCATTTAATTGTTTTTTGGTTCATACAATTTCATAAGAAAAAATGTGTCTAATTACTAAAATAGAATAGTAAATGTTAGACATACTAGCAAAATTAGCTGTAAACTCTATTAATTTGAGCTACAGACATATGTAGCAGAGTTTTGTTGGTAATGCACCATGAGTTTTGACAAAATGGTAATCTTGCTTTCCATAAAATACTTGCTTCAATTTAAACTTTTTTGAGTCAAAGTACATAATTTATTTTGGTAGTATTAAAAATTTAAAAGGGATTATTTTCATTGCAAATAAAATATTTTTGTGATAACATTTGTTAGGTGTATAATTAACTTAAAAAGCGAACCTTACTTTATTAAAAATTTAACAGTTTTTGGCACGAAATTTAATTTTGGCTAGGTATTGTTTTCCTCAAGATTTTTAGTTCATATGAAAGATTGATGCATTAGCACATAGATTTATTTTTATAATTTTATACATCAAGTGATAAGTTTGAGGCTATATAGTTTTATTCATTCATTCACTATTGATAGAGGGGATGAGATCCCTTTGATCGAGTCCATTTTAACTAATTAAGCATAAATTGAATGCTCTATAAAATTAATAAATAATTTGATTTAAGTTTTTAAATGATATAATTTTTAACTCTAGGATATCCTTTGCTGTTGATTTTAAATTAAAAAGATGATATTGAATTGAAATAATATGATATCTTTTGCAGCTGAACAAAAAAGGTTTAGAATTTAAGGTTTAGAAAAAATTTATACATGATTTTATGAGAAATTTTTAAAATAATAATTAGCATTATTAAACTTTGAGTAACTCCATACTTTATAGATGCTGTTTGTATTTGTTTGTTTAGAAAGATGTTGGATAAGAAATTTTAAATTTAGAACTAATTAGGATTTACAATATTTATTGTGAAATTTAGTAAAAAGTAGTATTAGTCCTTGCTTTTAGCAAAGATTAAAAAAGGTTTTTGGCTGATTTTTTTTTTGTTACTAAACATTTCCGTTAAAAAAATTGAACATATTCTTAATCTTTGGTGTGCTTTGTTATATTTATTGTACTTAAAGCATCATTGTAAAGTTAAAAGATGAATGTGAGCAAAAATGCAACATATCTTAAAAATCATTTACACCTTCCTATTAAAAGCAAATTTTGTAATTACTAAGCTTCTTTTTGCAATGCCATTCCATTTTAGAAATCTATATTTATGTCACTTTGGGTGGTACAATTATTAAAAAGTTAAAAAATAAAAAAAATTTAAAAATATTATCTTAAAGTTTGCATAAATTTTATTTTATGACTAACATTTGAAATTGGATGCATAAAGTTTGATAAGATGAACTTAAATTTAAATTGCATGATTGACAAGGCCGTATTAGGTAAGTATTCTTTAACTCATGATTGACAGTAATATTTTCATGTTCTTTTGAATATCTTTTTTCAAGTTTTTTAATATTAATTTTTTGGATAATTTTTTTTTCTCTTCCTTCTTTAAGTTTATGTTTTTTTGAAGCATTAAAAGATAGAGACTAATAGTGCAAATGAAGATTGAGAATGTATAACTCTAGAACTAAAATTTAAATGAAGATTTATCAATATTTTTACTTGAGGTAGAAATATTAGGTATAGAATGCAATATGTTGTATTAAGGACCAAAAATCTTCGGCAACAGTAGTGCAGTGTGGCCATGCCAATTCTAGAGCTAAGATGCCATTTTTTTATTAATATTTTTAACTAAAGCCGATATTTTTAAGATCTTTTAAAAGGGATGCACATAATTGAAAAGTTTTTAGATCCTTTGTGCATACAATTTTATTGATGACATAATGAGGGTCATGAACAATTTGTTAAAGCAATTTCGAAATTTTTTTTTATTTTACTATAAAATGCAAATTATTTGTTAAAGTATAAAAGAAATTTAAGTAATTACAATAATTTATTATAAATTATAATTAAAAATACATATACAAAATTCTATCTTTAATTAGCTAAATCTACAAAAAAAAAGAAAGAAACAATTAGCATTTAGTTTAAATTATAATTCTTTAAACATATTAGTAGGGTGGGTTTAGGTTGCAAGTCATACTATCTTCACATCACTTATGATAGTATTTGTCAATTTTAAAAATTTTAAAAAATATTACAATAGATTTAGATTTAAACTTGATAGGAGAGATTAATTCGATAGTTTATTTAGAATCACGTAAAATCTTGATTGATTTTTTTTTTTAATGTTTGACCAAAAAAAAGTTTGATTTAAGTAACATGATTGTTTACAAATTGCAACTATGAACTATAGATTATTTACATGACTAAATTTATTGATAGAAAGTTATTGATGAACTAAATTCTTTTAAAGTTAGGACTTAAGTGATAGTTACGAATTCTTTTTTTATGTGAATTATGTACATGAACCAATTCTTTAATATACT
This sequence comes from Arachis hypogaea, assembly GCF_003086295.3. Classification (NCBI taxonomy): domain Eukaryota; kingdom Viridiplantae; phylum Streptophyta; class Magnoliopsida; order Fabales; family Fabaceae; genus Arachis; species Arachis hypogaea. The sequence continues at coordinate 131,366,517 of NC_092038.1, forward strand.
TTAATTAATGAAATCATTATTTTACTGTCTTTTTTATTTTTGAAGTTTGTGATACTATTATTCGAATCGACATTCACATCATGAAAAGACATATCGCTAAACCCATCTCAATTCACTCTAACCATGGTTGGTTTTTCTATTTTTGATTATTTTATACGGGAGAGATTGGTGAAGGAGAATGCTTGGCTTCATTTAGCAATTTTATTAAAAGATTTAGGATAAATATCTACTTCTAATTGTTTCTCACTAAATTTTAAAGATTTTACTATTTGTTTTAACAATGTTTGCCATAGATATATTCTTATTAAACTGTGAATTTGTATTCTTATTAAACTCCATTCTTTGCTGTTTGTGATAATAAATGAGACATATAGTATAGTTGGAAGAAATTGTATTTTTGAACATCTAAATTTACCTATATTTCTTAAAAAGCTAAATAATTTTTTTTTTTCTGATTTATCACATTACATGCATAGGTTTGATGTACTGATTTTAAGTTATCGTATACTTTCTATTTTAAAACAAATTTTTTTAATAACAATATAACAAATTATTTTTAAATTGGTCACTTTTATTATTAATGATACTTTTTTAATGTATTACTTTTTTCCTATTTACATTGGCAATTTATTCGTGCGTTTGTACGAGTAAAACAAATGGTGTTTACTACGGTACAACGATAAATTTATACGTACCAGTACAATAAAAATATGGACAAATTAAAACACGATATGTGAATTATGTTTTCCATGTCAATAATTATTATTATTTTTTTAAATACATATTATATCAATGATTTTACTAAATTATCCTTATACTTTAATAAAAATAAAAATAAAAATAAATTTAATTTAATTTTTATAAAAAGACTTAAATATCCTTCTTTTAGTATTGGACAAAAACAACCTTAACTCTTTAATTTAATCATAATTTCAATTAACTTTAGTTTTATAATTTTAAATTTAAATCAATTCAAAAATCAAAATCAAAATACATTTCATTATTCATATACACTACAAAATTATTTTGTTTATCATGAACTCTAAAATCCTAAATTTCCAACGTACTCCAATCCCGCTCTCCTCTCCTCTCGGAAACTGAAAATTGAAAAGGGAACAAAGAACTCTAGCACCCCCAGTCTCCCGCAGCCCCGCAGCCACCGCAACACCCGGAGCCACTGGAGGCCCCGCAGTCACCGCAGCTCCCGCAGCCCCACTTCGTTGTAATCGCGAAACCCTCCTCCGCTGGGAAGCTCCGTCGCCAAGGTAATTAATTTGTCACCAATTCCAACATGCATGCTTACCGTTATATAATTTACCTCATCTATATCACACATTATAACTTTGTCAATGGTATTATGCTTGAGCGATTCCCTTGCGGTGGATCCCTCTCCTCCCCCCATAATAAAAACATTCTTTGGGCTGAATGAATAAAAGTTTTAGGTAAATCACATGGGATTGGGAATGAAATTAGATTCTTAAAGAGCATATAGGAGGGAGTTACTTAGGATGGTGAAGGAGGGTTGGATGAACAAGACATTCATGGTAGATGAATTCATCTGTCTCAGCACTTTGAAACTTCCCATCAATTACCAATGCCTGTAACAGCCACATAAACTTAGTTTCCTCTTCATAAAGGTAGATTTAATTCTTTTGTATAAAGAAGATGCTTACCTTTCCAAAGGGCTTAGTGTCCAATAGTGCAATGTGTTGATATTGGCTAGTTCCTGTATGCAATATACTACAACCGATCCAAAGAAAAAAATGAAATTACTCTTACATTAGTGTATCTTCTTAATAAAAGCAAATAAGATAATTGAAATATAGCTACACTTTGCTATGTCTTATTTTCATTATGTACTGTTTGTATATGTATGTATGTCTGCCTTTTTCATAGCCATAGGCAAAAGGAGCTTATCATTTTTTAGGATCACTTTACTTTTCCTAGCATGAGAAGCTGCAATCACCAAAGATTGTTCCACTTCTTCTATTTTTGTCTCATTTGGACTCAAAGAAGTTCTTACTTCTCTCACCATATTATCTCTGACTTTATTCTTTTCATGAATCTTCTAAAGTCAATAAGAAAAAGTTATAATAGTAAATCATAAATGAACATGAAAAAGGCCAAAATGCTAATGTGGTATTTCATCTGACAGTTAGTGATATGAGATTTTGGATTAGCTAAGAACAGGAAAGAAAAAAGAGTAGTTAAAAAGAGGCGGTGTGGTATTTCATCTGGTAGGGACGTAGTGATATGCAATTGATAATGGCTCAAGTGTTCTAAGCTGCTTTAGAATTTTTTCTTTTTACCCTTTTTATTTTTCACAGGCCAATTAACTTCAGAACAGGTTTTCCTGCTCAGCACCTTCTATAACTCCAATTGATTTTTGTTTTAAATGCAATGTAGGTGCCTCGATAAAGCAGCTATAGTGTCTGATGCTGAGAGCAAAATTGATTATTTCCCTGATCCATGGAGACTGCACTGTGACACAAGTTGAGGAACTGAAGATCTTGCTCTGCATATTCTATCATCTCCCTAGGAAAATTGACTTTAAAATTTAAAATAAAATATCTACTTTTATTTTTGACTCTATGAAGATGCTTCTAACCTTTCACGTGATGATTCATCTGATGAAAGTATTGACCTTCCAACACCATTTTAAAACAATGTTCCATCTGAATCACCTACTTCATATATTTCTTCCAATTATTTTTCTTATCATTTTACCACTCTATTTTTATTATTAAATTTGTATTTAACATTGTATGTCATATGAAATCTCAGTTTTAATTTTATTTTTTTCACATGTGATTTTGTTTTTTGTATAGCTTACTATTATTTTTATAGTTAGTTATAACAAGTTCTTGAGTTATTTATCCAAACGCTACAACTTTAAAATAAGTACTTTTATAACTAAAAATCCAAACACAAAATTTATAAGTTGCTATTAATAAAAGTCCTCATACGTTAAGCTCTTTTTCCAAAAAAGCTTATTTAAATTATTTACCCAAACTGAGCGTAAACTAAAAATGAAAAATTAGGACTTCAAAATAAGAAACTCCACTCCACAATCCTATAAAATAAAAACTAGAAGAAAATTGCTAAATCACAAACACCATGATCCTCTTGAATCCAAGAAAGGTTAACCATCAATTTGCCATTAGGAAGCCACTCAAAATCCACATAAGAACCATTCACTTGGAACTTCTTTGGAGGTTCACTTGAGTAACCCGAAAATTGGCCATCACCCTTAACCTTGAGCATAGCAACACCCTCAACATATTCCACTTCTTGAATTACACCTCCATTATTGAGCATATTTGTTAGTCCTATTGGTGCAAATTTGATGCTGCCAGATAGCACTCACTCCAGATTTGTCACTGCTCCCCTTCCCCTAATGAAATGCCCAAAAGAAGCTCTTGATGAGGGTAAAAAAGATGCATATTTTGCCCCAACTAGACAGAATCAACTTGCTTTACTTGTAATCAAGCATTTCCTATACATAGTGCACAAATTCAGAATTGTAAAAGAAAATGAGCCAAATTGAAAACAAGGTAATTTCATGATAGCAGTAATTTCCTAATTTAAATAGTTGATTATATAATAGTGAATAGTAGAATGTGAATTATATAATACTGGAATTACATGAATAGTTGTATTTCATTATAGCAGTAATTTCCTCAGGCTTGAACTGCACTACACAAAACCAACCAAGAACAGAACAACTAAAACTATTTCAGATATGCAAGAATCACTTGACTTGTTCTATGAACCAAACACTTGAAATCCCCAGCCACATAGCAGCCACAACACCCAGCAAGAATGTATTTGATAATAAGTAATTAAATTGGATGACTTGTGAGTATGTCAAGCAGAAATAACCCACCTCATGATTGATCCAGTTGGCATTAATCATATCATTCATGCTCTCATTGGTAAAAGTTTTCACCAGTAAAATACATTATTCATTTTAACATCTTAACAAATGCAAAGGGCAATACTTCGGCATTAAAAATAAAGGCAACAGGACAACAAACAGGGATTCATACAAACATCTAAGCTAAAGGCATACAATAGCAACTATTACAAGCATCATTACATGAACATACCTGTGTACAATAGTAAACACGCCCTCTTTTACCAGCTCGTGTCCTAGGAGGAGGCTTAAAAGCCACTGCTTCCAGCACTACTTGATTTAGTATAGAAGTTCCAAGTCTTCTTGATCTCTCCTTTTCAACTTCACTAGCAGCATCAATAATCCTTTGTTCAAAAAAGCAATATAGAATCAGCAATTCTCTCAGAGGATCAACTCCAATAAAAGATTTCAATCCTGAGTAAGTCATAATATCATGACAAATATGACACTAAATTATTGTCTACCTCCAAGAAACCTATCCACCATTATAATTGATCTAAAACATTAATTACACTCTATAATAAGGGGGAGAAGAAAGCCTGTAAGGCTGTAACTGAAATAGAGAATTTGCTTGAAATAGCTGAGTCCATTTCCATTAGCATAACTCAAGCCCTATAAATAATTTATGAAATCGTTTTGGTAGCACTAGTCTAGTATAGACAAGTTATGCAATGGAGATGATGTAACTTCCACCATTCCTATATAGCAAACCCTAAATTTCAACAAAATATAAAAAGTTGGGCTCATTCACAATGTCAATTTCAAGCTGATATTTATTTATAAAGATGAACTCCGTAGAAGGGTGAACCTGTTTTTAAGGAAAAGATGGAGTAAGTCACAGAATGAACGATTCGTATATGATGCAGACTAAATTTATCAATAATATTTCACCTAAAACATACTTGTCAACACTATGGCCAGCTATTGCAGTAGAATAAACAATTGGAGCCCAGTCAAGTATTCGAAGCTTCTCTCTGACATCTTGCTCATAGTATGTTGCAGTCTGCTGGTTCTTATTTGGTATTGTATCCCACTTGTTAACAACTATTACACAACTTTTCCCTTCTTGTTCTATTCTTTTAGCTATCTTGTAGTCCTTCAAAACATATTCATAGATGTGTGAGGAAAAATAAATTAAATAATGAATAACCAGTGTATGAAAATTGATTATGAACTAGAATACATAAAATAAAAACATCTATAAAGAACCTGTTCTGTGATACAAGCCATGGCCTCAATTACACGGGCTCAAAATGCTCATAAATGACAAATAAGAATAAGAAACATCAGCATAAATAACTCAATCAGAAAAATCAAAATAAACAAAGAAAAATTCCAACATAGCGCCGCACCACAGTATCTTCAACAACTCAGATCAGACAAATAAACAACCAAAATCAACAAATAAGAAAAATCAGCATAAACAATTCAAAATCAGAATCATGGCATAAACAACTCAATTGATTCCAGCATAGAAATCAATGAATTGAAAGGGCTGAGTTATATGTCTCTGCAATCCCTACCAGTCCAGTTCCACAACATCCGTTTGTAACATTTATAGACCCTGAAATGATTAATTAACTTAAAACATACATGATATGGTGATTATCAATTGCCACCAAATTAAATAGCACATGAGAGCCACATAACCTGAACTAAAAGGATTTTGTATGATCTTGAGCAGTGCAACATAGAAATCAATGAATTAAAAGGTAGAACCAGAAAGTGTGGCTTGCAAAGAACTAACAGTCGATGCTAATTGACCATTGAATAATTGAGCTTCTCCATTGACAATATCAGAACACAATCTTAAAGGTCCTCCTGCTGCAGTTCTACCTCCTGGTAAAGCACCCCAATAGCAATGTACTCAGAACCCACACTTTTCTTGCTCTCGCATCTTATAGTTGCTTCATCATATACTCATCAATTAACCAACAATAACATTATATAACGGTAAGCATGCATGTTGGAATTGGTGACAAATTAATTACCTTGGCGACGGAGCTTCCCAGCGGAGGAGGGTTCCGCGATGACAACGAAGTGGGGCTGCGGGAGCTGCGGTGACTGCGGGGCCTCCGGTGGCTGCGGGGGTTGCGGTGGCTGCGGGGCTGCGGGAGGTTGGGGGTGTTAGAGTTCTTTGTTCCCTTTTCAATTTTCAGTTTTCGAGAGGAGAGGAGAGTGGGATTGGAGTGCGTTGAGAATTTAGGATTTTAGGGTTCATGATAAACAAAATAATTTTGTAGTGTATATGAATAATGAAATGTATTTTGGTTTTGATTTTTGAATTGATCTAAATTTAAAATTATAAAACTAAAGTTAATTAAAATTCTGATTAAATTAAAGAGTTAGGGTTGTTTTTGTCCAATACTAAAAGAAGGATATTTAAATTTTTTTGTAAAAATTAAATTAAATTTATTTTTATTTTTATTTTTATTAAAGTATAAGGATAATTTAGTAAAATCATTGATATAATATGTATTTAAAACAATAATAATAATTATTGACGTGGAAAATATAATCCACATGTCGTGTTTTAATTTGTCCATATTTTTATTGTACTGGTACGTATAAATTTATCGTCGTACCATAGCAAACACCAAAACAAATAATACCATTATGAGATCAATGTCAACTATATTTAAATTATTAATTGGTGTGAAAAATAAATGAACACTATTAGTATTTGAAAAAGTAATGTACTCTAATTTAATACATAATAAAGTACTATTTTAATTTTTAATTCGCAGAGAATTTAGAACATTATTTATATTTTGACAGAATCACTTATGAATAATAACATAACATAATATTTTGTAGCTTTTTTTTTTTAGAAAAAGATAAATAAGTCCTTGACCTTTTGATCCACGGACATTTAATTCTGTGAGAATTTAAAAATGCATTTAAATTCCTAACATTTTTAAAATTTGGACATAATCGATCTCTCATGTTTACTTACGAAAAAACTAAACGTGACTCCCGTTATACTGACCTGATTGATATGGATACACACGTGAAAGAATTTTTAAAATGAGATAAATTAGACCCAAAGATAGATGTGTTCAGATTTTAAAGAGGTTAGAAATTTAAATATATTTTTAAATCTTCAAAACTTAAATGTCAGCGAACTAAAAAGTTAGAGATTAATTTGTCATTTTCTTTTTTTTAATAACAATTTTTTTCTATTTGCTTAAAAATTTTCATATATTTTTCAAACAATATCAATATTCCTTTATTTTTAACACCAAATAATATCTCAAATATGTTTTACATTCACGTTATTATAGTCTTTATTTATCTTGCCCGCGCATTGCGCGGGGATCTTGCTAGTCTAATATAAATGTTACTACTTTTAAAAAACTATTTTGAAAAAAAAAAAAAAGAAAGCAACTTTTGAAACTGTCAAATACAAAATCCACTTCAGTTTATGAGTAAACACCCAATCCGGTCCTCGTCCATTTTCACGAAGGACAAAGCGATCCCTGTCCAAAAAAAAGGGACACTTCGACCCTCAACCTTTTTATTTTGGGACAATACGGTCCCTCTGTTAAAAAAATTATTAAATAATAATAGAAATTAATTTTGTGGGGGTTTTATTTGTATTTTGTGGGGGTTTTAAAGCTCCACAAACTATTAATAACTTTGTTTTTAAAAAATTCCTTCATCAATGGTGGTTAAATGAAGAAAAACCATTGATAAAAATGATGCCACAAAATAAAAGTAATTATAGTATAATACCTTTTAAAGGAAAAAAATAACATGGAATAAGAAATAAAAGAAGAAAACTTTAATGTTGATAATATTGGTATTGGTGATGATGACGGTAGAAGAGATAATGATGATGATAAAATATGGTTACACAATAAAAATAATAGAAGTAAGAGTGATAATAATGAGGATGAAAAAGATAATGGTAGTAGTGGTAGTAATTGGTTATATTGAAAAGATTTTTGTGGGGGTTTAAAACCCCCACAAAATACAAATAAAACCCTCCACAAAATTAATTTTTATTATTATTTATTAAATTTTTTAACAGAGGGACCGTATTGTCCCAAAATAAAAAGGTCGAGGGTCGAAGTGTCCATTTTTTTTGGACAGGGATCGCTTTGTCCTTCGTGAAAATGGACAAGGACCGGATTGGGTCTTTACTCTCAGTTTATTACACATTTGAGCCGTGGCTCCAACCAAACAAGGCCTTAAAATTCCGTGTGACGTATAAATATTCCGGTGTATATTCTATCTAAATAAGCATTAACGTTTTGTTTGTCTGTCAACCTCTGAAATCACCACCACACCCCTCGATCTCTTTCATCTCCCTTATAACCACACCACCACTCTCTCCCTTTATTCGCATCTCTCCCTATACCCATCACTGACACACAGAAACACACTCTCTTCTGGAACTTTCTTCTCCTTCTTCTTCGCCAATGGCCACCGCCACTCTCAGCCCCGCCGATACCGACAAGCTCTCCAATCTCAAATCTGCAGTTGCCGGATTGAGCCAAATCAGGTTCTATATTCCATTCATAGCGCATTTCTGCTTCCTTTTACTTCTTTTTCTCTCGATCTCTTTTCTCCTTTGTATTCTTGTGAAAATCGCTGTTTGCGCGCCAAATTTTGTCGCGATTTCCAATCGGAACTTGATTTGTTTTTTGGCAGTGAGAATGAGAAGAACGGCTTCATCAACCTCGTCTCTCGTTACCTCAGGTCTGGATCCTTATTTCAGGAATCTTACTTAATGTTAAATCATGATTAATGATAATGATTAGATTCACTCAGCATGTGTCTTTTACTCTCGAACTATGCTAATTGCTACGTTATGGCGGAGAATTTCATTTTACTTTGAGTCTGATTAGCTTGATCGATTTTCATGCATGACGATGGATCGCAGTGGCGAAGCTCAACATGTTGAGTGGAGCAAGATCCAGACGCCTACGGATGAAGTCGTTGTGCCTTATGACAGTCTAGCGCCAACTCCTGAAGGTAAGTTTCTTTTTCGCGTTTTTCTTTTGTCTGATTGGTTTATCTGAATCCGATGTGACTAATCAATGTGTTTGCTGCCTGAACTGAAACTGGTGCAGCCTCTTCCGAGGTGAAGAGCCTCTTGGACAAGCTTGTGGTGCTTAAGCTCAATGGAGGCTTGGGGACAACTATGGGTTGCACTGGTCCAAAGTATGCCGAATCTGATTTTATTATTTTACTTGTTTATTGTAATTATTTGTATTTTTTTATGCTTACTTTAGATGCGGAATTTTCAGTATGTGATTTAAAGATTAAGATCATCTGTCTGATGTTGCCAATGAATGTCTGGTTCGTGCTTCTTTGATGCTTATCGCAATGATCAGTCTGATAAACTCTATTGACTAGAATTTGGAACATCACTAGGCGTTTCGATTGGTTTTTCAGCTTGGTTATTTAATCACCAGTAAAAAGAAGGAAATTAAAAAATAATTTCCTTTCAAGCTAGACTTCGTCACTTTATTATTAGTATTGTCATGAAAGTTTATAGATTCGTGAACGAGAAAAATTATGGAAACTATTTTTTAATATATCATATCACATTGTTCCATGGCATGTCTGTAACTCTTAATTTATGTATAAATGTAATGCAGATCTGTCATTGAAGTTCGTGATGGGCTGACTTTTCTTGATTTAATTGTTATCCAAATTGAGGTTAGTTTACGGTCCTCTCTTTGCTTGACCTTTATTTTGTGTCCTTTCCACTGATAAATACACTTCGTGTGCACTTTCCACTGATAACATAAATTGTTGTAGAACCTCAATGCCAAATATGGAAGCAATGTTCCGTTGCTGTTGATGAACTCATTCAACACTCATGATGACACTCAAAAGGTATATAAAAATTTTCTTTTAACTCTTCTGGCTGGAATTATGCGATAAATTATTGCGGATCTAACAATTTAACTATCTGTAGATTGTTGAAAAATACAAGAGCTCAAACATTGAGATTCATACCTTTAACCAGGTTTGTATCACTTAGTTTCTTGCTTCATTTTGGTTTTTTTTTAGAATTCAAGCTCTAAATTCTCATCTGAGATTGGTTTTTCAAATTCAAATTTATGCAGAGCCAATATCCCCGATTGGTTGTTGATGACTTTTTGCCATTCCCATCCAAAGGGCAGACTGGCAGAGATGGGTGGTATGATTTCATTTGTGTATTTTGCGTTTGTTATTCAACTGCATTGATGTAACTAGTGTCACTCGAGTCATGTATTTCTCTCCCTTTGAATTGGCAGTCCAGGACTGCTATAAATATAGTTTGTTGATGAATCAGAGGTTGATTTAGATACTTACATAGCATATCTATCCTTTAAACTACTATTTAGATGGCTATTCAGATTCAGAAAGATATGAATCTATGGCCAATTAACTACACTTGGGAGCTCAGTTGAACAACTTTCGTTGTTTTTGGTATGTGATTTGTCTCCTGCATTTCAATGTCATGTTTCAGCAATCCCGGAGATAACAATCTGAATTAAATCGACTTTTCATGGATGGGAGGGAACATTTGTAGTTTATATTGTCTGTTTTGTTTTGGCAGTCATCATTATTTCAGGGCTGTTATTAGTGTACCGCGAGTTGTATATGATGTGACACAATTAGGCACAAACTTTGGCATAAAATATCTATCAAATTTAAGTAATATCATATTCCAAGTACATCTTAAACACGTGTATTATCATATTATGGTTATGCTGGAAGTAGAACACATGCTTTGTTGTTGTTGTTGTGGAATTTGTCGTGTGTTCGTTAGTCAGCTGCCATAACTTTGGCCTTTGAGCATGTCTTTGCTCATAGCTTCCTAAGCTTGGTTTATGAGTAATTCCTTCATGCATAGGTACCCTCCTGGCCATGGAGATGTCTTCCCATCATTACTGAATAGTGGAAAACTTGATGCACTATTGTCACAGGTTTACACCAGAACTCAATTTATTTTTATTTGTGGATGGACAAAGTCTTATATTTCACCCTTTTTTTCTTTTTAAGAATCGTAACTATCACTGTTTTCCCCCCATTTTTTCCCTCTTACAGGGTAAGGAGTACGTGTTTGTTGCCAATTCAGATAACTTGGGTGCTGTAGTTGATTTGAGTATCCTTATTTAATATTCCGCGCTTCTTCATTTTTGGTTGTACTGCTTTTCAATTCTATATGAAGGTGGTACCTTTAGTATCATCCAGCCTCCTTGACTGGTTAATTCAGAAATCTTAAATCATTTGATCCAGAACAAGAATGAATACTGCATGGAGGTGAAGAACGATCATTATCATCAGCAACTGCCTTTGAGCTGTAGACCTCACATGATTTTGATTAATTTACCTATATTTTTTGGTGCCTGTTATGCAGGTGACTCCCAAAACATTGGCTGATGTGAAGGGGGGCACTTTGATTTCTTATGAAGGAAGAGTTCAGGCACGTAACCATTGCTGAATCACCACTTCTCAATCAAGATTTAGCTGATTAAATCTGTACTGTGATGGTTGCAAATGTCTAACTTAAAAACTGCTCCTGTTAATAAATCCTCCACAAATTTTATCCGAAAATTCGAAGGGGAAAGATATTTTGCTTGCTAGTTTGATAATTGCCCCGCTCTAAAGCATTTTTGGTTTCTGTGCCTTAAAACAAAATTTTAAAACTGTATTGTCCATTCGAAATTTGCAATAGTGTCAATAAGTGATGCTTATCTTTGATTCTCTAATGCAGTTGCTGGAGATTGCCCAAGTCCCAGATGAACACGTGAGCTACTAATCTCTCTCATATTCTCTTTTGAATCACCCCTAGTTCCCAAGTGGAGGGGGGGAATTGCTTTAGGGCATTATTTAGTTATTTTCTATGATGAGCTCTGTTTTCCGGTTTCTCTAATGAAGTAGGAAATGGTGTCTCCCATGATAGGAAATTAGAAATTCAGGAGCACTTATTACTAGACATATAAGAATATTCAGCTGCTACTAACTGATAACCATCGATGATATGAAATACAATCATCAGTTGTTAAAATAATTCCCATCATCATTTATGCACTATAAACATTGATGGTTTAAGATGATTTTGCTTGATAATGACACCTACATTAGGAATTTAAGTTAGAATCATGTTCCAAATACAAGTCTAGAACTTTGATTGACACAACAATTATTTCTTTAACATATGATGCTATCTTTTATGCAGGTCAATGAATTCAAGTCGATCGAGAAGTTCAAAATTTTCAACACAAATAATTTGTATGTTTTTTGGTTAGCTATCTAGTTATTTTAGATTATATGCTCTTTTGGGGTATTGATAACATACAATTTACAGGTGGGTGAACTTGAAGGCAGTTAAAAGACTTGTTGAAGCTGATGCTCTTAAGATGGAGATTATTCCTAATCCAAAGGTGTATATTGCATACTTATAGATGTGAAATAGCTCATCTTTCCATTTTATTTGGAAAATTGCTGACACGTGAGTTTTAGGAAGTTGATGGAGTAAAAGTTCTTCAGCTAGAAACTGCAGCTGGTGCAGCAATAAGGGTACTGAATGCATATTAACATGTTACTAAAATGATCTTAATGTTGAAACTGTTTAGTGCTCTGACATTTCTCTCTCTTAACAGTTCTTTGACAAGGCTATTGGAATTAATGTTCCTCGATCCCGCTTCCTTCCGGTGAAGGCAACTTCAGATTTGCTGCTTGTCCAGGTTATGGTTTTTTTATTCAAGTGATTGGAAATTGATTGGTACTTGATCTTTCGTTAAATGTAGTTTTTCTTGTTTTGCAGTCCGACCTCTACACTTTACAGGATGGATTTGTTACTAGGAACCCAGCAAGGGCAAATCCAGAAAACCCATCTATTGAGTTGGGGCCAGAATTTAAGAAGGTTAAGATCTATATAACACCGACTACATTGTATAACATGGTTAATGCAATTATTGATGTTCCCAATCTCGTTCACAGGTTAGCAACTTCTTGAATCGTTTTAAGTCAATCCCTAGTATAGTTGAGCTCGACAGCTTAAAAGTGGCAGGCGATGTATGGTTTGGAGCTGGTGTTGTCCTCAAGGTTTGGGATCTAATCCTCATATTATTTTGGTTATTTTACGGGGTAGAGAAATGCTTACTGTTGCTTAATAGTGATAAAATTTCTGTACTCCAAATTTTCGTAGCCCAATTGTTATGGTCCACATTCTTCAGGATTAGAGTAATTGTGATGATCATATTGGAAGTTTGATCATCCAGCAAATCCTCTATTTCCCCTCCCCTATCCACGTGCATATACACCAAAGGAATTCCCCTTGCAATGATTAAAGTCAGAGTTGCATTATCCTGTTTTAGGAACCCAGAATTGTTTTTCTAATATAAGCCTGATGCTAAAATTTTGAAATAGGAACCATATAAAGTTGGAATATCTTATACACAGTTTGATATTCTTATAGTTATACCTGATATTGTTTGAAGTCTATAGGCTTAATTAAAAAACAAAAGCATTATGCTATGAAAAAATGAAAAGCATTTACTTAAGACATAGTTATAGCATCGTTTAATCATGTATCTAAGTTTAACTAGAAGCATGAGGTTTGGTTGTGGTGGTTGTATGAAAGTAAACTTTGAATAACAGAATACTGATCATGTTATATTTAATTGACGTTCAAGGCTTCAAGCTACCCCGAAGTGAACCCTCCGATGAGGGTTCCTCTTTTATGTTTTCATTGCTAGCAATTCATTTTCTGCCTTGATAAGGGGAAAAAAAAATCGCTCATCAGTTGAGGTTATGAAACTTTTTTTAATTGGCTTTTGATAGCTGTTATCCTCGTGGTTTGGTACAGGGAAAAGTAAGTATCGTCGCAAAGTCGGGTGTAAAGCTGGAAATACCTGACAAAGCTGTCATTGCAAACAAGGTATTTTACCAACTTTAGTGTACTAAAGGGCAGTGTTTTATAAGTTCATCGTTTTAAGTACCTTGAATTGTGATGCGCAGGAAATTAATGGCCCAGAGGATCTGTGAGGAAACTAATGGAGTGTTGATGTGTAGCCTGGCAGTCTTGGGCTATTTTATGTATTGTTTTTAAGCTGCATAGGAAAAGAAAAATAAAGTAGTTTTTGTTGAGGTTATCTGCATATGGAGCTTTACGGTTAACTTTGTAAAGTTTCCATTAAATGTGTGATTTGTGAGCAATTGACAAGGACTCAAGGAGGACCATGTTTTAGACCATTTTTGTATAATAATTTGTTGCGTTAGCTTTCCGGGGGGAAAAAAATGTGGAAAATAGCCGTACTTCGTACCGCCGCCAATTCTCACAAGGCAGGCTCAAAATAAACAACGTATACAGATCGAAAAATTCAAGAGACAGAACTAAAATAAACTAACAAGCAGTAAACGTGAAATGGTATTTCCCTTGGCTATAGATATGAAATAAGTATTGGCCTACACAAACATTGCCTAATTTTTTATGCAGGGAAGTGAATTAAGAGAAAAATAAATGAATCTCAGGGAGCTGAAGGATCCCGGGGTCTCACCGCAAGGCCAGGAATCAAGCTCTAAAAACTTGACTTGATGAACACTGGAAGGGTGAAAACTAAAATTGCAGAAACTAATGCAGGAAGCGTGGTATGAATTTCCAAAGAAAGAGATGTAAGGATTTTTATTATAGAAACTCAATGGAACAGTGCTATATATATATATGGTATAAATTGAAGAGAGTATAATCTGATAAATGAGGAATGATTATAGAGGAGCGTGGAAAATGCAAAAGAAGAGAAAGTTCTGTGAGAAAAGAGGGAGAGAATGCAGAATAACAGAAAAGAGAGAGAACAATCAATCATTGCTGCTTTCCTCATTAGTCTTTCTTCTAATTTTCTTCCTTACAAACACTCACAAATCAAAATTTCAGAGGAAATGAGATAGAGGAAAATTGATATTTTTCATGTTAGATTCTAATGGAATACACTCAGTATGTATGTTGAAATGCAACTCCTTAGATCCTTAGTGAGGGCGTTCGTATATTGCCTCTGAAAAAGTTTTCAATGAAACAAAGAGCTGAAATGAATCGTTGATTTATCATTGAGTAATTGGATGTGTTATAATAGATGAGGCAACTTTGCTATATATAGCAAGCTACCATAGAATTCTGTTGAAAATAGAAAACAGAATAAGAGAATTGAAAATAAGTTAGATTTGACTATCACTTAACAATTGTGTTTTGATCTTCTTGATCTTGATCCTCTTGATCTTGATCTGTTATATTACATACTCTATCTCTATTACCTTCTCTCAAACTCATGGTGATTTTGGAAATAACCTTGAGTTTGAAATGAAACTTCTCAAAAGTAGGAGTTGATAAGGCTTTAGTGAAAATGTCAGCAACTTGTTCTATAGAGGGTATGTGCACAACCTTCAATTGATTCTGATTAACCTTCTCACGAACAAAATGCAAATCCAATTGAAAATGTTTTCAGTCAATTTATCAAGAACAAATGCAGTAAAGGACTGAGGAAAAGGGGAAGAAGAAGAAGAAGTGGCTGGGTTTTGATGAGAGATGATTGAGGCCATGGATCTTTTAACTATGCTCTTGATACCATGAAAGAGTTTTTAATAAAACAAAGAGCTGAAATAAATTGTTGATTTATTATTGAGTAATTGGATGTGTTACAATAGATGAAGTAACTCTGCTATATATAGCAAGCTACCATAGAATTCTATTGAAAATAGAAAATAGAATAACATAATTGAAAACAAACTAAGCTTGACTATCACTTAACAACTTTGTCTTTAATCTTGATCTATTATATTACATACTCTATTTCTATTAGCCTCGATATTTTGTTCCCTGAATTAAGAATGCATGAAATGCTTGAACCTTGTCTTAGACCAGAATGAGAAAACGTTTGGATTTCAGTATGGCTCAATAATTTTTTTTTATAGACATTGATTTGTTAACAATTCGATGTTGTTAGTCTCAAGATCATTTTGATCAATGATGATCATAAAATTTAGGGTAAAAAACCTATATGTGCCAAATGGGGTTCAAAATTATCCAAATCAGCCAAATGAAATTTTAATTCATGAATCCGCCAAAGAACAATTATATGTAATTCGAATCAATACGACTCGAATTTGATTTCAACGTAGTTCGAATTGACTTAATTCGAATTACTCAAAGCAATTCGCAACACGTAATTCGAATCGATATGTAACGATTTATAAACGTATAATTCGAGTCGATATGTATCGAATTATAAACGTATAATTCGAGTCGAATCAATTCGAATTAGTAGGAATTCGAGCCTTTAAGGTAGTTCGAATCAAGTTGATTCGAATTACTCAATGTTCGAAACTAATAGTAATTCGAAACGATATAATTTGAATTACAAGGGAGTAGCCTATATAAGGAGTTCGAGTCAAGGTCATTCGAACCACTTTTCCATTCTCACACCCCACCAAATCCCAGAAAAAACGATCCAGAATCGGTCCGAGAAAGAGTGGAGCGGCAAAGTCAGGCGATGGGGGACGATCCGGGAAGGCTGTATCGACTAGATGGAGTTGCTCATATCGCAGGGGTGATCAACGACGAGGTTAGTGGTTTTTGATAGTGGTTTATGATATTGGTTTATGTCAGTGGTTTTTGATAGCGGTATTGATAGTGGTTTATTTGAGCTGATTTGCATGCGGTTTTATTGGTTGTTTATGTTAGTGGGTTGGGCTAGTGGTATTGCATGCGGTTTATTCTAGTGGTTTTGTTTTCGGTTTTTTTAGTGGTTTATGTTTGCGATTTTGGGTGGTTCTTTCTTAGCGGTTTATGTTAGCGGTTTCGGGTGGTGGTATTGGAGGTGGTTAACTGAGTGGTTTTGCATGTGGTTTTCTTTAGTGGATTTGCATGTGGATTATGTTAGTAATTTTCTGCATGCGGTGTTAGCATGTGATTTTGCTAGTGGTTTACCACCATTATTTTCTGCATGTATTTTACAGAAAAGGTTTATGTTTGCGGTTTTTGTAAGAAATTCTGTTAGCGTTTGACTATATATATTAGTGCCAGTGGTATATGTTAATTGTTTACGTCGTGAATTTTATCTGTTAGTGGTATTGTAATTCAAAATATTTATGTGGTCAATGTAATGCCCAGCCCCGGCATTGCATATCGAGCATGCGGCAGCAGGGGATGCGACTAGATGAGAGATACGTTCCGTACTTGCAGATGGCCGGATTATACCATCTTGCGAGACTGAACGACAAATGGTTCAGATTGGACGAGCCCCTTGTGAGTGCCTTCATGGAGCGGTGGCGTCCGG
This sequence comes from Arachis hypogaea, assembly GCF_003086295.3. Taxonomy (NCBI): domain Eukaryota; kingdom Viridiplantae; phylum Streptophyta; class Magnoliopsida; order Fabales; family Fabaceae; genus Arachis; species Arachis hypogaea. The sequence continues at coordinate 131,383,710 of NC_092038.1, forward strand.
AGACGCACACGTTCCACATGCCGTTCGGAGAGTGCACCATCACGCTTCAGGACGTCGCTTATCAGTTGGGGTTGCCAGTAGATGGACGTTACGTCAGTGGTTGCCTGACAGACTTTCACGTATACATAGAGGGTGGCAGGCCAGCGTGGCAGTGGTTCCATGAGTTGCTCGGTGTGTTACCTCCCGCGAACCAGATACAGAAGTTCGCTGTGAACTGCACCTGGTTCCAAGAGACCTTTGGAGAGTGCCCCGAGGGGGCAGATGAGGAGACGGTCAGGCGCTTTGCCCGTGCCTATATCATGATGTTGTTGGGCACCCAGCTGTTTGCCGACAAGTCTGGCAATCGTATTCACATCAGATGGTTACCATTTGTGGCTTGGCTTGAGGAGATGGGTGGCTATAGCTGGGGGTCGGCGGCACTAGCATGGTTGTATAGGTGCATGTGCCGAGTGGCCAACCGACATGTCGTGAAGTTAGCTGGGCCGTTACAGTTACTTCAGTCTTGGATCTTTTGGCGGTTTCCTAGTTTTAGGCCTGCTGGGTATGATGCGTTTAGCTGGCCCCTTTGTTCGAGGTACCACTATCTTATTATACAATTTACCCTTATTTTATGTATTTACAATTTCGCATGCAACTTTATTCCTATTAGAATCATTCATGAATGCAATACTATGTTTAATTTCCTATGCAGGTGGTCAGGATACAATCCTGGGATTAGCGAGAAGGGACCTTGGGTCCGATGGCTCGACTGAGGATCGACTTGTTACATGCTCGGGATGTAAGTACGCTAAGCTCATATGTGTAGTTACTGCTTCTTTCAGTTTATATGGTTTAACGAATTTGTCAAATGGATTTAATTTGCTTTTTCAGTTCATATGGATGCCCTACCCTACAGCACACCCGACGTCCTCCAGGTTGTCCATCCGGAGGTCTTGGAGCCTCGTCATACGATGTTATGGCGGTGTGTGACATCTCTGATATATTTTACGGTTGTTGAGTGGCATCAGGTTGATAGAGTGTTACCGCAGTTCGGCGGCGTACAGCCTCCCCCACATCCCGCCCTGAACATCGACTTCTTGATGTCGAAGGACGGGAGAGGTGGTGACCGTTGGTTCCCGTCCCATTTACAGCATTGGCATCTTCACTGGGAGACATGTGCAGATCACGTGTTACGGTTTGATGTTGTTGCTGACCCGGGACCCTCACATGAGTTCTTGGCCTAGTGGCATCAGCATGGAAAGAGGTTCTTGTCAACTGAGATGTACTTGGGGGATCCGAGAGGTATTCCTATTCCGGTTGAGGCGACGCAGAGGGGTGCCGGTCGAGTTCCAGATATGGACCGAGTTGATGACGTTCCTGACAGGCGTCGGGTTAAGAGGAGAGCTCGAGTTGGGACACGTCGTAGCCAGCGTGAGTGGAGATGGCTTGACCAGGCTATAGATGAGGGCGATGAGGCCGGTAGGGGCGGTGGTCGACGACAAGGGCGTGGAGGCAGGAGGAGGGGGGCTGCACATAGGCAAGATAGCCCTGATCGTGGTGATCATGCCGCTGGAGGAGGAGCTCCAGTGGGGGATGTTAGGCCCGCTCATGGCGGACATGGGGGAGAGTGGTATGGATCCGATATGGGAGATCCATCGAGCCATGCTGACACTGGGCTTGGAGAGGGGTCGCTCGGAGATTACTTCGTTGGTGTTTCCGCTGACGACCAGACACCTCAGGAGAATACGCCATGGGTGATTCCGGGATCCATGTTTTCAGAGTTTCTTGCCGGTGATGGGATTGACGCGGATTTTGGTGGATCACATTTCCTGGATGAGATCACCACCATCATGCAGGAGGATGAGGCAGCACGTCGACGGGGACAGACGACGGGGACACAGGCTTCTGCGCTAGATGTCGATCTGAATGAGCCTCCCTCAGTGGGCCCTGTTCAGTCTTTCGCCTTGGGTGGGACCCCAGCATCAGCACGTGTTGCTCCGTCACATTCAGTCGCCGGACCATCCTCATCCCGACCCCTACATGTCCAGTCTAGGGTGCCTGCACAGCCACCCCCGGAGGACGAGGAGGACGAGATCGAGGATGAGGAGCCCCTTATCCGGAGAGATCATAGGACACGGGTCCCACGTCGTTGTGGGACTGGGTCGCACCTATTTAGATGATTTGTGATACGTGGTATATGTTAAATCGTCATCTTTGTTGTATGTTATGTATTTCCGTCATCAATGCTATATTTTGTATTGTTATCTTTCTTGTATTTTATATATTATTGTTAACATTGTTGTATTTTATATCGTTAGTTCATCAGAGCATAACATATTTGATATTATGTAACTTATTTCCATTATTAGTAATTTAATTTGACATACATATCTTCTACCAGACGGTTTTTATGCACTGAAAACCGACTAGTTAGCAAACCTAGTACATCGTTTTACAAAAATAAAAGTACCAAAAGATCAAACTAATATAGCAGCAGAACATAAGACCAGACATTACTATTTATTTCACCCTGCTTGGCTGGGTCCCCCGGCCTGTGGACAACTCTGACGAGTGTGTCCGGGTTGCCTACAAAGGGCACATCTCTTGGGCCGGTTCGGATATGCCTCATCCATATTGGTCCGTATTCGAGTGGACCGTGGACGACCCTCCCTCGCACGACTCATACTCGGGTCCGGTATGACGGTCGGCCCGTCATAAGGTGGCCAGAATCCCTCCGGAATGGGAGGAGTGAACCCCATCTGATATACACTAAAAACAGAACTAGGTCGATACACCGGGTGGACGTATGGCTGCCAAGTAACACGTGAGTAGGCACAGCATGCCAATGCGTGCGAACATGGGAAATGAAGTGCCTGAAAGTATCCATAATCACATGTCTGAGAACCTAGTAAGACCCTGTAGCTTCCCAGTGAGAACGAACCAGTCGGAGTCATCTCTGCAACGGTGTACTCCGAGTTATCTCTGTCGTATACAGTCACCGTGAAGCACCTCGCCGTTTTTAGATTTGCCTCGATACACTTTACCAGGTATTGACTGAATTGTTGTCCGGTACCCAGCTAGGCCTGTGCCTCCCTCTCCTTGTGGACGAATAGTTCAGCCAACCTGCCGTATGTGGCCTTCACCAGCAAGCACACAGGAATTCACACACTCAGAGATATTGGTCGTCATGTACCCGAATCTGCGACCATTGTCACAATACTGCATCCACAACGAATACTCAATCCTGTTCGCCCACTCACACATCGCCGGGTTCTCAGAGCGCAGAATGTCAAACCAGTAATCGAACTCCACTTCGGTCTTGGCATATGCGGCATTCACAAGAAGCCTACGAGCATCTTTTCCCTTGAAGGTGAGGGCAAAATTAACTGCTACGTGTCGAATGCAGAATGCACGGTATGCAGCCGGAGGTAGCCATCCCCCATCAAGAGACTCAAGCGTGGCCTTGATGCCGTTATGCCTGTCTGAAATAACTAACAGACCTGGCTGCGGTGTCACGTGCTAACAGAGGTGAGACAGAAAGAAGGACCATGACTCAGCATTCTCACCCTCGACAAGTGCGAATGCCACGGGCAGTATGTTGGAGTTCCCGTCCTGTACAATTGCGACAAGCAACGTTCCCCCATACTTGCCATATAGATGGGTTCCGTCAATACTCACCAACGGCTTACAATGACGGAATGCCTCGATACAAGGTGGGAACGTCCAGAACAGCCTGTGAAAATAAGCTTGAGACTCGTCGAGCTGTCCCCCAACTCGAACAGGGCATGTCCGAAGGACTGCTACTGATCCAGGCATGGTCAACTGGATTCCTAACACCCACCTAGGGAGCTCGTTGTACGACTCATCCCAGTCACCATAGATGATGGCAACAGCCTTCTGCTTCGCCATCCAGACCCTCCTGTACGTCGGCCTGAATCTAAAGTGGGCGGCCGTGGCATTTTGGAGCACCTTGACATTGACAGATGCATCAGCCCTCACCATTGGCATAATGAATGTCGATATGACATGATAATCCAAACTCCTATGGTCGCTGGAGATAGAGGTGGCGAGACATGTATGCGGTCCGTTGTATCGTTTCACTTCCTAGGTGCCCTTGCGCTGCCGAAGACTCAACCGAATCAACCATGTGTACCCATTCCCAAACTCAGAACACTTTCCCATATACCAGCGATAGTCAGACTCAATTACCTTGTATTGTACCCCTCGACGGATGCTGTAAGTCTTCACACTCAACAGGGCCTCATCTTTATCCTGGAACTGCTGACCAACCTGGAACTCTGTCATACCAGCAGACCCGTCTGCATCTCTAGCGCCAAATCCAGCGGCTTGCCCAGGAAGCACTTCCTGCCTCATGGCATCCAGGTCCAATGATAAAAAATGGGGTGGGTATTGTTGTGTGCCAGAACTAGATCCACCAGCGGCCCCTCTTGGGTCACTCGCCCTGAGGTCATCGCCACTATCATCGGCAATCATATCCAGCTCAACATCATCGTCATCTGGATCATCAAACAATCTGTCTCCAACACCAGCCGGTGTAGCACAATGTAATGAGGTCGGAAGATGTTCCGCTGTACCAACCTCGTCGCCGACATTGCCCCTGAGGTCAACAGCGAACGAAGGGGATGCAACAGGCTGGGTCGGTGTCTCGTACGCAGGGACAAACGAAGAAGCAACGGCAGGTTTCGAACTAGAACCGGCCACCGTGGCTGCAGTGTGCATATTCCGATTCGAACCCCCCGAGCTGGATACCACATCAACCAACTTTGCCAACAGCTCTGGTGTCCTCACCTCGGGAAACTGCCTGCGACAATGATACATGGCCTGCAAGTCCTCATCGGTCCCAATCGTGAAACAGTCATACTTCACGGTATCTTGGAGCACCGTCGTTGGAATGCGATAGAAAAACTTTTTAACCCTTTTCAAACCATCCAAACCAAGCTTCAGCAGTACAGAGCTAACAAGGTCGTCATAGCTCGTCGTAGGCCTCACGATAATACATAGAGGATGCTTATCGGTGAACTTCACACGGGATCAAGTTTTTCTCTTAATCGATCCTCTGTGGTAAACCAACACTAGAAAACTATCCTCACTAGCCATCTGATCCCTATATTGAGAGCAACTCACGTTCACATCATATATATAGAGCTCCGCTTCATAGTAATTCGAATCATATTAACTCGAATTAGTTTTAGTTAGCAAACAAAAGTAATTCGAATCAAGTAGATTTGAACTCCTTATTCATGCTGCTGATGCTACTAATTCGAATTAATTCAATTCGAACTATGTTTCATTAATTCGATGCATATTGATTCGAATTACTTAGGCACGTTACTTGGGAGTAATTCGAATTAAGTCAATTCGAACTACGTTGAAATCAAATTCGAGTTGTGTTGATTCGAATTACATATAATTGTTCTTTGGCGGATTCATGAATCAAAATTTCATTTGGCTGATTTGGGTAATTTTGTACCCCACTTGGCACATATACGTTTTTTACCCTAAAATTTACACTTATAATTTTATATGTTAACATTCTTTTGTCCGAATTTTATCTCTAATGTTATTAGCTAGTCTAGGTTTTTTATTCTCTCTCTTTTTCTCTTCTAAATTAGAAATTGTATTTTTCCCCCCAATTCTTTTCACATTTTATGCTAGCTCAAAAATTTTCACTTATATATATTTTTTCACGGTATTCCTCAATCCGACAGGATAATAACTAATCCGTTATAGATCGGAGCTCCATTTAAGGATTTGTCGTTGACCAATGGGTTGCTACATGCACAAGGCGAGATTCAAACCCCCGATACTTACTTAAACTGACTAGTAAACTAACCATTAGACCAACCCAACTTAATTATTTTCACTTATAATTTTTATTCACTTCAATAATACCTATCTTTGATGTATAAAAAGCTTTTGTATTTGGAATTTCAGTTCCTCCAATTTTTAATTTTGATTTTGGTTCTAAAAGATTATAATTCCGTTTTGGTTTCTTTGTTAGTTTATTGTGATAAAAACGCATAACAATGTGCATAAAAAAATATTTCTAATTTTATTAATAAATATGAAATCAGTAAAACTTTTAAATTTTTTTAGTTAAATAAATTATTTAAAATTAGAATTTTAATAGACTAATCATATAAAGATATCAAGTTAGGATTTTTTATTTAAATAGATTAAAAAACTTATTTACTGAAATAAATAATTTTATAAATTATTACAAATATGTAGAATTACTTATCTCGTTTACACTGTAAATGAGATAAGACAGTGCGCGTGATACATGTATATTTCGTTTACAGTGTAAATGAGATATGTGCAACCTTATGTCGTTTACACTGTAAATGAGATACAATAAGATAATTTCTAACAACTATAAAAGGATGTGCAATGGCATTCTCCACATACATTTCATATATTCTTCTCCTACGTTTTTCTTCCAAAAAATGGGCAAAAATGTCTAGCAGTAGCGGCTATGTGGTTGTCTGTGTGTATTCCAATTGTCGTCTGAGGAACAGTAACAATGGGGTGATATTTGAGTGTGATAATCCGTTACTGTTGCGCATTCGGCACGTAAGTTCGTTGTCCAAGTTGAAAAATATAGTATTGAGCAACCTCAGTGGTTTAAAGAGAAAAGAGATCGGAAGGATGGAGTATAGGTTGCTAGTACCGTTGCGTAATGGAATTTTTCGGTTTCGCCTGTTTCGACTCCAAGGCGATGAGCATGTGCAACTCAAGTTTGACATCCATGAAAAAATCATGGCGGAACAAGTGATGGAGCCACCGAGGTTAGTGATGTTGGTGACAGTAGATCCGTCCTCTCGATCTTTGTGCAGGATGACCCACCTCTCGCACCACCATCGATTCATGTTGCTAGTCCAGTGGAAGATATGGACGTGGGTGATGAAGACTCCGACAAAGAGTACATTGCGGATAGCAACGATAGTGCTTCCTCTAAAGATGATGATGATGAGAAGTTTGTACCAGAGACACCGGACGAGGCAGTGGTGCGTTATGTTTTGCCTCCCCCCACCCGATTTCGACGCTATCAGATGTATCAAGTCACTATCATGCATTGGATCTGGACACGATGCATGAGAAATCTCCATTTTCCAACACCGGGAAAGACTATTACAACCTAGACGGTGGGGTGAGTTTCGGGTCGGCCACTGATTCAAAAGTAGAGATGCAGTAATGCAAGGTGTGAAGAACTACAGTATTCACAGAAATACTGAGTAACGAATGGTCAAATCAAACCGATTAAAGTACCATGTGCATTGCCGCCAAGTTGCAACTGGATGTCCCTAGAGTCTTTGTGTAGCCCTCCGATAGAACCTCAGATATTGATAAAGTCAAGTTTAATTGTGGCGTATTTACTCATTTATGATTGCTATATCTAGTGTAGTTTCCAACCATGAATGTTTTATTTCGTTAGGGAGGTCCGGAGGGTTGGTGGAACGCATATGTGTTTAGTACCCACCATGTCCCAAGACCATTGACAATTGGACAGCAGCCTCATTTGCAAGGTCATCCTGCCGTTGATACAGCCCAACACATCCGTCAGCAACAGTGGCAACCACCAGACGCCAGCGCTCTATGAGTGTCGTGATTAGGAAGTTGTCAAAGACAAAGTCCCTGAGAGGCACCGTGTCATCGAAGCCAGCCTCCCTCAAATACGGGACGATGGCATCCGGTGGTGGAAGCGTGTGACTTACTCGTCGAGGCAGAAGTAAGCGAGGCCTCTAACAACAAAAATGATCACAATTAGAAAAAATTTGTATACGTGCATCGACATAACAAATTGAATTAACTATTGTATACGTTTATTTAACAGAAATTTACACATATGTACTAACTGAATTTCTGTCAATAAAACTTTTTATGCTAATATTTACTTAGTTAATTAATAAACATTTTCTCAATACATTACTTAAAATAAAAACATTGACTAAATTTATTAATAATCTAATTCACAAACTTTTACTTAATAATTTAATTTAGATAAATACAAAATTACATAATTGTTTATTTAACTTAAAAAATAACTTTTACTTGGATAGTTAATAACTAAATTAATAAATTAAGAAACATGCAACCAATAAATTAACTTCAACGATTGGAAAATATCTACCCCAACATTTAATACCTAAATTAATAATTATGTAGTTAAAAACTTAATTACAAAACAATGAGAACCACATTTCTAGAATTATACTCTATCAGTAACCTGTTGCTATCGATACATTTAGCCACCTAGACCATAAATTGTATTCTAGTTCTTGGCAAGTACCTTGACCATGGTTATCCATATATGAGATAACATAAACATCAAGATAACGAAACTAACCGCGAAGTCGGTTGCCCCAACGTAGTGCCATGTCGCGTGCAATCGATTTATGTCTGGATCACGTGCATCTACGCGCGCCATCTTCGTCTTACTAAAATATATGGTCAGAAAATAGAAGAAAAGAGGAGAAAGTGATGAAAACTGAAAAGGTTGAACATGGGGAACAAAACCTCGCTGTAAACGACATCTATATATAGGCGTCACCCAATCTTATCTCGTTCTTATCTCATTTACAGTTTAAACGAGATAAGCTTACACGTATCTCGTTTTCACTGTAGACGAGATATACATGTGTCACGCGCATTGTCTTATCTCGTTTACGGTGTAAGCAAGATACGTACAAACTTATCTCTTTTACACTATAAACGAGATAAGTAATCCTACGTATTTTCATAATAATTTTTAAAATTATTTATTTCAATAAATAAAATATTTTTTAATTTATTTAAATAAAAGATTCTATCAAATTGTTGTGAATTATTATTTAAATAAATAACTATATTATATGTTTATTTTTTTAACATATGTAGCTCAACACAATAAAGTGGAGTAGAAAGGAACAAAGGACAACAAAAAACAAAACATAAACACAAATAAAAATGCTACGGAACGTAACCCAAGATAAGATAAAAGATCAAAGAAAGGGACTCCTCTACCTCAATTTGATTTTCTAATGCAACAGCTAAGGGAATCACTCCACCTCACCTGTTCACACCCAATTTTCTCAAAGAAACTCAAAGAAAATTTCATTCATTAGAAATTAAGGAAAAAAAGTGGCTACCAAGTTTTAGAGGGTTTTTATACCTCTTAAATTTAAAACCCCTAACTCATAAGTTGACTAAAATAATAAAATAGGCCAAATCATAACTGGGCCTAAAACAAACAAATAACAAAAATAAAATAAACATAAAATAAATTCCAAGAAGGTGATGTCTCTTTTAATTCATCTTGACTAATGAGAATCTTCAATGCATCTTGTAAAATAGTAAGACATTTGACTTTTGATAATCGTTAATCATTGTCTTGCCCAATTCTTGATGCATCTCTTGAACACATGATTTAGCCATATTTGCAAAACCTTCTTTTATTCTCTTAGTTGTTGCTCTTGTAATTGGACCAATTGGTATATGACAGTTCTCAGTTTGTCCCACATGACTCGTATCATTCCATCCCTTCTGAAAAAGATTCGTCCTCGAATCTGCATCACAATCAAAAGGGGATAGGTCAGAGACATTAAAAGTAGTTGATACATTATACTCACCTGGGAGGTCAATCTTGTAAGCATTGTTATTGATCCTTTCGAGCACTTGAAATGGACCATCACTCCTAGGGTCTAACTTGGATTTTCTTTGAGTAGGAAATCTCTCCTTCCTCAAATGAACCCATACTCAGTCACCAGGTTCAAAGACAACTTGTCTTCGACCTTTATTCACCCGTTGAGCTGTCAACTTATTTTTCTTTTCAAGCAATTCACGTGCTTTCAAGTGCATAGCTTTAACCTTTTCAGCTTTACCTTCTGCATCCAAACTAACAATATCACTCAAAGGTAAAGGTAATAAGTCCAAAATAGTTAGAGGATTAAAACCATACACAAGTTCAAAAGGAGAAAAGCCTGTAGAAGAATGAATAGTTCTATTATAAGCAAATTCAATAAAAAGTAAACAATCTTCCTAAGTTTTTAAATTCTTACCAACAACAGCACGTAATAAGGTCCCTAATGTTCTATTTACTACTTCAGTTTGACCATCAGTTTGAGGATGATAAGTAGTAGAGTATAATAATTTTGTGCCTAATTTACCCCATAAAACTTTCCAAAAATGACTTAAAAATTTTACGTCATGATCAGAAACAATAGTTTGGGGAACACCATGCAAACGCACAACCTCTCTAAAGAACAGATCAGCAATATTTGTTGCATCATCAGTTTTATGGCATTTAATAAAATGAGCCATTTTACTAAATCTGTCTACCACAACAAAAATGCTATCTCGACTTTTTTTTTGTTCGAGGCAAACCAAGAACAAAATCCATAAAAATATCAACCCACGGATGCATAGGAACAGGTAAAGGGGCATACAAACCATGTGGTAAAGACTTAGATTTAGCCTGTTTACATGCAATACACTTAGCACAAAACTTTTCAACATCTCTACGCATGCGTGGCCAGTAAAAATGTTCAGATAACACATCCAATGTCTTATGCACACCAAAATGACCCATCAAACCCCATTATGTGATTCAATAACAAGTAAGTCCCTATAGAACAAGCAGGCACACAAATTCTATTATCACAAAACAGAAAACCTTGATGTCTATAAAATTTGTTAAATGCACTATGTTCACAAGAGGAATAAATAGCAGAAAAGTTAGAATCAGTGACATACAACTCCTTTAAAAACTCAAATCCCAATAACTTAGAAGTAAGTGTAGTAATCAAAACATACCTCCGAGATAAAGCATCAGCAACAACATTATCTTTACCTTGTTTAAAGGCAATCACATAGGGAAATGTTTCAATAAATTCCACCCATTTAGCATGTCTTTTATCAAGCTTACCTTGTCCTTTTAAGTGCTTCAAAGATTCATGATCCGTGTGAATCACAAACTCCTTAGGTAAGAGGTAGTGTTGCCAAACCTCTAAAGCCCGAACCACAACATATAATTCTTTGTCATATGTTAAATATTTACGCTGAGCTAAATTCAACTTCTCACTGAAGAAGGCAATGGCTCATTTTTCCTGCATCAAAACAGCACCTATACCAATCCCAGAAGCATCACATTTAATCTCAAAGGTTTTATCAAAGTTAGGTAAAACAAGAATAGAAGCAGAACACAAACAGTCTTTTAGAGTATGAAATGCAATTTCTTATTCCTTTTCCCGTTTAAATCCAACATCCTTTTTTATAACCTCTGTGAGAGGCGCAACAATGGTAGAAAATTTTTTTACAAATCTTCTGTAAAACCCAGCTAACCCATGAAAACTTCGTACGTCAGAAGCATTCTTAGGCGTTGGCCATTCACGAATAGACTTTACCTTTTCCTCATCAACTTCAATTCCGCTCGCACTCACAACAATACCAAGAAATATAACTCGATCAATACAAAAAGTGCACTTTTTTAAGATTAGCATATAATTTTTCTTTACGAAGCACTTCCAAAACAGCTGAAACATGTGACAAGTGGTCATCCAAACAAGTGCTATAAATGATAATATCATCAAAATAAATAACAACAAATTTATCCAAAAAATCTCGCAAAACATGGTTCATTAGACGCATAAAAGTACTAGGTGCATTAGTTAACCCAAAAGGCATTACTAACCACTCATATAACCCATGTTTTGTTTTAAATGCATTTTTTCATTCATCCCCTGGATTCATTCTAATTTGATGATACCCACTTTTCAAATCAATTTTAGTGAATATGCTTGCACCATATAACTCATCAAGCATGTCAACTAACCTAGGGATAGGGTAACGATACTTTACCGTAATTTTATTGACTGCACAACAATCCACACACATTCGCCAAGTATCATCCTTCTTTGGAACCAACAAAACTGGTACAGCACATGGACTCATACTCTCCCTGATATGACATTTAGCTAATAACTCCTCCACTTGCCTTTGAAGCTCCTTTGTCTCTTCAGGATTACTCCTATAGGATGGTCTATTAGGAATACTAGCACCAGAAATAAAATCAATTTGGTGCTCAATCCCACGTAATGGAGGCAAACCACATGGCACGTCAGTAGGGAAGACATCAGCAAATTCCTGTAACAAAGAGACAAAGCTATTTGGCAAATTTGGGTTAAGGTCAGTGTCAGAGAATAAAGTATCCCTAAATCGAACCATAAACAAAGCTTTCTTGCCTATTAAAGCACTCTTTAAATCTCTCTCTTTTGCAAAGAAACACAATTTGCTCTCAACTTTCTCAATTTTCTTTGTATTTGTACTACTCTTATGACATTGACTCTTTTCTTTCTTTTCACTCACCTTTGGGCCTTTTGCAATATTCTTTTCTCTCATAGCCTCTTTTCTCTCAGATTTTTCTGTGATCTCACATCCCATGTTCCCCTTGGTATCCTGGTGAAGCTTCAACTGGTCAAGGTAAACCTCCTTAGGTGATAAAGGAGCAAGAGTGATCTTGCGACCATTAAAATCAAAGGAGAACCGATTCGTGTGACCATCATGAAATGCTCGACGGTCGAACTGCCAAGGTCTCCCCAGTAATAAATGACAAGCTTGCATTGGCACCACATCACACAATGCCTCATCAACATACTTTCCAACAGAGAATGCAATTGTCACCTGTTTGTCAACCTTGATCTCTCCACTGTCATTCAACCACTGCAATGTATATGGTTTAGGATGTCGAACACATGTCAAACCCAATTTCTCCACCATAAGTGTACTAGCCACATTAGTCCAACTCCCGCCATCAATAATCACACTACACACTTTTCCACCCACCAATCATCTAGTGTGAAAAAGATTTTAGCGTTGCTCTAGGCTATCTTCTTTCACCTGCAAATTCAAAGCACGTCTAACAACAAGAGATTCACCATGGACTGCATACTCAACATCACCATCGGAACAATCCTCCAAAGGTGGCATAATATTATGATCAGAATCATCACCATGATCAGAATCAGACATAATATCATCACCTCTAATAACCATCAATCTCCTGTTTGGGCATTCATTAGCATAATGACCCGTACCATGACATTTGAAGCATTTAATATCCCGATGCCTAGAAGTAGCAGAAGAAGAGTTAGAATTACCTTTCTTCTTCGTAGCATCAAACAATGCATTGGATTCAATACCCGTAGTCTTTGTTGTGTCAGCACCACGAGAGTCCCACTTGGGATTAGCATGAGACAATCCTCTTGGTGTTCTTCTTTGTTGTTGCCTCTCCACCTTCATGGCCATACTAACTAAATCATCCATCTCCACATAATGGTGTAACTCCACCACATCAGTAATCGCTCTATTCAAACCACCTACAAATCGTGCCATAGTAACCTCAATGTCCTCTTCTATGTTGGCAGTAATCATAAGCATCTCCATTTCCTTATGGTAGTCTTCAACAGACTTGGATCCTTGAGTTAGTCGATGTAACTTCTGATGCACTTCCCTGTAGTAGTACGATGGCACAAATCGTTTCTTCATGAGGCGCTTCATAAGATCCCAAGACTCTATAGGGTGATCATCATTCCTCCGTCTTGTCTTCACTAGTTCATCCCACCAAAGCAAGGCATAGTCAGAGAATGCAACTGCTGCCAAACGAACTTTCTTTGCTTCCGAGTAATTATGACAAGCAAAAATTCTTTCCGTCTTACGTTCCCACTCCAAATAAACTTCAAGATCATTTCTCCCTTTGAATGGTGGTATTTGCATCTTGATGGCGTTGATATTGCTATCTTGACTTTTATGTCGAGGTGTTAGAACCCCATCAGAGTCATCATCAGAAGGTACATGATTTGGACGCCGATTCCGGAAAGGTCTTTGTTTAGTATTCTTGGATAGTGTCTGTGTCACCTCTTGCCTCCATGCTTCCAATTCAGTCAAGCGATTAGTTAAGTGTTGAATGGCCCTTTGCATCAACTCCATGTCAACTACAGTATCTTCGGAATGAGTTGCCATAACAATAAACCTGTAACAAAAATTTATAAAAAGGACCTCACAATCACTCGCTCACGTGTTTCACTCAAAGATGGACACTCGTGTTTATTCTCAAAATTGGCTTTTACCCTCTATTGAACTTACCACTCTTGCCTTTTACCACTCTTGAATCTCTTTGACTGTTGTACTTTAGACATCAAATAAAAATAAAAGATAGAGAAAATTCGATGCAACGATAAGAGAAAAAGATGGAAAGGATAATAAAAAGGGACAAAGACACAAAAGACAAAAGATAAGGATAATAAATAATAATAATAATAATAATAATAATAATAATAATAATAATAATAACAACGTATGTAATTTTTTTTTTGGAGATTGTTGCTTTGTTTTTTTTAGAAGAACACAACGCTTTTTTTTAACTTTGCTGAAGTGCTCGTGCGTAAACTTTAAAGTACGTGCTCTCTCTTTTTTTTGGTACTCAAAATGTGTTGGCAAGAGAAAATTTACTAATAATAAGAAGAAACTTCGTACTCTTTTTTTTAATAATGAGAAGGAAGATAATAAACTAATAAGAAAGAAATGATGAAAAGAATAATGAGGAACACAAAGGCAGCAAGGACAGACAATAATCTTAGGGAAAGGAATTAAAAGTCAATCAACAAGAAAAAAAAAGGCGGAAGGATAAACTGTCTTTGCGTGGCTGGATTTTTTTTAAAATTTATTTAGAACACAAGAAGGATAAACGTAGATTAATGAAAATTAATCTAATACCTGAATTTTGATACCAAATGATACGGAACGTAACCCATGATAAGATGGAAGATCAAAGAAAGGAACTCCTCTACCTCAATTTGATTTCCTGATACAACAGCTAAGAGAATCACTCTACCTCACCTGTTCATACCCAAGTTTCTCAAAGAAACTCAAAGAAAATTTCATTCATAAAAAATTAAGGAAAAAAAGTGGCTACCAAGTTTTAGAGGGTTTTTATACATCTTAAATTTAAAACCCTAACTCATAAGTTCACTAGAATAATAAAATGGGTCAAATCATAACTGGGCCTAAAACAAACAAACAACAAAATAAAATAAACATAAAATAAATTCCAAGAAGGTGATGTCTCTTTTAATTCATCTTGACTAATGAGAATCTTCAATGCATCTTGTAAAATAGTAAGACATTTGACTTTTGACAATCGTTAATAATTATCTTGCCCAATTTTTGATGCATCTCCTGAACACATGATTTAGTCATATTTGCAAAACCTTCTTTTATTCTCTTAGTTGTTGCTCTTGTAATTGGACCAATTGACATATGACAGTTCTCAGTTTGTCTCACATGACTCGTATAAAAAAGTTGTAATCCGTTGTCATCTCTGGCATTGCCATCAACAACCAAACGGATCAACTCCACACCATTCCTTGTAACTCAAGAAGGACAAAATCTTTACTCCTTCAACACTTGTCTCTACTGTCTGGAAAACTCTGTTATTCCACCCCAACCAGATGTTTTAAATAACCGCACAGAATCTTATCAGCCATTTCTTTTGCTCAGACTTCCCACCTGTTACTCTAGTCCAACTCTCAAACAACTCGTTAACGATTCCCAGGATGGCCCATGCTCTATCAGTACACATCAACCAAGCACACCACGCCTGCCACGTAAACTCACAAGTAAAAAATAAATGATGTACAAATTCTATGTCCTTTTTACACAACGCACATATATTGTCATGATGATTAACAATGCCGAGTCTACTCAGCCTCTCCTTCGTGTTGACCCTACCTAATAACACAAACCATACAAATAGTTCAACTCTTGGAGGAACCAAGCCTCTCCAAATGGAGCTTGTGAAGTTGTAACTCGTGATGTCGTCTGAGAGAGTCTCTTTTTGTAGCACCTGCACAAAAGAATTAGTAGAAAAAACATCTTTTTTTTTTTATCAAATTTCCATACAACTGAATCCTCTCTATCAACCGATAACCTTAACACCCGTAACTGGTCGTGAAGTTGATTGAGCAACTCTAACTCCCATTGGAAGCGTTCTCTCCTCCACTGGAAGTCCCATATCCACTCTAGCCCATCCCAAAATCCACAGTCCCCTATTACGGATCCTTGTTGATTTGAAACAGAGAAGAGTCTCAGAAAACAATCTTTCAAAGAGCCACCTTGTAACCAAGCATCCTCCAAAAAATGAATGTTTCTGGCATTTTCCACCTCCATGGACAGACCCCTGGTCATCATATCTCTTGCTTGTTGCTCCTTAATATTAAGCTGTCAGATATCTTTCCACGGCCCCCCTCTTGATGGCAAAGGTTGGTTTGACAACATTATAGTTGGGTCCAACTGGTTACAAGAGCATACAACCTTCTTTTAAAGCGGGCAGTCTTTCTTTGAGATGCGCTATCACCACTTGAATAGAAGCAACGCATTCCTAATTAGAGCATCTCCCACCCCCAAGACACCTAACTTTTTTCGGAGCTTGAACTACCTCCCATTTCACCAGTGGTATCCCGTTATTCCCATCTTCTTTACTCCACAAGAACCTTCTTTAAAGTCCAATGATCTTTTCTGCAACCCCCTTTGGCATCTTATACAGGCTTAAGTAGTAAACCGGCAGGCTATTGAGAACAGGTTTTATGAGGACCAACTTACCCGCTTTGTTGAGAGATCTAGCTTTCCATAAGCTCAGCTTGTCTTCCACCTTGTCTATGATTGGTTTCCAAGTCTTCACCAACCGAGGATTAGCGCCAAGAGAAATTCCAAAGTACCTGACAGGTAATACCGCTTCGGCACATTCCAACAGACCACACATATTCATCACCCATTCCTTCTCACAATTGACTGAAATTAGGCTCGACTTTTCAAAGTTGATACTCAGGCCAGACATTAACTCAAAACAACACAGGAGCCTCTTATAATTCACTAGCGTCTCTGTTTCCTGTGGACAAAATAAGATTGTGTCGTCTGCAAATTGGAGATGCGACAAATCTATATTGTCCCTTCCCACCAGGCACCAGCAGTGGAGAAATTCTGCCATTCCTAACCGCCTCCCCCACCATCATGTGCAGAACGTCAACAACAAGAACAAACAGGAAAGGAGAGAGAGGATGGCCTTGTCTGAGGCCCCTCTCTATCTTGAACGGCTTGGTTGGTGACCCATTGATCAACACTGACATAGATGCTGTAGTCACACATTCCTTCACCCAGGTCCTCCATCTAAGACCAAAACCCATCTTCTGTAGCACTATATCCACAAAGCTCCATCTCACTCTGTCATAGGCTTTCTGAAAGTCCAGTTTAACAATTGCCGCTTGCTTCTTTCGCAGCTTAAGCCATTGGATCGTCTCACAAGCAATGAGGGCACCATCATGTATTTGCGACCCTTTACAAACGCAGACTGAGTCTTCCCCACTAGATGCGGCATCACTAATCGCATTCTTCTTACCAGCACTTTGGATATCACCTTATAGACACAACCAACCATACTAATCGGTCTTAAGTCTTTGATTTCCTTGGCCTCCACAAATTTTGGAGCTAGCGCCACCCAAGTAACATTAGCATCTGTTGGTAGCTTTGCATTCTGAAAAAAGCCTAACATAGCTGCAATAAACTCCTAACCAAGCTCATCCCAACATTTCTTTATGAAGTTCATATTATAGCCATCACTACCTGGTGCTTTACTAGACTCACAATCCCAAACTGCCTCTCGTACTTCCTCCGTCGATGGCATTTTCTCTAGCACTGCTGCCTCTTCGTCAGTAATCTGATATAAAACATAATAATTAATATAATGACTGCTTTTTTTAAAATATAGAAAATTACATGCAATTATCTTTATGTAAAATTGATATTAGAAAACTGTTAAATAATTTAATAAGTTTGACTAAAATATCATCTATTAGTTATCAACTATCAACTTAATATGAAAATAACTACATAGAGTTTTCACCTTTTAAAATATAAAAAATACTTTATAATCAAGTGATTTATGATTTATCCAACCAAATTCAACTAAGTTGTATAACTGTTTTTCATATTCACGCACACTCTTCTTCTTCTCTACTGCCACCGTCGCCGTTACCGTCATCTCCTCCTCTTCCTCTTTCTTCCTTTTCATTTGAATTTCTCCTTCTCATTTTTTTTTGTCATCCATCATCATTATCATTGTCATTAAGTACGAACCCATGCTTATGAATGGGGCATTTGCCTCGGTCTAATGCCCCATTCTCATTTCATATTTTTAAACCAAATATATATATATATATATATATATGCCCTCATTTTAAATTTTAAATGATCTCACTACAAATAAACTAAGCCCAATTATTAAAAGTCCAAACCCATTTTATCTTTTTATAATTTTGACTATTAGTTAACCTAATTAAATTTAGTCTTCTTCTGTTTTCGAATCCGAGCCGTCACTCATTTATTCTCTTAAACCCTTTTCTTAGTTTCATATTTTCAACCTTCTTTTTCTATTCCTTGTCTAGTAGTCATCTTCTCTTCATCAAAAAATAAATTTTAAATTCTCTATTTTATTTTATATAACTCTTTATGACTCTATGCATATTTCAATTTCATTGTGTCTCTTTTTGATATTTTCAATTGCAAATTTTAATTCAAATAATTATAGCTTGTTTGAATCCAAGTTGTTACCTAGATTTTTTTTAATTGGATTAATAGCTTGGTTGCTTTCCACTCACTGCACCATGAAAAAAATCTAGTTGTTCAAGCTGTGATGTTAATAGTTTGATGAACCATAAAGGATTAAGAGTGAGGAAAAAATAAGTTCTTCTCATTGTTGAAGAGAATGAAAAATTCCCTTAGAAAATATTTGTTGAGTTATTACACCTTATATACTATGTACTCTTTATGTAGTCTTACTAAAAAATAATTACAATGATAAGCCTATTATTGATAACAAAAAAAATAATAATAATCTAGGTAACACAAGTGACTCATTTTTTGCATTTAATAAGGAGAAGTTGCATCGTTTAGCTGAATTTTATCCACATGAATTCTCTTCTACTCAACTTTTGGCACTTGATAATCAACTTGAGAATTTTATATTGGATATGCGTCTTGATGATCAATTCTCAAATATAAATGGAACCGGTAGACTATCTTAAAAGTTAGTTGAGACAAAAAAGTATATTGTTTATCCATTGATATTTCTTCTATTGAAATTAGCTTTGATTCTACCTGTGGCAACGGTATCAGGTGAGAGAACATTTTCTACTATGAATATCATAAAGAGTCGACTTCGTAATCAAATGGGAGATGAGTGGTTGAATGATTGTTTGGTTACATATATGAAAAGAGAGACATTCAATCAATTGCCGCTTGCTTCTTTCGCAGCTTAAGCCATTTGACCGTCTCACAAGCAATGAGGGCACCATCATGTATTTTGCGACCTTTTACAAACGCAAACTGAGTCTTCCCCACTAGATGCGGCATCACTAAACGCATTCTTCTTACCAGCACTTTGGATATCACCTTATAGACACAACCAACCATACTAATCGGTCTTAAGTCTTTGATTTCCTTGGCCTCCACAAATTTTGGAGCTAGCGCCACCCAAGTAACATTAGCATCTGTTGGTAGCTTTGCATTCTGAAAAAAGCCTAACATAGCTGCAGTAAACTCCTAACCAAGCTCATCCCAACATTTCTTTATGAAGTTCATATTATAGCCATCACTACCTGGTGCTTTACTGGACTCACAATCCCAAACTGCCTCTCGTACTTCCTCCGTCGATGGCATTTTCTCTAGCACTGCTGCCTCTTCGTCAGTAATCTGATATAAAACATAATAATTAATGTAATGGCTGCTTTTTTTAAAATATAGAAAATTACATACAATTATCTTTATGTAAAATTGATATTAGAAAACTGTTAAATAATTTAATAAGTTTGACTAAAATATCATCTATTAATTATCAACTATCAACTTAATATAAAAATAACTACATAGAATTTTCACCTTTTAAAATATAAAAAATACTTTATAATCAAGTGATTTATGGTTTATCCAACCAAATTCAACTAAGTTGTATAACTGTTTTTCATATTCACGCACACTCTTCTTCTTCTCTACTGCCACCATCGCCGTTACCGTCACCTCCTCCTCTTCTTCTTTCTTCCTTTTCATTTGAATTTCTCCTTCTCATTTTTTTTGTCATCCATCATCATCATCATTGTCATTAATTACGGACCCATGCTTATGAATGGGGCACTTGCCCCAGTCTCATTTCATATTTTTAAACCGCCCTCATTTTAAATTTTAAATGATCTCACTACAAATAAACTAAGCCCAACTATTAAAAGTCCAAACCCATTTTATCTTTTTATAATTTTGACTATTAGTTAACCTAATTAAATTTAGTCTTCTTCTGTTTTTGAATCCGAGCCGTCACTCATTTATTCTCTTAAACCCTTTTCTTGGTTTCATATTTTCAACCTTCTTTTTCTATTCCTTGTCTAGTAGGCATCTTCTCTTCATCAAAAGGTAAATTTTAAATTCTCTATTTTATTTTATATAACTCTTTATGACTCTATGCATATTTCAATTTTATTGTGTCTCTTTTTGATATTTTCAATTGCAAATTTTAATTCAAATAATTATAGCTTGTTTGAATCTAAGTTGTTACCTAAATTTTTTTAATTGGATTAACAGCTTGGTTGCTCTCCACTCACCGCACCATGAAAAAAACCTCATGTTCTAAGCTATTCAAGCTGTGATGTTGATAGTTTGATGAACCATAAAGGATTAAGAGAGGGAAAAAATAAGTTCTTCTCATTGTTGAAGAGAATAAAAAATTCCCTTAGAAAATACTTGTTGAGTTATTACACCTTATATATTATGTACTCTTTATGTAGTCTTACTAAAAAATAATTACAATGGTAAGCCTATTATTGATAACAAAAAATAATAATAATCTAGGTAACACAAGTGACTCATTTTTTGCATTTAATAAGGAGAAGTTGCATCGTTTAGCTGAATTTTATCCACATGAATTATCTTCTACTCAACTTTTGGCACTTGATAATCAATTTGAGAATTTTATATTGGATATGCGTCTTGATGATCAATTCTCAAATATAAATAGAACCAGTAGATTATTTTAAAAGTTAGTTGAGACAAAAAAGTATATTGTTTATCCATTGGTATTTATTCTGTTGAAATTAGCTTTGATTCTACCTGTGGCAACGGTATCAAGTGAGAGAACATTTTCTACTATGAATATCATAAAGAGTCGACTTCGTAATCGAATGGGAGATGAGTGGTTGAATGATTGTTTGGTTACATATATGGAAAGAGAGACATTCAATCAAGTTGATAGTGAAACAATTATTCAACATTTTCAAAATATTAAAACAAAAAGAGAAGTACCCTCAAGATTTGAAGCGAAAAAAGTTAGCGGCTAATGCAATTTTTTGTTTTTTTTTTTGTATTCAAATAATTAATGTGCACTTTTATATTTTTAAATTAAAATTAATATATATTTTGATAGTAATGTGTATTATGTTTGCCCCCAACATAAATTTCTTGGGTCCGTCACTGATCGTCATCGTTATCGTTATCATTATAATGTTTTTTTTTCTCTTTCATTTTTTTTTCATTGCACATGTAATATTTCAATCCAATATGTGTGCATTCAAGTCTAATATATAAAGCAATACTCTTAAAAAAAGAACTAAGAGCAACAAAATAGAAAAAAAAGAAAAAAAATAAGAATAAAAAAATGTAGCATTAAAGATGAGATTAATCTATGTTAATGTAGTATATTTTTTGTGTTAAAATTAAAAAATTTTGGTGCTATTTTTATTTATGGCAAGAATTTAATTCAATAAGTGTAAACTTACATTCATTCAATTAAATAAGATTGTAATACAATACAAATATGTTCATTCAAATCTAATACAAGAAGCATTACTCCTAAAAAAAGATGTAAGAGCAAAATAAAAGAAAGAAGAATAAGGAAAAAAATACATTAAAAAATATAATTTTGTGTTTTATAGCAAAATTTTGATGTTAAAATTATGAAATTTCAGTGTTATTTATATTTATGACAAGAATTTAATCCAATAAATATAAACATACATTCATTCAACTAAATAATATTCAAAACAACTCCTCCTCCTCTTCTTTTACATTCTTATAATTTTTTTTCACCCTTTTAGTATTACAGTTAAGAAATTTCAGTGTTAAAATTAAGAACTTTTAGTGTCACGATAAAAAAAAAGTTTAGTATTATTTTATGATAAATTCTACATAATTCAAAACTCATTTTTTTTCTTTGTTATCATCATCATCTTTTTTTTGTTTCAACTTCTCATAATTCGTTTGTTTTACCTTTATAAGAATTAAAAAAAATCAAACAAAGAAAAAAATATACATAATGCTGTAAAAATCTTTAAGAAAAGGAGAAAGAAAAGAAAAAAATGCAACCATAACAAAGCAATAAAAGAACGATAATAACAAAGAAAGATGCAAAGAAGACGAAGGAATGCAAAGAAGAAAAATAACACAAAAAAAAAAAGAAAGAATGCAAAAAAAACGTGAAATATGAAAAGTTAACGTGTTCACATATACTAATAATGAACCTAATTTTTGTTAAGTTTAAATCAACTTAATTAGACTTGATTATTAAAAAAGCTAATAAAACAAACACATACTTTATAATAGTTTGGCACAATGAATCAAATTAGTTGGTTTAATGGTTAGTTCATTAGTTCGCTTAAATAAGTATCAAGAGTTCGAATTCTGTAATAATCCATTGGCCAACAACAAACTAATAAAACTCAGTATTTGGATTACAGTTTGCAAATGGAAGTTTGCATAAAATTGATTTTGATGAAAAGTAAGTTTGTGTTAACGTGATTTATGTTTGACCATCTTTATATCAAAATTGATTATAGTAAAATAAATGTTGTTTGGATTATACTACTCAAAATCACTTTTAGATGAAAAATTACTAAAAGAGATATTAATTTTAAATAATTTTTTATATACATGCAAAAATCAGAACACTAACAAAAATAATATAAAAAATATTTATCATATAAATAAAATAAATACAATAAAAAAATAAAAATATGAAAGAGAGTAGTACTATAAATTTTATGTCAAACAACAAAAAATTCTATAATTTTTTTAGTATTGTCAATATTTTTTAATTTAGTATTATTTTGGATTATAAATTTTTATTATTTATGACTCTATTGTTACGTATAATTAATTTTTTATTTATTTTGTCCTTTTTTATAGGATCATAATTTATATTATACAAAAAATTAAGTATAGCAAAATGAGTTATATCAATTATAATTAATTATCGATAATTGATATCAATTAATTGATTGTATTAATTTTTAATATGAATAATATATAATAAATAGTGTGAAATTAATTATAATGAATTAATAATTAATAAATAAAAAAACAAAAAAAAACTTTTTTATTGCTTTTTAATGACTACACGTTTTTATAATTTCACTTTCTTTTTAGCTCTTCCCTTCACATTTATTTCTTTTAATTTATTGAACTAAATAAATTATACTAATTATTTGTATTAACTAATTAAGTACTTAAAAATATTATAAAAAATATTTTTAAAATGTGTCCATAAGATACAAATTAACTAAATTATTTTTCAATTTAATGCGTTTGATTCATTCAATTGTATTAATTATAACTAATCAATTATGTAATTTGATTTGATTAGGATAAATATTTTATCATTTAATATTTTATTTAATTTATTAAATTACATTAATCATAACTTCAAATATTTAATTTAATTAGAGTAAATATCAAATTATTTTAAATTTTGTTTGATTCATTAAACCAAATTAATTATAAGTAATTTATTATTTAATTTGATCGAGATAAATATTAAATTATTTAATAAATAATATATAAAGCAATAAAATAAATGAACTCAATTAATTCAATTTATTATCTTATTATTTTATATATCTCTTTTCTTCCTCTCTATTTTGTATCTCGGGTAAATATTTGTAATTTTTTTTGTTTTTTTATTGTAATTTTGTTAATATTTTTCTATGATTTTATTTTATATTAATTATTTTTTATTTATTTTGATTAATAATTCTTAAGAATATTATTATTTTATTTAAAGATAATTTAAATTTTTTGTAATATTTTTATAAAAGTTGATTAATAGATTTTCAACTCTATTAGAATACAGAAGGTTTTCAATGAACAAGAGAATGGTCTGAATTTGCACGAATTCTAAATGTTCGAACTTATGATGTTATTTCAATTGGTTGTCATTACGAGAATGACTTTAATCTATTAGTGTCTAAGGACTAGAATAGATCAAATATTATTTAAGTAATTTATTTCTAATATTGGTATTTGATTAAATTAGTTTTAGAGAAATTTAAATTGTTGACTTAATTTATATATTACGACTATTTTTTTGAATATAATATTTTTATATTTTTAATATAATTTTTTTAAATTTATTTTCTTTCTTAGATATATGTATCACCTTTTTTTCTCATTTTATATTTCATATTAGTAATGTAATTATTAAAAAAATATCTATTTAAAAACATATTAAAACATCACTATTTAAAAAAAAGGAAAAGATATGTGAAAAATAGGAAAACAAATTAAAACATCACTATTAGAAAAAAAACTGTTAATATTCGTATGAATGGGACTGGGATTGTGGAATATATATGGATATAAAAAAAATTATAGTACGATTGTATAATAAAAAATAATCATATATATATATATATAACAAAATAATTATAACAAAAAAAATAATTAATATATGTGATTTAAATGTTTTTAATAATAACCAGTAACATGGAGTTTAACAAAATATAATTCATATATTTTTTTATTTATGTATATGTATAGAATTATTTATGTACATGTATATATATTAAAAAAAACTACCGTGATATATATAGAATTGTTTAACAAAATTAATATATACGTATACATAAATACAAAAACTATTATAATTTTTGAAAATTACACATAAATTCTTTTTTTTTCTCAAATAAATTTATTCTAATTATATTACAATTAGCTCATGAATAATGTATGATTATATTAATTTAAAAAAATATCTTTATTATAATTATATCAAATTAATATTCAATACGTTATTAAATTATTTATCAATCATCGATATTTTTAATCATTCTAATTATATCAATTAATATAGTTCTAATTCTCATTCAAATATAATAATTTTATTAGAAAATAGTTAATGCACATATTAATAATGACTTATTTAATTTGATATCAATTAGTAAATAATAATAATAATAATAAAGCATGGAGGGAAATGATAATAATTTTGCTAAGTTCTAATTAGCCGTTAGCACGGATATTATAAAAAATATTAAATTAACCCGTGATAATTACTAAAACTATAATCTTACGATTATTATAATAATGATATGATAATAGCATCGGTAGTAGTAATCATAATAAGAATATTTGATTTTAATCATAAAATAATCAAATCTTATGATATTAATAATGTACATTGATTTTAAATATTTTTAGTCATTTTAATTATATTAATTTTAAAAATATTAATATAATTCTAATTCTTTTTTATTATCCAATAATAATAATAACTTGAAAAATTCGTATATAAACTATTTCAATTATCCGTGTATTATTATTAAAATTTTATTTATATATCTACTTAATATACTAAAATTGGGTTTTTCCCCAACTAATGGAAGTGGGGTGTCGATTCCTCATAAATCTATTTTTCGCGAAAATGAATGTATTATTTTCTCTTCTAAGTTTATTTTATAAAAATATCTTTATTATAATCATATTATAATTAGCATTTAAGTAATAATGCATAATTATACTAACTTAGAAAAATATCTTTATTTTTAGAAAGTACTATTCTCATGTAATAAAAGCAATATTCTCTCTTTTAAAATTATTTTTAGAAAAATATCTTTATTATAATTATATTATAATTAGTATTTAATAAATAATACATTATTATACTAATTTAAAAAATATATTTATTTTTAAAAAGTACTATTCTCGTGTAATGAAAGCACTATTTTCTCTTCTAAAATTATTTTTAGAAAAATACCTTTATTATAATTATATTACAATTAGCATTTAATGAATAATGCATGATTATACTTATTTAGAAAAATATTTTTATTATAATTATATAAAATAATTAATCTATCTACTTAATATACTAAAACTGGGTTTTTCTCCAACTACTAAATGTGACGTGTCGATCTCTCATGCCTCTATTTTCCCTCCAAAATGAATAAAATTTTTTCTATTCTAAATTAATTTATAAAAAATATCTTTATTGTAATTATATTATAATTAATACTTAATGAATAATATATAATTATATTAATTTAGTAACATATCTTCATTATAATTATATCAAATCAATATTTAATGCACTATTAGACTACTTATCAATTATCAATTAAAAATACTTTTAATAATTTTAATGACAATAATAATCTCAATAATAGTAATAATAACAAGTTTAATCACCCGTGCCATGCACGTGATAAGATTAAAATTATAATTTTAAGTTGTTATGTTAAATTTTATTTTAATTATAATAATTTAATTAATAAAAAAATAACTTGTATGCGTTGTTTTTCTTTTCTTAATATAGTGTTAATTGTATTAACTATAAAATAGTTATTTAATCTACTTTTTTCAATAAATCAGGTATATATACTCAATATGACCATAAATAATTTAGTAATACTTAAATCTACCAACAAAGTTTTATATGTTAGTATACTGTGAAGTAAAAAAATATCAAAATCAGCTCAAAATGAAGAACAAATTAATAGAGAATCCTAATGTAGAAAGTTTTGTAATAAACAATAAATAATTTAAACCTACTGAATAACAATTCAATGCTATCCTTTGATACCTGCAAAATATATACATGAAACAACACTGTATCAATGTTTGTATATAAAATTATATGATTAACGTAATTATAAAATTATTTGTCAAAGAATAAAATTATACAAATTTTTATGATAATTTTAATATTCTCAAACTATTAATGTACAATAAGAATTCATCTATTAGTTCCTAGAATTTCTAAATTTTTTTAAGTGATAGTAATAAATTTTAATAAATAAATAGATTTAGTAAGACATTTTGTTATTACCTTTTTATTATAGGCTCTCAAAAACTTCTCTATATACCACATTCATCGTGCAGTAATTTTCAAGTGTATTAACCCGTGTCATGCACGTGATAAGATTAAAATTATAATTTTAAATTATTTTGTTAAGATTAATTTAAATTATAATTATTTGATTAATAAAAATATTAACATGTTATGTATTATTTGTTTTTTCTTAAGCTAGTGTTAAATATATTAACTCTAAATAGTTATTAGTTGGTTTTAGTAATCTACTTTTTTCAATAAATCAAACATATATACTCAATGTGACGATAAATAACTTAATAATACTTCGACCCACCAACAAATTTTTATATGTTGTTTTACTGTCAAATAAGAACATATCAAAATTAGCTCAAAATAAATAATAAATTATTAGAGAATTCTAATGCACAAAATTCTCTAATAAACAATGAATAATTTAAATCTACTAAAAAACAACTCAACACTTTTCTTTGATGCCTGCAAAACATATACCTAAAATAATATTATATCAATGTTAGTATATAGTTTTACAATCATCGGCCGTATTTACTATACACGACTCCTTCTTAAAAGTTATTCTATACACGTGTGCAGTCGAAAGATAAATTACTGAACTTTATTTTATTTTTCTAAATTATTATAATTATGCATTATTCATTAAATACTAATTGTAATATTGTAATATAATTATAATAAATATATTTTTCTAAAATAAATTTAGAAGAGAGAATAGTACTTTCATTTTGGAGGGAAAATGAATTCATGAGAAATTGACACCTCTCTTTTATTAGTTGATAATGTATTAAATATTGATTTTATATAATTATAATAAAAATATTTCTCTAAATTAGTATAATCATGCATTATTCGTTAAATGTTAATTGTAATATAATTATAATAAATATATTTTTTAAAATAAATTTAGAAAAAAAATAGTAATTTCATTTTAGAGAAAAAATGAATTCACGAGGAATTAACACCTCACTTTTAGTAGTTTGAGAAAAAATTCCAGTTTTAGTATATTTTGTCATTATTATACATTTTTCTCTAATCATATATCCACTGTTTTCTTTTCTTTGTTTCAGCATTTTGAACCTGGGTTTAACTTCTCGTAGTTCTCACTTCTCAGTCATTCTATTAGATGTAGTTGATAACTATTGAAATTCTTTGATTAATATAGAAGAAAAATATATTATTATATGATAGAATTAATATGAGTATATTTTATTATTAAATAAACAAAGTTAATATAAAATAAAATTATACATAAAAAAATAAAGAAAATAAAATTAAAATAGCAAAAGTGATAAAAAGATTATTTTTATAATTTTATTTTGTCATTTTTATGTATAGAAGATTAGAAAATAGTAATTTTTTAACTAAATTAATTTATATTTGTTGTATTCAATTTAAATAAGTAATAAATTATCTTATTTTAATTTATTCCTTAAATTTATATATCATAAAAATTAAATCAAATAATTAATATACATAATTTTAAATTGTGTGATACTTAAATATCTATTCAAATTAATTAGTTGATATAATTAATTCATCGTAATGAATTGACTTTAATGAGTTAAACAAAATAATACAGAAACATGCTACGTTGATTCATCATTAAAGATAAAAATTCGATTTTTATATGATAGGATAGATAATATAATAGACGGCGAGAAAGAGAAAGATAAACATTTTAGATCCTAAGTTGTTTCATTTGAATGTTACAATGTGGGTATCACATTATTTTACTTATTCTACCCTATGGACCCTTTTGTAACATTATTCAGTATCAATAGAATTTCACTACCTTTGAGTACTAAATTAAAATTCAAAATGAAACTAAAAAAAAGTAAAGAGTATAAAATTATTGATTGAAAAATACTCTAAATAATAAAAAGCCAAATTAACTTTAATATTAAATTCATTAATACGATTTTAATTTTATATAATAGTTAGAAAATATATTAGTAAAAGCAAATGGAAGAATAGCTTTAATTAGTATTTGATAAAATATTCATTTAGAATAATTAAAAAATATAAAATATGATATTATTAAAAATAATACATTTTTATGTTAAAAAAATTATATTTAAATAAAATATTTATAAAATATAAAATTTAGAGTAACATAGCTTTATAAACATTAATCATTAATCAATTATAAACTAACATAAAATTATAATATAATTTATTTATGAAAAAATAATCAATAATTAATATTAATAAATATAAAAATCATCCAAACACTTTAATTAAAAGTATGAATGGTTAATTATTATTCATTATTAATAATATTTTGTTCATAAAAAAACTGAAAATATAATTATTTAAATTTAGGTTTTAGAAAAATAAACGTATAAGTAACAAATGATCTATTTTATCATGTATATTATAAATTAATAAATTAAACTAACTGATATAATGAATTATAATTAATTAATTGGTATAAATTATAATAAATTATATGATATTTAAAAAAAATAAAATGAATAAAAGAGTAAAAAAATAGAAGAATAGAAGACTACAATAAAATAAATTGAATGTAAATTTTATATCACATCTGCTTCAATAATAATAAATAAAAATACATCAACTTAATATCTAAGAAAAAAGGATGAGATAAAATCATAACACAATTCTAAAAGAAAAGTTTAAATTAAACCATAATATCATTGCACAACACAAATTAAAAGTAATTTCACACTACAAAATACCACACAAATAGATAAAAGACTTAAGCTTAATTATGGATTTTTTATTTATTTATGCAAACATGATAACACCATGGTCTATAAATGCTTAATGGATAACATATCATATATTGCTCTAAATGATGAGCACGGGAGTTGAAGAGTGTGTGCTGATGTGTGTTCATGATAGTTATCTTCTTGTGACGGCGCCTCATAGGAAGAAAAAGAATTGTTGTAAAAGCTACCCAATGAAAGAGTAATTGGTAAATGAATGATATTTTCTTCTAGCATATATGGTCTTTTATAGCGGTAAAATAAAAATGGAATGAATAAAATTTGTATTTTAATATTAGAAATAGAATTTGATATTTATCCTAATAAAATTAAATAACTAATTAGTTATATTTAAATAAATAAAATAAATTAAATAAAAATATTTTTAAGAATTAATCAAATCAATTAGTCAATACAAATAATTAGTATAATTAATTTTATTTGATTTATTGAATTCAAAAAATAAATTAGAAAATAATTGATTGAATTAATTAGTTGATATAATTAATTTATTATAATTGATTGGATTTAATGAATTAAAAAATAAATAGGAAAACATAGGAGATAGTGATTTTTTTAACTAAATTAATATGTATTTATTGTATTTAATCAGTATAAGTAACAAATCATCTATGTTATTATATATCTTATTTAATCTTGCATGGCACGGGTAATTATAAATTATATTTTGATTTCTAATTATTTACGTACATTAATGATTAAAATATATAACATAAATATTGTAATTATTATAATTCTATGATATAATTATAATTAACATATTTTATCATAATTAAATATTGATTTGATATAATTATAATGAAAATACTTTCTCAAAATAATATAATCCACTAATTATTTGGCAATAAACCTTAATATGATTTTTTACATCTCCGCTATGGGAAATAACTACTTAGATATAATATGTAATATATTACTACCTTAATAAGTTAAGGCACAAACACAGGATTTAATTAAGGTGATTGAAACTTTCACCAGACAGAATATGACCTCAATGAAATAAAAAAGGGTATTCGATTTTGCATTAATTAGCTATTCGAAAAAATAACATACTCATTCATTATTCATGTTCCATTATATTTTTTAAATAATATATAGAAAACATATATCCTGTGTATAAAAATGTGACTATTAGTAATTTTATTAATAAACTTTTTTTAAACTATTACTAATTTCAATTTTAATAGAAAATATGAGGAAATAATTTTACTTGCCATAAATAATATACTAAAACTGCTAGTATATTATCTTCTATATGGTTAATTGAATTTATCAATGATTTTTCCGTGTAAATCGTTATTACCCAATTTTTAATAACTACTTAATATACAAAATTTGAAATTGAAAATTGTTATTACTAATTCAATTAATTGGTTAATTGAATAATAATTGTCAAATTATTAAGGTGCAAAATCATTGATTTACTTAATAGATTTTCATATATTATTTATATTTCAAGTAATAATTTGAAATTATATTATTTACCCAGTTAATAATACTATTATTAATAATTATTTTTTGCATTAATTTTTAAATCAATTATTAAATAATTATTTTTGTTAAGATAATTGTTTATAAATTATTTCAAATTATATTTTGTTAAGATATAATTATTTAGATTATTACTCATGGCACGGGTATAATTTCATTTTATACTAATTAATCAATTATAATTATATGACACGGGTGTAATTTTAATTTTATCCACCAATTATTGGCAAATAAATTTTATTTCAATTATAAATAAAATCTGTTTTTATTGGCAAATAAATTGTCTTTAGGTCAATGATTTAATATATGTGTAGGTTCATTTTTTTGTCAAATATAATGAAAATACAAATAAAGAAATAAAGGATAAAAATAAACTTAATAATATCTGACACTACTTTATTTTATTAAATTATTTAAAAATACCAAATCTACAAAAAGTAATCGTAATATATAAATTGAGGCAATAATTTAAAATTCTATAATTATAATTTAATCAAATACTAATAGTAAAACCAAATTACCTAAACAATATTGAACATATTCTAGTCCTTAGTCACGTAGAGTATAGAATCATTATTGTAACGACAACCAACTGAAATAACATCGTAAGTTTCAATATTTAGAATTCGTGCAAAATCAGACCATCCTCTTGTTAGATAAGCTTCATCATTTGCTATCCATGCAATGCGGCAAGGTATAGAATTGTCACACCGAGAAATCAAACTAACTCTTATTCCCCTCAATGGCATTGCATGCATGCAAAAGAAAGCTGGTAATTTCTGAAAAAAATCAAAATATGTTAAAAAATTATTCTAATAATGAACAGCTTAAACTAAGAAAATTTAAATATATTACCAATAGTTGAAATTGCATATTTGAATTTGTCACGAATTTAGCAAAACTGAACTGAAACTGAGGGAATTCAATTTCATTATATGCTCCACTTCGAAGATTTTCGGGCAGACGTAAAAAGC
The DNA here is from genome assembly GCF_003086295.3 of Arachis hypogaea. Lineage (NCBI taxonomy): Eukaryota > Viridiplantae > Streptophyta > Magnoliopsida > Fabales > Fabaceae > Arachis > Arachis hypogaea. The sequence continues at coordinate 131,416,112 of NC_092038.1, forward strand.
ATGGAGGGGATGGAACTTGAACTTGCCCTATAAAATTTCGTGGATGCAATTCCTCAATAAAAAATCGAGCTCCTCCTAAGAAATCTAACTTTAACCACATTCTATTGGGTTAGTCATAATAGGTGAGTAGATCCAACCATCCTTCGGTAAAGTAGAGACTATTGCCTCTTCTTTAAACGCTTATATCCATGTAGTTGGAACCCGAATCAGTGAAGACAACTCGATGAGGTATTTCATGGATGTGATGCATTGTAAATGATTGTGGCAAAAGACAATCGAACTGGAATATTAGACGATAAGAATAACTTAGAGTAACAACAAATAAAAAATTATCAAAAAAAATAATATAATAGAATGAGTATATGAAAAATATTATAAAAAATTATAAATTGTACCTTAAAATGATCAACTTCAATAAAAAACGAAGAATACATTCTTATTCTATGAAGTAGTAAAAAAATACTAAATATAAAATTATGAATTGACTCTCAAATTTAGATTCATGTATCACAGGAAAACACTATATATAGACTTTAGTAAAACAAAAATAAATATATAAATACCTATTATTAAGGTAATTTTTTAATAATGCATTAAATTTTGATTTGATACCATTATAATGAAGATATGTTTTTAAATTAGTATAATTATATATTATTCATTAAATATTAATTACAATATAATTATATTAAAGATATTTTTTATAAAATAATTTAAAAAATTATTTGATATACGTGAATCGGGTAACAAAGATTTTTTATTATTATTATTATTATTACTATTATTGATATTATTATTATCATTAAAATTATTAAAAGTATTTTTAATTGATAATTGATAAGTAATTTAATAGTGCATTAAATATTGATTTGATATAATTATAATGAAGATATGTTGCTAAATTAGTATAATTATATATTATTCATTTAGTATTAATTATAATATAATTACAATAAAATAATTTAGAATAGAAAAAAAAATTATTCGTTTTGGAGGGAAAACGGAGGCATGAGAGATCGACACGTCACCTTTAGTAATCGGGGGAAAACCCAGTTTTAGTATATTAAGTAGATAATAATAAATCTTTGTTACCCGTGATATGATGAAATTATTCACGTTTATCAATTAATTTTTCTAAATTATTTTATAAAAAATATCTTTATTATTATTATATTGTAATTATAATTTAATGAATAATATATAATTATATTAATTTAGAAACATATCTTCATTATAATTATATCAAATCAATATTTAATGAATTATTAAACTACTTATCAATTAACAATTAAAAATACTTTTAATCATTTTAATAATAATAATAATAATATCAATAATAGTAATACTAATAATAAAAAATATTTGTTACCATGATATGATGAAATTATTCACGTATATATCAATTAATTATTCTATATTATTTTATCAAAAATATCTTTATTATAATTATATTATAATTAATATTTAATGAATAATATATAATTATACTAATTTAGGAATATACATTCATTATAATTATATCAAATCAATATTTAATGCATTATTAAAAAATTATCTTAATAATAAGTAATTTACATATTTATTTTTGTTTTACTAAAGTCTATATATAGTGTTTTCCTGTGGTACATGAATCTAAATTTGAGAGTCAATTCATAATTTTATATTTAGTGTTTTTTTTTACTACTTCATAGAATAAGAATGTATTATTCGTTTTTTTATTAAAGTTGATCATTTTAAGGTACAATTTATAATTTTTTATAATATTTTTCATATACTCATTCTATTATATTATTCTTTTGATAATTTATTATTTGTTGTTACTCTAAGTTCTTCTTATCGTCTAATGTTCCAGTTCGATTGTCTTTTGCCACAATTATTTACAATGCATCATATCCATGAAATATCTCATCGAGTTCTCTTCACTGATTCAGGTTCCAACTATATGGATGTAAGCGTTTAAAGAAAGGGCAATAGTCTCTACTTTACCGAATGATGGTTGGATATACTTACCTATTATGACCAACCTAATGGAATGTGGTTAAAGCTAGATTTCTTAGGAAGAGCTCGGTTTTTTATTGAGGAATTGCATCCACAGAACTTTATAGGGCAAGTTCAAGTTCCATCCCCTCCATGCTTTTTACGTCTGCCCGAAAATCTTCGAAGTGAAGCACATAATGAGATTCAATTTCTTCAGTTTAAGTTCAGTTTTGCTAAATTCGTGACAAATTTAGATATGCAATTTCAACGATTGGTAATATATTTAAATTTTCTTATTTTAAGTTGTTCATTATTAGAATAATTTTTTAACATATTTTGATTCTTTTTCAGAAATTACCAGCTTTCTTTTGAATGATTTTGCACGAATTCTAAATATTGAAACTTACGATGTTATTTCAATTGGTTGTCATTATAAGAATGATTCTATACTATACGTGATTAAATTATAATTATAGAATTTTAAATTATTGCCTCAATTTATATATTATGAATATTTTTTTGTGGATGTGCTATTTTTAAATAATTTAATAAAATGAAGTAGTGTCAGGTATAATTAAGTTTATTTTTATCCTTTATTTTTTTATTTGTATTTTCATTATATTTGACAAAAAATGCAACCGACATGTATATTAAATCGTTGATCTAAACACAATTTATTTGCCAATAAAAATAGATTTTATCTAAAAAAATAATGAAACATGAATAATGTATGATTATGTTATTTCTTCGACTAGCTAATTAATGCAAAATCGAGTACCCTTTTTTATTCGATTGAGGTCATATTTTGTTTGGTGAAATTTTCAATCACCTTAATTAAATCCTGTCTTTGTGCCTTAACTTATACAGGTAGTAATATGTTACATATTATTTGGTATATCTAAGTAGTTATATCCCATAGCGGAGATGTAAAAATCATATTAAGGTTTTTTGCCAAATAATTAGCTCATGAATAATATATAATTATATTATTTTGGAAAAATATTTTCATTATAATTATATCAAATCAATATTTAATTATGATAAAATATGTTAATTATAATTATATTATAGAATTATAATAATTACGATATTTATGTTATATATTTTAATTATTTATGTAAGTAAATAAAATACAAATCAATCAAATCAGATTATCACAGTAAATAATATGTTGTATATTATTACGGAAAATAATCCGTGAATAAAATTAAAATTATACCCGTGCCATATAATTATAATTTATTAATTGGTATAAAATGAAATTATACCCGTGCCATGAGTAATAATCTAAATAATTATATCTTAACAAAATATAATTTGAAATAATTTATAAATAATTATCTTAACAAAAATAATTATTTAATAATTGATTTAAAAATCAATGCAAAAAATAATTTTTAATAATAGTATTATTAACTGGGTAAATAATATAATTTTAAATTATTACTTGAAATATAAATAATATATGAAAATCTATTGAGTAAATCAATGATTTTGCACCTTAATAATTTAACAATTATTACTCAATTAACCAGTTAATTGAATTAGTAATAACAATTTTCAATTTCAAATTGTGTATATTAAGTAATTATTAAAAACTGGTAATAACGATTTACACGGAAAAATCATTGATAAATTCAATTAACCATATAGAGTTTAATATACTAACAGTTTTAGTATATTATTTATGGCAAGGAAAATTATTTGCTCAAGTTTTCTAATAAAATTGAAATTAGTAATAATTTAAAAAAAGATTTATTAATAAAATTACTAATAGTCACATTTTTATACGCATGATATATGTTTTTTATATATTATTTAAATTTATGTTTTATATAACAATAATTTTATATACATTTATATATCACTTTTTTTAATGTATTCTTAAAAATATTGACATATAATTAATATAGATAACATATATACTTAATAAATATCTTTATTAAATTAATTATAACGATTAATAAAGATAAAAACATAAGTATAATCTAATTATAGCAAGAATTCTCATCAAAGTAATTGACTAATAATTTGAATATAATTGACTAATAATAATAATATTATATGGACATAAAATTAATTAGTTAACAAATTGAATTTAGCTTATGGAGTTTTATTTTTTACTCAAATTTTTAAGCATTTCAGATATTTATTTTTTATATTTATGATAACTTTTGACCATAAAAAGAAAAAAATTAGTTTTAATTGTTTCCTATTTTATTTATATACAATCATAATTAAATTTGATATAATTATAGTAAATCTCTATAATTATAGCAATATAAAAATGCTTCATATATAGCAATAATATTATACATATTTATATATCTCCTCTTTTATTTTTTTTTTCAAAATTTTGGCATATAATTAATGTAGACAATATATAATATTAAACTGTTTTGTTATGCATATATATGAATTTATAAAATACCCCGTATAATTTATACGTATGACATAATACATATGTCAAAAAAAGATTTCATATTTTTTGTTAACCACTGTTTTGTTATATGAAATTGTAATTTAAATTAAATAATTTCTATTTATATAAAAGTTAATTTGGCTTTTTATTATTTAGAGTATTTTTCAATCAATAATTTTATACTCTTCACTTTTTTTTCAGTTTCATTTTGAATTTTAATTTAGTACTTAAAGGTAGTGATATTCCATTGATACTGAAATAAAGTTACAAATTAAAAGAGTCCATTGGGTAGAATAAGTAAAATAATGTGATACCCACATTGCAACATTCAAATAAAACAACTTAGAATCTAAAATGTTTATCTTTCTCTTTCTCGCCGTCTATTATATTATCTATTCTATCTATTCTATTATATAAAAATCGAATTTTTACCTTTAATGATAGAATCAACGTAGAATGCTTCTGCTTTATTTTGTTTAACTCATTAAAGTCAATTCATTATGGTGAATTAATTATATCAACTAATTGATTTGAATAGATATTTAAGTATCACACAATTTAAAATTATGTATATTAATTATTTGATTTAATTTTTATGATATATAAATTTAAGGAATAAATTAAAATAAGATAATTTATTACTTATTTAAATTGAATACAACAAATATAAATTAATTTAGTTAAAAATTTACTATTTTCTAATCTTCTATACATAAAAATGACATGCACGTGTTATGAAATGCATAACTCGTAAACAAGATATCAGATCCCATCTTCTTCTTCTACTTATTCGGCTTCTTCTTCTACTTTCTTCTACTCGTGTTCTCTCTTCTTTGGTATGAAGTAAAAAATTTTGGTAGTGAAGTTTCTGTTTTTGTTTAGGTGAGTGAGAGAAATGGATGATAGAATTCTTTTAAAAGTGTATTATTTTGGTCAGATTTTGTTACAAACATCCGAATGAGTAAAATTTATTTGTGAAAATCCGTTAGATGTTGTTATTCCCTTCACAATCTCATTTGAAGAGCTCAGATGTGTGATCTGTGAGAAGATAGATTTTGAGATGTCAAGGAAAATATTATATATTTTATACAGATATCCCATACCGGTGTTTGGTGGATTCGTCCAATTCCGTTCCTGACGAGGAACTCCCTGAACACAACTGAACTGTCGCCTATACCAATCAGTTGCATGCCATTCAATGCATTCAAAAGACACCAATGACACCGTAGCACTCCACACAACCGAGTGCATGTAGATGTCTGCAGGAATTATGTCCAGATCCACGCGATTCACAGCATAAGCAACCCACACAAACTGAAAAAAATTAACGAGATTGATGATTACAATCCAAATAACAATAACACTAAACCCGAACCAAATACTTCTTTAATAAAAATATACTTGGCCTTCCTGAAGATCATCCAAGGCCTTCCTAAAGTGAGCAAGTATAAGATACCTAAAGCATCGGTTCCCACGCTTCCAGTTACGCCACCTAATATGACTTGTTTCATTAACAAAATTGGATTCTAAATATGAAGATACGGAGTAAATGTAAGATATTTTGCAAGTGGAAAACTGCAGGGTTCCCTAGGAACCGACGCTAGATATGGCTGGCGGATCCAAGCCCAAACGAGCAGAAGTGTTAGTGGACCGTCGATCTCTTTACAGTCAAAATAAAATGCCTTGCATAACGCCCTATACAGGTGTGCTAAGCATGCCGATCCCCAACTGTACTGTCCGATACTGCCAAAATCACGAAGCAAAGGCAGAAATTTCCAGTGTACAAATGCTCCAGACTTGTCTCCAAACAAGATTGTACCGATCAACAACATAATGTGACACTTCACATACCTCTGTATACTGTTTTCATCAGTCAACTGTAAACATTCTTTTAGATCACGAAGCCACGTCAGTTTTATGCAACTTTCTCTATGGTCTGACTTTCTCGATGCAATGCCAAATTGGTGCAAACACTCCGCCTCTAAGGCTTCAAACTACTCATAGTCATCCCTGTGACTGGAAGACCGTCCGTCGGAAGACCAAGAATTATAGCCACATCTTTCAGTGTTACAGCACATTCACCAATCGGAAGGTGAAAGGTATGTGTGTCTGGATACTACCTTTCGACTAAAGCATTTACCAGTGCTTTTTGATATTAGGCTATTCCAATCTGGGACGCATGATAAAAATCAGTAAATCGTAAATGCTTCTCCACCTTATTATTATACCGATCTAGAAGAATAGGGTGATCACATGTCAACATCTGTGAACTCTACAAAAATATATATTATTAGTCAAATTATTAACAATTACTAATTTACTATTAAAATATAATAAATTTCTAGAGCAACTAATTTAGTAAACTCATGCTAATTTTTTTGTTAATTACCCAATTTAGTAATTACTATGTTAACCTACCAATTAATTAACTATCATTATTAAGCATTTTTCACCATTAATTCAACAACAAATATTAATTGAAATCACACAACTATTATAGATAATTTTACTAAATCTAATTAAAACAATTTTACTAATCCAATTTACTAAGTAATAATATTTTAAGTTTTAAATTTAATTGATTATCTGAGAAATTATTTCTAACTTACTAATAATAATAATTAATATATACTTTCAATTTTTATTTAACTAATATTCCACTGTAATATTAAAATTTCACTTACAACAATATATTTATGTGAATTAAAAAGTTAACAATGAATAAATAATTATTATCGAAAAACAAGCACATTATATTATATTTTACAATACCTAATTATTAATCAAAATCATCAACATTATTCCAAATAATTCGGCACCGATTTAATTTATTGTTACGAAAAATTACTATAATTTATAAAATTATAATTTCTAAAATTAATTATAAAAGTTAATTAATTCATTATAATTTCTAAAATTATTACAAAAAATTCTAAACATGTATTTTTTACTAATCTATCATATTAATCTAACTCAAATATTATCATTGATTACAATATTCTCTAACTATATTTACATATATATTTCTAACTATTATTTAAACATATTTATTCTTAAATTTCTATCAATAATAATAATAATAATAATAATAATAATAATGTTACTAATATATATTCCTAAGTTAAAACTACTAACAACAATTATAATTAAATTTTTAACAATAATAATTATAATTCTAAAATATAAAAAAAATTTAATAAATAAACTTACATAATCAAGATAGCCGAGATATTTTACAATATAAAATTCAAAACGATCAATATCTTTATATTTTTTTTTGGCATTTTAATTTTTTTTTAATGAAGTAGTAAAGGAAGCGGAACTTGTCGAAGGATGAAGAAGAAAAGAGAATGTCTACTAGGTGGGGATGAAAGAGAAATTCTGAAAATAACTCGGTGTAGATGGAGTAAAAGGGATATATTGGGTTAAGAGGACACCGTTGTGGGAAGCAAGACGTAAGCGATACGTGGCTGGAGTGAACAATTTGAACCGTCCGATTTTTCTTACGCTGCTGAGCTGAACAATTCGAACTGTCCAATTTCTCTTACGCTGACACCACACACAAATAAATCATACCTGATCCTCATAATGGGGTCTTATCCTATTCTAGCCTCCATAATAAAATTAAAAAATAAGAAAATAAAGGATAAAATTAATAATTTTTTTTACTTAATTTTCTAAAAATAATCAATAATCATAAACGTGAAGTACAAAAATTATAAATTTTAGTTTTTCTTAAACGTAAGTTTAAAGACAGAATCATTTATACATTCAAAAAATAAAAATTACCAAATATAAAATGAAATTTTCAAGAAACTCAAATGTAGTTCTCTCCTTTTCTCTCTAAAAGCGTTTGTCAAATACACCAATAATTATTGATACGGTGAGTTGGGGATATATGCGGAAAAGAAAAGTTTGGCGCAATTTTTTTTTTCTTCAGTCCCGTTCCGCGGGTTCAAGTTAAAATACTAAAAGTACTAAAGAGGCATCAGCGCCAAAAGAACCCTAATTGTTCCCTCTCTTCGAAGTTCGAAGAGCTCTTTCTACGTTCTTCTCCAGTCTTCTTCTCCGCCACCACATTCCATAGCATTTTTCAGTGATCTGAAAACTCCATTAACCAAATTCACACTCCATTCTCCTTCATACTTGTACCGTCTGACACTGTAACCCTTCGTACACAGTCAATTAGGCCCCAGAAGAAGTTATTGAACGAAAAGAGAGAAAACAAAAAACCCTAACTTCTTCCGACGCTCGAACTGAACAGAGGAACTTCTTCAAATCCTACTGAAGGAACTGAGCGAAACGGAACGAAACGAAGCGAGTGTCTTTCGCCGACTTCGACCTTCCACTGTGAACGACTTCGGTATTTACTTCAAACTCTTAATTCCGCTGAAATCGCGCACCCTTTCGTACTTTTCTGCTCGTTCATCGTTTTCATTTTTTTTCTCTTTTTCCTCCTCCTATTTAAACCTGTTGTGAGTTTCGAGGTTTTGTGTGTGTTTTGGGTTCTCCAGTGTCAGAACTGCAAAACGACTGAAGGCGGTGCTTGTTTCATACGCCTTAAGCGCCTGCCGTGGAACTGATTCCCAGCGGATGCTTGCAAATACGGTGTGTTGTAGTTGCAGAAGTGATGGTTTGTGAAATCTTCTTTTATTTATAGAAAAAAGAATGGGGAAGTGAAACCCTAGATTTCATTTCAGAAAATACGAACAGTTTTTTTTGCTGTTCTCAAAATTTTTGTGCCTGTTGGCTGTAAAATTTGCAAATTAATATTCGCTCAAGAATTATGAATATTGGCTGGGATCTCTTTGGTTTGGAGTCAAGTGAAATGTTTGATCTAGTTTCTCCTAAAGTTTTGCGCTTGTGTGTCTTGGTTTACAGTTCTGCATTTGAGATTTTTTGCTGTTTTGGTTTGTGAACTGCATGCTGATTGATTTTATGTGATGTTTTTTGTTGTGCATAGTTCATGTGATTAAGCAGGGTTCAGGCTCTTCGTATAATTATCTTGATTGTTTGCAGGGAATTGTACAAAACTAGTGATGTTATGTTTACTACTACTGTGAATATAGGCTCACTTAGAAGTGGATAAGACAGGAATTCTGTGCTTCTGCCTTCTGGATTGCTGCTGCTACCTCAACTGTGTCATTACTAATACCGTGGAAGAAAATTTGCGTTCTGCACACCAAACTGGAATTTGCCAAAATTTCTCCCTCGAAAGGTCCTACTTACTGGAATCATTCATAGTATATGCTCTTATGGTGTGCACACAATTTTCATTTGCTACCTGGATGTGGTAACAGTTTTTGGAACTTTGCTGTTTGCTGTGTTGACAACTGAACCATACATCTGGCCTGTATGTATTGGGGACTAAAGTGACATATCAGTTTATTTTCTATTTTGTTGAGTGTTTCTGATATGTGCAATGAAAAATCCAACTGCATTGCAATTACTTGTTTTGACATGCCAAATGATAATGGAATAAATTCCAATCCTAGTGTACTCTGGTTCCATATTATGCTTTATGACCGAACTTGTTGAGATAGGAATTTGTTGGACAATTTGTTGGTCTATCTACCCATATTATGTGTTCTCCAAAGAGAATAGTAATCATATTAGCATCCATAACTGCTTGTTCAGAATCTTTATTTACAAATTTTCCCTGTTCTTTCAGAGAGATAATACACCATGGTTGAGCTTAGGAATGGAAGTGCCCAAGCTGCCAATGGAAAATCTAGCGCTGCTGGATCTGCATATTCTATTGATCTGAATGCATTTCAAACCCGACTTAAGTTGTTCTATTCACACTGGGATGAACAAAGAACGAATCTCTGGGGCTCCTCGGATGCAATTGCTGTTGCATGTCCGCCACCTTCAGAAGATCTGCGATACCTGAAATCAACTGCACTAAATTTATGGTTGCTTGGGTTTGAATTCCCGGAGACAATTATGGTCTTCATGAAGAAGCAGATCTATATCTTATGCAGTCAAAAGAAGGCATCTATACTGGAAACTGTGAAAAAACCTGCCAGAGAGGCGGTTGGTGTGGACCTTGTTTTACATGTCAAACTGAAAAATGATGATGGAACTACTCTAATGGATTCTATATTTCGTGCCATCCGCACTCAATCAAAGGCTGATGGGCATGACTCTGTTACTGTTGGATACATACAGAGAGAGGCTCCTGAAGGGAAGTTGCTTGAAACATGGGCTGATAAATTAAAGAATACAGAATTTCATCTGATTGATGTGTCCAATGGGTTTTCTACATTGTTTGCTGCAAAGAGTAATGAGGAGCTTATATCAATTAAGAGAGCAGCATATCTGACCACTAGTGTGATGAAAAACTTTGTGGTTTCGAAACTTGAAAATGTAATTGACGAAGAGAAGAAAGTTAGTCATTCCGCATTGATGGAGGAGACTGAAAAAGTCATACTTGAACCCTCAAAAGTCAATTGTAAATTGAAGGCAGAGAATGTTGATATTTGTTACCCCCCAATTTTTCAGAGTGGTGGGGAGTTTGATCTAAGACCTAGTGCTGTCAGCAACGATGAATTACTTCACTATAACTCTGCAAGTGTAATTATATGTGCTGTTGGAGCCCGGTATAAGAGTTATTGCTCGAACATTGCTAGGACCTTCTTGATTGATGCAGAGCCTCTTCAGAGTAAGGCTTATGAGGTTCTACTCAAAGCCCATGAAGCTGCCATTGGTTCTTTGAAGCCTGGGAACAAGCTGAATGCCGCTTACCAGGCTGCAGTTTCTGTTGTGGAAAAGGAGGCTCCTGACTTGATTTCCAATTTGACAAAATCAGCTGGGACAGGCATTGGCATTGAGTTTCGTGAGTCTGGATTGAATCTTAATGCTAAAAATGAGCAGATAATAAAGGAAGGCATGGTTTTCAACGTGTCCCTTGGATTTCAGAATTTACAGTGTGAGAGCAGTAAGTCTAAGAACAAGAACTTCTCTCTGTTGCTTGCTGACACAGTCATCATCAGCAAAGATAAGACAGAGGTTGTGACTTTGATGAGCTCAAAGGCTCTAAAGGATGTGGCTTATTCATTCAACGAGGACGAAGAAGAGGAAAGGCCAAGTAAAAGATCCCGTGGGATTGATGGAGAGCCCGTTGTGTCTAAGACAACTCTTAGATCAGACAATCATGAAGTTTCAAAGGAGGAACTTAGAAGGCAGCATCAGGCAGAGCTTGCTCGTCAGAAGAATGAAGAAACTGCAAGACGGCTTGCTGGTGGTGGAAGTGAGAGTGGAGAAAACAGGTCATCTGTGAGGACTACTGCAGATCTGGTGGCATACAAGAACATAAATGATGTTCCCCCTCCTAGAGAGATGATGATTCAGGTTGATCAGAAGAATGAAGCAGTTCTTCTGCCTATAAATGGAAGCATGGTGCCTTTTCATGTGGCTTTCATTCGAACTGTTTCCAGTCAGCAGGATACCAACCGCAACAACTATATCAGGATTATCTTCAATGTTCCTGGTACACCTTTTAATCCTCATGATGCGAACTCAATGAAGTTTCAGGGGTCTATATATTTGAAGGAGGCTTCATTCCGCTCCAAGGATTCAAGGCACATAGGTGAGGTTGTTCAGTCCATTAAAGCACTGAGGCGACAAGTTGTATCGCGGGAGTCTGAGAGAGCCGAGAGGGCAACCTTGGTCACTCAGGAGAAACTGCAGCTTGCAAATAATAGGTTCAAGCCGATAAGATTGTCTGACCTTTGGATCCGCCCTGTTTTTGGTGGTCGTGGAAGGAAGATACCAGGTACACTTGAGGCACATGCAAATGGGTTTCGATATTCTACCACCAGGCAAGATGAGCGTGTGGATGTGATGTTTGGTAACATCAAGCATGCATTTTTTCAGCCAGCAGAGAATGAAATGATTACGCTCTTGCACTTCCATCTTCACAACCATATTATGGTAGGAAATAAGAAAACCAAGGATGTTCAGTTTTATGTTGAGGTAATGGACATGGTCCAAAATGTTGGAGGGAGTAAGAGGTCTGCCTATGACCCTGATGAGCTTGAAGAAGAACAACGTGAGAGAGAGAGGAAGAATAAGATTAATGTGGAGTTTCAGACTTTTGTGAATAGGGTAAACGATCTTTGGGGACAGCCCCAATTCAATGGCCTTGACCTTGAATTTGATCAACCCCTTAGAGAACTTGGCTTCCCTGGCGTACCTCACAAGTCATCTGTATTCATCGTTCCGACTTCAGCATGCCTTGTTGAACTGATTGAGAACCCTTTCCTTGTTGTGACACTGAGCGAAATTGAGATTGTGAATCTAGAGAGAGTTGGGCTTGGGCAGAAGAATTTTGATATGACTATAGTTTTCAAGGACTTCAAGCGGGACGTTCTTAGGATTGATTCCATCCCTTCCACTTCTCTAGATGGCATCAAGGAATGGCTGGACACAACCGACATCAAGTATTACGAGAGCAGGCTGAATCTGAATTGGCGTCAGATCCTGAAGACAATCACTGATGACCCACAAGGCTTTATTGAAGGTGGCGGCTGGGAGTTTCTGAATCTGGAAGCTACTGATTCAGAATCCGAGAATTCTGAAGAATCGGACAAAGGCTATGAGCCATCGGATATAGAGCCTGAATCTGAAACAGATGATGATGATTCTGACAGTGAATCACTTGTGGAGTCTGAGGATGACGAGGATGAGGATGACTCGGTGGAGGATTCCGAAGAAGAGAAGGGAAAGACATGGGAAGAACTTGAGAGGGAAGCAACGAATGCTGACAGGGAGAAAGGGAATGACTCTGACAGCGAAGAAGATCGGAAAAGAAGGAAGGCGAAAGCATTTGGCAAGTCGCGAGCTGGTCTTAGTGGTGGCATGCCTAAGCGGTCCAAGTTGCGGTAGATCTTGGTTTTCCTTTGATAGTAGTTTCTTGTTTAGTGCAGTGCTTTTTCGTTTTAGCTTTCCTAATTGGGATGCAGAATTCGGGGAATTCTCTAATCCATCCATATATAATGTGGTGTAAGCGGAAATCGATTATCCGATCAAAATGGAACTTATCCAATTTAATAGTTTTAGCATCCATGGGTATTCTTATTACTTTAGATCCGTTTCCATTTTGGATTGATATGAATTTGTAGGAAGCTGTTAATTCGTAGTTTAATATATGATATAATGTTGATTAGTTATATTATTGATCTGGGATGATAAATAGTTTGAATTTATATTTTTCATTTTTAAAAATATTTGAGCAGTTTTTCTATATTTTATTATTTATTTGTTGTATATATTTTATTTCTGGGTACCTGAGTAGCTAAATTGATCTAACTTGGTTTCATTTATATATTTTCTTTTTTAAAATGTTTTATAGCAGGTTTTCCCACCCCAAAGCCTTTCAACATATTGCACTAAAGGTTCACGCATAAATAAACTAGAATGGTTAGGAGAGTTAATTGTAATGTAATGATAGTATAAGATATGATAGTGTGAAATAATTATTTTTGCTTATATAATAATACGTAGTGTACGTATCAAAATTAAATTTGCCAAATTAATTCCCTTGTAATTTTTTTTTGAAAGGTAATTCCCTTAAAATTAAACTGTTATGTGTAGCGTATCACTAGTTCGCCACATCAACCCTTCAAACATTTAAAATATCATCATCTGTATTCCATATTTTAAATTTTTAATGTTATATGTTTGGAGAATTAATAGTGACATTGGTGAAATGCAAATTAATGACGACATAGATGACTAAATAAATAATTTGCTAATTAGTAGATCATTTCAAAGGCCTAAGTAGTTTTAGGGTTCAAAGTGAGTGGAGTTGACTCAAATTAGATTAAACTTAAGTTTGGTTTATAATTTGATTTAGTAATAATTAAGTTTATTTTTTAAACTCAAACTTGATTTACCAAAAGTTCACAAACCGAATCAAATAATAAGATATATAATTTATATCAATAAATTATAATTTATATATTTAAAAAATATTTAAAAAATTAATTTTATATATTTTTTATTTATCAATAAATTATAAATTTTTTATTTATGTCTTACATTAAAATTATATTTAAAAAATATATAAAATTTTAAATAATTAATATATATATATATAATCAAATTAGTTCATGAACTAATGAGCTGAGGTTATCCAAAGTCAAACTCATCTAATTTAATTTATGACTTTAATTCCAGACTCAGCTGACTATTAAGGGTGTGTTTGGCAACCACGTTGAAAAGCACGTTGCAGCTTCTTTAACGCTTCAATTTTTGGTTTGGCTAATTTTTCTATCTGTCAACGCAGAAGTGATTTTGGTTACAAAATCACGTTTACAAGAAGCAATAATTTCTAGCTTCTACGTTGCACTAACTGGCTTTTAGCCATTGACATTTAACCTTTATTTTTTTTACCAACTTTATCATTTATACATAATATTGTATTATTTATAAAATTCTTATTATTTCTCTTTACATGAGCTTTTTTTATTATTTATTATTTATATTTTTTTACTAAAAAAGAGTACTAAAAATACTAAAAATATACTATATAAAAATATATAAGAAAAAATATAAAAAAATTAAATATATATACAAAAATAACATTATAATTTAATGTTATGTCCTTTTTAGTAATTATCCATCTAAAAGTGATTTTAACTAATATTATTCAAACAATATTTATTTTATCAAAATCAATTTTAGTATAGAGTTGCCAAACATAAATCATGTTGACACAAACTTACTTCTATCCAAAATTAATTTTATAAAATCACTTTTATTCAAATTCTAGTTACCAACTGCAATCCAAACACACACTTGGCTCAATTACAAGTTGAGAACTAACTCATGAGTTAGCTTGACTCAATTCTAGTCCTAAACTTAACGTGTTAATTGTAAAATGAGTTCCATTAGTAATATGCATTGAAAGTGTAACTATTTCGCTATACTTAGATGAATTAAATCCAAACACAATTTTAATTATAAACATAGACTAAATATCTATTTTGGTCTCTGAGATTCACGCGATTATTCATTTTGGACTTTGAAATTCAAAATTAGGTTCTTCATATTCAAGTTTGGATACAAATATAGTTTCTCAACTCTTTTCGGCGATGACTAGACAAATAAATATTGAGATGTCACCCTCCCTATCATATTAGATGATAAGTAAATAACGTCATTTATCGTATACAAAATAATTATATTTTTGATTTGTGTGGTAGAGAGAGTGCCATATCAGTATTTTATTTATCTAGTCATCGTCAAAAAGAATAAAAAAAATTCTAAAAATTTAATATAAATAATTTTAATTTTCGAAAACCAAAATAAATAATGACTTGATTTCATGTACCAAAATAAAAATTTAGTCTACAAACTTATCATTTAGGCCTTTAGCCCTAATTAATGTTTTTCATTTCTTTACTCTTTTTAATATTGTTTTATTGTCTTTCTATCCTTCCCGTGTCTGTGATGACAATGATCATCAGCAGCAGATGAACCCTGCTTTCTCAATTCTAATCTGAAAGAGATCATTATCGTCATCTATGTATTCCTTAATCTTTTCGTTCTGTTAGCACAATACTCCATTTCCCTCTAAAACACATTGCATATCCACAAAACCCTGTGTATGTATGACGTATGCATTGAAATTTTGAAACTCCGATCGGAAAATCGTTCCCGTTTTGACCGCTACTGATTCGGGCTTTCGAATTCCCAAATTGAAGATTGAAGGAGCTGACCTTTCACACACCCCAGATGCACAAGGAACGAAAAGGTTTTGATTTTTCCATTTTGTTGGTTGAATTTTGGTTTTTCATTTTCCCAGTTGATTTTAGAGTAATGAAAGTCGAAACCCCAGATTTCATGTCAGAAAATTGTAGATCCCCCCCTCTCTATTTTTTAACATTGTATTTGATATTCAAAAACTTTTGGCCAAAGAATTGGATACTATTTGTGATTTGTTCGAAGTTACAAAAAGGATCTATTTGAGAGATTTTTACTTTATTGTCATTTGTCTCAGCTTGCAATAGAGTATAAATTGAAATTATACATTAGGCGATCAGATTGTTGGATTTGAATCCCATCTTTGATATACTGAAGTTTTGTCTTGTTCGAAGGTGAACATTACATGTCAAAGAGACATTCCGTGATTTTTGGACTGTTACTACAATCCATTGGTGTTTAAATTCTGAAATGCTGTGGAAGCTTGGTGATTTTCATTCACAGGATAGAAGTCTTCTCATAATTATTCATTCAAAGGTAACTCTTTACCTGATCCATTCATTGTTTTGAACAAAATTTTCATTGTTATCCATATCAATCCACAAGATTTAAGGAATATTTTTTTTATGTGAGTTTCACAAACATTAACTGCTTGTTTGATTACTTTTTCCTTCCTTTGTGGACAATGTAACGTGTATTGGAGTCTGAAAAGAAATTTTAAACTAATGCAATATCTCTTTTGCAATGGTTTTTTTAATTTTATAGAATGGAAAAATTTCCCCATTTGGTTTTGAAACTCAAATAGGGATGAATTTGAAAATTAGAAAAGTAGTTCAATACTAACAATAGAATTGAGAAGCCAAATATGGGAATGGCATACAGGTTATAAGTCTTGATTTTCTTAAAGACAAATGGTGGTAACACACCTGTGGTTGTGGTGATTAAAGAAGAATTGCAAGGACTCTAAGGCACTAATTGGCTCCCTTTCTTGTTACTGTCTGTTTTTTGAATTTATATTTTCCAGAGTGGTAGCAAACTATGGGGGAACATCGCAATGGAAGTGCACAACCTTCCAGTGGAAAGGGCAGTGCTGCAGGAAGTACATATGCCATTGATTTGAATACATTTCAATCCAGACTGAAGAGTTTATATTCACATTGGGATGAACACAAAATAGATCTGTGGGGCTCTTCTGATGCAATTACAATTGCATGTCCTCCGCCTTCGGAAGATCTACGATACCTGAAATCCACTGCTCTGAACTTATGGTTGCTTGGATTTGAGTTCCCAGAGACAATTATGGTTTTCATGAAGAAGCAGATCCATATCTTGTGCAGCCAAAAGAAAGCTTCTATTCTTGAATCTGTCAAAAAAGCTGCCAGAGAGGCAGTTGGTGCGGATCTTGTTTTGCATGTCAAGCCTAAAAATGATGATGGAACTGCTCTGATGGATGCTATATTCCGAGCCATCCGTTCTCAGTCTAGATCTGATGGTCATGATACTCCTAATGTTGGATACATATCAAGAGAGGCTCCTGAAGGGAAACTTCTGGAAGCTTGGGTTGAAAAATTGAAGAATACAGAATTACATCTGATTGATGTGTCCAATGGGTTTTCTACATTGTTTGCTGCAAAGAGTAATGAGGAGCTTATATCAATTAAGAGAGCAGCATACCTGACCACTAGTGTGATGAAAAACTTTGTGGTTTCGAAACTTGAAAATGTAATTGACGAGGAGAAGAAAGTCAGTCATTCCACATTGATGGAGGAGACTGAAAAAGTCATACTTGAACCCTCAAAAGTCAATTGTAAATTGAAGGCTGAGAATGTTGATATTTGTTACCCCCCAATTTTTCAGAGTGGTGGGGAGTTTGATCTAAGACCTAGTGCTGTCAGCAACGATGAATTACTTCACTATAACTCTGCAAGTGTAATTATATGTGCTGTTGGAGCCCGGTATAAGAGTTACTGCTCAAACATTGCTAGGACCTTCTTGATTGATGCAGAGCCTCTTCAGAGTAAGGCTTATGAGGTTCTACTCAAAGCACATGAAGCTGCCATTGGTTCTTTGAAGCCTGGGAACAAGCTGAATGCCGCTTACCAGGCTGCAGTTTCTGTTGTGGAAAAGGAGGCTCCTGACTTGATTTCCAATTTGACAAAATCAGCTGGGACAGGCATTGGCATTGAGTTTCGTGAGTCTGGATTGAATCTTAATGCTAAAAATGAGCAGATAATAAAGGAAGGCATGGTTTTCAACGTGTCCCTTGGATTTCAGAATTTACAGTGTGAGAGCAGTAAGTCTAAGAACAAGAACTTCTCTCTGTTGCTTGCTGACACAGTCATCATCAGCAAAGATAAGACAGAGGTTGTGACTTTGATGAGCTCAAAGGCTCTAAAGGATGTGGCTTATTCATTCAACGAGGACGAAGAAGAGGAAAGGCCAAGTAAAAGAGCCCGTGGGATTGATGGAGAGCCCGTTGTGTCTAAGACAACTCTTAGATCAGACAATCATGAAGTGTCAAAGGAGGAACTTAGAAGGCAGCATCAGGCAGAGCTTGCTCGTCAGAAGAATGAAGAAACTGCAAGACGGCTTGCTGGTGGTGGAAGTGAGACAGGGGAGAACCGTTCCTCAGGTAGGACTTCAGCAGACCTGGTTGCCTACAAGAACATAAATGACCTTCCCCCTCCAAAAGAGATGATGATTCAAATTGATCAGAAGAATGAAGCAGTTCTCTTGCCTATTAATGGAAGCATGGTACCTTTTCACGTTGCTTTCATTCGAACTGCTTCTAGCCAGCAGGACACAAACCGCAATTGCTATGTCCGGATTATTTTTAACATTCCTGGGACTCCTTTCAGTCCTCACGATGCAAACTCAGCGAAGTTCCCAGGATCTATATATTTGAAGGAGGCTTCATTTCGCTCCAAAGATCCAAGACACATAGGAGAGATTGTGCAGTCAATCAAAACACTCAGAAGACAAGTTGTATCAAGGGAGTCTGAGAGAGCCGAGAGGGCAACCCTGGTCACTCAGGAGAAACTGCAGCTTGCCAATAATAGGTCTAAGCCGATAAGAATGTCTGACCTTTGGATCCGCCCTGTTTTTGGTGGTCGTGGAAGGAAGATACCGGGTACACTTGAGGCACATGCAAATGGATTCCGTTATTCTACCACCAGGCAAGATGAGCGTGTGGATGTAATGTTTGCTAACATAAAGCATGCTTTTTTTCAGCCAGCAGAGAATGAAATGATTACGCTCTTGCACTTCCATCTTCACAACCATATTATGGTTGGAAATAAGAAAACCAAAGATGTACAGTTTTATGTTGAGGTAATGGACATGGTCCAGAATGTTGGAGGGAGTAAGAGATCTGCCTATGACCCTGACGAACTTGAAGAAGAACAACGTGAGAGAGACAGGAAGAATAAGATCAATGTGGAGTTTCAGACTTTTGTGAATCGGGTAAATGATCTTTGGGGACAACCGCAATTCAATGGCCTTGACCTTGAGTTTGATCAACCTCTTAGAGAACTTGGCTTCCCCGGCGTACCTCACAAATCGTCTGTATTTATCGTTCCCACTTCAGCTTGCCTTGTTGAACTGATTGAGACCCCTTTCCTTGTTGTCACGCTGAGCGAGATTGAGATTGTGAATCTAGAGAGAGTTGGGCTTGGGCAGAAGAACTTTGATATGACTATAGTTTTCAAGGACTTCAAGCGAGATGTCCTCAGGATTGATTCCATCCCTTCAACTTCTCTTGATGGCATCAAGGAATGGCTGGACACAACCGACATCAAGTATTACGAGAGCAGGCTGAATCTGAATTGGCGTCAGATCCTGAAGACAATCACTGATGACCCACAGAGCTTTATTGAAGGTGGCGGCTGGGAGTTTCTGAATTTGGAAGCTACGGATTCAGAATCCGAGAATTCTGCAGAGTCGGACAAAGGCTATGAGCCATCTGATATAGAGCCTGATTCTGATTCAGATGATGATGATTCCGATAGTGAATTGCTTGTGGAGTCCGAGGATGACGAGGACGAGGATGACTCGGAGGAGGACTCTGAAGAAGACAAGGGAAAGACATGGGAAGAACTTGAGAGGGAAGCAACCAATGCGGACAGGGAGAAAGGGAATGACTCTGATAGTGAAGAAGATCGGAAAAGAAGGAAGGCAAAAGCATTTGGCAAGTCACGAGCTGGTCTCAGTAGTAGCATGCCGAAGCGGGCCAAATTAAGATAGAATTTGGTTTTTGTTCTTAGCCAGCTTGTGGTTTAGTGCAGTTAGCAGCATGAGCTTGGAGCTGCCCTGTCTCTCTCCATCAAATGTCCTTAAAATCTCTCAATTCTTTTCAGTCTTGTGCTTCTTTCTTTTTCTTTAAAAGCCTAGGGTTTAGAATCTTTTTCTATTTCGTTTTGTGTTAGCTTGGTGGATCAAATAGTGTATTCAGATTGAGTAAACTTGCAATAAGATTCTTATTCGGCACAAACACTGCTTTATAAGTTTCAATCTTGATGTCCAAAAAGTTTTTCCTACTATTATGTACTAATCTATTAGTAAATTCTATGTAGTAGCTGATGTGTTGACATCTAATTTAAGGATTCGATGGTTAAGGATTCGATGGTTTTAGAACGTTTGGACTATTAAATGGTTCTATAATAAAACATATTTTTTAAGTTTTTTTAATAATCGTTAAATAATTATTTTCTAATTTTAATTACAAATTAACTCCATATATTTTATTTAATTATAAAAATTATTTTTTATTTTATAAATTATTATTTTATCATTCATCTATTATGTTTATTAACAATCAAAATTAAAAACAATAATGAATTAGATCTTCCATTGATCGTAATAAATTTTTTGGCAATTTCAATCGATTAAAAGTTTATATTTGATCGTGACGTTCGTCCAGGGCTGTGAAATCGTATTTCTTTGAAAATCAATCGATTGAAATATCAAAACAATCGATTGAATTTTAGGTTTTCCATAACTCAATCGATTGGATTACAGGTTATCACAAAACAATCGATTGAAAATTGTAAGTTTATATTTGATCGTGACGTTCGTCCAGGGCTGTGAAATCGTATTTCTTTGAAAATCAATCGATTGAAATATCAAAACAATCGATTGAATTTTAGGTTTTCCATAACTCAATCGATTGGATTACAGGTTATCACAAAACAATCGATTGAAAATTGTAAGGCAGCATGTTTTCGTAAAAATCAACCCAATTGATTGAAAGATTACTAAAATATAGGTTTTTTCAAAATTCAATCGATTGCTTATACTACCCAATCGATTGAATGCTTCAAAACAACCTAAGGTCTCACAATTCAATCGATTGGTTGTGTTACCTAATTGATTGAAGTCATCAAAACAATATGGATTTGCCCAATTCAATAGATTGGTTGTGTTACCCAATCAATTAAAAGCTTTTACCATTTTTCTCTATTTCTATGCACTATAGAGATCTTTTAGTTTAAAAAACGCATATTTTTATGATGAAGTAATGTCATTTTCATTTATTATTTCAACAACAATGTCATACAAATTTTATGTCTTGTGAATTATATTTTATTTTATATAATTAATTTATGTAAAAAAATTTCATATCTTTCTATTTGTTTGCATTCTATTTTGTTCTTTTCATTTGTTCAAGATTTGACCTATCTATTGAATCTTTACTAGAAAAAAAAAACACCATGCAATATATATCAAAGCATTTTAATAATCTGTTTATATATTGTTAAGACATATATGAAGTATATATTTACAAATTTTTAATCAATTCTTCCTAGATTAACAATGGAAGCCCCCTTTCCAATCCTCCATTAGAGCGATAGGACTTTTAGACTTATCATCTTCAAATTTTACAATTTTCTCAGAAGACACACAATCCGTGATTTTCTCATTGTAAAGCTCTAATAACATTACTTTCATATTGTGCTATGCATTCTGAGCATCCAATATATCGAACATCTGTTTCACAGCTCCGGAGATGACACCAGCATCACTTGGCAATTAGCCATTCTGCACGATGAAGAGCACAGAAGGATAATTGAATTTCAATACAAAATATTTGAGCAGATGTAAAAAGCAGTTAAAACAGGGAAATATTGAATATCTCTTGCACCACCGGTATTTCCAGTTGGGGGTGTTTGATATGAATTTCTCAAAAAGGAGGAACATTTCAAGCAACGAATTCCCTATAAAAAATAAGAACATTCATTACCAGCTAATACATGATTTCAGACAAGGGTAAGTCAAGAGATATTATAACTACCCAGACATCGAGTCATAAGCCTGCACCACTCTCTCATGATACATAAAGAGATTGATATACGATTCTAATGGTGGGATTGAATAATTGGTGATAGATTATTTACAAATTTATAATGTTAATATTAAAAAAAAGATAAGATTAGAGTATTTAAATAAAAATAAAGTCTTAAAAATTGAAGATAGAATTTTAAAGTTAAGATAGATGAATAATAAGATAATAATTTATAAAAACGATAAGAAAATTGAAAATGGCGTAGTACACAATTCTAATTGAATTAGGCAAATCCATATTACTTTGATGACTTCAATTGATTGGATAACACAACCAATCGATTGAATTGTGAAACCTCAAGTTGCTTTGGAGCATTCAATCGATTGGGTAGTATAAGCAATCGATTGAATTTTAAAAAACCCACATTTTAGTCATGGTTCAATCGATTGGGTAATATGACCAATCGATTGATATTTGCGAAAACCATTCAATCGATTGTTTTGTGATAACCTGTAGTCCAATCGATTGAGTTATGAAAAATCTGAAATTCAATCGATTGTTTTGATAATCTAATTGATTGATTTTCAAATAAACACGATTTCACAGCCCAACTTTTAATCGATAGAAATGGTCAAAATTTATTACGATTAATGAAAGATTTAATTCGTTATTGTTTTTTATTTTGATTGTTAATAAATATAATAGATAAATAATAAAATAATAATTTATAAAATAAAAAATAATTTTTATAATTAAATAAAATATATAAAATTAATTTATAATTAAAATTAAAAAAAACTATTTAACAATTATAAAAAAATTTAAAAAATATATTTTATTATAGTACTATTTAATGGTCCAAACTTTAAGAAACCATCAAATCTAGCATGTGTTTTCCCATAAATTTGTTCACTTTTGTTTAGGTGGAGTTATTAGTTATATGACAAGTTGAGGACTCGTACTTCTTTCTTTTCTTTCAAGTTCAACCAGTGACCTCCAAGACAAGTCAACATTTGAAAAAAAAAAAAAAACAAAAAAAGAAAACAGATTACTTGTTGGGTAAGGAGGAGAAAAGGTTAAAAGTTAAAACAGATTACTTACTCGTTAGATGCTCATCTTTTTCCTTTGAACCACTAACTGAGGTCACAAAACAGGAATCCCATTTCTCCTTAGTTATATCGAAGAAGTGATCCAATCCACGATCATAATTCACACTGCAGTTCACAGGAAACACTGTTAAGGTATTTTCTTTTCCATGTAAGTTATTTTTCAATGTTATATTAACTAATTTTTCTGATATGGTCAGTATTCATCTTGTACTATGATTAATAATTTGATTTGGTTCACATTTTTTCTTTGGCTTTGTTTTTTCTGCTTTTATGTCATGATTGTCTTTTCTAATAAAGTGGAAACTTTAATGTTAATTTCTGTGTAATTTCTTTGTAATTTTTGTGCCTTATTAGTTTTTTTTTTTTTCACTAAAAAGGCCACAAGAAGTTTCGTATGCACCTGGAATATAAAAAATACATTGATAAAGTCAAAGTCAATTCCAATTAGAAGTTTCATCTGTTTGTTCACAATCACAGGTATTTTAGAACGTGGAGAAAAATTGTTTCTTGTCTTGAATAAGCACCAATCTGAATGAAGAACATGGAGCACAACAATTTCCAAGGTGTTAGAACAACCTCTCGTGATAGCAGCGTAGGTCTTGTTTGCCACTATCAGTTCGAAAATGGTTCATCTCAGTTTCTCTTTTTGGATGATGCTGAGAATGGTGCTGTCCTTAACAATTCCCTCAGCTTCTTCACTGAAAACTTTGTGCAATCACTTGCTTCTAGCAATGGTTTGATCCTCTTGTCTGGCTATAGTGTTGATCAACCCTGCTATTATGTCTTCAATCCCCTCACCAAGAACTCTCACTTGATTCCTCAGGCTAGCACCCTTGGCCGCATAATTCGAATCGGGTTAGCCTATGATGGTTCCCAATTTGAGGTTGTGATTGTTGAAGCAGGATCTTCATCCGAATCTAACGGACTAGAACTGCATATCTTCTCTTCTGGCACTGGATGTTGGAGTAGGAAACACCTCACCAATTTGACTTTGCCATCTTTGCCAGAGTTCGAGTTTCAGGAGCTTGGCACGCCTCCTCTTTACTCGAACGGAGGGATCCATTGGGAAATAGCAGGGTATTTGCTTGTGTACCAAGTCAAAGGTAGCCATTGTGAGCTATTTGAACTGCCAAATTTGTTTGATGATTGGTCTTGGCAATCAACAATGACTTACCGTCGTTCTTTATGCGAATCGGGTGGTCGAGTGTACTATTGTTACACCGATTTTGATGGCTTCCACATTTGGGATCTTCTCAAGGAAGATGATATTCTTGGAACATACTATGCTTGCATTGATTCCAAAAGGTTTAGATGGAGACTAGTCCAAAGCATCATGCATGAAGTATTTATCTCAAAGTACCAAATTTTTTATGGCAGATTCATTGATTGGGAACCTTACAAGATTTCACCAATTGGTTATAGTGAACAAGCACGGAGCATATATTTGCAGATTCCAGGAACTGTTGTTTCTTACAATTTTGATACAGGAATTATGAGAACAATCTGCAACTACTCATATCCAGGAATTAACTTCAATTGCTGCAAATTTCTTCCTTTAATTGCTTCTGGGGTCACCAATGGTACAAGAGAAGTGGACTTGCTGCCTAAGGAACAAATGGAGCTGAATCTTCCAATAGCAGAGATGGAGACGTTATCTCTTTGAGATTCTGTATAGTGTATAGAGAATTAGAGATTATGGTTATTCTAATGTCAATAAATACTGTATTTACTGTTAGGATTAGTTTTCTTAGTGTCTGATAGATAATTAATTAGTGGAAATTTTAGAGTGAAATATTTAAGTATGCATTTTTTATATCCTTTTGGTTGTACTAAAACTTTTTTTTATCTTTTTACTTATATTTCTTAGATTTCATTCAGGTTGAATAGTCATTATTCAAGTTTTATTGTTAAAAGTTTAATTTAATTCATTTAAATAGACTGAAATTTCATTTAGTAGATAAACTTTTACATTCCCAAAAGTACTCAAACCTTTTGGTTAATCATTTGCATTGAGTTTCATTAGGTCATCAGGTCTTTTTCTTTAGGACATCAAGCATTTCCGATCCTTCTTAAATGTTTAGATAAGAGAGTTGAATTTTCTTTTTTTGGTATTACAAAAGAGTTAAATGTTACTAGTCAAAGGCTTAACCGCTTAGTCACCAAAAAACAAAAAGGCTTAACCGCTTAAGTAAAAATATTTTTGAATGTTATTAATCAAAGGCTTAAGTACAAACATTTTTCCTGTTTTTTACTGTATCTATTAAATTCCGGTGTATTTGTTGTAAAGTATACATAATGACCAGTAGACCAAAGCCTTACATGTGATCAATCTAAGTTGGTGCAACCATTATTTTTAAAAGGGCCAGATATTCGACCTCATGGACCATTTACCAGGCCTTAACTGTTTTTGGTAATCCAAAAAAGCAAAGTCAAGTTAAAATGTAGGCCTCAGACGGCAAACATGGTTTCTTTTTAATTTGATGGGTCGCACTGCTTCAAACTTTCACTTTCTTCAGTTCAAGAAAAACAAAATTGAGATCCTTTGTACGAAGACGAGCCATGGCCGAAAGGGAAAAAAAAAAAAGAAGAGAAGCGCAGCTGAGGCTTTTGGACAAATGGCAGAGCTGAACCACAGGGTTGGAGTGAAGGATATAGAACCCATGTGGTAGTAGTGTGTATGTTTTGTGTAAAGGACAAAAAAGAAAAAAAAAAAAAGAAGAGAAGCGATGTCTTGTTTCTTTTTTTTTTATACGAGGAAAACAATATCTATATACCAATACTAGAAAAGAAAGAATATAATTTATATAAAAATATCATATTTATAGTTTTATAAAATAATTAGTTATTAAATTGTTTGTGTGTGTGTGTGTTTTTTTTTATCTATATATTTTTTAATATAAATAGATCAAAAACTAATTCATTATAAATAGATCAAAAACTAATTTATTATAAAAATTTATTACTAACTTACTAATGAATTGTTATATATATAAAATATAATTTAAACACAATACTTAATTAAGCATATAAATAAACTAATTAATCACTCTGCTAACTCAAATTAATATGTACTTAATATCTTATTTAGAGTATTGAAAAAATATACACATATATATGGTCACGTCTGTGGTGAATGTATGAGAACCGTGGCTAAGGTTGCGTAGAGCCCGTTCCTCACAGCCCTTTGCGGCGGGCTTCTTTGAGGACACAGCCAGCGGAAAGATCCGACCAGAGAGCACAACAGCATCTTCATTCATTCTAGATCCAAAGAACATGGGAGATTGTATCGAAAAGTGTTCTACGACAATGATCATGGAGAACTCTCTCTTGCATGATGAATCAGGGAATTAGGAGAAGGGATGAGGATTTGGGAATAGGTGGGTGAGGTTGTAGGATTCGGGTAAGGTTAATGGGTTTAGCCCTTAACAAAAAAAAAAAAAAATCTCTTTTCTTCCATTCAAAATCAGATACATTCCTCTCTTTGTTTTGGATAAACAACAATTTTTTAATGAAACCAGTTTTTGTTCATCAAGCCTTAGGCCCAGGTTGCAGAATTAAATTTTTGATAGACAATTTGTCCTTGCGGTAAACAATTTAAAGTTACCACACTTAACACAATCACAAAACATCTTAGTTCATCCTTTTTCTCTCGGAAGGAGAGCTGATCTCTCTAGATAGCTAGAGCAACTACTTCGACAACGGAGATCTATTAATGGAAGAAAGAAAAAATCATAACATCATCAATCAAAAAATCACAAATTTCTGAGTCTAGATTTCAAGTTTAGCAAGTCAACATTTCAAGCTCATGAAAATATTGGGTGGAGAAGTTTTTCACCTTGATGGAGACCAGAATGTCGATGAACATCAGATCAGAAAGAAGCTGGTTGAAAGAATTTTGACAGAGAAGAATGTAAACAAGGTTACTGTGAAAAAATCAATCAGGAAAATGTGGAGAGAGCCCCAAAGTTTGATTATCTCAAGCATGAAGAAGATGCCATAAGAATTTACGGAGAAGGACCATGGAGGGTGGATGGACATATGCTTAGCTTGCAATGGTGGATGCTAGAGCTTTCATTCGAAGAGGTATGTTATAACTCCATTGCTATCTGGGTCCAAGTTCATGCCTTGCCCTTGGAAAAGTTGAACAAAAGTAATGCTGAAAAGATAGGAGCTTCTTTGGGAAAACCATTAGAAGTTGAAGATCCTTACGTTGACGGGAATTTGCTTAGAAACATTCTGAGTGTCAGAGTGGAGGTGAATGCGTTGGAGCAATTGAAAACAGGATTTTGGTACAAGAGAAGCAATGGCAACTATTCTTGGGCGACATTTAAATATGAAAGGTCATATGATTATTGATATAATTGTGGAAGAATAGGTCATGATAGGAGAAGCTGCAGAGAGGAGAAGGCAATGGCTATTCATAACCCAAACTTATCAAGATATGGGCTAGATCTTTCAGTTTTGGAACTTAGGTCGATTTTTTCATTAGCTGAAAAAGTTGGAATCAGGAAAAAAGACAGCGTAATTAAAACTTCAGAATCGATTTATGGGTGGCGTATGAAAAAAATACATGGAATAGAGAGTGGATAACGGAAGGAGGAAGAGAATGCAGGCCTATCCAAGAGCAGGTAGACACTGAAGCATACCTACATGCAACTAGAAGGTTCCAACAACAGACGGAGACAGAAGAAATGAACAGGGGAGAAGATACGCAATGTCTTAGAAAGTGTGATGGTCAGAATGTGGAGAAAGGAACAAAAAAAGATAAAAAAAAAGTATGGTTGAAATAATATTAGTAAAGGGGGAGAATGAGAAAGTGATAAACGAGAAGGGGATTGGGCCAGCTTCACAAGGCCTTTTCCAAACTTTGAAACCAAAAGAGAAAGAAGTTGAGCTCATGCAAGTAACCCACAAGGAAAAGGCTTTAAGTATACAGGAGCAAGAATGCTTGGATAAAGATAAAGAAGTAGATGATCTTTAACAAAAAAAATAAAACAAAAATAGATGGGCCTGAGTCACTAAGCAAGCAGGCTAATGCATTCCAAAAAATTAACAAGGCCATATTTCTATTAGAAAATGACCCACAGGAGGAAGAGCATGATTTAATTCCTGAGCAGCTGATGAAGGGGCAACATGGGGAGAAAGCAGAGGAAGAGCAGTGAATGGAGTTGAACAGAATAAATATAGAAGGCATTCAGGAGAGAATCAAGTTCGATTATGTTGAGAAGTTCCAGAGATATTGCAGCCAGGAAGACGTAAAGGAAAAAAATGAAAAACAAATGCACAAGACGAAAGACAAAGGGTTTTATATTGTTGAACTTGCAGATGATGAGGAGGAGAAAGTCAACAACAACCAAATTATGACAGTAACATACCAGTATAAGATTGATTTGGCCCAAAGATTATGTAATACTTTAAGAGTAAAAAGAGGAAGGGAAAAAGAGATACAGATGCAAATAGAAGACGTTACTGAAGAAGGGGAGAATTTGGCACAGTTTCAGGGAGTAAGAAAGAAGAGAAAAATGGTCCCGACAATTTTAAGTAAAGGTCAGAGAGTACAAGATGCGCAAAGAATTGAAAAAACTATAGAAAGCATAAAGGCTGAGGAGGCAGGCCTTATCATGCCCCACCCTCACCCATGAGCATAATCAGTTGGAATTGTCGCGGGTTAGCGGCTCCTGCGATAGTTTTGAAATTGAAAAATCTGTGCAAACAGATTAAACCAGTTGCTGTCTTCTTAATGGAAACAAGAGCAAAGAAAATGTATGTAAACAAACTTAGGAAGAATCTTCACTTTGATAAAATATTTTGCATAGAACTCCGGGGTTTGTCTGGAGGTCTTTGCTTATTTTGGAAAGAAAGTTTGGACATTAACATATATTCTTGAAGCATGAATTTTATTTTAACGCAGGTTAAAGATGAGAAAGGGAAAAAATGATATTGTAATTTTGTATATGGGGACCCTATTTTTGCTAGAAGGAGGCAGCTATGGAGTGAGCTCATTTCCAAAAAATATGACCAACAAAAGCTTCAGATTTTATTGGAGATTTTAGCGATATTTTGAACCAGGAAGAGAAAATTGGCCTTCATCCAAAACCGAACAAAAAACTAATTGATGCTTATGTTCTTACGGATTTTTAGAATTAAAAGGAGAAAGATTTAATTGGTACAACAACCCAAAAAATAGTTTCATTATAAGAGAAAGGATAGATCGAGCTATTGCAAACTAGAAATGGAGAAGAATATTCCAACATGCTACCCTGATTGCTTTACCAGCTATAAATTCATATTACAGTCCTATTATTATAACACCAGAACCAAGGAAGAAGAGTAGCAGATATTTCAAATATGAAGCATACTGGGAGGACCATGAAGAATGCAGGGATATTGTGAGAAGAGGGTGGAACAAGCCAACAGAAAATGAAAAAGCGTGGTAGAAATTAGCAGAAAAAATGAAGAACATCACACAATAGCTAAAGAAATGGAGCAAAAAACTTTCTCAAAAGAGGACAAAGAAATTGTAAATCTAAGTACCATATTGCAGAAACTACAAGCTTCGAATTTATCAGAAAGACAACAGGAGCAGATTATTGAAATAAAATCAAGAGTAGCCAATCTTTGGAAGCAAGAAGAAAAATTCTGGGGACAAAGAGCAAGACTGAAGTAGCTCAGGTGAAATGATAAAAATACTTCCTTTTTTCATACAACTACCATTCAGAGGCGAGATAGAAACAGAATTGAAAGATTGAAAGATAAGGATGGTAATTGAATTTGTGAAGAAGGGGATATTATGAGGATGATTGAGGAGCATTTTGGAAACCTATTTAAAGCTTCAACCAGATCAAAGTGACAAGGGTGCAAAAGCAAGATTCCAAAGAGGGTCACACGAGAAATCAATGATGATTTAATGGAAGAAATTAAGGACAGTGAGATAAAGGATGTTGCCTTCAGTATGGGAGCTCTCAGAGCACCAGGACCTAATGGATTAATGGACTCTTCTTCTAAAAGCACTGGGACGACATAAGTAAGGAAGTTGGAGATGTGGTCAAGGATTTTTTCGTGAACAAAAGATTACCAGAGAGTATAGGAGAAACTACTTTAGTCTTATTTCCAAAAATCAAGTAATCAAAGAGCCTTAATAATTTGAGACCGATAAGCTGTTGTAATTCCATTTACAAAATCATTGTAAAAATCATGGTCATGAAACTATGAAAATGGCTCAACAAGCTAATTTCACCTATTCAAAGTGTTTTCGTGGGCGGGAGACTAATTCAGGATAACATAGTTATAGTTCAAGAAGCATATCACAATTTAGAAAAGAAAGGAAAAGAAGCTTTAGGAAATTCGGCAATCAAACTAGACATGAATAAGGCCTACGACCACTTGGAATGGGATTTTTGAAAAAAGTCCTTCTAGCTTTTGGGTTCCAAAAAGAATGGGTGCAACTGGTGATGATGTGTGTTAGGAGTGCAAATTATAGATTTAAAGTGAATGAAAACTTAACACAAAAAGTGTATCCGCAAAGAGAACTTAGACAAGGTGATTGATGAGCGGATATTTTATACGCTTTTTGGGGGTAATTTCATGTAGATTTTAGCATGTTTCAGTTAGTTCTTAGTAGAATATTATTAGTTTTTAGGCAAAAATCATATTTCTGGACTTTACTATGAGTTTGTGTGTTTTTCTGTGATTTCAGGTATTTTCTGGCTGAAATTGAGGGAGTTGAGCAAAAATCTGACTTAGGCTGAAAAAGGACTGCTGATGCTGTTGGATCCTGACCTCCCTGCACTCGGAATGGATTTTTTGGAGCTACAGGAGTCCAATTGGCATGCTTTAAACGGCGTTGGAAAGTAGACATCCAGGGCTTTCCAGCAATATATAATAGTCCATACTTTGCGCAAAGATAGACGATGTAACTTGGTGTTGAACGCCAAGTTCATGCTGCTGTCTGGAGTTAAACGCCAGAAAAACGTCATGATCCGGAGTTGAATGCCCAAAACACGTCATAACCTGGAGTTTAACGCCAAGAAAGGCCTCTACTCGTGGATAGCTTTAGTCTCAGCCCCAGCACACACCAAGTGGGCCCCAGAAGTGGATTTCTGCACCAATTATCTTAGTTTACTCATTTTCTGTAAACCTAGGTTACTAGTTTACTATTTAAACAACTTTTAGAGACTTATCTTGTACTTCATGACATTTTCAGATCTGAATTACATACTTTGTGACGGCATGAGTCTCTAAACTCCATTGTTGGGGGTGAGGAGCTCTGCAGCGTCTCGATGATTTAATACAATTCCTTTGTTTTCCATTCAAACACGCTTGTTCTTATCTAAGATGTTCATTCGCGCTTAATTATGGAGGAAGTGATGATCCGTGACACTCATCACCTTCCTCAACCCATGAACGTGTGCCTGACAACCACCTCCGTTCTACATCAGATTGAATGAATATCTCTTAGATTTCTTAATCAGAATCTTCGTGGTATAAGCCGGATTGATGGCGGCATTCATGAGAATCCGGAAAGTCTAAACCTTGTCTGTGGTATTCCGAGTAGGATTCTGGGATTGAATGACTGTGACGAGCTTCAAACTCCTGAGGGCTGGGCGTTAGTGACAGACGCAAAAGAATCAATGGATTCTATTCCAACCTGATTGAGAACCGACAGATGATTAGTCGTGCTCTGACAGAGCATAGGAACGTTTTCACTGAGAGGATGGGAAGTAGCCACTGACAACGGTGACACCCTACATAGAGCTTGCCATGGAAGGAGCCTTGCGTGTGTTGAAGGATTTCAAGGAAGAGTTGAAGTCAAAGGACAAAGCATCTCCAAAACTCCAACATATTCCCCATTACTGCACAACAAGTAACGCTATTATTCTCTTTTATCTTTCCAATCAAATCTAATAATTCCAACTTATAATTTTAATTAATACCCTGACTAAGATTAATAAAATAAACATTGATTGCTTCAAACCAATAATCTCCGTGGGATCGACCCTTACTCACGTAAGGTATTACTTGGACGACCCAGTGCACTTGCTGGTTAGTTGTGCGAATCACAAATTCGTGCACCAAGTTTTTGGCGCCGTTGCCGGGGATTATTGAGTTTGAACAATTGAAGGCTTATTTTATTTCTTAGATTAGGAATAATTTATTTTTGTTGTTATAGAGTCATCAAATTTTGATAGGATAGTTTCTTTTCAAAAATTTCTTTTCAAAAATATTATTTTTCTTAATTAATTGTTAATTTTTCGTGAGTTTAGTGTCTTATTCTAAGTTTGGTGTTAATTGCATATTTTATATCTTCTCTAAAATTCTCGTGTTAGTGTTCTTGATTCTTCCTTGATCTTCAAGTTGTTCTTGATAATTGGTTATACCCTTTGGAACCTTTTTCAAAAATAATTTTTCTTGGATTGAATCTTGTGCCAAACTCTAAGTTTGGTGTTTTCTTGTTAATCTTTTTATAATTTTCGAAAATTTTATTAAAGTTTTCTAAAAATTTTAAGTTTGGTGTTCTTCCTTTTGTTCTTGGTGTTCTTGTGAATCTTCAAGGTGTTCTTGAGTTTTTCTTGTGTCTTGATCTTAAAATTTTTAAGTTTGGTGTTCCTTGGTGTTTTCCCTCCAAAAATTTTCGAAAATAAGGAGCATTAGATCTAAAAATTTTAAGTCTTGTGCCTTTTGTGTGTTTTTTTTTCTCTTTCATCATAAAATTCAAAAAAAAAAAATTTTCTAACTAATTTTAAAACTACATTTTCGAAATTTTTAATATAAAATTTAAATTTAAATTTCAAATTTTTTTCGAAAAATTTTCATAAAATATTTTTAAATTTTTTATATATATTCCATTTTTATTTATTCCACTTCTATAAAATAAAAATTTTCAACATATAAATTATCTCTTGTATTCCATTATGGAAGTAAGTATGAATGAACAATCCAAGAGGACTCTGGGGTCATATGCTAACCCCACTACTGCTTCATATGGGAGTAGTATCTGTATACCCTCCATTGGAGTTAGTAGCTTTAAGCTGAATCCTCAGCTCATTATCATGGTGCAGCAAAACTGCCAGTATTCTGGTCTTCCACATGAAGAACCTACAGAGTTTGCACAATTTTTACAAATTGCTGACACAGTACATGATAAAGAGGTGGATCAGGATGTCTACAGATTATTACTGTTTCCATTTGCTGTAAAAGATCAAGCTAAGAGATGGTTAAATAACCAGCCTAAGAACAGCATAAAAACATGGAAACAACTGTCAGAAAAATTCCTGAATCACTATTTCCCTCCAAAACGGATGACACAGCTAAGGCTAAGCATCCAAGGCTTCAAACAAGGAGATAATGAATCCCTTTATGATGCCTGGGAGAGATACAGAGAGATGTTAAGAAAATGCCCCTCTGAAATGTTTTCAGAGTGGGTGCAATTAGACATCTTCTACTATGGGCTTACAGAAAAAGCTCAGATTTCTCTAGACCACTCAGCTGGTGGATCTATACACATGAGAAAAACAATTGAAGAAGCTCAAGAGCTTATTGATACAGTTGCCAGAAATCAGCATCTGTACCTAAGCAGTGAATCTTCCATGAAAGAAGAAGCTAAAACAGTAACTGCAGAACTCAGTCCGGTGGATCAGGCTAATGAATTTAATCAGCAATTAGACTTTCTAACTCAGCAGCTAGCCGAATTCAAGGAAATATTACAGGAAACAAGAATGGCTAACAGGAATATGGAAGTGCAATTAAAGCAGACAGAAAAGCAACTGTCAAAACAAATAGCAGAAGAATGTCAAGCAATTCAATTAAGAAGTGGGAAAACATTAAATACCTCACTTCAAAGCAGCAGGAAACCAGGAAATGAACAACTGGTTACTCAAAATCCCTCTGAGGACAGTCAGAGCCTAGAGAGGAATAAAGCTGGCGCTGAACGCCCAGACCATGCTCATTTCTGGCGTTCAACGCCAGAAACAAGCATGAATCCGGCGTTGAACGCCCAAAGGGAACATGGTTCTGGCGTTCAAACGCCAGTAACAAGCAAGGAGGTGGCGTCTAACGCCACTCCAGCTTCCACCCCTGGTATTCAAATGCCAGTGGGGGATCAGTCACATACAAGTGCTGATGACAACCCTTCTAAAAAGGCTTCCCAACCCACTTCCTTAGGTAATAAACCTGCAGCAACTAAGGTTGAGGAATACAAAGCCAAAATGCCTTATCCTCAAAAACTCCGCCAAGCGGAACAGGATAAGCAATTTGCCCGCTTTGCAGACTATCTCAGGACTCTTGAAATAAAGATTCCGTTTGCAGAAGCACTTGAGCAAATACCCTCTTATGCTAAGTTCATGAAAGAGGTCTTAAGTCATAAGAAGGATTGGAGGGAAACTGAAAAAGTTTACCTCACTGAAGAATGCAGTGCAATCATTCTGAAAAGCTTACCTGAGAAGCTTAAAGATCCTGGGAGCTTTATGATACCATGCACATTAGAGGGTGCTTGTACCAAGCAAGCTTTATGTGACCTTGGGGCAAGTATCAACCTAATACCTGCATCTACTATCAGAAAGCTTGGTTTAACTGAAGAAATCAAACCAACCAGGATATGTCTTCAACTTGCTGATGGCTCCATTAAATACCCATCAGGCGTGATTGAAGACATGATTGTCAAGGTTGGGCCATTTGCCTTTCCTACTGACTTTGTGGTGCTGGAAATGGAGGAGCACAAGAGTGCAACTCTCATTCTAGGAAGACCTTTCCTAGCAACTGGCCGAACCCTCATTGATGTCCAAAAAGGGGAAGTAACCTTGAGAGTCAATGAGGAGGAGTTTAAGTTGAATGTTGTCAAAGCCATGCAACATCCAGACACCCCAAATGACTGCATGAGTGTTGATATTATTGACTCTCTGGTAAGAGAGGTCAATATGGCTGAGAGTCTCGAATCAGAGCTAGAGGACATCTTTAAAGATATTCAGCCTGATTTGGGGGAATCAGAGAAGATAATAGAACCTCTGAAAATCCCTCAGGAAGAGGAGAAACCCCCTAAACCCGAGCTCAAACCATTACCACCATCCCTGAAATATGCATTTCTGGGAGAAGGTGACACCTTTCCTGTGATTATAAGCTCTACTTTAGAGCCACAGGAAGAGGAAGCACTAATTCAAGTGCTAAGGACACACAAGACAGCTCTCGGGTGGTCCATCAGTGATCTTAAGGGCATTAGCCCAGCCAGATGCATGCACAAGATCCTATTGGAAGGTGACGCCAAGCCTGTGGTCCAACCACAAAGGCGGCTGAACCCAGCCATGAAGGAAGTGGTGCAAAAGGAGGTCACTAAATTACTAGAGGCTGGGATTATTTATCCTATTTCTGACAGCCCCTGGGTAAGCCCTGTTCAAGTCGTCCCTAAAAAGGGAGGCATGACAGTGGTTCACAATGAAAAAAATGAACTGGTTCCTACAAGAACAGTTACAGGGTGGCGTATGTGTATTGATTACAGAAGGCTCAATACAGCCACCAGAAAGGATCATTTTCCCTTACCATTCATAGACCAAATGCTAGAAAGACTAGCAGGTCATGAATACTACTGCTTCCTGGATGGATATTCAGGTTATAATTAAATTGCAGTAGATCCCCAGGATCAGGAGAAAACGGCATTCACCTGCCCATCCGGAGTATTTGCATACAGAAGGATGCCATTTGGCCTGTGCAATGCACCTGCAACTTTTCAGAGGTGCATGCTCTCAATTTTCTCTGATATGGTGGAAAAATTCCTGGAAGTCTTCATGGATGACTTTTCAGTATTTGGAGACTCATTCAGCTCCTGCCTTAACCATTTAGCACTTGTTCTAAAGAGATGCCAAGAAACTAACCTGGTTTTAAACTGGGAGAAGTGTCACTTTATGGTGACTGAAGGAATTGTCCTTGGGCACAAAATCTCGAACAAGGGGATAGAGGTGGATCAAGCTAAGGTAGAGGTAATTGAAAAATTACCACCACCTGCTAATGTTAAGGCTATCAGAAGCTTTCTAGGGCATGCAGGATTCTATAGGAGGTTTATAAAGGATTTTTCAAAAATTGCCAAACCTCTGAGCAACCTGCTAGCCACTGACACGCCATTTATCTTTGATAAAGAGTGTCTGCAGGCATTTGAGACTCTGAAAGCTAAATTGGTTACAGCACCAATCATCTCTGCACCAGACTGGACATTACCATTTGAATTGATGTGTGATGCCAGTGACCATGCCATTGGCGCAGTGTTGGGACAAAGGCATGACAAGCTTCTGCACGTCATTTACTATGCCAGCCGTGTTCTAAATGATGCACAGAAGAATTACACAACCACAGAAAAAGAGCTACTTGCAGTGGTTTACGCCATTGACAAATTCAGATCCTATTTAGTAGGATCAAAAGTGATTGTGTACACTGATCATGCTGCTCTTAAATATCTACTCACAAAGCAGGATTCAAAACCCAGACTCATAAGATGGGTATTGCTTCTGCAAGAGTTTGATATAGAAATAAGAGACAGAAAAGGGACAGAGAATCAAGTAGCAGATCACCTGTCCCGAATAGAACTAGTAGAAGGGGCGTCCCTCCCTCTCACTGAGATCTCTGAAACTTTTCCGGATGAGCAACTCTTTGCCATTCAGGAAGTGCCATGGTTTGCAGACATTGCAAACTACAAGGCAGTAAGATTCATACCCAAAGAGTACAGTAGGCTACAATCAAAGAAATTGATCACAGATGCAAAGTACTATCTTTGGGATGAACCATATCTCTTTAAGAGATGTGCAGACGGAGTAATCCGTAGATGTGTGCCTAAAGAAGAAGCGCAGAAAATTCTGTGGCATTGCCATGGATCACAGTATGGAGGACATTTTGGAAGTGAGCGAACAGCCACAAGAGTCCTCCAATGTGGCTTCTACTGGCCGACTCTCTATAAAGATTCCCGAGCTTTTGTACTTAATTGTGACAGTTACCAAAGATCTGGCAATCTGCCTCACAGTTATGCCATGCCTCAACAAGGAATCTTGGAGATTGAGTTGTTTGATGTATGTGGTATTGACTTCATGGGACCTTTCCCACCATCATACTCAAACACTTATATTCTGGTGGCAGTGGATTATGTATCCAAATGGGTGGAGGCTATTGCAACACCCACTAATGGCACTAAAACAGTGTTAAAATTCCTCCAGAAACACATCTTCAGCAGATTTGGTATCCCTAGAGTATTAATCAGTGATGGGGGCACTCATTTCTGCAATAGACAGCTTTACTCTGCTCTGGTACGTTATGGAGTTAACCACAGGGTAGCTACTCCATATCACCCACAAACTAATGGGCAAGCTGAAGTCTCAAATAGAGAACTTAAAAGAATCCTGGAACGGACTGTAATTAACCACAGAAGGGATTGGGCAAGAAGTTTGGATGATGCTCTGTGGGCATACAGAACAGCATTCAAGACCCCTATAGGGACCTCTCCATACCAGCTTGTGTATGGAAAGGCATGTCACTTGCCAGTGGAACTGGAACACAAGGCCTATTGGGCAACCAGATTCCTAAACCTTGATGTCAAATTAGCTGGAGAAAAACGTCTACTCCAGTTAAATGAGCTAGAGGAATTTAGACTCAATGCTTTCGAGAATGCAAAAATATACAAGGAGAAAGCAAAAAGATGGCATGATAAGAAATTGTCATCCAGAGTCTTTGAGCCGGGGCAGAAAGTTCTGCTATTTAATTCTAGGCTTAAATTATTCCCCGGGAAACTAAAATCCCGGTGGAGAGGTCCATATGTAATTACAAGTGTCTCACCATATGGATACATAGAGCTTCAGGATAATGACTCTAACAAAAAGTTCATTGTTAATGGACAAAGAGTTAAACATTATCTTGAAGGTAATTTTGAGCAAGACTGCTCAAAACTGAGGCTTAATTGAAGCTCAGTAACAGTCCAGCTAATGACATAAAAGAAGCGCTTGCTGGGAGGCAACCCAGCCAAATCACAAAATTTAAATTTATTTGTTTTTATAATTGATCAAGTTTTACAGGTAGATGCTAGAGTATCTTCAAAAGGTGAATTAGCAATTGATTGAAGTCACAGAGTCACAGGGAAAATTGGAAGCTCACTGGCGTGAAAAAGCCAGTAAGAAACAATTTGGGCGTTGAACGCCCAAATGAAGCACCCTCTGGGCGTTGAACGCCAGAAGGAAGCACCTTCTGGGCGTTTAACGCCAGATTGTTAGCATCCTGGGCGTTCAGAAAAACGCCCAGTGACAAAGGCCTTCCTGGCGTTCAACGCCAGAAAGATGCATCAGCTGGGCGTTGAACGCCCAGGAGAAGCAGCATTTGGGCGTTAAACGCCCAAACCATGCATCAGTTGGGCGTTTAACGCCAGGATGGTGGGAGGAGGTACAAATTCGTTTTTCTTTATATTTTTTCTAAATTTTTATGTTCCAATTCATGATTTCTTGCATAAACATGTTTCAAAATATCATCTTTCAATTCCAACAATTTTAATCCTAATTTCTAAAAATCCACGTTTCAAAAATTTTAAATATATCTTAATCCATAAAGCCAAATTGTTTTTCAATCCAATCCAACTCTTTTAAGTTTATTTTCAAAACTCAATTATCTTTTTAAATCTTTTTCAAAATTAAAATTTTTTTTCAGATTTATCTTTTAAATTATGATTCATATCTTTCTCTTTTTAAACTATATCTTTTTCTTATCATATCTATCTTTTATAAATCATATCTCCTTCTTATTTTCGAAAATTCCCCACCCCCTCCCTATATATTGAATTCGGCGCCCCTCTCATCAACACCATCCCACACTTGCTCTCCTCTTATCCCTCTTCTTTCTTCTCTTTTGCTTGAGGACAAGCAAAGCTCTAAGTTTGGTGTGTTTATCCGTGATCACAAAAACATACTCATTAAAGATCATGGCTCCTAAAGGAAAGCAAACCACCCCAAGAGGAAAGAAAGAAAGCAATCCAAAGCCACTTTGGAATCAAGGGAAGTTCTTAACTAAAGAACATTCAGACCATTATTACAAAATAATGAGTCACAGATCAGTGATCCCGGAAGTCAAATTTGATCTGAAAGAAGATGAATATCCGGAGATCCAAGAGCAAATTCGAAACAGGAATTGGGAAATTCTGGCCAATCCTGAAACGAAAGTGGGAAGGAACATGGTTCAGGAGTTCTATGCTAATCTATGGCAGACAGACAGGCAAAGAATAATTGGAGCTGCTCTCTTTGACCATCGGACCTTAGTCAGAGAAAAGATCATTCATACCAATTCTGACAAGATCAGGGAGATATTTAAGCTTCCCCAACTGAAAGATGACCCAGACTCCTTTAATAGGAGAATGATGAGGGTCAATAAAGGGCTGGACAAGATTCTGGAGGATATATGCACCCCTGGAGCCAAGTGGACCACCAGCACGACTGGCGTCCCAGTCCAACTCAAAAGAGAAGATCTAAAACCAGTAGCCAGAGGTTGGCTAGATTTCATAGGGCGTTCCATATTGCCCACCAGCAACCGTTCTGAAGTTACTATTAAAAGGGCAGTAATGATTCACTGCATCATGCTGGGAAAAGAAGTAGAAATCCATCAACTGATCTCATGTGAGCTATACAAAACAGCAAACAGGAACTCCAAGGACGCCAGATTGGCCTATCCAAGCTTAATTTCTATGCTCTGCAAGGATGCTGGAGTAAAGATGGGAATAACAGAGTATATCCCAGTTGAGAGGCCAATCACTGGAATATCAATGGTCAGACAACAACAACAAGATGATTCAGCCAAGAGGAGAGCACAGGAAGCCCTCCCAGAACTGCCCCAATTCGAATATTGGGAACATCTTGAGGCTTCTATTTCCAGGTTGCAAGAAGCTATGGACCAAATAAAGGAAGAACAGAATAATCAAAGTAGCTTGCTTTGCAAACTGCTTAAGGAACAGGAAGAGCAAGGGCGTGATCTAAGGGAGCTGAAGCGCCAAAAATTAATCCTTGAACAACACCCCAAGAATTAGAGGAATATTCCCTCCTCAAAACAAAAGGTTGTTGAGTTCCAATTTTTCTGCTTTAACTTAGTGATAGCGTTTTTATCATAGAAATTCACCTTAGGAGATCTTTAGTAGTAATTAGTATGTCTATTTTGATTTTATTGCCAATTAAGCTATAATTTATTTTTCTCATCATCATCAGGCATGAATAAAGTAGTAGATTTTTTTTAGAATAAAGAAGTAATCTATATTTTTCGAGTTCTCAATAATAAAAATTATAATTAATTATGTGTGGTGGCAATACCTTTTGTTCTCTAAATGAATGCTTGAACAGTGCATAATTTGTACTTTGAATTTGATGAATATTGGCTCCTGAAAGAATGAGGAACACGAAAAATATTATTGATGATCTGAAAAATCATGAAATTGATTCTTGAAGCAAGAAAAAGCAGTCCAAAAAAAAAAAAGAGAGAGAGAAGGAGCAATAGAAAAAGCCACAAGCCCTTAAAACCAAAAGGCAAGGGTAAAAAGGATCCAATGCTTTGAGCATCAATGGGTAAGAGGGCCCAAGGAAATAAAATCCATGCCTAAGCGGCTAAACCAAGCTGTCCCTAACCATGTGCTTGTGGCATGCAGGTCCAAGTTACAAACTTGAGACTGAGTGGTTAAAGTCGTGATCCAAGGCAAACAGAGTGTGCTTAAGAGCTCTGGACACCTCTGACTGGGGACTTTAGCAAAGCTAAATCACAATCTGAAAAGGTTCACCCAGTCATGTGTCTATGGCATTTATGTATCCGGTGGTAATACTGGAAAACAAAGTGCTTAGGGCCACGGCCAAGACTCATAAAATAACTGTGTTCAAGAATCAACATACTACACTAGGAGAGTCAATAATACTATCTGAATTCTGAGTTCCTAAGGATGCCAATCATTCTGAAATTCAAAAGATAAAGGGAGATGCCAAAACTGTTCAGAAACAAAAAGCTACAAGCCCCGCTCATCTAATAAGAATCTGAACTTCATTTAAAACTCTAAAATATTATTACTTCTTAATTTCTGTTAAAACCTATTTTATTTATCTAGTTGCTTGAGGACAAGCAACAGTTTAAGTTTGGTGTTGTGATGAGCGGATATTTTATACGCTTTTTGGGGGTAATTTCATGTAGATTTTAGCATGTTTCAGTTAGTTCTTAGTAGAATATTATTAGTTTTTAGGCAAAAATCATATTTCTGGACTTTACTATGAGTTTGTGTGTTTTTCTGTGATTTCAGGTATTTTCTGGCTGAAATTGAGGGAGTTGAGCAAAAATCTGACTTAGGCTGAAAAAGGACTGCTGATGCTGTTGGATCCTGACCTCCCTGCACTCGGAATGGATTTTTTGGAGCTACAGGAGTCCAATTGGCGCGCTCTCAACGGCGTTAGAAAGTAGACATCCAGGGCTTTCCAGCAATATATAATAGTTCATACTTTGCGCAAAGATAGACGACGTAACTTGGCGTTGAACGCCAAGTTCATGCTGCTGTCTGGAGTTAAACGCCAGAAAAATGTCATGATCCGGAGTTGAACGCCCAAAACACGTCATAACCTGGAGTTTAACGCCAAGAAAGGCCTCTACTCGTGGATAGCTTTAGTCTCAGCCCCAGCACACACCAAGTGGGCCCCAGAAGTGGATTTCTGCACCAATTATCTTAGTTTACTCATTTTCTGTAAACCTAGGTTACTAGTTTACTATTTAAACAACTTTTAGAGACTTATCTTGTACTTCATGACATTTTCAGATCTGAATTACATACTTTGTGACGGCATGAGTCTCTAAACTCCATTGTTGGGGGTGAGGAGCTCTGCAGCGTCTCGATGATTTAATACAATTCCTTTGTTTTCCATTCAAACACGCTTGTTCTTATCTAAGATGTTCATTCGCGCTTAATTATGGAGGAAGTGATGATCCGTGACACTCATCACCTTCCTCAACCCATGAACGTGTGCCTGACAACCACCTCCGTTCTACATCAGATTGAATGAATATCTCTTAGATTCCTTAATCAGAATCTTCGTGGTATAAGCCGATTGATGGCGGCATTCATGAGAATCCGGAAAGTCTAAACCTTGTCTGTGGTATTCCGAGTAGGATTCTGGGATTGAATGACTGTGACGAGCTTCAAACTCCTGAGGGCTGGGCGTTAGTGACAGACGCAAAAGAATCAATGGATTCTATTCCAACCTGATTGAGAACCGACAGATGATTAGCCTTGCTGTGACAGAGCATAGGAACGTTTTCACTGAGAGGATGGGAAGTAGCCACTGACAACGGTGACACCCTACATAGAGCTTGCCATGGAAGGAGCCTTGCGTGTGTTGAAGGATTTCAAGGAAGAGTTGAAGTCAAAGGACAAAGCATCTCCAAAACTCCAATATATTCCCCATTACTGCACAACAAGTAATGCTATTATTCTCTTTTATCTTTCCAATCAAATCTAATAATTCCAACTTATAATTTTAATTAATACCCTGACTAAGATTAATAAAATAAACATTGATTGCTTCAAACCAATAATCTCCATGGGATCGACCCTTACTCACGTAAGGTATTACTTGGACGACCCAGTGCACTTGCTGGTTAGTTGTGCGAATCACAAATTCGTGCACCAGTGATCCTTTATCACCATACTTTTTCATATTAGCTGCTGAAGTTTTTACCACTCTCATGGAAGAAGCACATAGAGATGGCCAAATCTTGGGGTTCAAAATCAGACCAGGGGCTCCAACTCTCACTCATCTCCTTTTTGCAGATGATTGCATCATTTTGGCTGAAGCAAAAGAAGAGAAAATCTACCAGATTATACTTATACTAAATGAATATACGGAAGCGTTAGGTCAAAAGATCAATGTGGAAAAATCAGGGATCACCTACGGAAGACAGGTTCCAATACAAGTAAGGGTGAGCATAGAGAAAATCTTGGGAATGTTAGCTTGGGATAATCTGAAAAAATATTTGGGCCTCCCAGCTTAATGGGAAAGATAAAAAAGCAGGGCTCTGGGATGGATTGAAGAGAAAGTTATGAACAAGGTGGAGGGATGGAAGGAAAAACTTTTGAATCAAACATGTAAGAAGGTTTTAAAAAAGTCAGTGATACAAGCTATCCCGGCATACACTATAAATGTGATCATATTTTCCAACAATTTTTGTCAAAGACTAACTGCAAGAATTGTCCATTTTTTGTGGGCAGCACCAGGTAGAGACCGAGGCATACATTGGAAGGACTGGAAAACCATTAGCAAGTGCAAGTTGGAAGGTGGGTTAGGATTTAAAGATTTCCAATGTCAGAATATTGCCCACCTAGTGAAGCAAGCTTGGAGGATGATTAAGGATCCAGAGGCATTGTGGGTAAAAATTTTAAA
Organism: Arachis hypogaea; assembly: GCF_003086295.3. Taxonomy (NCBI): domain Eukaryota; kingdom Viridiplantae; phylum Streptophyta; class Magnoliopsida; order Fabales; family Fabaceae; genus Arachis; species Arachis hypogaea. Next base: position 131,460,008 of record NC_092038.1, read on the forward strand.
ATCCATATATTTTCCCAACTCGAACTTTGGGATGCGCAAGTTCAAAGGCAAGCATCATGAGTGTGGAGAAGCTTCTTAATTGGGAGAGATTTTTTTAGAAGAAATGGCAAATGGGGTGTGAAAATGGAGAAAAAATAGTAATAGAAAAAGATAATTGGATTGCAGGCATGACAAAAGGTAGTGACAGGATGGGCAGCATGAATAGGAGAGTATGTGAGCTAATAATTAGAGGAGAAAGATGGAATAATAGAGCTAATATTGAAGCAGAATTTCCTAACATATGATGCAAAAAATCTTTCAGACACCTGTCAACTTTAGGGAAAAGGAAGATTTCTTATACTGGCCTTATAAACAGGACGGAATGTACACTATTAAATAGGGATATTACATAACAAGAAAGAAAGTGTCGGCAGAAAAACAACAACAAAAGCCTTAGAGCTCAATAATTGGAGCAAATTGGAGGGAGTTATGGAAAGGTATAAGGGAGTTACAAGTACCACAAAAAGTTAAAATATTTTTGTGGAAAGCTTCTCAGAATGTTGTACCAGTAAATTCTAATTTACACAAAAGAAAGTTAACTAAGACACCAATATGTCAGATTTGTCATGAGGAAGAGGAAACTACTAAACATGCCCTTCTACTATGCCCGTGGACCAGAGCTACTTGGTTTGGAGTGCAATGTCAGTGCATTCCAGCAAAAGAGACAGTCTCATCTTTTGGGAATTGGTTCTTAGAAAATATTTTGAAGATAAAGCAAATCAAAGAGAAAGAACAAGGCCTCATGATTAGCAGAGTTCCAGTCTTATGCTGGGACATTTGAAAAACACGAAATAGAGCAATATACCAAAAAGAGGAGGTGAATCCTAAGTTGACGATCATGAAAGCCAGAACAGGAGAACAGAATATAGGAAAGTCATACAATTAGACATAATCAACAAACACAGAATCAACAGAGATAGAGTGGGGCACATTACCTGGAGAGAACTGTCAGAGGGTTGGTTAAAAGCTAATGTTGACGTAGCATTCAGAGCAAGCATAGGGGAGACAGCAACCGATGTTGTGATCAGAGACACAGATGGAAAGCTTCTGTTGGGAGCAGCAGAAATAATTGCTTCATGTTCAGCACTAGTGGCAGAAACAAATTCTATAAGAAATTCAATGATCATAATAAGTAATTTAGGACTAAGCAATGTTTTGATAGAATCAGATTGCTTAACCTTAATCCAAACATTGAAATTGAAAGGTAGCTTAGGGGAAGTAGATCTGATTATGATGGATATTACAGAGATGAAGCAGGAAGTCTCTGGTGGAGAATTCACATGGACACCTCGGGAAGGGAATCAAATGCCCCACTTTGTGGCCACCCTCATGCTCAGCGGAAAACTCAGCAATGATTGGAACTAGCGTCCATCAGGAGAAATAGCAAGAATCCTAAAGAGGGAAGAGACAGCAGCATGGCGGAACAAAAGAAGACAAGAAAATTCACCTCAGTACCTCAATCAGGGAAAAGAAGTGCGGAGACACGGTATCACAACAGAGCAAGAGCGGCCGTGGACCAAAGCGACAGCGAATGGTGAGGCGTGCTGGCGGACTCTGGTGCAGCAAATCGGCGATGAAAGGGGTAATAATCTGCGATGGCAAGAGAAATCAATGCAATCGGCAGCAGAGATGCTTCGAGGAACACAAGCACAACAAGGAGCAACCAGCAAGTAGCAACGACGATCCTCGAAAGTGGAGGAGCAAAGTAGCGGACTTGAAGGCGCGGTATCAATGCAATCTTTGGTGAAGGCCGGAGGTGGCAACGGATACCAGGCCGATGGAGGGGACGACGTGTCTGTTGAGGATGATGGCGCGAAGTCAATTAGAACAAAGGACAACCATTTGAATCTAGACAAATGGCGGGGTGGACGGCGACGTGAACGGGAGTGTGGAAGTGTCATCGAAGCTACAATAGAACCAGAGAAGCGAAGCAAAGGAAGGCTGACAATCGCGGAACCAACGACAGTCGCGACAGCCATGTGAGCACGAGAAGGAACTGGCCTAGCGGGTGAAGCGGGAGACGGTGGCATGTTCGCAGCGGATGAAGGTCTTCTTGAAAGTTCGGAGGTGTTAGAACGGCAAAAAGCACACACACAACGGCCTAGAGAAGGAGAAAAAGTTTGAAATTTGGGTGCAAACCTGGGTTTGACCCACATTTTTTTGGTTCAGGGCCTGGATCTGGCAAAAAAAAAAAAAACACAATCACAATGTCTACAGCTGAGACTTAGTTCAATTGGTAAAACTATATACCTTTTAATATGCTGCACTCGGGGTTCAATTTTGCGTTTAAACTTAAATTTTGGCCATATATACCACAAAATTCACCATATATATAATTGGTTTATCCAAAAAAATAAAACTAGAAAACTAAAGACCACGCCTAAACAAAATAAAGATGACACAACTAATAACCAAACATGAGAAGCTAAGCCGCAAAAACTTTAGCCCCTTACATCTACAAATACTCATATAATAACCTAACCATAAACCATGTGCTCCATGATTCCCTTTACTTTAGGATTATCTTCTTTTACTTTGGGATATGTTCTCCCATCCCATGCGGATATTTTATTTTCTTTATATATATATATATATATATATATATATATATATATATATATATATATATATATATATATATATGTCAATGTTGTTAGATAAATAATAATTTTTGTAAATAATATGAATAATAAATTTTAAAATTGATCCAATAAAATAAAAAAATATTCTATTTTTAAATTATTTCTTAAATATTAATATTAGAATAACCATCTGCACACTTAGTGAATTAAACATTCAGCCATTATTAACTGTACATAAGTAAATCGAATCAAAAAAAATAACTATTCAATTAAAAATAATGAACATAATCATCTGCATACCTATTGAATTAAACATCCGATATATTTATTATTCACATTATTTAATATTTTTATTGTCAACCTGTAATTTATATATATATATATATATATATATATATATATATTATGAGTTCGGTGTTATGTGTTCCCATTGCCCATTGAAAGAAGACTGAACTGCATGCATGAGCATGACGTTGACTTCCATTTATGAGGTTGGCAAATGGCAGTGAGGGATTTGCCATGACCTGTCAGTTCATTGCTTATTTATTTATTATTATTAAAACTTTCACTATTAATTGTGTTTATAAAATGGTATGAACATGGTATTTAAATTCAATATTTTTTCTTTTCATTTTTTCCGCTTTCTCTTCTGCTCCTATGTATGTAACTTTCTCTGTGAGAATAGAAGGCAAGGGTTGATTCACACTGTATAGCAAATAATTAAAATACAACAATCCTAGGAACCAATTTTATATAAGTTAAGAATTAGTCAACTGGTAACCGGATGTTGCTACTAATAGATATACGGATGTTTCTTTTTCTTATAAATTGGATGGTTTTGGATATAATTTCTATGTTTCATGTGTTACGCATTAATAAAACATAGTTAATTATATGAAATCAACTAATGAATGATCAAAGCATCTGTTCCGTAATTCTCTCCTAACACTAACGTGATCAACAATAATTTAACAAATAAATTAAATTATAAATTAATAAAACTAATTATAATTAATTATATTGTTCCATTTTTAGCTGATTATTAGTTGGTTCCATATACTTTTCCATTAAAATATCATTGATTAGTAAGCATGAATAATAATATCAATTTTTCAGTGCGAAATAAATTAAAGACTTGAATGATGGTAGGTCGACAAATCCATCATCATGAAATATGCACCACAATCTCATGACCAAAAAATTCAGCTCATTATGTAACCAACTTAATTAAAAGTTCAATTGATCCAAGCTATAGCCATAAATATATAGTATATAATCCTCATCATAAAGTTGGAAAGCGTTTCATTCTTCATTTGGCAAGATTGCTAACATGCATTTCAGGCATTTGAACGAATAATCAAGTTGTCACGCAATTACGAGAGCATTACGGGACCAAGATCCGTATAGCACAAAGGTTAGGTAGTTGTAATTTATTATCCCGAGGCCTAGCTACTTATTACAGCTTCTGAAATACCTCACTGTCACATAAACATATGTCATTTATATTTTCTGCATCATTTATATATAGATGAAGAATGATACCTACAATTGACAAGTGATAATAATAGGGGTGAGCATGGGTAGTGAATATTAAATTATTTGTCTAAATTTTAATCGAATCAATTAAATTGGTTATGGAATTAACGGGTATTTGGGTCTAATTCAAATCAAACCAATGACATTTGTTAGTGATTAGTTCGGATATCAGTTTTGAAGGTGTCGAATCGGAACCAATCCGTAAATTCGATTATATATTAAATAAATAAATATATATGATTTTTAGTGAGATTATTCACTATTAATATGTTTGAATTTTAATGAGTTTAATTTTTAATGTATGTAGTGTTTAACATGTTTAGATTATTTATATTAATGTTACATGTTTATTGTACTTATTGAATTTTTAAGATAAAAATTTGTTTTTTTTATGGATTTCAAAGTCATCAAATACTCAATTACTCAAACCAAATCAATCCGTTTTTAATCGATTTGATTTGATTCGGATACATACACACAAAAAATGCAGATCCAAACAAAACTGAACCATTTACATTTTGATTAATTCGGTTCTAATTTCACCTTAAACTCGAACCAAACCGACCCGTACTCACCCCTAGATAATAATACGTGTAACATAAAATCGTATGTAGTTATTAGTGCATTTAAAAATCGATGAGTTGAAGGTTTATTTACAAGCCATACATGTGTGTCTATCTGCATCAGTGATTGAGCTTTCTAGTGTGACCTACCAGCGTCTATACCAAACAGTAGGCAATGTGGGGACATTACTCAACAAGAAGGCAACAAAAAAGAACCAATCCCAAATGAAACATGCAATATGCGCAACAATAATATTTGGACGATAATATATATTAAAGAGAAAAAAAAGCTAAAATTTATTTTATTTAATATTTAATAATTATTATATAATTAATAAATATTAAATATGACATGTTTTGACTGTTTTTGGTTAATTTTTTTATTATTAAATATTTTTTATATTCAAAAAATAACATAATTACAAATATTATGTATATAAAATTATAAATATTATATTATACAAAATAATTTTAGATATTATCTCCCTGACATTGCAAGAAATTGAGAAAACAGAAAATGTAACATTATTGTAAGAAAGTATTATCTCGTTTTAAAAATAAAGGTTGCTTTATTTATATAATGTGATACGCTAATTAAAATTTTTTTGCCACCAAAAAATGAATTTTTTTAAATATATTAATTTCTTAATGTATCACTGAAAATAATTATTTTATTATTCTTGACAGTTTTTTTATTTTGCAGAGTTTTTTTTCTGTCTTTGATCTAATGTTATTATAAAATTACTTTTCTACAAAACTTGCTTATTTTAATATCCGCTTCATTGAACGTTGAACATTAATTCCAATCTTATATTTAGGGGGAAAGGAAAAGAAAGAAAACAACAACCAACTATTATAAAGAAAATAATAATTTAAACTATGTCATAAAATTATTTTTTAAAAAAAATTAAACTAATAAAAAAAGACAATACTCAATTGAAGTTGATCTGCAGTAAAAAAAAATTAGTCAAAATAAAAAAGACAGATGAAATCTCTATCAAAACAAGATTAATAAAAAAAAAAACCGGCAAATCATAAACTGTTAAAGTGACATTATATAAGGACAAAAATCTTGCATAATAAATTTTTTGTAGGTGATATTAAATTACTTGTTTCATATTTTTGTGGTGTATCTGTACTGTTTTGCTTAGGTTTGACCGCTAATAAGAATTTTAATGATCTTTTTAGTATTGGTGTTTTGCACTGATTGCTTGTCTTTTTTTGTTTCAGTTGTGTGAATTTCTGTTTATCGTATTTCTTGTATAAGTATTTTTTTCTTTTTATTTTTTTTAGATTCAACAATAATTAAATTCTAGATTTTTTAAATATAAAAATTTTGATATCATATCATAAAATTATTTCTTTTCAAAACTTAAATTGATAAAAAGATAAAAAGATATCTCATAAATATTATATCTCTATACCAATAATATACAGATGGATATTCTTAATAGTGTGTTGGATTATGTTATATGTCGTATTTGATTCAAATTAGGGGAATATCCTGTAAAGATATGTAAAACGTATTTTTAGAAAGATATTTATGTGTTGTATTATTATTGAATGTATTAATAAATTGATTATTTTTTAATTTTTTAACAAATTAGAATAAAACCGATTCTTTTATAACAATAATAATAAATCCAATTTTTTCTTTTAGGAATTTAATTATATTTTTAAATTTTTAGGTATTTAATAAATATCTGTAAAATAAAAATTTAGGGATATATTTGTTTTTTTATTATAAAAAAATTAAAGATATTCGATTTAAATTGTGTAATTCGATCAGATCAAATTGGGTCTAGTAATTATAATGCCGACAATTAAATTTATTATTGTTGCTATAATAAATCGATTTTATTCTGGTTTATTAAAAAATAAATTATTAATCGATTTAATAAAAATATCCAATAATAATATGACACATGTAAACGTCTTAAAAAAATATATTTTTAATATCTTTATTAAAGTGATATCTTTCAAATTATCGTCCCTTATATGGTACTCGTAAGTGCTTATATATATAACTGTTACATACAAAATTTTCAAATCATATGATTAAATAACATACATATTTCGTAGGTTCGAGAGTACCCTTTTAGGATTTTGTATTGCACCCTGCTAGGATTTTGTATGTTACCACGCGTTTATTCAAAATTATATCTCGATTTTACCAAAGTAAGAGTATTCCTAACGAATCTAGAAAGGAGTACAAGGAGAGATAAGATTGGTATGGAGAATATGGAGGAGATTGTGTGTTTGGCGGAAGATGATATCAGGATTAGCGGATTGTTCAAGGAGTTTAGTTGGAAGGTTGATGGCGGATAGAAGCTTTAGTATGGAAATGATAGAGGCAGCATTTTTTGCAATTTGGAATCAACCATAGGGATTCTGCTTGAAATACCATGGTGAAAATATTTATCAATTCTTCTTCGCTAAAGAAGCTGATGTGATAAGGGTGGAAAAGGATTCCTCATGGCTCTTTAAGCAATATGTAATTCATGTGAGGCGATGGAATGCAGAGATGAATGTTGAAGAGGCGAATTACTCATTAATACCTACCTGGATCCAATTATGGGGTATGCCAGACCATTGCAAAACAAAGGAGGCTGCCTGCAAAATTGGAAAAAGATTAGGTGAGGTGCTGGAAGTAGAGACTTACCTGATGAGAAGTAAGGAGGATCAGATCATGAAGGTGAGGATTAATTTGAATGTTACCCACACGCTGAAATATGAACGCTTAGGGATATATTGTAGTTTCTTTGGATTTATTGGCCATGATTCCAGAAATTGCAGTAAACTCTTGAAAATTTCTACTGATCTGAATCAAAAGGAGGAAAGGTGGAGTACTCAACTAAGGGCAGAGTTCACAGGGTGGAAGCTGGAGGATAATAAGGAGAATGTGATCCCAAACATAAGTAGAAGAGGAAGAGGAGGAGATCAGTTAACCAAAAAGCCAACCCCTATTAGTCTAATCAAAAGCTTTTCCAAATTATCCTGTAATGACGTCAATACAAAAACCATGATCCACATTAAGCCTAACACAGAAAATCAAAATTCTCCCGCACTAGACCTACACATTCATACCCCAAACCAAATATTACACATTTCTCTGTCTCAAAATAGTAGTAAGGAACATGACTCTGCAGGAGCCGAGGAGGTAATGGGGGAGTCACTTTATATGGAGGAAATAGGCACATTCCAGCCGGGTAGTAAATTTGGTAAAGACTCTAGAAGCTTAAAGAGGCAGAAGATTAAGTATTTAGCACGACAAAGCAATGAAGCTGGAAACATCAAGATGGTTACAGGGATGAAACGTAATGCAGAGACTATAGAGGAGGTGGAGGAAGGTAAGATTGAGAAAGAAGGATCAGTAGAGAGAAATGTTGACTAGGGTGAGGGTGCCAACCCATCAAAGGCACCCATGGGGCTATGAAGTTGATAATGTGGAACTGTCGGGGTTTGGAAAAATTTCTGACAGTTCACAACATCAAAGGGATGCAAAGCTCCCATTCTCCTGAGGTGGTGTTCTTATGTGAGACAAAGAACCAATCCTCGCTAATTGAAAGACAGCTAAAAAGTGTGGGTCTCATGGAGGTATGTTGTGTTAATCCTAATGGCATGACAGGAGGCTTGGCTCTGGCATGGAGGGAAGGAGTGAAGGTGAAGGTGAATAGCAGTGCAGAATTTTATATATCCTTCTCAATTGAAGATCAAGAGAGAAAAATCACATGGGAGATGTTAGGGGTTCACCTCCACAGTACTGACCAGCTGAGAGATACTCAATATGAGGCCTTCCTGGAGATTATTAGACAGCTCGGAGAAAGATATATTGTCATTGGTGATTTTAATGCCATATTATCATCAGATGAAAATGAGGGAGGAAGGGAGAAATCATTTCAATCCATTCAGAAGTTTCAAAACTTTATGAATCATGGATGCCTGGTGGATATGGGGTATCTAGGGGAGAAATTTACATGGTAGAATCGGAGTTGTCAAGAGAGAGTAATCAGAGAAAGACTAGATAGAGCTTTTTTGTCTCTAAAATTGAGGGAAGAATATCCGTGGGCTACACTCACACACTTAGATGATATTGGTTCAGACCATCGCCCTCTGCTATTAAACTCAAATTCAGCAATCATCAAAGTAAAAGGAGGTTCAAATTTCAAGAGAGATAGTGTGGGGAGGAGATGACAGATTCAATAGTTAAGGAGGTGTGGCAAACAAGCTTCTCTGGCTCACCAATGTTCCAATTGTTTCAGAAACTAAAGCGCTGCAGATCTGAAATAGTTAAATGGCAAGCTTCGGGGGTAGGAAATTCTAGAAAAGAAATGGAGAAGATTGCGACTAAACTATCGGCGTTGAAGGAAGATCCCAGCTCTGCTAATAAAATAGAGATCTTACAGCTGGAGGAAGAGTTGAGTAATGCATGTGTTATGGAGGAAAGGTTCTGGATGGAGAAGGCTAGAATTGATTGGCTTAAATGGGGAGATCAAAACACAAAACTTTTTCACTCCAAGAGTCAAGTTAGAAACAGGAGAAATAAGATATGGAGGTTAGAGGATGAGAATGGAGAGTGGTGTACTACTCCAGAAACAATTGGGGCGAGAGCGCAAAGATACTTTGAAGAGTTGTTTACAACAGGGAATCCTCGAGATCCTTCCCATGTGCTGGCTGAGTTGAGAAAGAAGGTCTCCTCTGAGACTAATCGGCACCTTACTAAACCAATTAGTGAAGGAGAAATTAAGAGGGCAGTTTTTTCTATTAACCCGGGGGTTGCCCCGGGAGATGATGGATTCACGGCAAAATTTTTTCAATTTTATTGGAGAATCATCGGAGGGGATGTATACAGGGCAGTTAAGAGCTTCTTTGGGGGAGGAAGAATACTAAAGAGCTTCAACCATACTCAAATTTGTCTAACTCCAAAGACTCCAAATGCAAAAAATATGTCGCAGATCCGACCCATCCGCCTAAGCACCGTATTTTATAAAATTATTTCCAAGGTACTTGTTCATCGCTTGCAGCCTCTTATGAATAAAATAATTAGTGACAATCAGAGTGCATTTATTAAAGGAAGACTTATTAGTGATAATATTCTTGTGGCTCATGAATGCATACATTTCTTAAAGAATAAATCATTTGGGGGCACTGATCTAGCTCTAAAGGTGGATATGAGCAAAGCCTATGATCGAGTGAAATGGAGTTTTGTGTGGTTCGTAATGAAAAAAAATTAGTTTTTGTCAGAGGTGGATAGAATGGGTAAAGGAATGTGTCACTACTATTTCTTATTCTGTTATTGTGAAAATTTCTCCCATCGGTTTCTTTAAACTAAGTAGAGGGCTCCGGCAAGGAGATCTCCTCTCACCCTACCTTTTTCTATTATGCGCAGAAGGTCTATCATTTCTGCTCCACAAAGGAGAACAGAATAACCTATTTCAGGGGCTTCGGTTGAACAGTAGATGTCCGTCCATCAACCACCTTTTATTCGCTGATGACTCTTTATTATTATGTAAAGCAACTCTACATAATTGCGCTAATTTGATTAATGTTATTCAACAGTATGGCTCCCTAAGCGGTCAGATTATCAATTTCAGTAAGTCTGCAGTATTTTTCAGTAAGAATACACCTCATGCTATTAAGGAAGAAATTGCTACTTTTCTTAGAGTCCCTAATATTGGTGCACAAGACAAATATTTGGGACTCCAATCTATTGTTAACAGATCTAAAAGTCAGACATTTGCTTATGTAAAGGATAAGGTGTCGAAGAAGCTACAAGGTTGGAAGCATCAACTATTGTCAGCAAGTGGAAGAGAAATCTTAATCAAAGTTGTGAGGTGTGCTATACCTATCTATACTCTAAGTTGTTTCAAACTGCCCGAATCACTATTAGATGATATTCACAAAATGATTATGCAATTTTGATGGGGTCAAAAACAAAATGAAAAAAACTCCAATGAATCAGCTAGAATACAATGAGCAGAATTAAAGAGGAAGGCGGTATGGGGTTTAAAGATCTCAAAGCGTTTAATCTGGTGATGCTGGCAAAACAGGGATGGAGACTAATGACTAAACCAAATTCTCTGTTTTATAAAGTCTTCAAAAGTAAATATTTTAGACTTACCTCTTTTTTAGGAGCGAAACCAGGCCTGAGACCATCTTGGGCTTGGCAGAGCTTATTGGAAGGCAGAAAAATACTGAAACAGGGTACCAAATGGAAAGTCACGACACAGGGTATAGTAAAATTCAAAGAAGAACCATGGTTTGGTAACTTACCTCCCTTTCGTGTACAGAAAGAGGACTGCAGTGATGGAAATCTGATCTGGCTAAGACAACTATTCAATGAGATAGGGGGTTGGAATACACAGCTCATTCATAGTAAGTTCAGTCCCAACATAGCACAACAAATCTGCCAAATAGACATTGAAGAAGGTGAAGATTCAGTCAGATGGATAAAGCATGATTCTGTTCAGTACAATGTTAGAACGGGATATGAAGTAGCTTACAAGTTTTTTCATAAGCCTATGGAAGATCTTCATGTCAGATTTTAAAGTAGACAATTATGGAGGAGCATCTGGGAGGTTCGATGCCAACCAAAAATCAAGGCATTTCTATGGAAATTTGCTCACGAAAGGCTAGCAGTTAAGACAAATCTTCATAAGAGGATACCCCAGATCCCCAATTTATGCCCGCGATGTTCTTCACTGCCAGAAACGCACCTCCATGCTCTGATTTTCTGTCCGGGAGTTGTGCAAGTCTGGAATCAATCACCAGTAACAAGTGTGATTCTCAGAGATCCGTCTATGGAACCATGGGAGTGGTGGTGTCAGTTGATGGAAGCGGTGAGAAGAAGAGACTCAAAAGAAAAAATCAGTCAAGTAAGTTACCTTCTATGGCAGATCTGGTTGTCCAGAAACGCTCTCATTTTTGAAAATTGCAGAATTGAGGTTGGAGAAATTCTGTCCCAAACTCTGATATTTGCGGAAGAATTTGGGCAACTTGGGAGGCATAACAACTGAAACTAAAGAGGAGAGAATAACTTGTTCTTTTTGTTTTAATCCTTACCGCTTTAGCTTGGTATTATTATTTTTGGGAGTTTCCCAAATTTTTATTATTGTATATGCTTATCCCTATTTGTGTGGGTATTGTAATTGAATTATTTAATTGCAATAAAAGTATTATCTTTAAAAAAAATAACATACATATTTTGTTTTGGATGACGCTTAAATATACACATTAACGATATCTATATATTTGTATGTGAGAAAAATAAAATATAGCCTTCAAATTAATGCAGAAAAAAGGAAATACATGGAGGGAATCTGAGTCACGGCCTGTTTTCTTCTATCTATTATCGCTATCAGCCTATGACCTGATTCCCAACAACTTAAGCTATAAGCGAAGGGGAAATTGGCTACCATATAGATTATACGGTGAATCATATTTGAGTATAAACCATATGAAAAAAGAGTTTTTTATTTTTAATATTGGGCCTATGTTAGTGTTATCCACTGAAATGGCCAAAAATACGTATTTAACGCCGTTGTGGGAATACAGAAAAACGTCGTTGCGTTTTCTCAGCGACGTCAGTTTCATTCTTCAACAAAATGTCGGCGACGTTTTGTACAAAACGTCAGTGACGTTTTGTGTATGCATGGTTAACACGTGGGAGAAAATATCTCATTCTCACCGGCGTGAAGATTTTTAACCCCTTCTCTTTCCCATTTCTTCATCTTCTCTTTAGTTCTACCACAAAACGTCTCCTTCCATCCTTATCAACCTTACCCCACCAAAAATAAAAAAACCCACAAAACAAAACAGCAGCTTCCATATTGGGGACCATTTACCACAACTAAACCAAAGCCTTCCATTCAGGTAAATGATTTAGTGATTGCTTTTTTTTTTTTTTTGAACTGAAACTATGAACAAAATTTTTTTGAACTATAGACTGAGACTTTATAATTTTTTTAGGTTATTTTACTATTAATTAATAGTAAGTTAATTAATTATTAGTACTTAGTAGTAGTATTATCGGCGTTAGTATAGCATTATAGGTGTTAGTCAGTGTTAGGATTAGTTTTAGTAAATTAATTATTGTTAGTTAGTGACTTAGTTACTGTTAGGCTGTTAGCGTTAATTTAGGTTATTGTTATTTAAAATTTGAAATAGCTGTTTTAAAAAACAGAATCATCTAAGAAATTTTTTTACTTTATAATTGATTTATAATTTTGTTAATTTAAAAAACAGAATTAAAAAAGAATTAGTTAATAATTTTCAGAATTTTTTTAAACTTACGTAAAATATTAGTTTCAGTAATTATTAATTTATATTTTAGTTTTGGTTAAAATATTTAATTAATTCTGAATTATTATAAAAAAGTATTTAAAGTAGAATAATTTAAAAATTATTTTAATTTTTTTAATTTACATAAAACATTAGTTTCAGTTATTATTAATTCATGCTTTTAGTGATGTTAGTTTAGTTTAGTTTTGGTTGAAATATTCTTTAGTTAAATTTGAATTATTATTAGAAAATATAATTAATTATATAGTTATGTTACTTTTATTACTATTAATTTTGGAATGTGTTTTTAATAAAAAAATAGAATTATTAAAGATATATTAATAATAAATTTTCATATATTTCAAATATATTTTAAAAAAATAATTTAATTATTTAAATATGTCCTTTCTAATCCAGAGTTTAAAAAAGAGGAAGATGGAAAAACGTGACATCATACGTGCTGAAGATCATATTGTAAAATATCTTCGACATCCTGTATATGTAAGTAATTTTTATGTTTACTGTAGTAGTTAATAATTAGTAGTTTATTTAGTAATAATCAATTATTAGAATATGTAGTGATTTAGTAAGTGTTGAATATAATAGTAGTCATGAACTGGTTATAGTAATTTACTATTCATGATTAAATTTTGTTTTCAGGGTTCAAGAAATTTGCACATAAGACACTTACACCAAATAGACTCATATGATAACAGAATGGAAGAACAACTGAAGGCGAGCGGGTTCTATTATGTTTCTCAAATTGGGAGGATCGTGTCTCATAGGCCGACTGTAGACGCACTGGTTGAAAGGTGGCGTCCGGAAACGCACACGTTTCATCTTCCATATGGTGAGTGCACGATCACTTTGGAGGACGTCGCAATGATTCTTGGACTCCGAACTGATGGTTTGCCAGTGACTGGATCAACTGATCATAGTACAAGTGGGTTAGAAAACGAGTGCTTGGCCCAATTTGGTGTTGTTCCTGGGCCGAACGACCACAAAGGAAGTGGAATCAAGCTGGCATGGTTCCGCACCCTAAAGCGGCGCCAACATTTGACTGATCAAGTAAGTAAGGAAATTTATGTGAAATGTCACATAATGTGTCTATTTGGTACGACGTTATTTAGTGACAAGTCTGGAATCTCTGTGCACTGGAAGTATTTGCCGTTGCTTCGTGACTTTTCTCAAATTCATAAGTTTAGTTGGGGTTCTGCTTGCCTTGCGCACATGTATCGATCATTATGTCGGGCATCGAGATATGATTGCAAGGACATGGATGGTCCTTTGGCGTTGCTCCTTGTGTGGGCCTGGATACGAATGCCGACAATAGGGCCTCTGCCGGTGGATACCAGCTTTCCACTCGCTCGCAGGTAATATTTAACTAAGTTGTCGATTTTGGTTTTTTTTTTCTGTATTAGTTAGTTTCTAATTTGAACATGATATGGCAGGTGGAATGATTATCAACCAACCACTGAGCACTATAAAAATTGGACAACCTCTGACGTCAGGAGAAGGTTGGATGATCTTCCTCTGGATGGGGTAAGTGTTTTGTTGCAAAGACCTTTCATTATGTTGAATTAAATTGGTTATTGGTGCACTTATACCTCTGCTATTTGATCTATTTTTTCAGTTTGTGTGGGATGCATACAGTCCTAATCGGGTTGCGCCTTAAGTTATTCCATTTGACATTAACAACTGTGCAAATCTTTGGAGTGCAACTGTACCTTTAATATGTTTTGAGGCTGTGGAGTGGCATCCGACTGACAGGATTAGAAGACAGTTTGGCTTTCATCAAGACCCCCCAGTCGAAGCTATGAAACTTGGAGCGTCCCATAACATAGTGCTAACAGGTCCAAAGAATAAGAACTGGGGCATAGAACATGCAGTATGGATCTCACAATGGTTAAATAGTTATATGTGTGTCTTAACAGGTGAACATGTGGACAACTATCAACCATCTGACCAGTACATGGACTGGTATATTGGTAAATTTGGTGATCACTTGCGGGTATCCGAGCTTGCTGAGCATGAGGAAGAAGGTCAACAAGAGCAACCACATCAGCAAGAACAACAAACTCAGCAAGAACAACCACCTCAACAACAAGGACCACCATACCCATACCTACCATATCAACAGCCATATCCATACCCACCACAACATCCACACCCACAGTACCTACAGGAATATGCAAACCCTTTCACCCAACCTTTCATACAACCACCATACTCACAACCATATCCACATTATCCACCCCCACCATACACACAAGAATATACACAACCTTTTACCCATCCACCATATGGTCAGCCATTTACCATTTGTGAGGCATACAGGCCGACACAGGTACCGCAAGGTTCATTGACACAGTTACTAGGCGCAGTGGCACAGGATGAGGATCAATATAGACACATTATTGATTGGGTACAGGGTCCTGAGTCATCTCAGTGGGTTAATGATTTATACTCTATCCAAGACCCTATACAAGTGCCAGTGGCTGACGTTATTTCCGGACGATTGTCTTTGGATGCAAGGCATCAACCGCGGGCCTATTCTAAGCATTCTAGGGCAAGAACTTCTATTGATTCAGTTAGGAGTGTCCACAGAGGCATTGGATGTCGCCAAAGTCCGACGCGAATTTTTATGTCTGAGGGTGACGAGGCGGAGAATGAGGATGCAGTTGATGAGACTCCTGGAGGTGAGGATATGGTTGATGAGACTCTTGCAGATGAGGATGAGGTTGATCAACCTGGTACAGGTGATGATGTTATGGATGACGATTCTGGTTCAGGTAATTTAATTGTTATTGTTGACTAGAATTGTATTTATCATTGATCTATATCAATATATGTGTTGGTTTGTATTGAGCATGACTATATTTGTGTTATCCTACAGATGTCCAAGGTCAAAGTAAAGGTTACAACCTTAGGATTGATCCGGCCCGTAAGAGTCGATCTAGATGGAGCCCATCATTGATCAAGAAGAGGGTAAAAAAGGGATGCTCTAAGGTGGCCGAAACCGTTAAGAAAAGTATATTTAAATGAGTTAGCTCGGTTGTTTATGGTTTAGGGTCAGGGAATGTAATTTTATGTTATTGTTTTAATTATGTACCCATTGTGTTGTTTTAGTTAATTCTCTAGTCAAAGCAAACTTGTAATATAACTTACGCAAAGTAAGTGTCACATGACTCAATACAAACATAAGGCTAGATAAAGTGTTGGATGCACCACAAATGACAAACTATAATTGAATATAATACTACAGATAATGACAAAAATCACTAAGATCCCAAACTACAACTGAATAATCATACTAACTAAGATGCTGGAAACAACTAAGGTCACAGACTACGAGTTTGGAGCCGATCCACTAGCACTGGTTTCACCACGGCGCGGGCATCTGCTTCGACTATGACCCTCACCGCCACAAAGCCTACAACGCCTAGGACCACGTAGATCACGAATATCCATCTCATTCAAGAAGCGAGTTTTCTTAGGACGACCTTTGGCCACTCGCTTGAGGTGGGGATTGGGTACGAGTCTTGGTCCTTGATGCACAGGCCATGTTGTTGGGTTTCCTAGTGGCCTGAATCGGGTCTTGTATACCTTTCGGATCTCACCCATCGTATAAACCTCGTGCACATACTGTTTCCAATCCAGGTGCTGGTTTGCACAGCAGGCAAATACATGGCGACATGGAATTCGATCCACCTGAAACTCACCACAACCACAATGCTGAAGGCGCAAGTTTACTGCAAACTCCAACCCACTTGGCATCTCGCGCACTTCAAATACCTCGTTCTGCCTATCAAATAGGTTAACTTGAATGTTCCCCACTGAGCGCTGATTTGACAGAATTTTCTGAGTTGCATATTCAGAGAATAGTTGTCCTGCATTTATACGAGCCTCAGCCTCAGCTCTCTTCCTTGTGAACAATGCATTTAGCCTGTAAAAAGTTGCCTTAACAAGGGCTGTGACCGGAAGATTGCGTGCCCCTTTCAATACTCCATTAATGCACTCCACTAGGTTAGTTGTCATATGGCCCCAACGATGTCCACCATCATACGCCAAGGCATACTGCTGTCGAGGGATCCGGTCTAACCACTGCTTGTAAGCCTCCCCCCGCTCACATAATCTCTGGTAACGCGTATCAAATTCACGCATTGTTCTAGAATAGCCAATGTTGACAATTAGCCTCTGCAGGTGTGGTACCTTGAAACTCCTCAAAAAGTTGGATGCTATATGTCGGATGCAAAACATATGAATAGCTCTCGGATATTCCCATGCTCCATTACTACGACCCACAGCTGAGATGATTGACTCGTGTCAATCAGAGATAAGGGCAACACCATCCCGATTAACTACATGTCTTCGCAAATGGCTAAGAAAAAAGTGCCAGGCATCGGCAGTCTCACCTTCGACTATGGCAAATGCAAGCGGCACGATATTTCCATTGCCATATTGTGATATTGCAACTAAAAGAGCTCCTTTATACTTTCCATAGAAATGTGTGCCGTCAATCTGAACCACTGGCTTGCAACTTCTGAATGCTTTAATGCATGGGTAGAAAGCCCAGAAGACTCGTGTCAGAATCCGGAGATCCTCAACTAACTCATCCCCTCGATAGCCATATGCAGTTTCATACTCAACAGCTGCTGATGGTTCTTTTGCAACCATTGCTTCAAACCATGTGGGCAAAGCTTCATATGAAGATTCCCACCCACCAAATATTTTTTCCACTGCCTTTTGCTTGGCCAACCATGCTTTGCGATAACTTATCGTGTAGTTGAACTTCGATTGTACTTCAGCAATGACAGATTTTACCTTTATGGACAGGTCAGCCTCAACTAATGGCTTTATTGTTCTGCAATTGTTTCAGAGTCCAGTTTAGCATGATCCTGAAATATGGTACTTCTGGTGCACGTGTGACTACCATTGTACCTCCTTATCACCCAACAATACTGTCTTTTCATAAGACTAACTCTGATAAGCCAATCACAACTTATTCCATACTGTACACATTTAGCATAGAATGTTGTTGGTTCTGATTCATATACCCTATAATCAACTCCTCTTCGAATGGTATACTCTTTAACTGATGCAGTAACAGCCTCTCTAGAGTTAAATTCCATTCCAACAGCAAATTCACCGGTAGCTACAACAGCTGGGGCTGTACCAATAATAAAACAAAAATAAATCTAAATAATATTCTATTATTATTAATAATAATGAGAACAATAAATAGTAATAACAATCTAAAAATTAAAAATAATACTAACATAAAAGCAAAACAAATAATAATATTACTAATATTAAAAAAGTAAATAACAACAACAACAACAAAATTACCTGTATTGACGTACTCAGGAAATTCTGGTGCATGCATGGCATCCAGATTCAAAGCATGCATAAAAGATGGCTCTCCATATGGATGTTGTCCGATTAGTGCATTTGCAACATCAGCCACATCTCTTTCAACCATTATCTCATCTTCCTCTACATCTTCAGTTGGACCAACAACTTCATAATTACTTTCAAATTCTTCATCGCTTTCAGTATTATAACCCACCCAGTCTATGTTAGGTTATGGAAAGTCAACATCATCGATTTCTTCGAACTCAACATACAACTCAATAAGTGAGGTCTGTGCTCTAGTTTGATGATAGGTAAAAAATATTCTTTGCATACTATCTTCATCAGTCACATGCATTATTTGAAATTGGGCAAAACCACCAAATACTAGCACAGGCTGCCTATACAGAATATTTATGACTCTTTTTTGCACTTGATGATCTACACTTTGAGAAAGTATACTCTTAAGTCCTTCATATGTTATTGACAGAGGAACAACAATAACACATGGATTCTCACATAAAAAACTCACACCTTCATGTGTATGAGATAAAATCTGGCCATTATAATATATTTTTAAACTAATATAACCCTCCATTTCATACATTCATCACACTCACTCAAATTTTTTTCACTCTCAAACTGAGCACATTTTGTAGAACAAAGCTCTCATTACTTCACTTAAACTTTACTCTCATACTCCATTTTTGCGTTTTAACACAATCCAGAACTTCTTTTATAGTTACTTTTATATTTTTTTATTTCCTCTAGCACAAAACGTCACTGACGTTTTCACAAAACGTTACTAACGTTTTTACTTTTTTACAATACGTCAACGACATTTTCACCAAAAAATAATTTAAAAATATATATTCTAACAAAACGTCACTGACGTTTTCATTTAAAAAAAATTAATATACAACACGTCGTTGACGTTTTGCTTAAAATAAAATTAAAAAAAAAGTTTACACATTACGTCGCTGGCGTTTTCTTCCTACAAAATTTTAAAAGAAATTTAATCAAGTCGTCGATGCCGTTTTGCCTAGTTTATTATAAAAGAAAAATCACTCTGCCACAAAACGTCTTCAACGTTTTGTTTCTTTCAAAAATTTAAAGCAGGCCCATAGTAGAGTAATACACATTGCTCTCCAAATATCATTGGATAACACACGTTGGTTTCTAATATACAAATAACTGAGCCTATGAAAAACATTATAATTAATAAAAGAACAACATATATTATTTTAGTCTTCTTCAAAACATATACTTTTATAAAATTACTATTTATAAAAAGAAATGGCATTTTAATTTAACCTTCTAAATAAAATTCAATTTGAAAAATACACAATTTTTTTTATAGTGATAAAAAAAATTGTAAATTTAATCTAAATTTTTATTGAAATATTTAAAAATTAATTGTTTAAAAAACAAATACAAAAATCAAGAAAAAAATCAATTTCAAACGCATTTTAAATTTATTTTTGTATTGTTTGTCATTCATGTTAAAAAATAATTGTTAAAAAAATAAATTTTATATTGGAGGATAGAAAGATATCAACTTTTTAAGTGGGCTTAAAACAATTGCAAAATTTGATATTTTAGAATCTCTTCCAAATATGTATTTTTTATATTTTGTAAAATTAAGATAATTTTTGAAGGCTCAAAATATTATTTTTTATTGTTTAATCTTAATATAAAAAAAACACTCAAAAAAGTTTAACCAGTAAGATAAAAAAAAAAACACGTAAAAAAATAAAAAATATCAGAACGTGATAAATAATAGACCAAACATTAATATTTCCAACTATTATCAATTTATCATTCAAAAATTAGATTTCCAAAGAGGTACAGTCAAACGCATGCATGCAACCTTTCACTGTCCTTTTCATAGTCTCAACAAATTAAATGTCGAGGGACGAAGGCCTATATTGAATTGATGAAACATTATTATTTGATCAAATACTATTATTATATCCAAATTCAAAAGGGTCTTAATCAAATCTTGACCAGACCCATAAGTTTCTGACAAATAAAACTTCAGCGCATATATATAACAATCAATGCTTTCATACTTAATTACAGTAGGGTTAAGTATCTATTTTTTTCCCTCAAAATTTATGGCTAAAATTAAAATGTTACTAATATTTCTTTGCCAAGAAGGTTATGGGATTGAGATTTTTTTTATATATATATATTTTTAAAAGAAGATCAAGTTCAACACATTTAGTGAAACATACAAAAAAATATAAAAATAAAATTTTGTAATTTTTATATTATTTTTGCATAACCATTAATAACATGAATTATGTTTTGTACCACTGCTAGAACAACAAAACGACCTAGCTAGTAACACAATTTACCATTTTTGTTGTTTTGTTCTGGAAAATAACCTCATTTCTACACAACCAGATATTTCATATAACTGAGAAGAATTTCACTAACCATGTTTTTTGCATGTTTTTTCTCAAATTCATCGTTCTCCAACTCTGAAAATGTTCTTTTATGAAACTTGGGATGCTCCAAACACGACCCACGTGACTTATCCATGTGCACCACACCTGCCAAGTATACTCACACGTAACAACCAAATGTTGTACAACTTCAATTTTCTTACTACACATAACACAGACGTTATCACTTCGTTCAATGATGTCCAATCTGCTCAAGCGATCCTTTGTATTAACTCGGCCTACAAGCACAAACCAAGTAAACAACTTTACCCGAGGTGGAACAATTCCTTTTCACATTTCATTTGTGAACTTATAGCTAAGGATATCATTCGACAATGTCTGTACCTGCAAAATCTGTACAAATGAGTTAGTAGTATAAACGCTTTTTTTTATCAAATTTCCACACCACTCTATCTTGTGCGCCTACTATCAATCTCACAGCTTGCAAGATATCAAGCATTTGGTTCAAACTGTCAGTCTCTCATTGGCAGAATTTCCTCCTCCAGTAGAAGTTCCAAACCCACTCTATCCCATCCCAAAATCCACAGTCCCCAATCACGGATCCTTTATTATCTGAAATTAAGTAGAGTCTTGGAAATGAGTCTTTCACCTTTTTCGACTGTAGTCACGTATCTTCGCAAAATCTGGTTAATCTACCATCTCTTACTTCCATAGCCAACCCGTCAATCATCTTCTGTCTGACGTGTTACTCTTTGATTTGCAAGTGACATATATCTCTCCACGGACCTCCTTTTGCTGGTATAGCTTGAGTAGACAATAACTGTCCAGGGTTCAGATTATTGCAGGAGCACACTACTTCTTCCATAGAGGACACTCTTTCTTAGA
The DNA here is from genome assembly GCF_003086295.3 of Arachis hypogaea. Taxonomy (NCBI): domain Eukaryota; kingdom Viridiplantae; phylum Streptophyta; class Magnoliopsida; order Fabales; family Fabaceae; genus Arachis; species Arachis hypogaea. Next base: position 131,481,656 of record NC_092038.1, read on the forward strand.
GAATCTCCACCACCACTTAAATAATAATGCGGTATTATGAATCATCGTATCTCTCACACCTAGTCCTCCTAGTTTCTTCGGTGCCTGTATCATCTCCCATTTTACAAGAGCCAGTCCAGGTCGTCCATCGTCCTTCTCCCAAAAGAATCTTCTTTGCAATAAAATTATTTTTTTGGCCACCGCAACTGGCATTTTATACAAACTCAAATAGTAAGTAAAAAACTATTAATCACATATTTGATGAGAACAAACTTTTTTGCTTTACTGAGCACCTTTGCTTTTCACAAACTTAGTTTCTCCTCCACCTTATCTATTACTAGCTTCTATGTTTTTACTAGCCTTGAGTTTGCTCCTAGATTAATTCCCAGATACTTCACTGGTAGATTCGCCGCCTGACATCCTAATAATCTGCACATCTGACCAACCCACTCCTGACTGCAATTTACCGGTATCAAATTAGACTTGTTGAAGTTAATGCTCAACCCAGACATGACTTCAAAATACCTCAAGAGTCTCTTGTAATTTCTCATTGTCTCATCCTCTGGTGGGCAGAAAAATATAGTGTCATTAGCAAACTAAAGGTGGGATAACTCTATATTGTCCCTACCAACTAAGAGAGGAGATATTCTCCTATATTTTACCAGCTCCCCGATCATCCTGTTCAGCACATCTACAAACAAAGACGAATAAAAAAGGTGATAACAGGTCACCTTGTCGAAACCCTCTTTCCATCTTGAACGGTTTTGATGGTGCCCTATTAACCATTATAGATATAGAAGATGATCTAATGCACTCTATAATCCATGTCCTCCACATCTTCTACCGAACCCCATCTTTTCTAGCACAATATCAACAACATTCTATTTGACTCTATCATAGGCTTTTTGGAAGTCCAATTTGATGATAGTTGATGCCTTCTTCTTCAGTTTTAGCCACTGTACAATTTCACATGCTATTAACGCTCCATCATATATTCTCCTACCATTGACAAATGCACTCTGTGATTTCCCAACTAACCCTGGCATTACGCTCTTCATTCTTCTTGTCAACACTTTTGATATAACCTTATAAACACTTCCAACCATACTGATCGGTCTAAGATCCTTTATCTCCTTCGCGCCCATAAACTTCGGAGCCAGCGCTACCCAAGTAACATTGGAGTCTACTGGTAGCTTCGCCGTCTCAAAGAAGCTCATCACAGCTTTAGTGAATTTTACTCCAATCTTCTCCCAGCATCTTTTTATAAAATTCACGTTATATCCATTATTACCCGAAGCCTTAGATGATTCGCAGTCTCATACTGTCTCTTTTACTTCCTCCTCCATCGGTAACACCTTTAGTGCTTGAGCTTCCTCCATCTCCAAGCGATTAACTAAACCATCTTGAAAACTGATATTTGGCGACTCGTTTTGGCGGTATAGGTTCCTGTAGAAATCTCTAATTGCAACCTTAATTCTTGCATGGTTCCTTACCATTCTTCTATTAATTACTAAAGACTCAATCCGGTTATTCCTTCTTCTTACTGATGCAATATTGTGAAAGTATCTGGTATTCCTGTCTATTTTCTTGGCATGCCGAGACCTAGACATTTACTTCCAGTGTATATCTTGTCTCTCATACCATACCTCACAACATTTTATCAGTGCCTTTCTTCTTACTTCTACTGTACCATCATATACTCCGTTACTAACCATATCATCCATTTTTTTGTGCCATCTACCCAGTGATTTTGCCAGCGCCTTCAGTTTATCCAGGAACTGTACATTGCCCAATCCCCTCGATTATACCTTCATCATCTTTAGGAAGCCTTTATGTGTGAACCACACGTCTAAACTGCGAAACGGTCTTGGTTCCTGAGCTATTCTTCTATCTTTCACTATCAAAGGACAATGATCTGATAGACCTCTTGGACCTCCTCTTAGACGAGTATCTGGGTACGCATCTAACCATTCCAAGCTAACTAGGCTTCTATCAATATGACTGCAGGACTGACCTCTAAACCATGTATACTTGTGATCATTGATTGCCAAATCCACCAACTCCATGTCATTAATCCATGCTCTGAAGTCTTCAGCAGAAGCTGATAAGTTGGTCACCCCTTTTCTTTCCTCTATATGTACAATCTTATTGAAATCTCCTATGTAACAAAAAGGGGTTTGACACAATCCTGTAATATAGCTTAATTCCTCTCATATTAAGAGTTTTTCGTCTTTCACATGCGCTCCATACACCAGACAAATTGCACAGTAAAAATTATCTTTGGTCATCGCTCTTTCTACATATAACCACATATCTCCTTTATAGCAATTCATCAATTTAAATACTGATTCATCCCAAATTAACAGCAGACCTCCGAAAGTTCCAACAAAATTAACACACTTCCAACAAAATTAACACACTTCCAACTAGCTCTATCATGACCCATATTCTAGCTACTTCGTATTTATTCACCACTTTTTTTTTCTTTTCTATCAACCCCAACATATCTAATCTAAATTTATTTTTAAAATTTTTTTAATCATATTCAGTTTTGCAACACCTCCCAACCCCCTAACATTTCAAGAATTTAAAATCATTTATAAATTTTATTACACATTTGTTTACGGCATTTTGGACAACTTATTCTAATTTTCTCTTTTTGTTTCGACTGTTTTCGCTTTAAAATTGTGACCTCATTTTGTTTCTAGAGAATTCCCATAATGTTTTTTCAATCACTGTACGGTATTGTTCATGATTTGGCTCCAATTTCCAAGTCTCTTTATTCTCTGTCATTTCTTCTTTTCAACTCCAAATTTGCTTTCTTCTGCACATTATTGAATCTTGGTGCATATTCACCTCTGTACCAAACTCTTTTACTACTTGATCTTCAGGGTGTTTTTTTTTGAAATTTATGTATTCTTTTATTCGGATTTTGATTGTGACTCTTTGTTGGATGGTAGAGTTTAGATAAAAAGAGTTGAGGATAATAAATGAGCTGATGACGACGGTGGTAATATAATAGAAAGAGAAAATTGTGCATTGTGGTGGTAGTATTGCTCATGGAGATGAGCACATGACAATGGAGGGGTGGTGGTGAAAAGAGAGGTGTAATAATGGTGGTAATAATAATGATGATGAACAGATTATAATAACGGTTGTCAGTGGATAAAAGATGCTATTTTATTAAAAGTAAAATTGTCTCAAATTAATATTTTAAAATAATTTTTAATTTTGAAGACAAAATTAATAAAAGAATTTAAAAATTATTTTAATTTTGATCCCAAACTTAATTTAAAGATAAAAAAATTACTTAACTCTTTAATTACACTTGCATATAAATTAGTTAGTTAAGTGATAAATGATGATGTTAACAACGTTAAAATAAGTATTAGGCCATGTCAGTAGATAGCTACACTCCAAAGTGATGTTTGTTAAGGGATACTTTGGAAAATTAGTACTATTTAGTATTTATCAACTATTTGTCGCTTTTTGCGTGCATTGCATGTTAGCGTGCACCACCACAAACACAAGGTCCTACCAACAAAGGATATATAATTATTTCTCGTCAAAAAATTTGTATGATACTATTTTTTAGTGATAGAAAGAATCAACATAAATTGTTATATGACTTATATTTTAAGTTGATATTTTTTCAAATAAATTTTTTTAATATATTTGATTTTTACGTAGATATTTTTTTGTTTTATACTTTTTTCTGAGATTTATTAAAAATTAAATTTTAAATTTTTAAATATAAAATTTTAATATTACATTATAATATTATTTTTTAAAAATTTAAATTAATAAAAAATATAAATAATTATATCTCTAATAAATAAAAATTATTGTATAGAAGAAAACACATATCGTGTCTAGATACTTTTTAATTTGCATGGTAGAGGTAAGGTGATGTAAGTCAATAACTTCACGTAAAGGTAAAGCATCAAAATTTTATGCCGCCATCATTTGCTCCTAGTTTGATTTTGAATTACTAATGTAATTTAGTCACAAAAAAAGTAATTAAGTTGTTACAAAAAAATTAATGATATTTTAACAACAATAATTATAGTAAATTTAATTTTATATTTACGTTCTCTCTCTTTTGAGCAGAGAGTACCAGTTGTGCAATGATTACTTGATTAGTCATTGCTCGTAGTGGATACAATTTTAAAAAAAATGTTTAGATAAAAGAAAACCAGAAACAATCAATATGAAGAAAATAACTAATAGTGGATCTGTGATATATATATATATATATATATATATATATATATAATCTGTTGGGAATAAGACACAATTCCCCCTTGAGAAAACACCTTTGACAGAGAAATAAAATAGACACAATCACAACACAAGAATTTAACGTGGAAACTCCAATTACCGGAGAAAAAACCACGGCCGTTGTCAAATGACAACCAGAGAATATCACTATGTGAAAATTGTTACAACACATAGACTTCTTTCTCTCACCGGCACCCCAGTACACCCACACTCTTTCAAAGCAAATATCTAACTACACCTCACAACACTCTCTAATCAAAGAGTACAGAGGAAAAGAAAAATCAGATACAAGCTTAAAGTGTTTCTGACTGGTGCAAAAACAAATGGAGAACTTAGCCTCATATTTATAGCCTAGGCCACCCACTCCATTTGCTATCCTAAGCAATGTGGGACTAATTCAACCAAATCCTAACAATCTCCACCTTGATTGAAATAGTCACACATCTTCAGCTTCCATTGTCAACACCGACAATTCTTTGCTGCCATTGTCTATACCGACAATCATAGTTCAGAGAACTATCATACTCCACCATGAAAGTATACTCACTTGGAATTAGACCACTCCAAGAATTTCGCCTTGGTACAGATCGAAACCTTGCTGAAAATTCATGGTGCAACTTCCAAATTGGCTTTTCCTGGAAGTTCTTCAGCCATCGACCTAACTCCGCCACACACCTTGCATCTCAACGCCAACCAATGCCCGTGTGCAATTGTGGACCTGATTGCCACAACTCATCCTTATCCATGGCAGTGCGGTAATACCATGAGGATACTTCTTGTCTTCTAGAGAACATCATCTTCTCTCATAGAGAGAGCAACCAGAGATCTTCTCCTTCAACGCCTTGTGCAAACCTGATTGTATCAACACATCCTTGACTTGTACTTGCCACAAGCCAAAATTGATTCTTCCATCAAATTTCTCTATTTCAAGCTTCACAGCACTTGAATATCCTGACATTGTTGCAACCGTATACTGGAATATTATAACTCAACTGTAGACCGTGCACTAGGAAGGGTCCTCAGGAAAGAGAGGTGGGTCACAATGGACACACTTAAATACCAAGTCTTTCCTTAGCCAGAACCTTTTCCAAACTGCACTCTCACAGAGTCACACTGCCTTCCAGCAACAACAACAGCAACCAAAGATCAACCTCAAGCTACAGGACAAAATTCTTTTTTGATGTGGAAGATCAGACTAGGCTGCAACCACAGAGCATACTAAGAATAAATCCCACCGAACCGAAGCTCTGATACCACTTGTTGGGAATAAGACACAATTCCCCCTTGAGAAAACACCTTTGACAGAGAAATAAAATAGACACAATCACAACACAAGAATTTAACGTGGAAACTCCAATTACCGGAGAAAAAACCACGGCCGTTGTCAAATGACAACCAGAGAATATCACTATGTGAAAATTGTTACAACACATAGACTTCTTTCTCTCACCGGCACCCCAGTACACCCACACTCTTTCAAAGCAAATATCTAACTACACCTCACAACACTCTCTAATCAAAGAGTACAGAGGAAAAGAAAAATCAGATACAAGCTTAAAGTGTTTCTGACTGGTGCAAAAACAAATGGAGAACTTAGCCTCATATTTATAGCCTAGGCCACCCACTCCATTTGCTATCCTAAGCAATGTGGGACTAATTCAACCAAATCCTAACATAATCAAATATATTAAATTATTCAATAACTTTTTATTAGTAGCTTTATATAAATAATCGCCATAAATTAAAGATTGCCTAATTGATGTGAATGATGTGAAGCCAAAATAGATATGTGTGTTGGTAACTATTAATGTGTTTTGGAAAAAAATTTTAAAAAGTAGAAAATGCACTATATTTTTTTAAGAAGTCACCCATTATTAGAGATGATAAACGAATTAACAGGTTTTGAATTTTTATTTTTCTTTACAAACTTACCAAAAAAATTGATTAACTTGATTAACATACCCTTTTGAATATGAATCACCATTATTGCTATGGAATATAATAAATAAAGAATTAAAATACGTGCAACACTCCATGCTTAATAAAAAATATTTTAAAAATGAGCCACGTGTATCACTCAAAATTACTTTGACAAACTTTTAAATATATTAATTTTTGTAATATATAGCTCAAATGACATAATCTTCTCATATTTACTTAGAGGTTATGAGTTCGAATCTTTCTATCTTTAGTATAAAAAAACTAAAATTTAAAAACAAATTAATTAATTAAAAAATTATTAGTCACCAAAAATAAAATATAAAATAAAAATGACACTATTATAAGATGTTTTTCATTCAAAAAATTTGAATTCAATATCATTAAGAGGCTGAAACTCATTAATCCTCTTAATTCATATCACATTTATCATCACTATACAGAAATTGAATAAATAAATTATATTAATAATTACATTACAAAAATATTTAAAAAATAATAAAAAATTAGTTAAAAACATGCCAAAATTATCGTATTTTACATCTCTTAATTATTATTAGAATTTAATTGAATAATATTAAATATTAAGTTATATATATTTAATATTAAGTTTAATTATTTTGTTTGTTCTTATAATTTTACAAAATTTTCAATTAGGTCTCTATATTTTTTTTCTTTTAATTGGTTCTTATACCATTTTTTTTAGTTAGGTCTCTTTACTGGCCTTAATTTTTTAGGAATTCAACTAAAAAAAATTAGTGCAAAAATCCAAATAAAAAGAAAAAAATGTAGAGACTGAATTAAAAAAAATTGGTACAATCATTCAATTAATAAAAAAAAGTACAGGAATCTAATTAAAAATTTTACGAAATCAATAAAGTAATTAAACCTAAATATTATATATATAAACTTATAAATATTAAATTAAAAAATTAATTTGTTGTTATTATCTTTTGAATATTACTGTTATATTAATATATACGTATTAATTTTCTGAGCTAAGAAAATATCTGTGTGGCCAAAACAAAAAAGAAAAGGAAAAGGAAAAAGGACGATAAAAGGTGAAGACAAATGCAACCACAGAACACAATATCCCCACTGCTTAGTTTCATTGCTTTTTTCCATTTTCAAACCATTATTATGTGATATGTATGGCACGATCATCAATAATTTCATATATATACAGAGAATGGTCCTTTACGTGTTTCTAATGATTTCTGCAACATTTTTGTTTTTGCCCGAGAATGATTTCTGAACCACACAACTAACTCCGCTAAGACGATTGATTTTTCTCATCCATTATTGATTTTATATTGTCTCTTTAAATTTCAGAAAACTAATGAAATTATATTAATATATAATATGTAATATTGAATATTGCTTATAATATGTAATTAATAGTCTTTCTTAAAAATTTAATTATTAAGTAATCGTATAATTCATGTAGGATAAGCCATGTTTTGTTAAACTTGAAATTTAACTCTGTAGAATATGATTAATCATAAATATAATTATATCAGTGTCAATTATTAGTGTACATACACAGTTCAACTGTATCATTTTATTTGTACTTTCTGTTCGTTTTGCCATCTATATATAAAGACAAAGTTTCTAATTATTAATTCAAATTGTTTTTGTTTTGATCGTAGTTGCAAATATTGTTTACTTATATATTTTTTAGGAATGTTATCAGGAATACCGGTATTCCAATTGTTTTAACTGTTGATCTAAATTATAAAATATATATATATATAATATATATTAATTAAAATCAACGATTAAAACAACTAGAACACCGATATTTTTAGGGACACCTGATAACTTTCTTATTTTTTATAATAGATAATTGAAGGTTTTTAAGTGGTGTTTGTGGTTCCAATAAACATCCAAGAGAGATAGAATGCAGTGGTGGTCGCCTGGGTTGGTGACAGGGATGGCAGTATTTTTGGAAGGAAAAATGAACGAATTATTTTTGTCTATTTTTTTTTCCTCTGTCAATAAGAATAACAAAAAGAACAATAAGAAAAAACAAAAAAGATGTCTAAAACTTTTTTTTAAATGCTTTTGAGTAATTAAAATTTGACATATATAATCGATTGAATTATATTATTTTTGTTAAAATTAAGTCAAATAAATTAATTTGATAAAAAAATAGCGAATCAAATTTTGAACTTGTCTAAATTAATATTATTTTTTATAAAAAATGACTACAATACTCTTATTATAAAAATAACTAAAATAATCCTATTATATACATATTAATTTTGAAAATTCTAAATTATAGCTTTTTACTCATCCATCATCGTAGGGTTAAGATTTATAATTTTCAAAATTAATGTATATATAATAGGGGTATTTTAGCCATTTTCTATAATAAAAATATTGTAATTATTTTTTATAAAAAAATAATATTAATTTAAACTGGTTTAAAATTTGATTTACCATTTTTTTATCAAATTAATTTGTCTGGTATAATTTTAATAAAAATAACACAGTTTAATCGATTATATGTATTAAATTTTAATTACTAAAAAACATCTTTAAAAAATGTTTTAGATGTCTGAGTGGCTCTTAAAAAAAAATTAAAAGAAGAGAGAAAAAAAAAAAAGAAAAATGCACGTTATAGATAAAAAAAATATATATACTTTTTAAAAAAAATTCTTTAGACACATTTAATTGAAAATTTATCAAAAAAAGAATGACGATATTCATTTCTTGGTATATAAAATAAGATTTTTTTATCATCAAGCATCATTATCAAAACAAGCATAGCCATTAAATTTAAGTTTAATTAACTTCCACTTCAATAATTACTTTTGAAATTTTTAAAATCAAATATCGATAAAAAGTATAATTAATGAATAATTTTTATCAGTATATATATATATATGGACAAGTTATAAAATGTTTAATTTCGTTTTCATTTGTTGAGGAATAATGATGCATGGACTAGTTCGTTGGTGGTTGTTGACAACTAGAAGTGAATATAGGAGTCGTTTATTAACTTGAAAATTAAACACGTCAACTTCTTCCAGCAATCTTCCTGCGTTCAGTTTTCTCAGTGTACTATATATACATTCACATTGATAGATATAGATGATATTTTCAGTGTATTTATTACAAGTTTATTTTGTTTCCATTGAATGAGGAAACAGATGCATATATTACGCGGGTTGTTGAAAATTGTTGTCACTTGCTTAACATATTTACACATACTACTATAGACTAATAATGTCTTTCATATATAAATCTATTTCTGGTCAATCTTCATTTACTATATAATTATGATTATTTTAAATATTTTGCTAAATGCTAATTTGCTACGGTACGTACGTAGGGGTAGAAATGAACTCGACCGCGCGTTTTGGCTTACACGAATTTAATTTGGTGAATCTATCTAATCTCCTCTAAAATAATATGTAAGTTACCCTTCATTATGTGTCACATTATAATTGGTCCTTATCTTAACTATAGTTAGGTTATTTTATAATTTATTATTCTTAAAATATCAAAACTCCACTCCCGTTAATTGAAGCACATTCCACTCATCTATTTTTTTGTTCGTGACAAGAAGCACCAATGTCATCGCCATCTACTGCCTTCCCACACAACCTCTATTTCTTTAGTGCATCATCCCTTAGTCACGTCGTTGAATTCCGTCGCCCATAACTTGTCCTTTCCAATATAGCCAGCGCTTCTTTTTGCCATGTATCACTGCTTATCCACATAATTAATGGTTAATTTTAGTTATTAAATTTTTTTATTAAAAAAATATATCTTTATTTAACTACGTGACGGAACATATATTTATATGTAAAATATAATATAATAAAATAAATCTATTCAAAGTATTTAAAAGTATAATTAAAATTATGAACATACAAATATAATAATAAAATTTGTACTCCAAACAAATAAACATATTTTTTTATCATACATATATTATTTAAAAAATAAATATATTATTAAAATTAATAACAGAAATTTAAAAGAATAAAATTTAACTTTCTTACCGTATTTTTTATAGTATTTTTATTTTTTAATTTTTAATTTATTAGTACTTTATTATTTAATTAAAAATTAAACAAATTATTTTTATGAAAAATTATTTTTTGTATTATATTGGAGAAGAGACCAATATAGCAGTTTAAAAAATAAATTGTATAAATATTTAAGAGATAAATATAAAATACATACCTAAAATAAATAAAACAGACAAAATGGGAGTACTATTGAAAAATGGAGAATTATTTTTGTCTGTTTTATTTATTTTAGGCATGTATTTCATATTTATCTCTTAAATATCTATCTATATAATTTACTTTTGTATTTAAAAATTTTAATATTATCTTTTTTATTTAAAAATCATTTTTACATTATTTTTTAGACTGTTATATTGGTCTCTTCTTTAAAATAATACAAAAAATAATTTATCATGAAGATAATTTATTTAATTATTAATTAAATAATAAAGTACGAATAAATTAAAAATTAAAAGAATAAAAATACTTGTAAGAAAGTTAGATTTTATCATTTTAAACTTGTGTTATTAATTTTAACAATTTATTATTTTTTAAAATAATTTATGTACAATAAAAAATATATTTTTTAATTTTAATTATACTTTTAAGTATTCTAGATAAAGTTATTATATTATATTTTACATATGAATATATGTTCTATCGTGTAATTAAATAAAAATTTATTTTAATAAAAAAATTTAATAACCAAACTAAACATTACTTAGGTATGTATTTCATATTTATCTCTTAAATATTTATACAATTTATTTTTTAAACTGTTATATTGGTCTCTTCTCTAATATAATATAAAAAAATAATTTTTCATAAAAATAATTTGTTTAATTATTAATTAAATAATAAAGTACTAATAAATTAAAAATTAAAAAATAAAAATACTATAAAAAATAAGGTAAAAAAATTGAATTTTATCATTCTAAATTTCTGTTATTAATTTTAATAATATATTTATTTTTAAATAATATATGTATGATAAAAAAATATGTTTATTTTTTTGGAGTACAAATTTTATTATTATATTTGTACGTTCATGATTTTAATTATACTTTTAAATACTTTGAATAGATTTATTTTATTATATTATATTTTACATATAAATATATGTTCCATCACGTAATTAAATAAAGATATGTTTTTTTAATAAAAAAATTTAATAACCAAATTAACCATTAACTATGTGGGTAAGCAGTGATTCACGCCAAAAAGAGACACTGACTATACTATGCTGGGAAGAGAGGTTGTGTGGGAGGGCATGGCGATGACGTTAGCGCTTCTTGTCACGAACGCGACGGTGCTTGGAAGGACCAAATCTAGGTGATGAAGTGATAAACAAAGAATGGAGGAGTGGAATGTGTTTCAATTAACGGGAGTGGAGCTTTGATATTTTAAGAATAATAAATTATAAAATAATCCAACTATGGTTAAGATAAGGAACAATTACAATGTGACACATAATGAAGGATAACTTACATATTATTTTAGAGGGGGTTGGGTAGCATTCACCATTAATTTATATTGTAAATAATTGAATATGTAGTCTAAATTTAAGTTTATTATTTTTATAGGTTTCCTTTATACTTGAATATAGTTTGTTTGAAAGTCCAATAAATTTACGAGTCTAATTAATTTTATAAATTATAATTTAAAATAATAAACATAAAAGATTTTTGGGTAATATATTATTTTGAATCTTTAATGTTGGAATAAAATTTTAATTTGATTTCTAATATTTTAAATGTTCTATTTCAATTTCAAAAAATTTCAAATAGATTTAATATTGTCATACGTTAAATTTGACTCGAATAATTAATAAAAAAGTTTTTACATTAGTGATTACTACCAGTGAATTGATTTTACTTATATACTAATCAAACGTTATATTAATTTTTAAATATGTTAATTTTTCATGTCAAATTTAACAGTGAAACAACATTGAAACTTTTAAAATTTTTTATAACTAAAATAAAACGTTTGAAACATTATGAATTAAATTAGAATTTGACCCAACCATTAAGGATCAAAATAATATTTTATCCAAAATTTAAATTGATATTAAATGTATTTTTAAATTTATAATTCATAATTTATAAAGTATAATTAATTTATATACCAATTATTAATCACATATATTATAATAATATTTATAACCAAATTATAGTCCACAAACATAAACTTTATTTCAAAAAGGAAAAAAAGGAAGCTATAGTCTTATATTTAGTCTTGACTACTCTTGATATTTTTTTTGGTTTATTATACATGAGTAGTTAAAAGTCCAATTTAAAAGTAATATATATTTTTACAAAAGTAATATTTTAGCAAGTCAATCCAACAAATTTTATAAATTTTTAAAACATGTATCCTAATTTTTTTTTAACCATTAGATTTTATAAAAGATTTAAATCTTACACGTTTAATAAAATAAGCCGAGTTGAGTCAAATTAACACTCCATCTAATAGCTCAATTCACTTCTACTTCTATGTATGTTAAGGTATTTGTTAAAATAAAAAATGAATTGAAAATTAAAGAATTTATAGATAAAATAAATTTATATATTTAATCATTATTGGAAGTTTCAAATCCTATAGTTTTAATAATAAAAGCGGAAAACTTTTTATAGAAATTAAAATAAAAATTTTAAAATTTTATTTTAAGTATATTAAATACATTAAAAATTATATTTTCTATGAAATACTTGTTAGAAAACTCATTATTTTTAGAGTCAACTCATTGTAACCTCCGTCTTTTAGTGGCTTGTCAATTATTATTGAATGAATCTAATATTTTAATATGAAAAAGTCTAGTTGGTCAGTTATTTTAATTTATTAAATTTTGACTAGTATATAACTAACAAAAAAAAATGAGTAATTTATATTATTAGATAAAATCTCACATTATTAAAAATATTATTAATAATTATTTGATAGCTATAAATCACAAAAATTATTGTCTCTTAATACTCTTCTTTCAATAATTCAATTGCTAACAACAGAATGACGTATTTAATTTCAATAATTTAAAAGTTATTAGATAATTTTTTGTTGAATGTAAAAGTTCAACATATTTTATTTCTATTTTATAATAAGTAAAATTTATATTTTAGTATCCTACAAAAGTTGTTGAAAAGGAATTATTCATATAAAAAATGGGTGGTAGCTAGCTCGTCTCTTGACTTTATACTTATTCTTCAGTCCCTTTATAATATAATCCTATCTAGTACTTTTCATAATTTAATCCGTTATATTTCTTGCAACTAGGTGTTAATACCCTCATCATCGTTGACCTGTCAAGGAAATTAAATACTACTAATTATGATTTATGGCTATGAAATTCATAATTAATATACAATTTTTACAGTTTTCTTTTCTTTATTACTTTAATAATGTAGTTGGAAAATTTTGAGCTGGTCAATATATTAGTAGACTGACTACCAAAAGAAATATAGTAGTAGACTAGTGGTATATCAATTAGCCGAATGCTGCATGTTTTTATTATTATTATTATTATTGGATATTTATTAATTTTTTGTTTTTGACGATATTTTTTTATTGGACAAGTTAAAGATTAATTTATCACAAAATTAAATTCTATTTAAAGGTTTAACATTAATTAATAAATTATTCTATATATAATATAAAATTTAAATCTCAATACTTACTAATAGACAAATAATTTAACTATTCAACTAATCTAAGTTAGTAGGATATTTATTAATTAATATCTCACTGGTTGTCAAATTAAACTTTATCCTAGTGTATATACTACTTGATGAGAAATTTTCTTATATGTTCAGGCAGAAAATGAGTTATTCCTTCCAAAATTTTCGTATTATCATTTTAATTTCTTTGTATGACCTATCTCTAGGAATGGCAACGGGTCTTTATGGGAGTGGGGACATGTCCTCCACCCCCGCCCCCGCCTCCAACATCTGTCGTCGTCTCCGTCCCGTCCCCACGGGGGTAGCGGAGACTCCATATCCGCGAATTTTTGTAAAAAATAATAAAAAATACAAAAAATAAAAAAAATAGAAAAAATAAAGATAATCCTCAATTGTCATTATAAACATAATTTTTATTATCTTTAAAGATTTAAATAGCAATACCCAACAAACATAAACATCTAAACATATCTATAAAACAACCAAATATTCAATAAACAACTAAACATATCTATAAACAACCAAACAAAGTTCATCACATTGTAAAAATATAATTCTAAATCCGCCTTTCATCCATAGTGATGGTAGATTTCGATTTACTTGAATCCTACATAAAAAAGAAAACAATTTAAATTAAAAACATATAATAACTCAACAAATGTTTCAAAATCAAAACAAAAACTCCATAATCAGATTCAGCATAATCAATCAGCATAATGATAAACACAAATACTTCAAAATCAAAATAAAACAAAGAAAATAAAATTTAAAAAAAACTAGGAAAATTTCATAATCAGAATTAACATAATCATAAACATAAATACTTCAAAATCAAAATAAAAATTTCATAATCAAAATCAGCATAATTATAAACATAAATACTTCAAAATCAAAATAATCAAAAAAAATTTCATAAACAGAATCTGCATAATCATAAACACAATGCTTCAAAATCAGAATAAAACTTTCATAATCAGAATCAGCCCCAGCATAATCATAAACACAAATTCTTCAAAATCAAAATAATAAAAAAAATTTCATAAACAGAATCTACATAATCTTAAACACAATGCTTCAAAATCAGAATAAAACTTTCATAATCAGAATCAGTCCCAGCATAATTATAAACACAAATTCTTCAAAATCAAAATAATAAAAAAATTTCATAAATAAAATCTGCATAATCATAAACACAATGCTTCAAAATCAGAATAAAAATTTCATAATCAGAATCATCATAATCATAAACACAAATGCTTCAACATAAAATAAACAAGAAAAATTTCATAATCCGAATCAAACAAATGCTTCAAAATAAACAATGAAAATCAGAGTTCTGTGACTTACCCGAGGAGAAGAGGCAATGGCCGGCGAAGAGGCGATGACCGGCGAAGGCGCGACGACCTATGAAGAGGCGACGAACTACGAAGCCGCGATGACCGACGAACTTGCGACAACAGGAAGACTCGACGACGACAAAAATGACGGACTCCGTGTTGGCTATTGCAGTGTGCGTGACGGTGACGGGTGACTTGACTGCGTGAGAGACTGAGAGGTGGCGGTGAGGGACTAAGGTGTGGGAAGTAGCAATGAAGGACTAAGGGGTTAAGAGGTGGCGATTGGCGGTGGTGATGGTGAGACCGTGCTGTTCAGCCGCCGTTCACGTGTCTGAGAGGACAGGGGCCAGGGGGAGGTTTGAGATTAAGGGACTTCAGAATTGAGTTTGTGAATGGTGTGCGGCTAGGATTTCAGTTTTCCTCATAAGATATATATATATATATATATATATATATATATATATATATATATATATATATATATATATATAAATTAAGGGTATTATAGTCTTTTTACACATACAGTGATTAAACGGGTCTCCACGAGACGGGAATCTCTATTCCTGTCCCCGCCCCGTTTAATAAACGGGGCCTCGTCCTCCGTTCCCGCGGGTGAAAAATCTTTCCCGTATTCGTCCCCCGGCGGGTAAATACCCGCGGATACCCGCCCCGCTGGGGATTTTTGCCATCCCGTTATCCCCCCTCCCCTCCTTTTCTTTTTTTGTATGTCTCATATTTTAGAAAAATAAAAAATTTAAAACTTAAAAGGCATGTGGAGTACAAACTTAATTCCTCTTAAGTAAAATGGAAGAAATTACTATCTAGTAAATATATTCATTTTCTAGTAAAATTTATTCCTCTTATATTTTATTACGTCCAATGTCTCTTTAAATATAAATATAAATTATATAGTCAACGAAACATATTTAAAACCAAAGCACTAATAGAATTTCTCAACGAGTCTCATAATTAATTTTACTTAACAAAATATGGGACAGATTAAAATAGTAAAATTTTTTTAACCAGAAATTATTCAAGCAATCATCAATACTTCTATTTGTGAAGGTGACGATAAATTAATCTGGATGCGGACCAACAACGATAGATATTTTGTAGTATCAGGTTACCAAGTAGTTTTTTTCTTTTATCATCTTTCAGCGGAGTTCCTCCCTGATCGATGTAAGTAGCAATAGCTTTGGATGAATATATGAAAGATGAAAAGTCAACTTCAAACAAATAAATTTATCTAAAAGATGGCTCATGAAGACTTATCAGTCAACCAAAAGCTACATTCTAGAATAGTTTTTCTAGCCCAATTTGTGCTCGCTGCCAAACGGAAGAAGAATCTGTTGGTCATTACATTTTTTACTATCCAAACTCAGTAGAAGCATGAACATTCGTAGAGCTTAAAGTTCCTACACAACAAATAGAACCATGGAAGCGATGGTTAGAGTTCATATAAGTAACCAGACATATAAGTTACAACTATTCAAACGATATAGAGTTGACAGCGAATTTGTGCTAACAGATTTAAAAAATTAAAAATGAATTAGTTTTCGATAAAGAATGGAGGACGTCTTGAATGTGTGTTGAAGTGGCTCGTCGATCTATGCAGGATAAAAAAGTTGAACCCGGCATGGTGGTCTTTGAGAGAGAGAAGATGACAGAACTTCTACTGTGAAATTAGAAAAGTTATTTACTCATTTAATGTAATTCAATTACATTTAAATATAGTCTTTGTTAGATCTTTTCCAAATTTACTCCTGTGTGTAATCTCTAGTAGACCGTTCTTTTCATTTCATTAAAATTCTTCCTTTGATAAAAAAAACATATTTAAAATCCACATATAATTGTATTAAACATGAGTTTTATTTCAAAAAAAAAAAAACTACTTACTAAGATGTTTAACATATATAATATATGTGTTCATATTTTGGTCTATTACTCGCATCCAAAATAAACAAAATTCAATCAATTGACATTAGCCGAATCGACTCTTATTCAATTTTATAGAGGTTCGCGCAATAACATTGTGTAAACTCTACTTGCCAAAATCAGTAATTAATTACTAGAATCTTTTTTAATCATCTGATAAGGAGATCTCAATAATTTTTTTAACAAAAAAGAACGGTTATCCACCATCAAAGATAGAACTACTCTAAAAAGTAGTTATTGACTCTATATTCTATAAAATACTATGACACCCTTAAATATACTACGAACCCAATTTATTAAAAACCTGTTTAAAATTCTTACTAACTTAAGTATTGGAGTTTTTTATAAGTATCACCCCACCTCCTAACGAAAAACTTAGACGACGGCTCCTTGATATAAGTAGATATCGAATACTGTCTTAAAAAGAATCTGAATCTCACATTTAAGTTTAAAGCAATCCAATTTTAAGTAGAAATAATATGATATATATTTTTTAGAAAAAAAATTTGATAAAAAAACCTGAATAATTTTCCTTAAGATATGTACTTTTTGCCCTAATAACATCAATTGCTTTTACATAAATTTATAAAAGAAAAAGTATACGTTACTAAGAGAGAGTCTGCCAACTATTACCAACACGTGATAAATTAGGATTAAATCATGATTAATTTAGATGTGGCTTTATTTAGTAGATGGGCTTCATGTCCAGCCCAACTCAAGTTGGCAGATTTTGGCAGATAAAAAGTTGGTAACGTAGCACTACTATTTATAAAATTCGAACAAAGTTGCATTTATTTATTTATTTTTCTGATTGTCGCCTCCAAGGTTTCACCTTGCATGCTTTTCCAACAAGCAATAGAAATATGTAATATGGATTTTTTTTAAATAGAAATATGAATTGATATTTTGTTAATCTTTCCACTATACATAAATATGATTGGATGGATATAATATAGGATAAAGAAGCATATTTAAGAATGAGTTGCAATGCTTTTAATAAAAATTCGTGAACTCTGGTTGTGGCAATTGATAGGAACATGTATACATATATAAAGAGCAGACCTCGTGGTGGTTGGAGCCGTTACTATCAGTATAGTTTTCCCTCTCTTTAGGCGATAAATATGAATTTATTCAACAAAATATCAGAAGATACAAATTAAAATCATCAAATCAAGCAATTTATTTTCTTTATTTTTATTTTTATGGGTCAGTTATGTCGTAGAGACTATAACACACACAAATCCGTTAAAAGCATAGATATTTTTTTTCTTAACTATAATAAGTAGTTAAGGGAAATAGGAATAAAATTAATTATGAATTTGTAATACCATATTTGATTTGAGTAATGTTAATTTTGTTCGTTTGTCGGGTTTCGAACAGATCGGGTGGACAGATGTAGGGGTGAGGACGCCTTAGCTTGGGTCGCACTGCTTGCGGGTAGTCGAGTAACCGAGTACTTGTCTTGGAGAGATGATGGGGGGTGCCACCTGCAAAGACACTCCGACGCTCAAGTCAGTAATGTGCAGGCGGGCAGAATAAAGAGTTGAAAGGATATGACGTACCTCGGGGAAAGAGCCAACTTTCCCTTTATATACATGTCAGTCATGGGCCCCCATGGAGTCAGGCCCATATCCCAAAGGACGCTGTCCCACAGCCGCGTGTGAGCCGTACAGGACGCGTGTCCGGGTCGGTTGGAGGGCGTGCAACCGGGTCGGGTAGGCCTTGAGCCGGGTCGACCCGTGCGAACGCCGGGCCAGGCCTTAACAGTGCCCCCACGCGCCAATGGTAGTCGCGGGAGCTACCAATGGCGCGTCGTCTCGCGTCTCGTCTGGTCGGCCTTTCGTGGGAAGGGTATGCCCCCAACGCGCGTGTCCTTTGGTTGCACAAGCAACCGTTTCATCGCATCGTTCCTTGCGCCGAGCATTGAATGCTCATAATGGTGTGGAAAAACCCTGTTTGAAAAGACTGCTATGCCCCCAGGTGTTTCGCGCCTTTGGGGAAGCAGTTTTAAACTGTTCGGTTTTGTGTTTCTGCATTTTTCCACACTTCCCATTCTTCTCCTTCTTCTCATTTGACATAAGATCTCAGAGTGTTGCTGTGGCGTCTTTGCTCATCCTTCCTGCATTTTCCCAGACTTGCAACTTCATCTTCTTTCCATCAGTTTAGGTAACTTTCGAATCAATCTCCCTTTTATGTATTATTTCTGCGTGTTGTTGTTTGGTTTTTGCTGTTGCGGCGTAGCCTTTTGATTGCGACTAGATGTGTTAGGGGGGAAAGTACCATTCCAGGGTAGGTTTTTGTTGTTCTTTTCGTGCTTTAGTCTCGTTTGGCCTTGGTCGGGGAGTCGTGGGGGTAGTGTCTGTATTCGGCCTGAGCAACCGATCTCTTAGACTGACTGGATGGTCCCCCCATGTAGGTATGGCTCGCACGGTTTCCCGGGCTTCCGTTAACCCCGCGGTGTACGATCCATATGCTTGGGTTGTTTCCGACGTGAAGAATTCGCCTAATCAAATGGGCGAGGAGGAGCTCACAGAGTTCCGACAAGCTGGGTACTTGTGTGGTGGGACTGACGAGGAGGCCAATTACGACGTTTTCGTCCCGGCTCCTCACGAGCGATTGTACGAAATCAACTTCCAACCCCGCCAGGTCGCCGACTGGATTTGGTTCTACAAATCCATGTTCACTCAAGTCGGGGTTCGTATTCCGTTTTCAGCCTTTCAAATGGCGCTTTTAAATCGAATTTCCGTGTCACCGTCGCAGTTGCATCCGAACAGTTGGGCCTCGATCCGCTGTTTCGAGATGGTCTGTGAATATCTCGAACTGCCGGTGTCCGTGGATGTTTACCTCTTCTTCTTCACCCTCACAAACCCTTCCAAGGATGGGAAACACAAAAAAGGGTTCATGTCCTTCCGGTCTGCCCAGGGTCGGAAGATTTTCGGTTTGTTTGAAGATTCTTACCATGGGTTTAAGGACAAATATTTTAAGGTCCGCCCTGCCAAAGGTCGTCATCCCTTTTGGCTGTCTTTGGAGGGGGTACGGCTCATCCCGACTTATTGGAGTTTCGGGGCAGGGGCCAATACTTTTATTAAGGTAACTTATAGAGGCATGTCGGCGGTGGATAGGCAGATTGCCGAGGTGTTGATGGCAGTTTTTGGGAGGAACCAAGTAAATCCCCACCTCCTCATGGGTGACCGGGAGTCCGGTTGTAATTATATTTGTGAGAAGCTTTTTACTTTACTCTTTACCTTTTTTTCCTTTTATTGATATTATGTGGCGATTAACCGACCTTCTTTGCTTTCCTGCAGTGGATATGTCTGCGTCGGTGACGGGTCTTCCCGACTTGTTTCAAACCTTTCTAGGTGGTGGTGATGACGAGGAGGGTGACGAGCAACCCGCCCCGAGGGGCCTGATGCTCCTCCGGAGGGCAAGGATGTTCCCGAGCAGAGTGCCGCAACCGACGAGATCGGCACCTCGGCTCAAGGTGCCACGGTTGAAGGTGGCAAGGCAGTCCATGCCTCCCCTTTCCGCAAGGTGATTGGGACTGGGGGTTCCGTGCCTAAACTGGACGTTGAGGTGGAAGAGGTCCCCAACCCGAAGAAAAGAAAGAAGGCCTCCACGGCGTCGTCTAGCCCTGAGGGTGTCCTTACTGTCATGGAAAGGAATTTTGACGCCGGGAACTTCATAGACTCCCAGCTGATCCCCGGTACCGAGGAGTATTTCCACGAGTCATCCCTTGCCGGGCAGGCAAGGTGGATGTATCGCACTCTCCTGCGCGGCGCAGTCATAGCTCGGAAGGCCGAGTTCGAACTGTCCGGGATGGAGTCTCTCCGCAGGAGGTTAGATTCTGCCGGGAGGGCTAATAACGAGCTAAAAAGTGAAGTTGAAACCCTTCGGGAGCAATTGACTCAATCTTCGGAAAAACTGGACGCTGCCGAGAAGAAAGCCACCGCTGCCGAGCAGAAAGCTACCGCCGCCGAACAGAAGGCAACAACTGCTGAGAAGAAACAGAAAGAGTCGGACGCGACGGTTGAACGTTTGGTCGAGCGCGAAATGGCTTTGGAGGGTCAGGTCGGCGCGGCGCAAAAGTGTGTGGCCGAAGTTGAGAAAGAGAAGCAGGCCGTAGAGGCCGAACTGGCAACATGGAAGGCGAAGTATAAAGACGTCGTCAAACAGGGGAAGGGTGCGATTCTGGCGACCGAAGAGGCTCTTAAGGCTCAGGTCAAAATCATTGCTCCCGAGTTCGACACATCGGCAATCGGTGTTCGTAAAGTCATTAAGGATGGCCAAGTTGTCGATGTCCCCAAGAAATGAATCCTTTGTTTTAAGGTTTTTGTTTAGCCGTTTTGTTTTGGCTTGTGAATAATCTTGATTTTATCCGTTTTGGCTTGTGAACAATTTGATCTTAGCCGTTTTTATTTTGGCTTGTGAACAATGACCTTTTTTGGTCGCTTGCTCGTGTTGTCGCGATGAACCTTTTCTTATTCGTCTGATCGCGTTATCGTTTCTAACCGTTTTGGTTTATAGCTGTCGTTTATTCGCCTGATCGTGCTATTGTTCCTATTAACCGTTTTTGGTTTGTAGTCGTTTATACCGGCGGCCCGTGGCCTTTCGTGTAGTTATTTGTTACAACGGTAGTTGATGATCTCCCGGGGTGATCAGTCCCGGGTCGCATGTCGTCGTTAGTCATGACGAGATGGTTTATCTGAAAAGCGGAGATAAAATAGGGTGGAGAATTTGCACAAGTATATCTTATTCGGTAACCACGTAAAGGGCTTAAAAGTTACTATAAAGTTCAAATGACAAATTAACTACTTAGCTAGATTAGCCGGCATGTCATTCCGTCCTCTAGGAGTAGAATCTTCTAAGGTTGTCCGCGTTCCATGTCCTCGGGACCTCCTTGCCATCAAGCTTTTCTAACTTAAAGGCTCCTTTTCCCATCACCTTTTTGACTCTGTAGGGGCCTTCCCAGTTTGCCGCTAGCTTGCCCTCTCCGGGGGTCGGCAGGCCGATATCATTCCGCCTTAGGACGAGGTCGTTTGGCTCGAATTCCCTCTTGAGCACTTTGGTGTTGTAGCGCAGAGCCATTCTTTATTTTAGCGCCGTTTCTGTCAAATGGGCCATTTCCCGGGCTTCATCTATCAGGTCCTTTTCTACGGTTTCGTCTACTCCTTTCAGAAGCAACCGCGGACTCGGTTCACCGATCTCTACGGGTATTACCGCATCTACCCCGTACGTTAGTCGGAAAGGAGTTTCCTTGGTGGAGGATTGCTCGGTTGTTCGGTAAGACCAGAGGACCGATGCTAGCTCGTCGGCCCAAGCACCCTTTTTGTTGTCCAACCTCTTTTTTAACCCTGAAAGGATAACCTTGTTGGCGGACTCCACTTGTCCGTTCGTCTGAGGGTGTTCTACCGAAGAGAACCTTTGCTTTATGCCCAGGCCGTTGAGGAATTCCATGAACTTCTTGTCAGTAAATTGCGTGCTGTTGTCGGAGATGACGACTTCCGGTATCCCGAATCGCGTTACCACCTGCCTCCACATGAACTTCCTGCAATTAGATGAGGATATGCTGGCTAGCGGTTCGGCTTCTATCCATTTGGTGTAGTAGTCAATTGCGACAATGAGGTATTTGACTTGCCCCGTGCCGACTGGGAAAGGCCCTAAGAGGTCGACTCCCCATTGAGAGAATGGTCGAGAAGTCGTCAACAAGCTTAACTCGGAGGCCGGCGCCCTGGCAAAGTTGGCGTTCTGTTGGCACTTTACGCATTTTTTGACGAACTCTTTGGAGTCTGCCATCATCGACGGCCAATAGTATCCGGCTCGGATTAGTTTCCTCGCCAGGGCCTTGCCTCCGATGTGGTGCCCACAGCAGCCCTCATGGACTTCCCTTAGGACGTAGTCCGTCTGATCGGGGTGTAGGCACTTCAGTAGGGGTTGGTTGAGCCCTTTCCTGAACAACTGTCCTTGGATGACGGCGTATTTGGCCGCTTCCCTTCTCAATTTTTCCGCGTCCTTTTCATCACTGGGGAGTTTGCCGTGTTCTAGGAAGTCGGTGAGGGGGTCTAGCCATGAAGAACCTAGGCTTGTCACGTGCAGTGTGATTGCTGGTTCTCTCGTCATGCCTTGGATGAGAGACCGGTTCCCTTCCCCTGGCTTTGTGCTGGCCAACTTTGATAGGAGGTCTGCCCGTGTGTTCCTTTCTCTAGGTACGTGGTGGATCGTGACCTCTTCGAACTTTTGGCTCAAGCTTTTAACCTTTTCCAGGTACTTCTGAAGCAAGGGGTCTTTGGCTTGGTAGCTACCGTTTACTTGGGAAGTGACGACTTGGGAGTCACTGCATATTTCCAGTCTTCTCGCGCCGACTTCTGCCGCTAGGGTTAAGCCTCCTATAAGGGCTTCATATTCTGCCTGGTTGTTCGAGATGGGGAACTCGAATCTGACCGACTGTTCGTATACGACTCCAATCGGGCTTTCCAGGATGATCCCGGCACCTCCGAAGGTCTGGTTGGAGGCTCCGTCCACATGGAGCTTCCACCGTGTGCCCCCTTCCTCGCTTGCGTCCCCCGTTACTTCTACTAAAAAATCCGCCATAGCTTGCGCCTTGATGGCTTGCCGGGGCTCGTACCGTATGTCATATTGGGAGAGTTCGATGGACCAAGTCATCATTCTTCCCGCCAGATCGGGTTTTTGGAGTACTTGCCGGATCCCTTGGTCCGTCCTGACGACAACTTGGTGACTCTGGAAGTACTGTTTCAACCTTCTTGAGGAAGTTAGGAGTGCCAAAGCTAGCTTCTCCAACTTGCTATACCTTAATTCTGCCCCTTGCAAGGCCCTGCTTATGAAATAGACTGGCTGTTGAGTTCTCCCGTCCTCCCGCACCAAAACTGCGGCCAGGGCTTCACTCGTTATAGCGAGATATAGGTATAGTGGCTCTCCGTCCTTTGGCTTCCCGAGAACGGGTGGTGCCGCCAGGATTTCCTTGAAGTGCTGAAAGGCTTCTTCACATGCGGGAGTCCACTCAAACGCCATCCCTTTCTTCATGAGGTTAAAGAATGGCAAGGCCTTTGTTGCCGAAGCTCCGAGAAATCGAGATAGTGAGGTCAGCCGTCCTGCCAACCTCTGGACGTCCTTGATGCAACCCGGGCTCTTCATTTGGAGTATTGCCTGGCACTTCTCCGGGTTAGCTTCTACCCCTCTCTGAGTTATCATAAATCCCAGGAACTTGCCGGCTTCCATGGCGAAGGCGCACTTGAGGGGGTTCAGCCTCATACCGTGTTGACGGAGGGACGCAAATACACTTGCCAGGTCGTTCAAGAGGTCGCCAGGTCGTGTTGTTTTTGCCAGGATGTCGTCAACGTAAACTTCAACTGTTTTCCCTATGAGGTCGTGGAATATCCTGTTCATCAGCCTTTGATATGTTGCCCCCGCATTTTTCAAGCCGAATGGCATTACCTTATAGCAAAAAGTTCCTCCTGGCGTTATGAACGCCGTCTTGTCTTCGTCGGGACGGTGCATCGGTATCTGATTGTAACCGGAGTAGGCGTCCATGAAACTCAGATACCGGTATCCTGCCGCGGCGTCGACGAGTGCATCTATGTTGGGGAGGGGGAAGCAATCTTTGGGGCATGCTTTGTTAAGGTCAGAGTAGTCCACGCACATTCTCCACTTGCCGTTGTGTTTTCTCACCAATACCACGTTCGAGAGCCATGTCGAGTAGTCCACTTCCCGTATGAAGCCTGCTTCTAGGAGGCTGGCCGTTTGCTTGGCTACCTCCTCTGCTCTTTCCGCCGACATCTTTCTCCTTCGTTGAGCCACTGGGCGTGCTTCCGCCTTGACGGCTAGATGATGTGAGATGATTTTTGGATCTATGCCCGGCATGTCGGCTGGTGTCCAGGCGAACAAGTCCCTGTTGGCCCTTATCATTTCAATCAAGGGTTCCTTCAGCTCATGTGGGAGGTTCTTGTTAACGAATGTGAACTTATCCTCTTCGTCACCGATTCTAAACTTCTCCAGGTCCCCTTCTGGTTCTGGCCTCGGCTTGTCCTCTACTCTGGCATCAAGGTCGGCTAGGAACACGCCGGATGCTTCCTTGGACTTCTTTCGAAGGGAAAGGCTGGCGTTGTCACAAGCGACCGCCGTCTCGAGGTCTCCCCTTATGGTGCCTATGGATCCGTCATCGGTAACGAACTTCATAACTAGCAGCTTGGTGTTGATTATGGCTTCAAAATCGTTGATTGTTTTTCTTCCCAAGATGATGTTGTAGGCTGTGGAATCTCAGAGGATTACGAACTCGGCCATCGCCGATCTTCGGCCTTGGATTTGCCCCACCGAGATTGGTAGGGATATGACTCCGTCCGGTTTGATGAAGTGATCGCCTAGCCCGATAACCCCGTGTTGGTGAGTCGTCAGGTCGGCATCCTTTAGCCTTAGTGCGTCGAACACGTTGCGGAACATGATATTTGAATCAGCTCCTGTGTCGACGAGGATCCGTTTGACGAGACCGGTTCCCACTCTGGCCGTTATGACCATGGGGGGATTTTCCGGGGCGTCGCTGAACCATTGATCTTCCGGGCCGAAAGAAATGGATGGAGGTTTCTTAGAGCCTTGCACCGGCGGGGATGAGATCGTCAGGACCTTAGCGTCTTTCTTGTGTGCCGATCGGGATTTTGGCGCGGCGTTTTTTGCCGTTACCACGTTTATCACAGTGAGGCCGTGGTCTCTGTCTTCGGGTTCTTGTCGCCGCTTGGCCGAGCGGGCTTTGCCTTCCTCGTCTTGATCGCGATAACGTCTCCTCGGCTCCCTGATGAGATGGGAGAACGCTGCTAGCTTTCCTTCCCTTATCGCTTGTTCCAGCGCATCCTTCAGGTCAAAACAGTCCTGCGTTTGATGGCCATAACCCTTGTGGTAATCACAATAAAGGCTCTTGTTTCCTCCCGTTCGGTCCTTAAGTGGTCGGGGCTTCGGAAGAATTCCCTTCTCTGCTATTTGCTGGTAGACTTCCACGATGGGGAGAGTGAGTGGAGTGTAGTTAGTAAACTTCCCGACTCGAGGGAACGGCCTAGGTGCTTTGTTTGATGCCTCCTCCCTGGCCTTCTCTTTTGCTCTCTCACCGTCGCCACCGGACTGCCGAGCCTGGCCGTAACCGGACTGCCGCTTATTGGCAGCCACGACTCGGCTGACTTCCTCGTCGTTTATGTACTCCTTGGCCACCTTTTGGATTTCATGCATTGTCCAAACCGGCTTCGTGGTAAGGTGTTTTCGGAAGTTCTCGTTGAGGAGGCCGTTTGTCAGGCAGAGACTGGCCACCGAGTCGGTTAAGCCGTCGATTTCCAAGCATTCGTCGTTGAACCGATCTAAGTACCTCCTGGTCGGCTCTCCCTGTCTCTGGGTTACCCCTAGAAGGTTGATAGGATGCTTGGCCTTTGCTATTCGCGTTGTAAATTGGGCCAGGAATGCACGGCTGATGTCTGAGAAATTGTAGATGGAACCTTGAGGGAGGCCGTTAAACCATCTGATCGCTGGTCCTGCTAGGGTTACCGGGAAGGCGCGGCATCTTACTTCGTCCCCTACTCCCTCTAGATTCATCCTGGCCTCGAAGGCCGTGAGGTGTTCTAGAGGGTCTTGAGTTTCGTCATACCTCATGTCCGTTGGTTTGTCGAAGTGTTTCGGCAACCGGACCTCGAGGATAGATCGGTGGAACGGGGTGACACCCATTATGACGGGTTGCCGTGTTCTCTCGGATCTCCCTTTCCCGTCCTCGTGACCTCTTGCTGCTCGGCGGGTTGGTCCGCCTCGGGAGTAGATGATCCTGTCGTTTCGCCTTCTTATTATGGGTGACTCCTCCCGCGTGCTCTCCGCTTCCGTCTGGGAAGCGGATGTACGCCGCTGGCGGCTTCGGTGAGAGTCTTCCTCCTCGCTCCCGTGAGATGGGGTAAAGCTGGGATCGGTAGACCGTCCATCCCGCTCCCGGTCGGCTAGCTGTCGCTCTAAGTTCTGGACTCTGTGGCGTAGCTCCTGCATTATTATGGCGCTATCGCCACCAGTTCCCCGAAAGGTCGTGTTCTCGCGTGCTGTTGGGGGGACCTCCGCCGCCCCCTTAGTGAGGCAACGGAGGCTGCCCCCTCCGCTCCAATTGCTCGAGCTTGGTCCCCGGGGCCCAGCACGGCTTCCATTTAGGTAGGGAGTCCCCACAGACGGCGCCAATGTTCGTTTGTCGGGTTCCGAACAGATCGGGTGGACAGATGTAGGGGTGAGGACGCCTTAGCTTGGGTCGCACTGCTTGCGGGTAGTCGAGTAACCGAGTACTTGTCTTGGAGAGATGATGAGGGGGGGTGCCACCTGCAAAGACACTCCGACGCTCAAGTCAGTAATGTGCAGGCGGGCAGAATAAAGAGTTGAAAGGATATGACGTACCTCGGGGAAAGAGCCAGCTTTCCCTTTATATACATGTCAGTCATGGGCCCCCATGGAGTCAGGCCCATATCCCAAAGGACGCTGTCCCACAGCCACGTGTGAGCCGTACAGGACGCGTGTCCGGGTCGGTTGGAGGGCGTGCAACCGGGTCGGGTAGGCCTTGAGCCGGGTCGACCCGTGCGAATGCCGGGCCAGGCCGTAACAAATTTAAAATATTTTATTTAACTTAATATTTATCATATGTATAACTTTATGTATATATGTAACTTACATAGTTATACATTTATTATATTTAATATTATAGATTTATTTTAGAATTAATTAACGAATACAAACAACAGCAAAGAAAAATGTTATAACTACTTTTGCCCTCTAAACTTTCGCTCCGAATATTTTTGTTTGATTTATTAGGACTTAAATTTACGCGTAATTTTTTTATATAAATTTTATGTTATCTTTAATAAATGCCCTTTTTATATAATAATTAATAAATAGGTAAAGTATACTTTTTGTTCTTAAATTTTTGTAAAAATTTTAAAAATATTCTTAAATTTTATTTTATTTTAATTTTGTTTCAAAAATTTTCGATTTGTATCAAATATACTCTCGATGGCTAAATTTTTAAAAAATTTAAGACCAATCTAACAATAATGTATAAAAATTATGTTTGATTTGCTTGTGTTGAGGGTTGTTCTTATGAAATTGTTGTTGAATTAGTTTTAAATTTTTTGAAAAATTAGTCGTCAAAAAATATATTTGATATAAATAAAAAAATTTTTAGGATAAAATTAAAACAAAATAAAAATTAGAGATATTTTAAAAATTTTTATCAAACTTCAGAAATAAAAAATATACTTTACCCTTAATAAATTTAAGGCTAAACACTTTAACTCATACTTAAATTAAGAGTAAATGTCCTTTTTATGTTTGACCATTTGTTTAAAATATAAAGTAGTCTTATACAATTTAAAATTTTTTAATTAATTTTTAATTATTTAAATAATTAATTTAACAACTAATTAATTTAAATAATTTTTGTAAGTAAATAATAACCGATTAATATATTAAAACAGCTTAGATCCATTACTTAAATAATTCACAACTAGAAAATAGATAAATACAGACAGATTTATAGATAAATTTAGTCTTTATTACAGATAGATGTTTGGTTACCGACGAAATTATCGACGGATTTTGTCCCTCTATTAACTCTCCGTCGGAAATTATTTACCGACGGATTTTTTTTCCGTCAGAAAATTACCGACGGATTTTCCCTCTATAAATTCTCTCTCCATTTCCTGAAGGTGACAAACTTACAGACGGATTTTCAGACGGATTTTTCGACAGATTTTCCTTCTGTAATTTAAACTTTGGAAAATCATAATTACAGACAGAAAATCCGTCTGTAAGGTAAAATAGAATTTTTTTACTTTTTTAATTACAAAATAAACTTGTTTTCATACAAAATAAATATAAATTTAATACAAATTTTTATCTAATTTATATTCAAATATTTATAATATTTCAAAAAATAAACAAATTCATCGTATTATCAAACTAAAAGAAAAGTACTATAAACAAGCAAGTCAATATAATTCAAAATATAAACAAAATGTATTGATTATCAACTATAATTCCCAGTATATTGTTTAACGATGCTAAAACTATCAGCTATAGTCTTCAGTGTCATCTTCATCCTCATCATCATCATAGTCCTCATCCGAAGACATTGATATATTTGTATAAATTTATTAAAAAATAATATTTTCAAAATAAAAATGATAATATTCATGTGTAATCCCCTCTTGTCACACTGGAAACTGCAGAAATTGATATTTGATGGATCCTCAAATTGATATTTGAAAGACACAAAAATCATGAAACCATATAAGCACACATAAACACACTTAAGCATGATCAAAATGAACAGCAAAATCCAGCTAGTCATTTTGTGATTCACTCAGTAATAAACATACATATACTCCAAATCCAACACTGGAAAAAAAGAGCTATTCACAACATTATGGTGAAATGGGCAGAGCTAATTAAAGAAAATGTGTGACACTTGAGATTAAATTAATGAAACAGGACATGGCTGGACTTAATAATAAAATTAACAGATCCTCTATTTTTTCATTGCCAATTAATTATTCTTTCACACTGTAAGTAACTACTTCAAACCAGTATCAGTCACACTGTTGTAACTTGTAATGATAATTAATATTATGAACTTTTGATCAATTATTTAAATATTTTTCATTAAAGAGAATATAAAATCATTCAAGCCAAGCAAGCCTTTTCATTATAATGATAATATTTGAAAGCCGACTTGCATGCAACAGGAAACAACTTATTAAGAGCATGCTGAGGAAAAACCCAGAACATAGAGCATGCTGAGATTCATCTGATCGAGGGAAATGGACACTTACAGCCGAGGAATCTTCCAAGTGAGGGAGAGCTAACAGCTTCAACAAGTGCAGAAGACAACCTCGAGAACCGGATGGTTGATCTTACAAGCTATATAGTGGAATCTTCTACTAGTATTAGTGGCTCAAAAGATGGATCAACAACATCAGAATCATCAACCTCGAGAGAGTAACGAGCAAAAGAAGCATCAGCTGAAAAATACAAAATACGAACGAATAGAAAAGTTAGGGTTTGCGATCTACCAGTTGCGCGAAGGGAATCTGACAAAGAAACGCTGATCTGGAACGAAAAGAAGCTCGGAATCCGACGGCAACGGATCTTCTACGGTGGTGGTGGAGGCTGTGTCTGTGTAGGGACTGCGGTGGCTGCGCCGCTGAGTGGCTGCGAGGCTGTGGGAGTTGCGGGGAGCTGTGAGGGCTGATGCGGGGGCTGCATGGCTGCAGTGGCGCCAGAGACTGCGGTGGCTGTGGGCGGCGGGGTGCAGGGCGAAGTGAATGGCGAGTGAATGGAGTGAATGGTGTGAATGGCGAGTGAATGGGTTAATCTTCAACTAGGGTTTTCAATATTTCCGATGGATTTCATTTAAATTACAGACGGATTTTTCGTCTGTAATAATTTAATAAAACGCGCGTTTTGTCTACTTAATTACAGACGGAAAATCTGTCTGTAACCATTCCGCGAAAAAAAATAATTTTTTCGACAGAATTATAGACGGATTCTCTTTTCTGTTTGTAATTTATGCTAATCTATTTTTTTTGTTTTCCAACAAAAAAATTCCTCTGAAATTCTGTCTGTATTTCAGTGGGATAAAATTCGTCAAAAATATCTGTCTGTAATAACTAGTTTTCTAGTAGTGATTAAAAATCAAATAAAAAATTTTAAATAGTAAAAAATTATTTTATCCTTCAAATAAATAATAAAGAATCTAAAATGACATTTATTTTTTAAAATAACCATTTCATTCGTAATATCTTTAATGAAAAAATCTATAAACTAAATATATATTGATTAAAAAAATGCTATTTATCATTTAAAATTTAATTTTTGTCCACCATTAAATTTAATAATATATTATTTTAAATTTTTAATTAATTATATTTTTATTTTAAAAAATTTATTATTATTTAATTAATTTAAATATCTGCTTTTACGGTACCGATTGTTTAAAGAAATTTAAAAAATATTTATTTTTTATTTTCTCTCTCTTCTAATGTACCACCATCATGCCACATGTATGAGTATCTCTTGAACTCTTTTTCTTTTAATACATCCAAAATAATAATAATGTTCATTAATTAACTCTTTCTCTTTCAACACATCCAAAATGATAATAATGCTCCATTAATTATTTCATCAACACATCCAAAATTCATATCCATATGATTTGTTTACAATTTCAAATTTATAAGATTATACATCTAAAATTATAAGATTACACAATTAAAATCATAAAATTGCACACCAAATAATTGATAGACAGCAAAAATTACCAATAAAAATGAACAAATACTCAACACTTGCAAGAACAATAATACTCTCATATCTAATTTCTGAAAAATTAAAAATGACACCACAAAAACACAAACACATCCAATATTAACATGAATAACATGAACACATTCAAAATTAGATCATTACGCATCCAATTACACTAATACTCTAAACCCGAACTCATCAGAATAGTAACAATTAGGGTTTAGCACATTCGAATTACATTTATGTTATAAAACTTTCCTATCATATATAGTTGTGCAAGCAGAATTACCTCAGATAGAAAAATATCATGACAGTGGAAGAGACCCAGAATGGAGGAGACACGCATGGACGGAGGAGGCTCGCGAAGGAGCTGCGGGTCGCTGATGGAGCTGCGCATCACGGATGGAGAAGTTCTTCGCGGGGGAGGGGGAGCTCGTCGCGGGGAAAGATGAACGCGGCGAAGAGGAAAGGCGCTATAGCTCTGACTTTTTAGTTTGTATGGAGAAAATGTTTTTTTTTTTGTTACTGCAGAGAAGAGGTAACTAATTAAAATATGTGATTAAATAAATATTATAGTTTTATTTAGGATATGTTAGTGTTGAGAAGATTTAAATTTAAAATTTTTATTTGATTATTCTGTTTTTTAGATTTATTTTTAAATTAAAAAAACAATAAATTTATTTGAATGTGTTTGTTTTATTTTTTTAATTGATATTTAAAAAAATTGAATAAAAAAATAATATTTAAAAAATAACTAGTTATACTAATTTAGTAATGTGTCTCGCCTTGATTATAGGTATACTAATTACAGTGAAATCAAATACTTCTCTTCCAAGTAAACTCTCACTATAGTCACATAAAATCTTCAAAGAACATTTAAAGTATATGCGTATTTGCATCTAATCTGTTAATTAAGTAGAGAAATCAGGTTTTTTTACCTAAATAGGTATCTAAAAAACATTAATTCCCAAAATGCGCATAGCTAGAAATCTTTTTGTAAATGCGCATTGCCATTTTGTGGCCTCTACCCGTAAAATAAAAATGAACTCCATTTCAATTATGGTGCCCACGAAATGGGCATTCCATGTCATGCTAACCACACACGAAATGAATATCCCATTTTCAAGAGGGCAGCAGCGAAATGGAAGGAGGAAGTCACGGCAGGCATCAGCGAAATGGGTGTACGGCTGAGTTCAGAATCCATGTCTCCTGTATCGCACATGAAATGTCACAAATTTGTGTGTACTGCACACGAATTGGGACAACGGCTAGGCTATAAAAGCCCTTCGCCAGCAGAAGTAAACCCACATTTCTCACTCTCACTTCTTCTACCATTCTTTCTTCTCCGAAAATTCCACTCTCACAGGAGCTACTTTTACTAATTTTTGGGTGTCATAATGGCATCTGAATATATTTATGTCGTCATATATCCCAATGGTGAAATTTCGTATACAGGTGAAGGAGTGACCTTTATGTGTGACGACCCACTTTGGATAATGATTTCTCCACGGTCGTGTCTGCAACAACTTAAAAATATGATTCTGATGAACACTGGGCTGAATGGAAAAAAGGAAGAAAACTTATTACGTTGTAGCTAACGGAAACGTGTATGGGCTCGTCACGCTGGTGCCCAGAAAGGAAGCCTGAAGTATATCCAAGACATCAACAGTGTATGACAACCAGACATTCCCTCGATGTTATAATCAGTCGCTAGGCACATGCCTCTATACAACCAACAGAGCACGGCACTACCCCAACTATATGTACTAATGGCTTCATAGTTTGCCAGGAGAGGAAGATAACGTACGTGAACCGTGTTGTTCGCTTTGTCAGGAAGTAAAACGCCACCCAATAAATACATAATGTAACAACGTGCATACCGTACGAGAGCCTCCTCGGGAGAGTCAAGAGGCATCTGTTGCAGTCTACTTCTGAGCCACTTCAGTTTTATGTTATACTTCGTGGTCCCAACATGTCCGTCAGGAACTTCTCCAAGGAGTTCCTCACACCATTGCCAAATATCTCTCTGGTGGAACTTACTCCATGACCTCAGAGTACCGCTGACTGGTTCACCGTCGATTGGTAACCCCACCTGCATGGCAACATCCTCCAAAGTGATAGTACACTCACCCCATGGGAGGTGGAATGTATGGGTCTCAGGACGCCATCTCTCCACAAGAGCGCTAATCATTGGGTTGTCGTACTCAAAACGCTTTATCAGAGACGCATAATAGAAGCCGGCTCTTCTTAGATACGGCTCCAGCATCTGCCTCCTAATCTCCATACTCGGATCTGCTTCGTCTACAGAGAAAACATCGACCAGCGTGCCATGCGAAATCAAGACACGTGCCGGCTGAAATTGAAATAGATCAAAACACAATTATATAGTTTAAAACAATTATTTAAATTATTAACAAATTTTTTTTTGTAATTAAAAAAAATAAACTCACCTTAACATGTAAATGAGCAGAAATGTGAAATTCATCCAACCTATTAAGATTTTCTTCCACATTAATTCCACTTCCACTCATTTTTTTAATAATTAAATTACTCATCAACTTCTCTTTTTTTTCACCGAAGCAACCCACTACTTCACTTCTCCTTTTTTTACCTTCGCTTTGGTCCCCTCCCCTCCCATAACCTCCTTTTATATGCTTCAAACTCACAACCCAACAATAAATTGCCTCACTTTCACCCAATGCATGCTCGTACAGAAACCGCAATTGCTGCTTTGACTGCACCCCCATTTCGTGCCTGCCACACTTGAGGATGGCCATTTCGTGTGTGCCTCCCATGAAATTCCCAACTCGTGGATGACACACTTGATTTGGTCCATTTCGTGTGTGCCATAAGTGAAGTCCCCATTTCGTGCTTGCCATGCGTGTAATGGTCCAATCGTGGACACCAAGCTTGACATGCTGCATTTCCTTTGTGCCAGGAACGAAATGGTTTGTGTCAGTGCCATGATCCCATTTCGTGGACACCCTCCTTGATGTGTATACCATTTCCATTTCGTGGTTGCTCCTTGCGAGTTGGGGGTGCGCATTTGCAGAAACATTTTCATCCATGCGTATTTTGGGAATTAAAGTTATCTCCATGCGTATTTACGTAAAAAAGCCGAGAAATCACATACATTACTAATTATCTTGCTATATACATATTCTAACATTTTAAGTATATATATTTTAATATGGCTATATTACGATGGTTTACAGTTATACAAATATCGTTAAAATTAAAATTTCACTTTTTTATATTTTAATAATACTTATTTTAAGAAACACTTTTTTAAAAAAATCATAATCACCATAATCCTACTAAAATGTCTCATATATACATTCATTTATTAATAAAACGAAAAGATTCCATAAAAAGTAAGTAAAGATAATAAAATTATGAAAGAATAATGAAAGAAAAGATGAAGAAATTTTATTGATTGTTGATTGATTGAAAATTATAAACTGTGAAGGTAAAATTAAGTATACATAAGTATTAGCCTATGAAAAATAAAAGCAAATAAAGATAAGATAAAGATAAAGATAAGGATAAGATACGATAAAGACTAAAATTATAATTAAATTTGTGTATTCTGTTGGGCTGAATTTGTGGGTCATGAGACGTCTTTATTGTTGTTATGGGTTAAGGTGCAAGAGTGGTTTAATACGCCCCCCGCAAGTTGGAGGATGAAAGATGTCAAGAACACTAAGTTTATTCATATTAAGATAGAAGGGTTGAGAAGACAAAGACTTGGTGAAAATGTCAGCTAGTTGCCCAGAAGTGGGAATCGAGAGAAGTTTCATCACTCCAGCTTGAGCTTTTTGTCCAACCAAGTGACAATCAACCTCTAAATATTTGGTCCGTTCATGAAAAACTGGGTTAGCAGCAATATGAAAAGCACTCTGATTATCACAATATAAAACTGGTGGGCCAATAGGAGAGATGCGAAAAAATTGTAACACATTTAGTATCCATTGAAGTTCACAAGTTTTGTTGGCAAGTGCACGATATTCTGCTTCTTTAGATGAGCGGGCAACGGTGTTTTGTTTCTTGGTCTTCCAAGAGACTAAAGAACTGCCTAAGAAGAAACAATAACCTGTTAAAGATCCCCGAGTGTCAGGACATCCGGCCTAATCAGAGTCACTGAAGCCGAGAAGCATTGAAAAAAAAGTCCTTTGCCGAGACTAGTTTTCAGATATCGTAACACATGCTTGGCAGCTTGAAGATGAGATTCAGTAGGAGATGCCATGAATTAACTTAATTGTTGAGTGGCATTCATGATGTCCGGTCGAGTAGCGGTGAGATAGATAAGATGGCCAACCAAACAGCAATATACAAAAGGGTCAGATAGCAGGGGACTTTTGTCTTGATATAGTATTGTGGTACTATTCATTGAAACAGAGGCAGGTTTTGCACCTAATAAACCAGAATCCTCCAAAAGATCAAGACAATATTTTTTTTCTGAGATAAGTAAATTTCCTTCACTGATTGAGCAACCTCAATATCCAAAAAATATTTTAATGGGCCCAAGTCTTTAATTCGGAAGTGTTGGTGCAAAATAAACTTAATGACAGCAAGTTCAAAAATGGAATTGCCAGTAAGAACAATGTCATCAACATAGACTAAAAGGATAAAAATTTGATCACCAATGAATTTAACAAATAGACTATAATCAAATGAGGTCTGCTGATATCCATGAGATAGTAAAAGATGAGAAAGTTTGTCATACCACATACGACTAGATTGTCGTAAACCATACAGTGACTTTAGTAGCTTATAGCATTGATTCAGTGGAGCAGATGTAAATTTAGGTGGCAGAGTCATATAAACATCCTCAAAAAGATCCTCATGTAAGAAAGTATTATTAACATCCAACTAATGTATGGGCCAATTCTTCATAAGGCTAATGCCAAAACTAATCTGATGGTGGCAGGCTTGATAATAGGGGAGAAAGTTTTCAAGAAATCAACACCTTCAGTTTGAGTGAACCCTTTAGCCACAAGGCGTGCTTTATATCGATCAACTGAACCATCAGGCTTGCGTTTGATGCGATAGACCCATTTACAGCCAACCGGCTTAACCCTTGCAGGGCAATCAACAAGACGCCAAGTTTTGTTCAGCTCAAGAGCACCCAACTCATCTTTCATAGCACTATGCCAATTATAGTGTTGATTGGCATCCTTAAAAGACTTTGGCTCAACGTCAGAATGTAGAGATAAAAGAAACTTTTTATGTGAAGATGAAAGAGAAGAAAAAGACATGACTGAAGATAAAGGATACTTGCACTTTGAGGGAGATTGATTTGTAGAGATGAGAGAGGAATTACACAAGTAATCAGAGAGATATGCTGGAGGTCGATGAGACCGGTCAGAATGACGAGAATGAGGTTGCTCAGGTGGTGAAGAAGGTGACGGGAGATGAGAAGGTGATGGCAGACTGGTGTCTAGTGCGAAAGGAGAGAAGGGTGTGTGCCTTGAGAAAGATTCGGTGGTCATGGGTTCAACTTGGTTAGGAAATGACAGTGAGGAAGAAGGAGAGGTTGTTGGAGAAAATAAAGAATTAGATGGGGTTAGGTCAATGGGTATGGGTGAGGGTTCAATTGGAAGACTAACTAAATCTTGTTTTTGAGAAGGTGTGTTTGGCAATGTTGGGTTGGGTGTATGGAATTGGACATTTTTGATGACTAAGAGCAAGATCATTTCATAAAAAATCACGTTTCTAGAAATTTCAATTCTTTTATCTTTTAAAACATAAACAATATATCCTTTAAAATTATGTGGAAAGCCAATAAACACAACCCTTTTGGCTCTTGGATCAAATTTTGACCTGTTTGCCATTAGGGTAGAAATAAAACATAAGCATCCAAAAACTTTAAGGTCATGATAATTTGGTGGATGATTGAATAAAATCTCAAATGGTGTTTTAAAATTAATTGTGGATGATGGAACTCTGTTAAGTAAATAAACAGCATGTTTAACAGCATAAGACCAAAAAGATGGTGGTAAATTAGATTGAAACATAAGAGCACGAGTTATATTCAAAATATGTTGATGCTTGCGTTCTACCTTTCTATTTTGTTGAGGAGTTTCAACACAACTACGTTGATGAATAATGTCCTTTGAAGCATAAAAATTATGTAAAATAAATTTTGGTCCATTATCGGAACGAATAGTTTTGACTTTAAAGTTGAATTGTGTTTCAACTAAAGTAATAAAATTTTTTACATGATTTTGCACTTCTTCTTTTGATTTTAATAAAATAACCCATGTAAAGCGGCTAAAATCATCAACAATAGTAAAAAAATATTTATGATTATGAATAGAATTTTGTCAAAACAGACCCCAAATATCAAAATGTAATAAATCAAAACTTGCATTGACTTTGTTAAAACTTTGAGAAAATGAAAGTTTCTTTTGCTTAGAAAGATGACAAATGTCACAAGCCTCATCATGATGCATAGAGATAAAAGGAAATTGTTTATATAAATGATTAAGTCTTTGTCCAGAAAAGTGTCCTAAACTAAAATGCCATATATTTGAAGGTGAAATGGGTGGGGATTGGATGAAATTTATGGAATGTGTAGTGGATCAATTTTTACTGAAATTGGGTTCAAAGACATATAATCCATCTCTCATTCTACCCAAATCAACCGTCGCCAAATTGTTGCTCTGTAGAGTGCAAGAAGAAGATGAAAAAGTGAGTTCACATATGAATGCTGAAGTAATTTTTGAGATAGAGATAATATTAAAGTTGAAATGAGGTAGATAAAGAATATCATGAAGAACCAATGATGGTGAAAATTGAACAATGCCTTATAAGAAACAGTAATTTGAGAACTATTTGGTAGATGAATAATAATAGGAGAAATTTGTGTGTAAGAGTAATTGCACTTGACAAAAGCTCAAGTTGGTTTGAAGGACAAGCTTATTTATTGGAAGGAAGTGCCATGAAAAAAAAGTGTTGGGTTGACAAAAGGTAAAAAAAAAAGGCTCCGAATGAAGTTGCTGGTGTGCTCTTTTTCCTTGATCTAGGATAGAGTAGGGAGGTTGATTATTCATAATGAGAGGAGAGGTTGGAGAGGTTGATTTATCCATGGATGTCAGCAGAGCTCTGATACCATAATAAAACAAAAAGAGTATACAAAGAGTACGTAAAGATAATAAAATTGTGAAAGAATAATGAAAGAAAAGAACAGGTGAAGAAATTTTATTGATTGTTGATTGATTAAAAATTGTAAACTATAAAGGTAAAACTAAGTATATATAGAGCATTGGCCTATGAAAGATAAAAGCAAATAAAGATAAGATAAGATAAAGACTAAAATTATAATTTAATTTGTGTATTCTGTTGAGCTGAATTTGTGAGTTGTGAAACGTCTTTATTGTTGTCATGGACTAAAATGGAAGAGTGGTTTAATATTTATCAATAATGTAATTTATATTCCTAATTATTTATAGACCTCAATATCGATTTCCATATGCAAACTCCAAAATGATATGTAGATAATTATTTTAAAAAAATAAAAATAGATTAAATGAAAATTAATCATAAACGAATTGGAACTGATGGAAAAGAAAAAAAAAGGAGCAATTTCTTATTAAACTTACCTATATTAAATTTAATTTATTGACAAACTAATAATTATGACATTGTTTTACTCATTTGTTTAATTAAATAATGATCAGTAATTTTTTTATATTTTAACAGGTGTATATAAATTCATCAAATTAATCATAAAAAACAAGAAAAAAAAAACAAATAACCTACCAATTAATCTGAGGATACTTTTATTTGCGAAATTTGTTATTGAAATTATTTGCAAATTTTGCTATGGATTAATTTGCGAACTTTCCTACAAAAATTATCTGCAATTTTTGTTGCCAATTTTGTGACGCGTGGGATTTGCTGCAAAAGCTACCTACGAGTTTTGTTGTGTGAATGTGAAATTTGATGCAAGATTTTGTTGCACCTTTTATTACTTGCGAAATTTGTTGCAAAGATTACTTTCAATTTTATTGTGCATTAATTACCTGCAAAATCTATTGCAAAAATTATGTGTGATTTCTTCGTTGCTAATTTTATTATTTACAGAATTTGCTGTAAATTAATTATCTATGATATTTTGTTGTGAATTTTGTTACTTACGAAATTTGCTGCAAAAATTACTTGCGAAAATATTATTTGTGGAATTTGTTGTCACATGTATTGGAGTTTGCTGCAAATTTGTTACATGCAAAAAAAAAAAAAAAACACACATAAATTTGCTATAAAATTCGACAAATATTATATATTTTTTTCACGAAATTATTTACAAAGTTTACAGTTTTTCATGACTAACTTTCCAAGTTACTTGTGAATCTTAAAATTTATGACAACAGCTATCCAAGAACTTTAAAAGTAACAAAAAAAAATTTACTTACGAATTGTGACTAAAATTTGCGGTAAAATATGCAATTAATATGCTATTTTATAGTAGTAATAAAAAAGAAAAGGAAAGTGAAAAGCAATTAAAGCATTAGTAAAGCTAAGAGAAAAAAGCAATCAAACCTACAATGACTGAACATTAATTTTCCAATTTTCCATGGAAAAATTCGTCCACCTTCTAGATTTTGGAAATTACAAACAATTTTCTCAGCCTGGAATTAACCACTACACATTTTCCTGTCCACTACACATTTGCATATAACTTTATTCAAATTCTTTACTTTTCTATATTGTCTTGCTATGGTGGTGCCATCGCCATAAGCAGAACAAGACAAAGACTTAGGAGAATTTCCCGGCATATTAAGGGTTTTATGCCTTCTGAATAATAATAGTCCATAATATTTGTTGGAAATTCAAGAGTTGATAAAAAAAGCTATTGAATTCAAAATTATTCAAAGGTTTACTAGTGCTAGCTTTCTTCATAACAATTTCCTCGAAAAATTGTGCGGCGTGTATGCTTTGGAATTCAATTTATTCAACTTAATCTACAACTAGTTAGATAGAATAAATATTCAACAAGACTAGACCAAGACTCTAAATACTCTGGATTGGGTGTAGTTGTATGTTATAAAATT
Organism: Arachis hypogaea; assembly: GCF_003086295.3. Lineage (NCBI taxonomy): Eukaryota > Viridiplantae > Streptophyta > Magnoliopsida > Fabales > Fabaceae > Arachis > Arachis hypogaea. The sequence continues at coordinate 131,522,191 of NC_092038.1, forward strand.
ACGTATGGATTATTAGTCTTCACGAAAAACTAACAACTAATCACATGGCTAGGAGGATTATTCTTTTTATCTTCCTATAGTTCACATTTGCTTTGGATCGAATTGCTAACTTCAATAAAATTAAAATTGTTGCCGGGCCCCATCAGTTTTCATACCGTATCTATCTCTTCGTAAACTATTATATCCTTTATTAAAAGAAAACTGGGTAAGTTCTATTTTTTTCTGAAAAAAAAAATTGGGTAATAAGCTCGATATGATGTTAACTTCTTAACAATGTAGAACGAGAGATGCTGGAAAAAAAAAAAAAGACGTGTAGATGGTAATTTCGAATTTTGGCTTTTATATTCATAAACATTATTATGGAAGACATGTATATCCCGTATAATATCCTAAACTAAATTTGTTCTAATAATTTCCAACGTATTAAAAAAAAGCAAGATTGTCATATAAGAAAAATAAAATAAATGATTTGTTATTTGAAAGATAGCATTTTAGTTAACAATAAAAAATGATGAAGATAACAATATATATGTATAGGGACAGATCTATAAATTTTAATATGACGGGTCGAATTTTAGACAAATTTTTTAATTTTTTATTATATTTTTTATTTTATAAAAACAATTTAAACATAACATATAATTATTGAGTTAATTTTTTAAAAAGTATATCAATATATATATATTAAAAAATTATAAATTTTTTTTTTATAATTTTATTTTTAGCATAAGAGTTGTATAAAAGAAATATAACAATATTAATTATAAAATTATAAAATATCAATAATTTATAATATGTTTAGTTAAAAATTATAATTTGAGAATACTCTTATAAAATATTTTTATAAAAAATTTTAATAATATAAATTAAAAAAAAATAAGTATTTTTTATAAAAAAATTTAAAATACACGGTATGATTATTAAAATATAATTACGTAAGCTATTATTAATACTTTATATAATAATATAAATATTAAACATTTTAATATTAAAAATAAATAAATTTAAAAAAAATATAAAGATGATTATATAAAAATTAATTTAAAAAATATAAAAATTTGAGAATATAATATTAAATTAATTAAATAAAAAATATTAATAAATAAAATAATTAAAATATAAATTTATTATATAATAAAAAATAATATATATAAAATTAATAAATTACACAATATTTTTTATTTTTTTAAACATATATATTATATATAAATATAATTTTTTAAAATTTTAGAATGGATACCAAAACTACTATTCATCCCTTCTAGATCCGTCCGTATATATGTAACTTGAACAGTCCTAGAAATTACTCTATTGGTTGCATGACTCACGATGTTAACCAAATCTTCTTATACTTATCTATTTAAATGCAATAACAACGACACTCGACAGTGAGTTTTTCTTCTTTTTTCTTTTTTTTTTCTTCTGACAGTAATGTAGAAGTTAGCGCAAATTACTTTTGTTGCCTTGGATCGGACTCTTGAGTTAATGAAAAGAGTAGAATTATTATTAGCTAAAATAATTAATGTATCTAATTTTTTAAAAATAAATTTATGGATTTTACTATCCTATATCCTAAGAAAATAGATTATCCATACCATAAAAAAATATTTTAATGTTATTTGTAATAAACAACATTAAAATTATGCATATTATAAAAAGAAAAAAGTTTTGCATTATGTATTTTTTATATGATTGTTAACCAAGTAATTTTTTCTACACGCGCATCTTTCACCCCTCACTTGTTTGTCATATACGCGCTACATATAACGTGCTGCAACCTAAAGCTTTGTTTAACGTAAACCTTCTACTGCAACGTAAACCTCCTCCTCCTTCTTTTTCTCTGCTCGTGTTCTTCCTTATTGATCTGCATTGCCTTCGTTGTTCTCCTCTGGTCGCGTTCATCTTCTCGTTTTCTTATTTTGATATGGTTACGTTGTATTTATCTTCTTCTTATTCTTCTTCGTTTTCTTCTTCAATCTGCAGTTCTCAATCGAAACAATAAATAACTCAACTTCAAATCAGTTGAATGGAGAGCGATTTGGATTACTCTTCTGAAACGAATCAAACTGACAATGTTTGGATTATTCAATTTTGAATCGAATTGAATGGAATACAATTGCTAATTTGAATTGAATTAAATGGACGGAGGTGTACTAAATTGAATTGAATTGATAATATGTAAATTGCAGGTAGAGTTATTTGAATTTGATTTTATATAATGGATTATGTTTCGTTTACTCAGTACTATACAATTGTTTCACCATGAGTACTATATTCGGTTCATTCTGCAGAAAGTTGTTTGAATTTGATTTTATATAATGGATTATGTTTCGTTCACTTAGTATTATACAATTGTTTCACTATGAGTATTGTGTTCGGTTCACCATGAGTATTGTGTTTGGTTTACCATGATTATTGTGTTCGGTTTATTCTGTAGAAAGCTGTTTGAATTTGATTTTATATAATGGATTATGCTTCGTTCACTCAGTACTATACAATTGTTTCACCATGAGTATTGTATTCAGTTCACTATGAGTACTATGTTCGGTTTATTCTGCACTATTCAAAATTTTTCTTCCTCACCTTCTACTGCTTCTTCACCAGAGAGAAGGAGAAAAAGACAAAAAATATAGCAGCAACAACAATAAAAGAATGACGATAAAGAGAAAATACGTGAAGAAGAAGGAACGCGAAAAAGGCGGAGAAGGAGGAACACGAAGAAGAAGGCAAAGAGGAAGACGCTCCGTGCGTAAACGAGCGTAAGAAGAAGAAGCGCGGGAGAAGAAGAAGAAGCGTGGGAAAGAAGAGAAGAAGAAGATAAGAAACGTTGGGTAAGAGTAATTTCCTGTGTGTTAGGCGCGTGTATTTCACATTTCATTTAATAATACTGGATTTCTTTTGTGTTAGGTCAACTTAATTATATGGTTACATAGATGTGTAATATACTAACATCCCTGCTATAAAAAAATATTTTAATATTATTTACAATAAATAACATTAAAATATTTTTTATGGTATATATAACTTATGTCCTTGACTCCTTGGACACATGATAACAAAATCCAATAATTATTTATGACAGAACTTAATTAATTTAAAAAATGAATTATTAATTCCAGAACAGAATGCCATACCTCCTTTTCCTAGTTCCAATGGCATTTAATTTTGTGTTGATGATAAACCATTTATTGAACCACTTCAGAATTTAGGCATGTTGAGTTGTTGACTATGGCAAGTTCTTGCTTCTGGGATTAAAACAGACAAGGCCATTTGCACTTAATGCCTATTCCAATAGTCAATAGTCGACCTTCTTTGAACAAATTTTTATTTCAGGAAAAAAGATTTTATTAATAATATTTTTAAGTCATTCGTTAAGGTTATTATTAGTAAAAAATGTTAAACTTTTTAATAAATATACTAAAAACTTTAACTATTTAAATTTTTCATATGATTACTACTAACATGGGTCATTAAACCTAAAATATATTTTAGCATTATATATATAGACTGACTAGACTAATTAAGTATTGTTAATAATAATTAAAATACGAAAAACATATATTAAATGAATATAACTTCAGAAGCATTTTTATTATTAAAAAGGGTTGGTGACAGAAAAAATGATTCTAAATTAACTTAATCTGAATTTTTTAAAAATAATATTAATAAAATATAATTTTTATATTTTTATTTAATTATATATATTGCTATCTAAAGAGTTACTCCTTTACACAATATGATTGCCCCATGACAAATAATACGCAGGGATTTTTTTTTTAAGTTTATCTCCTTGAAAAATAATAAAATATAGAATCATTTTTATGTGAAAATGGGCCGATGCAATGTAAAAACTCACATTTTAATATTACAACACATGAACATGAATTGTATTTGAAGGAATAAGGGCACCATGCTTCATTTTTGTTTTAGAAGTCTGTCTTAATGTATTTCTTAACCTTTCAAATAGCTTTGGTTGTTGATAAAAACTTAACCAATAACAATGAGTAATCTCTTCCTCCAAATTTAAATGATAAAGACTAGACTAGACTAGAATAAAAATTGATTGCCATAAACTTAGAAAAATGGTAGTCAAGTTGAATAGTGATGAATGTGTTCAAAGAGGCATAGAGTGATAATAGTTAGTAGCGGCAGCATCAAAGCAACTTCCGTAGACGTAAATTCTAAATAGTTTTGAATGAAGACTAAGCTAAACTTCAGTGCATCTTCTTAGTTCTTACTTACTAACCCAAATGGGTCCCACAGTCCCCAAATAACGTGGTCTTTAACAAACACGTCCCCACTAATATCATATTCCACTCCCCCTCCCCCTATTTATAAAGCTTGAATCTCCCTCCAATTGCAAAGAGAACATAACATAACAGAACAAAATAGAACAGAACACACTTCTCCTCTTCTTCTTGATTCTGTTATCCAATTAGCTAAAAATATAATGGATACTCTTCCAAAATGCGAAGCAAACTTCACCGCACTGACCCCTCTAACTTTCTTGACGAGGGCAGCTGCATGCTATGCCAACAGACCCTCCATCATCCATGAAGGAACCCGTTTCACATGGTCACAAACCTACCACCGCTGCCGCCGCCTCGCTTCCTCGCTGCGTGCCCTCAATATCGCTAACAAGGACGTCGTAAGTCTCACAACTTGCATTGTGTTACTTGATTATAATGATTGCTCATTAATTATTTAATAGGAAGTTAGAAGTAGTACTCCCTTAGTACTCCCTTGTTTTAGTTAGCCATATATATAATTGCTATTAGGATTGTAATGAGTGTGATTCTTCATTAATGCAAGTTTATCACTTACTTTCATCTCAGTTTCTCTGGTTATGTGTTTTTCTCCACTCACACACCAAATTTTCACATGGTGCGGTGAGCGCGGAGAATACTAATAGCAATTATATATATGGCTAACTAAAGCAAGGGAGTACTAAGGGAGTACTACTTCTAACTTCCTATTAAATAATTAATGAGCAATCATTATAATCAAGTAACACATTGCTTGCTTCTAGATACATTCAATTTTCAATGTAATTCACATACTAATTGAACATACAGGTCTCAGTGCTGGCACCTAACATCCCAGCAATGTACGAGATGCATTTCGCAGTTCCCATGGCGGGAGCAGTGCTCAACACCATCAACACTCGTCTTGACGCCAAGAACATAGCCGCCATTCTCAAGCACTCGGAAGCCAAAGTCTTCTTCGTGGACTACGAGCTTGTCCCCAAGGCGCGGGACGTCCTGAGATTGCTCGTAGGACAAACCGAACCAACACAATACGCATGTCTTCCTCTAGTCATCGTCATAGACGACATAAATTCCCCCACGGGGATCCGCCTGGGCGAGCTGGAATACGAGCAAATGGTTCGGCAAGGCGATCCAAACTTTGTGGTGGATGAAATCCACGACGAATGGTCTCCAATCTCGCTGAATTACACATCGGGAACAACCTCAGAGCCCAAAGGAGTTGTGTACAGCCACAGGGGTGCGTATCTGAGCACCCTGAGTTTGATTCTGGGTTGGGAAATGGGTAGTGAGCCAGTTTACCTCTGGACTCTGCCTATGTTCCATTGCAATGGGTGGACCTTCACATGGGGAGTGGCAGCACGTGGGGGAACTAATGTTTGTCTTAGAAACACTGTGGCATCTGACATATACACAAACATTGTTCTCCACAACGTCACACACATGTGTTGCGCTCCAATTGTCTTTAACATCCTCCTCGAGGCCAAGCCCAGCGAGCGCCTCCACTTCAAGTCCAAGGTGGAGATATTAACCGGCGGCGCGCCCCCGCCGGCTTCCCTTCTTGAAAAAGTGGAGTCCCTTGGGTTCCATGTGACACATGCCTACGGCCTGACGGAGGCGACAGGGCCCGCTTTAGTGTGCGAGTGGCAGAAAAGATGGAACCAGCTTCCAGTACAACAGCAGGCGGAGCTAAAGGCAAGACAGGGCATCAGCGTGGTCACAATGGCTGACGTGGACGTCAAGAATCTAGAAACAATGGAGAGCGTGCCGCGTGACGGGAAAAGAATGGGGGAGATTATGCTTAGGGGAAGTGGCATAATGATGGGATACTTTAAGGACGCTAAAGCAACCTCAAAAGCTTTCGAGAATGGTTGGTTCAGAACCGGAGATGTGGGTGTAATTCACCCTGATGGCTACTTGGAAATCAAGGATAGGTCAAAGGATGTGATTATCTCGGGAGGCGAGAATATAAGCAGTGTGGAAGTTGAGAAGGTTCTGTACGGACACCCGAGGGTGCTGGAGGCTGCGGTGGTGGCAATGCCGCACCCGAGGTGGGGTGAGAGTCCTTGTGCCTTTGTTTCACTCAATAAGAATCCTTCTGGGAAAAAAGATCATGTCACTCAGGCCGAGGTAATTGCTTACTGTAGGAAGAATTTGCCGCATTTTATGGTTCCTAAGGTGGTTAAGTTCTTGGACGAGTTGCCCAAGACGGCCACCGGCAAGTTTCAGAAGGTTCAGTTGAGGGCCATGGCCAAACAGTTTGTGGTGCCGCCGGAGAATGAGCAGCAGCAGAACAAGCCCAAGAAGTCAACGAGTCAGGTCAATAACAACAACAATAATAATAATAACATTGAGCAGGTTTTAGCTGTTTCTCGTCTTTGAATTTGGGAAATTTTAAGAGTTACTGTATGTATAACCGAGAAATATTGGGCCATTTTGCATGTATTATAATGTTTTTTAAGAATTTCATATGTTTTGTTTTTCTCAAGTTTCTCTCCAACTACCCGCATCCTGTTGTGTAGCTGAATGACAAATTAGAAATAACTTCTTTGCCATCTTCGTTTTCTTCCAACTCTCTTAGCTTCTATCCTTTTCTCTTGGTTGTAATTGCCGTAGATGTGATTTTATTTGACCACTGGAGATTCTTTTTTTTTAGATTTACACCCAACATTACTCTTTAGGAAGAAGAAACACATTTTTTTATTTTTAATATTGGATTAACAATGGTGTTTTTCTAAAATGTGATCTAACGTGGTATTTTTCTAAAATGTGAGATGATTTAATGTAAGAAGTATAAATCGGACCGTCCGATTTTCAAGAGGCCGTCCGATTTCTGTACTCGGACTGTCCGATTTGTGTACTCCAACTTTTTAAAATTTTTTCAACACAAATCGGACCCACCGATTTGTGTACTCCCATAGTATTGAAAAACATGAAAAATTACCATGTTAAAGTATAACACCCATTTTACTACCATATCAAAATTATTTAGCCGAAGAAACACTGCTGGTGAGTAAGGTTGCCTTTGGCTCTGATATCAAAACAAGGCACGACAATAAGAATATGACAAAAAACTAAAGATACAAAAACACTATTTTTGTGATCTATTTGGCAACTTGTTACATATAAGATAAAATAAATTATAAAATGTTAATTATTCTATTTTTTTCACACAAAATTTAAGAGAAAAAATATAATGATAAAGAATATAACAATAAAAAATTAATAAAAATAATAAAAAAATAAAAATATGTTATATTTTTTATTAGTTTTATTATATTTTTTTTGTAAAAAATATAAAATACTAATTTAATATTTTAAAATATAATATCTATATTGATATCTTATTTGTTAAATATATTTTATATTTTTATATTTCTATCTCAAACTTAGAAACAAACTCAATGACCGTTTAACATTATATAAGCTAAGGCACATTGCTCTTGGGGAGTATATGTATCACTATTTTTATTTTGTAAAGTATGCTTCTTATCTCGTATAATTTTATGAGCACTAAGTTTGTATTTGTTTTTTGAGATTAAACCTGAGATTGAGAAATTGAAATTGAGTATTGTATTTAGTAATTATTTTTGTGTAAATAATTGATGTTAAGATATAGTTCGTTTTTCTAGTGTTTGAGTTCATTTTTTTTTGGACAAAAAGGATAATATGTCAGTTTACTCTAAGAACGACAGTAGTGGGCTACTCTAAGGATAGTAGTAATAGACATCTGCAAAAATATTCTAACGCTCAAATAAGAAAATAATGTGAGTTTTTTTAGAAAAAATATGGAATGAATCGTGATTTAATGAGTCACTCGTATATATTGAGTTGTTTTTTAATTTGAGACGGTTATTCGTATCTTTTGCTTGTTATTTGGAGTCTTTTTGCAACCGGTGTATCTTAGTGGTTCGGTTGGAGACATTTTCGAAAAGATTGTTGAATTTGGTGGTTTCCGATTCCAAGTTTGTTAATTTGTGTTTAGGCCGATTTATTAGTAACGGATGAGTAATTAAAAATTAGAACTAAAATTTTAATTTTAAGACACAAAATTTTAAACTCTTCAATACCTTTAAAAAGTTATAACACAGAGACTAAAATTCTTAGAAATGAAAATTAAAACTTTTATAATAATTTTATTTAAAAATATTTTTATTTAATTTTTTAAATTTTAAATTTATCCATCAACTTTTATATTTATCTTAAATTAAATATAATATTAAAATATAATTTAATTTAATATAATTTATATTAAATATAATATAAAAAATTAATTCAATTTCAATCTCTTAATTTTTATCTCTCAATTTCAATCTTTCTTCCAAAGCAGACTAAATAAACAATTCATGCCACGGGGGACCTTATACAGTCATACCTATATGCTGATCTCCTTTCATTTTCAGAAACAAAATTATATATTTTTAGTTTTGCATCAAGTCATAGTTAAACTTTTTTGACCTGTGTTTGTTGGTGAGATTTTTTTTCATGAGTGTACGAATTAGTTTCTTTTATAAGTCCATGAGGATTTATGTGGACCTCGTTTCTTATTATGATATTATAATATTTATTACTTTAAATGTACAGTATAACATAATTTTTTTCTCTTTAGTAAAAATTCTTTTAATTACCAATCGATCATAATTTAAATAACATAATTTTTTCATATTCATTTAAAAAATTACAAATTTAAATCTCTCTATTTTTGATGAAAAAAAAATCCTTTTAATTTCTGAATATTCAATAATGCTAAGAGTTGTACTTACATCATCAACTTTCCTATCACTTGTTGAAAACACAATTGATAAAGACTAAAGAGGTCTCAACTAGTAAATTAAATAAGAAATCACTATCGAAGGTGAAACACATCTTAATTCTTTTTTTTTTCAAAGATAATAGGTTATATTTCATTAATTATTAAAAAATGAAATACAAAGATGTCCAAAAGCAGAACGGCATAATAAAAGGTGGGGATTTCTCAAAAACACTACACTGAAGGTATTCATCCAACGGTGCGTGGTCGAAAAACAAAGAAAAATCTTAAAGAAGAAATAATAATAAATCAAATTGAATGCACTTAAGAGCTTGTCTCATGGAGATGACGACCTAAACTGGGATTTCACATCTTAATTCAAAAGTACAAAACAACCCATTTATATAAGTTGTAATGTATATATATAATTTTCATTTCAATTCCGGTAAAAAATCAAGAGGGGTTCAACAAATTTCTGTTAATTTTTTAATAGGTTGAACCTCGAAACTCATCTTAATAAAAATAAGTTAATATACATGAATGTTTCTTCTGCTAAGTATCAGAATGTTTATTTTTTATACTAAATAGATGTTTTTTATATATTTTTCAATTTTTTTTGTATTACAAATGTGAATATCTCTATTTTTTAAGAATTTCATAATTTTTTTTTAAATTTTATAGATATCTAATTATTTTTGGCAAAATATAACTGGATATTTCTTTTGTTAAGTATTAGGATGTTTTTTCCATATTAAATGAATATTTTTTTATATTTTTGTAATTGTTCGAGAACAATTCGTGCTCCACCACTCTGTAAACAATTCCTGAAGTTGAACCAAGTGTAAGGCAAAGACCGATTTTAAAGGCATTCATAAAACAATCAACAGGATCTAGAGATAGCAAGCTTCTGACATTTATTGGAGATTATTACCTTGATATTCACTAGACAGTTTTAGAATTCTTACACCAAAGTTTGTAGGTGCAAAGGAGATCAAAGATCTACGACCTATTAGTATAGTGGGATGTGTTTACAAGGTTATCTCGAAGGTGCTAGTTAGGAGGATGAGGGCAGTGATGCCGGGCTTAATAAAGGAGACTCAGAGTGCATTTGTTAAGGAAAGGAAAATACATGATGGGGCACTTATTGCGTGTGAAACAGTAAACTGGATGAAATTGAAGAAAAAAGAGGCAGCAATAATAAAGCTAGATTTTCAGAAAGCATACGATAGAGTCAAATGGAGTTTTGTGGACACTGTATTACAAAAGATGGGTTTTGGGCATAAATGGAGAGTGTGAGTTATGGAGTGTGTGAAAACTGCATCTATATCACTGCTGATAAATGGGTCGTCATCTAAGCCATTTAAGATGGAAAGAGGTTTGAGGCAAGGTGACCCGCTTTCTCTCTTCTTATTTGTTCTGGTTGTTGATGTGCTACATCGAATGATTGGAGAGGCAATCAGGAATGGACGTATCTTACTGCTGTTGGTTGGAAGAGATAGTATAGAACTGTCACACTTGCATTTTGCTGATGATACTATCCTATTCTGTCCACCTGTAGAGGAGATTATCAAGAACTACAAGCGACTTTTGCGATGTTTTGAGTTGATGTCAGGGTTCAGGATTAATTTTGACAAGTCTAGTTTGATTCCAATTAATTGTGAAGAGCAGTGGGTACAACGTATGTGCAACTTGCTGGGTTGTACCTTGGGATCTCTTTAGGAGCAAATCCGAGGTTGGTGAATACCTGGAAGCCTATACTAGACAAAGTGGAGGAAAAACTCAGCCTCTGAAAAGCTAAGGTGCCGAACAAAGCTGTGAAGGTAATACTCATTAAATTAGTCTTAAATAGTCTGCCAGTATATTATTTGAGCTTGTTCAAAATGCCTAAGACTGTTGTGGAGAAACTGATCTCATTGCAAAGGAGATTCCTGTGGAGCAAGGAGGATGGTAAAAATGGTATAGCATTAGTAAGATGGGAACTGGTGCAGGATCCTAAGAAATTAGGAGGGTTGGGAGTGGGAAATGCTATGATCCGTAACACAGCACTATTGTTCAAGTGGTGGTGGCAGTTCGCAAAGGAAGAGTGCCCTTTGTGAAAGAAGGTTGTCTGCTCGTGTAATAGTCTGAATCCAAATGAGCTCCTGTCAGCTCAAGTGCTACCTACTAGAGGAGGCCCATGGAAGGATATTTGTCAGGTACAAATCTCGGATCAATGTATAAGGGATAAGATGGTTACAGGCTTGAGTATGGAGATTGGTTATGGGTGACGGACACGGTTTTAGGAGGACGTCTAGTTACTTTGTGGATCTCTGAAGGATAAGTTTCTAAGGCTTTTCTCTGTTTCAAACCAATGTGGATCTGTTATTGGGGATTGCGAATTTCGGGATGGGCTAGAGTGGATTTGGAACTTCCAATGGAGGCGAGAGCTTTTCCACTTGGAGTTGGAACTACATGAGGCGTTAAGACCTGTGAAACTAGTACATAACCGAGAGGCCAGGATAGAGTGGTATGAAAATATGATAGGCAATGTGTTTTTTCAACTAACTCATTTGTGCAGGTGCTACAGGAAGAAATGCTTCCAGAGGAGGTGACCAGTTACAGCTTCACGAAGACAATTTGGAAAGGATTGGTTCCACCAAGAGTTGAGCGGTTCGTTTGGTTTGTTGTGATCGGCAGGGTGAATACAAAGGAGAGGCTAAGCCGGTTTGGGATTGTCAGCACGGATAATAGTGTTTGTGTTTTATGTAATAACGAAACGGAATCTGTACATCACCTGTTTCTAGGCTGTGCTTTTGCTTAGCAGGTATGGAGTGCTTGGATAGCAGGGCTTCGCCATCAATGGTCTTATCCGGGATCCATGAAAGAGCATTTTCTAAGTTGGACAGAGGAACCGAGGAGTCCGGAGGATCGAAAGCAGCGGCTAAGCTACTTTTGTGCCATCGTGTGGAATATTTGGTTGGAAAGGAACATGAGAATCTTCCAGAATAAAAGCAAAGGTGTTGATGAGGTCATCCACATGACCATGACTAGCGTTAATGAGTGGACAGGTGTTAATCCCCTTTGTTGTTGATGGCAATACCGAAGATGACGTGGGGACTTATCTTTGTTTGTAGTGTTTTTATGTAGTTAAGTAGGGTGTAGTGTTTATCTAGTACTGTTTACTCTACAATATTGTGTTGAGATTTTACTTTCAAAAACAAAAGAATTCTTACAATCAAAATCCAACATAGCGTTGGATATATTATATTGAATTTCATGATCTCAAATCTTCATTCACTTGAAACTATGGTAGATTATTTCGGCTGCTTGAAACCTTCACTCGCCATGGAGGAGTCAGTGCCTTTATTATGAAGTCTTTCATATTCCAACCTATCTGCAATGATGTATCTTCTAGCTAATTTCAAGCAAACAATTTGTGCAAATATCAGAATTATGAAAAGGATCCAACTGAATTGTAAATTGGCTAATGCTTTTGCGCGAAAATCAGTCTCTTTAGTGCCACAAGTAACTGCTCCTAGCATATGATTTTCATTGGCCATTGGCAAATTCATTACACATCCTTTAGAAACAAGTCCAAAAACCCACAGATTAAACCCCATGATTATAAACCACTAGTGGCTCGCAGGGGAGTAGAACCGCGCTGGAGCAGTGGAGAAAACTGGAACTCCGATTTTTCGCGGTGAGGATGAGATGACTTGGATTGAGCGTCTGGAGCAGTTCTTGCTCAGAGCAGTGCCAGAAGAGGAGTGGGTCGCGGTGGCGATGTTTGCCATGGAAGGCCGCGCGTTCACATAGTTCCGACGATGGGAATTGACCGCGTCGACGCTGCAGTGGCAGTCTCTTCACGTGGCGTTATTGCGTCACTTCCAGTCTGAGAAATTGCAGAGTCTTGAGTGAGGACAGAGGCGGAGAGGGCCTGACGGTAAGAGAGAGAGGTCTATGTGTGTGATTGTTGGAGGTGGATAAGTTAATGTAAGAAAAAAGAAAATTTTTTTATAGATTTTAATTAGATTTATTTGATCAATTTTAAATTAAAAAATTAAAATTAATTATTAATATAATTATAATTAATTAAATTATTCCATTCTTGATTAATTAAAAGTTAGTTCATATACTTTTCCTTCTCATTTAATGGCCTTTCCACTTACTATACATTCGATATCTCAACAAAGACAATAATATAGTTATATTTGTGCATAGTCTAAAGTGGTGATCATATTCTATATTTCTATATATGGTTTGATTGCATTTGTTAAGCTTTAGTTTCATTGTATATATATTATACTTTGAATGTTATATAAATCCTACTTTGAGTCATTTTGTAAGATTTTGAATTTACAACAACATATATTTAAGATTCTCTTATGTAATTTAAGTCACCCTTGTGGATATCGAGTGATTTGAGAAAATTGCACACTGCTTCTTAATTAAACTATAGAATATGTATACCTTATTCCTTGACCTAGAAAATATGCAAATTAACCTCTAATATTTTAATATTGTACTTTTCATAATAATTATCTTTTTCATTTTTGAAATTATCCAAATAATGGAATGAAACGTTATTCTATTTCATCGGCAAAACTTACTAACAAGACAACAATAGAATAGAGAATAACACTTTGTCATTTCACTTTGTTTCTTTGTACTCCATTACTTGTCAGCAATTCAAACTTGGCAGTAGGAACCTAACAGAGTTAGGATATGCACCAAATATAGTGTCATTTTACGGCATTCGCAGGCAAATTGTTTCAATTATTCTTTAAACCCAGACATGAAAGAAAATATTAAACACTATCTTAATGAGATGTGACTGAACATTAATTTTGAGATAAACATATATGGAAAGTGATATATACAGACATTAATGTGTGTAAAGTTTTATCTACAATTCAATGTATATAATATTGTTCTGCATATAATATTGCTCTTAAGTTCATCAAATAATAAAGGTTAGGTGATATTGATTAAATTAAACCAACCAAAATTGTCTAATGCCATGGAAATCAAACTTGTTTTTTAAGTAAAGAGACATGCTTCATGCCACAGTGCCAGAAAGCCGGTTCATTTAAAGACAAAGCTATTTGCTTTTAAAATCGTATTACGAACATGGGGTTCATATAAATCATATGTGGTTCAAACTTCAAATTAAAGTTAGACAGAAGTGGAAATGATTAATCCTGCCTCTTTTTCTTTCATATAATTGTACGGTATAAGTTATTAGGCCATACTTTTTTGTTTTTTTGTTTTTTTTTTTTAACTTCAACTTCATTACTAAAAAACGAACTAATACAAACTTAATTATAGCTACATTCAAGTATATGTAACTTTTAAAAAATATTTAACATAGATTATTAATCAAGCTCACATTAAACCTATTTTCTTAATTAATAAAAAATTATACAATTTTAGAAAACATTAAACCACAAGGTTACAAACACATAGATTAGGCCATACTTTCAAAGATGTTTTTTTTGGTCGGTTCAAAGATGTTAGATAATGCAAATTCTTCATCACTGGCTGCCCTTGTATGCTGGGCCCAAATCTTTTCTGATAAGATCATAAGAGTGCTGTACAATAATGATCAAAATAAAAACCGATCAATTCGGCTATATTATAGAAGATATATATTTGGATGCGGGCTCAACTTGAGTTGGTCTTGGTCAAGTGGTCAACTCACTCTGATTATGCAAGTATCGAAAATTCGAATCTCATCTTGTATATGCAATAACAAATTACTATATCATTCTTTTTCTTTTCCTTCCTTTCTAACTCGTGATGTTTGAAAAGAAATTAAAAAATAAATAATTTCTTCAAAAAACTGCAAATAGTGACAGGACAAGAAAATTGAAGCCAGGTGAAGAAACTGTGTGATAGAAAAGAAAGAGCTGGGTAAAGTTAATAAATGATGATTTTGGAGTAATTCTTGTTTGTCTATATATACTATTAAGTATTAACCCTCCTTTCCATTATCTTAGAAATGGGAATCTTCCAAAGTCCAAACACACCCAAAAAATGAACAAAATATCTTCGTGGCTTCATCCCCACATTCCAGAAGCACCACTATCTAACATGACAATGGTTTAGGAACATGTGCCTTGATTCTGGTTGGTGGAATAATGTCCTTGTAAAGAGGAGACCAGCCTTTGAGCACTCTTATATATGTATGTATATATGATATTTTACCCAGGTCCTTGTGATAATTACCGTTGATAAAGCTGGAAAAATGAGAATAAAAAAAACTTCTGAGCAAACTTGTTAAAGGAACTACATTCACAAGGTTCATATATATCATAACCACTTAGCATATCTATCTATCTATCTATTTATTTATCTATTATAATATATTAAAAAAAATATAAAATAATGTTCTAGTAAATGAATAACATATAAGTTTTTATATTTTATATAAAATTATGATGTTATCTATAATAATTAGTCAATAATATAGAAAAAAGTATCTATCTTAGACATATATTTATACTATTATAGAGAATAATATCTATATAATTAATCTAGCATTAATCTTATAATTTTACATGTTAAATTATCTAACTGTACAAAAAAAATAATTCATATCAATAGTCTAAATTTTAATATTACATATCCTATTTGGAGAATAAATTTCATTTTACGAATATTTATTTATCTATCTATCAATTTATTTATAATCTATGAAAAAAAAATAATGACACAATAATAAACACTTGACACATTAAATAATTTCTAATATTATCACATAAAAATATTTAATAAAATTATTATTTTATAATTTTTTATCATCATATTATTTTTTAATCTTCTTAGGTAGTATTTAGCCTTATTTTTTAATTTCTTTTTACTTTTTATTTTTACGTAAATTATTCTATACCTTTAATAGTAATGCTATTTTTTTTAATAGATATAAATTTGTTAATAAAAACGAATTCATTTTCTCTTTTTATTCTCACTTATATTCAAGTTTAGTAGTTTACTTTATAAATCAACATTCACTTCACACCTTTTCTTTTTATCTCCTTTTACATTATCTTATGCCTTCCACTCTTTCTCTTCTATCATTGCTAATATTTTACACAATTATTTAAAAAATTTAGTTGATGATTATAGATTTAAAGTTCATTTTAATTTGCTAAACAATTTGTTAAAACACCAAATATAAAATAAACCGGACAGCAGCATAATTTTAACGCAATAAGAGTCAATTAATTAAAAATTCTAAAATGATACAAGTTTATAATAACATAATTAACCTATCTATATAACTAAATTATGCTAAGTTATCGTCAGCCTAATATCAGATAAACCGTAAAATGTGTATAATCCACAATAAGCATCTCAACTTGTCACACAAGGGCCACATAAACAGTAAAAATGAAGTGTATAATAGAGTATAGAATATAGAATATAAAGGGACTGTGATCACATGCACTTGTTAGTTGTGATCTTAGCACTTTCCAGAAATGATCATGTCAACATCAACAGTAAGTCATCAAATGTGCAATCTAATTTTCAGCCAATTTCATTTTCTATGTAACTCATACACCAAATAACAATCAGAGGCATGCAAACAAATCCAAACAAGTACTTGCAACACCTATACTCTCTGACTATGAGGAAGTCACAGAGGATCAACAACAAAACATAGCAAGTGACGATGAACTGGGTGGGATCTTCTGTGATGGCAGTGACAGCATCTCATTTTTCTATGATCCAAACAAATATGGCTTAGAACTGCAAGAAAGCGACCTCTACTCAATTCTTTGAACACAATTGTGTACTTATATTCACAATAATGTAAAATATGATGGCACATATCAATTTTGTTCTCTGTTCCATATCTCAATAGCTTTAAATTTTACAACAGATGTTAATGATAGTTGCTAAAAGAAATTAAAAAACATTGTAGACAAGAGTACATGAATATGCAATCATTAGTTTTTTTTTTCTTCTCTCATATTTAGGATTTGGATGTTGGTTTTAATTTAGTTTTCTTAGGATTTTTTTTTTGTTATTATTGTTAATTTATCCTATTTATAATCTTATTAATACTTGCCTTTGAAAAGAAAAATGCTTCTCTTTACTTTTTACAATTGTCCTGTTTTGCATAAGGATAAGCACAAGAGAGAGTATGCAAAGGGAAATGGATTTTTGCATGCAAGAACACAATGTATGAGTTTTTTTTATTTCAAAAATAGAAAAAGCAAAATAAATATGTAACATACTATATTTATGTTTTTACACTTATTAAGTAATATATTGGGAAGAGAAGTGTGTTGTTCAAAGTCATGTAAATCTGATGTGTTTCACACTTTCACCCACATGTGATGCAAATAAGTCAAACTACTCGATTTGTTTGGTCACATGTAAAACAAATAGTTATATGTTAAATACTTTCAAACATAAATAATTCTCTTTTCAAGTACACGAGTGGATAAGTAACTGCTTCTCACTACGGTTACATTTGCAATTGTTTACTCAAGTGCTTATCACTTTCGGTTCCACTAAACAATGCGAGTGTTAGTAATTTTACGCAAGGGCACAGTGGTTTCTTTGACAAGGGAATGATAGGTGTATTTATAAGGATTCTCGGTCTATAAGTAGTTAAGTTTTCTTTCATCTCTCTTTTTATAGGATTTGATGCATTTCTACGTTTGTCACGTGAATAAAAAATAAAAAACAACGGAAAAAAGAATCAAATGTTTTCCATATATCTAATATTAAATCTATAACTTAGTATTCAAGGTAATTCAGGAGTATATACATACAAAAGGAATATATTTTGGACCATAAAATTCTGTTTTTGCAAATTCCATTGATTAGGCAAGGCCATACACTTTCTAGAGCACCACATAACAGTGCCATCAAAAGTGATTAGTGCATATCAAACCACAGGAAAGAAAAAGCAGCAGCAAGATGAATTAATTAATTAAGGAAAGAAAAATAAGAGTTTATGAACAACAAGAAGCAGCTGCTCTAGATCCTTCGGCAGGTCTATCAACAAGAACCATCCCTGCTGGGTTCTGAGCTGGCTGAGCCCTTGGCAACCTCTTTGCTGTTTTGTTAACACAACCAATTCAACAGTCAGCAAAGTGCAGCACTTCATTGCGAGGCAAAATAAAAAAGAACAATAATAACAGTATGTACAGAACAATTTTCATACTTCTAGAACATTAAATTTTATTAGAATAATGAAGAGCAGCAAATAAATAAGTTGCATGCCATGCGGCACAACAACAAAACTGGAAAACTAGACGACCCTTGCTGGCACAGAAGAAAGAAAGCAATCCAAGAACGTAGCCGTAGACTATCATAAGGGCAGGTCATGTCAGTGGTTCGGCCAACAATTTCATAATTAATGAACAATTTATGAATTCTTAAAACTAGTCATGAAGACAGTATCAATTTTTTGGCCTGTAAAAGTGAAAACAGATATTTCCTACAAGTGAGTGTTTTTTTCCTATTTAAACTGACATTACCCTCAAATTCTTTTTTTTTTGTACTGAAATTCAATTAAAGAAAGATGGAGATATTTTAGCAAAGAAGGATGAGGCAATTTGGAGGAAATATGTTATTTATGTGTTTTGAGAGTTCTGTTTCTGTTTTTTCTTGTTTTGTTGTTTCTGCTATGTTTGAAAGTATGGTATGCACTTTCTGGGGTATTCTTCGCTCCTTGCTATGTTGAGTTACTTATAAAAGAATAATAAAAAAAATCAATTAAAGCAACATAGGATATGAAATCCTCATCAAGTAGGCCATGATATATAAAATAGGAACGAACTCTCACCTATTTCATAAAATATATCATTAACATTGGCTGCAGTTTTTGCAGATGTCTCCATGAAAAACAGACCATTTTCCTCAGCATATACGCGTGCCTCCTGCAATAACCATAGTTAAAACATATGAACAGAGAAGTTCATGAAATGTCACTATGATATATTAGTAGAGGCATATCAAATCTGAGAGAGAGAAGAGAAGAGAGGGGGGAGGGGGTGGTGGATCAATCGTTGAAGAACAATGCAAGCATGCTCCAATCGCAACTACGTATTACAGTTGCATCAAAATTTTGATACAATGAGCCTGCATGATAAAATCGGAATAACTGCCAGATACTAGATACACAGTTCAAGCCAAAAAAGCATGTCCATTTTTCCCTTTGCAAGGATGCATTCATAAAGGTTCATAGGCATGTCAAGCTTAAAACCACTATTTTCTTTTTCATAAAAAAAAAATTCTTCGCCAAGAATTCACGGGTCAATTTCATTTCCATAGCGGTCTATAGTTTAGGACCAGAATCAGCAGTCTCCTATTGTTCTTTTCTTTAACCTTTGTTTGCAACAAAGTTAAGAATATCATAAATTTATACAGCTAGCATGGCATAAAAGGAATATAAGAAAACAATACTTACATCAGCTGTCACTTGCCTCTTATCTTCCAAGTCAGCTTTGTTACCAGCAAGAGCCATGACCATGTTAGGATTCCCTGTAAGTACATTAATTGAGAAGCTACTTAAGCAACTACAACTGCCATAATCCCCGAAAGACTAAGTTTAACAGAGAATGGCTAACCAAAGGTAGCCCTTGTTAAATATATAATAATTTAGAGCAAAGCCTCGAGTGTTACTTTCTCAACAATCATTTTGACCATTATTTTTTTGATAAATTCTAAATGCAAGGGGTGTGTCTGGCTTCTAAGTTTTTCTGTTCGCAATAATATTCTCACTCACAGGATACAGAATCATTCTCACATCATCTCATGCACAATGGGTCTTATGTATGCGTTATTCTACTGTAAAGCATGACTCCAGAGTTTCATTTAACAATTAACTTATTCTACCCACAAGTTCCAATAAAAACAGAAACACGAAAAAAACAAATAAATAAATAAAATTATTGAGGTTCAAGAATGTGTTTTTAGGGGGGACTCTTCACAAATATGCTGCATCAATAACATTTTAAATGGTTTATACCTAGTTCTTGATTTGTAATTTATACTTTTACTTCCCAATATAGAAAAGAAGCATAAGAAAACCTTAGAATCAATGAACTAATACCTTGCTTTTGAAGCTCTTGGACCCACTTTTTGGCTCGAGTAAATGAGTCCTACATGTAAAACATAGAGGCAGTATAATTGTTAGAAGCAAATTATCAATCCTCTGAAATAAACCAAAGGACACAATCATGCTGGTAGATTTGATATACTCTCATTTAAGGAAAATATGAAGTTGACCCATCATACTGACTCTCAGTATTTTGCACAAATTAAGCTCCTACAAACATATGCTCATATATCCACAAACTTCCAAATATAAACAACCAAGATTTACAACCATATACTTTACCAAATTTCACCAGCCTTGTAATGAAATCTATTAAATAACCTCTGATCAGTCATTAGTTTCAAATTAAGGTATGGCATAGACCTCAGTCACTATTACGCTACAATGTTTTGTGTAAACTTTGGGTCGAAAAGAAACAAACAGGTATCCTATTAAGAAGCATCATGCATATAATAATGTCTAAAAGGCAAGATGCAATCTCATGGCAAGGATTGTTCTGGAAACTATGGAAATACTGTAAAACAGCATTTGACTATGTATACACCAAACACATACAATCCAGAGTCAGAATGTTTTCAAAGTTACTATTATTTTTCAAGGGAATGTAAAGATATAAGGATAATCATATTTTAGACACTTTAAACCTCAATCCAAAAACACATTTCCAGCATCTAAGAAATACAACAGAAAGGGCATCTTGATCACCTAATTGAGCACAACAAAGTTGTGATTTGAGACCTACCATGCATTATAAGCAAGAAAGAAGTAGCAGCACAAAATTATAAGCCAGAAAAAGCTAATTGATGTAGACCAAATATTAACAACTTAAATAGGTTTTCAAAAGGGTATTATACCGGGGTAGTAATGTCATAGACAATGATAGCAGCAGCAGCACCTCTGTAGTACATGGGTGCCAAGCTATGGTATCTCTCTTGCCCGGCTGTGTCCCAAATCTCGAATTTCACTGTCGCATCATTGACGGCCAATGTCTGAGAAAAGAACGCTGCACCTATAGTTGATTCCTGTGACAAGAATAAAACCACAAAAATTCAGTATGATGATCCCCACCTTCTGCACATTCAAGTCTTGTCACAAAATCAAAGCTCCTAAAACCATCAACGTTGACACAATCACCAGGAGAAGATATCTTCTCTGAATCTCTCCCGTTCACATCCCAATTTTTAATTTCTTCTCGGCTACTATCTTCAGTTTCAAAAAGATAGCAAATTGGTCTCAGTAGCCACCAATCATCATAACCTTCGTGATCAGATTGAGCTTCAGGCTTTTCGCAATCAGCTGGAATTCCCATATGATGTAGCCCAGCGCCGCCCCCCCCCCCCGGCGGGCGCCGCGGCGGGACCCAAGAAAAAAGATTTGATTCAAAACGAATAACCCACTTCTAATTTATCGAAACACATGCCCGTGATCAACAAACACAATAAACTTCAGCAAATAAAGCAAGGAAACTCTTAAAATTTTAGAACTTCCAACTCCAAACCGAGGAAATACAAAAAAAGGGGTTTAAAAAAACCTGAAATTCAAGAAATTGACCCTTGACGAAGCGCAAAACGAGACTGGATTTTCCGGCACCCATATCCCCGAGGAGAACCTGATGACATATATTAAGAATATTAAAAATACTAAACAATTAAATTAAAATCAAGGGAATTATCGAAGGGGAAAGAGATGGAGCGAAGAACGAAGGTGAAGGGTAAAGGACCGACCAATTTGGCATTGAGATTGTTGTGGCCGATCGTAGCCATTGGGATGAGAATTGGATCGATCGGCAAATCGAAGAGAAAAACCTACGACCCAATACCCAAGAGATTCGAGCTTTGTACTCCGCGAATACGCTGAGGATTTGGAATGATAAAAAAGAGACGAATAGAAAGAGAGAATGTCTCTTCCGCTGAATAATAATAAGTTTATTTGCTTTTCGCTTACGGTGGGTTGTTTCCTTCGTTGCTTGCTGCGTCGGCGTCCAAACGCTTTCGTTTTATTTGTTTTCTGTCGTTTGGCAGAATTCTTTTTGGCTTTAATTTTATTAAATAAATAAAATTCATTTATTTTATTTAGACGGTTGGTGTGGGTTGATGCTGACATGCAAATTGCAAATGCAAAAATTGGTTTTGCTTATATATTGGGCAAGTCCAATAAGGAAACACCATGTTCGTACTTGGTACGTAAGAAACAACCAAAATTTTGATCCCTTTCCAGTTTTCACTGTGTTATGTACAGTTTGTACACGTTAGTGTTGCCTGCTATGTTCTTGTGGCTATACCATTACAGTTTAGAACAGAGACACACATCGAAGTTTCAATGCAGAGGCTTATATGCGACAGCTAAATCATACGCTTAAATACAAAGCCATAAGAGGCATAGTATCAGCTCCATTGAGCATATGTTTTGTGTTGTTGACCAGCTACCTCAAAGGAAGCTTCGTGGATGTGTCATGCATTGTGTGATTTGTAATTAAAGCGCTTCAAAAAATATAATTTTAAAATTTATTTATTTTTACGCATCACTTAATTATTAACTTAATTCATTTAATTTAATTTTTAGTCTAGTAATTTAACAACATATTTTATTCCATACTTTTTAAATATTAATGACTAACTAATGACAAAAAATAATAAATTATTATAATTCTCTAAGATTCCTCTGTTATTTTAATGATATAAATACTATAAATTTAGTTTGCTTGCTAAATATTAATTTATAATTAAATTCGAGACATGTATACGTAGCAATAATAAAAATAATAAGTGATTGATTTTAGACAGAATTCCAAATGACTATGACCACAAACCAAATAAGTACACAGAATTGATCCGGGAAATGATAACTTAAAAGAATCCTTATGTTCAACAAAGCAGGATAAGACGAAAGGGTGTTATCATACACAAGAAATGTTAATTTATTATTTTCAATTGGTCACAGATCACATCCTAGAAATCTGAAGAGGAATAGAAGTTTCAAGCATTTCATGCCCGAGAGATGAGACAAGAGGGATCTTTTCCAATTGGCCTTGTTTCTCCAAAATGTGTCTCTGGCAATTCTCAGCGGCCATAACACCAGCAGAGTAAGCTCCATGCACTGATCCCTGATTATCCAAGCTCACAGCTTCACCACCAAAGAATAGATTACCTAATGGTGCGCGAAGCTTGTCATACACGTCAGTTGGCTTTCCAACTAAATCATATGAGTAGCAACCAAGAGAGTTTGGATCTGTTCCCCAACGTGACACAAGATACTGAACCTGCAATCATCCAACAAAACAATTTATCAGGCTCCAGCAACAGAGTGCAAAGAGGAGAGCATGTATGAGAACATGAGAAATGAACTTACTGGCTCACAAGCATCAGGGAACATATTCTTGAGCTGTTGCATTACAAACTTGGCAGCTGATTCATCAGAAAGCTTCTCCAGGTCATAAGCAAACCTGCCAGCCGCCATATAGACGAGAACGGGATGACCTGTTGCTTTGTGGAGATTGAGAAAATAGCCACAGGCATAAGAGGTTGGGGCAACAATGCCCAGGAGTTCTACATTAGGCCAAAACACCTTGTCGAATCGTAGAGCCACCTTATTTTCATTGCCCACTCCAAGATCCGAAATGGCTGAAACCTTCCAATCGGGCAGTTTTGGTTCAAATTCAATCAGATTGGCCTTTAGAATTCCAAGAGGAACGGTTATAATGGCAGCATCAGCAACAAAGTTCCTACCACCCTCGACCGTAACCATTACCTTATTGTAACCACTGGATATCTTGGTCACCCTACATAGTGAAGTTTGCATAAGGGTCAAAACTTAGTGTCTTATAGATGGTAAAACAGTCAATCTGCTACCAATGTCTCAGATTCAAAAGAAAATCATACAAGTCCCCAAATTACGTTGTCACATGTCTAAAAAGAGCTAGCAAAAGGACTTGTGACATATGTTGTAAAACAACATATTTCAAATTAGCAGAAAATCTAATTCTAGAACCAAGTTAGAGAGCGCAGAAAAAATCCACTTTACTTTTTGTAT
Organism: Arachis hypogaea; assembly: GCF_003086295.3. Lineage (NCBI taxonomy): Eukaryota > Viridiplantae > Streptophyta > Magnoliopsida > Fabales > Fabaceae > Arachis > Arachis hypogaea. Next base: position 131,546,294 of record NC_092038.1, read on the forward strand.
CAAGTAGCAACATATTCAAATTTTCCATTGCCTAATATTTCTCCAAGTCAAAAAACATTTTTCTTCTCTCCCTACTTATTGCAATTCCTGTCATGGAATCATGAAAAAATGGGATTTGTATGCATACCTGTGGTTTAAGCGTATATCAATATCTTTTGCAAGAGATTTTATAATAGGGTCATATCCTTGCACCATAAGTCCATGGCCACCGGTTAGGACATGTTCCTATAATCAGGAAAATAAAATGTAACCAAGTAAGCATATTTGGATATTAGTTAGTATTAAGTTGATCTTTGCATTCAGATAGAATATAAAAACAACCAACGCACATTATATAATGATCGGTCTGAAACAATCTATGTCAATTTTACAAAAATTTGACATTTTTAGGCTTCTACTATCATACTCAACTCACAGAACTCCATCATATATTCAACAATAATCTAATCCAATCTAATCAAAGGCAGGTGGCAAACTAATTTTACGAAAAAAAGATATTTTTTATCCTTCAACTAATATTAATATACGATGGCACTTACTTGGTCCCAGGTTTTCAGTGATATCATATCCGCATCAGCAGCAAACCAAGCTTCCATTCTGCATATAAACCATTGCAGCACTTCATGGGCAAGTCCTTGTTGCCTGCAAAAAGCTTTGCCAGTTACTTTCATATAACTTCAAGTTTCAAAACTCATAGCCATAGATAATATTATTATACTAAAAAGTACCTTAGTTCTGGATGTCTGTCTAACACAATTGAAATTGCTTGGGAAACTGACATGTCATCAGGATTTTCATCTCTCACTTTCCCTGTCTGTTATCACAAGCAAAAAAACAATTAGGCTCCAGCTAAAGATACTTACAATCACATTCTTTACTGAAAAACCAAAAACCATATTAAAGAAAGTGAAAAAATCAACCTCTTCTAGTATTCTCTTAAAGGTGTCTCCGACTTCAATAACTGTCTGTTGTGGAACTTGATGACCATTGATGTTGAACAGCATATAACTGGAAACGCAATGAGTTTGCTGATTAGCATGAAGTACTACTAGTATAATATAGTGACTCACAATCCCTCTACAAACAAAGAAAATATGATGGCATACATATTTATTCATTTAGCAAATTTATCACATTTATTTATATGTTATCGTGTAGATTCACTTAAAATACTATTGCTTTTGATTCTAAAAATTGCAAAAAATTCCGTTCCAAACCTTAAAATGCATCAACCTCAAAAATGATGGATGATCGTTACCTTTCCAAATCATGGTCATATAAGACAGAGTTGTCACCACTGGTTCGGTATAAAGTAAGGCCGAGACCACGTATCAATGGAGCCAAGGGATTCTCATTGCAAACTCCATGCAACCTGGAACATAGCACACAGACCAAAAGGCCATGAATATTATTTTTGCGCACAAAACACTCTATACAACAGAGAGACAATTCACTGGAAAAAGTTGTACCATGAGGCACCCATGTCAACTGGACAACCAAATGAGTAGTCAGTATGAATCCGGCCTCCAACTCTATCCCGTGACTCGAGTACGGTTACCTAGCGAAATCATGAAAATATGTTAAAATAGAAAGCAAGAAGAATTATTTTCTAACCTAAAGAGATAGAAAGAATGAATAAGGAGAAAAGCAAATCATAATGATATATGACACCTTAAAAGATGCATCATAGAGACTACGTGCAGCAGCAACCCCTGATATCCCAGCACCAATTACAATAACAGAGGGGCGAGATCTGTGTTGCCTCTCAATGCGGGAGGCAATGGTACCTGATCATTGGACACAAAAATTCAGAATGAGAAAAATATAGAAAAATAAATGAAGAAATAAACACAATGCACTAAACAAATCATGTGATCCAAAATGTTTCTCACTTTTTCCAATTCATGAGAGCATAAAAACGAGAATGAACAAAACATTAAAACAACAATTCCCATCCATCCCATTGTAAACAATAATATCCCATTACATTTTGTAGCTCAACTAAGACCATAATTATTCCTAAACCATTGTTTAAAGACAGATAGATCTTATCACAAGATTCTAGATAATAGTTACTAAAAAAGGTCCTCAATTCATACACAACACATTATGATGATATCAACACATAGACAGAACCAGCCAGGCCCTTAAATCAACCAGTAGGATCAAAAGCCAAAATTCCAAACTTTTCAAACGAACATTATTATCATCAGGAAATAGGCAGGCAACTAAGCTTATAACCAATGAAAAGAAAATCCAAACTTTACAAAGATAAAATAATAAAATAAAAAATATATATTAAGAGAACTAACCATCAATCAAATTGGTGGAAAATAAATCCTCAGGGTCCATACGAAACAGCAAAAAGGGCAGTCAAACTGTTGAGACTTGTGAAGATCCAATAAGATCAAGGGACAATTACAGAGAGAGGGTGTGAAAAAGACAGGATTTTGATTTGGAGAGAGAGTCAAATAAAGGAGATCAACAACAAATATCAAACTTTTTCCTTCAATTAGAATTGGATTCAAGATTTAAAGGGTGTATAGGAACTGGAAAATTAGAGACTAACTGGGCTGAATGATAGAAAATCAAAATGAGTATGCCGGCAATGAAGCGGCTCAGGTTGGAAGACAAACTAGGTTTCTCAAACCGGCTCATAAGGTTAGCACTTTTTCAACCAATATCAAATATTGAAACTTATCCCACTGGAGATCGCCGGAGGATCAACGACTCTTGCATAAGATCGACGGAGAATTGAGGTATCGAACGGAAAAGAGAGATATTTGGCAAGGGGAATGCGCTTTCTCTCTCTAGCTTCACTACTTTCTCTCTCTTGATAAAAGACAAGATACTTTTTAGGGCGAATGGCAGAGGTATCGAACTCTTCTACAGCTTTGGGGTATTTATAGTTGATTTATTTGGCCCAAGATATTTAAGATTTTTTCAATTATTTTCCAAAGGGGTGGTTTTGTCATTTTGTATAATGGGGACGGAAACCTAACACAGAGCCTGGCTCGCTCTCTCCTCACTTGCTCTGCCACATGCATGGGATATTTTTGGGATTTAACTTTTATTCAGGTGCAGTTTAGGAATTTCAAAGAATCTAAAACAGTGATGCGAATAATATTTTATTTGAAAATTACGAGTTATGAATAGGATTGCCGTTTCTTTTCTTTTTTTGTGTGAGTCGCTGTGTCTAATTTAGGACTGCTGTTGTATAATACTAATGAAAATTAGTCAACAAAAAAAAAAAATACTAATGAAAAATTGAAAACTAGCACACAGTATTTATTATTTTTGTATTAATGAAAAATTAAAATTAGTTTTTCTAAAGTCTAAAAAACTGGATTAAAAAATTTGAGAATATAATTTAGGGTTAACCACCAAAAACGTCCCCGAATTATTCAAACGCTGACAAAAATACACCCGAATTTTACTATCGACAAAAATACCTTTAAATAATTTAAAAACACAACAAAAATACCCAACAGTAAATATATATTTTCAAAAAATGCCTTAGAGATTGAATTTTGATGATTTTTTTGCAAGAATAATTATAAAATTGAGATATTATTATTCTTAAAATTTGGTGATTTTTCATTAAGTATATTATTTTTTATAATTTTTTTGTTAACAACTAATAATACTTTTAAAAAATCACAAAAAAATATATACTTAACAAAAAATCACAAAATTTTAAAGATAATAATATCTCATTTTTCTAATCATGCTTCCAAAAAATCGCATCAAAATTCAATCTCTAATGTATTTTTTGAGAAATACATATTTAATGTTAGTTTTTTTGATTTTTTTGTTAATAACCAATAATACTTTTAAAAACTCACAAAAAAATATATATTCAGCAAAAAATTACCAAATTTTAAGAATAATAATATCTCATTTTTCTAATCATACTTGCAAAAAATTGAGTCAAAATTCAATCTCTAAGGTATTTTTTAAAAATATATATTTACTGTTGGGTATTTTTGTTGTATTTTTAAATTATTTAAAGGTATTTTTGTCGATAGTAAAATTTGGGTGCATTTTTGTCAGCGTTTGAATAATTCGGGGGCGTTTTTGGTAGTTAACCCAAATTTAAATTTCCGTTAAAAAATTTGAATTTGAAAATAATAAACTACGAAATTAACAAAAACAATGTCAATAATATTTTGAACTTTTATAAATAAAAAACATTAATAGATTGAATTAAAACCATGAAAATAGTTAGTATATATTAAAAAACCTAAATAAACCAATGGGAGATCTTTATTACCCAAATTAGCCAAAAGAAAAAAATTTTCAGCAATCCACCAACGAACAAATAAATATAATTCGAATCAACATGATTCGAACTGCAAATGCAAGTAATTCGAAACAACTTGCTTCGAATTACGTTTGAAAAGACTTGCATGTAATTCGAATCAAGTAGATTCGAATTAGGGAAGGATAAATCGAATTGAGTCGTTTCGAATTAGTAGGCAAACGTGACTCAATGGAGTTCAATTGACTTGATTCGAATTATGTATAAATAGTTCGAAACGGGTTGATTCGAATTAGTATGTTCCAGACCTGTATATATATGTGATGAACGTGAGTTGCTCTCAATATTGAGGGGTCATATGGCTGGTGAGGACAGTTTTATAGTGTTGGTTCACCACATAGGATCGATTAAGAGAAAAACTCGGTCAGGTGTCAAGTTCACTGATAAGGATCATCTCTGTATTATCGTGAGTTCTACGACGAGCTATGATGACCTTGCTAGGTCTGTACTGCAGAAACTTGGTCTGGATGGTGTTAAACGGGTTAAGAAGTTTTTCTATCGCATTCCAATCACGGTACTCCAAGATACCGTGAAGTATGATTGTTTCACGATCGGGAGTGATGAGGACTTGCAGGTCATGTTTCTTTGTCGCCGGCAGTTTCCCGAAGTGTGGACACCGGAGCTGTTGGCAAAGCTGGTTGATGTGGTGTCCAGCTCGGGGGTTCGAACCGGAATACCAACACTTTAGCGACGGTTGCCAGTTCTAGCTCAAGACATGCTGTTGCATCTTCCTCAGTCCCTTGCGTACGAGATACCCGCCCCGCCTGTCGCCTCTCCTTCGTTCGCTGTTGATCTCAACGGCAGTGTTGGCGACGAGGTTGGAACAGCGGAACTTGTACCTACCTCTATACACTGTGCTGCACCGGCTGGGGCTGGAGATGGATTGTTTGATGATGTAGAGGACGATGATGTCGAGCCGGATATGATTGCTGATGATAGTGGCGATGATATCGGAGCGAGTGAACTTGCCGGTGTCGGTGGTGGCTCTAGCTCTGGCACACAGCAGTACCCTGCACATTTTTCATCTTTGGACCTGGATGCCATGAGGCAGCCGGGGGTACCTGGGGAGGCTGCAGGATTTGGCGCTAGAGATGCAGAAGGGTCAGCTGGTATGACAGAGTTCCAGGTTGGTCAGCAATTTCAGGATAAGGAGGATGCCCTGTTAAGTGTGAAGACTTACAGCATCCGCCGAGGTGTACAGTACAAGGTTGTGGAGTCTGATTATCGCCGTTACGTTGGCAAGTGTTCTGAGTTCGGGAATGGGTGCACATGGTTGATTCGGCTGAGTCTCCAGCAGCGCAAGGGCATATGAGAGGTCAAACGGTACAATGAACCGCATACTTGTGTCGCCAGCTCTATCTCCAGCGATCACAGGAGTTTGGATTATCATGTGATATCGGCATTCATTATGCCAATGGTTAGAGCTGATGCATCCGTTAGCATCAAGGTGCTCCTAAATGCGACTGCCTCGCACTATGGGTTCAGGCCGACCTACAGAAGGGTCTGATGGCGAAACAGAAGGCTGTTGCGCTCATTTATGGTGACTGGGATGAGTCTTACAATGAGCTCCCAAGGTGGGTGTTAGGAGTGCAGGTGACCATGCCTGGTTCTATTGCAGTTCTTCGGACTAGCCCTGTTCGAGTTGGGGGACAGCTGGACGAATCTCAGGCTTATTTTCACAGACTGTTCTGGACTTTTCCACCGTGTATCGAGGCATTTTGTCATTGCAAGTCGTTGGTTAGTAATGATGGGACCCATCTATATGGCAAGTATGGGGGTACTCTGCTTGTTGCGATTGCACAGGACGGGAACTCCGACATACTCCTTGTTGCATTCGCACTAGTCGAGGGTGAGAATGCTGAGTCTTGGTCACTCTTTCTCTCCCACCTCCGTTAGCACGTTACACCACAGCCGGGTCTGCTCGTTATCTCTGACAGGCATAACGGCATCAAGGCCGCCCTTGAGGCTCCCGACGGGGGCTGGCTACCTCCGGCTGCATACAGAGCTTTCTGCATTCGGCACATAGCAGCAAATTTCGCCCTCACCTTCAAGGGTAAAGATGCAAGAAGGCTTCTCATGAACGCTGCCTATGCTAAAACGGAGGTCGAGTTCCATTACTGGTTTGATATTCTTCGCTCTGAGGATCCAGCGATTTGTGATTGGGCAAACCGGATTAAGTATTCATTGTGGACACAGTATTGCGATGAGGGCCGGAGATTCGGTCACATGACGACGAATATATCTGAGGTACAGATGGAGGCTCATTCAGATCTACATCTAAATGTGCCTGTGACCCCGTCGTCTGACCCCCTCGACGACCAGCCTCATCCTCCTGCATGATGGCAGTGATCTCATCTAGAAAATGCTCCCCACCGTAGTCTGCATCAAGAGTATCACCGGCAAGAAAGTCTGAAAACATGGTACCCGAACTCACCCAAGGTGTACTCTCCTGAAGCATCTGGTCGTGACTGGGGACACCGACAAAGTAATCTCCGAATGGCCCCTCTCCTATTCCAGCGTCAACAGGTGCCGAAGGATCTCCCATACCAGACCCATACAACTGTCCACTAGCTCCGCCAGCATCGGGTATAACAACCCCCTGAGCAACCCCTTCTGGAACGGCATCGTCACGAGGATCACCTCCAACGTGGTGGTCTGCAGGCCCTCTCCGTCTGCCCCCACGACCTCGTCGTCGACCTCGACCCTTACCTGCCTGGTCATCCTTCTCTATAGCCTGGTCCAGCCACCTCCACTCTCGGTCGCTACGTCGTGTCCTAACACGAGCTCTCCTGTCAATCCGACGCCTATCAGGTACGTCATCAACTCGGTCCATGTTGGGAACTCTATCGACACCCCCCTATGTCACCTCCACTGGAATAGGAATGTCTCTAGAATCCCCCAAGTACATCTCTGGTGACAAGAACCTCTTTCCGTGCTGACGCCACCAATCTAAGAAGTCATGTGAAGGACCCGGATCGGCAACAACATCAAACCGAAGGACGTGGTCCGCACGTGTCTCCCAATGAAGATGCCAATGCTGCAGATGGTGCGGGAACCAACGATCACCCCCTCTACCATCCTTCGACATCAAGAAGTCGATGTTCAGGGCGGGACGGGGACAAGCCTGTACGCCTCCAAACTGAGGTAACACACTATCAACCTGGTGCCACTCAACCACCGCGAAATATATCAGCGACGTCACAGAACGCCATAAGGCCGTATGACGAGGCTCCAACACCACCGGATGGACAACCTGGACGACGTCGGGTGTGCTATATGGCATCCATATAAACTGAAAATTTAATCACGAATACATTAGAAGAGAAATTTAGCTATAACTAAACTTACGTTGACTAGGTAAATGTTTTATGCATACTTACATCCCTAGCCTGTAACATGTCGATCCTCAACCGAGTCATCTGCACCCGATGTCCCTTCTCGCTAATGCCAGGATTGTAACTTGACCACCTGCAAAGGTCATTAAGATACGAAGTCAGAAATTAATGTGACAAACTAGTAAAAAATTTCAGGCGAGAACTTAAATTCATAGAATAAGTAAACATAATATAATGACATAGTCGTACCTGGATGCCAGGGGCCAGCTAAACGTATCATACCCATCGGGCCGAAATCTAGAAAACCGCCAAAAGATCCAAGACTGAAGTAACTGTAATGGCCCAGCTAATTTCACGACATGTCTGTTGGCCACTCAGCACATACATCGGTACAACCATGCAAGCGCCGCTGACCCCCAACTGTAGCCACCCATCTCCTCAAGCCTAGCCACGTACGGTAGCCATCTGATGTGAATACGATTGCCGGACTTGTCTGCAAACAGCTGGGTTCCCAACAACATTATGATATAGGCACAGGCAAAGCGCCTAACTGTCGCCTCATCGGCCCCCTCGGGGCACTCTCCAAAGGTCTCCTGGAACCAGCTACAGCTCACAGCGAGCTTTTGAATTTGGCTCGGGGGAGGTAACACACCGAGTAACTCCTGGAACCACTGCCAAGCTGGCCGGCCACCCTGTATATATACGTGAAAATCTGTAAGGCAACCGCTGACGTAATGTCCGTCCATTGGCAAACCCAACTGGTAGGCCACGTCCTGAAGTGTGATGGTGCACTCCCCGAAAGGCATATGGAAAGTGTGCGTCTCCGGACGCCACCTTTCGACGAATGCACTCACAAGCGGCTCGTCTAGTCGGAACCATCTGTCGTTCAGTCTCGCAAGATGATATAATCCAGCCATCTGCAAGTACGGAACGTACCGCTCATCAAGCCGCATTCCCTGCTGGCGCCGCATACTCGATATGCAACGCCGGGGCTGCGCAATACACAGACCACATGATTAGAACAGATTCAAAAACCGGTTACAAATACAAATCAGGACATAAACAGCTAATAAACCGCTAACATAAACCATAAACAAAACCGCATGCAAAACCTCTTATATAAACCACTAGCAACACCACTTTAATAAAGCACTAGCAATACCACTTCAATAAACCATTAACATAAACTAACAACAAAAACCACTAAATAAAACCATAAAAAACCGCATAAAAAACAACTATACAAAACCGCATGCAATACCATTTATATAAACCACTAGCAATACCACTTCAATAAACCATTAACATATACTAACAACAAAAACCACTAAACAAAACCATCAACAAAACCGTATAGAACCCCACGATACAAAACCGCATGCAATACCAATTAACATATACTAACAACAAAAACCAATAAACAAAACCATCAACAAAACCACATAGAAAACTACTATACAAAATCGCATGCAATACCACTTATATAAACCACTAGTAATACAACTTCAATAAACCATTAACATATTCTAACAACAAAAACCATTAAACATATACCACTAACAAAAACCACCAACCTCGTCGTTGATCACCCCGGCGATATGAGCGACTCCATCCAAACGATACAGCCTTCCCGGATCGTCCCACATCTCGTTAATATGCCTCTCGAGTTCTTTTTTATGAAAGAATTTAATTTCATTGAACAACAATGTCAATAATATTTTGAACTTTTATAAATAAAAAACATTAATAGATTGAATTAAAACCATGAAAATAGTTAATATATGAAAATTATATAAACCAACTTCAAATCAGTCAAAAATGAAATAACTTAATTAATTATAAATATAATAATTAGTTTTATTTATTTATGATTTAAAATATTAGTTATTAAATGTTTTACCACATTCAAATTAGGAGGAGATACGTTCAGTAATCAGTATCATTGCAATGTGAATTACAGAAACTGATTCAATTAGCTTCCGTCTCTTCATTCTCCTTCTCTTTTCAAATGCCTAAAACATGATAAACCAGAAAACAGATTCAGAACCATCCAATTTACAAAGAAAATAAACATCCTAATATCTAGTATAAGCATCATCTACGTAGAGATTTTGAATTTTCACCCAGAAGCATTTGACTAATTTCTTGTTAGAACCATCTTGATTTTCTAGCATTATATACACTAGCGGCTCAACAGATACTATCGTGCCTGTTCAGCCGCTTTTCTATTATTCTTAAAATATTAATTTTATATTTTTATTTTTAAAATTTTAAATCTAATAAAATTATTTAAATATTAAAAATAAAAAATTTAAAAACAAAAATAATTTTTAAAATTATTTAACTTTTAGAATATATAAAATTTATAAATTAAATAAAAATTAAAAGATTTCATTATATTATTACTATGTATTAAAAAAATCAAAATAAAGATTAAAAAATATTATTTACAAATGGATTATTTATAAATGTTATTAGGTTTATTTATTTATTTTTAATAGTATTTAATTAATTAGAGATAAAAAATTATATTTAAAGTATTACTTATTTTTATGCATAATTCTAATTAATAAAAAATAGTTTTTTAATTTATTATTCAATTTTTAAAATTATCTTTAATTTTATTATTTTTTTAAAATTGTTAATTTATATTTTTATGATTGTCTCAACGCCATTGTATATTATATGGTTCTCCTTTTTTGTCTTTTTTTTCTTTTCATTTTCTCTTCATTCTATGGTTATTAATTATCACCAAGTATTATTATCACGATTTTTAATTTTGTCTATCACTTTATTTTATAACAAACTATTCTGTTAACTTTTTTGAATTGTTGAAATTTTATTTAAAAAATTATTTTTTTGTCTTTTAAATATCTAAATGTATAAAAATTATAATTTTTTTCTTGATGTGCGTGTTAGCTGTCTTATTTTATTGATTAAGAAGAAATTTAGGACAAAAAACATTCAAAATTTTTGCTATATTAACAAAATCTGATATCGATAATTCTAAAAATCAATATGAAAATATATTATTTTTAACTAAATAATAAAAAAAATAAAAATACATCATTGTAAGTTTTTTAATTAATAATTATAAATTGAAGTCACAATTTAATATAGTACCTTGGACAAAAGGTAATCATTGTTATCGTATTTGACTACTACTATATAAGTTTTATGTTTATTTTATTATGCACATTAATTAAAATGTACTTTATTATTTCATTTTGCATATTTTTAAATAATGTCATCGTATTATAAAGGTGAGATTAATTTATCATTTGAATATTACTGCTAAAAAATAGTTACTTAAAGTGAAACAATATATAAAGAGAAATAGAAAAATTTTATAATTAGTTAGAAAATTTCATATATCTCTCTCCAAACTCAATTTTGTTATTAAATTTTTTTTAGGTAAAAATATTTTTAACTTTCTATAAAATAAATATCATTTAAATTATCTAATGCATAAAATGTCACATCTTTTTATTTATCTTTAAAATTAAAGTTAATTTTTGTTACTTTTTTACTTTTTTTTGGTTTTCTAAATTAGCCTATATGTTATCAACTTATTTCTGTTATTTATGCAATAATTTTTTTCTTTTAGTAGTTATTCATTAATAAATGTTAAATTACCCAAATTTAAATTTATTCTCTTAAACCACTTTTTAATCATATGGTTTGAATCATTTAAACAAGAGTTTTTTAGACTCTAAAATTTTTAAAGTAAAAAAAATACAATAAAATAAAATAATCCAAAAAATAAAAGATATATAAAAAACTAATAAATTAAAACTTACATGCCCCATGAGATAAAAAAAGAAAATAATAATAAAGATTAAACTAATAAAAAATATATATTCAAATATTTATTGAATTGTCAAATTATTTAAAAAATAAAAATTAATTAACAAAGTTCTTATCTTATCCCATTTTAATGTTATATGGAGTTTGTTTACTTTATCATTAATATGTATATATTTTTTGTCTCTTCTGTATGACAAATACAATACTTTACATAATTAAATATCAAATCCAGTACTCTAAATAATTAATTATTTAAAAAATTAGTATACTAATATTTTAAGAACCACTTGATAAGTGTAATTTTCTTGCATGCATTATATATCAATTAAATAACGAAGCCAATATGCCAAATAAATAATATTGTAAAAAACAAAATTAATAAACTTTTTTATAATATAATTTATTTATTTTAGTTTAATTTAAAATATTTATATACTCAAATTTTAAATACAATATTCTAAGTAATCAAGTATTTTAGAAAATTTTAAAAAAAATTATCCCATTAAAAATAATTTAAAAAGAAAAATGTTAAAAAATATTTATAAATTTTTTTCATCCCATCATTGACAAATAGTTAAATACAGACATGTCAAAAAATAAATAAAATGTACATATAAAATATAAAAAAAAAAATTTTGTCAAATCAAGTTAATAAGAGAAAAAGACATAACGCTATTTGTCTACGTGAAAAATTGGTAACAAATTAAAAAAATAAAAAATAGATTAAAAATATAGATTGAGTAAGAAAATTGAAAAAAAAAAAACTTGTAACCGCAGTAGAGGAAGGCAAAGGAGAAGGATGGAAGTAATTCAATTCAATTGAGAATGTTAAAGAAAGGAGAAGAAAAATATCAAAAGAAATACAAAAATGATAAATTTTTTTAAGAAGTTACAACAAAAACTCTAATAAAATAATTAGAGTGAAACTCCAGAGTACATTGCACTCGCAACAAAATTGTACAAACTAAAACTAAGATAAAACTAAATAAAATATAATTTAAATGAATATCACAAATATAATAATATTTACTAAAAATTACTTATCACTTGATGTATGGATTTGTTTTCCTCGTCTAATACTCTCTCGATAACTGTCACGCCTTCTGGCAAGGTGTTACTGCCTCTATTCTTCACTCATATTTTATCTTCGTTGCCTGGCATAGTCTTGCCAAGTTCGTCGACCACTTCCACGTGAATCTTCTATTGGTATGTTGTCAACTGTAATTAAACAAAATTGTAACCTTAGTGGAAGAAGGCAAAGGAGAAGGATGGAGGCAATTCAATTGAGAATGTTAAAGAAAGGAAAAGAAAAATATAAAAAAAATACAAAAATGATAAATTTTTTTAAGAAGTTACAACAAAAACTCTAATAAAATAATTAGAGTGAAGCTACATAGTACATTGTACTCAGAACAAAATGGTACAAACTAAAACTAAGATAAAATTAAATAAAATATAATTTAAATGAATATCACAAATATAATAAAATTTACCAAAAATTACTTATCACTTGATGTATGGATTTGTTTTCCTCGTCTAATACTCTCTCGATAACTGGTACGCCTTCTGCCAAGGTGTTGCTGCCTCTGTTTTTCACTCATATTTTATCTTCGTTGTCTGGCATAGTCTTGCCAAGTTCGTCGACCACTTCCACGTGAATCTTCTATTGGTATGTTGTCAATAGTAATTAATCAAAGAAACATATAAAAATAGTTTTACACTTTTATTTAATGAGAAAAAATAAATTACAGTAGATTTTACATTATATTTAGGCGAAATGAGAAGAATGCTGGAGAAAATGGAGGAGAAACGAAGAAATTTTTTTCTATTATAAAGTAACCAGTGAAGTGAGAGAGATTAAGAAGAGAAATTAGTATCCTATTAGTTATTATAGATGAAGATGAAGATTAAGTAGTGGGAATTCTGTAACTGATGTAGTAACGTGGTGTGAGAGAAATTAACGGAAAAAGTTATATTGACATGAACGTGAATAGAAATGAAGTAGTGAGAATTCTGTAATAGGAAGTAAATTATTAATAAGGATAAAAATAGAAAAAAATTGGACACCAAAATGAGTTTTCTCATTATAATATATATATATATATATATATTCTTTTTTATGAAAGAGTTTAATTTCATTGAACAACAATCATTATATACAAAAATAATAAGCTTAGTCATAAAATCTATTGTGATTTACTTACTCTAACTTAAAGAATAAATAATTTTTTTATTATAAAATATTTGGACACTATAAAAATTGATCATAAAAAATTAAAATTAAAGTTATAATCATATAAGATAAGTTTTGATCGATAAAAATGACTAATTCTTAATTTTTTGTTAATAATTCCATAAATACTCCTTTTCTTTTTTCTTTCTTTCTCATCCTCTTTCCATAACCACCACTACCTCCACTGCAAAAATGTACTGTTTAACTAAATCCACTCCTTTTCTTTCATCTCTTTCAGATAGTTGCATCTTGCATTCTTGTTGCAACTACTACAAATTTAAATTACAACAACAATTCTAGACCTGTAATTAGAGCGTGACAAACCAATCTACCTAAATGTTAAAACACGCACTCTAGTGGGAGGCTCAATAGAACTCACCGCGCCAACCTACTGCCTGCAGTCATGCCATTGGAGTGAGGAGCTGTCGTGGTTGTTGTTGTCATTTTTGCTTCTCACCTCAAAATTCACGATTAGCGTAATCGCCACAAACTCTAACAAATGCATCTCATCCACCTACGATTCTACCTCCATCTCGATCTCTCCGGTGACATTGACGTCGGCGACGATACTGTTCTCACCTTCAACCACAGAAAGAAGAACACAATAGTGCTGAAGACAACGATTTTGAGCTAAAAAATTTAAAAATGAAGAGAGAGAGAGAGAGAGAGAGAGAGAGAGAGAGAGAGAGAGATCTATCTTTTGTCACCGCCAAACAAAGAGACACGAAGGGAAGAAAAGAGAGTGATGAGCAAGAGAGGGGAAATAGAGGCAGCAAGGTTAGAGAATTAATGATTTTAATCTTTATCAAACGAAATTTATCTTGTATGAGTATAACTTTAATTTCAATAGATGTGATGGTGGTTGTGGAAGAAAGATGAGAAAGTAAGATGAAAGGAGAGAGATATTTATAGAATTATTAATAAAAATTTAATAATTGATCATTTTTGTCTAACAAAACTTATTTTGTATGTATAAAACTTTAGTTTCAATTCTTTATTGTCAATTTTATCAGCGTTTAAATCTTTTATGGTTAAAAATGACTATTTACTTCCAACTTAATCTTTCTTATTACACCTAACATTTTTTATTTATGTGTAATATACCTTCTTATATATGTTATAGAAATATAATTTAATTCTATTAACTTGCCAATTTTTTTAAAAAAATCTAAAATTAAAGCACAAAAATATTTTATAGATATTTTGCTTTTTTAACTAAAAAATATAATATTTTTTGTCATATTTGTTGAAATCTTAACTTAAATATGAATATTAATTTTTGAAATAGAATAAATATATTTTAGATTTTTTGCATCTAAAAATAACATTCTATTAATGTTAGAATTATTTAGATGAATAAGTAATAGTGAATATAGAATTTTTTAGGAAGGATAGAACTAATTACATCCTTTTATTGAAAATATGAATTAAAAATATTATATTCAACTCTTAATAGTCAACCTCTAATTGAACTATTGTATGTTCAAAAGATTTTTAAATAAATAAAATAATTTTAAAAGTATAATTTTTTAAAAATTAATTAATTAAAGATATTTATTGTTACTAATTAAAAAAGTAAATTAAAATGATAATTTAATATTTTTATATTTTTAAAATATTATTTATTTATTTTTCTAACATTTTTATTATCTAATGATCATATTAATATAATTTAATTCAATAAAATTATTTATCCTCAGTTGATTGAATAATTTTTTTTTATATGAAAATTTTAGAATTTTTCAACATCATATATGTTAAATCATTAAAAAATATATCTGAGAGCGCGGAAGCATCCCTTCATTCGAGAGCATAATTGAGATCAGAGATCTTGGTTCTTGTGGTTCTTTGATCTTCATCAATCTAAAACCTTCTATATCCCTTATACGGCTGAATCGCAACTCCACCGTAGAAAAAGAGTTATGAAGGCGGATTTGATGTGTTGGGTACCAAAATTCTAAAGTCATTATTTATATTTGAATGTTACACTCATTAAACCTTAAAACTCAAATAAAATAGTATCTCTGGTTTTAATCTCATTTATCCAAATCAAAAGTAATAATGACTTATTTAATTCAACATTTATGACAATAAATGATATCACCATTATATAATTCATTTAATGTAAAATTACTTAATTTACGATTATAATTAGTATATGTATTGCTCATAAATATATTAAGAAATAATAACTTCCTAACAATCTTCTACTTGGACTATACATATATATTTTCCTGAAATAATCATATCTTATAAACTTTATGCGCACATCTGAATATTATTTCTCTAATTATTTTAATAATCTAGTATGTCTCATATATTAGTTATGAAATTACCGCAGCTTTTATCACATTAGTGTCACAGTGAAACCATGATGATTGCTATACTAAAATATCCAACTACATAGATCAAATTTGGATGAGAAAATTCAGAAATTACATACAAAAATGATCTCTTGAATGCCTATTTTTAAGTGGTCCAGCTTAAATAAAAATTCTATTTTATTCGATGACAGACTCACATGAAACTGCAACGACAACGACAACGCCCAAGCTCATAGCGACGGCGACCAAGTAACGAGTCTGTGGAAGAAAAAGATAAAAACTTAACAGACTCACAATGAGAGAGAGAGAGAGGGGAATTTAGCTAGAGAAAAGGGACTTAGTAAGAGAAAAGTGGCGACGAGCTCAACAACGACAATAACGGAATAAGCAGCGACGGCGACATGAGCTGTTAAGGAAGATGGGAGCTGTAAAGGAGTAGGCAGAGATGAGCTCAGCAACGACGATGACGGGAGTTATGAAGTTTTTTGTAAAAAAGTCGAGAAGAATAAAACTCTGGGTGATGATGACTGGGTTTCTCAGCTGACATGGCTATAGAGTATGGATTAAAGATGTGAATCACTGATAAATCCTAATTCCTAAAAAGTGTTTCTATGTATATATCTGGGGCAGGTACACCCTAAACCCGACCATGCCCTGTTCCGACTCGGTCAAGTTATTACCCTTCCCATCTGGGTATGGATAGATTGAGTACTCGTGTATTCGGGTACTTCTGCCTAGTCTAACAACGTATTAATGCTCGTGCTCCATTTATTAAGAGTTTATTGCTAGCCAATAAATTACTACGCACATAAGACTAGATTCTAATTTCTAATAATTATTTAAGCGGATAAGTGAGATAACCACTCAAAAACTCAAATTGATTAAGATAAATACTAATTATTTTTAATATTTTAATATTAAAAATATTGAGAATTTAATTTTAATTATAATTTTGTAAAATATTTATAATAAAAAATACTCTATATATTTTATTTAATTTTTTAATAAATTTTTTTATATAATTTTATGTATTCCTGTACGCAAACATACATTAGTAATTTTTTAAAAATGTAAGTCAGTTACATGCAACTATTTACATATTGGAAATTAAGGAACAAATATAACCATTTATACGTCATGACATTTAAATATTGTTGGGAGAATATTTTATTAATTTATTCATGTGAGAAAAACATGCATAACCATTTAAACTTTAAGTCATAGGTGAACGACTCACTAATAAATCAATCAGACGAAAAAAATTAATCATGAAAAGTAAAAGATAACACGAAAAGTTATGTGCACTTTCAATTCTCATTAGCACTGTAAAACATGGTAAAAACAACATTGGTGATTGTGAAAGGAAAAATAACTCCATTAACAATATAGTAAAAGTAACATGATTAATAAGATGCGAGGAAAGATTAAAAAAAACGTATACATAAAAACAAAAGTAAAAGTAACATGATTAATAAGATGCGAGGAAAGATTAAAAAAAAAAACGTATACATAAAAACAAAATAATATATACAAAAACGAATATACATATAATTTCTTGTATAATAAATCGTAGAATTGTAAATGAATTGGATTAGTTTGAGTTTAGTGTCTAACTATTATATTATTAAATAAATTTAATTTTGATTTAATATTAATATACAATAATTTTATAAATACATTTAATTACATAATATCACATCAATAAAAATAATTATTTTTTATATAATAATTTTTTCAATAGTCATCCGAAATAATGAATATAATTATACAATTGTATAAAATATTTTATACTCTCAGTATATCAAAATTAAATTTTTATTAAATTAGTAATAACATTTAATTTATATTAATAAATTTAAAAAATAATTATAAAAAATAACATAGAAAGCCGACTTATAAATAAAACACTTTTTATTTTTAATATTGGATTAATAATGGTGTTTTTTTAAAATTATGATCAACTGTAGTATTTTTTTAAAATGTGAGATGATTTAATGTACGGAGTACAACTCGGACCGTTCAATTTTTAAAAGGTACAAAAATCGGACCGTTCGATTTTTAGGCACACAAATCAGACCGTCCGATTTTTGTACTCGGACAGTCCGATTTGTGTTGAAAAAATTAAAAAAATTTGGAGTACACAAATCGGACGGTCCGATTTGTGTTTAAAAAAATTAAAAAATTTGAGGTACAGAAATTAGACCCTCCGATTTGTGTACTTCCATAAATTTAAAAAATACCAAAAATTACAATGTTAAAACATATCACCATTTTTACTTCCATAAAAAAAATTAGCCATAAATAAACGCCGGTGACTGATAAATAACAACGCGGGTATTATTCAATATTGTGTATCAAATTAAAATTTTACGTTCACCTTATTATTCAGTTTTACGGTTTTACCCTTCTTTCGTTACAGACCACGTCACCATATATCTAAAAGTAAGCTTCACGATGTTCCCGTGACCTACTTTACCTTTGCATGTGTAAGGGTTTCGTCCTTTCTTGGTAGTTGGTTACTTGCTGTTGTGCAATTTGTGTAATGTGTTGTGTTTTCCACCCTGGATGACATGTCTGCTAGTGTTTTGTACGAATATTATGTGTGTTATTTTCTTTCTTAATAGTGATGAGTCCACCACCACCACCAACACCAGCTGGTCCAGCTCGAATAAAATTGAAGCTGCTTTGATTCCATGTTGCTTCCTTCTTAATTCTTATTACCTTGTGATTACAATTATCGTCTCTTTTATTTGCTACAATTTGATTGATTCCTTTAATTAACGGAAGATACGTACACGTTCGGAGTCGTCCTCAAATTAAATAATATTGGATGTTTTCTTTGACCAAAATTATGCACCACAAGTAGGGTCCCCACCGGCCGCGGGCACTACTGCGTGCTTTGTCGTGTATATGTTTATGCGCAAAATCAGTTAAAGGGAAATTTTTCCCACAATAAGCTATGAGATCATCAATCTTGATAAGAAAACAATATTATCAAGTTGAAAGATGAGGTCACAATTTACTTAAATTCTGGTCAAATAAAGGTTACTTGACCAGCTGCAGAACGCTTCGATCGTTCGTCAATCGTTATTGCTCAACTTAATTGTTTCAAAGGGTAAAAATAAAAGTGAAATCATAAATAAATAAAACAAGTAAACAATCAGGGATAAGTGGATAACTAGAGAGAAAAGAAGTCATATACAGGTGATTGCAATAGCAAGTAACAATCATGGGATACGGCTATATACTATAGTTGGACGTTGTTATAAGGTTGGTATTTTGTGCATTTTATTTTAGCGACAATGTTGAAAGAATTAGAATGATTTGGATTAATTAGCTAATCACTAACTGTTTAGATTCTCGTACTACATGAGTTGAGATGTGAAGACAAACGTTAAAAAAATTACATATTTAAATTGGTCGCTAATAAATTTTAGGTAAAATATTTTAAGTATTAATCAATTTTATTATTTTAAACGTTCTTGTGAATTATTTATGTCGAACAATTTGTTCTTTTTATTATTTATAATAAAATATTTAATATGTGTTTAACAAATAAATTTTTAATAAATTTTATTATAAGACAAATTCTCAATAAATACTATTATAAAAATTATTTTTTTCTACAGAAGGACTGACCTGTTTTAAAAATTCCTAAAGCAATAAAATTGTTGAAAATAAAAGTTTATTATTTAAAATTTCTAAGGGACTAATTTGAGTATTTATTTTAAAAGATTTGTTGAATACCTAATTCATAGTTCATTGTTACGACTTTAGACACATTCTAATACTATTGTGTCGACATTCGGATTTACTCATCCTCTTGAGTTAAAATCAAGTCAGTCTAATCGTCAATATTTAGCAAAAAAGTCAAGAACACAAAAGAAAGAATGTTTTGGTAGAAAAAACACTTTATTATTAACTGTTTATTACAAATGACTCACACGCCCAAACTCTAACTCTCACCCCCCTATTTATAGTCATCCACTTCTACGACGTCTAGCGCAAAAAAAGAATTCAGGAACAAGCAAATCATAATGATTTTTTTCTTTATTTTCTGTTATTTTTTTATCTCTTGTTCTTAGAATGGATTTTGCAAAGTTCGTCTTATCAACATTGGTTTTTTTTAAATATCTTTTCTTAATTTGACGCTTACTCTTATGATTCTCCACTACTTTACATAAAATTATATGCCCTAGTTGTGCACTTTATTTTTTTATATCTATTAGGCTTTTTATTTAAAAACATAATATATCATCCCCTTTTGACTTAATTTGCTTCTGCAGAATAAACACAAAAACTGGAAAATGATACTCAATTCAATAAAACGTAAATTATAGTATCATAACTATTTCTTTATCCACATCCACAAATCTCATTTATTCCTATTCATATTTTGTGTTGTGAATAGACATTTCTATTTATATAATTTTTATTTTTTATTTTTCTAATATATAAATATTTTAATTGATCAAATTTGTTTGACCTAAAGATGATTCTAGTTTCTATTTTATCATAAGGTTATGCTTTTACTAAAAAAAGAAACATTTCTTATTTTTCAAATCGATTTTTCTTTTCATTTCTTTAGTATTTATTCAAATATTGAATATAAAAAAGAAATTGTTTTATTTTTGAGTAATCTTATTATGATTAAATCTAATC
The DNA here is from genome assembly GCF_003086295.3 of Arachis hypogaea. Lineage (NCBI taxonomy): Eukaryota > Viridiplantae > Streptophyta > Magnoliopsida > Fabales > Fabaceae > Arachis > Arachis hypogaea. The sequence goes on from NC_092038.1 coordinate 131,566,976, forward strand.
AACGGTCTAGATTGATCATCTAGAACATTTTGTACAAATATCTATCTTACCACATTTCTCTAAATATTTCTAGATTTCATACTACTATTCATACTTCTATATATATCTACACTCTTCTAAATTACTCTATGACCTTCCAGAGTTTTTTAGAACCTTCTAGGGTATTTCGGGACCTTCTTGGACATTCTAGAACGTTCCAAATCATCTAGAGTATTCTTAAACACTCCAAAAACTATACAAATATCGTTGAATCTAACCTTCTAAAATTTACCATCACATTCTCTCCCACTTAATGCGCAGACGTTCTTGTTGCGTTTTGTTCATGATAGCGCTCTAGGTGTTCTTGGAATTGCCACAGATCTTCACAAGCTTCCCAGCTAGCTTCGGTTATCGGGAGTCCTTTTCACTTGATCAAGTATTGGATACTTGGTGGTACTCCTATTCGTCGCACGACGCAATTAGCTAAGATCTCTTCGACTTCTTTACCAAAGGATCTAATCACCACAAATAGAGCACGACTCGAGTCACCTCTACTCGGTTCATCTTGGTCTTCATGATATAGTTTAAGCATACTCACATGGAAGACTTTATGGATCTTCATAGAGGGAGGGAGTTGTACTTTGTAAGCAACCTCCCTAACACGCCCAATGATCTCAAATGACTCTTTGTATTTGCGAATTAAGCTCTTATGAACCTTGCGAAAGGCTTTGAATTGTTGTGAAAGAAGTTTAATAATTACTTTGTCTCCCACTTGATAGCTTACATGCCTCCTCTTCTTATCTGCCCATTTCTTCATCCTCTTTGCAGCTTTTTCGAGGAAAGAACGAGTGACATCTGCTTGTTCCTCCCATGACCTAATCATATGATAAGCTCTAGGGCTCTTCCCTGAGTAAGAGGAAGAAAGAGAGTGTGGTGTAAGCGGCTGCTGTCCAGTCATAATCTTGAACGGACTTTTCTCTGTGGACTCGCTCTTTTGCAAATTGTATGAGAATTGAGCAATGTCCAGAAGTTTTGTCCAATCCTTCTGATTAGCGCTTATGAAATGTCTCAAGTAACATTCGAGTAAGCCATTCACTCTCTCAATCTGCCCATCGATTTAAGGATGGATGCTTGTTGAGAAATGAAGCTCCGATCTAAGGAGTTTGAACAACACTGTCCATAGTCGTCCTGTGAAGCGTGGATCTCAATCACTAATGATGCTCTTAAGCAATCTCCAGTACTTCACCACAATCTTGAAGAATGGTCCTGCTGCTTCCTCTGCAGTGCAATCAGTATGGGCAGGTATAAAGGTAGTATACTTCAAAAATCGATCCATTACCACGAGAATAGATTCAAACTCCTCCGACTTTGGTAAGGCAGAGATGAAATCCAAAGACACACTTTTCCATGGTCGCTCTGGCGGCGGCAGAGGTTCCAACAAACCACTTGGTGTCTTATTTTCAATCTTGTCTTGTTAGCACACGAGGCAAGTCTTCACATAACTCTCCACTTCATTCCTCATTTGAGGCCAATAATAGGAAGATCTTCGTTGGCCTTAATGACCAGCCCATTTGGTGTCATGGCATTCTTTCACTTGGTGCTATCTTGACCTCAAATCCAGCTTGTTAAGTGCTTGATAGTCGATGCATAGTCTCAATAAATCATCATGCTTCTTTTGAAACAAGACTGGTGCGCCATAAGGTGCCTTCAATAGAAGAATGAATCCAGCATCTAGTAAATCCTTGAGTTGCTTCTTCAACTCCTCAAGTTCTGGCGGTGCCATCGTATAAGGTGCTGAGGTAGGTGGCTTTACTCTTGACTCTAATTCAATCTTGTGGTCCACCTTTCTCCTAGATGGTAGTTGTTTTGGCAACTCGGGAGGCGTCTCATCCTTATTTCTTCAAGAACTTCCTTGATTTCGGTAGGAACGTCTTCTCTTTCAGATGTTGACTCCTCTTGTAATAGAGTCAAATATATAATCTCTCCATTCTTGAACCCTTTCTTGAGCTGCATAGCAGAAAGCAGCAGTATTCCTCCAACTTTAGAGATTGTAGGGACCATGTATGGAGACCCTTTCTCCATGATGCATACTATGTCGTAGTATGACATAGGTATTATATTTGTCTTCTTTTGTAAATCAAGACCAATGACTATTTTGAAATCGTTCATGGGTGCTACTGAGAAATCCACAAGGCCCTTCCAAGAACCAAGAGACATCTCAATCCTTTTTGCTACTCCCTTAAAGGGTTCACCTTTGGTATTCACGGGTTTAAACAAACCATTATTTTCGGTGATCTTCAACCCAAGCCTCTTTGCTTTATTAGGCGTGATGAATTTGTGTGTAGTACCAGTATCGATCATAGCCACGACGAATTTTTCATTGATAAAGGTTTTGATATACATCAAGCTTTTCTTTTCTGCAGTGCTTGCCTCTTTGTTCTTCACAACATTCATGAGTTGGATAAATCCAACACACTCAATTACTTGAGATTGAGCCTCTCGTTCCTCGACAATAAATGCCAGAGTCCATAGCTTGGGACAGTCTTTCGTTTCGTGTGGTCACTTGCACACGAAACATCCTCCTTTGGGAACGAAAGCCTTCTTCTTTTCTTCGTACTCTTTATTTGAAGAGTATTTCCCTTCCTTCTTGGTTGAGAAACTATTCTCCTTGTCTTTCACACTTTTAATAGAACTAGGTTTGGAGAAAGACTTGGGTTTAGAGTCTCCCCTATGATACTCAGTGAGTGATTCGGCCACCACGATGGCCTCATCAACATCCTTAGCATTCTTTCTTTGTAGTTCTTACTTTTCTCAAGGTTGGAATTCATCAATGAAGAAGAACAATGCATTCTCTAATGCTAAGTTGGAAATTTGAAGTGTGAGAGTAGTGAACTCCTTTACGTAGTCGTTAATCGTACTCTTGTGCTTCAACTCCCTCAACTTCTTCCTTGCTTCATAAACCACATTCTCATGAAATAATTGTCTTTTCAACTCCATTTTGAAATCTTTTCATATGGCTATGTTGCAAGTACCCTTCTTCATATCTATATATTTTCTCCTCCACCCAAAGTAGCATTATCAGAAAGGTAGATAGCTACATTGCATACCTTTATTGCTTCTTCGACCACCCCTTGACCTTCAAAGTACCTCTCCATTTGCCATGAAAAATTCTCCACCTCTTGAACGTCCCTCACGTCCTTGAACTCCTTTGACTTTCGGATATCAATATTTGTTGTCTCCCTTATAATGGTTGGTCAAAATTTTGCCTCCTAAAATCAAACTCGAACTTCCTCAAATAACTTCAAGAAATTCTCAAGCTTTTCTTTGATTTGGAGCATGCTTTCTTTCTCCTAACACATGATTCTCGAGGTCTCCTTGTCATGTTCTATCCTTTGGAAGTGCTCATCCATAGAGGATAGAACATTCTCCAACATAGAAACTCTTTCTTCTAAGAAGTTAGAGTCCTTACCTCTAGGTTCACTTGAAGAATGGGCCTTCTTGCCTCCCAATTGAGAAGAAATAGTATCCCTTATCCTTTGAGACTCAACATGCTCCATGGTTACACTAGAAGTCATATCCACAGACCACTTGTGCTCCCTCTTGAATCTTGCTCTGATGCCAAATTGTCACGACCTTGGACACACTTCAACACTACTGTGCCGGCACTTGAACTTACTCAACCTCTTGAACTAAGACAATGTTTGCCTAACCCTCAGCATTTAGCAAGAAAGTTAAGAATACAAGAGAAAGAACGTTTTGGTGAAAAAAATACTTTTATTATTCAACTGTTTGTTACAAATGACTCACACGCCCAAACTCTAACTCTCACCCCTATTTATAGCCATTTACCTCCTCAATAGATGGTTAGGATTAAATCTAATCAATGACTAGATTGATCATCTAGAACATTCAGTACAAATATCTATCCTATCACATTTTTTAAATATTTTTAGATTATTTCATACTACTATTCATATTTATATATACATCCACACTCTTCTAGATTACTCTATGACATTCCAGAGTCTTCTAGAACCTTCTAGGATATTCCGGGACCTTCTAGGACATTCTTGAATATTCCAAAACTATCTAGAACATTCTCAAACACTCTAGAAAACTATACAAACATCGTTGAATCTAACCTTCTATCTTTACTGTGACTTTATGGTTACCTTCGATAGAGCTGCACTGGTAGTCGGGTCGGATCCAGGGCGAGTTGTGCCATGGTCTATCCTTGATAGGCCTAGTCCAAAAAAAAAGCTTAAAAAGGAGATTTACCATAACTTTTAAGCTGCATTTGAAAGAGAAATTAAAATTGAGATATTAAGTTTTGTATTATATTTGGTGTAAAATGTAGTTATATCTTAGTTAATATTCTATTTAATTCAGAATAAATATAGATATAAAATAAAAATATTTATTAAAATATCTTTAGTTATTAAAAAGATATTGTTAAAATTTTAGTCTTTATTTTTAGAAAATTTTAATCTTTTGTGTCTCAATTTTTTAGAAGTATTAAAAGAACTAAAAAATTTTGTGTTTTAGAACTGAAATTTTAGTTTTAATCTCTAATAACTAAATATAATATCGAATTTAATCTCCCAAGTCCGAATCCCAATTCCAGTCTTTATAAACAAACACTACCTTACTAAGAGTAACTCACCATTACAGACCATTACTCACTAACTTCTACCTCAGCTACATTTGCTCACGGACTTCCCTGCAATACCTTCAATTGGTATCAGGAACTTTTTATTTGGTCACTGGGACAAACAGAAAGCCCGCCTAATTTTTTTTTTGGTATGCAAAACCCGCCTAATTTGAACAAGAAGGAAGTGGATTCCGGACATTGGTCTGTCGAACTGCATTAAAGTAGGCCCAATTTGGTTTCAAACCAAAATCGTATATGTCTTTGGGCTGTTAGCCCAATGTTCTTTTATCATTTTGACCGTTTCTAAAAAAAAGAAAGATTTGACTATAAAGATATCATAGTAAAAAATCTTAATTCTTTCAATGCATTATCTTATGATATTCATAAAAAATGTTCTTAAGTTGCTTGTTAATAAAATTTAAACACAAAATTTGACCCTTCAATAATAATGTAAGCATACTGAGAAAAAAAAAAAGCAGCAGCAGCAGCCAAACTGATTGACTACAATTAGCAGTAAAGAAAGATAAATAAATAAAACCGATAACTGTTTTCTATTAGAAATCAAATTGAGTAGTATGCTTTTAAGTTTTAACTCTTTATCACCGCCACCTTCAACTGCCATGTTGTTTGCTTCGTCTATGTCTTAATAATTTGGCCTCATTAGGATTTAAAAAATTAGAAGACTCAATTATTATCACGTTTCACCAGCATAGGCATGTGAGATAGTATGATAATGTGCATACACAATTTATCTATTAGTAGAGTCACCAAATAAATTTATCCATTAGTAATATATTAAAATAAAACTAAAAATAGTCTCTATATTTATTATTATTCTTCTAAATTTCTATCACGATGTCATGTTAGTTTAAGTAGTTAATTCATACGATTTGAATATAATTTTTTACCTTTATATTGTGTCATAAAACTTTTATTATATTTTTATTTTTTTTATAATAATCTCTATCTTTATATAATATTATAAAATTTAATTTTAATTTTAATTTTAATTTTTTATATTTTCTTATTCTTTATTTTTATATAAATTATACTATTACTTTCAAGTTTCAATATTAATGTTAATTTTTTTTAATAGGTATAAATTTAATTAAAATTAGAATGTATTTAGAAAAAACTAGATAAAAAAATTAACTTCAAATTTCAAGTTTCTATTTTTTTTTTGGTGAAAAAAGGTTTGTTTTAATGGTATCAAATTTGCAAACCTTAAGCTCATGGATACAAATTTGGGCTATGCTAATCTGGGTTCTATTAACTAACTCCTTCTGGATGGTCCAATCCACTTGACCAAAAGCAACAAGAAAGAAATTTTTTCTGTCTCCAACATTTTTCATTGAATGGAGTAACGAAATCTACATCATAATATCACAACAACATCATCATCTCATTAACGAACCAAAAAAACAGTATCATCACGACATAAAATAAATTTCTAAAGTTTTAATTGAATAAGGCCTTATACAATTCTCTCAAGTTTCAAGCAAACAAGACGGTTTGACTTGGGATGGTGCTTGTATTGGCAGATCTATGATGTGGTGATGGAATTGGAGGCAAGTTATTAGCGCTTCCCCTTCTTGCACTAATCAATAAAGAACATGAACGCCTTGAATTTGAATGCATCCCTCTCTTAATATTATTGTTAGTATTGTGCCTCTCATATGCACCTAAGGCTCCTCCATAGCTCCTTGAATACTTCAATCTCTTGTTGTAAGGGTTCTCTGCCTTTGCAAGATCCTCTAAGCTCCTCACATTTGCTAATGATGTGAATGACTGTGACTTCCCTTCGTAGAATCTTGATAACCCCCTCCTATAATACATACATGTATAACATGGTTAATATTTTTCTTTAGAAAGAAGTAGAGATTAGATGGGGTTGAAAAAGAAGCTTACTTGATGGGAAGTTGTTGGAAGAGAGAAGACATGTCACTCAAAGGATCATCATGTGCAAGCTGATGATCAATTGATGAGGATGAAGAAGAAGGAGATGATGTTACTTCTTCAAAAGAATCATCAGAACCAATTGAAGTTGAAGAAGAATTAGAAGAAGACACAGAAGATGAAGAATGAGAAAAGAAATCATCATCCTCATGAACTAGTCCTAATATTTTCTTCTGTCCTTCAACCATGTTGGTGTTGTTATTCTTCTTCAGTTGCTGCTGCTCCATATATCTTCTATCTCTTGTTATATTCTTCTCATGAACCAATCAAGTAGAACTACTCTAGAAGCAATAACTCGCTTTACAAATTGAATAGGTGCAGGGGGGGTATATAAATGGAATGGAAGATTTGGAAGATATGGATGACCTTTTATAAGAGACAGCTTGCTTTTTAAAATGGTGGATAAGATTAATGCAATTTTCTGTTCTCTATCCTTTTATCCTAGTCCAACTGGTCTCTATTGTTTGATATATAAATATTCTTAAATCTTAATGGAAAAGAAACAGTGAGATTCGAGCCTATCCGAAATTGATTTTTGTTGTCTCTCCCAACATGCATTCAAAACCCACCCTATCTTTGTTTCCTTCTACATGAGCTAAATATAGCACTTTTACCATTTATTGTGGGATCCAAAGCTAAACACGTTTCAATGCCGCGTGACCCTACTATTTCCTTACATTTTTCTAAACATTCTTTCTTTTTCTTATTACTTGGATTTTTCTTTTTTTTTTTTCAAATGGCTCACAGTCTCGCACCAAAATTTTCAAATCTATGGGCATGAAAAAAAGAAGACTTTTTCAATCAGCATACCCTTTCTATACAACAATACAAGTGACTTATCTTAATTTTTGTTCATCATACAAATTGTTTGATTAGTTACAAAATATTTTATGGAGAGAAAATACAAAATAAATATTTTTGTGCATATACTTACCGAAGATTTTCAAATGTACCGTTATATTGGTGTATTAATAATTTCTAATCATTAATTTTAATTATAGTATGACGACATACTTAAAAATTTTTCTATACTTTAAATATTATTAATGTTTGTGATTTTTAGTATATTATATTATGTCTTATGTTTATAAAAGAGTGACATTCAAATTAGTACTCTAAGTCTCTAATAAGTAAATAAAATATGAATACAAAAAGAAAATAAATATATATTCTGAAAGTATATATTAAGATTATTAATAGAATTTTTAATATTTTATTCTATTAAATACATAATAAAAATATTAAACATTTAAATTTATATATTTTTATTTATAAAATATTTTCAATGGATAACATAATAGATATGTAATTTGTGGAGTGTAATGAGCCAAAAGAAAAAGAAACACAGAAAACAATTTTTGGGGGAAGGACTAATGAAGAAGAGGTGAGGTCATGAGGGCAATAGAGGAGTGGGGAGTGGATCCTCTCCAGTGAGAAAAAAATTGGATGGTATCTAGTGTTCAATTTAACTATTCACTGTTCTCTCTTATTTATTTTTAGTTCCACTCATAAAATTAAAAATGAGGAATCACACTGTATTCTATCAATTGTTAAAAAAAATGGAGAGGATCCTTTTCCTAGAATAGCGCGTGGAGAGCGAAGCTCCCAAGAACCATGGATAAGGTCGAATTGAATGGTGACATGGACTCGGAAAAATTGTTAGTACTAAATTTACAATGATGTTGCAAGTTGAATTGTAAGTGGTGATCAAATGGGGTTTGTGCGGCGCTCACTCTATTAATTTAAAATAAAATTTATTATTTGTATACTAACATCAGATATTAATATATTTATATATAAATATATTTTTTATTTTATTTTTAATATATTTTTATATTTTAATATATATTTTATATTTATGATTAATTTTAAGAATTATTTTTGTAAGATTTGACTGCGGAGTAACTACAGTATAGCTCGTCTTATCTTTTTATTTTTCGTCCGAAAGAATTATACCTCAACATCAAAAAAATAAAGAAATAGACATTTACAAAAAATATTTTGACATTTAAATTAATGAGTGAATAATAAATTATATAAATCTCATATGTTAAAAAAAATTTATTTCTCTTTATTATATGTGCTCGAGTTATAACGGTGTAACGGATATATCAATAACTAATTTTTGTATATAAATTAATTTGAATTGGTCAAATAATCAATTTATTTATTTATTTAAATAAGTGTTAGAATTTAAATTTTATTTTATACATATAGTAATTCATTAATTAGTAATAGACTTTTAAATAAAATTTAAATTTATAATTAATTAATTTTAATTTATTAAATTAAAAAATACAATAAAAAATCATTTTAATGGACACATATCATGTTGTGATATGAATTTAAAGTTTAAACACCCATGGTTTATGTGATGACTAATCCTACTTTTGGGGGCAATTTGGCCCCATCCACTGCCTTTTTTGTTCCATTGTCCTCTCCAGTCTCCTCTATTCTTTTGCCACCTATACTACTTTAAAAGTTTAACCACACTTATCCTTCTCGTCATCCCTTCTTATGTTCACATTATATCTAGTTTAATTAATTAATTAATTAATTAATAATTATGCATATGCACTTTAACAAAATGCATGTCGCTCTCACATCTCTTTTAGTACGCAATTTTTCCATCTTTACATGGGAGGTGTTAGAAATGAGTAAAAAAAAAAAAAAACTGGAAACAAATATATCCAAGAATGATTTATTATGGAGACGAAAATAAAAGTTCATCAAGTCACCATAAAGATGAGACCCGTCTAATGAATAAATGAAGATATATATAAGAGAAAGTTTAGCGCCAAGCATTTTTATTTTCATTTGATAAGTATTTAATTAATAAACAAAATAAATAATCTCATATTATTAGATATAATATTATACTATTAAAAATAATAATAATAATAATTAATTAATAGTTATAAATTACAAAATCTATCGATTCAGTATTAGAAATATAATTATTAGTGTTATTTTTTTCTATCAATTTAAGTTTTTAGAATGAATTGTATCATAACATGACTATACACATTATACAAATATTTTATTGACTCCATAACAGACAAAATCCGCTAAATCTCCATAATATATACATAAAATTATAATAGTGACTTTTTTTTTGTGACTTATTATAACGTAATTCTGATTCTAGTTATATAAAAACTTAAAACTAGAATTCGACTCATTATTAATTTTTATTAATATAAAATTTCCACATATTATTATAAAAGTACGATTAACAATACACGAAAAGATTTATATGTTTAAAACAGTTTGGTCTTGAAATAATATAGATAAACATAATTTTATATTATATTTTAATTACATGTTATATTTATTAATAAATAAGTTATGAAGTTTTATTTTTTAAATTAAATTGTATTATATTTTTTTAATTTTTTTATTAATACCCACAAATATTAGTCTCTCCCAAAATTAAATCTCTGATAAATAAAAACCATGATAGGAATGAAATGTTTCTTTTCAAATGTTTTTCATTACTACCTTTTTTGTTTTCGGTGGATATGGCTTGCTTATATGATTCGAAATGTTCTCGCTTTTCCAGCCATTTGATAAACTCAAAACACCTATATATCCCATTGCATTATTTGGTAGATTTTATATATATTGTTGCTACCATAATTTATATTTTCGTTTGATCCAAGTTCTCTTATGTACAGGATGGTCTTCACATTTACGTCATGCATATTCATACACCACAAGAAAATAAATAGTATTTCTTAGCTTGGTGGACAAATCTGCTGAAAATGATTATGTATTGATGATTTTCGGCATAGATTATTACAATGCATTCTCTTGATTATGAGCTGAATATGATAGATAATAAGGATACGGATTATTTAGCTAAAATGTCTTTTAAGAATATATATAAATTGTGTGATAGTAGAAATTCTTTAAATTTTTATATATTTAATTAATTTAAAATGTAAAAAAAAAAATTTTAAAAATTTTTAGTCAAATATTTTTAATATTATTAAATTATACTTTTAAGACGCATGTTAGTAGAATTCTATATTTGATTTTACCTCGTCGTTGGCAATGATAAAAATAGTCACAATTTTAAAAAATATATATAATAATAGTGCAAGTTGACACATATAAAATTGTAATTTTATTTGATTTTAGTGTCATTGTATACATATTTTTTATTTACATTCCACTCACATATTATTACATTCATAAAACTAACTACTCTTATATTTATCATGTTAACGATTATTATTAAAAAATATAAGAAGTTAAATAATTGTGCGAACAATTTTACGCTAACTCAAAATTATATAAAATAATCTATTCCAAAATAATATTTTACCTCAATTATTGTGATTGGTATGTATCGTATATCTTATCATTTATAATTTGGTCGTTGATCGTGGCGATGCTTGATTAGTGCACCATGTATGTTTAGTCAAGCCCATCTACACATGCCTCATACATGATGCATGTATGTGGTCGGTTGAATTTTCGTATTCTAAGTATATATTTTATATAAATTATAAATATTCCAAAACGCGACATTAGGGGGGCGGTTGCCAGGGACGGATTTAGCAAAGACGAGGTCTCAGAATTTTCAATAATTTTTATATACATACTTTTTATTTTTAAATGATAGTGGTCGATGTGATTATTGCTATCTAGTAATTGCAATATGAAAATAAAAATTTATTTCTTCAAAAAATGGTTAAATTTTAAAATTAATATTAAAAATTATAATATTCATAAATATAAATTAATTTTTATGTGACAGTAATAACTAAAAATCATTAAATATCAAATAATTTAATAAATTTTAATTATTAACTTCATATAAAATTAATTATATTTGAGTTTTCACTTGTTCAATAACATGTAATTTCAAAGATGATAGAAAAAGCGTACCTCTTAATGAGGGAGAATTAAAGCTTGTAATTAATAATATAATGAACTGAGAGAGTAAAAGAAGGTCAAACTTAACTATATATATGAGTATATAAAATATACAAATTGATATGGAGCAATATGTATTATTAACAGTATATGTATACTTTACTAGGACTAGGAGCTGAACAAGTCAGCATTATTTTGAGCATGCATTAGGTTTAGGTATTCAATTTGGTCCACAAGCTTTGGCCAATACTTATCCATCTACGCATAACCCATGGCGGGTCTTTGATATGTAAGAAGAGCATTAATGATTGATTAATGTTTAGGGGGTGAGGTGGAATGAGCAACGTGGACATAACATACACATGGATATGGATCTAAAAACAATATTGTGCGTACTATCTAGGAAACTAATTGGATCAAAACTTGTCACTATCATGGATGATGTATGATGAAATTCATGTTTATGCCTTAAACCATCTTTCGTTGCTTTGAAACTTCAAAGGGTTGCCAATATTGTCTTGAATATTTCAAATTACCACCAACCTTTTTTATTATTTTAATTTATAACATCGAAAAAATACTTGGATACAAAGTGTTTTCTAAATTATATACTTTAGATCAAATTGTTTTTTCTTTTAAAATTAATCAAAGTCGCACCGCGAAAACCTTCGCTTATCTTTATTATTTCTTGTTGACTTATTATCTTTATTTCAAAAGTGACATATGTATTTATGAATGGAAGGGATATTATAGTACTACATGGCTGAAAAAACGTTTATTAAATTTCGCTGGGAATGTTTGGTAGTGGAAACTAGTAGAATCACCATAAGTGCTATCTACCCCCTCGCCAACCTGGCAACCGGTTAGAAATGCCATAATTGTAACTTATTATTGCTTGTACTGGTAACATGTCTTGTAAGGTTTTACTCCATTCAATTTCGAATTTTTAGTCATTTTGAGAATTTTTAAAATTTTTCCATTTTTATATTTTAATAATATAAAACTCATGCATTTTAATCTAATCTTTATCTATATAATTAGACAACAGAATTAGTAGGCGAATAGCCAAATTCCTACCAAGGAAACACAAACAAATAAAATACCTAGGGTGTTCCTGAATCATATTCGACTTTTATATTAGTTGTATTTATTCGAATTCGATCTAAAAATTATAAATATAGATTCAATTTGCACACTAATAAAATCGGATTGTTATAAAAAATTTTACTGTTTTGTTCCAACCAGATATTCCATACAATTACAAAAAAGCCTATCAGCCACTTCTTTTGCTGAGACTTACAACTTGGTACTCCAATCCAACTCTCAAAAAACTCTTTAACAGTCCCCGACATAGTCCAGTCTCTACCAGCACATGTTAGTCCAGTCTTGATATTTTTTTAATAAAAATAAATTTTTAAAAATATTTTTATGTTTTGCAGATATATCGATGTGTAAATTGGATCAAATCTAAATTTAAAAATTGTGGATATTAGATTCGATCCAATCCGATAATTTTAGTACGAATCGAATCGAAATTTTGCCCATATCAAATTTAATCCGATCCACGTCCACCCCTAAAATACCCTTAACTAATTTTTTGAGAAAGTTATTTCACTGTGTAATAACTTAGTGTGCCTACTATACATTGCTACCCCTGACTAGGCTTAATTAGTAGTAGTATTTGGTATGGTATATGGATGGATTGATGGATATATATGAAGGTGTGACAGAAGTATAGTGTTATTATAAGTCACCCAAAGTAAATAATTGATCATATATAATTCATAAGGGTATAACCAAGCACAAGAAATAGTAAAGAGATGGAGAAAAAAGAAACCGCAGCAGCATCTCCTATGGGAATGGGAGGAGTATCTAGCAGGGACGAAGAGGTAGCATGCAACTCCACCACCATGCGTGCTTCTGAGACCTGCCTCCGTCTTCTTTCCGTTCCTCTATGCATCTCTGCATTACTCCTTATGCTTAAAAACTCTCAACAAAATGAATATGGATCCGTCGCCTACACTGATATTGCAGCTTTCAGGTACACACTTACAGCATCACAAAAAAATAATAATACTAGAATTCGCGCGCCTAAAAAATATACGAAGAAAACACTTACATATATCATAATTGTTGAGATCTGAATGTGTTGTATTTTGCAGGTATTTGGTGAATGTGAATGGCATATGTGCAGGTTACTCACTGCTTTCAGCACTATTCATTGCTGCTATGCCTCGCCATTATTCCACTATATCTCGTGCTTGGACTTTCTTCTTCCTTGACCAGGTAGGTCCACTTTTTGCTTTTGTTCTTGTTCCTGTGATTATGTTATACAAATGAATTATGTTTTGAATTAAACAGGTGGTAACATACATGATTGTGGTGGGTGGAGCCATGTCAACAGAGGTGCTGTACCTGGCCGAGTATGGAGGCGCTGCAACAACATGGAGCTCTGCATGTGGCTCTTTTGGTAGATTCTGTCACAAGCTCACGGCATCCATAGCCATCACATATGCTTCTCTAGGGTGCTATGTGTTGCTGTCACTCATGTCTTCCTACAAGCTATTCACCAACTATGATGCACCACCTATAAGAAGCCCCATTACTGCCATTCACATTGTGGCTTTCCATGCCTCGCCCAATTAATTTAATTCATGTGTTCGTTATTTCATGTAGTATCGAGTATGTGCCAGTCAATAAGCAAATAACTTGTCACATATCCAACTCTTCCTAGGAATAAATAACAATAAAAAGTTATTATCAAATCTTATATAACTCTATTCTTGATTAATTCGATATGGTTCAAACATTCAATTTGTCCTAAAATTCATATTCATACCAATAGTAGTGCAAACTAAGGGAAGACTTTTTCACCTTATATTAAAAAAAAAAAACTATCAGAGAAGGAAATTGTCTGCACCTCATTTCAGACATCCATGCCAATACATTGACTGCTATCTGTGAGCACCATACCGAGTTGGATCAAGCTGAATGAGAAGATTTTCTGAATTTTTTTTATCTTTTTGGAGAAAAATAAAAATTTTATGGAAAAAAAAAGGAGTTGCGGGCTTATGGGCTTTGTTTCTGTTCCGTCCTGAATGCGCTGAGATCTGTAACTTTCAGTCGAGCACCTGGATCCTTGATCGAGCTATACGTCGTCCAGGTACAAATATGTGGTTTTAACCTCGACCTTCTGAAATACAGCGGCGAGAGCACCTGCACAAAGCACTCCGACGCTCAAGTAAGTATGTGAATTATAAGAGATGATAATAATAAAATCAGAGTGAGTTATGTGACCTGAGCCTTTATGAATTAGAGGGATTAATTTTATAGACGTCTTGCGTTAGTGGTGGACCTCGTAGGTTCCGATTTCTCTGGTGAGTGCAGTTATCAGTATCTTTGGCTTGTATAAAGTCGTGTTTGAGTAGTGTAGTCTGTTTGAGGATAACGGTTTTAGAAGATAACGTTTGCCTTATGATTAGTGACATGTGCTGTTTTGTTTGTTTCCGTTCTTTGAGGTCGGTTCGTGAATGAGTTTGTTTGCCGATTATTATGGGGTACACGTCATAGCCCCCAAGATCGTCTAGTGTTTTTGTATAGAACGGTAGGCGAGCTTTAATGATGTTTTTGACTTTCATACATGGCTAAATGTTGTTTTGTTGAAAAATTTTGAAAAAGTGTTAAATGGTTTTACCTTCGTGTCTTCGCAAGTTGTGTCGCCTTTATTGTATTTTATTGCCTCTTGGGGTTTTCGACGTTTTTTAGTGGGTGTGAATTAACTTACCCACTACAATAGTGGGCTTGCAATAATAGTTATCTTCTCTATTTTGGAAATTACGCTTCATTGCTTCCTCTTCTCACCGTTTTATTCTCGCCATGTCTCGAAAGGTTAGTGTTTCTTCTATTTTCTTTTACTGTTGCTGTTCGTTTCCTTTTCATGGCGGGAGAAAAGTTAAAAGAGAAATTGAAAGCTGTTGAGATTAGGAAAGATGATCCATATCACTGGGTCCATGATGACGTTAGAACCCGTTCTTCTTCTTTTATCAGTGTCGAGTCCCTTTCTGAGTTGAGGAGTTTGGACTTTGTTAGGGGTGGTTCTGGTGTTGTCGTTGAGTTTCAACCCTGTTCCAGTAGTGATAGGGTTTGTGAGAGAAGGGGTGATTGGGAGTATTTTTACATGTATACTCCGTGTATGATTGAGCTTGGTGTGAAGTTTCCCTTTTCTTCTTTTGAGTGTGACGTCCTTACTCAACTCAACTGTGCGTCGTCGCAGTTGCACCCAAATTCCTAGGCGTTCCTCCGTGCCTTCCAATGTTTGATGGATTTCCTTGTTTATTGTCGTTGTTCTTCTCGCTTTTTCAGGCGAAGGGTGTTCGTAAGGGTTTGTGGGTCTGTCTTAGCAGTTTTCCGGATCGGTCTCTTTTTCTTCTTTACAAGTCTTCTTTTAAGAATTTTAAGTCTCTCTTTGTTAAGGTTCGTTCAGCTGAGTCTGAGTATCCCTTTTATTTAGATGATGAGCTTAGTGAGAAATTTCTCCTATACTAGTGTTCTGAGCCGAGCCAAATCCTTGAGGCCTCCGAACGAAGTGAGGAGGAGGAGTTTGTGATGGACTTTCTTTTTGAGAGTGTTGCTGCTGGGGAGTGTATGTCTATTCCTGATATTTTGCGTTTATATGATTTGGGTGATAGTGAGGGTTTGAAGGTGTACATAGGTAATGTTTTTGGTTGTATGTTGTTTGTGTTGGTTTTTGTTGAGTTTTCTGATATTGATGGTTTCTTGTAGGTGGCCGAATTCTTTTGTTGGATCCCAACAAGTTGCAGTCTTTTTTAAATAAGAAGAAAGAAAAGGGGGTTGGTGGCTCTGGTGATCGAAAGGATGCTGGAGAGTAAGCTTTCTCTTCTGTTGCCCATCCCACGTCTTCGTTCAAGAGGAAAAGGGATGATGTGTCCTTGGAGGTTATCTCCGAGGGTGGTCAGGAGGCTGTGGGTGGTGGGGAGCTTGCTTTTGATCGGCAGAAGAAGCTTCATGGCTTTATTGCTGGATCTAGTTCTCATTCCTTTTGGAGCGAGCAATTCAACTTTGTCGAGCTCTCTGATAGGGCGTCGCAGTATCCTGGTGATATGCTTATGACTCGTCGAATTGGTATGGAGACGCTTGGGAAGTTCGTTTAGGTAGTTTTTGCTTTTGCTTTAGTCCCCTTTGCTTTTCTCAATCTTGTTTTTCACCTCGGGAGAGTGTTTGTAGGTTGTTGCTTCTCGTTTACTCTGCATTGGCCGTACTGTCGAGCTTATTGGCGCCGAGTAGCAGAGGCTAGTGGACAAAGTTGTTGATTTGGAGAAGTCGTATAAAGCAAGAATCGCCAAATTGGAGAAATCAGTGAAAGAGAAAGAGGATGTTGCTGTTAGTGCTGTTGCTAGGGCAAAGAAATCTGAGGAGGATGTGGTCCGCTTGAGGGATCAGATTCGTCTGTTGCAGGCCGAGGTGAAGGAAAATGATGTTGCTAAAGGTGAACTCACAGCCCGAGTCCATGAGTTGGAAGAAAATGGAATGGAGATGTTTTCTTACGGATTTGAGCGTGCTGTGAGCCGAATTGCTTTGCTGGCGCCGGAGTTTAATAAGGATCGGCTTGACATGACCAAGATAGTGGTCGGTGGTAAATTAGTTATAGATAGAACTGTAGAGGAATATGGCGAGAATGTCCCTCTCTCTTAGTTGTAATTTGATGCTTTTCTGTTTTGTGATTTGTTTTAAAACTTGTGTTTAGTTACTTGTAGTTGTTTGACTTGGCCGGTTTGACTTTGAACTTGTTGAATATTGCCGACCATTGCGTGGTCGGTTAGACTTTTATGTTAATATTGTTTGCTTTTGGAATTTGTATGTGAATTAAGATAGTAGTCGTAGCTTTCGTGTTTTGTTTATGTTGAGGAATTGTATGAGACAAAAAAAAATGATTGTTAAATATTTGAATTTTTGATATTGAGATTTGGTTTACTGTGCGTCCGGCCTCGTTAAAACCCACCTTAGGCAAAACCCTCTTTTTGGGAAAAAAGCTCTAAGGGAGGAAAAAGAGTGCCTTCATGCGCTAATTGTACAAGTTAAGATGTATACATCTTTAAAGAGGAAACGTTCCAATTTCCTGGGATTGGATTGCCTTGCAGTGTTTGAAGTTGGTAAGCCCCCATTCTGACTACTTTTGCTACTCAGAACGGTCCTTCCCAATTTGTGGCGAGCTTTCCGTGCGAAGGAGGTCGTCTAGCTTCCTCTGTTTGTCTGAGCACTAGGTCGCCTTCCATGAAGGTTCTCGGCACTACTCTCTTATTGTGCTTCCTTTCTGCCAGTTGTTTCTGGGCTCTTTGTCTGATGGCGGCAATTTCCCTATCTTCTTCGGCTAGGTCAAGCTCGGCTTTTCTGGCGCTTATGTTATGTTGTTCGCTGTATAGCTCGGCTCTTAATGTCGGCACCCCGATTTCCACGGGATTAATGCTTCTGAGCCATAGACTAACTTGAAGGGTGTTTCACCCGTGGTGTTATGTACTGTGGTGTTATAGCTCCACAATATTTCCGGGATTAGCTCGGCCCATTCTCCCTTTGCATTATCGAGCTTTCTCTTTATTGCCTGCAATATAACTCGGTTAGCAGCTTCGGCCTGCCTATTAGTTTGTGGGTGTTCAACCGAGCTAAAATGATGCTGTATATTAAAATTTTTTAGAAACGAACCAAGCTTATTGTCTGTGAATTGTCTACCATTGTCTGATATTATTTCCTTTGGTATTCCAAATCGGCATATTATGTTTTTCCATATAAAAGATCGTACCTTTTCGGCTATTATCCTTGCTAAGGGTTGTGCTTCTATCCATTTTGAGAAGTAGTCTATTGATACTAAAAGGAATTTTACCTGTCCTGGCGCTATTGGAAATGGGCCGAGGATATCGAGCCCCTATCTGTGGAAAGGCCAGGGACAAGACTTCCGTGCCATGTATTTATTGGACTTCACGTTGTTTCTGGCTTGTGTCCGATCTTTTTAGGCTTGCATTATAGCATTGCCAAGCTTGTTGGCTGTCAGAATATATTGTCGCTATTTTTCCACCTTGTGCCTGAAATTTAACACATAGATGATAAGTAGATATGACTGCTCTAAACATGTTCAGAGCAAGTCTTGCGAGAATAAAGTTATAAGGACTAGGGCAGTCAACTATTGGGTACTGTATGTCTAAGGTTCTTGATAACGGGTCATCTCCCATCGTGGTCCTTAGCCATATATAACCCTTGATCGGCATTCTTTCTCCAGAGAATCCTACTAATTCTCCGGATGAGGGTTGCATTAGTTTCTCAGATAGATTTATTTTTGAAAAAGTAGAGTAAAAGAGGACATCTGCACTACTACCTGGGTCCAAAAGGACTTTTCTTACCAAAAGGTCGCCTATTTGGATAGAGATTACCACCGGATCATTTGAGTGAGGGGCGGCCGAGCATATGTCAGTTTGGTTGAAAGTGATTTCTAGGTCCTGTGTATCTTTGTTGTTTGGTGGCGTTGTTCCTTCGATTGCTAGCATTGCGCGGTAGGTTCGCTTCCGTGAACAGGTATGATCGGCTTGATACTGCTGGCAAGAATCGAGAAAGTGCAACTACCCTTCCTGCTAATTGTTGTACCTCTTTCATCGTTTTAGGGCTTGCCATGTTGAGTATTGCTTCGCATTTTTCAGGGTTTGCTTCAATTCCTCGTGAAGTTAGCATAAATCCGAGGAATTTGCCTCCTTGAACTCTAAAGGCACATTTTTCCGGGTTGAGTCTCATATTGTATGATCGGATCTGTTCGAATATTTCCTTGAGGTCGTCGCAGTGTGACCGCTCTTGGGTGGTCTTGGCTACCATATCGTCAACATAAATTTCTACGTTCCGACCTATTTGGTGCCAGAATACTTTGTCCATCAGTCGTTGGTAGGTTGCACCTGCATTCTTTAGACCAAATGGCATAACTCTATAACAGAAATTACCATGCTCAGTTATAAATGCTGTCTTGCTTTGGTCTTCTGGATGCGTGAGGATCTGGTTGTAGCCAGAGTATGCATCCATGAAGCTCAAGCTTTTGAAACCTGACCCATTGTCTACGAGTTTATCGATGCATGGAAAAGGGTAAGCATCTTTAGGGCATGCTTTATTTAAATCTGTAAAGTCGACGCACATGTGCCATTTACCTGAATTTTTTCTTACCATTACCACGTTTGAGAGCCACGTGGTGAAGCGGATTTCTTTGATAAAGTTGGCTCTAAGGAGCTTCTCTGTCTCTTCTAAGGTTGCCCTTGATTTTTTCGCCCCGAGATTTCTCTTCTTCTGAGCTATAGGTCGGCTTGTCTTGTTAGTGGCCAGTTTGTGGCAGATTATGTCTGGGCTTATGCCGGGCATGTCTGCCGGGGTCCAAGCGAATAAATCAGCATTGGTTTGTGATAATCTTATCAGCTTCGACCTTTGTTGTCCCTGTAGTGCTTGACCGATGTATGTTACCTGTTCTGGTGTGTGGGTCAGTTGAATCTTCTGGAGCTCATCTGCTGGTTGAGGTCTTTCTTGGGTGTCCCCTCGAGGATCAAGCTCGGCCAGGGACAAGACTTCCGTGCCATGTATTTATTGGACTTCATGTTGTTTCTGGCTTGTGTCCGATCTTTTTAGGCTTGCATTATAGCATTGCCAAGCTTGTTGGCTGTCAGAATATATTGTCGCTATTTTTCCACCTTGTGCCTGAAATTTAACACATAGATGATAAGTAGATATGACTGCTCTAAACATGTTCAGAGCAGGTCTTCCGAGAATAAAGTTATAAGGACTAGGGCAGTCAACTATTGGGTACTGTATGTCTAAGGTTCTTGATAACGGGTCATCTCCCATCGTGGTCCTTAGCCATATATAACCCTTGATCGGCATTCTTTCTCCAGAGAATCCTACTAATTCTCCGGATGAGGGTTGCATTAGTTTCTCAGATAGATTTATTTTTGAAAAAGTAGAGTAAAAGAGGACATCTGCACTACTACCTGGGTCCAAAAGGACTTTTCTTACCAAAAGGTCGCCTATTTGGATAGAGATTACCACCGGATCGTTTGAGTGAGGGGCGGCCGAGCATATGTCAGTTTGGTTGAAAGTGATTTCTAGGTCCTGTGTATCTTTGTTGTTTGGTGGCGTTGTTCCTTCGATTGCTAGCATTGCGCGGTAGCTTCGCTTCCGTGCCGAGGTTGTTTCGCCTCCTCCCGCGAATCCCTCGGATATGCAGTTTATAACCCCTTTAGGTGGGTTGTTGTTTGACCATTTGTTGGTATCTTTGCTTGCCGAGGTTTGCTGGCGTTCCTCTTTGTTCCTGTCGCTCTCTTTGTACTTCCGTCCTTCGATGTACTTATCTAGGAGGCCCTGCCGAGCTAATCTTTCTAGGAGATCTTTGGCTATCACGCACTCGTCGGTTGTGTGACTATATTTTTGGTGGAAGGCACAGTGTTTGCTTTTGTCGACGAATCGCTGATCTTGGTAGCTCCCAGCTCTTGCTGGTGGTTTTATAATCCTGGCGTTGAGTATCTCTTTGATTATCTTTTCCCTATTCGTATTAAATCTGGTGTAGTTGTCGAATTTTGGGGTGAGCTTGAATAGTTTGCCGAGGTCTTTAGTGCTCCCCGATCTGGGTGTTCTGTCGTCTTCCCTTCTTGGTCTTCTTTCGGTTTTGTCGGCCTCACGAAGTTCTTTAATCTCCATTTGTCCTGCTGCTCTTTTCCAGAATTCTTCTTTGATTTTGTAACCGCGATTATTTCTCTGAACTTTCCGGGTCAGAGACCGGCTTTGAGGGCATGTAGGTGGACAGGGTTGAGATAAGGTATTTCCATGGTGGCATCTGTGAATCTAGTCATATAATCCTTCAAGCTTTCTTGTGGACCCTGACGGATGGTGCTGAGATAGTCTGATCCGTGTACATAGATTCGTGCCGCTGCAAAGTAGTCGATGAAAGACCTTGCTAGTTCCTCAAAAGAAGCGATTGATCCTACATGTAATTTTGAAAACCAAAGCAAAGCAGCTCCGTCAAGGTAAGTAGGGAAAGCTTTGTAAAGTGCAGGATCGTTATTAGGTCCGTTAAAAACATCATAGATTAAAATTTTTTAATGTGAGCGCGGGGGTCACCAATCCCCTTGTATAGTTCAAGAGAGGAAGGGAGTGTGAAATGCTTCGGCATTTGATAATTCGTGATCTCCTCAGAGAATGGGTTGTCCAAGGTCAGCTTCTCCTTGGGGGGGGGGGGTTGACACCTATTAGATCGGTGCCACCTTGGGTTGAGCCTTTGGAATTGCCCTCCTCTCGTTTGCTGTTCTGGGTTGATAGCTCTGCTAGCCTCTTGACTTCCGCTTGCAGCTCAGCCATCTGGGTCATGAACTCCATTGTCAGCCATGTCAGAGGGTTGACAAACCTTGCGTAAAAGAAGAAAATAAAGTGTAATGTGGAAATAGAGTGGGGTTAGATATCGGGCCTCACGGTGGGCGCCAAATGTTCCGTCCTGAATGCGCCGAGGTCTGTAGCTTTCAGTCGAGCACCTGGATCCTTGATCGAGCTATACGTCGTCCAGGTACAAATATGTGGTTTTAACCTCGTCCTTCTGAAACACGGCGACGGGAGCACCTGTACAAAGCACTCCGACGCTCAAGTAAGTATGTGAGTTATAAGAGATGATAATAATAAAATCAGAGTGAGTTATGTGACCTGAGCCTTTATGAATTAGAAGAATTAGTTTTATAGACGTCTTGCGTTAGTGGTAAATCTCGTAGGTTCCGATTCCTCTGGTGAGTACAGTTATCAGTATTTTTGTTTTGTATAGAGTCGTGTTTGAGTAGTGTAGTCTGTTTGAGGATAACAGTTTTATAAGATAACGTTGACCTTATGATTAGTGACATGTGCTGTTTTGTTTGTTTCCGTTTTTTGAGGTCGGTTCGTGAATGAGTTTGTTTGCTGATTATCATAGGGTACACGTCCGTTTCTATTATGTATAGATGTGAATTCAAGTGCGGAATGTTGCACTAGTTTGTGAGAAACCCTAGTAAGGGGAAGGCGATGAGAATGAGCGATAAGTGGGTGGAATTGGTAGGTTGTTCGAGCGCAAGGCTTCCGGGGGATTTGGTACTGGAAATCCTGTGGTGTGTTCCAGCGACGGGTCTGGTTCGTTTAAAGAGTGTGTGCAGATCATGGAGAACCCTAATCTCCAGCCCCGAATTCGCCAGAGAGCACCTTGAGCGCTCTACTGCGGCTCTGCTAGCCTCGGACGCACGAATAGCCTATGCAGGCCAGTTCTCCCACCTAAGAAGAATTGGATTTTTGCCCTTACACTCTCTGTTCCATAACCCATCATCGCCTGCTGCTAAAGTGGTTAGCAGCTACGATATTGTTGGTTCCTGCCATGGCTTGTTGTGTTTGTTCGATACGGTTTCCAAATCTCGTGTTATGTTGTGGAACCCCTGTACGGGGTCACATCGAAATGGCTGAAAACGAGTGCACCTATCATGTCGTGTGGCTTTGGCTATGATGACGTCAATGGCAAGTACAAGTTTCTTGCGGTTGTGAAGACTAAATACGGTCACCTTGTGAGCAATTGGAGATCGCTCATTAATTCACAGCGTCACTGAGCTGAAGGGGGTATTTGTGAGCGGCACTTTTAACTGGTTGGTTTCTCTGCCTTGGGCGTCCGTAATATTTTACCTTGATTTGCGCAGGGAAACTTATCGTGAGTTGTCTCTTCCAGAGAGGGATCCGGATGATAATATCACAATAATACCCGTCATTGGTGTCTTGAGGAACTGCCTCTCTCTTTGCTTCGACCACAAGAAAACTCATTGGGCTGTGTGGCTTAGGAATAACCAATCTTGGACTCAATTCGCCATGATCCCCCACCACCCCGAAATTACTAATCGTTTTGGAGTTGCATCTTTACGGATCCTCTACGTCTCCGACGATGATGTTCTTGTTCTCGAGAAAGGCCAAAACCCCGGGTTATTTCTGTATTACTTAAAAGATGGGAGGGTAGCTTTTCCTATGATTCATAGCTTCAGCGATGACTCCGTAGGAATGCCTATGTCTGAGCAAATAGGTCCAAGGACTTTACTTGTTTATTATCCAAGCTTGCTTTCACCCATTCATCTTTAGGCGACTAGGCTTTCTTCTTTATATTGTTGTTTTATTCAAATGTAAGCAAAGTAATAAATTCAAGCCGTATTCCCTTTTATCTCTTGCTTTCTCTTTTTATTCTTTGCTTTTTACCGCTTTCGACGTCTTTGTTTACTCACTCTAGTTGCGCTATGGGACTTGCCCTTTTTCTCAGTAATTTTTATGAGCATTATACTGCAAACAGTTCTGTAAAATCATCTTATAGAAAGTTATTCATTGGTCTATCTCACAACTGTTATTCATAGGGCTGGAACTCACTCAACCTACTCATTAATGGCTCGGTAAGCTGAGCTGGTGAGCCGAGCTTAAGCTTAGAATTAAGCTCATAAATTAAATGAGTCGAGCTTAAACATTAAATGAATCGAGCTTAAACTTGAATAAATTCAGCTCATTAGTTCGTGAGCTAGCTCAATTCAGCTCATTAGCTTGTGAGTTGGCTCAATTTTATATATATATATATATATATAATCTTAATTATTTATAATTTTATATTTATTTTTATATATAATTTTAATGAAGGACATAAATAAAAAATTTATAATTTATTGATAAATAGACTATATAAAATTGATATTTTTAAATGTTCTTTAAAATATATAAGTTATAATTTATTGATATAGAATTATAGATTATATTTCTATTATTTGAGCCAACTCGTGAGCTCGGATTTAAGAAATAGGCTCAATTGTTAATGAGTCGAGTTGTGAACCAAACTTAATTTTCGTAAGCCGATCTATCTCAACTCGCCTCATTTCCAGCCCTAATTATTCAATAGGAGGAGAAAATCACAGTAAGACAACTTAGAATTTTGAAAGTCTCTCACACACACAAATATCAAAACCAGGAAATCATCACTGCTTAATAAGGTAGCAATCATCTCGAAACTTCAGCACACCATAGCAATTATGTTTAAGACAATATATAAATGATAATTATATAAATGATGAATCACCAAAAATATACCGAAATAATTTTATTCTGACAAAAAGCACTCGAATTTTATTATCGGCAAAAATGCCCTCATATAATTTAAAAACGTGATAAAAGTGCCAACATTAAATATGTATTCTCAAAAGAAAATTTAGAGATTGAATTTTGATGCAGTTTTTTGTAAGTATGATCAGAAAAATGAGATATTTTTATTCTTAATATTTGGTGATTTTTTGCTAACTATATACTTATTTCAATTTTCTAATCATACTTGTAAAAAATCGCATCAAAATTCAAACTCAAAAACATTTTTTGAGAAATATATGTTTAATATGAAATATTTTTTATGTGTTTTAAAATTATTCAGGCGTATTTTTGAAAGTTTACCCTCGTATAAAAGCAATGAGAAGTACTGAAAGCACCAAGGTACCTCTGCGTTAGCAAGTCTTAGAAAATCTTCACACTCTGTTCAGGTTTGACGATCGAACTTAGCGAAGCATCTCGAACTTGAAATCATTAAGAAATTTATACAAATCCTATGTTTGATTATGTCATGGTGTTGGATGCTAAAAAGTCTTCACTTACATAAAAATATATACAATCAAAAGTACATGACTGCACATCAAGATTTCAAAACTGATAAATGTCTCTTTTTATTAGATATTCTCTTAAGGCAACTAATAAATCAACCTCAATCGTCATAAGCAACAGATATATCATGCCAAGAATTGGCATTATAAATTCTCAATTCATGATCCTAATAGAACTTTGAACTCTCAGGTAGAATCTAAACAAGATGTTATGCTCATGGTCAAAGGTAAAATAATTGAGCTACATACAAATTGATTCATCAATACAGCAAGTAAACAATATTTGATACACCATATGACCATATATTCTTCTTTTGAAAGCGGCAAAGTGTGTATCATACCAACTTGGTGCCAAGTTATGTGTTCTATTGACTGCCACTTACAGCATTTTCTTTCCTAAAAGCTCGAAGTTGCTCCTTAAACTTTTTGCTCTCTTCAAAGTTGGCCTTTCGCTTCAGAGCTTTCTGTTAGAACACATCCATAATCATCAGAAACCATGGGAAAACAAGATTTAAAAAAAGGGGTCAGCTTCTTTATATATATATATATATGAATGAAATGCTCACTTCTTGTCTAAAACAGCGATCCAACTTTATTTTCAAATCTGTACATTCACCAAAGAATTTTCCAACAGGGTGTTCCACATGACACTTCTGGAACAGCTCAATAATCTGCACAAAAATATGATTTCTAAAACAGTTAATTATCACAACAGAGCCTAAAATATGGTTCCTGGCAACACACAAAACATAAATTTTCTCTTGCTCTCCTAGCAGGTAAGAATTTACTACATTACATATTAAGCAACCGAAGTCTTGTGTTTAGGAACAAAAGTCCTACAACCAACTAGCTATTATCCATGTCATCGGAAAATTAACACAAATCAAATCATAGCAACAGCCATACTAGTAATACATACAACACAATATCTTAAACACACGACCAAAAATAACAACTGATTAGCAAATAAACTCACTTCAGCGCACATTGGGTGCTTGTGTAACGTTAAGGGAGGATGCATCTTCCCACAAACAAATCAATCAGAAGCACCAACCAACCCTGCAATGCAGAAACCCCACTGTTATATTCCGTCCTACTGAAGGAGTACTATAAACAGAAAATTGGCACCAACCCAAATAAAACCAATCGGAAAAGAGTAAAACTTTGAAATTTGTAACTACCAAAGATTAGAATATAACGAGAACCAACAAAGATGGAAATCTGGAATAGACCGAAGTGAAATTCAACATGTATATATATCTGGGAATTTCGAAACCTAAGTATAGCTGAAAACTATAATTTAAGGAGTGATGCGAAAAATTGGACTTACGAAATCCGAATCGGTGAGTTGGAAGACTCAAATCAGAGTTTGGAGGGGGGTGCCGTGTGTTTTTATGTGTTGATGAACGAAGATCATCTTGTGTTGATCACTTTTTATTATTTCTTTTTCACCGCGGCATTTGTAATATTTATATTGTAATCCAGTTACAGGTCATGGATTTGTTTAATCTAAAAGATGTTGTCTATTTACTAAAAAAATTAAAAAATAATATTTATTTTAAAAGATAGAATAATAAATAATTTTTAAAAAATTAAAATTTATTACAAAAGATAA
The DNA here is from genome assembly GCF_003086295.3 of Arachis hypogaea. NCBI lineage: Eukaryota > Viridiplantae > Streptophyta > Magnoliopsida > Fabales > Fabaceae > Arachis > Arachis hypogaea. The sequence goes on from NC_092038.1 coordinate 131,593,758, forward strand.
GTTAGGCAAAATTTAGGTATTAATTCATAAGCATCATAAAATTAACCTTAATAGAATTAGGAGGAATGTCAGAAAACACAAGAATTTATTGTTTTTTATTATTATTTTTAGATATTAATTTTTTTTAATTTAGTAATATAATAATATATTTTAATTTATATTTTTTATAATTGATGGTAAAAAAATAAATTATAACAATTTTTTAGTATTTTTCTTATAGGAAGTTAAAAATTTATTTTTGAGTTAAATATTTTTATTTTCATTAATGTGATAATATATTTGTTATATTACGTTTTTTGTAAAATTTTATTATACGATAGAATAAAGAGTAATTATTTAAATCAGTGTCAAAAATTTTAAAAGTAAATATTTTAGTTTTCAAAAAAATTAATAAAGAGATGTTTTTAATGTTTGTCTCTGTCAGACATAATAATTTTTTGTCAATTTTTCGACCTTTTTTTTTTCTCTTCCTCCTCCTTTCTTTTTATTTTCCTTTCATAGTTAGACCCGGCCGCACCACAACTACCACCTCATTTTCTCTCACTATTCGCCTCTTCTACTGTAAAATCTCATATTTGGCACCGTCATCATCGCAACTCCTCCATAACACACAATAAAAACGCCTCTTCTGTCGCCCTCCTCTCTCATTCAATAACAACAGCTCCTTTGATATTCTATGTTCTATCTTTTGTCACCTTAATCACCAATCATGCCACAGCACATTCAGTCCAATGCCTTTTTCTTGCGATTCCGAGATAGCGCTTTGTGACAAGAATCTGTCCAGAATATAGAACCATAGCGTAGGCGAAGCTGTCGCATGGAGAGAACATGGGGTGTGTAAACGCCACGTGAAGTCGCGGAGGCTGAGGCGAAAGGTAGCAAAGGAAGGGGAATGGTGGTCGCTAGGAAAGAGCCAAGGTAGCAAAGGAAGGGAAATGGTGATCGCTAGGAAAGAGCCTATGCCAAAGAGGGATCCGCCAAAGACGTAGAGGTAGTGCCGGGAGGGGCTGTCGCAAAGTTACAGAGACGGTAAACCTAAGCGTTGTAGGACATGGGTGAAAGAGGGCACCATGTGTGGTTCTTTGGGTTTAAGAAAAAGAAGGTAGCGATGGATAGGTCTTGCAAGAAGATGCAAAGGAAGTGGTTGCGGCGGTAGTGGAAGAGAGTAGAGAAAAAGATATTGTGGAGAGGAAACGGCTCCAGCCTCCATGAGAGTTGAAGAAATGTTGCGTTTTGCTCCAACGTGTTTCACCACTGATCAATGATTGTTTTGTTCTTCTTACATGCGTGAACCTTTAATTGTCACGTGTGCGAGTTAACTTGCCAATTCAATAATTTCTGTTAGCGAGTCATGCTGAAAATTGGACTAGGGATTGATTTAGCTGATAACGACAACCGTTAGAGATCCATGTATGTATTAATATTTTTAGAGACTAAAATGTCCGTTTTTATCATTTATATTCATGAATGTTCAGAACACTAACAAATCCACTTACAAAAAATAAAACGGACTTTATATCCATAAAAAATAGATTTCGAGAGACAAAAACTACTCAAATCTTAAATATTTTTTCAAAATTCCTAAATTTTCCTTTCTAATTTAATTTATCACACTCCAAATCTCAACCCTTAACCCTTCACCATTATACTAATTTACAACTTTTTGCCACCACCATTCAAATCTTTTTTGTACGTCCAACACTCAACATCAGCTAACGTCGTCGTTGTTGCCATCGCTGCCGCCACCCTCCACTACCGCCATTGCTGCCACCACCCTCTACTACTGCCGCCGTGTTATTGATGTACTCTACACTCTCTAGATCCTTCCCTAGTAAACCAATTGCTCTTGTTGCGTTTTGTTATCCTTTTAGCGTTGTGTTGCTTAGGCATTTTCTAACCAAACGACAAAGAATAATGGAGGAGGACCTTAAATTCACTTTTTCTCTTTTTCTTGAGTTTTAAGTTTGAATTTTTAATATATGTTTCTAGTTCTCCTATAAATTTGCTCGTTAAACTAATAGTCCTTTTAACCAATTTGTAAAATGAACTTGAAGGAGTTTCCTCCATGGCAATGGATTACGAAGCAAATGTCGCAAACAACAAGAGTTATGTTTCATCATTTGGAAAAGTGCATCTCTCTTCTTTTGATTTACCAATGGAAGGTGGATATAAGCACAAAGAAGTGGGATAAAAAAAGAGAGCTGATGGTAGTGGTCATGGTGACGACCGGCGGTAGTGCACTAATATTAATGATAAAGGGTCAGAGAAGTGTTGGTTTAGGAATTAGAATGAGATAGAATAAGTTACAAAGATACTTACACACTGTTTGGATCAATAGAAAATGCAAGGAAGGAAAATAAATGGAAAACTTTATTTTTCATTGATTGGATAACAATGAAAATTGGAAGAAAAGAAAAAATAGTAGCGTGGGATCACCCCAAATTTTTCTCTCAAACTTATCATGAAAATTCTAAAATGAAAGTCAAATTACTAATTTATCCATAGTGTTAAAAAAGTAAAAGAAAAATGAAGAGTATTAATGTAATTTCACTTTGTTATGATTTTTTTATTTTTTTTCACTCATTTTCTCTTCATTCAAACAATATAAAAAAAGTCAATTTTTTTCTTATTTTCTTTCCTTTTATTTTCTTTCCTCCTATTTTCTTTTTTTTCATTTTCCATCTTTCATCTAAACAATGTGTTAAAAAATTTTGGATAATTTTATCAATTGAAGTGAAATTTTATGAATATAAAATTAATTTTGTTTTTCTATAGATAAATTTGTTAGATTTTGAATATTTATGATAAAAATGATAATTTACTCTCTATGATAATATAAACTTTTTAAAATTAGAATTCTTTCATAATATTATGAATTTTATTTATTTATTTAATTTAAAAGTTAATTTAGTAGCTATCAGTCTATTAATCTATTGAAGGTAGTATATTTTGGGATAAAAAATATTATTAGTTTATTAAAATTAGCTATTAAAATTAATTATTATGTATTTATAAATATATATAATTTATTTTTTATATATATTTTATATTAATAATTAATTTTAATAGTTAATTTAGATACTCTTAAACATGATTGTTCCTGGAATTGTGGTAAGATATGTTAAGGTTAGTAACTGTAGGCGAAACAAGTGATGTTCATTATCCATGCTAGTTGGAATTGGTTGCTGCTGCTGTTCTTACATTGTGATTGTCCAACTAGGTTTAGAGCAAGATGGATCATCTAACTATTTCATGTTGGTGTGATTCAATCTATTCTTAATATATAAAACTAGGTACATAGGTTTACTCACATTACTTCTAAGTTATTTCTCTTCTTCTACTAACGCTATGTCAGTACCAACGCTTACTTGGCAAAATTTTAGAATCCACCACTCAAATATTGCCAAATCAACTTTTATTTTTACATAAAAAAACACAAAAAAACAACTAAAAAATACAATAAAAACCAACAAATTAACTTTTTCTAAATCAATACTTATTTCTAAAACAACAAAAACATAAATTAACATTTACTCCAACAAAATGCTCTCAAAACCAAAGAGCTTATTACCTTTCTCAAATCCTCACCCTCTTAGCACCTCTCCCTACCAAGATCCTATTTCCTCCATCCTCTTCCAGTCCAATGAACCATTGTTTTTTCCTCAAAACAAATTGTACATCGCGATGTCCATCTCTGACGGAGCCGCATTGCATAAATTGCAGAAACCAGGGCTTGATTATGGGTCTCAGACCAACGTCACCATTCGACGCCGCCAACGTAAGAAATTTGTCTCAAGTATCTTCCTAAAGATTTTCAACTTTGCCGTTTATTCTTCTCATTGTTCAATATCATTTTCAATAACCATATTTATTTGTTATAAATAATAACATTTTAATTGTGAACTCATTGCAAGTACCACAAGTTTATGTATTCCTCTTTTGTAAACGGTTCTGTCTAATGCTCACAACCAAAATTAATGTGCATTTAAAATTATTACTCCTTATATACTATCGATTGCAATATTTCATCATCAAATTATAAATTGTTATTTTACATGTGGAGTACTTCTTCCCTAATTTACATTTACGTGTTCCTCTTTTTTAAATTTTTATTCCACATGTGCAGTATTGCTTCCACAATTTACTTAGAATGGATTATCATTCTTTGACCATGTCTTATTCTCTTTGTTGTAGAAGGATTTGCAGTGGTAATGACAGACCAAAAGAGTTAATACCCAAAATTGCTAGATGAAAATCAATCAATCACTATTTAGTAAAATTTTTAAAAAAATTAAAACAAAAAACTTTTATCTAATATTATTCAATTGAAATATCAAGTACTAATTAAATGCAATAAACATGCATTAAAAGTGTCATAATAATAATAATTATTATAAAAATTTCAGTTACAAATATTCAAATTCTACAACTTATACATATTAAGACTCTTACTATTTTTCATTTCTTAATCTCTTATACTAATTGTCAAAATTTTCTTAAATTTAATATAACATTTTTATATGTTTTTCATTCTCATTCATTTATTTTTTTCATTATTTACAAACAAAAAAACTGCAAAAAAGACAAAGGGTAGCCATTGATGCAAATCAAAAAATGAAAAAAAAAATGCAGTTTTGTATAACTCTAATATAAATAACATATATCTTTTTTTTTAAAAAAATTCAAAATCTATTTATAATATATTCTCTAAAATATTTTTAGTATAACATTTATTAAAATATATTATATAGTATAAATAATCTACCTTTCTGCGCATTGCGCGGGTCTCACTCTAGTTTATTTAAGAGCAAATGAATTCTTCTTCTCGTATTGAATCATGCGATATGTAAGCTATGAAGTTTAGTCATTGATAGATGAGGAAAATCCTAAGCACATTCTTGGAAGGACATCAATATTTACTAGTAGGGATTTATGCTCAAGCACTAAGACGGTTTCAGAAGCTCCAGTTTGTGAAATAACTTTAGTGTTTGTCACTTTCTCTAGTGAAAGTTGCAGTATTGATACATCAAATCTTGGTGCTGTCGTCCGCTCTTTTGATTTGAATAAGTCACAAGAGGGAGTTTTAAGTTGTCTAGTTGCAAGGGAATGTTTTTGTGTGCAAATACAAAAACAGTTGCTTCATTATTATTTTCCCTCCTCTTCAAACGGAAATGCAGAACGTTTACCTGTACCCCCACTAATGTAGTAGTACTGGAAGTCGGTTTCTCAGGCTATTAGTGGAGTCCCTTGATCATCATTTTTTTAGAGTTTGAGGATGACGAAGAAAGTTAGCATAGGAATCATATCACCATATAATCCTCAAGTGGAAGAAACCCAGTAGAAAAATAACCAGGACAGTTTGACTTCTGAACGTGATTTTTCTGTTAGTGTTCGTTCTATTGGTGGCTTTCAAGGTGGCGAATAAGATATAGTGATAATAATAATCTCCGCTGTGAGATCTAATGAAAATGGATAAGTAGATTTCCTTTCCAAAACACGAAAAGCAAATGTGGCACTAACCTGGGCTAGGTATATATGTTATTTATAATGTGATACTTATGCAGCTTCCAAGAGTTGAGAACATGCATAAATTGAATAAAAATTTAGATAATTGTAGAAATAATACGATAAAATTGTAAAATTACAATCTCTCAAAATACAGAGACATATTTAATACTCTTTTACATATTATAAAAATTACAACTTATTTTCAATGCATGATTAGGTAACAACTTTTGCAACTAAGTTGGCTTACCCAATTTTAATATGAATCTATGTATAGGCACTGTCTCTCGAGTCTAGATAATAGAGAATTCACCAACTTTAATGAGTAGTGGCTCCATATAGAGAAAACTAATCCTGAATGCTAAGGAAAGGGGGTGGTTTCGTGATGTTCAAGATCGTAGTATCAAAAATTCAAAATCGAACTGATAATTAAATCAGTCAAAAATTAATAATTATATAAAATTTAATTTAATTATCTTATTTTTATAATAAATATATTTTTTAGTTTTATTTTGTATTAAATTAATTATTATTTTTAAATTTTAACAATGTATCAATTTATGTTTATTATACTCTTTAAGTATTTATAGAAAAATAATAATAATCATAGAAATAGAAAATATATTATAATTAATAAATATAATTTACTTTTATTTATGTAATACATTTAATAAAAAAATATCATGTATAAAAAAATCTTTTTTTTTAGTTTAACCTAATTTTACTAGGCGTGATCAAATTGGTTTTAACCGGTTTTAGTTGAATTTAACTGAATTAATTACTTGATCAGTTCAAATAATAGCCCAACTCAAGTTGATGATCGAATTTTCGATTCGACCGATTGGGTCAGATCGATTTTGATAACTATGCTCAAGATGATAATAAATTGGCTCAGGCCATTGAGGATGCCTTGAGATTGAACTACTTGACCAACCTGAGTCACCATTCAGGAAACTCGGTCTATGGAACAAGCCAGAGACTGCGGCTACAACCTCCAGAGTAGGCGGGAGCCTAGCCATAAGTTTCAATTTGATCATTAATAAATCAAAAAACCAAAATTAAAAATGAAATATTAGTTAAACATGCACACGCTTGCAAAAGAATAATCATAGCATTCGGGAGCTATTTTATGTAATTGTATATCAGAGGTTCTTTCAGGGGTAGGCCATGGAAACCAAGGTGGTGATGAATGGAAATTCAGAGTTCACTTGTTCAGGTTGTGGTCTTGACTCTCCAAATTTTTAGGTTATGGAATGGAATACCTAAGCAGGTGCCGCATTGCCCACAGGTCAGCTAAGTAAGCTGCAACCAGTGACAGTGATAACTGATAACAGTATGGCTAAAGACCCTGTAAAACCCCCATTTATGCCAATTCCCCGGAAAGGCAATTCCTCAGAGGATAACTATTATATTTTCAATTTGTGCAGAAAAGGTTCAAATAAGAAAAAATAAATTAGTGGTTAGTATGGTAGAGGGTTAAATAATAAGAGAATGACACCATTCAAGATTAAAATCTATACCATTAGATTACCTTAATGCATGACAAACCAAGTTCAATCAAGTGCATCATAGCATTGTCCTCAATTATGTATGCCAATATACAAAATATGTAAGATTTTTTAAGTAGGTGAGAATCAAAGCATTCCCATTTTCAGGATGATATAGTCATATTAGTGTTTATACAAAATATAAATCTTTATGAAATTCAACATGTTTGATCATTAAGTAATGTATAATGTCACATGATAGAACATTTGAATTGATAGTATGAAGAATGTACACACTATACAGAAATCATTCTTCGAACAACTAAATCCCTTCCATCTATATATTAAAGCAGTTTTGCAAAAATGGTCCATTACTACGATCTCAACAGCATAACATGCAAATTAGTGCTCTTTCGGCCCTACTCTGCCTAGTCTATTCCTCTTGGTAGAAAAATAACAGATTCTATACGCATACAAGGTCACTCTGACAAGTCTTACACTTATTCTAATGCTGAAATGAACTTCTGAATTTTGGTTTGTGCTCGTTCCTTCTCTTCTGGTCCATCAAGATCACCAATATTATCATGATATTCCTGAACCATGCAATGGAATTTTCAATAGATTACAGCCTCAGCTATCTCATTTGAAGAATAATAGAGTTGTAGGGGTAATTTAAGGGATTATAGTATTCAAGCACATCATGAACAGAGATACTAAGCATGCTCACCTTTTTGGAAAAGGGAACATAACTAAATTGCCAAAAGAACAGTGAAACTATGACATCTTAAGTACACTACAAAGACTCTTGAATCAAAACTTATTCTTAAAGGGAACACAAAAATATCATTTGGTTTTTAAAGTCACTAAATAAGAGATGCCTCAAAACATAAAAAGACATAAATGACAAGATATTAAAAGCTGATTTTATGCTTGGGCATAGGAACCCATTAATGTATGGTCACTATAGAAACCAAAACTTTTTTCAATAATAATAATAATAATAATAATAATAATAATAATAGTAATAACATAAAACAACTTCAAAATCAACATTTTAAAACATTATCAATAGAGGATAAATACCTGAAGTATATCCTTGAGATGGTTCTTACTAAGTTTGTTTTGCTTCAGTAGTAGTTCAATTCTTCCTCTCATTTGTGGATGCCTGACCAGAAAGTATTTGATAGAGACAAGTCAGTTGAAAACATACATACCAGAGCACATTAATATCCACTAATAAATTTAGGTGAAAAGACTTACTCCGAGCACCAAATATGACCCAGAATGACAGCAATCAACTGCAGAATCACACAATCCTCTTGGTAAATTATTGCTACAGTTGTATGAGTACAAATAACAATCTCCAACCATGCTTGATATGAAGCCATAAGAAGACACTACTGCTTTATTAAGCAGTTGTGTAATGTGTATAAGTTGAAAAGACACCAAAATCTAGTGCTAAAATTCTACTGCTAAGTCTTTTATAAGGATATTAAGTGTATAAAAGTGAAACAAAATTTTACCTGAAGAGTATAAAGTCCAGCTTCCAGTTTACGATTGTATTTCTCGTCCTCGTCCATCTATGAAACATAGGAAATAGGAATATTAAACTTCTAACCGAAACGGTTTCTTCAATACAGTATCCAGAAGTAGAGTAAACCAGTAACTACCTCCAAGTCATCAAGCTCAACTTCATTCAACCGTTCAGATTCTGCTTTGACTCTATCTGAATATCTGATGGGAAAAATAAAGCCAGGATGCTCAAATGAAAATATAAATTATTAAGACGACCAGCACAACTGTTACAGCTGTATATTGAAAAGTTGTGTACTAACCAAGCCTGATTACTAGCAGCATAAAACAATGGGCATAAAGTTTGATAATCATGAAGTTGACAAACAGAAGAGGACATGTCCACCCTACCTCATGTATAGTTCCATTAGCCTGTCTATCTTCTCACACTCATTTTCAACAAATTTACTTAACAATCTTTCTCTCCTAGAACCCCTTAAGATCCCACCTAGCAAAAAATAGAGAGTATTGAAAGTTCAATATCACAAAAGGCAAAGTCCAGTATACATATAACATGCATGTATGAAATTAACTGTTCTACTAAAAATGTAAAAATTTAATGTCTATTTAATATGCAAAATTGCAAATAACATGGAACAGACTACAATACTAAGGCAACAATGCGGGAGTGGGACATTCAACAATTAACAACTAGGCCTTATCTCATTCGGTAAGACTGGGAACTTCTACACGAGTCAATCAATGCAATTGAGGAAGATTAAAAATTAAACTGTCGATTAAACAATTGATCTGATAACACTCTCCTTTTTGACATTGATCATGTCAAGGAAAAATGCATAATGCACAGGCATTGCAAAACAACAGGACAATGGTATAATTTGACCATTACAGATTTCAAAACCTCAGATAAATTACATGCAAAATGGAAAAGCTATTCACTCCTATATCAAACATCCTAAGTGAACTCCATAGAAATCTCACTTGCCTGCTTACCAAATAATGAAGAAATCAGTGACACAATGCGCTCCTCCAATTCCTCTTGGTACCTTTCTTTCTTGTTCTTTTTATTGACAGGAATCTGAACAACAAAGCACACAACCTGAATTTCAGTCCCATGGACCCCATATTTTACCCATAAGGTAAGCGCAAGAAAGTCAAGTACTAATAAAGTCACAAATTAAAAATGCTATGGTTCTGCAAACAATCAACAGTGGGGAAGGCAATGTAGCACTTGCCTTACCCATAAAAGCTGCAAACGCCGTTTTCAACCCCAAGACATCCACAAACCGTTCACAAGCTGGAGGGTACTTGGTCATTGCAAAATCAAGCGCCCTTATGGCCGACCCATAAGCCAGTTTCTTCTGTTTCATGATGATGATCATCAACTCCACTCCTTCAGCCTTAACAAAACGCTCCTTGTTCTCCAATGGCATCAACAGGCAGCACAAGCAGTCAAACAGATTCTCCAGCATCTCCTCTTCATCAGAGCTCTTGGGGTCCCTGCTCTTGTACATTGCCACCGCCTGCAGCACCACATCCACCCCATTCATTTGCCCCAGCCTCTTTTGGTTTGCCGTGCTGCTCTGCAGCAGAATCGCCAGAATCTCCGATGCATACTGCTTATTCCCATCGAATTCCCTAACCTTACAACATAAACAGCCGTTGGAGTTGGCTACAGAGTCGGTTACAGTGTCAATTACGGAGCTCGTATTAATTTAATTTCACTGTAATAATCATACCTTAATCTTCCCGAGCAGCCACTTCATCAGCTTCGTCTTCTCGCAAACTAACTCTGCCACTGCCGGCTTCACTTCGATCAGATTCTCTATCGTTGCGAGCGTCGCGTAAACTGCGGCAGAGTCGTCGGGATCAGAATCGTTGAGCCGGTGGAGATTCTGCACCAGGAGCTCGAGAACACTGTTCTCTATCAAAGCATCAACTAAAACCTTAGCCGGTTCATCGTTGTCGTCGAGGACATCCTCGTCAGTGAGGTCCTGGAGGAGCTGAACGACGTCGATGGCGATGTCAGTGTTGTCGTGGTTGAGGAGGTCGACGATGGAGGGGACGACGTTGAGTGCGACAAGGTCAGGGTAGAGCTCAGGGGCTCCGGCGAGGATCTTCAGTTTCTGGAGCTCCTCGTGGAGGTCCAGTTCCGAATCGGCGAATCGGTCTGGTTGATTCGAGTACTTGAGACGGGCCTCGATGTTCTCCTTGAGGCGGCGCTCGAAGGCGAGGACAAGCTTCTTTAGGGTTCGGAGGTCGAGGGCTTCCACGGCGTTCTGCGATTTCTCTATTGCTTCGAGAAGGGAGAGATCGACGTTGTTGTCAGCGACAGTGCCGTTGGACGTTAACGCGGGTGGTGGTTGTGGCGGTGAAATGGCGTCATCGTACTTGCGTTTGGAGGAGTGGTTGCGCGTGTTTGCTAGCTCCATTGTTGTTTACGGAGCTGAGGTATGGGACTGTGAACTGAAAAGGTGAAAAACTGAAAACCCTAACCTTATGCAAGTAATGGTCTAAGCTTGGTTTACAAACAATTCGGGGAGGAAAAAAATTAAAACGTGAACGGCAGGATTCGAACCTGCGCGGGCAGAGCCCACATGATTTCTAGTCATGCCCGATAACCACTCCGGCACGTCCACGTTGTTGTTTGATTGAAAGAAACATATTTATTATGTTATATTAGAAACTCTAATGATTTCTGATAATTAATTTTAATATGGCCAGAGACAAGAAGATGCGGGTGCAAATTCAGATAAGCCCAGAGATTTCGAATCAGTTTTACATGTGGGTGATATCCACACCGTTTACTCGATCTGTTGATATCCATTTGTCCCACACAATCTTATTAGATTAAGTTTACAGAAAAGAGTCCCTTCTTAATTTATAAACCTCAATTTGTTTACTTCACTTAATTAAACATAATATAAATTATTTTTATTTTTTGACATTTTTGAAATGATCCATTTGTCAATTTAATACTTTAAAAACATTTTTAACATTTTTAGTTTTGCTGCCACCGCTAGCTAAAAACGTGGACCCTTGAAATTATCGGCCAAATGGTGCGTTCTATCAGTTTCGAGTCGAGTTTCAACTCAAGCATATATAAAAGCAGCACATACAAAGCATGACACACTCCAAATTCCAAAGCTTGAAGCTTTACTCAAAATATTATATACTGTCTGGTCTGTAGCGCTTACCTGATTAGCAGGCATGGCTTCCAAACGGGTTCTGCTGCTTTGTGGTGACTACATGGAAGACTATGAAGTAAGCTTCTTATCATCGTCATCTTCCTTCACTCACTCGCTTGTCATTCTCAGTTCTTTATGAATGCAGGCCATGGTCCCCTTCCAAGCGCTGCAAGCCTATGGTCTAACCGTCGACGCCGTTTGCCCTGGCAAGAAAGCCGGAGATGTTTGCCGGACCGCAGTTCACCAGCTCTCCGGTCACCAGGTCTCTCTCTATCTCTCTTGCTATTTATGTTCTTGCGTCCTGTTTCACTTCAAAAATATGTGATTCGGGTTTCTGTTTGGATTTGATTTGGGATTCAACTCTTATGATTAGAATTTATTGCTGATGATTAAGGTTCTAGTTTTAATTGATTGCCTATTCAGCTGCCGTGTTTAGGAGAGGCGAAGAGATGAGTTTATAAGAATGAGATTGCAGCTTAGAATACCCGCAATGGAAAGGGGTTTTTTTGCATGTGAAGATTCTGTACAGTATTTTGAAAATGGATTTCATATTCTTTATGTTTAGATGCAAAGAGGTTTTGTTTATGAATCCAATTATTGAGCTTTGCATGTAGAGTTTTCATGTTGTTGAGGGTGTTACATATTGGCTGGTTTCAGACTTATTCTGAGACACGTGGTCACAATTTCGCCCTCAATGCAACATTTGCTGAAATTGATGCTGCAAACTATGACGGGCTGCTGTTACCGGGTGGAAGAGCGCCAGAGTATCTTGCTCATGATCCTCTTGTTGTGGCACTGGTGATCAAGTTTTTCAGTTCTGGAAAAGCACTTGCTTCCATTTGCCACGGACAGTTGATTCTGGCGGCTGCAGGTGTAGCTAAAGATCGCAAGTGCACCGCTTTCCCTCCTGTTAAACCGGCATTGGTTGCCTCTGGTGCTCATTGGGTTGAACCAGACACCATGGCAGCAACAGTGGTGGATGGTAATCTCATTACTGCTGCCACGTATGAAGGGCACCCTGAATTTATTCAGCACTTTGTGAAGGCACTAGGAGGCAACATAAGTGGCTCCAACAAAAAAATCCTCTTTCTTTGTGGGGTACGTTCAAATTATTTTCAGGCACACAACTGATAGGGACTTAGTACTAAGGGTTTTAGGTCTTCATGTTTCATAGAGTAAACATTTCATCTTTATTCGTAATATTGATGAAGATATGTTTTAACAATTCTAAATTTCTAATTGCAGGATTACATGGAGGATTATGAGGTGACTGTTCCTTTTCAGTCACTTCAGGCATTAGGGTGCCAAGTTGATGCAGTTTGCCCCAAAAAGAAGACCGGTGAAACTTGCCCAACAGCTATTCATGATTTTGAAGGTGATCAAACTTACAGTGAGAAGCCAGGACATGATTTTGCTTTGAATGCAACCTATGACGATGTGAATGCTTCAAGCTATGATGCTCTAGTCATTCCTGGAGGTCGTGCACCTGAGTATTTGGCACTGAATGAATCTGTCATTGCATTAGTGAAGCATTTTATGGAAAGCAAGAAGCCAGTTGCATCCATCTGCCATGGCCAACAGATTTTAGCTGCTGCAGATGTGCTCAAGGTACTTTTAGATCATGTTTGATATATTTCACATTTGTTTCTCAATGAGCACTGAAGTTGAGCTGTGTAGGCGAAACTTGTGCAGTGTCTACATTGATTTTATTTTCTCAAATTAGCATGATGTAAACTGTTCACATTAATTTGTTGACGCTTAAACACAATTAAATTTGGGAAGATATACTTTCTGCAACTTGTGTGAGTAGGTCTTTGTGAGTGCTTAATGGCATGTATATTGATTTTTAGCAATTCACAATCATGGCACAGCTTGGTTGCACTTCATTTCTGTGTGCTTTTCTCCTTTTTGTGAAAGTCACAACTACGGTTCTCTTTAGTGGATGAGCTACTTCTGAATTTGTTCTCATTGGAGGCAGGACTGGATACACTGATCAATCAGTCACTATGGTTGCGTTTGGAAGGGAGACTGAGACTAAGAGACTCAGACTGAATGAAGTCTCTGTATTCTGTTTGGTATAAAATGTACTGAGTCATCAGTATTATGTTTAAATTAAAATAAATATGGAGATTGGAGGATAGATTTAGAATTTGAAAGGTTAAATTAAGATATTTTTGAAAAAAAAATATTATTAAAGTTTCAGTCTTTGTCTCAAAAATTTCAGTCCCCGGTGTCTCCACTTTCTGAAGGTACTGAAGGGACTGAAATTTTGGAGATGGAGACTTTCAGTCTATGGCCACTAAACACAATACTGAGTCTCAGTCCTCAAGTCTCAACTCAGTCCCCCTAACCAAATGGTACCTAATGTACCATAAAGAAATTAGATGTTAAATAGTAAATACATAGGGCACTGAACAGATATGTTAACCCAAACAAAGTCTGAGGAAATTGCTTCTTTTGGCTAGTCTCTTGTGATCTACCAATTAACAAATTGACAAAATCTTTGCTCTCTAGATGCACAAGTAATGGCCTTCTTGGAATGTATTCTACTTCTGCAGAACTTCCACAAAAAAAAAGGAAGAAAAAATAACCATTGCTATTATTTTCAAATTTTGCTGGTTAATTTAACCCTGTCTTTATGTGATGCCATTGTATATATTGGGTGCATGCCACAAGTTAACAATGAGGGTTTCTGTTAATGCGACAGGGAAGGAGATGCACTGCATATCCGGCAGTGAAGCTGAATGTGGTGCTGGGAGGAGCAATATGGCTGGAGCCTAACCCCATAAGCCGCTGCTTCACCGATGGAAATCTGGTTACCGGGGCAGCATGGCCAGGCCACCCTGAGTTCATTGCTAAGTTGATGGCACTACTTGGTATTCATGTCACTTTCTAAAGTGATGTGATGGCCAGGCCACCCTGAGTTCATTGCTAAGTTGATGGCACTACTTGGTATTCATGTCACTTTCTAAAGTGATGTGATCTTTGAAGCTTTGCATATGCACTTCTTGTGTATTAAGGTATTGTATATGATGTGACTTATATGAGGGACTTGTACAAGGCTGGCTGAGAATGAGATCTCGTGTATCTGAATAAAAGTCTATCTTTTATTATGTGTAGATTTTATTAATATATCCTTGAGCAGGATATCTCCATTGACAACCATGCAACGATTTCCTGCTACATCTTTCAGTACCAACGTGTCTTGTTTTGCAACGATTGTTTCACATGTAAACTAACAGTTTTACCATTTTCTAAATGGGGGATGCTTCCATAAAGACGCAGAAAACGTCTTTTTTTAAAGATATTTTTTAATAATTAAAATTTAACACATATAATAATTTAAATTATGTTATTTTTATCAAAATTAGGTCAGAAAAATTAATTTGATAAATGAATAGTGAATCAAATTTTGAATATGTCTAAATTAATATTATTTTTTATAAAAAATTACTACAATACCCCTATTATATAAAATGATTAAAATACTCTTATTATATATATTAATTTTGAAAATCCTAAATTCTAGCCCTTTTTCTCTATTGTTATAAGGTTAGAATTTAAAGTTTTTAAAATTAATATATATATATATATATATATATATATATATATATAATAGAGATATTTTAGTTGTGTTTTATAATAGGGATATTATAGTAATTTTTTATAAAAAATATTAATTTACACCAATTCAAAATTTAATTTATTAATTTTTGTGCTAAACTGATTTGTCCACTCTAATTTTAATAAAAATAATATAATTTAACTGATTATATGTGTTAAATTTTAATTTTTAAAAAACATCTTTAGAAAAAGACGTTTTTAACATCTTTATTTAAGTGGCTCCCTTTCTAAATATGACAAATATTTCAATGTGGATAATGTGACCTCAACAATTAGATGGAAATTTTAACAATTTCCAACAATAATGAAATGTCATTTTACCCTACTCATTTTAAAAATGAGAAATACTCTATAGTGAATACATTTTTTTCTAGAGAAATGACATTTATATCATCATTCTTGGTGTATTTTTTCCCATCTATCACTTTAGAGAAAATAAAATAAAATTGTTATGAAATTCCAATTTTGCGAATGTCAGTTTTTCAAAAAGTGATATGCATAACAAAAATGTATAAAAAATTGTGTAAATATAATAAAATATAATATAATATTAAGAGAAAAAATTATAAACAGTCCTGACAATAACATCAAAAGACAAGAAGGCTTTTAGAAAAAAAAATAAAAGTCCCTCTGTTAATAATTTCTCTCTAAAGCTAACTGATCATGAATACATGGCATGTTAAGTTAATGATATGTCAGTTAAATGCCAACTTAGATGGGCGGATTAATGGACCATCCAACCCAACCCCTAACATATGTATTAAAAAGAGAAGATTCAACCCTAATGACACAAAAGTCATCTTTCACTCTCTGGAATTACAGAAAATCCTAATCCTCTCCCTCCAAAAATTCGTTGATGACGTTTTACTTGGAGGAAGAAGTTGGTTCCGACGGAGCTATTGACAGAGTTTTGATGGCCCCGTAACGGAAGAACTGTCTGTTGAGATAAGTTTCTTTACTCACTCTCTCTGCCATTGTATGTATATGATCAAGTTGAATATATTTTTATTCACATTTTCTGCCATTGAATATGCTTTGAAACCTATAATTTGGAATATAGTTTATATTTAAATTTTGCATGATGGACTAAATTTACTACTTGGAGGCTTGTCAATATATATATATATATATATATATATATATATATATATATATATATGCATTTTATTCTACTGCAATGCAATATTGCATTTTATCCATAAGTTTGCTTATTCTTTATTATTCATAAGTGTTCCTACCCTGACCCAACGTTATGGCCCAGGTCCAAATACGCCAAAAGGCCCAATCCAAAGATTGGCCTTCGTTATTCACCGACCTCTTCAAAAGAGGTCGGACTCAACACAGACTTCTTTCCAAAGAAGTCGGGCTCAAGAGATAGCTGGCAGATAACACTTATTCAAATAAGTAACTGCCCCTGAAATCTCTCAACCCACTTCTAGAAGGCATATCTCAACAATCCCTAGATAAAGGGACGGTTATCCACCTAAAAAGGTGGCACTACTCCAACGGTGGTTATTGGATCACCACTATAAATATCCTGACACTCCTCAGGTATCTCGAAGTTTCAATACATTCTAAACCTGCTTAACCCCATGCTGACTTAGGCATCGGAGTGTCTTTGCAGGTACCACCCCCATCTCTTGGAACACACAACTCGGAGGCGGCTCCCAGACGTAAACCAAGTCGGAGACCACACTCCTCCAGCGCTTGGGCCTCAAACAAGTCCAATCACCGTCCGGTTCTAGGTAAGCCCCGGAACATTGGCGCCGTTGCCGGGGACCTGGAGCTCAACTCTTGATAATGGCGGATGATCAATAACATAGTCAGACAACCACTCGACATGAATAAGATGCAAGCATGTTAAAAAGAAGCTGGAATACAATTTCTATGGATACCAGAAATCCCGTAAAAACTTCTCCCAATGGCAGAGGATATCAAATAGGGATGATGATTCTACTTCTACAGTTAAATTGGATTAAAAGAGAAGAAAGCACCATCCCAAGGCCATTGTAGAAAGCAAACCAAGAGGAACTCGAAAGCCAATTGAATAAAAGAATTTTCAATTCAGAAAATTCAATTGGCAAAAGAAGTTACTTGAAAAAAAAAATGAACTCGAAAGCCAATTGAATAAAAGAATTTTTAATTCAGAAAATTCAATTGGCAAAAGAAGTTACGTGAAGAAAAAAAAAAGAGGAAAGGGAACGTGACTAATCCCAACTTCTTCGTGAAATAGGATGGACAATGACATCTGTGCCAACTTACAATCTCGGAAAAATCCATGATACCCACTCATGAAATGGAACAGTTGCATGTTCCAAATACACAGCATCAGCCAATTTGAACGCAACCCAATCCGACAACGGAGTGATGAATCCAGTTTTTTCTTCAGTGGATTCACCTGTCAATTACAACAGTGAATAACACAAAGAATTCTCATGGTACACCTTTCGTTGGTTGCTCACAAATTACATCACTGCCAATGAATATGGAAAGAAATATTCCTGTGGTAGAATTTGATGTTGTTTGCACACCAATAGAGATGGATGTCTTCCAGGAAGAAAATTGGAATCCGATCCAAAGAAAAAAGAAAGTCGGGGTGACAAAGGCCCAGTCTTCATTGGAGGGAATGATGGTCAGACTTTTATTCAAAGGTCGGATGAGCCGGAAGCTCACAAAGAAAATCCGACCTCTTTTAGAGAGCTCATGAAGAAAAGTCCGACCTCTTTTAAAGGTTAGACTTTACAACAAGGTCGGATGAGCTGGGAGCTCACAAAGAAAATCCGACCTCTTTTAGATCCCACGAAGAAAGTCCGACCTCTTTTAAAGGTTAGACTTTACAACAAGGTCAGATGAGCTGGGAGCTCACAAAGAAAATCCGACCTCTTTTAGATCCCACGAAGAAAGTCCGACCTCTTTTAAAGGTTAGACTCTACAATGAGGTCTAAAACCTCATTGCTCAGAAGAATCCGACCTCTTTAGATCCGACAAGGAAAAAATCCGACCTCGTTTTGGAGTCTGTAAAAAATCCAACCTCTTTCACGATCAACTCTACAATGAGGTCAAAAACCTCGAAGAATATCAGAAAGAGATTCCGACTTCTTTTAAAGATCAGAGTCTACAATGAGGTCGAAAACCTCCAAGCTTAGAAAGAAAGTCCGACCTCTTTCCAAGCTTAGAAAGAAAAATCCGACCTCTTCTAAAGATCCAAGCTTATGAAGATAATTTGACCTCCTCTGAGGATTCAAGTCTACAAATAAAAATCCGACTTCCTTTAAGAGCTTACAAAGAAAAGTCCGACTTCTTTCTTGAGGTACAACTTCGAGAACCAGATCCCAAGCGTAAATGGCCATGAGAAGGTCATACGAAGAAATTTCTCAACTGACAACCTCGTCTTGATCCAAAATGACATCGGACCAAAAGCGGACGAAGAAAAGCCAACATCAAAATGAAAAGATCCAACAAAGTCACTTAAGACTTGAAAAAGAACTACTACAACATACTCGACTTACTCGAAAACAATCTACCTAGATTGTGCCATGTTTACAACAAAAGGGATACTACAGCTAGAAAGCGCACCTTACTCCTTAATGCACACTTTTTCTAACTTAAAGTGATGAGATCCAAAGTGGCGTAAGAAGTTATAAATGCAAATCGTGGTCCGACCTCATTAAGCCACTTGTACTAAATCAAACTGGCAAAGGGCAAAGCCTAAAACGAATTGCACAAATAACTTAAGGACAACGTGATCATAATCAAACATCAACACAAAGAGGATGTAAACCCGACGTCACAACAATTTGTTTAAAACAAATTGAGAAAGGATGGCGATTTATAAGAATGCCTCCTCAAGCCAAGAGATAAGTATCCGACCTTACTAAGTTTACACAACAAGTATAAAACAAGTTATTCGACCTCCCAAAGAGAGTCCAAAATAACTTGTAAAAGTCATATAGCAACAAATAGTAAGATTCAAGAATGGCATGACTGAATACTCGAGTCCGACTTTATGAAGCTCGACCTCGAGTAGGGGCATTGGCTTATCATGAAAGCTAAGTCCAAAATTATTAAAAACTAAAGACAACATTCTACAATGATACTAGAGCACGAAAGAAGAACGTGACCCTCTTTCAGAAACCTGAGAGCAAACTCAGATAAGGAAAGAGCTCTTGAGACAAAGGATGGCTACGAGATTCGCCGCAAAAGACCTCATATTGATAAGAAAAAATATCAGGCTACTGAGTTCGGGCAAATGAAAGCTGACAACAAAAAGGATAGGACCCTACAAGATTATTGAGATCTTAGGAAAAGGTTAGTACAAGGTGACCGACTTAAACAGCACCGAACTACCAAGGTCGTGGTATGCTTGTAACATGAAAAGGTACCATAGCTAAAAGCGAACTCTACTCCCTGATGTACTCTTTTTCCAACTTCATGATTTTTTCCAAAAAATTAAAGGATTTTTTCTGAAGAAGGGTTTTTAACGAGGCATCATAGTAGAGACTAAGGGATCATAGATAGTGAAAAACCCTTAGTAGTAGTAAAAGTACCTTCACAAATAAATAAAGATCTTTTATCTCTTATAAATCCCTTCTCATTTTTCTTTCTTTCTACGAAACGCGCCGACTTAAACTCGACAAAGCGTGAAAATTCCATGAACCGACCTAGATGGTCGTCAGGATAAAACGACGAGGTACAAGTCGGTGTAAAGAGGTTATAAAAGTCGATCGTAATAAACTCGGAAATTATCTGACTTACAAGTCGAAAAAATCGAGAAAAAAGGAAACGCATCGCAAAAATAACCTAAATCATAAGAGCTCAATAAATCAAAAATTGAGTATAAGGAATACCAAAAAGAGATCAGGAAACCTATTAAAAGCACTAAGGCAAAAGGTTGTCCCGAGTTGTTAAGGAAAACTTAACTTAAAGAAAGGGACAGTCAGCCAAGAAAAAGGTTTTTCAAAACAAAGATCAAAAAGGTTTTTTCTAAGATTACTGAAATCTTAGAAAAGGGCTACTACAAAGTGTCTAACTTCGAGGGTGAAAAACTACCCAGGTTGCAACACACCTCCAACATAAGGAGATAAAACAATTCCTTATGAAAATTGATTTTCTACAATTAACACACACCAATTGAAGCTCGATAAACCGCGAAAATCACGAGCCGATCATATAGAAATCGCCTGGATGAAGCGACGAGGAACCAATTGGTGGAAAGAAGTTACATATGCGAATTGGAAAGAAAACACCTCGAAACAGCTCGGGCCAAACAGGTTGAAAAAGTTGTGTTTAGAACAAGTCGCAAAAGTAACTTAACTAAATATGCCCCTTGAGGCATAAATACGATCTAACAACTCGATCCACACGGATAACAAATGGATCGTACAAAATCTCAAGCCCACAATCTCATCTCTACAAGTTCTAAAAATAAACGACCTAGTCGTATAAAATGGAACACTTTCATAAAAACAAGTTGTTCCAAAAAAAACTCGTTCTAGCATTCACAACAACATAAGGATAACTTGGATTAAACGAGTTATGCCAGTCAACCATATTTTCAACGAAATTGTGTTAAGCACAAGTCGTGTCTATCTAAAAGCAAAGCTTTAAAAGTGATTTGTATCAAAATGAATCACTCCAACCAAACGACTCGTATAGAAAGGAGTTAAAAAGGAAGGATTGTAAACGTTTTTGAACAAAATCGAAACGTAAAAACTATCCTCCAAAACAACTTGGATAAAACAAGTTGTATCATACACAAGGACGACAACCTTGTAAAAACTAGAAAGGGGAGGGAATAAGCATATAATCCCTTCACCTAAGGCGCCAATTTATGCTCGACAAAGCGCAAAAATCACGAGCTGGCCTTTTCAATGGTCGCTCGGATAAAGCGACGAGGTATAAATTGGTGTCCAATGGTTATAATACGGCTTGATGATTTAAAACAACTCAAGCCCATGAGTTGAACAAAATCGAGTAAAAAATAACCATATGATCTAAGTAATTTGTAAATTGCGCAAAACAACTTGATATATAACGAGTTGTGCTTCAAAAAAGTGACTTGTATAAAAAACAAGTCATCTAGAAAACTCAGAATGAATGAGTTCAACAAAAAAAGGCTTCATTCGAAAATCCTTTCTGCTTGATTGCTTGAGTCCGACTTCATAAAGCTCGACCACGAGCAGGGGCATAATGGATAAAGCAACGAAGTCCGATGGTTATAAAGATGATCTGATAGTTTAAAAGGACTCAAAATAAACAATTTGTACTTGAAACAAGTTGTGAAGTCCTAAAAAACAGCTCGAATTTAAATGAGTTGTATGAAATTAGATCAAGAAATAGCCACGTTTTAATTAAACGATTTGAAATGAAACAAATCGTAAGACCTTAAAACTACTCACATCGAACGAGCTAGATGAGGTTATACTAAAAAATAATTACGAGTTTTGAAATAAACGATTTGTATCAAAACAAGTCGTAAGAAATCAGAATAAGTTTCAGAAAGGTGATTTGTATTAAAACAAGTCATGTATCCTCAAAACAACTCGAATTGAACGAGTTGTACGAAACCAGGACAAGAAATATTCTTTGGTTAAGCACGATGTGCTAAAACCAGTCATACAAAGCCTACAAGCCTTAAATAACTCGGAAAGAACGAGTTGTACCAATCAGTCTTAGAAAAAAGACCTGGCCAAAAACAAGTCGTTTAAAGAGGAAAAAGTATTTATAGCACGCTAGGGGCATAAGGGTAAATTGACGCAATCATTAAAGAAACGCGCTGTTACCAATATAACTGCTCCCACGTGTAAATGCAAAAACCCCAACGGACGCGACGTTTGATTAGACTTGGCGATTAAGAAATTTAAAATCACGTCGGCTACAGACCCAAGTTCGATACTCGAATCCAACTCATAAGCAAAAGAGATTGGACTCGAGTAGGGGCACTGTTCCTACCCTGACCCAACGCTATGGCCCAGGTCCAAATACGCCAAAAGGCCCAATCCAAAGATTGGCCTTCGTTATTCACCGACCTCTTCAAAAGAGGTCGGACTCAACACAGACTTCTTTCCAAAGAAGTCGGGCTCAAGAGATAGCTGGCAGATAACACTTATTCAAATAAGTAACTGCCCTGAAATCTCTCAACCCACTTCTAGAAGGCATATCTCAACAATCCCTAGATAAAGGGACGGTTATCCACCTAAAAAGGTGGCACTACTCCAACGGTGGTTATTGGATCACCACTATAAATATCCTGACACTCCTCAGGTATCTCGAAGTTTCAATACATTCTAAACCTGCTTAACCCCATGCTGACTTAGGCATCGGAGTGTCTTTGCAGGTACCACCCCCATCTCTTGGAACACACAACTCGGAGGCGGCTCCTAGACGTAAACCAAGTCGGAGACCACACTCCTCTAGCGCTTGGGCCTCAAACAAGTCCAATCACCGTCCGGTTCTAGGTAAGCCCCGGAACAATAAGCTTATTGTGTTTGTTTTGAACCTTACTTGCAGTTTAATATTATGTTTATTCCACCACACATTAGCACACACAAAAAGTTCATTGGTCATAGATTTTTATTAACTTATTCATAGTTTTATTTAAATTTTTGCAAGAGTTTAAACAAGTATACTTTGAAATTATTTGGTATGAATTAATCTACCTAAATTTTAGATAAGTTGATATATAATTCACATTGACCTGTTTAGTTAGACATGACTATCAATCATTAAAATTATTAAATAATCTACATTATTTTCAAATATATTTATCTATTAACTATTGTTATTGCTGCTAAATTTGTCTTTTGTTAGTGTGCAGATGTCTAACTTTACAACAATACCTGTGTTTAACCATGGTGGGAGGCTTGGGAAGAATAGTAATGGGGTGTTGCAGTACTTGGATGGAAAGGTACATAAATTTTCTCCAATAGACTTAGATTTAGTGAACTTTTTTTATTTAGAAGAACTACTAAAGAGTTTAGGCTATGCTGATTATGCTGCAATGTATTGGTTAGAACCCACAGTTCGAAATTTAAAATCTGGACTTCATGTGATTAAGGGAGATTCTGAGATAAATGATTTGAGAAACAATTTATTGGTGAATGACTGTCTGGATTTTAATTTATATTTTGAACACCTAATTGGTGAGCATTGCTATGTTAACGAGGATTTAGGTCAAACTGCCGGTCAAGTTAATGATTCTTCTTCCTCATCCTCATCTGATGAAGATGACGGGAGTTCCGAGGATGAGGTATACAATCCTCCTTCAGATGCATACCATGAGAGTAGTGACATTGATAGTAACGAAGACAGAATGAAACTGAGGACGTTTACTAAAAAGAAGACTGTTGATGGAAAAGATGATTGTGATAATGGGAAGGGTGATGCTGACGGGAAGGCTGTTGGAAATGTGAACATGGACAAGAAGGTCAATTCAAGAAAGTATGTTGGGAAGAGAAAGAAATATGCTAGTCCCAACTTTAGTCTTAGTGGATGGGGTAATGTTGGAGTTGGTTCAGGGGGCAATATAGGTGGACAACATATTGGGCTTAGTGGTTCTAAGGCCCAACCTAATTCTAGACAAGATAAAAATAAATCAAGTCACACTAAGGGTATTGAGTCCATTATAGAAGAGGTTGATTCTGAAGAAGAGAAGGAATATGTTTATGAGAGTGAAGCATTTGTCTTCTCTATTTCATCAGAGGGAGGTAATAAACACAAATGGTCAAAGCACAAAATCGGTTATGGCTATGGAGAAGTGTACTTTGAGTTGAGTATGGAGTTTGACACAATAGCTAAGTTCAAGGAGTGCTTGAAGGATTACTTTGTCTATGAAAGAAAGGAATGTCAATATATTAGGAACGAACCAGAACGAATTAGGGCAACGAGTGCTGAAGAAGGATGTCCGTGGTTAATCTATACCTCATATAATTCTAGAGATTGTTGCTATTAGATCAAAACTTTTGAAAATAACCATACGTGTGGGAGAGATTTTGGTTCTAATCTGGCCGACCGCAAGTGGGTTGCAAGCAAGCTGGTTAAGGTTTTAAAAACTTGGCCGGACTTGACATTAAAAGAGGCTAAGGTTCACATGGTTGAAGAGTATAATGTGCAACTGCATGATAAGATTATCACAAGAGCTTTGAAGGCTACAAGGAAACAAGTAATTGGAAAAGAAGGAGAACAATACGGTAAAATACAAGACAACTTAAGTGAGCTATTAAGGAACAACCCAGGTTCCACTGCAATGATGTGGACAATACCTCAACCAGAGAGTCTGGCATTGTTTGATAGGCTTTACATCTCACTTGAGGCTTGCAAACTTGGGTTCAAGGCTGGTTGCAGGCGGTTGATTGGCCTTGATGGATGCTTTCTAAAAGGATATTATGGTGGATAACTCCTATCTGGAATAGAACAAGATGAAAACAATCATTTCTTGATTATATCTTATGCAGTGGTGGACAATGAAAACACTGAGACATAGAAGTGATTTTTAATAAGGTTGAAAGAAGACTTGGGTGATGTTTGCAATGAAGAACTGAATTTCATCTCGGACCAACAAAAAGTAAGCATTCTATAACATGCTAAAGAGTATTATTAGTGAACTTTATTAGTGAACTTTATTTATGATGATTATGATGTTCTGAATTCTGTTATAATGTGTTTTAAATTCTATTATCAGAGTATGATTCGTGAAGTTTATTTATAATGTTTATGGTTTTGCTAAATTCTGTTATAAGAGTTTATTAGTGTTTATTTAAATTGTGTTTTATAAGAGTATGATTAGTGAAGTTTAGTTATGATGTTATGGTTTTACGAAGTTCTGTTATAGGACTTTATTAGTAAAGTTTATTTATGATGTTTATGGTGTTGCTGAATTCTGTTATAGGAGTTTATTAGTGAATTATTAGTGGATGTTGTGAGGAGTTGAGATGCTATATTATGCGAAAAATTGCCAATAACAAAAGAAAACTAGCTAAATACAATGGTAAATTGGCTCCTGTGCAACAGATTAAGCTAGAACAGATTATTATGTCTAAAAGCAACAAGTGAAATGTAGTATGGAGTGAAAATAATGACAAAGCTATCTATGAAATTCAAAGAAATTCCCACAAGTTTGGTGTAAATCTCAAAGAGCACACTTGCACATGCAATATGTGGCAGCTCACAAGTAATTCATGTATGCTATACTATCATTAGTTATATCAACTATATCTATACTTATTTATTATGGTCTTTGATTTATTAAAAATGTATGTAGAATTTTCATGCAAGTATGCAGTTGATGCAATTTCTAGATTGAAAAACATGAGATACAAATCAGAAGACTGTCGATAAGTCACTTACAATGGATGTTGTCCAAGCAGCATACTCCTATATCATCTAACCAGTAAACAGTGAGAAATATTGGATCACCACAGATTGTCAAAAAATTTTCCCTCCCCCATTCATACGTCCAGCTGACCAGCCAAAACTTATGAGGATGAAAGTTTCTATTGAAATGGTGATTGGCAATGAAGTTAGAAGATCGTGCTAAGTAACTTGTAGTAAGTGTGGAAAGAAAGTTCATTATCACAAGACTTGCAAAGGTGCACCTAAGAATCCAAATTAGCAGTCAAAGACAAAAAGGATAAAGAAGGCAAGCAAGACTCAATCTGAAATTTCCGTTGGAGTGGCAACAAACAAGCAAGGACAACAACATAATTTGATAGTTGCATTTGTTATTTTTTTATTGTGTTAATTTTGCTAGGTCTGTTATGTGTTGTTGATTATAAATTGCTAAATTTATATATTATATTTGCATCATCATTTTCATGCAAAGACAAAAAAAAAAGATGCCAAAAGTGAGAGCCTCGCTTAATGTAGATTCTGTTGAAAAGATTGATTTATCTCAATTTGCATCCCATAATGAAGGACCTGTGAGTATGTTGTTGTATTTGGTGACTTTAGTGTTGTTCATTTTTTGTGCTAAAATAGTTATTTTATCTTGTGCAGACTACTCAGAAAATTTTTGAACTTTCTATTGGGTTCCGAATAAAGCAAACTATTGTGAAGCCTCGAATATCACCCACTTAAAATCATCTAGAGCTACTTGGAGCAGTTACCTCAAGAACATCCGGCAACTTATTTACCTTCATGTCAACACCTAGTTTTAGACCTCCAACTCACACTTGAAGAGATTCATTAATGGATTGCAAGCACCAAGTGAAGATTCATATATGTATTTTTTTGGTCTATAAGTCAAGAGTCATATGTATCTTATGAATTCAATTAATTATCTTTTAGTTCATTAATATTTGTAAACTTATTTGCTGGTATATAAGTTAGACAACCAGCATTTTAAAGACATATTATTTTGCTATTGCACAAACAATCATACTTTGGTACTAAGTTTATTATAACAGATTATGGAACTGTTTTGGATTGTGCTTATAATTGCATCTTTACTATCATATAGCACATATAAAAATCATATTGTAGAGACTTTTTTTAGATTAATGAAACATATATTTCAAATTTAGCTTATAATTATTGTATATCCATATTTTTATATATTCATCCATCAAAATATATGATTACATGTTTGTAGTATAATCTAATTTCTTTCAATACAATATCATTTCAGATTAAAATATAGCAAATTCATTAACATAAAATATAATCTTACACAGGTTTAGTTACATTTTAAAAGCATTACAAAACAACATAATTATCACAAAATGTCACAACTAAGATTATAACAATTACTTAAAATATGTCCTAAAGACTAAAGTAATTATGATACCAATTATACCCAAAATTATAAGTCTGAAACATTTGAAGTAATATCTACCACCTTGAGATTCAATTTCGTTTTGATTTTTCAAATTCAATTCCATCTCTAACTCCTTCATTCTATGTTCTACCTCCTTCAATCTCCTTTCCATTAAAATAGCATTCTTAAAAGTAATATCTTCGTTAATATTTTCTTAAACTAATATATTTAGCCACTTGAAATACTTGCAATGTGGGATGGATGCCTGAAAAATTAAAAATTTCAATTATAAAATAGTACAAAAATTATATAGAATTTTCAAGCTTAAAAAATATAAAAAAAATAAACTTCATACAAAAATTATAAATTAATACTTACATTGTAATTAAGGCATCTCAAAAAGAAACTATTTGGATTAAGTTTTGTGCAAGATTGGAAGAGAATCGCATAGGTGCTATAGTAACATTTTGAAGACATGAATTTCTTCTTTCTTGGCTGCCCAACACTTCCAGAAGAAAAGGTGCAACTCCTATTCTCTTCGCCAGACGCCAACACTATAACCACGCAAAGTGCGACTTCTAGTTTCTGAAGAATGATCTCCATAGGGGTGTGCATGGCCCGGTCCGGTCCGAAGATCTGGCCCGGTCCCGAACACTTTAGGGGCTAATTTGGTGTGATTTCATCGGGTCTAGGGTCGCGTAAGGGTCTCAAAAATAGACCCGTTCATTATTTTGGGTCGGGTCCGGGCAATGGCTCGGGTCA
Organism: Arachis hypogaea; assembly: GCF_003086295.3. NCBI lineage: Eukaryota > Viridiplantae > Streptophyta > Magnoliopsida > Fabales > Fabaceae > Arachis > Arachis hypogaea. The sequence continues at coordinate 131,621,609 of NC_092038.1, forward strand.
CCCGAAGTGCCCGGTGACCCGGTCGTCATACACAATTAATATTTTGTGTTCTTAGTGATGGATGATGGCTATTCTTATGTGGAGTTTAAGTATTGTAAACCTTAATATTTTGTATTATTAGTTATTCTAAAACTATAAGTTAATGTTTTATATTTAAAATGCATAAGATTTTAGACTAATGCATAATATTATGTTATTTGTATTGATTTAAATATTTGGTGTTATTAGATAATATTAGTATTGATTATGGTTATGCTTTAATTTTAGAGAAGAGTTGGTTCTTGTTATATTTTTCTAAGTGAATTTTACTATGTCAAATAATGGTTAGAGTCTTAAAAATTTGGATATTTTCACATGTTAGCTTTTTAGAAGGTATCAAGGTAATGAAAATGTTAATGGCTCAATTTTCACCCGATTTTTACCCGGTATAATTGTGGCCCGAAAGTGTATAGGTTTCATCGGGTTTAGGGTCGGATTCGGGTCTAACAAATAGGCCCGGTATATATTTCGGGTCGGGTCTGAATCACATCAAACCCGATTTCACCCTGCCCATGCACACCCCTAGATCTCCATGGCTCATGGTGGTAGCATAGGTAGAGTTCTACACAAGTAGGAAGGAGGAAGAAGCACTCAGGGTTGCTCATGTTCTGCGCAAATAGAATGTTCTGCGCAAATAGAATACGGAGTTATATTTTTAAAAATTGTCAGGAATCGGGTTGAGTGATTTATTAATATGCCACTGACACTTAATGGACACATCACCATCTTAACGTGTTACGTATTTACGCTCCGTTAACTATGGAAATAAATTATCGATATAGGGGTTAACTTGTCTCACATAAAAAATTACCAGAGGCCAAAAAGTGGTTTATTTTTTTTAAGGATCTCATTGTCCTTTAAAAAAATTGTCAATGACCGAATTGGATATTCACTCTAATATTAATTTTGTAATTAAAAAAATAGTATATATTTTTTTTTCGTCACAAAAAATAATAAAATTTTATTTTATGAATAAATATGCAAATTGGTCCAAAGAATTTTAAATTAAATATTTTGGATCTCAATAAATTTTTTTTTTTCTAAAAATTCTTACAAGTTACTATGGTTAGCGTCTCCCCTCGCTTTTAATCAATTATATGCATATTGAACAAATGAAATTTTAATAAATTTATCGTAAGATAATTAGATCCTTAAAAATTATAATCTAAGACAAATTATTTTTTTTTAACGATTCAAAAATCATTCTGTAGAATAAAAATTTGTTGGTGGCGATAGGCCAAAGACTAACAGGCCAAATATTTAGTTGTGAAATATAAATTTGTTTAAAATTAAGTTGAGTATTTATTTATTATTTATTTATTGCCCATCAATTTATAGTAGGAAATCATTAACAACTAACAAGCCCACCAACCACAGCTCCACTTTCCGCCTCAACATTGTCATACCATCACCCCGATAGCCTCGTGGCTTTTCATGAAAATAAAAAATAAACAAAAAAATGAAAAAATAAACGAGAAAAAAAAATCTCAAGTCTCAACACGAATTAGAAAATCCCATATCTATATAAATGTTTTGTTTTGTTAGATAAAGATTGGGCACTGGAGATAGTGGGCCAGAATAATTAAATGGGGGTTGATAGAGTGGGCTATGTACGTTGAGTAGAGTGGGCTTCAAGAGTAGGTAATCTCTTCTCGATGAATGGATAGATGAGTGACACGTAAGCATTTCTTCTTACCACTTCCCTTCCAACACGCTTCTCTCTCTCCTCTTCTCTCCTCTCCTGTTCCTTCATTCCCTTCTTTGCCCTAATCAACCATCTCAATTCTCAGATCTCTTCCCTCCATTTCCAGTAAGCTTTCTCTCTCTCTGTCTTTTTTATCTCTCTAACTTCTTGGCTGAGTTTTCTTTGCGCTCCTAAATGCTTACTTTAATTTCTCGTTAGTTCTTTCTAAATTGCCCTTATTCGCTTCTTGTTTGTTTTCTTCAACTGTTGCTCCTCTTATTATGATCTATAATATAAGATAATCTATTTTTTATTTATTTGTTAGTCTTTTCTGTTGGGAAAAATTATGTATTTTGGATTTTAGCTTTCTTTATTGGGGTTTCCTTTTTGGACTATGCTAGTGCTGTTGCAACATTGATGTTTAATAGTCCCAAGTTATTCTTACTTACCCTTCCCTGTTGAAGTGATACTATTTTAGGGTTAAGCTGGGAGTTTTTTATATTAAATCGTTGCTGCTTTCTGTGATGTAGAGAAAATAAATTGACTCTATTTTGGGGTTTTGCATACTGGATTTGATGTGCATGGTAAGATGTTTGAAGAGTCATGTGAATATGCAGTGTTTTCTATTGAATAGCTGAACCCGAAACGCCTTTTATCCGCCTCGAAGCCTCCACAACTTGTAATCAACCTACATACTTATGTGCTTTAGATATCAGCGAAACTTACTTTTAGGAGCCATAGGTTTTATGAGTTTTCTTCCTAGAAAGTTTTGTTGATGTCACACTTGAAATGGGCCATGATTTATTCTGGAACTCTGATCTGATGTAGACTTTCACAAAGTCTTGGTTGATACAAGGGTATATGCTTGTAAATATTGATAAGGTACATACTGCTTCCAGTTGTTGAATTGGAATGATTCTTTTAAGTATTTAAATCGCTGAGAATTTATGCTTCAATTTTTTTGTTGAAAGGGGTATCTTCTTATGAAAGCAAAAGAATATGCATGTGGTTTTCTTTATTTTAATTTATGTTTATTCTTAAATTATTGATTACTTGTCTACACCTGAGGTTTTGTTGATGTGGTGTTTTTTTGGTGTAGTATGTGATCCTTTGGTAGATTTTGTTGATAATTTTATTGTGAATATCAATACAACAACAACAAAGCCTTATCCCACTGGATGGGTCCTGCAAACACATGAATAGAAGCTTCTCTGATTTATCAGAGCCAGGTTTCAATGAAGGCTTCTTGGTTGCCCTGGCTCACTTTGGAGCTATGCAAATTGCAAACATGCTTTTGAGAACCACTGGCACACACCCACAGAAAAAATATGTTTCCTAGAATGCTGTCATTAGCTGCTTGAGTTAGGGTTGGCTTACTGATTAATCTTTAGTTTCTCTCTCATATAATTATGAAATTCTCTTTACCTTTTCTCCTTTGAGTTAAAAGATAAGAACCTGGAGCATAGACAGTCATTCTTAGATTTTAGAAGTTCATTCTAATAATGCCATGGACCCTTACAGGTGCATCCCATCTTAGCTTTTTGACGTCACAAATTGTAGATACTTTGATACTCAATATGGAGCTGAGTACTATTAAAGATGCATTTGATCGTGTCACAAAGAAGCAAAAGTTATCTAGTGCCAAGACTCAGGAAATGCTTGATCAAATCAGACAGGAAATTGAGAGTGCTTTAGACAAGATGCAGTCAGCCAATAACTCGGACCCTGAGCACAATTATAAAGCTGTCCTCAATGAGCTCAAGGCCAATTTGCTTAAAATTGCTCCCCTTAGCCAAATGGAAGGCACACAAAAAGAGCTAAATGTAGCACTCAGCAAGTATGGGAAGCTACTTGAGAAATATTTCAATCCTGATATATCAAAGGCTTATAGAAATATTGATGTTGATATACATACGTTAAACCAAATAATTGCCAACCATTTTTATCGCCAGGAACTTTTTGATATTGGTGATCATTTTGTGAGTGTGGTTGGAGAACCAGAATCTGCTTCCACTATGAAAGCTCCATTCCTAGAAATGTATCAAATACTTGAAGCCATTAAGAACCAGAACCTGGAGCCAGCCCTAAACTGGGCTTCAATGAACTCTGACAAACTTGCTCAAAGTGGATCCGATATTGTGTTGAAGCTTCACTCTATGCAATTTGTGAAAATACTTCAAAATGGAACTAGAGATGAAGCTCTTCATTATGCCCGAACTCACCTGTCTCCTTTTGCTTCCAGTCACATGGCTGAAATCCAGAAGCTCATGGCCTGTCTCCTGTGGACCGGAAAACTTGATCGGTCTCCATACCATGCATTATTATCTGGATCTAACTGGGACAAGTTGGCCGAGGATCTTAAACGGGAGTTCTGCAATCTCTTGGGGCAGTCGTACAACAGTCCATTGAGTGTGACTGTAGCAGCAGGGGTTCAGGTTTTGCCGCCTCTCCTTAAATTTATGAATGTCATGGCAGGGAAGAAGCAGGAATGGCAGACAATGAACCAGTTGCCTGTGCCAGTTGAGTTGGACCGGGAATTCCAGTTCCATTCTATTTTTGTTTGTCCTGTCTCAAAGGAACAAGCAACCGAGGATAATCCGCCAATGTTGATGTCCTGCGGCCATGTCCTTTGTAAGCAGTCTATCTTGAAGATGTCGAAGAATCACACAAAGATGTTTAAGTGCCCTTACTGTCCCTTTGATATTGATGCTGTACAATGCAGGCAGCTATATTTCTGATGTTGAATAATTTGTATGAAACTCTCTTGTACAACTGAATCCACGTGTTGTTGAATAGTTCCGTTCAAGCATGGGCATTGGCATGCCAGTGTTTGGTGACTGCAAAATGCCATGCCAAATTGTGATGTCTGTATGTCTGTATGTCGAATAACATTTGTTGTAAATAGAAATTCTTTCAAGTTGGTTATGTCCTGCAAGTTCTTAATTTGAAGTCACCTCTCTCATATGGTAAAGCATTGATACCCATAAATTTGACTTTCCTATGGTTGGACGGTCATTTTATATCTGTGTTCAATAAATTACCATAACGGGAAAATCTCACACACACCAGATAGGTGATTTGTGCTTGATATACGTTAATTATTTTTACCAAATCCACTCAAGAAAGTAGTGGATTAAGCCTAATAATTTTGAGCAACTTGTGAGGGATAACAGAATTGAAGTTTATCTTTCTGTTAATCTGTCTTTTACTTTAATATAATATATGTCAGCTAAAGTTTACAAAATATTTTTCCTCTGTTAGGCGTTAAAATATCCTTTTTGCAATGATTGATGAGGCCAATGCAATACAGATGGAGCATGATCTTGAAAATAATGTTGAAATCCACGTCAAAGAATAGCATACATAGCTTACTCATACGCTAATTTTATGTTTAAAACAAGACAGCTATCCAACGTTCTCAACATTTTCGTTGATGCAAATTCAGTCTAACTTCTGTGGTTCACTAACAGGCTGGCTGGGCTAGATTAGTTTTCGAAATGTAAGTTGAATTCCAAGTTGACTAGTTAATTGACCTGAATAATATAATTTGTACGGACAGCACATCTATCTATGCTTAGATAGAAGAAGTATAAGCTAAGAGTGCACCTTTATTGGGATTTACATGATAGAAAATACTCCTTTGAGATGCACAAATGAAAGTAAATGCAACAACTCAGGAGGGCCATTTTATAGCGTAAACAGAATTAAAGAACTTTATAGAGCTATGAGTGGTTCCAACTTTAATTTAGTGTGCCCATGATATAATAGGATCCTCATCTCAATTAATTCAAACATGTAATACTGTTGTCAATTCTTTAATATCTTATTTTCTTTTCTTTTCCCTTTTGATTCTTTATAAGATTTTCCGAGTACTATAATAGTTTATGAGTAATGCGAAACAAGAATGATGATGGGATGTTGAACAGTTCGGAGACAAGGAAGCGAAGATTATGTTATAGTGCTAAGAAAATAATATCTAAAATTATTTATATCTTATAATATTTATTATTTTAGTAATAATTAATAAATATTAAATAAAATAATTTTAAATTATTTGAATTAATTTTTTATATGTCGCAAATATTATCGTTATAATAATATAAGAGTATATACCCATTTTGGTCCTTAAAGAATTTTAGATTGAACACTTTAGTTTCCAACTAAATTAATTACTTGATTGGTCCCTAACAATTAACTCCGTCAGTCACTTAGGTTCTTTACTCCGTTAATTCTAACGGAGGACAAAATAGTCCCTGACAACTCTAACAGGGGACAGAATGGTCTCTGATCTCCTCTGTTCGAAAACGATACTGATCTCTCCTAATTTCCATCATATATCGTATAACACTAACAGTCTAACACTACAACTTCAAATTACACAATGCACACTCTATAAATTTAATGTTCACAAGAAAAAAAAATCCTCAACTTGTTCTCAACCAATTCACTCAAGAAACTAATGACTATGTCTCTCAACTAGTTGTTGTCTTCGATGGATCTCATGAATCTAGACAGCAAGTCTGATTTGTTAATACTCGTCGTCGTTGTTGCCATCTTCCTCCTCCTCTGCCCTAACATCTCCATAACTACATTGTCCACCACTCCGATCGCTTCCTTCAACTTCTTCTCCGAATCAATGTTCAGTAATCGCTTCAGTTTTCATATGAGCGGCAACAGCGACATTGTTCGTTGTAATAGCTTGGATGCGAAGTCGAAGCTGTCTACCAACTTGGACTCTGAAAAAGAAGGAATGAAGTACTCGGTGTCTATTTCAAATGAGAATTTGCATATGATGTCGAAGGAGAATCTTCTCATGACGTCTTAATGTCCAACAATCTATATTGCTTACCGGATAGTGGAGAAAGGCATGCCCTTAGAGTAGTTGTGGAACTTGGTCTTGAGGATGTCGTGGATGCTGTTGGGGTTGGAGGTGATATTATCAAAGACGTGGAAGTGGATGCTTTTGGTGGGTGAAGTGCAGAGGAGGTGGATGTACTAGTCACAAAGATTTAGGAAGTGTGTGGTCCATGACATGTTGAGGTAGGTGCGACACGTGTGACAATTACACCATGACTTAATCTTGGAGCTAAAGATGAAGAAGGAAAAGATGAAAAAGAAGACTGTGAAGGTGAAGAAGGAGAGTATGAATGTTAGGGTTATGCGAGATATGATACAAATTGGAGAAGAACGGTATTATTTTCGAATAAAGAGGTCAGGGATCATTTTATCCTTTATTAGAGTTGTCAGGGATCATTTTGTCCCATATTAAAGATTTTAGGAATCATTTTGTCTTCTATTAGAGTTGACGGAGTCAAAAACCTAAGTGACTGATGGAATTAATTATTAGAGACCAATCGAGTAATTAATTTTAATTAAAAATTAAAATGTCTTATTTAAAAATTTTTAAAAACCAAAATGGATATATACTCAGTAATATAATTATATGACATGAGGTGGGACTTTGATTTGAGATAAGGATGCTGGTGTTGATATTCGTTTTTTTTTTAAAAAAAAAAGCAAAAGAAAAAGTAAATACCTTTTGAAATACAATGATTAGCACCATATTAACTTATTTAAGAATCCAAGGGACCAATAACTATAGATGTGGGTGTCTAGTATTTACAAGAGTGTCCCTTAGATAAAGATATTAAAAATATTTTTTTTAAATATTTTTTAAAAATTAAAATTTAATACATATAATCAATTAAATTATATTATTTTTATTAAAATTAGATCGGACAAATCAGTTTAGCAAAAAATTAATATAAATTTTAAACCGGTATAAATTAATATTTTTTTATAAAAATTTACTATAATATTTTTATTATAAAATACAAATAAAATATTTTTATTATATATATATATATATTAATTTTAAAAACTTTAAATTTTAACCCTATAACGACAGAGAAGAAGATGACTAGATTAGAATTTTCAAAATTAATATATATATAATAAAAGTATTTTAGTCATTTTATATAATAAGGATATTATAGTCATTTAAAAAATAATATTAATTTAAGCCGATTCAAAATTTGATTCATTATTTTTTCGATCAAATTAATTTGTTTGACCTAATTTTGACAAAAATAACATAAATTAAATAATTATATATATTAAATTTTAATTATTAAAAAATATCTTTAAAAAAAGACGTTTTATACGTTTTCATGGAACATCTCCCTTTACAAGATATACCTAAACACAGTACATCTAAGCGAAAAAAGTCAAGCGTTTTTTTACTATCTTAATATTATTTTTATTTTGTCTTTTTAATATTACTAGTTCTAATACTAATGAAAAAGTTCTCAATTTATAAGATTATCCTAGAACCAAAACATGAGTTAAACTGTTTTTCTTTTTATTCCAAAAAAGTTATTGTAAATAAAGATCATGTTAATATATCAAAATTAGTTATTGGTGTAGAATACATATTAAAATATAAAATATACATTAAAAATAAATTAAATTATAATATATCTATAAAAAATATATAATAATTAATTGTAATGTACACATAATATTTTTATGTAGATAATTTGTTAAATCTTGTTAGCATATGTTTTAAGAATATATTTAAAAAATATTATAAAAAAATAATTTACAAAAAGTAATTAATTTTTTTTCAATTTTCAATTTATTGAATACATTAAAAATAAATAATATATTACTATTAAACTATACCTTTAACATTTTGTTTGGTTTAAAAGAATTTAGAAGAAAAGAAAATGAAAGAGAAGAAAATGGATGAAAAAATTAATTTTTCATTATTTGGATAAAAAAATTAATGAAAAATATAAAAGTACATGTAGGGTCATATTAAAATTTTCTCTCCAAAATTGAGAAGAAAATTTAGATTGGAGTAAAAAAATTAGTAAAATTACAAATTTGTCATTATAATATTGATATATTATAATTTGTAAAAGGTATTAATGTAATTTCATTTAGGTATGATTTTCTCTTTTTTATTTTTCCTTCGATCTAAACAAAAAGAAATTTCTTTCTACTTTCTTTCTTTCTATTTTCTCTTCATTCAAACAACTAAAAAAAAAATAATTTTTTCTTCTATTTTTTTCCCCATTTTCTTTCCATCTATTTTTCATTTTGGATCCAAACAAAGTATAAAATACAAGATAACTAAATCCTAATTTGATATATCATTTTTTACTTTTACTTGCTTCCATAGTTCCATACTTCCATTATTGTCTGTTTTGCTTTGCCTGAGATCCGTGTCACAAGTCGGATCCCAAAATTTTCCCATCAACATATATCTTACTGTCAAAAACTCCGTTGGTGACAGAAAGCAAAACAAAGAGAACGCGTTATCGGCATTGATGATTTGTCGCATAATGTAGTACCCTTTTGCTCCTTTTCTTTGTAAAGGGTCCACACGTGACACCGTCAAAACTTGATGACCAGATAAGATAAGTACTTCCAATAAAGGTAAATATACCAATGAAATACAATTTGCCACAAAATCCACATACTCAATAGAAGGAAAATGATTAAACGAATGGAAGGGACATACTTGGTGGCATGCATGCATCTTATCTTCATACATAACCTTGTATTTTCGTTTATGAAAGATAAAAAAAGAAATGAATCCCTTCTCGTTAGTGGAGGATGTACGTTCTACTTTAATTTCCATAATTCCATCACATATAGTTTTAGTTGCTTGCCATAATTTTGTATTTTTATCAAGTAATTCTGTAATTGTTAGGCACGAAGGAAGCAAATAAAACCGCACTATACTGCACTAGCTTATAGTGCTTTAAGCCACAAAACATGGATATAGCACTAAGAAAAATCGAGATGACAAGATCTTCACATCTGTACTTTCAGTATACGATACAGATTCGGTTTCAAACAAAATCTCAAATTCAATGGTCTTAGATAAGAAAAATAATTTAAAAAATTCCTATGCCAAATTTCTTAAAAGGAAAACAACATCAATTCTGAATTGTTCACTCCGTAAAGTGCCAAAGTACTTGACATTATTCTTTGTCCGTATGTGAAACGAGACACACCACCTTGCTTTGAACCCACCAGACACAAACAAAAGAACTTAATGGCTCATCGTGCAGACGTACGAAATTGCTAAAGCAAATTATATCATTCTCCTTCTTCAGAGATCAGACCCAAACGGCAGTTGCAATTTCACGATAGCGAAAATACATAACATGAAAACAATGGCTACAAAACTTTAACCTAAAATCGAATAGTAGTCTCATTTCTACAATGATTTCTGACCCCCTTCTATATAGAAAAAAAAGGGTCACCAAAAAAAAAAAGGGCTAGCCGTTTGCTACTACTTATCCATATTATTATGTTGTGGCTCTTGCTCCATCTCCACCACCGTGACTACAACTATACCATTTATTTATTTATTTACATACAAAAACTATATATAACTTCTATATTATATTTTTTTCCGAAAAAAATGAAAATTACATTTAAAATCTGGCATTCTCAAATCCGTGCAGGTCACTGACTCTATTCATGGACTTTCTCATCTTAGCCAATTTTGCAAGTCGCTCTGCGGCTCGCCAAGCTGACATTGGCGTAAATGGCTCCAGCTTCTCTTCCAAGCAATTGTTTGCACACGACTTTTGACTCTGAATTTGGCGCTTCAGCTGGCTTTGTTCAGCTTCAAGCCATTGCAGGAACTCATTGTCTTTGGCGCAATTTGAATCACGGCTTGGCTGAATCAGCAGGTCTCGAGCTGATGAGAGCAAGCGAACGGCTCCAGCCAAATCATTTTTAGCCGACAATTGTCTCGAGTCGGCTACAGCTCGACTGCTGATGTGGAGGCTTCTCAGCCGTTCTATTGTTGTATCCGAAGATCCAACGGCATGGGGACGCGGAACACTGACGGCACGCTCCTTTGAATGAACAAGCTCTTGGGTGAAGGGGTCGCGGTGTGAGCAACGTACGGAAATGATGTGGTGGTAGGTCCCACGGGCGATGGTTCCGGCTGGGACTCTAAACTCCACCACTAACTCCCTCTCCTCTTCGGCGTGGAGATCTCCAATGACGACGGAATCCGGTGAGAGAACGAGAACACCCGCAGAAACAGAATACACGGCAGCAATCTCCGTTGGCGATGAACGCGACGACACTCTCAATTCGAGTTTAAGGTCCTGAGCTGCCAAATTCAACACATTCCCTACTCGCTGAGCCAGCGCGCTATCCTGCCAACACGCGCAGTTGCGATCTGCTATTTCAAGATGAGAGAAACTCGTGACAGATAACGGGCGGTCCTCACTATCGTTCGAGATGAGCACGATCTTTCCAACGGGATTCTTCTCCCTCCGGTCTTCCAGAACCTTTGCGGCCTTCTTCAGGGCGTCGTTCCTCGCCGGAGCTCGGCCGCGGCTCCGCTCTACTGCAGCAAGAGCGTCCACGACTCGGCGCGCGGCCCTCTGGCCCTTTCCGGCCATCCTCCGCAATGGAAACAGCCGCTTGGATCCGCCGGAGAACGCCACGACAGAGAGACGGTCGGTGGAGCCGAGCGACGATATCACGACTCGCATCGCACGCTTGAGCGCTCGAAGGTCCTCGGCGGACGAGACCCCGCCGACGTCGATCACCGCTACCAGATCAATCGGCTGACGAGGTGCCGCCGAATCACACGCCGGAGCCTTCACCTTGAGAACAGCGACGTAGGTATCATAGCTTCTGTTAGAAGCAACAATAGCAGCTTCCGGTGACAAGCACACTTCAACCGTTCTTCTGGTTTTCAACGGCGAAGATGGGGACACGTGGAAGCCTGGAAAATGCGTTGATACTTGATTTTCTTCGTCTTCGTTTTCTTCTCCGGATTCAGGTATGGGGACGAAGGCCGAAACAGAGGTTGGAGAGGCAAGTGGCTCGTCGTCGTTGTAGAGCTTAACGGACGGCGTCGTTTTGGCGTGTTGGTTGTGGTGCGGCGGGGTGTTTTTATCTGCTACGGTAAGCTGCTTCCAGGTGGCACTGCATACGGGGCACGTGAGGAGCTGGCGCATCCTCACGTGAGCAGCGATGCATGGGAAGTGAAAGGTGTGAGAGCATTCCGCTGTGAAAATTGCGGTTCCTTGTCCAGCTTTGACCCCCTGCGTACATATTCCACATCGGTTCTGAAAAATAACAACAGAACGTTAGAATTATACTAAAAGAGTAATAAATAATGAAGCGTGATTCTGGTGTGTTATTAAATTGGTACCTTGGAAAGGCGTAAGGTGGATTTGAGAAGGTATGAGAAAGTTGAGGGAGTAAGTGTAACAGTGGTGTTGTTGGTCAATTGGAGTTGACTGGGGCTGTTGGGAAGGGAGCAAGTAGTTCGGCATTCAAGTTTGGGGCTGTAAGAATCTGAGTTTGGAGTTGATGGGTTGGAATAAAAAGTGAGGTTGGGATCGTGCTTGTGGGTTAATGCATTGGCTTTGGGCATGGATGTGCAAAACGTCTTTCTCCACCCTGTTACCATTCTTCTTCAGACTCAGCTGGATGACTAGACTCACACAACACTTTTCTTCTTTTATCTCCCTATTTTTCTTTTCTTTTTCTCTTCTCTATGCCTTCCTATACTTCCCTACCGTCCTCTATTTATATAATAATATTCAATGTTTAGATGCCAAAAAAATAAAAAAAAATTGTGTGAATCCTACTTAAAATTTTTTTTCATCCATTACAATTTATGAAAACAAAAAAAGAATAATTATCTTTTGTATATTTATAATATTACCCATAGTTATATTATTATTAATAGTTATCAATTTTAGTTTAATACTTTTAATATATTATTATAATAGATATTCATATTTAAATATTATATATATTAGATAAATATTTAAATCAAATATATAAAATTATAATATTTTAAATAATAATAAAATACAATAAAATATAAATAAATAACAATAATTATATTTTTATTTTATTATAAGAATATTAATGTAATTTTATATCATAATGATTTTTTCAATTTTTTTCATTCAAACAAAAAAAATTTTCTTTTTATTCATTTTCTCTTTGTTACGGTGGGTAACCGGAGATTAATAGAATGGATGACGTTGGTTGGCCCAATTGTCTGCAGAGGGTGGCTTTCGAGTAGGTTCGTTCACTGGAGCCTCCTTCCGACTTGTGTACGTGAGTAAATGGGGGGTGGTACCTGCAAAGACACTCCGATGCCTAAGTTAGCAAGGGTGTTAGCAGGTCTAGAGAGTATTGGGCTTAGAGATACCTGAGGGGTGTCAGCGTATTTATAGTGGTGAGCCAATAACCACCGTTGGAGTAGTGCCGTATCTTTTGGGTGTTAACCGTCCCTTTATCTTAGGGAGGTTAAGATATGGCTTAATGAAGCGGTTAAAGAGATTTTAGGAGCGGTCACTCATTTGAATGAGTGTTTATCTGCCAGCTAATCTCATGTCCGACTTCTTTAGAGTATGTCGTAGTCAACACCGACTTCTTATATGAAAGTCGGTGCTTAGCTAGGCTTAATTCTTCGGTTTAGGCCTTTTATTTGAACCTGGGCCTTTATCATTGGGCTAGGGTATGAACAGTGCCCCTACTTGAGCCCAAGATCTCTTTAGGGCTTGGGTTCAAGTATTTAACTCGAGTTCGTAGCCGACTTTCTTGGAGGAAACACGGGTTTTTAAACCGACGTGATTTTCGCGACCTTTTGTTTCTGACAGTTACGTCTATTCAAGCGTCGTGTCCGTTAGGGATGCATTTAGGGATTGATGGCTTTGGTAACGGTGCACTCTCATTAATGATTGCTCCGTTTTTACCATTATGCCCCTTAGCATGTTTATAAATACTTTCCCTCTCTTTCATTTTTCCGTTTCTGCAATCTTTCAAATTTCTTCTTTCTTTGTTCTTCATTCATTCGTACTGCGTTCTCGTGCTCCGGAGACTTCTGCTTCTTCCAACCTTCATTTTTGGAAAGAGGTTAGTTTCTTTTTTCTTTTTCGCACTTTTCGTATGACTTTACTTTGTAGAAAAATAGGTTTGTGGACTTTTGCTTGGTTCCTTTTCTCCTCTCTAGAGACCTTTGTTTTTGATTTTTTCTTTTCTTTTTCCCTTTGTAGGTTTCCTCATTTTTCCTTAGAGAAAGAAAATGGCCTCCGTAGATTGGGTTGATGTTACTGTTCTAGGGGAGGAGCCGTTGGTTGATGCGGAGTTTATTACTCATCTTCGCACCCACCACCGGCTCTGTACTTCGGATGAGGATGAGCCTAAGTACGAATTGCTTGTCCCTGGTTCAGAGGACCGAGTTTGTCATGGGAGAGCCAACGGAACGGCTCCCCATTTCTTCTTTATGAGTGCATGATCACCCGTCTGGGCGTCTTTCTACCCTTTTCAGATTTTGAGGTGTCTGTTTTGCAGCATTGTCGGGTTGCCCCTACCCAACTTCACCCCAACTCCTGGGGTTTCTTGAAAATTTATCAATTTATTAGCCATGCTCTGGATTTCCCGACCTCTCTGAAAATCTTTTTCCATCTTTTTCATATGACCAAGCCTTTTAGCGGGCTGAACAATAAACAACAATGGGTTTCCTTCCGAGCCATACAAGGTCGGAGGATTTTTACCCTTTCTGATGAATCTTTTCATGACTTTAAAAATTTCTTTTTCAAAGTGCAAGCTGTAGAGGGTCATCACCCCTCTTTTCTGGATGATAATTCTTCTCCTCGCTTTCCCTTATACTGGCTGGAGGCCTCCCCTTGTGAGAAATATGGTCTGGATGACCTGGATGAAGTAGAGGCTGCCGTTGTGGGGTTCCTCCGAGAAGTGTGGGGGAGGGCCCCATATTTGGATACTAAAAAGTTTCTCCAAGGGTCTCCGGCCTTTATCCAATCACAGCTAGGTAGTTTTCTCTTGTCTGTTAGATTCCCGACTTGTTAACTGATCATTCCGACTTGTTTGATTCTTTAGCTATTGTTTTCTTTTTCAGAAATGGCAAAGACAAATGCTCAAGAATCTTTCCAGAGGGTCCAGGAGGCTAAAGCTAAGTCTCGCGCTCGGGCTGGTGGTGCCAGGGTTATCTCTCCTCCTCCTCCTCCTCGAAACGTTGGGACTCTTTCCAATCCCATGGTGATTTCTTCTTCAGCTCCCTCTCAGCCGCCCCCCGTCGTCCGACCTTCCCCTGATCCTAAGAAGCACAAGACCTTAGAGTCTGGTTCTTCTGGTGAGGTTAAGGCGGATGCTCTTGCGTTCGTCCGAAAGAATATCTATCCTCATGCTCGTATAGGCATGGATGATATGTCTGTTCGGAGCCACCTTACCACTATGATCGAGGAGAGTCTCAAAGCGGCGGGGGTCTGTGGCAAGCTCTTGGATATTTTTGAGAAGGCTCCTCTCAGCTCTTTAGGGATAACCTCGAGGGTCAAGGAGCTGGAAGGAAGGCTTCGTGCATATCAAGAGCATGAGGGAGAGTTGAGGAAGGAAATTGCCAAGCTGAGGGAGGAAAGAGATACCCTCCGGGAGAAAGGGAAGGTTTTGCAGGCCCAATGCAACATGGAGATGGATCTGAGGAAAACAGCACAGGCCAGCTATCAAAGCTTATTCAAAGATCTTGTGTCTGTGAAGACTGAGCTGTTGAATTCTCGGAAAGCATATGATGAGTTGGAGGACTCTATTGCTGATGGCGCCGAGGAGTCTTGGAGGATCTTTCTGGAGCAGGTCAGAGTTATTGCTCCCGACTTGGATCTTTCTCCTTTACATCCTGACAAAGTTGTTATTGATGGTGCCATTGTAGATCCTCCTGCCCCCGTAATCGTTTCTGAGTCAGAGTTGAAGACTCGGGGGCAGAGGATTATTGAGTCTCCTCCTCGTTCTAAAGACGCTCCGAGTTCTTCAGTAGTTCCTCCGATCTCTTCATCTCCCATGGATGCTTCTGATGGCGCTCCTCCTGACTCCGGTGGTGGTGATCCGTCTACTCTTCTTCCTAAAAAATGATCTGTGGCTATTTGGGGGTCCGGCCTGTGGGTCTCCCGTTTTTAAACTCTTTATTTATTTATTTATTTTTGGTGGTGTTGGTTGAACAATTTCTTCTGGCCTTCCCAGGCTGTAAACAAAATATTTAAAAAATACCCTTTTTGATAAGGGTTTTTAAGTTAACAAAATGGATACCCTTTTTGGATAAGGGTTTAGATTACCTTATGCGTGTATGCTTTTTGGTTTTTTGAAGTCTCCTTGATCTTTTCTTGAAAACCTTTCCTTTCGGCTTGTTTGTTTTTCTGAGCTTTTTGTTTAAGGACTTTTGGGACAGCCTTTAAACTTTTTCCTAGGTTTTCCAATCTCTTTTTGTTATCTCCTATACTCGACTTTATTTTAGCGAGTTCTTATGACTTAGGTTATTTTTGCGATGTGTTTTTCTTCTACTCGGTTCTTGGCTCCGTTCTACGGGTCGGAGTATTTCCGAGCTTTTCTACTCGGGTTCTCATTTCGACTTATGAGTCGGATTGTTCCCGAGTTTTTACGATCAACTCATATAACCTCTTTACACCGACTTGTACCTCGTCGTTTTATCCTGACGATCATCTAGGTCGGTTCATGGGATTTTCACGTTTTGTCGAGCTTAAGTCGGCGCGTTTCGTAGAAAGACTTAGAAAAAACAAGATAGATTTTATAAGAGATATTGTAGATGAAAAAGATCTTTATTTATTGGGGAGGTACCTTCTTGCTACTAAGGATTTTCATAGCCTATTTTCCCTTAGCCTCTACTATGATGCCTCGTTAAAAACCCTTCTCCAGAAAAAAACCCTTTAATTTTGGGAAAAAATCATGAAGTTGGGAAAAGAGTACATCAGGGAGTAGAGTTCGCTTTTAACTGTAGTACCTTTTCATATTACAAGCATGCCACGACCTTGGTAATTTAGTGCCGTTCATGTCGGTTACTTTATGATAACCTTTTCCTAAAACTTCATTGACTTTGTATGGTCCCTTCCATTTTGCGGCGAGCTTTCCTTCTCCTGATTTGTTGACTCCAATGTCGTTTCTGATTAAGACCAAGTCATCTGGGGCAAATGTTCTTCGAATGACTTTTTTGTTGTACCTTGTAGCCATCCTTTGTTTCAATGCTGCTTCTCTTATCCGGGCATCTTCTCGGACTTCGGGGAGGAAGTCGAGCTCCTCTTTGTGTCCCCGTATGTTTCCGACCTCATCATGGAGAATTACCCTTGGGCTTTGCTCATTGATTTCTATTGGTATCATGGCTTCTACGCCATAAACTAGTCGAAAAGGTGTTTCTCCTGTGGCGGACTGGGGGGTTGTCCTATAAGCCCATAGCACCTGAGGGAGCTCTTCAGCCCAAGCTCCTTTTGCTTCCTGCAATCTCTTTTTTAGCCCTGCCAATATGACTTTGTTGGCTGCCTCGGCTTGCCCATTGGCTTGTGGGTGCTCCACCGAGGTGAACTGATGATTGATTTTCATACTGGCTACTAAGCTTCTGAAGGTAGCGTCGGTGAATTGGGTTCCATTATCTGTAGTAATGGAATAAGGTATCCCATATCTTGTGATGATATTTTTGTAGAGGAACCTACGACTTCTTTGAGCGGTGATGGTGGCCAATGGTTCTGCTTCTATCCACTTTGTGAAGTAATCTATCCCCACGATCAGGTATTTGACTTGTCCTGGCGCTTGGGGAAAAGGACCTAACAAATCCTTTCCCCATTTTGCAAAAGGCCATGGAGAAGTGATACTGATGAGCTCTTCTGGTGGAGCTACGTGGAAATTTGCATGCATCTGACATGGTTGACACTTTTTCACAAATTCTGTGGCATCTTTCTGCAAGGTCGGCCAGTAGAATCCAGCTCGGATTACTTTCCTGGTTAGTGACCTTGCTCCGAGATGGTTTCCACAGATCCCACTATGTACTTCCTCCAATACCTCGGCGGTTCTTGAGGTCGGTACGCATTTTAACAACGGTGTCGATATCCCCCTTCTGTAGAGGATATTTCTCACCAAGGTGTAGTGTTGTGCTTCCCTTTGGATCCTTTTAGCTTCTTTTTCCTCTTTAGATAGGACGTCGAATTTCATGTATTCGACTAGGGGGTTCATCCATCCGAGGTCTAGACCGACTACCTCAAGTACCTCTTGTTTGTCTTCTATTTTTGCTACTGAGGGTTCCTGGACGGTTTCTTGAATCAGGCTTCTGTTGTTCCCTCCTGATTTGGTACTTGCTAACTTGGATAGGGCATCTGCTCTGCTGTTTAAGTCCCGAGTTATGTGTTTAACCTCGGTTTCTGCGAAATGCCCGAGGTGTTCCAGAGTTTTGTCCAAGTACCTCTTCATGTTTGGGTCCTTTGCCTGATATTTTCCACTTATCTGGGAGGTCACCACCTGTGAGTCGCTGTATATCATCACCTTTGTAGCACCGACTTCTTCTGCCAACTTTAGTCCGGCGATCGAGGCTTCATATTCTGCCTGATTATTTGAAGCCGAAAATCCAAATTTTAAGGAAACCTCTATCTGGGTTCCTCTTTCATCTACCAATATTATGCCTGCGCCGCTTCCCGTTTTGTTGGAGGATCCGTCTACATAGAGTTCCCATGTAGTCGGTTTTTCCTCTTGATCCCCTGCGTATTCTGCCACGAAGTCGGCGAGGCACTGGGCTTTAATTGCTGTCCGAGTTTCATATCTCAAATCGAACTCGGAGAGCTCTATTGCCCATTGAACCATTCTCCCTGCAACATCCGTCTTTTGGAGGATTTGCTTCATGGGTTGGTTCGTACGGACTCTTATTGTGTGAGCTTGAAAGTAAGGTCGAAGCCTTCGTGAGGCTATTACTAAGGAGTAGGCAAACTTTTCTAGTTTGTGGTACCTTAGTTCAGGGCCTTGTAGAACTTTACTGATAAAGTAGACTGGATGTTGTCCGACCTCGTCTTCTTTTATCAGGGCTGACGAGACAGCCCTGTTTGCTACGGATAAGTACAGAACGAGGTCTTTCCCTGGTACTGGTCGGGTTAGGATAGGAGGTTGGCTTAAAAACTTTTTGAACTCCTGGAACGCCTCCTCACATTCAGGAGTCCATTTGAACTGGCATCCCTTTCTTAATAAGGAAAATAGTGGAAGGGATTTTAGCGCCGATCCCGCCAGAAATCTAGAGAGGGCTGCAAGTCGGCCATTGAGCTGCTGGACTTCTGTCAAACAAGTCGGACTTTTCATTTCTAGGATGGCTCTACACTTATCGGGATTGGCTTCAATCCCTCTTTGTGTTAGCATAAACCCTAGAAACTTTCCTGCCTCCACCGCGAAGGCGCACTTTGCGGGATTTAGTCTCATCCCATGCAGCCTTATGGTGTCAAAGACTTGTGAGAGGTCGGACAAGAGGTCGACTTCCTTCTTGGTTTTTACTAGCATGTCGTCGACGTATACTTCCATTAGGCTCCCCAGGTGAGGGGAAAACACTTTATTCATTAGCCTTTGATATGTGGCTCCTGCATTCTTCAATCCGAATGGCATGACCACGTAGCAAAAGTTAGCTCTGGGTGTGATGAATGATGTTTTCTCCTGGTCTGGCTCATACATCGGGATTTGATTATATCCCGAGTAGGCGTCCATGAATGATAAGTATTGGTACCCCGAGCTGGAATCCACTAGGGTATCAATACTTCGTAGGCGATAAGGGTCCTTGGGACATACCTTATTTAGGTCGGTATAGTCGACACACATTCTCCATTTGCCATTCTGTTTTTTGACTAGCACTACATTGGATAGCCATGTTGGGTACTTGACCTCTCTAATAAAGCCGGCTTCCAGGAGCACCTGTACTTGCTCTTCTACTATTAGGGCTCATTCTGGGCCGAGCTTGCGTCTTCTTTGTTGTACGGGTCGGGACCCTAGATAAACCGAGAGCTTATGGGACATGAGCTTGGGGTCAATCCCAGGCATGTCAGAGGCCTTCCAGGCGAAGAGGTCGGAATTATCTCTTAGGAGTTTAGCCAACTCTTGTTTTAGAGTTTCCCCTAGGTTGGCTCTTATATAAGTGTTTTTCCCTTCCTCTTTACCGACCTGTATCTCCTCGGTTTTTCTTCCTGGTTGTGGTCGCAGCTCTTCTCTGGCTCTTGTACCGCCGAGCTCTATTGTGTGAACTTCTCTGTTCTTTCCTCTCAGATTTAGGCTTTCATTGTAGCATTTCCTTGCCAATTTTTGGTCTCCCCGTACCGTTGCTATCCCCGCTGAGGTCGGGAATTTCATGCAGAGGTGGGGAGTGGATACCACAGCTCCGAGCCGATTAAGGGTAGCTCTGCCGATTAAAGCATTATATGCTGACCCACGTCAACGACTATGAAGTCTATGCTCAGAGTATTTGATTTTTCCCTTTTTCCAAAAGTGGTGTGAAGGGGCAAAAATCCTAGTGGTTTTATTGGCGTGTCCCCTAATCCGTATAGGGTGTCGGGATAGGCCCTTAACTCTTTCTCATCTAACCCTAGCTTGTCGAAAGCAGGCTTGAAGAGAATGTCTGCCGAGCTTCCTTGGTCTACTAGGGTTCTGTGGAGATGGGCATTTGCTAGGATCATAGTTATTACCACTGGATCATCGTGTCCAGGGATTATTCCTTGCCCATCCTCTTTTGTGAATGAAATGGTGGGAAGGTCGGGTGTCTCCTCCCCGACCTGGTAGACTCTTTTGAGATGTCTTTTGCAAGAGGATTTGGTAAGTCCCCCTCCCGCAAACCCTCCTGAGATCATATGGATATGCCTCTCTGAGATCATCTCGCTTTCTCTTTCCATGACTATCCGACATTTCTATGAGATATCTATCAAGCCGACCTTCTCTAGCCAGCTTTTCTATCACATTCTTGAGGTCGTAGCAGTCGTTTGTGGAGTGACCATATATTTTATGGTACTCGCAGTAATCGCTGCGGCTCCCCCCTTTTTTTATTTTTAATGGGTCTAGGGGGTGGCAGTCTTTCAGTGTTACAAATCTCTTTGTATACATCCACTATAGAAACTTTCAGGGGAGTATAAGAGTGATATTTCCTTGGCCTCTCGAGACCGAGTTCTTCCTTTTTCTTGGTCTCCCTTTCCCTCTCTTTTGTTGAGGGAGGGGCCCCAGGTCGCCAGCTCAGGTCTCTCAATTTGGCATTTTCCTCCATATTGATGTACTTTTCAGCTCTTTCTTGTACATCACTTAGAGAAATGGGATGTCTTTTAGATATGGACTGTGAGAAGGGACCTTCTCTGAGTCCATTGACTAACCCCATTATGACGGCCTCTGTGGGCAGGTCTTGAATCTCCAAACATGCTTTGTTGAACCTTTCCATATAGGCCCGTAAAGGTTCTCCGACCTCCTGTTTTATTCCCAGGAGGCTCGGTGCATGTTTCACTTTGTCTTTCTGGATTGAGAACCTCATCAAAAACTTCCTTGAGAGGTCTTCAAAGCTAGTAACCGACCTCAGGGGGAGGCTGTCGAACCACTTCATCGCTGCTTTTGATAGAGTGGTCGGAAAAGCTTTGCATCGCGTAGCGTCGGAAGCATCGGCTAGGTACATCCGACTTTTGAAGTTACTCAGGTGATGCTTTGGATCCGTGGTTCCATTGTAGAGGTCCATATCAGGGCTTTTAAAGTTCCTCGGAACTTTTGCTCTCATTATATCCTCGCTGAAAGGATCCTCCCCACCTAAAGGCAGTTCTTCTTGTTCATCACGGGAGTTACGACCTTTGAGGGAGGATTCTAACTTTAAGAGTTTTCTTTCCAACTCTTTTCGTCGTTCCATCTCCTCTTTTAGGCTCTTTTCCGTTTCCTTTTGCCGCTCCCGCTCTTGTTCTAACTGTTTCAGGCGGCTGTGGACTAACCCCATGAGTTCAGTTACGTGGGATGGTCCTCCTTTTTCTGACTCGCGCCCTTCCGAGGAGTTCACCTTCGGGTTTTTTTACCCCGGAGGTGCCTTCTCTATGCTGATTATCAACTTCCTGGTGGAGGGCGAGGTCCACATCGTTATTGCTTGTGTCCAGATTCTCTTGCTCAGAATCTGTCTCCACATGGCCTTCTTCGGGGAATCTGTCCGCCATCGATGGATGATCTCTCGGGTCCCCGGCAACGGCGCCAATGTTACGGTGGGTAACCGGAGATTAATAGAATGGATGACGTTGGTTGGCCCAATTGTCTGCAGAGGGTGGCTTTCGAGTAGGTTCGTTCGCTGGAGCCTCCTTCCGACTTGTGTACGTGAGTAAATGGGGGGTGGTACCTGCAAAGACACTCCGATGCCTAAGTTAGCAAGGGTATTAGTAGGTCTAGAGAGTATTGGGCTTAGAGATACCTGAGGAGTGTCAGCGTATTTATAGTGGTGAGCCAATAACCACCGTTGGAGTAGTGCCGTATCTTTTGGGTGTTAACCGTCCCTTTATCTTAGGGAGGTTAAGATATGGCTTAATGAAGCGGTTAAAGAGATTTTAGGAGCGGTCACTCATTTGAATGAGTGTTTATCTGCCAGCTAATCTCATGTCCGACTTCTTTAGAGTAAGTCGTAGTCAACACCGACTTCTTATATGAAGGTCGGTGCTTAGCTAGGCTTAATTCTTCGATTTAGGCCTTTTATTTGGACCTGGACCTTTATCATTGGGTTAGAATATAAACACTCTTCATCTAAACTACACATAAATAACTTCACTTTTTCTTTTATTTTCTCTCTTCTTATTTTCTTTTCTCCTATTTTTTTTTTCTATATACAAACAAAATCGCATCCCACTTCATAATATCCTTATTTTCCGCTTATCACTACTATAGAAAATTAACAAAATATTACGTAATCTAGTTAAGCTGAATCAGTTTATAATATAATTCGTTTTCAAAGATCGGTTGAACTTTTAATTGAACTAAGAAAACAATCAATATTGATTAGTAAAATTAAAATTAATTTAAAGGAAATTTATTTTATTTTATTTTTTTATTTGGGTAGCATGCATATGAACTACCACTGTATAAGTTAAAATGACACGCATTGATTAGTGAAAGCTCAGTGTTATGGTTTCAACTTTCATGACTTCATCCCATTACAAAAGTTTCTCTAATAATAAAGAATAACAAATAAACCAGTTGAATTAAAACGATTTGTTAACAAAAATTTTAAAAAGTACTCAATTAAGGTTTTCAAGAGGAACAAAGAAAAAAGAAAAAAGAAATCGGAGTATATTCAAATATAAACAAATACAGTAAAAATTGTCAAAAAAAAAACATTAAAAATTTGAATTTTTTATATTTTTAATAATTTTTTTAATTTAAAAAAAAAGACAAATAAGTCTCAGATCTTTTGTCCTGCAAACATTTTTGTCTCTGATCATCTGCAAATATTTTGAAATTCTTGACTTTCATAAAACTTGGACGGATAAGTCCCTCCGTCCAAATATTTCTGTTAGACTCAACGAACAAGTCTGACGTGGTTCCGTTCTGATGACCTGGCATCACATGTGCACACGTAGACTAATGAGTGAAAGGGTAATTTCAAAAAGGAAAAGTCTAGGGGACCAGCAGATTTATTAAAATCTGGCCAGCACTTAGCCAGCAAAATAAAAATGAGTGATTCTCCACCATTAGATAAAATCTCACACCATTAAATATACTATTGATGGCTACAACTCGCAAAATCTGCTGTCCCCCTAGCACTCCTCTTTCAAAAATTGGAAAAATAAATCCCTCAACCTAAAAATTCCGTCGTTTCGCGTTTGGCCCTAATCGTTAAATTGATTGCGTTTTTGTAGACTGGTGGTGAGGAACTCTACCTGCATGAACAATGGCTACTAATGGAGCATCATCAACCTCGAGAAGCGCCAGTGGAGTAAGACAAGAAAATTTAGCTTCAAGCTCAGTTCCTTGTGTTGTGCACGTCGGAGACCTAAACAATGGCATCACCCCGAGGTTCTTCTGTGTAGTTTATGCAATAATGTATATGTCGAGGACGATTAACAACTCGAACAGAATCTTTTTGGTTTGCCCATTTTATAAGGTAAGATAAAAAATTTGGGCATTTTGTTCTGAAATGGTTTTAGATAGTACATAATTTTAGAAATTTTAACAAAAAAACAACCGCATTGCAAGTTTTTTGTTTGGGTCGATGAGCATCTTGTTAGAATTGGAAGCAATGGTTGCATCTCTGATAAAAAAATATTGTGGGTGAAAAAGAGGTTGAAGTTGTTGAAGAGGAAAAGGAATTGGATCATAGGATGGCTATTCTGGAGGAGAAGGTTAATGTTTTAGAGAAGAAAAAAATCCATTAGCTTGTTGTATCGGTATAATTGTATGTACTGTTTTTGTTGCTTTTTATGTATGTAATGCTTGAGAAATGAATTCTAGAAATTAGAATAGAAAAATGGGTTGATCTAGGTTTTTGTTGTGTATTGAAACATGTCATTTTAGGGCTGCGCATGGATCGGATAATATCCGCATATCTGCGGTAATTATCCGCATCTGATCCGAATTTTGCAGATATTATCCGATCCGCAGAGCCATCGGATCGGATCCGATCCGCACTATGGTAGGATCGGATTGCGGATTTAGCAGTGATATCCGCGGATTTGATCCGCAAATCTGCATATCCGCATATCATATATAAATAGAATAGTTTAAGAAAATAAACTCTAATGTGATATGAATTTTAGTGTGTTGTTTTATGAATTTAATGATATCTTGTTTTTTATTTTTTATGTTATACTTCGACTTAGAATAATTAAACTTAAATCTTGTGTTTTTTTTTTTGTTATTCAAGAGAACTTTTATTGATAATATTTTAGAATTTAATATGCTTAAATAGGTGAAAAATAAATTTTTTTGTAAAAACATCCAAATGAAATTTGAAAACTTTTTTTTAATTAACGGATATATTTGATATCCAATCCGATCCGGCCTGAAAATTTGCGGATATCATATCCGATCCGATCCGTGTACAGCCCTATGCCATTTAGTCAATTTATTTTTCCTGTTATCCAAATGCAATTCAAATTATGATATCAGTATATTGTTGAAGTTATATTTTCAATATCTAAAGAAACATTGAAATGTTGAAGAAAGTAGGCTTAAAAATTGCATACATAAACACATAACATAGATTGAAAATTATATAATCATGTTTTTTATCGTCAAATTTTCTAAAAGCCGCCCAAAAAGAACAAATCTTTTAAAGTGTATAGTTTTATGAAGCTTAACAACACAAAAATAAATTTCAAACACCTAACAAGTTTGTCACTGCTGATAAAATTCTAAGAGCTTCCCAAAAAAAACAAGTCTCCTAAAATGTATAGTTTTATAAAGTTCAACATCACAAAAGTAAGCACTTCTTATTTTGAATGTGGAAATAAGAGTGGTGTTGGACTCATATGTGGGAAATACATGTGCTTCACAGCCATGTGGTGCCAGTGGAACAGAACTCGAATCATGCGAGATCTCCATCAGTAAACAGACAGTCTGAGTTGCGTTTGATATTCCATTTCATAAAAAAATTGACAACAACAAACAACTCAGAAGGTACGTTTTCTAACTTCTGAAATTCATATTTTTCCGACCACAAGTTGGACCATGCGATTTCTTAAGCAAAATTTTAAAATCAAACAACTCGCATGGTCCGATTTATGTACTCTGAGTTTTTTCAAATTTTTTAATACAAATTGGACCCTCCAAGTTGTGTACTCTGAATTTTTCACTTTTTAAACACAAATCAGAGAGTCTGATTTGTGTACTCTCATAATTTTAAAAAACATAAAAAATTACCATATTAAAGTATATCACTCATTTTGCTTCCATATCAAAATTTTTTAGCCAAAAGTAAGCCTCAAATACATAACAATTTTGTCACAATTAAACACGAAACGACGTAGTTTTTAGGTTGAGGGACTTTTTTGTCTAATTTTCGAAACTACCCTTCCACTCATCAATTCACGTGTGCACCCGTGACGCCAGGTCATCAGAACGGGAGCCACGTCAGACTTTTCTGTTGGGTCTGACGGAGATATTTTGAAGGAGGGACCTGCGTCCAAGTTTTATGAAGGTCGGAGATTTAAAAGTATTTTCAAATGGTTAAAGACAAAAATATCTGCAAGGCAAAAGATCAAAAACTTATTTGTTTTTCTTTTCTCTTTAATTTATAATCTTAATATGTGTACTTAGAGTACAAATTAAATAAATCTATAATTAATATATTAAACCATTCTTTGATTTCGTTATGTCAAGTTTACAATAAATTTAAAAACTAAAATACAATATCTTGAAAAAAAGGTACTAATATAAATCTTGTTTAACAAAATTCTTATACTAATGGTATATAAATCTGTCTTAATAATTATTTGCGATTAGCTTTAAATTTAACTAAATGGCTGGCTACCCTTCGATTTAGAATTAGTTTAGGATAAATTGATTTATATAAAATACAACATCTTATTAAATCAGTTTAATATAAATTAAATTATAATAAAATATTATTTTTTACTAAATTAATTTAATTTAAAACAATTTATATGATAAGAGTAAATCAATTTAGCTGAAAATAATTTACCATAAATATATACTAAATTAGTTTAAATTGGATTAATTTTTATAAAAATAATTTAAAAACAAAAATAAAAACAGGATAATTGAATAATATTAAATATCAAACAATTTAAAATAGTGATTTACCTTAATTAACCAATTACCCATTATAAAGTTTAGAAACACGTGCCCTAATGTGAGTAGTGCTATATTGGAGGTAAGAGTCAAAAGGAGACCAGTGCATTGGTATTAACATGGCAACTGTAAAGTCAGGGTTAATTAAGTAGCCAAGAAAAGCGTAACCTTTCACAAAGAAAAGCGTCACCTAATGGAAAAAAGTAAATTAGAAGATTTAAGAGAAAAAATAATTAAGTTATCAAAATTAATAGATCAAAAATTAATGATTTTAACTAATGTCAACTGTAATGACACCAAATTCTTAAAATCAATACAAAATGATTTTTCTCAAAATCTTTATTTTACTATAAGTTTTATTGAAGGACTTCAAAAACCTGAAAAAACTTATTTTTCACACGGAATTTCTAAAAAATGTTACCATAAAAATGATTCCCCACATCTATATCATATTTTTAACCCACAATTAAATTCTATAGTAGATATGCTTGAAGAAATATTAATATCCATAAAATCTCAAAGAAATAAGGAAAAAGAGAATCCCAAGGAAGAAAAATTTCAAAACATAATTAACATAACAGATTTAAAAGTAAAACCACCACTAAAATTATGAATATTGAAGAAAAATTAGAAGAAGTTACAATGCTTTTTAAATAATTAAAAATGGCTCAAGAAAATAATATTATGGAACATGGTTTTCAAATAGAGGAAGAATTAGTAAATTCTGAAAATATAGAAAATGAAGAACACATTCTAGATTATTCAAGTGACGAAGAACCAGCTATTCCAATACAAGTAAAGAATGAAGCTGGAACATCTAAGGATAATCAATCTCAATTTAAATGGGAAACAGGTTTTGATAATTATGCTTTTAAAAAAGGGTTTATAAATAAAGATTCAAAATATGCAAAAATACCATCAAAATACGTTCCTAAAATCCAGGAAATGGAAGGCGAAAGAATGCTCGATTTAGACTGCAAAAAGAACGAAAAAGAAATTTTCGAAAACTGGTTGAATTCCTTCTTATTAGAAGCCTTTACTAATCCAAAACTTGGTGAATTGTCTGGAAGGGACATTTGGAATTACATAGGATTTCATACTAAAGGAACTATAAGAGATTATATGACATCAATAGAAAACCAAATAATAGAAGAATTAGAAACAAAAACAACAGCTTATGATAAGATATTCTATATAATGATGATTCTATATAAAGAATTTTTTGGAAAAAATATTATAGATCATAGACAAGAAGTCTATAATAAAGAATATCAAGAAGCAAAAAACCATTTAGCTAATATTCAGATATATGATTTATGTAATGTGGAGTCCTATATATGTGAATATAGAATACATTATTACAAATTAAAAGAAGAAGATAAAAATCATTATCTTAGTATGTACATAACAAAACTTCCATATCCTGCTAATGAATTTATAATGGGAAGATTTATAAGAGAAATAAATAGAGGAACAATTGAAAATAATTTTGGTGGAGCAACCTCTGCTATAAAAGAGGAAATAAAAGAACGTTGTATGCAAGAAGCAACTCAAAAAAGATTTGCAAACATAATCAGAATTTGCTGTCAGGATAATGAAGAGATACCTCAAAAATATGGTCTTAATAAAAATCTTCAAAGAAAAAAAAATATCAATTTAGAAGAAGAAAATACTATCCAAACTGGAGAAAAAAGAGATATTTTAGAAAAGAAAATAACAATAAAAACAAAAGACAAAGAAATAACTATTGCCCGAATAAAAAAGAAAATTGTAAATGTTGGTATTGCCAAGAAGAAGGGCACTACGCAAATGAATGCCCGAAAAAGAAGGATAAAAAGGATCTTACTAAACAAATAGAAATTGCTAAGTCTTGTTTCATGGAACCATTAGAAGAATCTGATGATAACTTAGACTATATTTTTGAATATGTCTCAGAAACAGACTCAGAGACTGAGTAATAATGCTACATTTATTACTATAAAAATAACAGAAAAGTTTATAAATGCTTTCATAGATTCTGGGGCAACACAATGCTTTGCTAGTTCAAGTATAAAACTTGATTGGAAAAAATTAAAGAAACCATTAAAAGTTAGAATAGCTGACAAATCAATACATAAAATTGACCAAAAAGCAGAGATGGTTGAATTTTTTATCCAAAATTATAGATTCATTGTTCCATCTATATATATGTTAGATTCTGGAATGGATTTTATCATAGGAAATAACTTTTTAAAGCTATATCATCCATTTATTCAAGAATTAACATATATAGTTTTAAAAGCTCCACACGATTCTTTAATAAATCAAAAATCAAAACGTATAAAAATACCAACTACTACTATAGATAAGATCCTAAAGTTTAAAATATTTTCTATATTAGAAACATGTTATTTAAATCTATACTTTCAGATAAATATTCCAAAAAATAATCTTGGAATAAAGATAGAAGAACTCTTGGATGAAATTTGTGCTGAAAATCCTTTAGATATTAAAAATACAAATAACGAATTAGTAAGCATTAAATTAAAAGATCCCACAAAAGAGATAAATGTTCCAAATAAAATTCCTTATTCCGCGAGAGATAGAGAAGAGTTCTCATTAGAATGTAAAGACCTTTTGGAAAAAGGAATTATAAGATTAAGTAAAAGTCCTCATGCGGCTCCAGCTTTTTACGTTGAAAATAATAATGGAATTAAAAGGGGAAAACGAAGAATGGTAATAAACTATAAGAAAATGAATGAAGCAACTATTGGTGATGCTCATAAACTTCCAAGAAAAGATTCTATTTTAGAAAAAATCAAAGGAGCAACTTGGTTTTCATCTCTTGATGCAAAATCAGGATATTGGCAACTTCGTTTAGACGAAGAAACAAAGAAATTAACTGCTTTTACTTGCCCAACAAAGGAATCAACAAGTGTGTTGCTTTATGAATGGAATGTATTACCATTCGGATTAAAGCAAGCCCCAGGTATTTATCAAAGATTTATGGAAGAAAATCTAAAAGAGTTAAATGAATTTGTTTTAGTATACATTGATGATATACTAATTTTTACAAAACAGGATAAAGAAGATCACCTTCAAAAATTATTAATAGTTTTAGAAAGATGCAAGGAAAAAGGATTAGTTCTTAGTAAAAAGAAAGCAAGAATAGCAAAACAAGAAATAGAGTTCCTTGGATTAATTCTATCTACTCAAGGAAAGCTAAAACTTCAACCAAATGTTCTAGAAAAGGTAAATTTATTTCCTAATAAAATAGAAGATAGAAAACAATTACAAAGATTTTTAGGATGTATAAATTATATTTCTGATCAGGGATTTTTAAAGAATATAACAGAATACACTAAAAGCTTATTTCCAAAAATAAGTACTAAAAAAGTATGGAAATGGGATGAAAAAGATAGCATACAAATTCAAAGAATTAAAGAATTATGTGAAAAACTTCCAGAACTTTATATTCCAGAAGAAAATGACTACTTAATAGTAGAAACAGATGCTTCAGACATAACCTGGTCAGGATGTCTAAAAGCTAAGAAAGCTATAAAAAGGTTGGAACAAGAAAAAGAATCACTAGATTCTAAATATCCCCCAAAGAAATTACTTTGCAGGTATATTTCAGGGACTTTTACTCCAACAGAACAGAGATATACTACTCATGAAAGGGAAACTCTAGCAGCAATTAAATCTCTTAAGAAATGGAAAATTGATTTACTACCCAAAGAATTTACATTAAGGACAGATTCAAGTTATTTAACAGGTTTCATACGATATAATTTGAAAGTTGATTATAATCATGGACGATTGGTAAGATGGCAATTATTTTTGTTACAATATCCAATAAAAATTGAATATATTAAGGGTGACAAAAATGTTATTGCAGATACATTAACAAGAGAATGGAGTTCGTCTACAACGCATTAAATCAAGAAATTCAAAAATACGAACAAGAACTCGAAAAATGCAAGCATTGTCAGCAAATAAGGACACAGATCCAATCCCTCAAGAAGGCCATCGAAGCAATGAAATCAACACAACAACCAAAACCATCAGAGTTCAGCCAGCTAAGCGTGGTGGACAAATCAGGTGAGGAAAAAATTTCAGAAAATAAAACAATTGCTGAAATTATCAAAAAATCCACCCAAGATAAAAAATATTATGTAATTTATAATGGCCCCATGAAAGGAGTATATGATGCCTGGGAAAAAGCAGCACCATTTACACAGCAATCAAGGATAATTCATAAAGGAGGGTTTTTAACACTGGAAGAGGCAAAGGAATCTTTTAGAGAATATGAAGCTCTTCATCCAGAGCAAACCCTAAAAAGAGCAGATAAAGCTCCAATTCAAACCCAGAGAACAGGGATAATAAGAAACATTCCTACAAGGGCTGAAATCAAGGAAAAGAAAAGGGTTTGTAGATCAAATCTCAGAGAAACCCTTAACATAGTCTTGAATTGGACTGCAGAAAAGAGGGCGATCTTGGGATATTATCCTATTGCCAAAGAACAGCTAACAAAGCTGGTTATATTTCCAGAGGCTTCCCCATCTGACACCTATCAGTTTTTCTAGTATGGATTAATTGATACAATCTTAATTTTTAATGATTTGAAAATTATTAGTGAGTTTCCTGCAGGATTTATTGATGCAGTAAAAAGATTTAAAAATATGATTGACAACGTAAATCCAAGGGATATATCCCTAAAATTTACAAACAGTCAACCTATTTTTAATGAAGAAGAAGAATGCTTGGTTCCAGCACATCAAGTGATCTTCATGTCCGTCTTCCCAGGAAATTTTCAACCAATTGATCAAGTTCAAGATTTAACAATCTACAGTCATGAAGGAAGACTAGCCAGCACACTAGCAAGGGTCTTCGAAAGAACTCAAAAGATAACAAGGGAATCTCACACAAGAATCAATTATAAAAGCAGAAATACTTTGCTTGTGTCTAGTAAAAAGAATGAAATTGAAGAAAGAGAGATGAGACTCTTAGTGGAATTTGAATCAGCATTCTACAACTTATCTGGACTCTTAGAAAAACTCCCCAAAGGGATAAAGAGGAATCTCTGCTATTTGATAAAAGACAGAGAAGACCACAAGTGCCAGCTATGTGTCTCAGAGTTATCTGAAGAAAGCAATAATGAAACGGAATCAACCCACATGATAAAGGAAGAAGACAACGCATCTGAAGGTCACATGATGAAAGGAGAAGACAGCACATCTGAAACATCTCTCAACATTATTGCATAATGACGTAAGCGCTTAGGTCATAGAGCACCAACAATGTAGCTGGTGCAAGATAATAAACAATGACGTAAGCAATGACGTCATAAGAAGGGTAAGGATGGGAATTGTCCATCAGACCCAACCATTATAAATAGGTTGCTTAGGCAATTGTAAAAGGTATTAAACAATAGAAAGCAGAAGGCTAAGAGTACTCATATGCTAGGAGAGCAAGGAGGAAGCGGCCGAGGCGATTCTATAGTTTGAAGAAGAATTCCCTTAGGAAAAACCAATTCTAAACTCCCCTCTGGAGTTAGTATCTACAATCTCTCCTCTGGAGATAAAAACATCTTATGTAAAATATTCTAAATAAAGGAAGTTTTTCTCCAGAAAGGTACGCCTTTATCTTAATCTCATAGTTATGAATTATTTAGAAAGTTTAGAATTAACGGAAGAATCTGACTATTATAGATTATCTGCCTTATTAGATAATGAAAAACAGGCTGTTCTAAAAACAGAATTAAATCTCAAGTCAAATGAAAATTTTAATAAACAAAATCTTTTAAAAGAAGTTTTTAATAGAAAAAATATAATATACTATGGAAAAATTCAACTTGAAGCCCCTATAAAGATAAAATCTGCTAATGGAGAACTTGAAATAGCTCTGATAAATGATGAAGAATTGAGTAAACAGATTGAGAAAATTAAGGATCAACAAAAAAGATCTAAAATTGGATGGATTCATATTAGTACTATACAAGTCTTAATCAAATCTACATATATGAAAGGAATTAATTCATCAATAAGCTTAGCAATCTGTGACAAAAGAATTACTGATGACCCAATAGATCAAATAATTGGAATTGTTCATGGAAACTTGGCAAACGTAAATGTTAAATTCAATGCCCATCTTGGATATGCTATACCTTTATCAACTGAAAATCTTGGAAGATCTATAAGTTTGGCTTATAAATTTCACAGAAAGAATCTAATGGAACAAGACGATGAACCATTTTCAATTACATATGCAATAAATTATGCTTTAACAAATAGCCATCATAGTATAATATTTAAAAACAGAGAAAGAATTTATGTCGATGAATTATTTTAGAAAATTGTAAAAACAGAAATACCAAAATATAAAGCTATTGAAAACCCAGTTCTTTTACTAAAAGAACCATCAGGAAAGTTAGTTTTATCGAATTTTCAAATAAGAGAATCCAAAATTAATAGCCCTTTAAGTTTATCTAAGTTAAAGATTAAAGAAGAAAATTCTGAAATAAAAGAATTAACAAAAAAGGTCGAAAAATTAAATGAAACCCTAAACACTAAGTTATGACAATAAATAAAGAGAAAATATATGTAACATGTCAAGACAAGAAACAAGAGCTCTTTGAAAGAGAAAATCGGTTGAATTATTTACAGTTTTCTGAAATAAATCAAAGAGCATTTGAAACTCTAAAAATAATCTATGACAAATTGAAAGGAGAAGTTGAAGAGTTAGAAAAATTAATAGAATCTCTAGAAAATAGTGATGAATCGATGATAGAATTTGCAGAAATTCTAAGATAACTAATGAAGTATACAAAGATTGAAAGACCAGAAAATAAAATAAAAAGAAAAAGGGCGAAAAAATTAAAAAGTAAAATAAAGGAGTATAAAAGAGAATTAAATAATCTTCAATTCGAAATTAATGACCTTATAATAAAAAGGATAGAAATAAGAACAAATATAAACAAGTTGGAGCTAAACTTAAAAAATTTATAAATGCCTGGGACACCATATTATGATTTAAAAGAATTAAAGCTGTTAAAAGAAAAAATGGAAAATGAAATTGAAAAATTAAACAGATATTTAGAAACAGGAGAAAGTGTAGAAATAAAAGAAGTTATTGAGGATTTGAGAAATTATATTAAAGAAAAAGACAAACAGATAAAAGATTTTATATACAATAATCCATGCAAAAAAGAATATTATAAACTAAAACAAGATTGAAAAGTTATGGTCAAAACTTTTTATAAAGCACCTGTACCAATAGAAATTTCGAAAAAGAAATTAAAAGAAAAATCCAAATTAAAAAATTGGTATCAGAGCCAAGTTAACGATTAAGGGTAACACTTTCTCTTTAAGCAACACTTTTAATGATACGCTTTCAGTTACCAAATGTCCACAACTAATTGGTAAACTTCTTTGTAGTCACCATAGGTACAATAAGGTAATAGGTACCATAGAAGGCACCTAATTAAGTACCTAAGTTACATGTAAGAGAAGATTTTGAATATCCAAATACTAATATTTTATCTTAAGAAGTAAGAACATTCATTTTATATATTATTTTTAAATTTAAGCCTAGATGTTATTATAGTGAATTATAGTGTACAGAGCAAAGTTTAAAGATATGCTTATGTGGCAAAATTTAAATCATACATTCTAAAGCCACACTTTTCACTCAAAATCGTAACTCTTCACAAAGAAAAACGTCACCTAATAGAAAAAAGTAAATTAGAAGATTTAAGAGAAGAAATAATTAAGTTATCAAAATTAATAGATCAAAAATTAATGATTTTAATTAATGTTAATTGTAATGATACCGAATTTTTAAAATCAATACAAAATGATTTTTCTCAAAATCTTTATTTTACTATAAGTTTTATTGAAGGACTTCAAAAACCTGAAAAAACTTATTTTTCACACGGAATTTCTAAAAAATGTTAGCATGGAAATGATTCCCCACATCTTTATCATACTTTCAACCCACAATTAAATTCTATAGTAGATATGCTTGAAGAAATATTAGTATCCATAAAATTTCAAAAAGATAAGGAAAAAGAGAATCCCAAAGAAGAAAAATTTCAAAATATAATCAACATAACAGATCTAAAAGTAAAACCACCATTAAAATTATGAATATTGAAGAAAAATTAGAAGAAGTTACAATGCTTTTTAATCAATTAAAATGGCTCAAGAAAATAATATTATGGAACATGGTTTTCAAATAGAAGAAGAATTAGTAAATTCTGAAAATATAGAAAATGAAGAACACATTCTAGATTATTCAAGCGACGACGAACCAGCAATTCCAATACAAGTAAAAAATAAAGCTGGAACATCTAAAGATAATCAATCTCAATTTAAATGGGAAACAGGTTTTGATAATTATGCTTTTAAAAAAGGGTTTATAAATAAAGATTCAAAATATACAAAAATACCATCAAAATACGTTCCTAAAATCCAGGAAATGGAAGGAGAAAGAATGCTTGACTTAGACTGTAAAAAGAATGAAAAAGAAATTTTCGAAAATTGGTTGAATTCCTTTTTATTAGAAGCCTTTACTAATCCAAAACTTAGTGAATTGTCTGGAAGAGATATTTGGAATTACATAGGGTTTCATACTAAAGGAACTATAAGAGATTATATGACATCAATAGAAAACCAACTAATAGAAGAATTAGCAACAAAAACAACAGCTTATGATAAGATATTACATATAATGATGATTCTATATAAAGAATTTTTTGGAAAAAATATTATAGATCATAGACAAGAAGTCTATAATAAAGAATATCAAGAAGCAAAAAACCATTTAGCTAATATTCAGATATATGATCTATGTAATGTGGAGTCTTATATATGTGAATATAGAATACATTATTACAAATTAAAAGAAGAAGATAAAAATCATTATCTTAGTATGTATATAACAAAACTTCCATATCCTGCTAATGAATTTATAATGTGAAGATTTATAAGAGAAATAAATAGAGGGACAATTGAAAATAATTTTGGTAGAGCAACCTCTGCAATAAGAGAGGAAATAAAAGAACGTTGTATGCAAGAAGCGACTCAAAAAAAATTTGCAAATATAATCAGAATTTGCTGTCAGGATAATGAAGAAATACCCCAAAAATATGGTCTTAATAAAAATTTTCAAAAAAAAAAGAAAATATCAATTTAGAAAAAAAATACTATCCAAACTGGAGAAAAAAGAGGTACTTTAGAAAAAGAAATAACAATAAAAACAAAAGACAAAAAAATGACTATTGCCCGAATAAAAAAGAAAATTGCAAGTGTTGGTATTGTCAAGAAGAAGGACACTATGCAAATGAATGTCCGAAAAAGAAGGATAAAAAGGATCTTACTAAACAAATAGAAATTGCTAAGTCATGTTTCATGGAACCATTAGAGGAATCTGATGATAACTTAGACTATATTTTTGAATATGTCTTAGAAACAGACTCAGAAATTGAGTAATAATGCCACATTTAGTACTATAAAAATAACAGAAAAGTTTATAAATGCTTTCATAGATTCTGGAGCGACACAATACTTTGCTAGTTCAAATATAAAACTTGATTGGAAAAAATTAAAGAAACCATTAAGAGTTAGAATAGCTGACAAATCAATACATAAAATTGACCAAAAAGCAGAGATGGCTGAAATTTTTATTCAAAATTATAGGTTCATTGTTCCATCTATATATATGTTAGATTCTGGAATGGATTTTATCATAGGAAATAACTTTTTAAAGCTATATCATCCATTCATTCAAGAATTAACATATATAGTTTTAAAAGCTCCACACGATTCTTCAATAAATCAAAAATCAAAACGTATAAAAATGCCAACTACTACTATAGATAAGATTCTAAAATTTAAAATATTTTCTATATTAGAGACATGTTATTTAAATTTATACTTTCAGATAAATATTCCAAAAAATAATCTTGAAATAAAGATAGAAGAACTTTTGGATGAAATTTGTGCTGAAAATCCTTTAGATATTAAAAATACAAATAACGAATTAGTAAGCATTAAATTAAAAGATCCTACAAAAGAGATAAATGTTCCAAATAAAATTTCTTATTTCGCAAGAGATAGAGAAGAGTTCTCGTTAGAATGTAGAGATCTTTTGGAAAAATGAATTATAAGATTAAGTAAAAGTCCTCATGCGGCTCCTGCCTTTTATGTCGAAAACACTAATGAAATTAAAAGGGAAAAACAAAGAATGGTTATTAACTATAAGAAGATGAATGAAGCAACTATTGGTGATGCTCATAAACTTCCAAGAAAAGATTCTATTTTAGAAAAAATCAAAGGAGCAACTTGGTTTTCATCTCTTGATGCAAAATCAGGATATTGGCAACTTCGTTTATACGAAGAAACAAAGAAATTAACTGCTTTTACTTGTCCAACAAAAGAATCAACAAGTGTGTTGCTCTATGAATGGAATGTATTACCATTCGGATTAAAACAAGCCCCAAGTATTTATCAAAGATTTATAGAAGAAAATCTAAAAGAGTTAAATGAATTTGTTTTAGTGTACATTGATGATATACTAATTTTTACAAAACAGGATAAAGAAGATCATCTTAAAAAATTATTAATAGTTTTAGAAAGATGTAAAGAAAAAGGATTAGTTCTTAGCAAAAAGAAAGCAAGAATAGCAAAACAAGAAATAGAGTTTCTTGGATTAATTCTATCCACCCAAGGAAAGCTAAAACTTCAACCAAATGTTCTAGAAAAGATAAATTTATTTCTTAATAAAATAGTAGATAGAAAACAATTACAAAGATTTTTAGGATGTATAAATTATATTTCTGATCAAGGATTTTTAAAGAATATAACAGAATACACTAAAAGCTTATTTCCAAAAATAAGTACTAAAAAGGAATGGAAATGGGATGAAAAAGATAGTATGCAAATTCAAAGAATTAAAGAATTATGCGAAAAACTTCTAGAACTTTATATTCCAGAAGAAAATGACTATTTAATAGTAGAAACAGATGCTTCAGACATAACCTGGTCAGGTTGTCTAAAAGCTAAGAAAGCTATAAAAAGTTTGGAACAAGAAAAAGAATCACTAGATTCTAAATATTCCCCAAAGGAATTACTTTGCAGGTATATTTCAGGGACTTTTACTCCAACAGAATAGAGATATACCACTCATGAAAAGAAATCTCTAGCAGCAATTAAATCTCTTAAGAAATGGAAAATTGATTTACTACCCAAAAAATTTACATTAAGGACAGATTCAAGTTACCTAACAGGTTTCATACGATATAATTTAAAAGTTGATTATAATCATGGACGATTGGTAAGATGGCAATTATTTTTGTTACAATATCCAATAAAAATTGAATATATTAAGGGTGACAAAAATGTTATTGCAGATACATTAACAAGAGAATGGAGTTCGTCTACAACGCATTAGATCAAGAAATTCAAAAATATGAGTAAGAACTCGAAAAATGCAAGCATTGCCAGCAAATAAGGACACAGATCCAATCCCTCAAGAAGGCCATCGAAGCAATGAAATCAACACAACAAGCAAAACCATCAGAGTTCAGCCAGCTAAGCATGGTGGACAAATCAGGTGAAGAAAAAATTTCAGAAAATAAAACAATTGCTGAAATTATTAAAAAATCTACCCAAGATAAAAAATATTATGTAATTTATAATGGCCCCATGAAAGGAGTATATGATGCCTGGGAAAAAGCAGCACCATTCACACATCAATCAAGGATAATTCATAAAGGAGGATTTTTAACATTGGAAGAAGCAAAGGAATTTTTCAGGGAATATGAAGCTCTCCATCCAGAGCAAACCCTAAAAAGAGCAGATAAAGCTCCAATTCAAACCCAAAGAACAGGGATAATAAGAAACATTCCTACAAGGGCTGAAATCAAGGAAAAGAAAAGGGTCTGTAGATCAAATCTTAGAGAAACCCTTAACATAGTCCTGAATTGGACTGAAGAAAAAAGGGCAATTTTGGGATATTATCCTATTGCCAAAGAACAGCTAACAAAGCTGGTTATATTTCCAGATGCTTCCCCATCTGACACCTATCAGTTTTTCCAGTATGGATTAATTGATACAATTTTAATTTTTAATGATCTAAAAATTATTAGTGAGTTTCCTGCTGGATTCGTTGATGCAGTAAAGAGATTTAAAAATATGATTGACCATGTGAATCCAAGGGATATATCCCTAAAATTTACAAACAGTCAACCTATTTTTAATGAAGAATAAGAATGCTTGGTTCCAACACACCAAGTAATATTCATGTCCGTCTTCCCATGAAATTTTCAACCAATTGATCAGATTCAAGATTTAACAGTTTACAGTCATGAAGGAAGGCTAGCCAGCACATTAGCTAAGGTCTTTGAAAGAACCCAAAAGATAACAAAGGAATCTCACACAAGAATTAATTATAAAAGCAGAAATACTTTGCTCGTGTCTAATAAAATAAATGAAATTGAAGAAAGAGAGATGAAACTCTTGGTGGAATTTGAATCTGCATTCTACAATCTATCCGGACTTTTAGAAAAGCTCCCTGAAGAGATAAAAAGGAATCTCTGCTATTTGATAAAAGATAGAGAAGACCACAAATGCCAGCTGTGTGTCTCAGAAATATCTGAAGAAAGCAATAATGAAATGGGATCCACCCACATGATAAAAGAAGAAGACAGCGCATCCACCCACATGATAAAAAAAAGAAGACAGCGCATCTGAAGAATCTCTCAACATTATTGCATAATGACGTAAGCGCTTAGGTCATAGAGCACCAACAATGTAGTTGGTGCAAGATAATGAACAATGACGTAAGCAATGACGTCATAAGAAGGGTAATGATGGGAATTGTCCATCAGACCCAATCATTATAAATAGATTGCTTAGGCAATTGTAGGGGTATCAGAAAACAGAAAGCAGAAGGCTAAGAGTACTCATATGCTAGGAGAGCAAGGAGGAAGCTGCCGAGGTGATTCTGTAGTCTAACAAAAGAATTCCCTTAGGAAAAATAGTTTTAAACTCCCCTCTAGAGTTAATATCTATAATCTTCCCTCTGAAGATAAAAACATCTTATGTAAAATATACTAAATAAAGGAAGTTTTTCTCCAGAAAGGTACGCCTTTATCTTAATCTCTTAGTTATGAATTATTTAGAAAGCTTAGAATTAACGGAAGAATCTGATTATTATAGATTATCTGCCTTATTAGATAATGAAAAACATGCTGTTCTAAAAACAGAATTAAATCTCAAATCAAATGAAAATTTTAATAAACAAAATCTTTTAAAAGAAGTTTTTAATAGAAAAAATATAACATATTATGGAAAAATTCAACTTGAAGCCCCTATAAAGATAAAATCCGCCAATGAAGAACTTGAAATAGCTTTGATAAATGATGAAGAATTGAGTAAACAGATTGAGAAAATTAAGGATCAACAAAAAAGATCTAAAATTGGATGGATTCATATTAGTACTATACAAGTCTTAATCAAATCTACATATATGAAAGGAATTAATTCATCAATAAGCTTAGCAATCTGTGACAAAAGAATTACTGATGACCCAATAGATCAAATAATTGGAATTGTTCATGGAAACTTGGCAAACGTAAATGTTAAATTCAATGCCCATCTTGGATACGCTATACCTTTATCAACTGAAAATCTTGGAAGATCTATAAGTTTGGCTTATAAATTTCACAGAAAGAATCTAATGGAACAAGATGACGAACCATTTTCAATTACATATGCAATAAATTATGCTTTAACAAATAGCCATCATAGTATAATATTTAAAAACAGAGAAAGAATTTATGTTGATGAATTATTTCAGAAAATTGTAAAAACAGAAATACCAAAATATAAAGCTATTGAAAACCCAGTTCTATTATTAAAAGAACCATCAAGAAAATTAGTTTCATCGAATTTTCAAATAAGAGAATCTAAAATTAATAGCCCTTTAAGTTTATCTAAGTTAAAAATTAAAGAAGAAAATTCTGAAATAAAAGAACTAACAAAAAAGGTCGAAAAATTAAATGAAACCCTAAACACTAAATTATGACAATAAATAAAGAAGAAATATATGTAACTTATCAAGACAAGAAACAAGAGCTCTTTGAAAGAAAAAATCGTTTGAATTATTCTGAAATAAATCAAAGAGCATTTGAAGCCCTAAAAATAATCTATGACAAGTTGAAAAGAGAAGTTGAAGAGCTAGAAAAATTAATAGAATCTCTAGAAAATAGTGATAAATCGATGATAGAGTTTGCAGAAATTTTAAAATAAATAATGAAGCATAAAAAGATTGAAAAACTAGAAAATAAAATAAAAAGAAAAAGGACGAGAAAATTAAAAAGTAAAATAAAGGAGTATAAAAGGGAATTAAATAATCTTCAGATTGAAATTGATGATCTTATAATAAAAAGGATAGACATAAGAATAAATATAAACAAGTTGGAATTAAACTTAAAAAATTTATAAATGCCTGAAAAACCATATTATGACTTAAAAGAATTAAAGCTGTTGAAAGAAAAAATGGAAAATGAAATTGAAAAATTAAACAGATATTTAGAAACAAGAGAAAGTGTAGAAATAAAAGAAGTTATTGAGGATTTGAGAAATTATATTAAAGAAAAATACAAACAGATAAAAGATTTTATATACAATAATCTATGCAAAAAAGAATATTATAAACTAAAACAAGATTGAAAAGTTATAAATCAAAATTATAAATATACATCAAGGACTAGTAATAAATGCAAGAGAAATAGTAGAAATGGTCAATACTTTAGATTATGAATTTGCAAATTATTTAAATAAAGCACCACCAATTGAATCTATACAAATTATAAACTTATTTAAAATAAAATATGAAAAGTTAATAGAAATTTCGAAAAAGTCCACGATAAAAAATTGGTATCAGAGCCAAGTTAACGATTAAGGGTAACACTTTCTCTTTAAGCAACACTTTTAGTGATACGCTTTTATATCAATAAAACAAAAATCTGTAAATCTGTACAGAAATGCATCTTTACAGTAGATGGACCCTTATATAAAATTAAAACTTTTATCTTCTCCTTATAAATATCCATAATATTTAAAAAATTAAATAAATATATATTCAATTTGACCTATAAAGTATGAATATTTTGTTAAGTTGTTGTATCTCTATATCAGATATATTTTAGACACAATACTCTTTTTAATAAGCTTGTTTGCTGTATCTAACGGTGTCTTAATAAAAAATAAAAAACTTTTTTCTAAATACGTTTAAACATACCTAAATATCATCACGTGTCAGCGTGTACAACTTTATTATTAATACGTATTCTTAAAATAAATTTAAAAATAACATATTATTTATTAAAACAAAAAATAATTTTAATATTTTATATAATTAAAAAATTAATTTATATTTTAATATAAATAAAATATTAAAATATCATTAAAATTTATCTAAAACATACTTTATATTTTATATATATTCATGTTCTTATATCTTATCAGATTTTTAAATTCATGTGTACCGTCGACATATTCTTTATTGTATCGTGTCTCACGTGAGTATTCGTATATCTGTCTCATGATGTAACGCCTCTTTTACCTGTTCTGGTTGTTAATATCAATTCATCTTTCAACGATTGCATGTAAAACTTGATCCAAAAGATAAATAAAAAAAAAGTAACGTTTGGGGTAAGTCTCAAAGTTGTTCCTAACATTTCAATCGTTCTGTTTAAATTTCTAACGTTTTAAGATTGACTCAATATTGTCCTGCCGTTAGGGATCCGTTAATAGAATTGACGGCGGGACAAAATTAAGACGATTTTAAAATGTTAGGGACTTAAATAGGACGAAAATATTAGGGACAAAAACAATACATAAAAATAAATTTTAATTTAATTTTATCTTTCAATAATATTAATTTTTACTGTATATAATATTCAATTATTTTTTAATTACATCTAAATAAATTACACTTAATCATATTACTTTCATTTTAAATAAATTTATTTTTTATAATTTTAAAGAATTTTGATACATTAAAGACAAAAGGTATAATTTATATTTTATTGTATATATATTATAGTAAAAAATTGATATTATTGAAGGATAAAATAAAATTTATTTCTATGTATCATTTTTGTCGTCAACGTTTTCATCCTATTTAAGTTCCTAACGTTTTAAAATCGTCTCAATTTTGTCCTGTCGTTAATTCTGTTAACGAATCCCTAACGACAGGACAATATTGAGTCAGTTTTAAAACGTTAGGAA
Organism: Arachis hypogaea; assembly: GCF_003086295.3. Lineage (NCBI taxonomy): Eukaryota > Viridiplantae > Streptophyta > Magnoliopsida > Fabales > Fabaceae > Arachis > Arachis hypogaea. Next base: position 131,664,179 of record NC_092038.1, read on the forward strand.
CTTAAATAGGACGATTGAAACATTAGGGACAACTTTAAAACTTACCCAAAATGTTAGGACAAAAACAATACTTTACTAAAAAAATAAATACATAAATAAATAAATAGAGAGACAAAACAGACTAACAGAGAGTAAATTGAATGAATGTGTTGTTTTATTTATTTATTTATTTGTTAAAAAACATTTTATCTCATAAAATCATTTTGAAATAAATTTTAAACTAATTCCTAAACTTTTAATCAAACCTTGAACTCGTTCCTAATATAAACTTAAAATTGTTTTAAATTTGTCTCTAAATTTAACAACGATCATCACTAAGATATTTTCTGGCAATAAATTAATGACAATGTTAGATGAAAATCACGCTAGACTTATAAATATTGTCGTTTTCTTTCTGGCTTCCAAATACAATTGAAACGACAACGTTTTGAGAGAAATTTAATACGTTAGTGTTACAGTGTCTCTGTCCCTCATGAAGTCTCTTCTTCCTCTCCAATTCACAAAATTTCTGTGCCATAATTCTTATAGCTCTAGGTACCTAATGAAATCTGGTAACACATATCCACCTCCATCACTACTACCATCGAATTTAATATACTTCCTATCAACCTCTTGGCAAGCGTACCATACACCCTTAACTAACACCTCTTGACAAGCAAGCATACATCACATTCTTAACTAAAACTTCTTGGAAAACTTATTCTCTTCTCTAACCAAATTGGCGAGATCTCTAATCGCAAGTTTGTTCCTATTCTCAGAATCTTTTGAAATCAATAGAACCTCGTTAACCCAACCTATTCTTGGAATTTCGAACCTTTGCAATCTTCAGATGTGATCTTGATAAGATAGATGACGATCCGTTTATTGTTGACATTGCTGGGCCGGTCTTGGAGGAAACTTGGCAAAAAAATTGGCGAAGGAGAGAGCGAGAGAGGAGCTTCTGTGGAGGCAAGGTGGCACTTGACGAAGTCAACAATGGCAGTGGCCTGGCATCAGGAACGACGGATAAGATGAGGCGGCTGCAAAAGATGCGTTGAGCATAATAGAAGGAGTTGATGAAGTGAGGGTAGTTAAGGTCGGGCTTGAAGTTGGTAGTGGTGGAGGTGAATGTGGAGAGGAGGTGTATTACGATATTCCACACTAGATCTAAAATATTAACTTGTATTTGGGCACTAAAAAAGAAACGACGACGTTTACATATACAAGTTTATGTCGTTTTCGTTCAACCATGTGTCATCAATTTATTGTCAGAAAATATCAGAGGGACAATGATCGTTGTTAAGTTCAAGGATAAATTTGGGTCAATTTTAAGTTTAATGATAAATTCAAAATTTGATTGCAAATTCAAAAACTATTTTAAGATTTAATTCAATCATTCCTCTTAAAAACTTTATCTATAAAATTAGAAATACATAAATTTAAAATGTTTCATCTTAAAAACTTTGATATCATCTTTTAAAATTATCCTTCTTAGTTATTGATATATGTACGAATATTAAAAAAGAAAAAACCCAAAATTCAAAAACAAAACATAGAGAAGCTAAAGAAAGTTCATTTAGTTAATAATACAATTTTCTATTGAGCATTATTATTGGAAATAAGATGGAGTTATATATAGGTGCATGTATAATAAAAATATTATTTATATATTAATTAAAATTAGTTATTATGTATTTATGTATAAATATATATTATTTAATTTATTTTTAATATATATTTTATATTAATGACTGATTTTAGTAACTAATTTTAATATACATCTAATATAATTATAGATGTATGAAAAAAAAAAAGCAGGATCGAAAACATAATCTATGGTTGCACTTGAAATTTAATTTATGCGGAAATTGTTGCCCATTTATATCTAAACCAATCAATATGCGTCATACTATTCAATACACAACACGTTTGTGTGCGCACTAGTTGATGTTACTTCCACCCCTTTCATTTGCAGGTTCCAAAAAAAAAGAAGGGGGGGGGGGGGGTAACAGTATTAATTAGCTCTCTGCAGTTATAGCCACAATGGATCATGGATGAATATCTTGATGGAAAAGTTTAGGCCAGTAATTTTATTAAATTTTGGTCAATATGTAACCAGCAGGGAAATGTGTGTCATTGGATGAAATTTCACACCAATTTCACACCATTAAATCATCATTGATGGTTATTTGATGACTACCAATCACAAAAGTTGCTGAATCCTTAGCATTGCTCGTCTCTATTAGAATTTGAGTCAACGATAAAAATTTATATGGTTAAGATAATTTGGTACTACTTCTTTACTTCCTAAAAGATATTGGATTTTAGGGTTAATGCCTGGGAAACTTAGTTGAACATGATGTATAATGGTGTGAGAAAGGGTTTGATCATTATAAAGAGGCAAGAGGGGTCAACACTCAACACTCTTAATATAAGATATCTTAATTAATAGAATTAATTCAATTCTAATCAAAACGACAAAAGTGAATGCCTTATCGCTGTAAGCCTAGTCCTTCAATAATTAGTATCATTGTGGTAGGGCAATGCTATTCAAAGAATCAACTATAATACTTCATTCTAAGCAATGCAAGCTACCATTTCTTTTCTATGCATTCTTAACAATTGCGTTGTCCCGATCTGGTTCTCATTGGTTGAATTTTGTTATAATGACTAATGACACGGTACAATTCTGTTATTTATACAAAATTATTATTCGATGTATATATATATATTAAGGGGATGCTTTCGTAAAAACATATAAAACGTTTTTTTAAGACACTTACATACTCCATTATTATTGGATGTATTAATGAATCAGTTATTTTTAAATTTTTTATCGAATTAGAATAAAATTGATTTTTTTATAACAATAATAATAAATCTAATTTTTTTTTTAGAAATTTAATTTTTTTTATTTTTAAGAATTTAAATATTTGCAAAACAAAAAGTCAGAGATATATTTATCGTTTTATCAAAAAATTTAAAGATATTCGATTTAGATTGTGTAATTTGATCGAATCAAATTGGGTGTAATAATTATAATGTAGACAATTAAGCTTATCATTATTGTTATAATAAACTGATTTGTTCTGATTTATTAAAAAATAAATTATTAATCAATTTAATAAAAATGTCCTCCAATAATAACATGACATATATAAATATTTAAAAAAAAAAGATATTTTTAGTATATTTATTAAAGTGGTCCTCATATGTTAAATGAAATGTAAGATTAATTTGATATACAACTTTTATAATGAAGTATCAATCGATGTAGAACTTTACTGTATACACTTCAAGATTTTGTGAAATGTCATTCATCAACGCTTAGTCAGATTAGGGATATTTTGAATGAGATCGATTTATTATGCTAAACATTGCTAACTTAATTAACCTGAATCTCTCACCAAAGCAAATAGTTAATGATTTTGATGATCACCTTAAAATTAAAGTAAAGAATGAAACTTTTAAATTGATAATATTAGAGAGACAAAAGAAATTATCTTATTTAATATTTATTATTAATTTTAATAATAATTAATAAATATTAAATAAGATAAATTTTAACTATTTTTTATTAATTTTTTTTATTATCAAACGAATAAATAGTTAAATTAGTCTCCAAAAAATTACTCATTTTTTAAATTGGTCTCTAAATTTTTTTTATCAAATTCGTTCTTTAAAGATTTTAAATTAGTCATATTAGTCCTTCCGTTACTTTTATTATTAATGACGTCAGAGTTTGTTAATGTGGTACGTTGAGTAATATCACAACACATACCTAGTAATCCTAATTGACTATTAACATTATTAGTTTATGAAATTAAATAAATCAATTCTAAATAGAGGAATTTAAATGCCTCAAGTTCTTTTCTTAATTAAGTTTTAATTTGATATGATTTCATAAATTTATTATATTAATAGTCAATTAAAACTCTTAAATATATATTGTAGTGTCACTTAATATGTCACATTAGTAAATTTTAGTCATATCAATAAAAAAAAAATAAAAAATAAAACTAACATGATTAATTTAAAATTTTTAAAGATAAATTTAATTAAAAATATTAAAGACTAATTTAAAGAATAAATACTTTTTATACATTAATTTGACTATTTACTCAACTTCACTTTAAAATATATCTTTATCCGTTCCTTTAGCCTAATTAATGTAACTCTTACAGATTAAGGCATGAAGGGCTTCCTAGTTAACTATTATCAGCATGTTCGGTGACTTCATAAATCAATTAACTGGAAGCAAATTAAATTAACACTTCCCAGCCCTACTTATTACCAAGGATGTGATGCCAAACCCACCATCATTATGTTTTTCTCATTACTCTCTCTCAAACAAGAGAAATAACCTTTGACATCTAAATCCTCTAATTAATACTTTGTTGACATTGTCAGATTGACTTCACTTCACTGTTTTTTTAATCTTGTCTGATTTCTACACTAGCACTTTAATTCTTATCAGCATATATATATATATATATATATATATATATATATATATATAGTTTCAATTGTGTGTTATGATGGATAAAAATTGGTGTCTAATTATTTAAAAAATTAAATATTTAATATTTAATTTAAAAATATAAAGATTAATAAATTCTAAATATTTAAAATTATTATTAAAAATTAATTAAATAAAAATTAAATACTAAATAAAAAACACTATAAAATTGGCCATAATTTTAAATAAGCGTTTTGAAAATTGTATGTGATTTGGATGGTTCCACCTACTTTGGATGGCAATGTGGCAAATAAACCACACTCCACAAAGGTGGAGATCCCATTAAATTTGTCAACATTTAAATTATTAAAAAGAACAAATATATATAAACGAAAAATGAAATTAAAGAAAGAAAAACATATGAAATTTGAACCGTTTTTCAGATGATCACTGCGATATTAAAAATTGCAAGTTGTGCGCCGCTAATGGAATTGGAAATCTTTCATTAGATTTGAATAAAAGCCAGCAAGTAACATTTTGAGAGCATCTTGTATATTATTATGTTTCATTCACAAAACATACATTGATTATAAGATCACATGTACATTACATCATATAAATTATAGGCTTTAACTACGAGACCTAATTAATATATTATTTCCAAATAAAAAAACATAAATTAAAAGTCCACATCTAAGATAATATGATAAGCTCCAAATTCTATAATCGTCAAATTCAAAAGTTTAGGAACCAGCATTTTTATCAAAATCTGAACAATACTTAATCAATAAAAAAAAAATAAGTAATTTCACGCTATTAGATAAAATCTTACATTATTAAAAATATTAATAATGACTAATTAATGGTTACAAATTACAAAATTTATTGATTTTTTAGCATCTCTTTTGTAGAATTGTATATATCATTTATATTGTATAATTTGTCCTTATATATATATATATATATATATATATATATATATATATATATATATGTAGTTTTTGACCTAATTAATATAGTAATAATAGATATTTTAATTTTTACTCCACTAAAAAGTTTTTTTTATAGAATATAGATGTGTAATGTCTAAGTCTCAATTCAATACTTTTTTACTACTACAACGAATAATAATAACAAATAATTAGAGATTTATTGTGACAAAATCTTTTCCCAATTGGCCATTTCTTTTGTACTCATAATAGGATAGTGTACATGATTGGCCTTTAGAAATTGGGGATATCAATTAATTATGTAACTTATATTCATCACACGAGAAGCAAGATGAAGAAGCATTGAGGATATTAATTAGTTCCACAAATCTAGTGTATTTCGGACCAATAATAATCATTCAATAATATTATATTCTCAAAAATGAGAGAGATGAGAGGCTTTTTCTCAAGGTTGGAGAATCATGATTGTGTGGCTGCAATAATTGGGCCACATGCATTCATCCCATAAATATAAGCTACAATCCCCACCAACCATATTATATAGTTAATTTCTCAGATATATTACACATGCACTAACCTATAAAGCACCCCCACGTAATTATTTGAATCATGAAATTCTATGGACTATATGGAAACTTGTTTAAATAAAACCAATCATGGCTTAGGTTCCTCATCTTAAGTCTTAACCCTTTCATATAGAAGACAAAAACTGAAACATTTTATCTCAGCAGAAAATTCCAAAAATCAGGTACTATTATGGTTAGCTCTCATCCTTTCATCATCAATATATATTATACATTACATGTATAATTCCTTTTCAATGAGTATGAATTCATGTCGTATTCATTTTGGTTAAAGGGGGTTGATACTAGAATAGTTTCAATAAATAAGTGCCGTACCACAAACAAGAAACGGTCCAACCATAATAAATTCTGCCACAACAAAACCATTATAGTAGATAGAACCATTGGTAACCTTATTGAAGCAATTCCGCTACGTTACCAACAGCATTTCTGCCAACTTTTATCAACTCTTGTTTATAATTATATTTAATAGAAGTATTTTGTGGATGTGTCTAATAAAAATATTTTTTTTTATAGTGTGTCTAATAAAAATGTCTTTTTATATATATATATATATATATATATTCTGAATGTGTCTTAATATACATGTGTTTAAAATATAACCATTAAGTTGGTAACCTTATTGAATTAGAATATATATAGCGTTGATGGAATCAAACTAAACCAACAATAATATTTAATATTGAGAAAATGACGAGAGTGCTGCACGAGTGGTGACATTGATATGCAAACATATGACATTTCCGAATTGGCGTGGTTGCAGAAGAAACGCGTGGTTTCGTTTCTTTAATAACACGAAACAAAGTATATATCGGAGGAAGCTAAGGTTTGTAGCCTTATACGTATATGGCTTTGTATTGAGCAATGTGGCAGCATGCAACACATAGATATATCAACCATCCTTTGGTGTATGGTTTCAATTCTCATGGATCTAAATATCTTGATTCATCAAGTGCATGCGTATGCATATATGTGCTCTATTTTGTTGTTCAAAATAGAACACTCTAGAAATTGATTGATGGTGAAACCAAACACAATCTCTTCATTGCTGTTTTAGTGTGGCTTCACTAGTGTCACATGAGTTAAAACTTAAAACATGTGCGCAAAAAACAAAATTAGAAGAAGGACAATTTGAGAATGGGTACTTCAAAAGTTGATTAATTAGAGTGTTGGATTCATGTGTCCTGTGTCAAACACGTGACACTAGATGTTACTGAATCAATATCATACTTCCAGAATTTTTTTGAGGTTAAAAATTGGTTGGCGTGGCAACATTATTCAGACAAGAAAATCTTTTACAGCAGCGTATGGTGGTGCTCTTATTAAGTTATATCAAACATTAATAATTATTTATCAATTTCTATGGCTTTTATTTGTATTACACATCTCAGAAGTCGTAACACATGCAATTTTCAAAAACTATCTTAGAAATTGTGATGTTAAATTATAATCTAATGTGGTAGTTAGGTTGTTATATAACGAGTTTCTCATTATTATCTTATATTATTCATGTACTGTATGAGACCTTTAATCTCTTCCCTCACTAAATAAATTTATATTACACAATACAAAAGATATTTCAATTATTAATTTTTTTATCTTTGTTATTTCTTCCTCCTGCGAGATCCCACACTTCACCAAAGTGTTGAGTGTGTATTCTTTTTCTAAATTAAGCATCTTGAAACTGCAATTGACAAATTCAATGTACATGATGGTGAAAAAATAAAAATAAAAATTAAAGTTGAATTTCGTACCGAGGAAAAAGTGTAGATTATTTGTGGAGCCCAGAATGTTCAAAATGTCTATGGCTTTAGACTAATTAATTCAAATTTAGGTTCTTTTAACTTAAAAGATAACATGATTTTGTGCTGCAATATAATTAATTATCCAAAAAAAAAAACCTAGCCAGTACTGCTTTAATTTTCTCCACTAATGAAGTAATGATTACAAATAAACCTTACCAGCACAGAATTAAGCTTTTCCTTTAAGATTGTGGTTATATCCAAAGAGCATGTGAAAAAGGGTAATCGAGTCACATCAGCAGCAATGGAAATAAAGTTCATGTAATATTCAAAAACAATTCGCCCAATGCACTCTCTCCAAAAGTTTCAAAAATAAATAAATAAATTAGAAATAAAGAAAGATGTAGTAATGTCTAATGTCATTTCCTGCGAAAAAAGAAAAGAAAACTATGCTCCTAGCTGTTAAATAATGACCCTTCAGAGCAACACTTGCAATATAAAGTGAATAATGGACTTTCTCTAATCTTGAAACAAGTCAACCATGTAACAATGAACTGTTTTGTGAAAAATTATCAGCGTTAAAAAAAAATACATATACTATCAACTGTTCATATAATCATATATATTTCATTATTTGTGATTTTAGGAGCTATGACCAAAGTGAAATATATTTTGAATTTCACAACCCTATATTTTATTTTCTTTTTTGTGCAATTCTCTGGTTCAAAGCACTAAGTGGTACAACATTCAAGTGTAAAACAAGTATTGTCCATTTTGACATGTATCTAACAATACATTATAAGAAATTAATATTAGAGCAACGGTAATAGTATTATTCTTACTCCAATTCTACTTCCACATTGGATAATATAAATTAAATAACTTCTAGAGATAACCTACACATTTATTTATTTATTTTTGGAAAAAAAAGGAAGAACAAATTAAAAGCCCAGCCCCTAGTGCCTTATGTATATCTTTGATTTTTAACCAAACTATAAACCCTATGATTGATGAGTATTTAATACTTGATTTTCAAGGAACATAATTAAATAGATGCAGTCATACACCCAGTTGAGGGATCCAAGATACCTTGATATTAACACCCATATAACTGAATAACAAGTGAAAGTATATCTTTACTTAATATTAATATAAGGAGCATATATTAATATTGGGTTCAACCGTTCAATGAATGGGTCCTAACACAGGAATTAAGAAGTGGGCATGAAAGAATGGGCTTCATAAACAGAAGGAAAAACAGTGGAATAATAACAAATCACTTAATATATTTAAGAACAATATGGTGGCTGTAACACACATTCAAATCATCCAAACAAACAGGCTCCTATAACACAATTACAGACTTCATAAATACTAACCTTCAAGGTAAGCTTCATAAGGTATTAGTTAATGACAATATATAACACTAATAAGTAATGAAGAAGAACATATGGTTCATGGAATTAATAAACAAACATAGATGTAGATGACAGCTGAAGCAAGTTTAACCATCAAAACCAGGGCATTCAGTCATTTATACCACACAAATCTCAAATCCAGCATTTAATTATATATGAAATGCAGTCAAAGTAGTCCAAATACCACCTAGCTCCTGCTCCTGGATTTTTCCACAGCCCTGGGAGCTGCATAGTAAAGAAATATTACTTAGTCAAACTTTATAGCACATTAATTGGTGTATAAACCACATTACTAACTGTGTAATATTATCTAAGAGTTAAAATATTGACTGATATTATCAGTGTCATATCCATAGTACTCAACTGCAGTCTGCAGACATAGATCAGTTAACTCTTTCAGACATGTTTTCCTTGTGTTACAATGAAACTCTATCAACTGCAGTGTTAAATTCAGTTTCTTGAAATAGAACTGTGGTCAACTTAGTACTATGTAAAATAAATAAATAAATAACTTAGGCTTGCTAGCTAGAGCTATTTACTGGTGTATATTGACTAGCTGTGTTTTTTCCCAAAATAAAAATAATAAGAGAATAAAAAGAAAACAAAAGACTAGCAGAAGATGTATATTTATCTTTTCTTTTTTTCTAACACTAGTTTGATGATTATTGATTAATCCTCAGAGAACCAAATCATAGCACAAACTACTAATAGTTTCACACTTCAGTGATCATAAGAAAAATTTGTTCTCCAACATATATTATCAATACATTCAAATTAACCATCTAAGTAAATACCACCTATTGGGCTATAATCACTGACTTAGCTTCAGTTGTCTCACTTAAACGCATCAGAATCATAAGGTATTGCACAAAATTAGTCCTTCAATAGGGCTACTGTCACATGCAAGAGAAGCTCACACTCGACCAATTTATATGATAGTTTTACTGATAAGTATAATGACTGTAAGATGAAGCAGAACCAAGAAAACATACCTAAGCCAATGGCATCAGAACCCTTCATGATTTTCAGCCTCTTGCATGTGTCAATGAACATCCTGCAGGATTATCACAGTTAGGAATGCAGGCAAAACATTGCTCAAAAATGTGTTCCAATGGTCTTCTATAGCTGCCACTTTCTCAACACAAACAGCAGTAAAGCATCAAACTTCATGCATGGCTGCATGGGAATGCATAAGAACATTACACATTCCCATAGGAAGCACTCAAAAACAACAGTCAACAGACATACACAAATGAGAAAGATTATGAAGAGACATATAAAGGCTGAGCACAGAATATAAGAGAGACACAACAGAATAAAAGATTGAAAACAATGTCTGGCTTGGCATTGAAGATAGAAGCAAAACAGCAGAAACAAAAATATTTAAGGTGCAGAACAGTAAGCTTCCATATTTAGAAGAAGCCCTGTGCAGTAAAAATGCAGTAATCTGCTCATGAGATGATATCAAAAAGGAGCAAGCATGTTGTAACACAGAGAACTTAAACTAAATTTGCAGGTTGGAATTGCTTGATGATATTGTTGGCGGTATATTTCATATCTCACTGATTCAACTATAATTATGACTCTGCATAATTTCTAAAGCACATTGCCTTATCATCTTAGATCTTAAAAATAGATGCAATCACTGCTACAAGAAAAAAAAAGCATAACGGCGACATACAAAACAAGTTCAGTAGGTTTAGAAAAACTTACTCCCAAGGCACATCTCCTACGAGCATCCAGTCGCCATCTTTGTCTTCATAAGTAAGTACATATTCTGAACCATGCAGGAGATCCTTCAGCTTGCTCTCACTCATCATTTCTCTTCCTGGAGCCCCATGCGAACCACACTGACCTAAAATGGTCAATATGCGTAGCAAATCCATGTCAAAGTTCAACTTCAGAATCAAATATAAAAGTCATCTCAAAATTCATTGAAAGAATCCCTAACAAGAAATAATTTGCTTAAATAATTCAATATTGCAGCAGTTCACCTAAGATAAAACAGCTGAACATCTTCTCAAGGGCAGAAGACAATTCCTGATATGTCGTATAATTCCTCAGATCAACCTTCCTCAGATATGGAGCACCATCCATGCTCACCTTCACGAAGAGCACCGCCGGGCTTGGTTTTCCATCTACTTCATCATTGTTCTTTGAAGTGGTAGCCAACGAGTTTTTCCTAAATGATCTAATAGGAGGCCAACCAACAACCTGTGCCCTGCCAGAGATAAGAAGCAATGAGCACAACAAGAAACCACAGAATAACCACTTTAAGATCTTTGTTCGACTTCTAAACTATGTTGAAAATTAGGGATCCTTCATCTAGCAAGTTACACTTACTTAGAAGCCGGTGAACTGCCGCCGACAGCACCTCCTGTTCCACTGACTGCGCCGGTCTCTCCTTGTAATACCTTGCTTTGTATTTCCTTCTTTGCAGTTGGTTGCAGTCCAGCAGGTCTTGGTGATAGCATCACATTTATTGCTGCAGTACCAGTAAACTTTCCCTGCAACACAGATTGTAGGGAATCAGACTTAGAAACAGCACATAACATTCATTTACCCTCAATAAAATAAGAGTACTTTTACCTCGGGGAATCCATCCATTGCATCAGCAAACCCCCTTTTGTTTCCCGAAACTACAGTCTTTTGAGTTGATGAGCACGGATCTTTCGTAGGGAGCGGGAGCAACGGGAACAGTGGTTTCTCATCAAGCTTTGTTGAGCTCAATGAGAAGATGTCTGGACCCCTTTCAGGAGATTGGGATCCAGGAAGGCCGAGCCTCAACTCGGTGGCCTTCAAATTCAGATTGTCCTTTTTCTCATCAGACATGCCAGGCGCAGCTGAACTGTCTACTGATGAGCAATCGGACAAACCCAAGTAGTTGCGTTCTTTCAAGGAAACCCCTCCATTTTGGGAGAAGCAGTCCAAGGATTGTGGCGAAGATGCAGACGCTACAGTTGAAGCGTTGCTCAGCCCTTCCTCCTTGGTAACCAGCAGGGGCGGAGCCATTAAACTCCAAATTCACAAACTGCCTTACACGAAACCAAAGCAGAACTCACTCAACATTGTGCCATAAGTAATACAAGATCAACAAAAGATGAAAAGAAAATGTGTTCTAAACTTCTATAGGAAACGCATTCTAAAGAATCAATCAATCAGAATTAACAACAAGTCATCTATACTCTATGAACAAAAATATTCCGGGAGCACAGTTATCACAGTAATAGCAGGCAATTTAAACAACATGGATCAAAAGAAATTGCTCAACAGTAAAAGAAAAAATATTTCCGAATAAGGGACACAAGCAAAACAGTATTATGACAACATGCAACCCTCAAATATAAAATAAAAATATTGTGACTCTGTAACCAGTGGCTGAGTGGCAGTTATCATATAGCACTTGCAGTAGCTGAATCAAGGCCCCAAAAATGATAAAGTTAACAAAATACCCAAAGAAAAAGGAAAAACCATGATTATCTCAGCAATATTCATTAGCACCCGATTATGCAATAAATGAATAGGAAAAAATGTTAGAAGAATTGCAGCCAATCGATCACAATAGCATGCCTTCTCCTTCCCCCCACCCTCCATACCAGGTTTAACCTTTCCTTTTGCTCCTTCTTTACTAACCTGTGTGGGATTCTTAGTCATATATACCACTTGAGCTCGGTTTTCTTTCTCCCAATGAAAAATACCCAAAAGAGAAAAATAAAAATAAAAACTAAAAGAAACCAAATTGCAAGGATGAACACGCCACAGCACAACAGATCCACACTTAACCATACCAACCATTTTTCTACTGTGTAATAAAAAAGAAAATCAAAAGGTAAATAGGTATTCCCAAACAGCCCCTCCCCTAACCCAAAAAAAAATGAAAAATAAAAAAATTTTAGAACAGCAAGGGTGCAAAGTTGAGAAATTTAAACTAAAAAAATATTTAAGGAAAAAAAAAAGACCAAAGCATGAGGGGTACATTCCATTTGTAAAAGTGAAACATACAAGGAATAAATCCAGCAGAGTAGAAAGAAGAGCTGAAATAACAATAAAATAATAATAAAGTGCATTTTGAGAGGAAAGAAGAGTGACGGACCTGTGGGTTAATGTCTGGCAGAGATGACAGAGAAGAAGAAGAAGGAAGAAGAAGAAGAGAGATTATTCTCTCAAATTTCTATTTTTCTTATATTCCTGTTGGTTTTGCAGTCCAGAAAGAAAGCCACAAAAATGCAAAAAGAAACTATTAACAGAGTGTTAGTGTTGTTCTGGTGAGTGATTGAAAGGGGGTGAATGAAGAACAGAGCAGAGAGAGAGAGAGAGAGAGGAAGCTCAAGGGCCTTCCATTAAGCACAAAGCAACAAAAGCTTTCAGGTTTTGTGCAGAGAACACATAAACACAAACTCAATAAATGAACCCCTTTTCTCTCCTAACACTGTTACTATTACTGGTATTAGTATTACTGCATCAAATTTAAATTTAAATTTAAATTAAATAAAGCACATCAGAAAGAGGGCAAAACTGATAATATCATAAAGAAAAAATAGATTAAAAAAATTATTTAGATTAAAAAAAATTATAATAAAAAAAATTATATTAATATTTTTGTATTTTTTATTTTTTTAATTAATCAGAAGATGAATTAGTGAATTATACTTATTTACATATTTTTTTATTTTCATCTTATTTTTTAGAAGAAAATATTTTGGTGGTTCTCATATTATTTTTTTATTTCATTTTTTATCTAAATAACAAAAAAAATTATTTTTATTTTTATTTTTATTTCTTTTATACTATCTTGATCCAAACAAAGTGTAAATTATGCTACATTGGTGAATCTAATTCTTACATGTTTATTAAGCGGTTAAAAACGTATAATTCTCTCTTTTGTGTAGAAAAAAGTATATTTTTTTTAATTTTTCATTGACTAATGTATTATTGTATGCTGAGATTTGAATTTAGATTTTCAACCATTACTTAAATAGATTAATAAATTAATCATTAAAGTATTAGATCAACCGAAATATATTAGAATTATTTTACTTATAGATTATGGCAAGGACACATGTTAAAAAATAAAAACAATTAAAATTTAAATGTTTATCAAAATCTAAAATTGTGATATTTTTAACATAATAATATTCTATAATTAATAAAATTTAATATTTTTAATAAATATTTAATCAATATCTTTTGAAAATAAATTTAATAATATAAAGATAAAATATTATAAAAAATATTAACTAATATTAATAAAATTATTGTTCCCTAACATTTTTTTAATATACTAAATACATTAAAAGTTTTAAAAGTCATTATTTCTCCCTAGCTACATACATAATTTCCTTACCTTATTATACGAACCGGCTTATGAATTCATGATAAATTAATAAAAATTTATCGGTTTTGAAATTTATTATTTATTATATATTATTAATTTTATAATTAAAATATATTATATGTCATTCTTTATTGTAATTGAAATTAAATATTTTTTTAAATTAAAGAATTTTCTCTTTTTCTCTCTCCTTATTTCATTTATTCTATTTCTCTTATATATCATGATCAATGACTAATTATAATTTTGATAAATGAAGATATGACATTCTCTAATTTCAATTAAAATTAAAATTAAAATATAATTATATTATATTACTAATTTAACAACCAAAATTTGTTACACGACATTTTCTATTAAAAATTAAAATAAAATTTTTATTTAATTCCAAATTTGTTCCCCTTATTTTTCTAATCTATATTTTTATTTCTCTTCTTTCAAATATTTATTACATATAATTTGAAGAAAATACTAATATTGTGATTAATAATAATTAGAATCAAGAATTAATTGTTTTAAAAAAATTAATTTTGAGTTAATTTTATAACTATCAATATAAATTTTTTTATACTAATGTTTGATTATATTTTTATATAAGAAAAAAATATTATTTATAAATAATAAATATAAAAATTAATTATTTTTATTTGTACAACAGATTTAATATCTAATCAAATATTGAAATATACACATTAAATTTTTTAAGTTTTAGATAATAAATGTTAAAACTAATTATTAATAAAAAATTAAAGTCTTTTACATGAAAATAATAACCAAAAAAATTATTATTTTATTTTTTTATCTTCAAGAGATTTTAGTCTTTTCAGTTGATGGAAACTTTAGTTCCCTATAACCTTTTATAAAAATAATTTGATTCTATAAATATTGTGTTATAATTTATAATATCGACATAATTTTAAATTATTTATATTCTTGTATTGTTATTACGAACAAAAATATTAATAATTCTCTATTTTTAAATATCAACATAAATTAAGAAATAACTAAAATATATTACGATTACCGAAGAAAACTTCATGTCCTAAGCTATTCAAGCTGTGATGTTGATGGACAGAAGGGACTGAGAGAGGAAAAAAAATAAGTTGTTCTCATTTTGAAAAGAATGAAAAATCCCTTAAAAGATATTTGAGTTATAACCCCTTATATACTATGTACTCCTTATGTACTCCTACTATATAAAAAAATACAAATAAAAAAAATAATCTAGGTAACACCCTTCCGCAAGCTAGAATTGTATAAATCTAACAATCCTAGCTTGGAAACATTAGTAGAGAAGGGACCCGGTGGTAGAGCTTTGGTAAGAAAATCAGCAAGTTGGTCTTGGGACCGAACCGGCATAAGATGAATGAGACCAGACAGATGTTTTTCACGAACAATGTGGCAGTCTACTTCAATGTGTTTGGTTCTTTCATGGAAGATGGGATTGTTGGCAATATGAATAGCTGACTGGTTGTCACAGAATAGGGTGATAGATTTTTGAAGCGGCAAACCAAGAAAATCCATTAAGAAAGACAACCAGCTAGCTTCACAAGTGGCAGCTGCAAGAGATCTATATTCAGCTTCTGCAGAGGACTTGGCAACAGTGGTTTGTTTCTTACTCTTCCAACTGACAAGAGAGCTTCCAAGCATGAAGCAATAACCAGAAACAGAGCGACGAGTATCGGCACAGGTAGCCCAGTCAGCATCGGTAAATCCGGTGAGATGCATATCAGAAGTAGAGGAGAAGAATAAACCAGTTGCAGGTCTACCTTTTAAGTATCGGAGCACACGGAAAGCAGCCTGCAGGTGAGAGGTGGTTGCACAGTCCAAAAACTGACTCAAACGCCCCACAGCATAGGAGATATCAGGTCTAGTGTTTGTGAGGTAAAGGAGTCGGCCAATGAGTTGTCTGTAAGTAGTGTTGTCTGTTAAAATGGTACCCGACTCCTTCGAGAGTTTCTGACTATAATCAAATGGAGTGGAGAGAGGCTTGCAATCCAGATAACCAAAATACTTGAGAAGGTCCATGGCATACTTCCGTTGATAAATGTGAATTCCCGAGTTGGAGCGTGCGACTTCCATTCCCAAGAAGTACTTGAGATCACCAAGGTCTTTTATTTTAAACTTGTCATCTAAAATCTGCTTGATGGAATTGATTTCACCAATGTTATCACCGGTTAAAACCAAATCATCCACATATACTAGGATGGCAGTGAAGCCTTCAGAAGATTTCTTGATGAAGAGAGAATGATCATCAAAAAACTGCTTATAACCAGCATCAACAAGAGTCTGAGTGAGCTTAATATTCCATTGCCTGCTAGCTTGCTTAAGTCCATATAGAGACTTTTGTAATTTGCAGACCAAACCTGGTTGTGACACATCCAAACCGGGTGGTATCCGCATGTAAACTTCCTTGTCCAAATCTCCATGAAGGAAGGCAGTGTTGACGTCCAGCTGTTTCAAATGCCATTTCTTTGCCGCTGCCAATGCCAATATTACTCGTAGAGTAGTCATTTTGACAACTGGACTAAATGTATCACCATAATCCACTCCTTGCACTTGAGTGAATCCTTTTGCAACTAGCCTGGCTTTGTGCCTTTCTATGGTGCCATCGGGATTGAATTTCACCCGAAAAATCCATTTGCAACCCACAGCCTTCTTGCCTTTTGGAAGTTCAGCGAGACACCAAGTTCTATTCTGATCCAGAGCTGCTAATTCAGCTTGTATTGTCTTTCTCCAGCATTCATGTGCAGCCGCTTCCTCATAGGTGCTAGGTTCTGAATTTGAGGTGATAGCTAGAGAAAGAGACTTATATTCTTGGTTTAGTTTATCATATGATAAATATTGTGAGATAGGATATAAAGTGTTAGAGTTGGCAAAGTTGCTAGGATGCGTTGTGTGGGTTATCATACAATGGTAGTCCTTCAAATAAGCAGGCGATCTCTTGACCCTTTCAGATTTTCTAGTGATGCAGTCATGCGGGATGATGTAGTTGTGATGCAGGTGCAGTGTTGGTGTGTGGGGTGCTAGTGGGTGCAATGGTATGTGAGGAAATAGGTGAATGCATTGAGCTTGAGAGATCTACAGTTGAATCTGTGAGTGTGGTATGTGTAGGTGATGGCAAATGATGTGTGGATGGTGTATCATATTGAAAAATGTCAATGCATTGTGGAAGAAGAGTGGGTGTCATAGTTTCAGTGCTTGTGGAATGTGAAAATGGAAAATGAGTTTCATAGAAAGTTACATTTCTAGATATGAAAATTTCTTTTGACTTCAAATTAATAAGTCGAAAACCCTTTGTTCCAAATTTGAAACCGAGAAATGCTGCTTTTCTAGCTCTTGGGTCCAATTTTGTTCTTGAATTTGTTAACGTGGAGGCATATGCAAGAGAACCAAATACTCTTAAATCTGAAAGATTGGGTAATGTACCATACAAAACCTTATAAGGACTGACATTATCCAATTTAATACTGGGCAGCCTATTAATTAGGTGAATAGCGTGAGCAACTGCGTATTGCCAAAAACAAAGTGGAATTCCTGATTGAAATAACAGTGCTCGAGCAACACCTAAAATGTGCTGGTGTTTTCTCTCTACAATTCCATTTTGCTCTGGTGTTTCTACACAAGAAGTTTGGTGTAGAATGCCAGTTGATGCAAAATAGGACTTTAGAGTGAATTCTGGTCCATTGTCAGTTCTTATACACTTAACTTGTTTTTCAAATTGTACTTTGACAAAATTTACAAAGTTAATAACCAATTGTGATGCCTCAGATTTTGTTTTCATAAAAAAAGTCCAAGTAAATCTACTCTTGCCATCCACCACAGTCAAAAAATATCTATGTCCTTCATTGGAAGGGACAGAAATGGGACCCCAGATATCCATATGAACTAAATCAAAACAATTCTTTATTTCAGTTGTGCTAAGATCAAAAGATAGCTTCTTTTGTTTTGCAAAATGACATGAGTCACAAGGAAATGTTGAAGCAGTGCAATCTATAAAAGGATAATCTTTTTTCATTAAAATTAGTCTATGCATAGGTATATGTCCTAATCTAAGATGCCAAATTTTGTTATGCTCAGTTTGTGAAGATGCTATGTTATGAGTAGTGGTAGAAGCTGCTGCCAATGAAGCTTGCTTTATTGAAGGGGATTGAAGGTGAAAGCATTCTATTTCTCTACTCATTGTATATAGCCCATCTCCGCACTTAGCAATGCCAATCATCTTTGATGTGGATTGATCCTGTATCTCACAACACTTATCATTGATTAACATTTGACAATGTAAATTTGAGGTTAATTTTGACACAGAAATCAATTTGAAATCAAAGGAGGGAATGTACAAAACATTTTTGAGAAAAAAAATTTTAGAAAATATGATTGTGCCAACAATGGTGCTCACAGTTTTGGTTCCATTTGGCAATATCACATTTATTGGAGCAATATTTTGAAAACTTGCAAAATCTTTTAAGTCAAAAGTCACATGATCTGTCGCACCAGAGTCAATGACCCATAGTGCAGATTTTGGAGTTATAATACTCATAATTCTTGTATTAAATTGTAATACAATGATTTTACCTGGAGTGGAGGTCTGAATAGAATTAACCTGATTTGCATTATGAGGTTGTTGCTGCACACTTTTGCCTTTGATCAGCTCCAACAAGGCAAATTTTTGTTCTGGAGTGAATTCAGAGCTTGACATTCCAATGTTCTCTTGGAGGCAATTGAGCTAGGGGTGTTTATCATTGAGTACATTAGCAATTGTGGTGGGATGTTGCTGCCGCTGCTGGAAATGGGAGGGGTACCCATGTTTCTTATAGCACACATCTTCTATGTGGCCAAGTTTGTTGCAATAAGAACATACTATCTTAACTCCACGCCCTCTACCACCTTGACTTGATCTCCCTCGCCCTCTTCCTCTGCCTTTATTAGATGAGGAATTGAGCACTTGTGATGTAGTTGTATTTTGAGTGGAATTGAACAAAATTTTATTGTTGTCCATGTTGGTCAACTGTCTCTCTTGCTGTGTTAGCATAGAAAATACTGTGTTTAGGTCTGGTAGGGGTGACATGAGCATGATTTGTGATCTGACGGTAGAGTATTGTTCGTTCAATCCTCTCAAAAGTCTGACTACTTGATCTTCATCTCTGTATTCTCTTATTTTTGATAGTCCGCAAGAGCATGACTCTGCACATCCGACACAGTTTGGAATGGATCTGAAATTGTTGAGCTCCTCCCAGATCTGTTTGAGCCTTGTGTAATAATCAGTGATGGTCAGATCACCTTGCTTGATGGCAAAAAGTTTCTCCTGGAGTTCTGCAATTCTGAACCTGTCCCCTTGGTAGTACTTGTGCTTAAGTTCCTCCCACAAATCAACAGCAACATTGTTCCACATAACACTATCACGAATTCCAGGACTTAATGAAAGATTGATCCAAGAAACAATCAAATTGTTGCATCCTTCCCATGCCTCAGATTCAACATTATTATTCTCAGGTTTTCTTATGGTACCATCAATAAATTTCAATTTGTTCTTCGAACTCAGTGCTCTAATCATAGCATGACTCCAACTACCATAATTGTTAGGTGTTAACACGATTGAAATAATCGGTGTACCTGTATTTTCTCCCGGATGGATAAAATAAGGGCTTGATTGATCTTGAATTCGACTTGTGTTGTTCTTCGAAATCTGAGACTGAAGAGTAGTGAGTTGATGGAGGAGATTGGCTAGTGCGTTTACATCCATCTGTACTGCGTTGCTCTGATTGTCAGCCATTGTTGAGAAATCAATGAATCACAGAATAATGGGGATCCAGATCTTCTTCCTTTTAACTCGTTGATCGGAACAGCTATGTTCAAACAAGAAAGAATCTTGTGAAATAGCCTCTCATCAAACTCTATTGGGTGAGTCTAAAGGAAGAGGTAAGAAAAGGGAAAAGAAAATTTCGAAAGAAAAATTAGGAAAAGAAAGAAAATGGCAAAATTGGCAACTAGATTCACAGCTTGATTGCTTTCCACGCTCACCGCACCATGAGAAAACTTCATGCCCTAAGCTATTCAAGCTGTGATGTTGATGGCTAGAAGGGACTGAGAGAGGAAAAATAATAAGTTGTTCTCATTTTGAAAAGAATGAAAAATCCCTTAAAAAATATTTGAGTTATAACCCCTTATATACTATGTACTCCTTATGTACTCCTACTATATAAAAAAATACAAATAAAAAAAATAATCTAGGTAACAAACATAAAGTTGTTTTATAAAATTATCTTTAATTATTCTTAATTTATTTTCTCTTCTATTATTATCGTATTAATAACTCCTTTATACACTTATTCAATACAATAAGAGTATGATTGAAGGGGGCAAAAAAAGGTAATGCATTCCCAAACTTGAAATAGTCACTTACTC
Source organism: Arachis hypogaea (assembly GCF_003086295.3). Classification (NCBI taxonomy): domain Eukaryota; kingdom Viridiplantae; phylum Streptophyta; class Magnoliopsida; order Fabales; family Fabaceae; genus Arachis; species Arachis hypogaea. The sequence continues at coordinate 131,685,048 of NC_092038.1, forward strand.
TCGTGAAAAAATAAAATTTAAAAGATATTCAGTTATTTAATAACAGGAATTTTAGAGGATGAATAAATAATTTTTTGTCAAAAGTTCCTTAATAATTTAATTTAATATACTAAAATTTTGACTTTCTATCGGTTTTTGCACACCAACATACATATACTAATCAATATAATCATTATTATTAAACCACTCTTCCACCTTAACCCATGATAACAATAAAGACGTCTCACGACCCACAAATTCAACCCAACAGAATACACAAATTAAATTATAATTTAGTCTTTATCTTATCTTATAGTTATCTTTATCTTTATCTCTATCTTATCTTTATCTACTTTTATCTTTCATAGGTCAATACTCTATATATACTTAGTTTTACCTTCATAGTTTACAATTTTCATTCAATAATCAATAAAATTTCTTCATCTTTTTCTTTCACAATTTTCTTATTTTGCTATTCTTTCACAATTTTATTATGGTATCAGAGCTCCTCTTGAGCTCTGCTGACATCCATGGATCAAGGAGAAAGGGCACACCAGCAACTTCATTCAGAGTCTCTTTTGGACCTTTCGTCAGTCCAACACTTTTCTTTCATGGCACTTCCTTTCAATGAAGAAGCTCGTCCTTCAAACCAACTTGAGTTTCTGCCAAGTCCAACTACTCATTATCTTTGTTCTTTCAATACCTTTTCTACTGTTAACAATTCTTCAAATCGAGATTCATTCTTGAATACTTGGATCATTGATTCTGGTGCCACAGATCACATTGCATCAAATTTGTCTTGGTTTATTTCTTACACATAAATTTCTCCTATTATTGTTCATTTACCAAATGGTTCTCGAACTACTGTTTCTTATAGGCATCGTGCAATTTTCACCATCCTTGGTTCTTCATGATGTTCTTTATTTACCTCATTTCAACTTTAATATTATTTCTGTTTCAAAAATTACTTCAGCACTCATATGTGAACTCACTTTTTCATCTTCTTCTTGCACTCTACAGAGCAACAATTTGGGGACAATTGATTTGGCCAGAATGAGAGAGGGATTATATGTCTTTGAACCCAATTTTGGTAAAAATTCATCCACTACACACTCCATAAATTCTATCCAATCTCCACCCATTACACCTTCCAATATATGGCATTTTCGTTTAGGACACCTTTCCGGGCAAAGGCTTAATCATTTACATAAACAATTTCCTTTTATCTCTATGCATCATGACGAAGCTTGTGATATTTGTCATCTTTCTAAACAAATGAAACTTTCATTTTCTCAAAGTTTTAACAAAGCCAATGCAAGTTTTGATTTATTACACTTTGATATTTGGGGTCCGTTTCGACAAAATTCTATTCATAATCATAAATATTTTTTTACTATTGTTGATGATTTTAGCCGTTTTATATGGGTTACTTTATTAAAATCAAAAGGAGAAGTACAAAATCAAATAAAAAATTTTATTACTTTAATTGAAACACAATTCAACTCCAAAGTCAAAACTATTCGTTCCGATAATGGACCAGAATTTATTTTACCTGATTTTTATGCTTCAAAGGGCATCATTCATCAACGTAGTTGTGTTGAAACTCCTCAACAAAATGGAAGGGTAGAACGCAAGCATCAACATATTTTGAATATAGCTCGTGCTCTTATGTTTCAATCTAATTTACCATCATCTTTTTGGTCTTATGCTGTTAGACATGCTGTTTATTTACTTAATAGAGTTCTATCATCCGCAATTAATTTTAAAACACCATTTGAGATTTTATTCAATCATCCACCAAATTATCATGACATTAAAGTTTTTGGATGTTTATGTTTTGTTTCTACCTAAATGGCAAATAGATCAAAATTTGATCCAAGAGCCAAAAAGGCTGTATTTATTGGCTTTCAATCTGGTTTTAAAGGGTATATTGTTTATGTTTTAGAAGATAAAAGAATTGAGATTTCTAGAAACGTGATTTTTTATGAAAAGATCTTGCCCTTAGTCACAAAAAATGTCCAATTCCAGACACTCAGCCCAACATTGCCAAACACACCTTCTCAAAAACAAGATTTAGTTAGTCTTCCAGTTGAACCCTCACCTATACCCATTGACCCAACTCCACCTAGTTCTTTATTTTCTCCAACAACCTCTCCTTCTTCCTCACTATCGTTTCCTAACCAAGTTGAACCCATGACCACCGAATCACTTTCAACACTAGACACCAGTCCACCATCACCTTCTCATCCCCCGTCACCTTCTTCACCACCTGAGCAACCCCATCCTCGTCATTTTGACCGGCCTCACCGACCTCCAGCATATCTCTCTGATTACTTGTGTAATTCCTCTCTCATCTCTACAAATCAATCTCCCTCAAAGTGCAAGTACCCTTTATCTTCAGTTATGTCTTTTTCTTCTCTTTCATCTTCACATAAAAGGTTTCTTTTATCTCTACATTCTGACGTTGAGCCAAAGTCTTTTAAGGACGCCAATCAACACTCTAATTGGCGTAGTGCTATGAAAGATGAGTTGGATGCTCTTGAGCTGAACAAAACTTGGCGTCTTGTTGATTGCCCTGCAGGGGTTAAGCCGGTTGGATGTAAATGGGTCTATCGCATCAAACGCAAGCCTGACGGTTCAGTTGATCGATATAAAGCACGCCTTGTGGCTAAAGGGTTCACTCAAACTGAAGGTGTTGATTTCTTGTAAACTTTCTCCCCTGTTGTCAAGCCTGCCACTATCAGATTAGTTTTGGCATTGGCCTCTATGAAGCATTGGCCTATACATCAGTTGGATGTCAATAATGCTTTCTTACATGGGGATCTTTCTGAGGATGTTTATATGACTCTGCCACCCGAATTTATATCTCCTCAACCGAATCAATGCTGTAAGCTACTAAAGTCACTGTATGGTTTACGACAATCTAGTTGTATGTGGTATGACAAACTTTCTCATCTTTTGCTATCTCATGGATATTAGCAGACCTCATCTGATTATAGTTTATTTGTCAAATTCATTGGTGATCAAATTTCTATCCTTTTAGTCTATGTTGACGACATTGTTCTCACTGGTAATTCCATTTCTGAACTTGCTGCCATTAAGTCTATTTTACACCAACACTTTCGAATTAAAGACTTGGGCCCATTAAAATATTTTTTGGGTATTGAAGTTGCTCAATTAGAGAAGGGAATTTGCTTATCTCAGAGAAAATATTGTCTTGATCTTTTAGAGGATTCTGGTTTATTAGGTGCTAAACCTGCCTCTGTTCCAATGGATAGTACCACAAGACTATATCAAGACAAAAGTCCCCTGCTATCCGACCCTTTTGTATATCGTCGTTTGGTTGGCCGTCTTATCTATCTCACCACTACTCGACCGGACATTATGTATGCCACTCAACAATTAAGTCAATTCATGGCATCTCCTACTGAATCTCATCTTCAAGCTGCCAAGCATGTGTTACGATATCTGAAAACTAGTCCCGGCAAAGGACTTTTCTTTCCAAGGGAATCAGAAATTCAGCTTCTCGGCTTCAGCGACTCTGATTGGGCCGGATGTCCTGACACTCGGCGATCTTTAATAGGTTATTGTTTCTTCTTAGGCAGTTCTTTAGTCTCTTGGAAGACCAAGAAACAAACCACCGTTGCCCGCTCTTCCACGGAAGCAGAATATCGTGCACTTGCCAACACAACTTGTGAACTTCAATGGATACTAAATGTGCTACAATTTTTACGCATCTCTCCTATCCGCCCACCAGTTTTATATTGTGATAATCAGAGTGCTCTTCATATTGCTGCTAACCCGGTTTTTCATGAACGGACCAAACATTTAGAGGTTGATTGCCACTTGGTTCGACAAAAAGCTCAAGCTGGAGTGATGAAACTTCTCCCAATTCCTTCTTCTGGCCAACTAGCTGACATCTTCACCAAGCCTTTGTCTCCTCAACCCTTCCATCTTAATCTGAATAAGCTTAGTGTTCTCGACATCTTTCATCCTCCAGCTTGCGGGGGCATATTAAACCACTCTTCCTCCTTAGCCCATGATAACAATAAAGACGTCTCACGGCCCACAAATTCAACCCAACAGAATACACAAATTAAATTATAATTTAGTCTTTATCTTATCTTATAGTTATCTTTATCTTTATCTCTATCTTATCTTTATCTACTTTTATCTTTTATAGGCCAATACTCTATATATACTTAGTTTTACCTTCATAGTTTATAATTTTCATTCAACAATCAATAAAATTTCTTCATCTTTTTCTTTCACAATTTTCTTATTTTGCTATTCTTTCACAATTTTATTAATTATTACTTATAAATCTACACAAACAAATTGATAGATAATGTATACACATAAATATTTGTATTTTACACTGTTATGAATGTTGATTATATGTCAAGGAAGAAAACACCTAAGTTTTTTTTTTCTCAAAGATAAAATATTATTTTATTATTATAAAATAATAATGTTTCGTAAAAAAGTATAAAAAAAAGTTAGGTATTTTCAATTATTATCAAATGTAATTGGAAGATAAATAGTTTAAGAAAGAGTAAAGTAAGAATAAAGAGAAATTGTTAGCATTCATCAGGTATGACTATTGAGTTTACGCATTAGACTGTTGGCTTCTTGCACTATTTCCGGCGCTGGCTTATTAGCTTCTCAAAGACACATCTATTCCTCACTTTCCAAATGTTCCAACACAGCGCCGCGATGAAGAGAATCTTTTGTCTACCTTCGATTTGAGCCGCTGTCCAAGATAAGGCTCGTTGCCACCAATTGATGAAGGTCTTCTCTTCTCTCTGCCATAAGTCAGTGATTATTAAGCTTAAACTCCAGATTATTAAGACAGAGGGCATTGGAACAAGGTATGAAAAATTGATTCATCTTTCAGCATGCATCTTGGGCAACTAGCGGGGGTAGATACAAACCGGTTATGAATTTGTTGCAAAACCGGAAGCTTTTCATGAAGACTCTTTCATACAAAAATCTTAATTTTATGAGGTAATTTCAATTCCCAAATGCTATTCCATACTCTGTTGTTTTGTATGTTTTGAGGCATCAATGAAATAGGAAAATGAAAGAATCCATAAGCAACTTTGTATCCTGACCCAACTTCGTATATACCAAATTTTGTCCAGTACCAATTAACTTCATCCACTTTCTCTGTTAGTTTGATGGAAAAAATTTTATTGCATATATCAACTGGAAGACTCAATCAGGTTTCTGTTCCAACTTCTATCAGAATTTAGTAATACAATAACATAATATACTTGCAGATTTGGTGGGATTGTCATTGCAGCTTGAAGGACATTAAAGGACAATGGTAGTGAGAGCTAAGAATCATGAAAGATACGGACATTAGCACCAGAACCTATTTTCCATAACAAGTCTTTTTCAATCACCTTGCGATCTTTAAGAATACTTCTCCAGCCCCACAACGGTATGTTTTCTATCTCTGCATCTGCATATAAGAAAACACCTAAGTTGGGAGCTAACATTTTTAGTATTAAAAAAAAAGTTAGTTAATATTAGTTAAAAAAAAAGAAGAACCAATAATTAAAAAAAAAGGCTAATTATTTGGGGAATGGCCTCAGGAAAATAGAAGTAAATATCTTGTGGCTCAAAAGGTGCCAGAGGTAAAGTCAACTCTTATAAATTCTGTTGTGTCGTTGTGTGAGATCAAAGGGGACAAGGGAGAAGAAAATAAAGAAATCTGTGAGCAGATGAATAATGAGACAAACAGAGAATTGTGAAAACGAACTTTATTGAATTTGAGCTAAGAACTACAATGGCAAATTCTCCCTATACTTCTCCAATTATTACAAAATTATACCGTGTTCACCCAAAATAACAACTATTCTAACTGAGAGAACACCCTAACTATCTAGCTACTGAGTTAGCATAAATAACTAACTACATATTTGAAATAGAAACTCAATAAACTTACTTATCAGAGTTAGCAAAGTAATATAATTAACTTAATTTAAAAATGCTATTTGTATACCAAAGTTAGCTATTAAAATCAGCCATCAATGTATTTGTGTATATATATATATATAGTTTAATTTATTTTTAAAATGTATTTATATTTCAGCATATATTTTATACTGATGACTGACTTTAATAGCTAATTTTAATATACACGTAGCATAACTCAACTTAATTTATTGCATAAACCTCATGTGTTACATTCTCCACCATACTTTGTTTTGACGTGCACTTTTTCACGGTCAAACTATTATATATAGCTGATACGTAATTTTAGAAATATAATCATTAATGTATTTTTTTTATTATGTTAAATTTTTTTAGAAAAAATAATTTTATCACGTAGTATAAGAATTTTTATGAATAACACAAATATTGAAACAAAAAATTCTGATTTATGAGTAACCTATTTGTTTCAAACATTTACGTTCTTGTATAAAAACAATATAGATAATCTACTGAAGTTACAAAATTAGGAAGCAAAGTTGGCATGGATGCATGGTTGTGATTGAAAAGCAGATATTGTGAATGAGAGACAAAATTAAAGAAAAGAGAAGTAAATATGTTGTCGTTATTAGCAAGTGCTATAAATGATGAGCAGAGTCTGGCCTATATTTTAATTTTGTCTTTTGTTTCATCAATTAAATTTAAATATGGTGTGTTCTATAGCGTTTAAATTTTTACTCATATAATTCAAAAATAAAAAAATGAGTCCCACTTGTGTTTATCTTTATTTTTTGACAAATTAGGACACAATTTTCATAAACACCAAAAATTCTCCTTTAAATATACATAGATCCACATGCACTCTAGTGTTGTTTTTTCACAATACAAAAGTGAAGAGACAGAAGGTAAACTAATTAATTAATAAAAAAAGAAAATACATAAAAGCAAAGCATGATATTAGAAGGAAGATAACTATGATGATTTCCGGATGAGGACAACATATGATGAACTACAATTATGGTACTCAAACTTTATAGCGTGACATGCATGATTATTTAATTTAATTTGATTTACGTTTAATTTCACCCCTGCCATATTTTGTGCAACATTCATGATGAATGATGCCAAGGAATTATGTTTGAGGGACGGTGGAAGCTAAGATCTATATGGTAAAAATAAAAGGGACAAAGAGAACATTGAGAAAGATACTTCCATTCATTCACATGATGTCTATCTAAAAAGGTTAAATAAATAAAATGAGAAAGAAACGCTTCATTTTGTACGTCCCTTTTCTTTGCTAGCTCAAAATATCATGATGAAAGACACCATTCAATGTTTCTTCGATGTTGACACAGGCCGAGAAATAGCTAGAATTCACCATGGAATCAAATTCAATTCAGGCATCATATCAAAACAAAATTCAATTCACTTCAGGAACCTCTGATCCCTTTCTCTTTATTTATTATCTTTTACTTTAAAAGTGACTGTTTAAATTTTTTTTGTAGCTCAATTATTTAATGTAATTTGAAACCGAAAAAAATCAGTTTATAAAGAAGTGAATTCTATAGTTTCTATAATTTGGTGCATAATTTATTTTTTATAGCAAATTTTGAATATTTAATAATTATTTATTTTTATATTTTTAAAATTAAATATTAATTTTTAATATTTTTTAACTTCTAAGTACCATAGCATCCAATGTAGATAATAAAATATTTTTTTTAGTATCAGTTACATTATTTCGTATATGTTACATTATTTTTGTGTGACCTTAAAATTACAATTTAAGTCATAAAAATAATCACTAATATAATTATCAGATTATATTATATACATTACATTATTTAAGTCATAAAAATAATCACTAATATTGTATATTCTAAAATATATTCTATATATAAAAATGACTAATTTAATAGCTAATTTTAAATATATATTAATTTGTTTTGCAGTTAATACTTTTTATTTTTATCACAAATTTAGATTTTTAGATAAAAAATATTAAAATTTGTAAGGTTAAAAAATTCAAAAAATACCAGAAAAATATATATATAATATTTAAAAAAAACATGTGCACTTTTTTAAAAAAATTCAAATTTTTTACGACACTTTTTATTGAAATTAGCGGCAATTTTGAAACCGCGAAAAACAAATTTGCAAACGTCTAAAATAATCCTAAAATTGTGCCGATTTTTATCCATCAATAAACATGAGCGAAATCCTGACACTTGCATATCACGACAGTTTTGAACCGCCGCCAAATTATCTATGGTAACATATTGATTCCGTAGCAGTTATACCAACAGTTACTAGAAAGTAAAAACAGCTGCAAAAACAACTGTTCACGCCACTAATCAAAGTGGTTTATTCAATCGTTGGTATTGATTTTTATGACAGTTTTAAACCGCCGTTAATCACAGAAAAAATCGTCGCAAATCTCTACTCTTTTGTAGTGTATGTAGCATAGTTAAAAAAATTAATTTAAACATTCTCATTGTCAAATCAATCCTATCTTTTGTAATTAGATGTATTTTATCTAAATACATTAAGTTAAAAGAGTACAATAGAGAATTAATTTAAAATAAGAAAAAATATATTTATACAGCTATATTAAAAAAATAATTTAAAATTATTTTATTTAATTAAATATTTATAATTTATATATGATATTTATAATTATATATTTATACATTTAGTATTAATATATTATTAGATTATTCCAGTAATAACTAAAGAAAACAAAATAAAATAAAAAATAATTTTTTATTGTGGTGGAAACATTTTTGTTTAAGTAAACTGATTATTTTTGTATCGGAAATTTCAGATTATCATCAAATTATCGATACCACAACTTTAGTCATTATTATCAGTATTGTTAGTGATTGAACGTATGTATGTATCTAGACATTAATACAAAATTAATGATTGAAACTGTAATATTTATGGTTTAACCCTAACATTTATATAAGTTGAATGAAACAACAAGGATGGATTATTATTTGTGAGAGTAGCGAGTGGCCATACCATCGCGGAGCTTAGGTACAAATGATAAGGACAGAAATAATGATATGTTCTAAAGCAACACGCAAGAGAATCGTTATTGTTTGTCTTTGTTGGGAGAGAATTAATTGAAAGAGAGAAGGTGGTGGTTGTGGAGGAGAAGGCATGCAATGTTATGGCAGCAAAACCAGTGGGCAATAGAACACATACTCACATATATAGCAGAGCAGTTTTAATTTTACTGACATATATGTATGTGAATAATGATGATCGAGTGAGCCAGTATCATAGTACAAATTCAAGGGGTAAAGAAGGAAATAAAAATAATGCATTGCATTTTGCTTTGTCAACTCATCAACCATTGCTAGTGTTTGAAAAAAAAAACATCATTATCCTTACCGAATACTTAAAACATATGAGACAAACATGTTTCCAAAGGAGATATTTGAGTATCTGAAATTGTGAAAACCAGCGGCACTAGACAGCAAAAGCAATATTATTATTACCTTTGCTTGGCAGAAGAAATGATGAGCTCATGCAATGCATGTCTCATGGATCATTTACCTACCTCTAACTAAAAATAAATGATACTAATTAGGGGAGGAAATTCAGCACAACATATTAAGTTTCAAATGAGATATGTATGACTACACTGATTGTAACTATGTATATACATATCTTTGAATTCTTTTTTTAACTAATAAAAGAAGAAAGAAATGAGACACAACGCAAGGGAAGATTATTAAGACTGGAATTCAATCACTTTAATTGTTTTTGTTTTTTATATGGTCACTTTTTGTTTAAAATGTTAAAAAAATTATATGTTATTTTAAAATATATATAATGGACGAACAATGAATAATTTTAAAATTTAGCTTTTTTTCTCTTAATAAATTATTGGTAAGCTTATCAAAATTACAGCAACAACAATCACTTTATTATTAGTACATTAAAAAAGAAATGTATCTAAACACATTTTTGTAAGCAACAATTAATTTGATAATCGAGTTATGAATAATTAATTTAGAACAAGGAAAAAAATGCTTCCTCATTCTATAACAATAAGGATCACTTTTAGTGTTTTTATTTTTCGTAAAATTATGTTGCTTTCAAAATTTAATAACTCATTAGTAAATTTATACTTATATATATTGTTCAACGATTTATTGAAAAAATAATTAATAAAAATTACAACGATAAAAATAAAAAATGTATTATAATTGTTAGAAACAAGAGAGTAATCTAAAAAAGTGTATTATTCAAGTTGTGTACAAGATATATATATATATATATATATATATATATATATATATATATATATATATATATATATATATTAAGAGAATCAGAATAATAAAAATATACAATTTTATAATTAATATATAGATATATTATATAAATATAAATGATATTAATTGATCTAATTTATTCTCTAACAATGATTAATAAATAATATTTTTATTTTTTAAAATTGTTGCAATTTAATATAATTTTATAATTCTTTTAACAATTATATATGTATAATTAAAATGAGAGACAATTAATTTTTTTATAAAAAAATATAAATAAATTTACGGAAACATTTCTATTGGCTACACATGAACTTATTATTAATAAATTTCTGTAAATATATGATGATTTTGTAACTAATAGTTGAAATTAAAAGTGAGACGTAACCCTAAAATAAAGATGTGAATAGTAGTTTAGTTAAAAGGAAAATTGTAAAAGAAAGTTAAGGGAGGGGCGTGGGAGAAGTGAGAAGGAAAAAAGGCGACAAAAAAGGTTGGGGAGAGTTGGGTCAAAATGAAGAAGAAAGCATGGAAGAAAGAGAATAAGGGTGTTGTTGGTGTGATTGGGAGACAATAAAGTGGCAATAGTAGTGCCTTTGCCGGGTGCTGACCAAGACAGGGGCCTCTTCCCATCACTACTTATTAATAACCTTTTCCTTTTCCCTTTTCCCATCATTACTCTCTCTTTCTCTTTCTCTTTCTCTTTCTCTTTCTCTTTCTCTCTCTTCCTACACACACTTGCCCTCTTTCTATTTGCCCTACTTCATTTTCAATTCTTTCCTGCCACTATTCACTACCTAATATATTTAGGTTATGTTTGGTTGGAAGGAAAGAAATAGAGAAAAAGAAAATAGAAAGAAAAGAAAGAAAAGAAAAAAAATTGAGTAGATTGTTATTTTTTTTAGATGTGTTTGGATGAAAGGAAAATATGAAAGAAAGAAATGTTATAAAAAGACAATTTTATTCTTATAATATAAATGATATCAAAAAAAGTAAAGGGGTAATATTGAAAACAGAGAGAGATTTAATTTTCTCTCTATTGTTGGAGGGAAAAAAAATTAGTGGATCCCACCAATATTTTTCCATCTATTTTCCTTCCTCTCCCATTTCTCTCCTCAACCAAACAAGGGAAAATAACTATTTTCCTTCCTATTTCTTTCCATTCATTTTCCTTCCTCCCATTTTCACCTCAAACAAACACACCATTAAGGTGTATGCTATGATGTTTATATATGCTTGTCTAACTTACTAAAAAGAAATAAAAATTAATATTTAAATTAAAAAATATAAAAGTAAACAATTTTTTAATATTTAAAATTTACTACAAAAAATAATTTCGATAATTTCGACACCAAAATTAAAGATATGGGAGTATTGGCCTATATTTAATAGGATTTTATTGAGCATTTCTTAAGATGATCTATTTCCCAATATTAAAAAATAATGTAAACAAAGATAATCAATAATATATAATCATTTATATTTTGTTTGGATAGAAAATAAAAAATGAGAAGAAAAAAAAATAAAAAAATAAAAAAAAAAGTTTTTTTGTTTAGATAAAAAAATTATAACTAAATGAAATTATATTAATATTCTTAATTTTTTTTTCTTTTAATGTTAACACCATGGACAAATTAATAATTTGTCTTTCATTTTAAAATTGTCATCCCTTTTCATCTCAAATTTGGAAGAAAAATTTGGGGTGGATCCTAGGCAACTATTTTTCCTTTCTTTCTAATTTCCATTCTCATCCATCAATGAAAAATGAAGTTTTTCATTTATTTATTTTTTTTGTATTTTCTTTCTTTTTGATTTCCATTGATCCAAACATAAAGTTTTTCATTTATTTTCTTTTTTCGTATTTTCTTTTCTTTTGATTTCTATTGATCCAAATAGTGCGTTATCATTTACAAGACTTTTTAGTAACAAAAACATAAAGCATAAATTAAATCTATAATACAAAAAAAAGTTTACGTAATTAACACGTTTTTAATAAATTTTTATAATAAAAAATCTAAAATCAAATAAAAAATATCTAAAACTTACAAAAAAAAACGAAAATATTAAAAGAAAATATATAGAATCTAACAAAAAATATCTAACATTATTGCAAAAGAATATTAGAATATGTGAGAAGTTGCAGTTGGAGGCAAGAACAATATATTTTACAACAAAAAATGTGTCTTGCGCTGTGATAATAGCGTTATTCTGGGATTGAACGACGATGCAGAAAGAGAAATTACAACTCTAGACGAGAAACAAAAAAGACCTCACAAAAAATAAACATTCAAAACTTGATTAAAGAATTTTTAAAATTTAATAAAAAAATATTCAAAACTATTTTAAAATAGAACATCCAAATCTAAGAAAAAGTATTTAAAATCTAAGAAAAATATCTAAAATCTAAAAAAAAACAAACGTTTAGAATCTAATTAAAAATCATCTAAAATATAACAAAAAAAAATCATCACAAACATAACAATCAGATAAAGAAAAAGAAGAAAAATGATGATGAACGAGAATAATGAAAAAAAAAAGAAGAAAAAAACAGAAAAGCAAAAAAAGAAACAGTAACAACAACAAAAAAGAAGAAAAATATGATGGTGAAAATTTAATTGTAGTACGATGATAGAAATGATCTTGTAGAAGAGTGTTGTCATTGAAAAAAAATCATGAGAGAAAAGAAAAATAAAAATTTTAGTTCTTTTTTATTGTAAAAATAAGGGTTAAGTATTGTTTTTGTCCCTAACGTCTTGAGTCAAAATCAAAATCGTCCCCGACCTTATTTCGTTATTAAAATCATCCTCAACGTTTAAAAATGTTTTAAAATCATCCTTTTTCGAATTTTTGGACCAAAATACCTTCGTCATCATAAAAAAAAAGAAAACAGGGGAGGGGCAGGGGAAAGGGGAGAAGGGAAAAGGAGAAGGGCAAGGGGGCAGGGGAGAAGGGAAAAGGGAGAAGGGAAGGGGGAAGGGGAAGGGGAAGGAGGGGAGACGGCGCCGGCGAAGGAGGAAACAGGAAAGGATGTGTGTGGGGGGGGGGAGAGGAAAGGACGCGGGGTGGGGTGGGGGAAGGGGTGTGGGGGAGGAGGAGGGGGAAAGGGAAAGGGGGAGGGGGACGGCGGCGGCGAAGCTTGGAGCCGCTGTCGCCGTCGTCGTGGCTGTCGCTGTTGGAGATCGCGAGGTAGAAAGGAGATGCGAGCCACTGTCGCCGCCTCACTACCTCGCTGCCTCATCTGCATCGCTTTCTGCTTCTGCATCTTACTTCTGCTTTCTTACTTTCTTGCTTTCTTATTTTCTGTTTCTGCTTCTTGGTTTGGTGTTGTTTGGTGTTGTTGATGTTGTTTGGTGTTCTTGGTGTTAGTGTTGGTTGGTGTTGGTGTTGGTGTTGGTTGGTGTTGGTGTTGGTGTTGGTGTTGGTGTTGGTGGTTGTGGTGGTAATGTTGGTGGCAGTGGAGGTGGTGGGGTGAGGAAGGTGAATAGGAAAATAATGATGATGAGGGTATTTTGGTCCAATAATTCGGGAAAAGATGATTTTAAAACATTTTTGAACGTTTGGAATGATTTTAAAAACGAAAAAAGGTCGAGGACGATTTTGATTTTGAGACGTTAAGGACGAAAACAATACTTAACCCTAAAAATAAAAATGCAAATAAATTTTTAAAATTTTAAAATTTTATTTTTTTAATAATTTAAAAAAATCAAATTAATTGATATTTTAATTGACTATCTAAAAAGACTGTAAGTAATTGACTAATTGTAGTTAGCTCACATCCTAATTATGTAAAATAAATAAATAAATAAAGATGGCAACAGTAAAAGGAGTGAAGGGACGGGAGTAGTATTATTACGTGGTTTCTCTGTCCTATTAATTGTGCTGTAAATCGGTTCTAGCACGCTTGTACTATATATGTATCATCCTTAGTTAATTGGTCATGCACGCTTTAAGCACATATTTGATTTTTTCCCTTTATATAAAATAATTGTTATTCGTTACGCCTTGTATGTGCAGTTGCACCGTTATCCGTTACTATTTGATTTTCTATTATTAGAAGAAATTCAAGGAGCATCATACATACCTAGACTGATGTTGAAATTAATAAATGAAACCCTCTCACGAAGTAAGTAATTTTATAATCGGGTGAAGAATGACACATCAACTGAATTAGAGTACTAGATGTCCAGATCTTTCATGTGAAAATTCCACGTATAAATACCTTGGAAACTTTTATTGTAAATTTGTTTGGGTTCTAGATTATTAGACTACAACTTAGAAGTGGACATAACTGAATTGACAGGTGAGTAATAATAAACGTGTATATCCACTATAAAACATACAACCTTATTGTGTTATGTGGAATTAATGAAACCAAATAAATGTGTGATGAATACGGCTGGGATGGTGGGTTGAGATGAGAATAATATATTGGCAATATTTTAACCTGTGGTTATAGATACTCATGCCTATACATTAAAACAAAGAGGTATTATTCTAAGAAAAAAAAAATCAGTCCAAATAATTAAAAATTATTTTATTTAATATTTATTAATTATGGTTAGAATTAATAAATAATAAATGAAATAAAATTTGATTATTTTAATTAATTTTATTTTTTAAGTATTATTGTATTCTAAAATTAATCATTTCATCCAATAATATATCTATTTTACAGATTTTTATATTTTATGTTTAATTAATCTGTTGGTTTCTATAGTTTTACGAAATTTTTAATTAGGTCTTTATATTTTTTTTCTTTTAATTGAGTTTTTGCACCAAATTTTAATCGGGTTCTTATACTTTTTTTTTCTTTTTAGTTGGGTTCCTACACCATTTTTTTAATTGGATCTCTATATAATTAAACCAATTATTGTTAAGAAGGATCTAATTGAAAAAAAATCGGTACAAGAACCCAATTAAAAAAAAAATATAAAAATCTAATTGAAAATTTCGCAAAACTATAAAAACCAATACAGTAATTAAACTTATATTTTAATATCAAATTTAGTTATTTAACAGTGATCAAAGAAAATATTATGGTAGTTTGACAATATCAACATAAACTTTTAGTTCAAGATATATTATCTGAAAATAGAACTAACTTTGTTTTGCAAGTACCAATTTTAAAGTATATAAAAATCTTTTGTTTGGTAATAAAAAAGATAATAATGACAAATAAAATACTTGATAGAATCATAAACATGCATACAAAATAAACATAGCACGAACGCAGGGACCCAAGCTTGAGAATGGGGGGCACTTGCCCCAAGTGTGATTTGATATTTTTAAACCAAATATATATATATATATATATATATATATATATATATATATATATATATATATATACTCCTATTTTAAATAAATTAAACCCAATTATTAAAAGTTTAAGTTCATTTTATCTTTTTATAATTTTGACTATTAGTTAACCTAATTAAATTTAGTCTTCTTCTATTTTTAAATTTCAGCCATCACTCATTTATTCTCTTAAATTCTTTTCTTAGTTTCATATTTTCAACATTTTTTTTCTATTCCTTGTCTAGCAGTCATCTTCTCTTCATCAAAAGGTAAATTTTAAATTCTCTATTTTGTTTTATATAACTCTCTACGACTCTATATATCTTTCAATTTCATTGTTTCTCTTTTTGATATTTTCAATTGCAAATTTTAATTCAAAAAATTATAGTTTAGAAATTAATCTATTTTTTTATTCTCTCCATGAATTTATATATTTTATATTATTTTCAATTTAGTGATCCTTATTATTTATTTGTTTATCTTTCGTTCTATTCTATTATATGTAATCATATTGCATATAAATTTTTAAAGTGAATTGATCAATTTATTAATTTAGAATATATATTTTTTATTTTTAGAAATAGTAATGAAAAAATATTTCAAAAGAAAGCTACCACTAGAATCTGAAGTCACTCCATTTGTCTCTTCTAATAAAAAGAAGTTCTTAGAATTTAATATGAAAAGTCTGGTAGCTGATCTTGGAGAATGACCCAAAATTTTAAAATATGATCCAAATGATAGAAAGAGAGACATTCAATCAAGTTGATAATGAAACAATTATTCAACATTTTCAAAATATGAAAACAAGAAGAGAAGTACCTTCAAAATTTGAAGCGAAAAAAATTAGCAGTTAATGTAATTTTTGATTTTTTTTGTATTCGAATAATTAATATGCACTTTTATATTTTTAAATATAAATTAATATATATTTTAATAGTAACGTGTATTATTTTTACTTTCCAACATAAATTTTATGAATCCGTCACTGCCACGAATAATAAACAAATATAACTTGTAAATGATATAAATAAATATAAGACTTCTCAAAAAACCAAAGTGTTCGATTAAAAAAACTAAGTTTCACAGAATTTCGAAACCATACTTGACCCAAAAAAAAAAAAGAATTTGCTTACAAGAATAAAATGAAACTAACTTGCAAAAGGAAGATTACATAAACTAACTTGCAGAAAAAAATATTACATGAACTTAAAGAAAATAAAGATAAAATGGAAGGAAGTTTACAAAAAAATTAACTTAGACATATAACAAAAAATTGTTAGGATATATTGGGGAATAAATGTATTTTCTGAAGAAAATTTGTAATTATTTATTTTTTTTTTTGTCGTTTCTCTATTTATAGACACGTTTGACTAATCCTTTTTTAACATGTTACTTAACTTTATATAGTTATCTCGTCAAGCCAAAATATTCTACTTTTTGCGACATTGACCTTCTCTTCAACCATATTCGTTTAATATGCCACAATTTATTGTCGATTACCAAAATATTCAAGTTCTTTGATGTTTTACATCTGTCTTCAATCGAATCTTCTTCGTCGACGTCGACACAAAATATTCTTACTGTATCAAATATTTCTTGTTAACGTCGACGCAAAATAACTTTGACATAAGGTGATTTGACTGATTTCAACTCAAATTTCGTCGAATAACAATATCCTATTAATTAAGAAATGAATTAAAAATGTAAGTTAGGTTTTGCTGGAGATGACCCGACCCCGAGTTTGGTTTCATTTAGGGATGTTTATGGATCGGATCTGATCCGCATATTCGCAGTATTTATCTAAATCCGATTTAAAAATTGTAGATGTTGATCCGATCCGCAAGTCTATCGAATTCGTACATTAATAGAATAAAATTGCAGATTTTATGTATGTATTTGCATATCCAATTTCTATATTTGCAGATCTGCAAAAATAAATAAATAAATAAGTAAATATTATTTTTATGTTTTATTTTAAGTAATAATTATTATATATGTTGTATTATTTTATTTTTATTATTTAAAAAAGTAAACAAAGAAATTTTATTGATATTTTTTAAATAAAAACAAATTTTTTAAAATATTTTATATTTTACGAATATATCTTGATATTTAATCCGATTTACAAATATACTGATCAGATCAAATTCAAATTAAAAAAATATAGATATTAGATCTAACCAAATAATTTTGGTGCAAATTAAATTGAATTTTTGGCGGATATGCGTTTCCTTAGTTTCATTGCTTTCAAGTTTATTGTTTAGCGGTACGATATTATTTATTGGCACGTGGATGGCGTGTGCTGTGAGTTGGTCTGACATGGCTTTTACTATTTTCGGCTCATTCAATTCAAGAGTGGCCCCCTCATTCTAATACCAAACAATACCATCACGTGTGAAGCTGACATGCAGTTTATCTCTTAAAAAATAATAAGTAAACGATACATATATTCTTTGAAAAACATGGTTTACTGTTTTGAAAATAATTTGCCTAAGTAGTTAACTTCAAAGCTCAAAGTTCAAACTATACCATCCTTAATGTATCAAAAGAAATAGTATTTATTAAAAAATTATATGATTTCTAAAAACAATATACTATTACCCAACTGAGTTGTTGCTTATTAGTAAAAGTGAGTGTACCACTTTCTTTTTTTTTTTTTACCGAGCTTTGTTTTTAGAATGTTTTTGAGACCTTACTTAAAATAAGACAAATTTCTTTTATTATTATACTTTTTTTTTTGAAAAAATTCTACTCATTCTTTAAATATAATCTTTTATTCAAATACTTAAATTTAATATTTTATTATTTTAATTTTTTAATTAATCATATTTTTTATTTTTAAAAAATAATATTATTTTTATTTAATTTATTATTATACTTGTCACTGTAAAACTTGTAATCACTTATACTGTATCAATTTTTTATAAACCACACCATAAAATTTATAATCACTTTTTTTTCCATTAATTTTTTAAAAATCACATAAATTTTCAAAATAAATTATAAAAAAGACATGCTAAATATTTTAACAACACATCTAAAATTTATGTCAAAAAAACTTATATACAAACTTAGAATCATAATAAACAACATAAACACATCTAAAACTAAATGAATAAAATAAACACATTTAAAATTATAAAATGCACGCTAAATATTTTATCAATACATTTAAAATTTATGTAAAAATTTTATATACAGACCTAGAACATAATAAACAACATAAATACATCCAAAATTAAATGCAGAACATAAAAATATCTAAAATTAAGTATTAACACATTTAAATTACATTAATATTACAAATTTTAAATTAAATAGATAAATACAAAAAAAATAAAATAAAAATTATCACCACAAACACATTAAAAAAAGAAAAAAAATAGACATACTAACAAATTTCATTAACCAACAATTATCTGTGAGCTGGTTGACCCTTTCATTAGCCCTTGTTTTTTGAATATTTAAAATTGAATTTTTGGATTTTAATTTGATTTAAATTATTTTTTGAATTTGTATTTTAAATAAAAAGATACTAAATCTATTTAAATGTTTGTTGTAATTTTTTTAAAAATTAATAGAATAAAAGATGGACTAAAAAAAATTTAAACAATAAAGATCTACGTCCAAGCAAAATACTTAATCAAATTTAACAAAATTGTTATAAGAACTTTTCAAATCACGCACTTCCTTCTCTTTCTCATTCTCCTTCTCCTTTTCATTCTCATTCTCCTTCTCCTTCACTATTTCCTACTCCTCTTCCTCTTCCTCCTCCTCCTTCTAAATTCGCGCACGCACTTCTTTCCTAGTGTTGCGTTTTCTTCTTTTTCTTTTTCTTTTTGTTATCGTCATCACTAATAACACTAATATTTTGCAAACATCTTTATTAATTCTGATTTTCTCTGATGCCATCATTAAAAAATTTTGGTTCATTTCTTAATTTATTTCGGTTCATTTGTGTGTTAATCGAGGTTCACTTGATGTTGCTATTAAGTATTGACCAATTTTTTTTATTTTTTAAGTAATTTCGATTCATTTTTTAGTTTAATTGAGGTTCATTTAGAATATGAACTAATTTCGATTCATTTGTGTGCTAATTGAGATTTACTTGATGCTGCTGATAAGTATTAACCAAATTTTTTATTCCTTAAGTAATTTCGGTTCATTCCTTAGTTTAGGAAATTCATTTGGATCCAGAAATGAATTTGATGCATTTTTGTTGATGATTGAGTTTTTTTTTACTGCTTGTTCAAATATGAACTAATTGAATAGAATGAAGAGGGATCTAATGCAACTGAATAAAGTGATAATGAATAATTTCATTTTTCTTTACTAAAAAATTTGATCAATACTTATCAGCAGTATCAAGTGAACCTCAATTAATACAAACACATCGAATTTATTTCTGAATCCAAATGAACCTTAAATAAACTAAGAAATTAACCGAAATTACTTAAAGAATAAAAAATTTGGTCAATACTTATTAGCAGAGGTGAACCTCAATTAACACACAAATAAACTGAAAATAGTTTAGTTTTGAACAAGTAGTAAAAAAGACTCAATCATCAATAAAAACACATCAAATTCATTTCTGGATCCAAATGAACCTAAATTACTTAAGGAATAAAAAATTTGGTCAATACTTATTAGCAGAACCTCAATTAGCACACAAATGAACCGAAGTTTATTCAAATTTTAACAAATTATCAAAAAGACTCAATCATTAACAAAAGCTCAAATTCATTTATAGATCCAAATAAACCTCAATTAAAAAGAGGAAAAGAAAGAACACAGTAACAACAACAATAAAAGAATGACGATTAAGAGAAAACACGCGAAGAAGAAAAAGGAGGAAGGCGAAGAGAAAGAAGAAAGAAGGCGAAAAAGAAGAAGAAGGAATAACACGAAAAAGAACGAACACGAAGACGAAGAAAGATATATTTTGCGTCATTGAAACGCGCGTGTGTATACACTAGTACGATGAAAGTAGTGTTTGTTGAGTTTGGACCAACTTAATTAAATTTAATCGACAAAAATACTTAAATATATAGTTGGATTGTAATTTAAAAGATATCTAGTTAAATTGTATCATTGTCTGCTTTGGAGAGAATTGGTAACATCATCCTTCATGGATTTATATGAATTAAATGGCCTAAGACTTGGGCCTAAATTATGGATTACACCTTAAGGCCTTCCTTTCCTTGGAAAAGCCCAAGTGTTGAGTCCATAATAGACCAACGTTCGTCTGGGCAAAACCATGAAAAAAAAAATAAATCAACAGTCCGTCACCCTCATATGGCAAAAAGGAAAACAAAGAGAACAACATAATTTCGTCCCCAGGGGGATTCTGAATTTGCCCCTGAATTCTTTAAAATTAGATGTGTATCATACGTCTGGTATCTGAGAGAGCTCTTGACTCTCCTTATATAGTTTGCGATGATTATCTTATCTTATTTTATTAGTTAAAATAAAGAAAGTATTTAAATTTGAATATCAATTAGATGGTCATGTTTAGCAGACTGGTTTAAACCGCGATTATGGTATGGACCCGAATATTCGAGTTGTAGCTGATTCGATGGGGACTTAGAAATCGGATCCAAAACAGAAAAAAAAAAGAAACACATGTCAACATACAATTGTTCAAAGAATCACTGATACAAGTAAGTAAAACACAAGAACTTTCTCCAAGTCCACATTTCCTAGTAACGCTAGAATGATCTGATGCTGCTTGTGAGTGATATATTTTTTTAACAAATAATAATGTGGAATTCATCTATATAGTTTCATTATTGTCACTATCTAACTCGGGGAGGCAAGCTAATGGCTGACAATTACAGTATATAGTACTAATTAAATTAAAGACACTCATATATATACAATTAACAAGTTAGTTAAATCCTAAAAAAAATTAGGAGAAGATAAGCTTACAGGGTTCTTGATGTGGCGTATTCCACAGCCAGGGAAACGGGAATAGATATTTTATTTCAAATTGCAGTGCTCTTTTACTGATAATAATTTCAATAAAAGCCTTCAATAACCAAATATTAATTTTAATGTTGCAAAAAAAAAAAAATGCACATGCCATGCATATAGTAACAATTTGGTCATGTGAGCTAGCTGCTGTTTATTAGTGGTAAAGTTTTTATTAGCATCATTATTTATTACGATAACGGTAGTCTGTATATGCATTGCAAAAATACATCGTATGCTATATATATTAAAATTAACTATTAAAATAAATTATTAATATAAAATAATATAAATATATATTAAAAATAAATTAAATTATATATATTTATATACAATATATTGATAGCTAATTTTAATTTATAAATAATATTTTTGATAAAATAAAGAACTTTTCAAATATAATTGTAGCAGAAAAAAGGCTTCAAATTGAAACAAGTTTTTGGTTTACACACGGCAACCTCCATATGGATGTGACCGGCTCCTTTATGGTCAAATGTCAACAGCACCAACTTTCACCAACAAACATCAAATGATATATTACCCTAAATTGTCCTAACATTTTTTTTGTGTCCGTGTTACATTCTTCTCCAATTGCAGACTTCTTTTAATTATATTTCCTTTTTCTTTTCTGAACAGGAGGTGATTAATTATGAATTCCTACCATGGTTCTTAATTAAAATCGGCCCCTAGATTGATGGAGTTCAAAAGAATTTTTTTAGCTGTAAGTGAATTGATCAAAAACTAAAAACTCAAATGTTTTAGGGGCATAAAATATCTAAATTAGGCGTCCTCCCAAAATAAAACAAGTTAGCATCTTAGTAATTAACTAGTTATGTTGAAATTTTGAGTGATAGATGCGCTTAAATATCAGACAACAATACAACATATACAATTTATATATACATAGTTGTTACCTGTGAGATTTAATTTAAATAAATACTAAATATATAGTACAGGTCTTTTTCAAATTTATTAGTCCAGACAAAGGTAGCTAACCGAAGCACGATTCAATTCATTATTACTCCGTCACATAGTATAATACTGTTTGTTAAGAATCGAGATCGCAAATAAACGTGTCATTGACTTTGAGATTTCAGCAAGGGGAAATAGTGATATATATATAGTAAAATTCTTAAGCAATTAAATACATAATTCAACCCAATCTGATAATTATTATTTTATTTTTAAAAAAGGTAATGCGACAAAGAAAAAAAATTTATTAAAAATATAATTATTCATGTGTTATCTTCTTAGGTTTTTAAAATAAGTGATATTATGACGTATTATCAAGATTTTTATAACCTAAAATTTTAGAATTCTATCATTATTATTTAAAAAAGAAATTCCACGTGTCTCTTTTCCTTAGGTTAAATTTTTTAAAAAATTATTTCATGACAAAATTTTATTTATATTTAGCTTTAAGAGAGAGAAGAAAATTCTATGGAATTTGAAATAACTATATATATAGTTCGATTTTATTATATTGTATATTTTTAGAGCAATCAAACAGAATATATGTAGTAAAAACGCAAAGATGATAAGATCTATTACGTTACGTTGATTTTGAACATAAACAATATAATCCAAATCCAAGAGTTTGGAAAATACAGTTGGGAAGAGAAAAGGCAGCCCCACCCCCAAAATGTAGCAAAAGTAGCCTTTCGAGGGTGCCAATAGCCGTTTTATATATATGATGATCCCACAGTTCCCACTCCATTATTTCTTCCTTCTCTTCATTTTCTTTTCTTTTCTTTTCTCCCACTTTGTCTTGCGACAATTTCCATTTCCACGCAAGTCTACACTTGCAAATTTCTATTTTCTACGCAAGTTGGACTATCCAACTTAAATTTTTGGGATCTCACACTACAAAAAAAATGTTGAGTATCATTATATTTAGTCCGATAAATTTATTGTTAAATTCGTCACTAACATCTGACATTAAATTCAATGATAAATCTGATAATATTCAACGTTTTTTTTTATAGTATCCAATAATACATTATTACAACTCAATCTCAAGAGAACTTTTTGGAATTCAAACTTTTGAGTTTCATTCGTTGGAATCATTATTTCATTTTTCTTTGTTAGATTATTATCTATTAGAGCCTCATTAGATCTAATATAACTTAATTAAATGCGGTTAAAAAGGGTTTTGATACAAAAATAAGCTATATAGATTATTTTGTCACACTTTTATAGATTTATTTATCTAAGTGATAAAAACAACGAGAGTCTCACTAAGATAGAAATTTATATATCTTATTTTTGAAAGTTCAACAAAAATTTTAATGTAATAAAATTTGTTAAGGATGAAAATGTTCAACACAAAATTCTTTAAGAACTTATTTGGATATATATTCATTAAAATATTGAGTTAATTTTTAAATTACTCCCTAAAGAATGACTCATTTTCTATTAACAATTTTTGTTAACGATTGATGATATAAAATATTAATTGAAAGTATGCATGACACCTAATGTGTTCAGTTGGATGTAAATAAATATGTTTATGAAAGTCTATCAATTTAGTTGCTAAATCATCTTGAGACTAGGATTTATGTAATTGAAAAAAAGATGCTAAATTGATAGATTTTCATAAACATATTTGATTAATGTCTAATTAGACATATTAAATGTTATATATGTTATTAGTTAACATTCCACGTTATTAACTGTTGATAGAAATTGTTAATGAAATGATGAAAGAATAAAAATGATTAATCCTATATTTTATTATTAATTTTTAAATATAATTAAATTATTGAATTACAAATATATTCAAATAAGATGAGACTCAATACAAGAATAAGATCAAATTTAATTATTACTCATCTTGTACGTTTATCATACTTTATACAGCATAGTATTTGAAATATAATGCGATTAGACAGAAATACAATTGTGAAACCTTTATCTCATTTGTATTATCTTCACAATTTGAGAAGAAACTTTTGTTTGGAGCTAGGGAATCAGATTATTAATTGTAGTTTGAAGTAGTAGACATGTTTTGATGGTGGAAAAATGAAATGGTATCACATGAGTCAAGTGATATAATGGCAGAATGGCTTTTGAGATTCAGCTTTCTATTGAGAGGTTATTGACATCCTAATTATATTATAAACATATTGGAATTTAAAAAATTACACTAAATTAATTCTTATTCTTTTTGTGTCGAGTTATTTCTCATACTGTAGGTAACTTCACATATTTATTTTATATTGGGCTAAAAAATAACGTTATTTTAGTTTTTGTGCTAAATACGTGATGAAATTACGTTGATTCACATTAATAATTATACATTTTTTATCTAATTCAATGTAAAAGAATACATGTGAGATCATTCAAGGCATGACAATTAGTTCCACAAAAAAGATGTACAAAATTTAAAATTTTTTACTGTGCATTAAAATCTTGGATACCCTTTTAAACGCAAATGACGAATTTGAAAAATCATTTAGGTTACATTTGTTTTTAAGAACAGATAAATAAGATAAGATATTAAAAATAAAATGTAAAAGATAAAGACACAAAATTTAATATTTTTATATTTTATTTAATAATAAAATAGAATAAATAAATTAAAAAAATTTAATTTATTCTATTTTTTTATTTAAAAAATTTAAAAAAATATATAATAATATAATTATAAAAAATAAATAAAAAAATAAAAAATAAAAAATATTATTTATTAATATTTTTGTATCCTCTTTATTAAAATAAAAATAAAATACACTAATTTAATATTTCATTTATCAAACATTCGGAATTTGGTGGAGCCCATTTAAGTTCCGTACCGTGAGGCTGAGGGTGCGGGGGAGGTTAGTATAAATTGGTTGAGATGGCACGATGGATCACTACATATACACTGAAGAGCGAAGAGGAAGTTGAATTATGGAAGGGCAAGATCTGTCGCCGCCACAAGTGGACGCATCTCGACCGTCGTTGGGTTTCCCTCTAGGCACTGCCCTCCTTCTGATCATCATATTCACCCTCAGCGGCGTGTTCTCCTGCTGCTACCATTGGGATAAGTTCCGCTCCTTCCGTCAATCTCAATTCCCTTCCTCTCCTACCAAATCCAACCTCAACGTAAGTATATCTATCTATTCATTACCATTATTCCCTCTCTCTCTGCTTATTTTGTTTGTTTTGATAGCAGGAATCGAAGAAGCAAAACAGGGAAGAAAGCTTGCCGGTGTTGATGCCAGGGGACGAGCTTCCCAAGTTCATTGCGATGCCTTGCCCCTGCCAGCCGACGCGGCCTCACAAGGACCACGAAGACAACACCGTCATTGTGAGGGTGGAGAAGCCACTGCAGCTGCCAGCCATCCCTTTATATTTGTGAGCTAGCTACCTAGTTAACCAACAACAACTCCATCTCAATACATATATATGTATGTACAAGTATAAGATCGGTAGAGGCCAAGGGATTTGTATGTAGGATAATAGAATCTGGTGACTATTCCATTTCATTCAATCATTGTACCATACGCCATGTAGCTGCTATTATTAATTAAGGAATCTCCATCTAAATGCTTTTTTCTTTTTCGCTTTCTCTTCTCATCCACTTCAATATGCCTTCAATCACAAACAAAATTACATCTATGTTGCTTAATATATTTCTGGCGGGTTACAAATTTACAAGAACAAATAGCTTAACCAACAGAGTCAAATTATTTTCTCATTTTAGTTAGCAAATAGGAATAAGAATAGGAGTGTGCACGACGTGTTAGGATTTGGTTGAATTAGTCCCACATTGCTTAGGATAGCAAATGGAGTGGGTGGCCTAGGCTATAAATTTGAGGCTAAGTTCTTCATTTGTTTTTGCACCAGTCGGAAACACTTTAAGCTTGTATCTGATTTTTCTTTTCCTCTGTACTCTTTGATTAGAGAGTGTTGTGAGGTGTAGTTAGATATTTGCTTTGAGAGAGTGTGGGTGTACTGGGGTGCCGGTGAGAGAAAGAAGTCTATGTGTTGTAACAATTTTCACATAGTGATATTCTCTGGTTGTCATTTGACAACGGCCGTGGTTTTTTCTCCGGTAATTGGAGTTTCCACGTTAAATTCTTGTGTTGTGATTGTATCTATTTTATTTCTCTGTCAAAGGTGTTTTCTCAAGGGGGAATGGTGTCTTATTCCCAACAAGTGGTATCAGAGCTTCGGTTCGGTGGGATTTATTCTTAGTATGCTCTGTGGTTGCAGCCTAGTCTGATCTTCCACATCAAAAAAAGAATTTTGTCCTGTGGCTTGAGGTTGATCTTTGGTTGCTGTTGTTGTTGCTGGAAGGCAGTGTGACTCTGTGAGAGTGCAGTTTGGAAAAGGTTCTGGCTAAGGAAAGACTTGGTATTTAAGTGTGTCCATTGTGACCCACCTCTCTTTCCTGGGGACCCTTCCTAGTGCACGGTCTACAGTTGAGTTATAATATTCCAGTATACGGTTGCAACAATGTCAGGATATTCAAGTGCTGTGAAGCTTGAAATAGAGAAATTTGATGGAAGAATCAATTTTGACTTGTGGCAAGTACAAGTCAAGGATGTGTTGATACAATCAGGTTTGCACAAGGCGTTGAAGGAGAAGATCTCTGGTTGCTCTCTCTATGAGAGAAGATGATGTTCTCTAGAAGACAAGAAGTATCCTCATGGTATTACCGCACTGCCATGGATAAGGATGAGTTGTGGCAATCAGGTCCACAATTGCACACGGGCATTGGTTGGCGTTGAGATGCAAGGTGTGTGGCGGAGTTAGGTCGATGGCTGAAGAACTTCCAGGAAAAGCCAATTTGGAAGTTGCACCATGAATTTTCAGCAAGGTTTCGATCTGTACCAAGGCGAAATTCTTGGAGTGGTCTAATTCCAAGTGAGTATACTTTCATGGTGGAGTATGATAGTTCTATGAACTATGATTGTCGGTATAGACAATGGCAGCAAAGAATTGTCGGTGTTGACAATGGAAGCTGAAGATGTGTGACTATTTCAATCAAGGTGGAGATTGTTAGGATTTGGTTGAATTAGTCCCACATTGCTTAGGATAGCAAATGGAGTGGGTGGCCTAGGCTATAAATTTGAGGCTAAGTTCTTCATTTGTTTTTGCACCAGTCGGAAACACTTTAAGCTTGTATCTGATTTTTCTTTTCCTCTGTACTCTTTGATTAGAGAGTGTTGTGAGGTGTAGTTAGATATTTGCTTTGAGAGAGTGTGGGTGTACTGGGGTGCCGGTGAGAGAAAGAAGTCTATGTGTTGTAACAATTTTCACATAGTGATATTCTCTGGTTGTCATTTGACAACGGCCGTGGTTTTTTCTCCGGTAATTGGAGTTTCCACGTTAAATTCTTGTGTTGTGATTGTATCTATTTTATTTCTCTGTCAAAGGTGTTTTCTCAAGGGGGAATGGTGTCTTATTCCCAACACGACGCCCTCATGAGTCATATCTCTAAACTCCTTCCCCCCACTCCCACCCGAGAGCTCAGTCAAATCATTATCTCATTAATTAAGAAGCACCACGCCAATAACTCAAACAATAGAATCTCATATTCTTAGAATTAAATTCATTTCTGATTAGTAGAACAGAAGAAACCTGAAAAGAAGGGCATGAAACGTGTAAGAATAGGATTTATATGTATGTAATATAATGATAATGAGGGGGTGACAAAGTCCACTATGTTGTCACCAATTTTCAAGCTTTGGAAAGTATAGGAAAACATTGTGACCCACAGAATAATGTTGCAAATAATGGGGGACCCCAAACTCTCTTCTCATGACCTAATTTCACTGTGGACTCATCATCAACCTTTAATTTATCTTTGTTAGGAATAGCCAAGACACATTCCACTCATTCTTGTTTCTGCAGTACCATAAATGTGTACCCTTCCGTCACTGCTGCCAGTACATATCACCTTTTCTATATTTTTTCCTAATAAAATAAATGACACCGCTCACCTCTTATCAATCCGACAAATAAGTACTAGGTAAATGTCAATTTATCCTTTTTTCTAACAATTTTGAATTCTAATAGAAGGAAAAAAAATTATTCCAAAGAAGATATTATTTTACATTGATTATAATAAAATCTAGATACCATTTAGAAAGACAAAAAGTTTTTGGAGCCATGGAGGGTGTATAGGAAACGTGCCCCCACCATCCACATTCATTATAGTTTATAGATCATGCGCCCTTAGGAAAGATCTCGTGGAAATTGGGGAATAATATCTAATTCTCTCCACGATTCATATTTATTTTTAGTATTCATGAAACCAACAAAATTTAAGCGAAATACGGTAGTATGTATTTTATTCCCTTGTCCGAGTTAGTTGGTAGTTAGTTACACGGTAGCGAACTTGAAGTTCATCAATTAGCAATCAGCATATCC
The DNA here is from genome assembly GCF_003086295.3 of Arachis hypogaea. NCBI lineage: Eukaryota > Viridiplantae > Streptophyta > Magnoliopsida > Fabales > Fabaceae > Arachis > Arachis hypogaea. The sequence goes on from NC_092038.1 coordinate 131,713,886, forward strand.
GATTTTAATTAATGTTAGATCTTTTTATTACAAAATAAATAAATATATAGGCTTTTGTACTATCATATATTACAAAATAATAGCCATTAAAATATAACAACGAAAAGAGTTGGCTAAACCAACATTTATTGAAGACGCTCAGCACGACAAAATAAAAGCAAGCATTTGCCCCTCGTCATTTTAAAAATAATCCCACATATCTAAATTTTATTATGAACTAAATTCAATCAAATTAAATAAAATTTAAAATAATATTAATTATAATATTTTTGTTATATTAGACTAATTAATTAAACTTGATTAATAAAAAAGTGTGGATGTACATTATTATTTTTATTTTAATTTCGAATGTCATGACTTATGAGTTACGTTGACCAGTAGTTCCTTGGTTTTATTTTTCTCAATTGCTTAATAATGACGTAAGACAAGGTCAAAATTAATAAAACAAATTAAAACATAGAATATTTTAAATAAAAACATAAATGAAGAGATAATAGTGAACTTATTACTATAAAAAAACTAGCTAGTTACCAAGTAAATTTAATCTTAACATTAAATGATAATTTGATATTATTCTTAATACAAACTACTAAACTCAGTTCTTAAATAACAAATATTCTACTACATGTCGCTAATAATAATAATAATAATAATAATAATAATAATAATAATAATAATAATGTTTTGTCGATTTTTAACAAAAATTAATGGTGTTCGATTCTAATAGTCTGGGAGCGAAACCAACTCCTCTGTGCGAGTATCAGTTTTTTAAAAGTGTATCAAAGCATCTTCGATTAAACAAATTTTGACAATGAAAAAATAAATTTGTAAAGATTGATAAGTACAATTCAGAAATTAAAGTTTTTAAAACAGAACAACTAAATAAATGATGAAAAGAAAAATTTGTTTAAAAATTAAAAGAAAAACAATAACAGTAATTCGAATTAAGTACAAAGAGGTAAAATGAACAAGAAAAAATAAAGAACACTTGAAGATTAAACTTAATTAAAATGTTAACTTTTACAGAAGAGAAAATGAATTATTGAAGAAAGTGGAAGGAACCCTACAAAAAATGCAACTCGATCGCAAACTCAAGAAATCGCTGAGATGTGAGAATGCTTAGAGTGTTTTTCTGAATGAAAGTTCCAACTCCTAATCACTAAGATTTCTTAGTATTTATAGGCTAACCTTACATAACTGATCACTAATTCATAATTAATTACAATTTAATTTTGGCATTTTCAAATTTGAAGCACCTTCTCTCTTGGTAACCGTTTTCGCCGTATAATTGTTGGCATTCCCCATAATTTTCTCGTGCAATAAAAGCTATTAACTTCCCACTTCTGCAACTAATTCATCAGCGCTTTTCGAAAGTCTTACTCACCTCTTCGAATCGAAATTCACATCAATACCAATTATCTCCAACTTCCGACTTATAAACTTACCTTTTCGAGAATTTATACTCACTTTATTTCGATTCAACTTACTATTATCAAAAGATATTTTTTCGATCAACAAATAATAATAATAATAATAATAATAATAATAATAATAATAATTTAAACATTAACAATGTTAATAACAAATATATTTTATCGAGTAAGAACTACTTCTACCTCTACTTTCATCTTTAAAATCAATATATAGCTCAAGTGCAAAAAAAAAATTATTTGAAACCGACTAAAATTAAAAAAAATTGTTCACACATCATTGTCATTATTTATCATAACTTATAACAGCCCCATTAAAGTATATTAATACAGTAATATCTGTAAAATTCATTTTTCTTTGTTTTTTTTATGCCAAGAACTTTCTTCTTTTACTCAGTAGCTAAAACCACAGAAAAAAAAAGAAGGATGAAAGAACATACAGAAAAAAAAAAAGAAAGAATGAGACTTTAAATTTAAGATGACGCAGAAATTGAGAAAAAATAAAAATGCACAAACACTAAAGAACTAAAGTGGATATTTATAGTAAAAAAATAATATATTATAATTTATTATTTAAAATTTTAATTTTTTTTATATAGTATGTACATCATTTAGTATTGATATAGTGTATAAAAATTGATCTATTATACTGTGATAAAGTGATAGACAATTTAACATGAGATATTACTGTTACGATGGGTAACTGGAAATTAATGGGTTGGACAAGTTTGGCTGGCCCAATCGTCTGAACGATGAAATGTCCAAGTGAGTTTGTGATCCAAGACCCCCGTCCGACTTGTGTAAGGGAGAATGGGGGGTGGTACCTGCAAAGACACTCCGATGCCAAAGTCATCAAAGGGGCAAAATAGGTCTAGAGAGTATTGGGCTTCTGAGATACCTGAGAGGTGCAGTGTATTTATAGTGGTGAACCCATAACCACCACTGAAGTAGTTCCACCTTTTGAGGTGGATAACCGTCCCTTTATCTTAGGGAGGTTGAGATATGGCTCATGGAAGTGGGTAGAGAGATTTTAGGGGCAGTTACTCATTTGAATGAGTGATTATCTGCCAGCTAATCTTCGTCCCCAACTTCTTTAGGGTTAGTCGTGGTAAGAACCGACTTCGTAGGGAGGAGGTCGGTACAAGGCGAGACTCAACCCTTTTGGGTTGGGCCTTTTGTTGGGACCTGGGCCTTATCGTTGGGCCAGGGTATGAACAGTGCCCCTACTCGAGCCCAATTTCTTTTAAGATTTGGGTTCGAGTATTCTACTCGGGGTCGTAACCGACTTGTGAGGAACCGACGTGATTGTTTGCAACCGACGTAAATTTTTGTGACTTTTGATTTTCACAGTTACGTCTAATCAAACGTCGCGTCCGTTAGGGGTATGCGTAGGTATTAATTACCTAGGTAACGGTGCATTCATTAATGATTGCTTCCATTTTTACCATTATGCCCCTAACGTGCTTATAAGTGCTTCCCCCTTCTTTCGTTGTTTCGTTTCTTCGATTTTTCAAATTTTCCCTTTCATCTGTTCGTGGAACACTTTCGTATCTATTCGTGGAACACTTTCGTTGAAGGCTTTCATCTTCCTCTATCCCTTTTCAGGCAAAGGTTGGTTCTTTCTTCCCTTTTATTAAATGCTTCTGTTTGCATGCCTTTTATTTTCTTTGGAGAGGGAGAAGATGACGCCGTAGGTTTCTGTTAGATTTCATGCCCCTTTAGGAACTCTCGTTTTTTATTCTTTTTTCTTTTTTCTTTGTAGGTTTTCATCGTACCTTAGGAAAAATGTCTTCTGTAGAAGTTCTTGCTCAGTGGGTTGATGTTACGGTCTTGGGAGAGGAACCCTTGGTTGATGCCGAGTTTATCACCAACCTTCGCACTCATCACCATATTTGTACTTTTGAGGAGGATGAGCCAAAGTATGAATTGGTGGTCCCGGGTCTGGAAGACCGGGTTTGTTTTGGAAGGGATACTGAGGAGGTCCCTCATTTTTTCTACATGTATGAAAGCATGATTACCCGTTTGGGTGTTTTTCTTCCATTTTCTGATTTTGAAATAGCTGTTTTACGTCACTGCGGAGTTGCTCCTACCCAACTTCACCCCAATTCTTGGGGTTTTCTGAAAATTTACCAGTTTATCAGCCACGCCTTAGATTTTCCGACCTCCTTGAGGATTTTCTACTATCTTTTCCACATGACTAAGCCCTTCAGTGGGCTAAATAACAAGCAGCAATGGGTGTCTTTCCGAGCCATACAAGGTCGGAGAGTTTTCACTCTTTTTGATAAATCCTTCCATGACTTCAAAAATTATTTTTTCAAAGTTCAAGGTGTAGAGGGTCACTACCCCTTTTTCCTGGATGAAAATTCTGTTCTTCACTTTCCTCTGTACTGGTTGGAGGCCTCCCCCTGTGAGAAATATGGTTTGGATGACTTGGATGAGGTGGAGGCAGCCATTGTGGGGTTCCTCTGAGAAGTGTGGGGGAGGGCCCCATATCTGGATACCAAAAAATTTCTCCAGGGATTGCCGACCTTTGTCCAGACACAATTAGGTAGCCTTTGTCTTTTCTGCTTTTATTTCCGACTTGTATCTTGTTTTTCCGACTTGTCTGACTTTTTTGGCTACTAATTGCTTTTTACAGAGATGGCGAAGAAGAATTCCAGTAAATCCTACCAGAGGGTCCAGGAGGCTAAAGCGAGGTCCTGTGCCAGGGCCGGCAGCGCCAGGGTAACTAGCTCTCCTATTCCTCTTCCTCCCCCTTCTTCCCAAAATTTGGGGACCTCTTCTCGTCCTATTGTTGTTTCCTCCTTGGCCTCTTCTCAGCCACCCCCTTCCCCCCGATCTTTTCCTGAGCCAGACAAGAAGAAGTGCAAGACTTTAGAGTCTTCCTCTTCTTTTGAAGGTGAGGCTAAGGTGGATGCTCCTGCATTTATCCGGAAACACATCTATCCCTATACCCGTATAGGTATGGATGATGTTTCTGTCCGGAATCACCTCACTATTCTGGCTCAGAAAAATATCAGGGCGGCAGCGGTGTACACTAAGTTTCTTGATATTTTTGAGATGACTCCTCTTAGCTCTCTGGGTTCAACTTCGAGGGTTGAAGAGTTGGAGAAAAGGCTTCTCATGTATCAGAAACATGAGAAGGAGTTGAAGGAGGAGGTCACTAAATTGAAGGAAGAGAGGGATGGCCTCCGGGAGAAGGGGAGCAAGTTACAAGCCTAATGCAATATGGAGGAGGGCTTGAGGAAGAAGGCGCAGGAGAGTTATTCGAGCTTGTTCAAGGACCTCGTGGAGGTGAGGAAGGACTTGTTGAATTCTTGGACTGCTTACGCCGAGTTGGAGGACTCTATTGCTGAGGGAGCCGAGGAGGCTTGGAGGATTTTTAAGGAGCAGGTCGGAGTCCTTGCTCCCGATCTGGATCTCTCTCCTTTGGACCCTGACAAGATTGTCATTGATGGGGCCATTGTGTCTCCTCCCCGACTTGTGTCTGGGTCCGAGTTGAAGACTCGGGGTCAAAGAATCATAGAGTCTCCTCCCCGATCAGACGATGCTCCGAGTTCTTCCAAGGATCCCGAGACTTCTCTTCCAACTCCTGTGGGTGCCCCTCTCCCTGGTCCTGATGGCGTTGCGGCCAATCTTACTGATTCTGGTGGTGATCCGACTACTCCCTGTGGTGATGCTTAAAAATTTGTAGGCTATATGGGGCCCGGGCCTGTGGGTCCTCTCTTTTTAAACTCTCTCTTTTTTTATGTTGGTGGTGGTAGTTGACATTTTATTTGGCCTTTTAAGGCCGTAAACAAAATATTTTAGAAATACTCTTTTTTGGATAAGGGTTTAAGTTATCTTTCGTGTGCATGCTTTTTCTGTTTTTGATACTTAGAAAATTTCTTCGACCTTTTCTTGAAAAACCTTTTCCTTTGGCCTGTCTGTCCTTCTGAGCTTTTTTCGCTTTGAGGACTTAGGATAGTCTTTTGGCTTTTTTAATAGGTTTTTCGATCTCTTTTTCACTATTCCTTATACTCAACTTTGCGGTTTATTGAGTTTTTATGACTTAGGTTAATTTTGCGATGCGTTTTTCTTCTACTCGGTTTTTCATTTCGATTTATGGGTCGAAGTGTTTCCGAGCTTCTCTACTCGGGTTTTTATTTCGACTTATGAGTCGGAGTGTTTCCGAGTTTCTTACGATCAACTTTTATAACCTCTTTACACCGACTTGTACCTCGTCGTTTTATCCTGACGACCATCTAGGTCGGTTCATGGGATTTTCACGTTTTGTCGAGCTTAAGTCGGCGTGTTTCGTAGAAAGAAAATAAACGAGAAGGAATTTTTATAAGAGATATTTGAAAAAGATCTTTATTTATTTGGAAAGGTACTTTTACTGCTACTAAGGGCTTTTAGCAACTTATTCCCCTTAGGCTCTACTATGATGCCTCGTTAAAAACCCTTCTTCTGAAAAAAACCCTTTGTTTTTTGGGAAAAAATCGTGAAGTAGGGAAAAGAGTACATCAGGGAGTAGAGTTCGCTTTTAACTATAGTACCTTTTCATGTTGCAAGCATGCCACGACCTTGGTAACTCAGTGCCGTTTAGGTCGGTCACCTTATAATAACCTTTTCCTAAGACCTCACTAATTTTGTATGGTCCCTTCCAATTAGCAGCGAGTTTTCCTTCCCCTGATTTGTTGACTCCAATGTCGTTTCTAATCAATACCAAGTCGTTTGGGGTAAAGCTTCTTCGAATGACTTTTTTGTTGTACCTGGTAGTCATCCTTTGTTTCAACACTGCTTCTCTTATCTGGGCTTGCTCTCGAACTTCGGGGAGCAGTTCGAGCTCCTCTTTGTGCCCCTGTATTTTTTTGATCTCATCATGGAGGATCACCCTTGGACTTTGTTCACTGATTTCTACTGGTATCATGGCTTCTACGCCGTAGACGAGTCGGAAGGGCGTTTCTCCAGTGGCAGATTGTGGCGTCGTCCGGTAGGCCCATAACACTTGTGGGAGCTCCTCAGCCCAGGCTCCTTTTGCATCTTATAGTCTTTCTTTAGTCCTACCAATATGACTTTGTTGGCTGCCTCGGTTTGTCCATTTGCTTGTGGATGTTCCACCGAGGTGAACTGGTGTTTGATCTTCATACTGGCCACTAGGCTTTTGAAGGTTGAGTCGGTGAACTGGGTTCCGTTATCTGTGGTAATGGAATATGGTATCCCATACCTTGTGATGATATTTTTGTAGAGGAACCTTCGACTTCTCTGGGCTGTGATGGTGGCTAATGGTTCTACTTCTATCCACTTTGTGAAGTAGTCCATTCCCACAATCAAGTATTTGACTTGTCCTGGGGCCTGGGGAAAAGGACCTAATAGATCCATCCCCCATTTTGCAAAGGGCCATGGAGAAGTTATACTGATTAGCTCATCGGGTGGAGCCACGTGGAAATTTGCGTGAATTTGGCATGGTTGGCACTTTTTTACAAATTCTGTGGCATCTTTCTGCAAGGTCGGCCAGTAGAATCCAGCTCGGATTACTTTCCTGGCTAGTGACCTGGCTCCGAGATGGTTTCCGCATATCCCATTATGAACCTCCTCTAGTACTTCGGTGGTCCTTGAGGTTGGTACGCACTTCAACAATGGTGTTGATATTCCTCTTTTATAAAGGTTATTTTTCACCAGAGTGTAATGTTGTGCTTCCCTCCGGATTTTCTTAATCTCTTTTTCCTCTTTGGGGAGGATGTCGAATTTTAGGTATTCGACCAAGGGATTCATCCATCCGAGGTTTAGCCCAGTTACCTCTAGGACATCTCGTTTGTCCTCTTCTTTTACTACAGAGGGTTCTTGGAGAGTTTCTTGGATCAGGCTTCTGTTATTCCCTTATGGTTTGGTGCTTGCTAACTTGGAGAGGGCATCTGCTCTGCTATTGAGATCCCGAGTTATATGCTTAACTTCGGATTCCGTGAAATGCCCTAAGTGTTCCAGAGTTTTTTCCAAGTACCTTCTCATGTTTGGGTCTTTGGTCTGATACTCTCCATTTATCTGGGAGGTCACCACTTGAGAGTCGCTGTATATCATCACTTTCGTTGCACCGACCTCTTCTACCAGTTTCAACCCTGCAATCAGGGCTTCATACTCTGCTTGATTATTTGAAGCTGGGAATTCAAATTTGAGGGATACCTCTATTTGGGTTCCCCTTTCGTCGGCCAGTATTATGTCTGCACCGCTTCCTGTCTTGTTTGAGGATCCATCTACGTAAAGTTCCCATGCAGTTGGTTTTTCCTCTTGATCTCCCGCGTATTCCGCTATGAAGTCGGTGAGGCATTGGGCCTTGATTGCTATCCGAGTTTCATACTTTAAGTCGAACTCGGAGAGCTCTATTACCCATTGAACCATTCTCCCTGCAACATCCGTCTTCTGGAGGATTTGCTTCATGGGTTGGTTCGTTCGGACTCTTATGGTATGTGCTTGAAAATAAGGCCGTAGCCTTCGTGAGGCTATTACTAAGGAGTAGGCAAACTTCTCTAGTTTGTGGTACTTTAGTTTAGGACCCTGTAGAACTTTGCTGATGAAGTAAACTGGATGCTGTCCGACCTCGTCCTCCCTTATCAGGGCTGATGCAACAGCTTTATCTGCTATTGACAGGTATAGGACGAGATCTTCCCAGCTTAGAGGTCGGGTCAAGATTGGTGGTTGGCTCAAGAACTTTTTGAACTCCTGGAATGCTCCTTCGCATTCTGGAGTCCATTCGAACTGGAATCCCTTTTTTAATAAAGAGAACACTGGAAGGGATTTTAATGCTGATCCTGCCAAGAACCTGGAGAGGGCTGCAAGTCGGCCATTTAGTTGTTGAACCTCCCTTAAGCAAGTCGGGCTATTCATTTCCAGTATAGCTTGACACTTATCTGGATTAGCTTCAATCCCTCTTTGTGTCAGCATAAACCCTAGGTATTTTCCGGCCTCCACTGCGAAGGTACACTTTGCAGGATTTAGTCTCAGCCCGTGCAACCTTATGGTGTCGAAGACTTGCGAGAGGTCTGTCAAGAGATCAGCCTCTTCCTTAGTTTTCACTAGCATGTCATCTACGTAGACTTCCATTAAGCTCCTGAGGTGGGGGGCGAACACCTTGTTCATCAGCCTTTGGTATGTGGCCCCTGCATTTTTTAGTCCAAATGGCATGACCACGTAACAAAAATTTGCTCTGGGCGTGATGAACGATGTCATCTCCTGGTCCGGCTCATACATCGGGATTTGGTTATATCCCGAGTAAACATCCATGAATGACAAGTATTAATATCCCGAGCTGGAGTCTACTAGAGCGTCAATACTTGGAAGTGGATAAGGGTCCTTGGGACATGCTTTATTTAAGTCGGTGTAGTCGACACACATTCTCCATTTGCCATTTTGCTTCTTGACTAGCACTACATTTGCTAGCCATGTTGGGTATTTGACTTCTCTGATGAAGCTAGCTTCTAGGAGTGCCTGTACTTGCTCTACCACCACTAGAGCTCGTTCAGGGCCAAGCTTGCGCCTTTTCTGTTGTACAGGTCGGGATCCTGGGTACACCGAGAGCTTGTGCGACATTAGCTTGGGGTCTATCCTGGGCATGTCGGAGGCTTTCCAGGCGAAGAGGTCGGAATTATCTCTTAGGAGCTTAGTCAACCCTTGCTTCAGGGTTTCCCCTAGGCCGACTCCTATGTTGGTATTCTTTTCTTCTTCTTTGCCGATCTGTATTTCCTCGATTCTTCCTCCTGGCTGTGGTCGCAACTCTTCTTTAGCCCTTGCGCCACCGAGTTCTATGGTATTGACTTCTTTGCCTTTTCCCCTTAGGTTCAGGATTTCATTGTAGCACTTTCTTGCCAATTTCTGGTCCCCACGCACCGTTGCTATCCCCGCTGATGTCGGGAATTTCATGTAGAGATGGGGGGTAGATACCACTGCTCCTAGTCGGTTTAGGGTAGCTCTTCCAATTAGGGCATTATATGCTGACCCCACGTCGATGACTATGAAGTCTATATTCAGAGTTTTGGATTTTTCTCCTTTTCCAAAAGTAGTGTGGAGGGGCAGGAAACCCATTGGTTTTATTGGCGTATCGCCTAGCCCATACAAGGTGTCGGGGTAGGCTCTCAGCTCCCTTTCGCCGAGCCCTAGTTTATCAAACGTAGGCTTGAAAAGGATGTCTGCTGAACTTCCTTGGTCCACCAGAGTTCTGTGGAGATGGGCGTTGGCTAGGATCATGGTTATCATCACCGGATCATCGTGTTCGGGGATTATTCCTTGTCCATCTTCCTTTGTAAATGAGATGGTAGGAAGGTCGGGCGATTCACTTCCGACCTGGTAGATTCGCTTGAGATGTCTTTTGCGAAAGGACTTGGTGAGCCCCCCTCCTGCGAATCCGCCTGAGATCATATGTATATGTCTCTTCGGAGTCGGCGGTGGTGGGTCTCTTCTGTCCGCATCATCTCGCTTTCTCTTTCCATGATTGTCCGACCTCTCTATAAGATATCTATCAAGTCGGCCTTCTCTGGCCAGCTTTTCTATCACATTCTTGAGGTCGTAACAGTCGTTTGTTGAGTGACCATATATTTTATGGTACTCGCAGTAGTCGCTGCGACTCCCCCCTTTTTTATTCTTAATGGGTCTGGGAGGCGGCATCCTTTCAGTATTGCAAATTTCTCTGTATACGTCTACTATGGAAACCTTTAGAGGAGTATAAGAGTGATATTTCCTGGGTCTGTCGAGACCGAGGTCTTCTTTCTTCTTTGGCTCCCTCTCCCTATCTTTTATCGAGGGGAGGTGTCCAGGTCGCCAGCTTGACTCTCTCAGTCTGGCGTTTTTCTCCATGTTGATGTACTTCTCAGCTCTTTCTTGTACATCACTCAAGGAGGTAGGGTGTCTTTTTGATATGGACTGTGAGAAGGGTCCTTCTCTAAGCCCATTTACCAGCCCCATAATGACTGCCTCGGTGGACAGGTCTTGAATCTCTAAGCATGCTTTGTTGAATCTTTCCATATAATCCCGTAGAGGTTCTCCGACCTCCTGTTTTATTCCCAGGAGGCTCGGTGCATGCTTTACCTTGTCTTTCTGAATGGAGAACCGCATTAGGAATTTTCTCGAGAGTCTTCAAAGCTGGTGACCGACCTTGGAGGGAGGCTATCAAACCACTTCATCGCTGCTTTCGATAAGGTGGCCGGAAAAGTTTTGCAACGTGTTGCATCAGAAGCGTTAGCCAGATACATCCGACTTTTAAAGTTGCTTAAATGATGCTTTGGATCTGTGGTTCCATCACAGAGGTCCATGTCGGGGCTTTTAAAGTTTCTTGGAACTTTTGCCCTCATTATGTCCTCACTAAAGGGGTCTTCCCCTCCTGGGGGCGACTCTTCTCGGTCGCCATGGGAGTTCTGACTTTTGAGGGAGGATTCTAACTTTAAGAGTTTTTCTTCTAACTCTTTTCGTCATTCCATCTCCTCTCTTAAGTGCTTTTCTATTTTCCTTTGTCGCTTCCGCTCCTGTTCCAGTTGTTCCAAGCGACCTTGGTGGCCATGGAATAGACCTATTAGTTCGGTTGTATGGGGTGGCCCATCCTTTCCGATTCACGCCCCTCGGAGGAGTTCATCTTCGGATTTTTAAATCCGGAGGTGCCTTCCTTATGTTGGTCGTTGGTTCCCTAGTGAAGGGTTAGGTCTGCGTCATTGTTTCTGGTATCTAGATTCTCTTGTTTAGAATCTGATGCCACATGACCATCTTCCTGTGACATGTCCGCCATTACTGGTTGATCTCTCGGGTCCCCGACAACGGCGCCAATGTTACGATGGGTAACCGGAGATTAATGGGTTGGACAAGTTTGGCTGGCCCAATCGTCTGAACGATGAAACGTCCAAGTGAGTTTGTGATCCAAGGCCCCCGTCCGACTTGTGTAAGGGAGAATGGAGGTGGTACCTGCAAAGACACTCCGATGCCAAAGTCAGCAAAGGGGCAAAACATGTATAGAGAGTATTGGGCTTCTGAGATACCTAAGAGGTGCCAGTGTATTTATAGTGGTGAACTCATAACCACCGCTGAAGTAGTTCCGCCTTTTGAGGTAAATAACTGTCATTTTATCTTAGGGAGGTTGAGATATAGCTCCTGGAAGTGGGTAGAGAGATTTTAGGGGCAGTTACTCATTTGAATGAGTGATTATCTGCCAGCTAATCTTCGTCCCCGACTTCTTTAGGGTTAGTCGTGGTAAAAACCGACTTCGTAGGGAGGAGGTCGGTACAAGGCGAGGCTCAACCCTTTTGAGTTGGGCTTTTGTTGGGACTTGGGCCTTATTGTTGGGTTAGGGTATGAACAGTTACCATGTTAAAAAAAATTCTATATCACGTACGTATAAATACATAGAATAGGTTAGATGTATTAATTAATTCACGTACGTCACCATTAATAATTATTTAATATATTTTTTTAATCGAATACTACACTTTTGGTGTAGTGTTCTTTGCAAATTAAGATAAAATGAAATACTACTTTCTTCATGTCGTATTTCATGAAAAATAAATTAAAAGTAAAATACTACATAAAGTATGTCGAATTTTTTAAATTAAACCTAGCACATTTTTCGAACATCACATTAATGTAAAAAGTTAAACATTGTTAATTTTTTTCTTCTTTTATTTTGGTGAATCAGGCATTATTCTTAGTTACCAAATGTAGAAGTATGGGCGTAATAATGACGTTTATATTCAATCTAATAGATCTGTGTCAATCTCTCTCATATACGATGGATTCCACTATTGCTTAATATGTCTTCATCATAAAGTGCCACTCAAGGGGAAATTTGATTTTAGGTCGTACGGATAATGAGGTAATATATCTAATAATCAAGTAGCATAATGGCCCCTTCTAGCCACCTTAGTGGGCTCTTATTATTTTGCAGTGCTTCATGATATGATATAAATGTCATTATATATATGGAAGGTTATCAGGTGTACCGGGGACACTGGTGTTCCAGTTATTTTAACCGTTGATTTGAATTATAAAAAATATATATAATATATATTAATAAAAATCAACGGTTAAAAAAACTGGAACACCAATATTCTCGAGTACACCTGATAATTTTCTTATAAATCAATGGTTAAAAAAACTGAAACACCAATGTTCTCGAATACACCTGATCATTTTCCTATATATATACATATATCAGATTCTTTCCTTTCTTGAGATTTTAACCCTGCTAGCTGCATTGCTAAGTTAATTAATTAAAAACATTAAAGAATAGTTAACATCTTTTGACGTTCGATATATTGAATGTTTAATTTATTAGATGTGCAAATGATTATTTTAATATTAAAATTTAAGTAGATAATTTAAAATATAATGTATTTTTATTTTATTAAATCAATTTTAAAATTTATTGTTCACATTATTCACAAAAGTTATTATGTACTTAGTAAAATCCTTTTCTATAATATCCTAACATGAGTGGCGTATCTTTCATGATTCATGCACACCTGGATTAATAGTAAAGTTAATCAAGTAAGAATTATTAATTACACTAGTCGTTTAATGAATATGACAATTTCAGAGTTATAGTAGACAACCGAACGTGAAAGAAGTCTAAATAAGACAGAAGAGTAATTTATTATGGAAACTTAGCATATACCTTCTATAATTTCTATTCTACAGAATAAGCGGAACATATTCCTATCAAACAATATACATAAAGAAAAAAAATAGATAAATGTAGAAAGAAGTCAATTCACATTTAGAATGCTATGCACTTATGTAGGAAGTGTTAGAATAGTTTTAGTCTATATACATTAAAAATTAGCTATAAAATTAGTTTTATATATATATATATATGTGTATTAAAATATAAAATATATATTTAATATGTGTAAAATAATACATATATATTATTTTATAAAATTTATGATATCTAATTTAATAATTAATTTTTAAAATATACATAACTTTTTTTATTATTACCAATTTATAACTCGAACTATAGTTTAAAAGGCACAAATTAGGTTTTGATATATTAATTTCGATTATATTAAATTATATTTAAATATTAAACAAGTAAACAAATAATCTGCATCCGTCTATTTTAAAACATCTGATGAGTAAGCAATTAGAAAAGGACTACTTGTTTTTTTAAAAGATAATAGGAGAAAAAAAGATGATAAGGCAATTGATGACGACAAAACAAAAAAGTTTTAACATTTTGTACGGTACAACAATCTCCATTTAAATTTTAAACGTCCAATGAGATGCTAATTTTTGGTGATAATAAGTCATGAACGTAGAGAGACAAGGAGCTGTTAGTTCGATTGTGCAACTACTATACTATTTAACATCTATAGTACTCCATCAACCATCTAAAAATATAAATTATGAGTTAATAGTCAAAATCATCTCTAAAAGATATTTTAATCTTTATTTTTGTCTTCAAAAAATAAAATTAATTAAATTTGTCCCCAAAAAATAACTAACTTAATCGCGTTAATTTTGCTGTCATCTCTTGTGCTGAGATGACTAACGTTCGCTGATATGGTCTGTTAACTACTAGCGTGGCACTCACTTAATAATGTACCCTTTTGTTACTAATAAGATAAGTTTATTAGATCAATTCAAATCAATCCCTAACTCCATGAACCCTAATCCCAAATTACACTCGAGGCATGGATTGCTCATCATCATTAGCATCATCATCATCATCATTATGATTATCATCATCATCATATGCCTCCATCATATGCCTCGTGGTAGTGTTGTTGCTGCTTTTTTCTCATCTTAGCCTTCATGTTGATATTATGTAATGTGGTCTCCTCACACTTATCCAGCTCCATATCTGTCAACAGTTTACTGAATTTCTGAGATAATATTGTCTCCAATAATCAGCATTGATCGGGAGAAAAGGAACCCTAAGTATGGGCGACATTAATATAATTAGTTGACAAGGCATCATCAATCACTACACTCAAGACTCAAGAGCAAGTTGAATTATGGAAGGGCAAAATTTGTTGCCGCCACAAGTGGATGCATCTCGACCGTCATTGGATTTCCCTGTAGGCACTGCCCTCCTTCTGGTCATCATATTCACCCTCAACGACGTGTTCTCCTGTTGCTATCATTGGGATAATAAGTTCCGCTCCTTCCGTCAATTTCAATTCCCTTCCTCTCCTACCAAATCCAACCTCAACATAATAAGTATATATATTCATTACCATTATTCCCCCTTCTCCCCGGTCTCTCTCTCTCTCACTCTCTGCTTATTTTGTTTCTTTTCCAGGCAGGAATCGAAGAAGCAAAACAGGGAAGAAAGCTTGCCGGTGTTGATGCCAGAGAGGACGAGATTCCCAAGTTCATTGCGATGAGAATCTAATAATTTATGAGGTGATATTGTCTCTAAGAATCTGTGGCGAGGAGTAGCGTTGATGGTAGACTTTGTTCTACTTTGGGTGATGGCTACAATGTAGACGACGTCGATGCGCAAACAATGGCGGCGTTGAAGGCGTAGGCAATGACATGGACAACAGCAGGGACAACCTAGGAACATGAAATCTGCTATGGAAGTGAGGTTCGATTTCTTTGGATTTGGAATTAGGATTTCTGGAGTTAGGGACGAATTTGAATTGATCTAATAAATTTATCTTATCAGCAACAAGAAGATACATTAAGCGAGTGTCACGCTGGCAGTTAATAAGTTATGTCAGCGAATGTTAGCCACCTCAACGTAAAAGATGACAGAAAGACTAACGCGATCAAGTTGGTTATCTTTTAGAAACGAATTTGATTAATTTTATTTTTTACGAATGAAAATAAAAATCAAAATATCTTTCGAAGATAATTTTAACTATTAATTTTTATAAACTATTCTACATAATCAAATATAATAGACTAATTGTTTGATAGCCAAAATTTCATGTATATAAAACATTTTTGAATTAACATACTAAATAAATAGTTAGGTCAATTGTCCAAGTGAAATGATTCGATCGAGAAATAAGATGAATAATCGAGCCCCAATATCAGAGAGCGTTGCACGATTTGATTTGTTGTCTTGAACTCTTAAAAGTATTGGCATATACCAATAATATATGCACCATAGATGCAACACATGTCTCGTTAACTTTGGTAACCTCCCTTTGGATGATTAGACGTTTACTTATTTTTTATTTTTTCTATATATGTGTATATTACGATTTACTAATTACATGGCTGAAATTCATCCAAAAAGTTAAGTACAAATCATAGCACATCAAGCAATCATAGATTCATAGTACGCAGAATCATTTTTATTTTAAATTCAATTTTGGTAGATCATATTATATTATCCTTTTGAAAAGCTTTTAATTATATTGATATACTGGTGTTGTAATAAATTTTAATCGTTAATTTAATTATATATTTTATATATTTTTTATAATTAAAATTAATAATTAAAAATTACTGAAATATTAATGTATTGATACACTTAAATTTTTTTTATTCTTTTTAAGTTTTTCTCACCTTTTTCCTAGCCATCATTCATAGGCAACACCCCACCTTAATTTCTATGTTCACATTTCTCCCAATATATTATTTGAGTCCGCAAACAGACAAATAAAAACTTGTTTCCTTTCAAACCGAGTGATGGACCACAGTAGGATCTATTGGTTCACGGGTTTTGATCGAACCGATTGGTTTTGAATGAATGATTCGATTAATTCTAGACGGTCCAATTATAAATTCGATCCACGCTGTCGTCCAAATTGATTAAATTACTATCATTTGAGTTTTTGGTTCAACCAATTGATTTGGTCCGATTTTGATAAATTATTTTCTTTTTTGGTTTACTGATAACTTTGCTTTTAAAAGACCCATTAAGAATTTCATAATCATAATCATAATTTAGACAACAGCATCTAAAGATAAGATTTTGTTCAGAATATAATTCAGGATTGTTAAAAGAACTCCACTCCCGAGGGGAGGTTTTCTTTTCAATAATTATAAACTATCTTATTGTTATTAAAGTTCACACCTTTTTCCCTTTAAGACTAACTGAAGGAAAAGTCTAGGGCCAGCAATTTTATTGAATTTTGGCCAGCATGTAATCAGCAGAGGAAGGTGAGCCATTGGATGAAATCTCACACCAATCTCACACCATCAAATCATCATTGATGACTAGTTGATGGCTAATAATCACAAAAATTGCTGCCCCCTAGCATTGCTCCTAAGTGAAAATGTATTTATTTTAATATCTAAATTTATCCTAAAAATATATTTTTTATAATGATAATATTTTTGGGAGTTTTTTTTTTTGGTCAAATTATACCTTAAAACACACTCTCATTTCTCTTTCTCATAAGTTTTATCAGAAGTATATTAGATGATGATTATAGAGAGATCTTCAAATCCCAACTTATCTCTGATGTATAATCTTTTTTTTTTGGACTTTTAGGTCCCATTTTAATACAAAAAAACATAGTTAGAATTTAACTCTAATGCACTTTTTACTTTTTAGCAAGGTAAACAATTATACATGTATGTTACTAGTAGAGGCCTTGTAACTCTGGGCATGTAAATTATCATCCGGTTATAGGGAGGCTGCTGGTATAGATGTCTAAATTTTATTTTGCCGGCACAGATTTTTTTTTTTTCTTTAGTAAAACTCATGTTGACTTGATTAAGTCAGCCCAATAGTCAATACTCAATAGGTGAATTTGGTCAATAAAATTCGGTTTTTGCTATAATTGGCACTGACTCTAACCTTTCACAGCCCAGATTAGCCTAAAAAAGGAGCGTACAGCCTATATAATAGATATTTAAATTTATACTCTACATATTTTTCTCCCCAAATTTTATTTAAATATTTATTAATTTTAGGTCTTCTATCTGTTTAGATTTAATTTTAAGTTAACTTGGCATTGATAGGATTTAAGTCAATTTTATAATTTTTAAGAGAATTTCTTTTTCTCTTTTTTTTTTTTTTTTTTGGTAACATCAAGGAAATATTATATGACCTACAAAGTGCAGGGAACATGTTTTCTTTTTGGATTAGAATCACAACATAATGTTCCGGGCCCAATACTGAATCTCAGGTCTGATAGTCTCATTCAGGCCCATCACAGGCAGAATTTATCCCGACAAAAAATCACAGTAATTTGGCTTGCATAAGAACCGCCCCGGTCCTGTCGGAAAAGAAATTTCAACTACCATGAAGGTAACAAACGGGATAGTATTAGTGCTGTATGATTGCACCATGTGCTACTATCTACTAGTACTAGTTTCTAATAAGAATAATTTTTTTGGACAGGAAAAAGAAGTATTTAAATAAATAAATAAATATCAAAGTGATTCTCCACGTGGCATTGAGTTGAAACTTGAAAGTGCTGAGAAGATGTGAAAGTCAACAAGTTTTACATATATCTAATTGAGTATTACCTTTTGACCACCATATTCTTGATTCATCACAAAGTCTCATTTGATCACGGGTTTTCTCCATGATTCAATTAGGTTCGGTACTTGTTCAAGATATGTTCTGTTGGGAGATAAGTTTAGCACTTGAAAGTTGAAAAGGCATAATGGTGTTGGTTTTTCTTCTCTAAGTTTTTCATGTTGTGACAAATCATCCCCACCCCCAGAAAAAACTTAAATGGTTAATTATAGAGACATTTATTATTTTATATTTAATCCATCCTTTCACACAAGAATCTCTTCATAAAGTTAAAGCATGGGTAATACATTGACTTATCTTACCATGTGTTAAACTGTTAATATTCAAATTTTACTCAGAAAATGAGATCAACTAGAAGCTTTGCTGTCATTTTACTATCTAGAAAACTTTTTGTACAGAAACACGAAAATGATTTTGTATCTAATCATGGACATTAAAAAGGATAAATAATCAATTCCAACAGTTGTGATGTAATCATGTAAAAGGAAAGAGCTGATGTATACAACATAATAATTAACAAAGGATGATTCTACCCCTTGAGAGTGAGCTACTTGATCTTTCAATTATTGAGTATCATGGAGGAACAAGCCTATGACTCATGTAATGGTTGTTAATCACTTCACCTATAAATTAACAACCTCATAACTCCAGAAAAGAAAAAATGTTAGATGCCTGACCAACACCAGAAACCTTAAAAAAGAAATTGTACATCTAGTGGTTGGTGACAACAGGACACAGATGACACATAATTATTGTATATGGTCCTATAAATGAAACTTTGAAGCAGATGACACATTCAGTATTCTATAAGAAATATGTTTAATTCCACTTATGGCTTAGCAATAATTCTCCATTATAAATTACTCCTGACGAAATTGACTTGTCAGAAGGTGAAATTGAAACTTGCACTAAAGATACCCCAAAAACTATGTTAAAACATAGGGAAAGGATGTAAGCTGGAAAATCATTAATGAAAGCCAAGCTTATTCTGAATCTCATTAAAACTTCTACCTCCTAAATTCCTTGGATTACATACTAAAGAGGGGAAAATTGCTTCTTTTACACAATTCTGCAAATTGTTACAGAAACTTCCCATCTTTGTCCTAAAGACTAGAGGCATCTCCCACCATAGCCTGCATTTCTGAATAGTGCTTGCTTTATCTCTTCAGGGTCAACACAATTTCTCTGCTCAGATACCTATGACCATGAAAACAATAAAATTTATGAGTAACTCGATATATTAGATTTTGCAAGCCTGGAAACACATTGAGATCAATCAAGGAGGGTTATGATATGAACCTCTGAGCAAGATGCTTGCATTGAGAAATCATTGAAGCTACTTATGACACATTGCTGAATCTCAAGGCCTAATGCTTCCAATGTATTCACTGTTGACAATAATAATCCTGGCTTCGTGGCACAACAGATGCTGATCCTGGTGTCCTTGTCTCTCCTCTCAACATCGAACTGCACAAACATTATTGAGTCACATACATTCATCATTCACAAAATTGGGGAAAATCAAGCTAGGAATTTGAGTAACTAGTGCAAAATCCATTACCTTGGGTGAATTTCTAACCATCGCTTCATTTGGCTTGAGTTCCTTAGAAACCCCCAAGAGATTTTGCTGACTTGTGCCCTCCTCCACTTCTTCCTCTTGCAACTTGTTAATCCTCTCCAGAAGCTCTTTCATGTAGTCTATGGTATCTCCAAGAATGGAAGTTCTGTCCATCTGTTGAGTATGACATTCATCATGTTAGTGTGAAATTACCAAGATTTGAGAACAAACCAAGCAAAAAGAAAAGAAAAAAAAACAAATATAGGTTGTGCCTGGATTTAAGTGTAATAATCATGAATAGACCACAAAAATAAAAAGGGGAAAACAGAAAGAAAAAAGAAAATTCTAATTTCATTTCTAATGATTGAGACATTAATACAAACACATGGCATGATAAAGTCTGAGGTTAAAAAAAAGTGAACTTTTTGGGTTGGGGGAATGGGATGACCTTGCTGATCTTGGGGACAATTGATCTTAGCATAGAGAGACGGTCATTGAGGCGCTTCCTTCTCCTTCTTTCAGCCATAAGATTCTTTGATGGCTGGCCTTCAAGCTTCTTGGACTTGTTCTTTTTCTCCCCTATCCCACACATGCCCATGTTGAAGACCACAGGAACATGAACCTGAACATCCACGACAGCTTGTTCCTCAACCTTGCAGCCAAGAAATCCAGCATCTTCATCGTCCAGCACTGAAGGGTTATTATTATCGTCATCAAGATCTTGATGGTTATGTGGGAGTGGGGGTGGTGGTGCATCATCATATTCATATTCATACTTGGTGGTGTAGGAAGAGTCAAGGTCAGGCATTGTGAAGGCATCATCGGGAAAAGGGTATGAGGTGGTGAATGGGCAGTCTGGTGGTGGGGGTGAGAATGCAGAAGGAGGAAAGGAAGAAGAAGAAGGGGTATCAAGAAAAGGGTCAAAGTAGTTCCAAGAAGAAGGTGAGAAGACATCATTACTAGTACAACTACTCCATGTGTCTTTTCTTGGAGCAAGCATAAGTTCCTCAAGGAAACCAAGTTGAGATAGCTCCATAACTTCACTCTCTCTGTTTTCTTCTCTTTGTTCGTTCTTGTGTGCTCAGACTTGAGACTTGAGACTTGAGACTTGAGACTGTGACTTAACCACACACACACACCGGGTGCTCAACTTCCCCACCATTTTCTTTAAATAATTCTAGGTAATACCTTACACATGCCTTTTTCTTTATCATTTTCTAATTATTTAACCTTTCATACAATATATAATATTCTTAAAATATATACTTAAAACTTTCAAAAAAAAGTATTTTTATCGTTGCTATCTATTAAGGAATAAGTAAATCGATGAACTCATTTTGATAGTTTATTGAGATTCTTTTAACAATAGATATATTGGGATTTAATTTTTATGTATTCACCACGTCAAATATTTTAATTTAATAGGATAATGTTATATTAGTAATTAATTAACTTTTAAATTTATTATTAAAATATTATTTAAAATTTGATTAAATAATTGTATAAAGTTTTTTGTATTATTATTAATGAATTAAAATTAAACTCTTTCAAATATGAATTCATTACTTGTAAATTTCTTTTTATAAGTAGTTAATCTTTTCAATGAAATATATATATATATATATATATATATATATATATATATATATATATATATATATATATATATATATATATATATATTCTTTTCGAGTTTAAGTTTCATATATGGTCATTTAATCGAATTTGTTCATTTAAATGATTATGGCATAATCAATGGTTATTTTATTGACATGCTGTACGAATATATTTGTAAATAATCTTTATATTGAGATTTTTTTTTTCAACTTATAGATTTTAGCACAAGAAAAAACTACACATAATTGAAAAAAAAAAGGGTTAATAGCTAAATTAGTCATTATAAGATAAGGTATTTTTAAATTTATTTTTGAAAGATTTTTTTAATTAAATTGATACTTTAAATATTACGAATTAATTATATCTGTCCTTTAGTTATTCTGTTAATAATTTTTGTCATTGATGATGTGAAATGTTAACTAATAACATACATGACATATAACATATTCAATTAGACATTGACTAAATATGTTCACGAAAATCTATTAATTTAGTTACTATTTCATATTAAGAATAGAATTTTTATAATTTAAAAAAAATGACTAAATTAATAAATTTTTATAAACATATTTTATTAATTAACATTTTATAACATCAATCTTTCAAAACTAATTTGACTATTAATGTTAGGGAAAAAAAAAAGAGAATTCAAAAAAAAAATTCAGAAAATATATATGGAGAGAAAATAATGAGACAAGATAAACATATAAGAGATTAAGAGCATTTAACAAGTAATTAAAAAGATGAGGTAGCGTAAGTAAACTTTAATGAAGTCCAATATGATGTAAAATAAAATAAAAAAGTATAGGGAGCCAATGGTCTAAGCGTACAATATGTATAATGGAGGTTTAGGAAGTATTAGAGATATGATCATTAGTGTTACATTGTCCTGTCAGGTTACGCTTTTGGGATGAGTGAGTTCATGACATGGTATTAGAGTTTTAGATCCAAAAGGTCAAGGGTTCGATCCTTGGTGAATTCTAAAATTAACTTAAGTTTTTAGGATGAGTGATTTGATGTTTATTGTCCTGGTATTCATTTAACCCATTGGCTCCCTAGTACTACCCAAATAAAATATGGTGTCGGTAAAGGCTTTCTCGAATGTTATTCTTATACTATAATACTATCAGGGTTCAGTAATCCCTCCATCGAAGTTTTGATCATTACAGAATGTATTACAGTTGAAAAGTGCATTGTAATAGCACCCAGAGAAAGATTTAATTAAGATTGAAATGGAATCTCAATCTCAATCTCAAGGTGAATTACAGAATTAATGTCCTTTTCATTAAACTAATTACATACGCAGACATAATTTGTATTTAATTCCCTCTTCGATTCCTTGACAATTTTCTTTGACCTTTTTGTCTTGTTGTATGTCCTTTTACTCATTACTCCCGGACCTTTTCGTTGGATTTTCAAATGAAAGAGCATTTTATTTTGTTAAATTGTATTTTTGTCTTTACCTCTGTATTTATGTCATTTGATGCCCCCGTACCTATATTTTTTATTTAATTAGTTCCTAGCACAAAATAGACAGGATTTATTTTATTTAATATTTATTAATTATTGCAAAGATTTGATTAGTAAAGTTATACAATATATATGTTGCTTGTATTGGATAAGTGATGGATGATAAAGTGAATAAGAATACAGCATGCATTATTGTAATATATGATTATTTTGAGGCACTCCCGAGGCAGAGTTGAAGTGTGTGATAGATCACATTGATTGAGGTAATATAATACTATATATACTACTATTATGCGACAACATGTAGCACATGCATGCAATGCAAGAACCCTAAATTAAATAAAATTGAGCCCAATGCAAGAACAACATCAATACACAGTTGATTGAAGACCGACCTATGGCTGATGATTCAGCGTTGTAGCCGGGGAACATGAAAATGAACAAAACCATAGTCACGAGCTCTTTCAAATTCTTTATATGTCCTTAATCCTTATAACAAGAACCACGAGACCCTCTTATGGGACAAGCTTCTACAGTATGTACTTAGTAGTGAACGCATGTGAATATGTGATAGATCAATGTGATTTCCTCTCTTAGTTCAATTACGTACATGTTAATATACAAAAGTTTATATATTAATGTGTCTTTACCAAATAATCTAAATTTGTTAGGGAGAAATTCATAACATAGTAATCAATTATTATAATGTTTAAAATAGAATTGACACTAGGCCCACACACCACTGGTTTATATATATAGTGAAAATTTCTTGGTTGAGTTGGCTGCAATAAGTGAATTATTCGTTAGGGAAATAAATTAAATTAAAAGTATATAAAATGGTGGAAGAATGAGGAAGATTGGGTGGAATAATGTGTCCATTTAATGCTCACATAATTGATACCTCTCATTTTGCCATGACAATAACAATGACAATGAATTATTAACCAACTTAGTTGGTAGACTGGTGAGCTCACTCGTCCACTTAAATAAATACTGAGGTTTTGTCTTGTACATACATGCAGATATTTATTGACTAGTGGTAAATTCTTTAGATGGAGCGCGCTCAGATCCATGACGGATTAATTTTTGGCCTACCAGATTGAAGAAAAATAAAACAATGAATTATTGAAGAAGAGAATCTGCATTGTTCATTGATATGATGAAGAAGGGGTGTATCATGTATGTATAGTTGTGGTTCTGAATTTCTGATTTACATACGGATTCATCATAATCATGCCCTTTCGGAATAACCTCATTTTATTTTGTTTGTAAGGTAAGGACATTGTTGACGGGTTCTTTCAAGTCACAGTTCCAATATTCTTTGTTGGAAATAAAATCAAATTGAGTAGCTAGCGACATATTATACTAAGAGAGGGACAAACAACTGAAACAAGCAGGAAAATTAGTAGTAGTAATGAACACTATTAATTTCATGTAACAAATTTCACGTGCTAATTCATGGTTTGTAAATTAATTAAGACATTATATATATATATATATATATATATATATATATATATATATATATATATATATATATATATAATACGCATAATTGATTAAGATTGTAACATTTTCTTTCATTCCGGCATTACTCTATCTTATTTCTTCCCTCTACTTAATTTTCCTTCTCTTATTTAATTTGAATTTTGAACATATGCGTGATGTATATGCGATGCACAACTTGAAAATATAAGAATACGTTTTTCCTGAATCCCATCTTTTTAATAGCTTATTAGTGATTAGCCAATGAAGTTTGGTTCAATTAATTGCAGTGTTCACTCATTAAAATACATAATTAATAACACTCTCACTTACAGACTATTCATATTTTTACTTATCGATTATTAAAAATAAAAAATAAAAAATAAAATATAAAAATATAAAACAATTTTAATATTATTTTTATCCGATCATATTAGAATCAACTAATAAAGTATATAGAACAATTAAAAATAATGGATAATACTAAATATAATAAATGTGTAATTATAAATGTTATATGCATGTGACATTATCAATATTAAAATAATATTGTTATACACTTTGCAAATAATATGTTGCATGGAATTGAGAATTATTATATATGATATGTATAAATATGGATGTTATATGTATACTATTATAGATGTTAATTTAACGATATTTTTTCAACAACTTCCATAATAAGTAGATTGTTATAAGTAAACAATAAAATATAGAAGAAAATTATGAAACAAATCTTAAAATAAATATTAAAGAAAAAATAGCAAAAGAAAAGAATATAAAAAATACATAAAAGATTAAACACTTACGAAATTAAAATGTGTTAGAATATAATTAGGATCAATTAGTATCAATTAGTATTATTTAGCATATTTGAATATTTATTATAGAAGTTACGTCTTTATTATTACGATTTTCTTAGTACTTATAAATACCTTTTTATATTGTATCATTCATCTTGAATAGACAATTTAAATACACTCAATAATACATAAATTCTTTCTCTAATTTAGTCTCTTGTTTCTAACAAAATGAATGATAAATATTTTCTACTCATTATTGGGCGATTTTATGTTTTGGTGCTTGTGTTTTGTTGACATATTAAACCTTATATAATATAATGAAAGAGAATAGAAGAGCAATATTGATCAAAACAATGAAAAAAAATAAAAGGGAATTAGTCTGATATTTTAGAATTATTATTATTATTATTATTATTATTATTATTATTATTATTATTAGGTTTAATTATTCGGTTGATTCTTATAGTTTTGCGAAATTTTCAATTAGGTTTTTATATTTTTTTTTCTTTTAGTTGGGTTTCTGCACCAATTTTTTTTTCAATTAGGTCCCTCTTGGTAGTAATTAGCTTAATTGTATGGGGACCTAACTAAAAAAAATTGGTGCATGGACTCAAATAAAAGAAAAAAAAGTGTAATGACTCAATTGAAAAAAAATTGGTACAGAAACTCAATTAAAAGAAAAAAAAGTATAACGACCTAATTGAAAATTTTGTGAAACTATAGGGACCAACAGAATAATTAAACCTTATTATTATTATTATTATTATTATTATTATTATTATTATTATTATTACATAATTTCAGCACATTATGTTGGTGTTATTATTATTATTATTATTATTATTATTATTATTATTATTTTGTCTATGGTATCTCCTAGTTCGACAGGTTAAGGACTAATTCGTCAGAAATTTTAATTTCATTCAAGGGTTCTGTCGTTAGCCAATAAATTATTGTATACACAAGACGACATTCGAACATCCGACATTTATTTAAGTTGACAAATGAATTGATTATTCAACAAACCTAAGTTGGTTTCATTATTTTATTTTATTTTATTGCTATTAATGCATATAAAAATCATTATGATATATATCACCATTAATATCACATGGAGTGTTGAATTGAAGCTCTAGCCCGTAAGAAGAAGAAAGTTAAGAAAGATGTTATTTAATTAGTGAATGTAAAAAAGGAATTTTCGGGCTGTTATTTGCTGTTTCTTAAATATTTCTGCTATAATTATAAGGAATATACAACAAGTTGCAATTTGACGCGTGTCAAGAAGAATTAATTAAGCATAGACAAATAAAAACAGAAGCAGCTATGCTACACGCCGAAAGAGTTAAGTTAATTATAGCTATATATTTAGAGCACGTTAGAAAAAATTGGAATTAGGCGTAGGGATGAGTCATGTATGATGTTCCATAAATAAATCATAATAATTTTGCGTCAAATAATATTCCAATGAATAAAGACTATTATTGTTCTTGTCTTGTTTACTCAAACTAGCAAATTAGCAACGAGCGTGTACGCTTTCACATGTCATCTATTCTATTTCCAATGACTTCTTCTACGTAACACAAAAATTGATAAATATGAAAGGAGAATAAGAATATATCTGTGTCTCGATTTTTCTTTTTTTTTTCTTTCTTTAGCTTAACAAGCAATCATTAAATTAAAGAATAATTCTATGATAATAACAAGTGAGATAGAAGATAAGCTAATAAGTACTTTTTTTTTTCTAGAAATGAAATGATTATGAATATGACACGAAAAGGACGAGAAAGGAGCACATGTGTTATGTTGTGTGTATGGTAGAAGAAATGAAGAGAGAAGAAGAAGAAGAAGAAGTCACAAATCAGGAGGAAGCGCCCACGATATACATCGAAAACCGCTTTTGGGTTTTAACTTTTTTTGTCTATTTCGTCTCTGTTTTTTTCTGCTTGGTTTATTTAATTTATTTTCCTTTCTTTCTATTTTACTACTTTGGGTCCCACTCTCCCCTTCTATAGTCTTCTAGATCATACCACTTGAATCAAACAACAATCTTTCATTTTTGTGCTTAGATTTATAAGCATGATTGATTATTGTGGTTATTAATTGAGGAGGGGGCCGGGGGAAGAAGTGGAAGAAAGATAGAGAGATTGCATGCAAGTGAGGGAGGAAGGGGCCAATTATATAGCTTGGTGGTAATGTGGTGAAAGTACAATGAGTGTGATGATTCATGATTCCATGTATGTCAGATAATTTGATTGCATTGCATGTGTTATACTCAATGATATAAAAATCACATAAGTGTTGCCTGTTGGGGATGCAAGGTTTGGTCACCAATTAACGTCAGAAGCGCCCCTTACCTTTGGTATTTTGGATCAATCCACCTGAGATACATATATGTATGTGTCAAGTGGGGTACCATGGTGGTTGTGATACATCATCACTCTTATGTATATGGGGTCATCACTCATATCCCTTCCTCATAGCCTCATAGCCATCATTTGATTTCACGCCACAATATATTATTATATAGGAAATTTTACTAAATTAATTGGTAAAAGACATGTATATTACATCTGATTTTTTTTGTTATTCAAAATCACTTTTTACTGCAATATTACGTACCCTTAATTACCACAGGCAAATTTTTGTAGTTATGAAAGTTTAAAATGTGTTATACTCAATTATGGAAAATAGTGTATTTTTTATGGATATGGAAATATTTTTTTTAAATTAAAATTTATAAATCGGAGGCTCAATTTTGTTTTTGGAAATAAAACTTAGAATAAGATCTGAGGTAATAGAAAAATTTGAACCTTAAATTTGTGTGGGCTAAAATTTTTTTTTAAGGGATAAGCAAATCGATAGATCAGTTTTGTTAAAAAAAAATTATAAACTAGACCATCAAATTTGTATCTTTTTAAAAAAAAAAAATTAAAACCACAAATCTAACCTTCAGATTTATAATATAAAAAAAACATTAAAATCCACAAAATTGTGCTTTAGATTTGTGATCATTCATACAAAAAAAATACACCAACTCTTCACATTATTTAAAAGCACCACTAAATCTCAATAATAAAAATAAAAAATGAATTACTACATACTTGGCTCGATTTTTATTATTTAACCTATCTTTTTAATAAATTGGTATATGGAAGGTTACATGTGATTTATTTTGTTAATTTAATATTTTAATTTGACTTTTAAAAATATCGATGTGAGTTAAATTGATCATTTGATAATTTTTGGTTCGCGTATTATATAATTAAATATCACGTGACATATGACAAACTTATCTGAAGTGAAATTAATCATTTTGATTTACCTTATACATACGGCAGCATAAATTAATGGTGTGATCAATTTATCTCATGGAAATGTTGATATATATATATATATATATTCAAATACAGGAGTAAAACTCGAACCTAAAATTTTTAGATGAAAATAGAAAGATTATCCCATTTAAATTAGATTTTGTTGGCGAAAATGTTGATATCTTGTATCGTATACATCAATACTCAACGATGATATCAATCATCACTATATATATATATATCGCCAAAGAGAACTCAACAGAAGCTATCTATGTATGTGGGTAGCAATAATACCCCAAATAATGATGCCATAAAAGTCCCATAAAATAGGTGAATGTAACGAACATAGATATGTAGCTAGGGACACCTGCTCCATTTTCACAATCATGGCCGCGTCAAGATTATTATTATTATTATTATTTTCAATGCCACATTTGATGACATATATAGCTAACTATTTTGTATTGTACCGTGCTATAGCTAGCTCTCTATAGTCTACTCCGATCCCTCAGTCCCATCAATAATTTCTTTCAAGCAACCATGCAAAGTTTAATGTACTCTAATCTAGGTTGAAATTTTTGTATATTCGTTAATGAAATGGTGACAATGATGATTAATCTGAAAATTGGAAATAACATATGTATGACAAATTATATTTGCTTGAGATGCAAGTCACTTCCCTTGTTGTTCCGTTTTGAGTTTTGACCCTTTCCTTGGTTCTTAGCAAAAATTGCGATCTATAAGGAACGGAATTAATAATAGTATGAGACAGAATCTATAAAAGTTTTGGGTCAGGAATGGATATATGCTATAGCTAGCTATGATTCTTAGATATATAGTAACAACAAACACATGAAGACAAGTATATATGTCTATTCTATTTTTTGCTCGGCTGAATTCCCGGCTAAATCAGTTTATAGATTTCATATGCTTCTTACGTTCCTCTGCAACTAAAATCCACCAGTGTCTCGACAATCCTATTTCTTGGATTTTACATACAACACACCACCTTCTTATACGCCAAATAAATATTGTCTCTCTCTCTCTCTCTCTCTCAATTCACTTTAATTTGTCAACGTAACAAATTAATAGATCCTAGTGTTGGTTATTGTATCCCTCTTCAATATTGGGTTTGGTTAAGATGTGCTCATATCTTAAAAAAAATGTAACTTTTTTATATTTTTATACACTTTTGAAATATTAAATAGAGAAATGTTAGGACCAACACTTTTTATCAATATTAATCAACACTTTGGGTCAATACCTTTGTTTTATATATATTATTAGAATTTAGAATTTAATACTTAAAATTTAGAATTGATTAAAAATAATAAATTTTATTAGTTATATAATATTGTTTTTATTTTTAGTGTCCATATCACGTGTTCTATAAACATGTATTAACTAATTTCTAATTATATTCTATGTTTTCACTCAATTACAAAAAATATATACGCACATATATATACAGGGAAATTTCATGTGCTAGAATTGAACAATAAGTCCTTTAGCTTTCACTGAATGAGAAATGATAGGGACAAGAGCGAAAAAATGAAAAATTAACTAGTATTTTTTCAAATATAAAATAAAAATACTAGTCCCTTAATATTTGTCATATATAATCAAGTGAATATTTTTTTTTTTGGTGACATATAATCAAGTGAATATGAGTACGTCACATACATTACAGGAAATAAAAATGAATGAATAATTATTATATATATTACTAAAGGCGCAAATAATAATACTTTATACAAATATATATATATCAAATTTATAATTATATGGTTGCTAATTAATATAGCTTATAGCTAGCTAGTTATAGATAAGAGCACATACACATACATGAGACATATAGGCACTAAATAATTTATCGCTTATTAGCTTGCAATGCAACTTGTACATTCGCAATAACGGATGTAGAATTTGGAAACCCACCTTGCAATTGAAGTCAAAGATACATGCATATATATGGCGACATTAAGACAGAAAACACAATGGGAAATAGCTATCATGTTTATCTGGAAAATCTTTGATGGTAGTAATGATAATGTCTAAGGTGATGATTGCATCCATATCGCTTGGATTTAGTTAGGACTCTAATGCTGATCCAAAAAGGTGAATCTCTCAATCATATATAAATATTCTAATTCACAAAGACTCCAACTTAGATTTTGTATTTTGGTATCATTTCCGTTTTGTTTCTTGGGCTAAATTGTGGTACCACAAACCACAACTTCCAAAAAATTTCCAATCGTTAGAAACTTTATCTACTATAGTAATTATTAAACCTAGCACTGCATGTGGAGCCATATTCCCAACTGCTTCAATATATATATCAACAAGTTTCCATGTCTTTTTATGTCTATTGTTGCTTACATGTTCTTTTTCATGCCACTATAATTCTGACATTATACCTTAATCATCATTACTGCTGCTAACTTTGTCAAAATTCACACGATAAAAGTCTCGATGGGATTTTTTATATTACAGAAAATTTTCCAAATTAGATCATTATTATACAACAAAAAGCTAAAAAGAGAAACTCTAAATTAGGTGATCACCATATATATATAATAAAAAATTAATCACAGGGATATGTGCAGTATAATGGTGATCTTGAGTCTTATTTGGTGTATTCTTGTATGAAATAGAGTAATAATAATTAATGTTTTGGGTAACATTCGAATTAAATTCGCCCACTCCAAAAATAATATTTTCTCTTAATTTTTTTTAACTTAAACACAATCTGATATGATGAAAAAAAGAATATTAAGAACATGTATCTGATTAATAATCGTCCAAACTCTGATTCAATATTAAATTTGGTTGGTTATTATATTATTGTTTATGCTAGACTGTTAATTATTCGATAATAATTTCGTCAAGTGAGTAGTATCTGGCACTTCAATTAGACTCTGATTGACTATTGGTCAGATTGGGTCAAGATTCCTTGCAGCAACAGCAACAGCATGCAATGCAAGTAGCATAAACTATGAAAAATTTCCAGTACGAATATACATTAAGCTAATCAAAATTTATTCATAAGTTATGCTGATCGGATTGGTATTCTAATATTAATTAAAGATAATAATTGTAGGTATACCAGATTAGGGGAGAATGTCGTTTCCATATATACAATTTTTCTAGGATCAAGATTGTTGTGGTCATTCCAGTCCAACAAACAATTTTATTTATTTGTTCTAGAAAATTGTGAGGGGAATATATTCCCAAAGTTCATGATATATACTATATGGTACTACTGGTACTCTTCAGTAATTAACTTTAATTTATTTATTAATATGCCCAAGAGCCAAGAATACTCTCTTCGTTCAATCAAGGCTAGAAAATAGAACCCTATGCATCCATGCGACACAATCCAATTGTTTTTTCTTTTTCTTGTTTTGGGTCAACAATCTGAATATGGTTTCACTCCAGTGTATGGCCCTAATTAAATGGGCCACAAGTTCTGTCCAATGATTGTGAAACTGATTGCAATGCCCAAATTGATTTTTTCTTTCTGGGTTTGAAAGTTCCAAATTTGAAATCTTGCAAAAATATATATATATATATTAGGTATCTTAGATTGGTCGAATAGTTAACTCACTCGTATACTTAAGTAAATATTGGTAGTTTAAATTTCGCTTTGTACTAAACCAAAAAAAAAAAAATTTTGCTTTATGCATGTAGCAATCTATTAACTAGTGATAAATCCTTAAATGAATTTCAGATCAAATTGGCCTGTGAAATGGGAGATACCGTTGCCAACCAAAAAAATTAGAGAAAAGGACAAATATGTCCTTAACCTTTTAGTTTGCGGACATTTAAATCTCCAACGACTTGAAAATACATTTAAGTCCCTAACCTTCTCAAAACCTGGACACATGGATCCTTCTATTCACTTGGGTCTAGCAGACTCAATGAAAAAATCAAATATGGTTTCCGTTGTACTGGCCTGGCCGATATATAGATGTACACGTGGAGAGTTTTTAAAATAGGACAAAATAGATTCAGGGATTGATATGTCTAAATTTTGAGAAAGTCAAAAACTTAAATATATTTTCAAACTCCCAAAAATATAAATGTCGACCAAAAGGTTAAAGACTTATTTGTCTTTTTCTCAAAAAAAATAAATATGTTTGTGAGTGAGAAAGGTCACGGGCAGAGTAATATGCTGTGGTTTGGAATGAAAATTAGCATAGTGAAGTAAAAGTAATGAAACATTAAGAAAAAGCAAAGAATAATAATGTGCAAGTTGAATAACAATGATTGTAAGTTGCTGTGGTTCATCATCCTTGTGCTTCTCTTTGATCACTTGACTTCAGAATCAGAGAGTCTTGAATTCGCATGCAAGCCACCACGCCATAGCACCTATCCTTTCTGCAACACCTCCCTCACCATCTCAGTCAGAGCTCAATCCCTTATCTCACTCCTCACACTCTCCGAGAAGCTTCAGCGCCTCACAACCAACTCCTCATCCATTCCCAGGCTCGGCATTCCTCCCTACCAGTGGCGGAACCACGCTCTCCATGGTGTTGCAGCCACCACTGTTGCTTCCGCAACAAGCTTCCCTCAGGTGATACTCACAGCGGCTTCATTCAATAGGACGCTTTGGTATTTGATTGGTTCTGCCATTGGCGTGGAGGGAAGGGCTTTGTACAATGCTGGACTAGCTGGTTTGACTTTTTGGTCTCCAAATGTCAACGTTTTTAGGGACCCTCGGTGGGGGAGGGGACAAGAGACCCCTGGTGAGGATCCTATGGTTTCTTCTGCCTATGCTTCTGAGTTTGTGAGGGGCCTCCAAGGTGGTCCTCATCATCATGGACTCTTCGTCTCTGCTTGTTGCAAACATTTTACAGCTTATGATTTGGACAAGTGGGCCAATTTCACCAAGTATAACTTCAATGCTCTTGTAAGCTTTTACTTTCTTCTCAGGTACAAATATATTCATATTCAAAAGTTTAAGCTGTTAGGTAGAGACACATGAATGGTTATATTATTTGATTGCTTGTGTTATAGGTAACACAGCAAGATTTGGAGGACACTTATCTGCCCCCATTTCGTAGTTGCATTCAACAAGGCGGAGCAAGCTGTTTGATGTGTTCTTTCAACCAAGTTAATGGTGTTCCAGCTTGTGCCAATGAGGATCTACTTGGACTAGCTAGAACCAAGTGGGGATTTCAAGGGTAACAACCTTTCTCAAAAGAACAGGATTTTGATTGAGATTGGAAAAATAACTGTCATTGCTTGTTCTGAGTGTAGGTATATCACCTCAGACTGTGATGCAGTGGCCACTGTTTATGAATATCACAAGTATGCAAAATCAGCAGAGGATGCTGTTGCTGATGTTCTCAGAGCAGGTGTTTTATTTCCCATTTTCATTTCAAGTGGATCAATGGTTTCACTGAATTCAATACACAATTTTTGTTATTTGGTTTATTTTTAGGTGTGGACATTAATTGTGGAACATACATGCTTAGACATACTCAAACTGCTATCAAACAAGGAAAGGTAAAAGAAGAGGAGCTAGATAGAGCTCTTTTCAACCTATTCTCGGTTCAACTTCGCCTAGGAATGTTTGATGGCGACCCCAGAAAGGGGCAGTTTGGGAAATTGGGGCCATGGAATGTTTGTAGCACAGAGCACAGAACCCTGGCACTTGAGGCTGCAAGGCAAGGGATTGTGCTGCTGAAGAATGAGAATAAGATCCTTCCATTGGATAGAGATTTTATTACCTCTTTAGCTGTAATTGGTCCAATGGCAACAGAAACTAAATTAGGTGGTGACTACTCAGGTATGTTATGATTGTTACACGTTATTAGTTCTATACATATAACTTTGTAGTAAATACTAAATAATAATGGTTAGGAATAGGCTGCTCCTCAAGAAGCATATATGAGGAACTCCAAGAGTTTACAAAGGGATTCTTATCGATTTCATATGCTTCTGGTTGCCATGACATAGCATGCCAATCAGTTGAAGGTTTCAATGAAGCCATTGAAACTGCTAAAGAAGCTGACTATGTTATCATAGTTGCTGGAATTGACACAACACAAGAGGGAGAGGATCTTGACAGAGATAGTCTTGTATTACCTGGTGAACAGATGGCACTTATATCCGCCATAGCCGATGCTAGTAAGCGTCCAGTGATTCTAGTACTCACTGGTGGAGGCCCCCTTGATGTTTTGTCTGCTGATAGAAACCCTCTCATTTCAAGTATTCTGTGGGTCGGTTACCCTGGTGAGGCTGGTGCAAAAGCATTGGCTGAGATTATATTTGGACTCGTTAATCCAGGTTTGAATGAATGCAGTAATCTTAATAACTCTGAAATTTTGATGACTTAATTACCTCAGAGTTGGTATTTTTGCTGCAGCTGGAAGGCTTCCAATGACATGGTATCCAGAGTCATTTACCAATGTTCCCATGAGTGACATGAACATGAGGGCTGATCCATCTCGTGGCTATCCAGGAAGAACATACCGATTCTACACTGGCACTAGAATTTACGGATTTGGACATGGCCTCAGTTACAGTGCTTTCTCATACAAGTTCTTATCATCATCACCAACTAAAATTAGTTTGCATAAAAGTCTAAAGGCAGAGAGATTAGAAGGTGTTGATGAGGTTCTAGTTGATGACATGCAAGATTGCAGCAAGTTGAGATTTGGAATGCAAGTTTCTGTGATGAACCTTGGTGACTTGGATGGAAGGCATGTTGTGATGTTGTTCTCTAGGTGGCCTAAAGTTCTACAAGGTTCTCCAACAACACAGCTGGTTGGTTTCAGCAGTGTGCACACTGTTTCTTATGAATCTATTGAAACAAGCATTTTGGTAGATCCTTGTCAACACTTGAGCCTTGCTCATGAGAGTGGAAAGAGGATATTACCCTTAGGCAGTTACACATTCAGTGTACGGGATACACACCATACACTTTCACTTCAAATTTATTGATTGCATAGTTTTCTATTTCTTTTCAAGGCAAATTCCATGTCTCGCACTTCGCATATTCTAATACCCTTATTAGACAACATGCATGCATGTACTTGTTACACTATGAATTAATAAATGCCATGAAAAATTTCTATTCCAAATTTTCTGTTGACATGACCAAAATGTTCGAGTAGACAAATTCAACTAGGCTATATTTGATTGACTTTTTAATTAATTAATCAAATTTTTATTACATGCTTGCTTACTCTCTAGATAATTCCTTGAGGAAAACTAAAAAGTCTTCTGCTATGGATTTATGCCAATTGCCCCTCTCGTGATTATTTGTTTATCAAAGATAATGGGGGTCAAGTTTTCCCACATAAACTTTTTTCTTTTTCTATTTTTTCTTTTGCCTTACATGTAGTATCATTTGACAAAGATCTAAAAGGGAATATTCCAATAAAGGAGGCATCAAATTCACTTTGTCGCGTATAGGCAGACCAACTTTATTAGCCTCAGTTTATCATCGTAAACTAATTATTAAGTGTGTGTTTGGATTACAGTTTACAAATAGAAATTTGCATTAAATTGATTTTGCAAATTTGATTTTGATGAAAAGTAAGTTTGTGTTAAAGTGATTTATGCTTGCCAATCTTTATATCAAAATAGATTATAGTAAAATAAATATTGTTTGGATTACACTACTCAAAATCACTTTTAGATAAAAAATTACTAAAATAAACATTAACTTAAATAGTTTTTGTATATTATCTTATTATTTTAATTTAAATATTTGAATAGATTTTATTAATTAATTTTATAATAAAATTAATATTTATATACTAAAATAAAAATAACATATAAAAATTGGCAAAATATATTTTTAATTAAAACTAATAAAATATAAATTTTAGAGAGTACAAAGAATAATAAAAAAAATTAAATATTTACTTTGGTAGTAATTAAAATAAATTAAAAAAAGTTTTATGATATTTTTTATATAATATATTTTTAGTACTTTTAATACTCTTTTTTAGTATGTTATAATTTTTTATTATTATTATTTATGATTAATTTTTTATTTAATTTACTTTACCTAATAGGATCAATAAATTATATTATAAAAAGATAATAAAAAATAATACAAAAAAATCATAATTATAAAAATATATAATGTCAAATAAATAATTAATAAAAAATAAAAATAATAAATAATAAAAAAGAGAGTTCATATAAATAGAAATAATAAGAATTTCATAAATAATACAATAATATGGATAAAGGATAAAATTAGTAAAATGTAAATAAAGATTGATGTTGATGACTAAAAGTCCGTTGGTGAAACGCAGAAATTCAAAATTATTACTTCTTATAGACGTGATTTTGAATGCAAAATCACTTCTGCGTCTATGAATAAAAAATTTACTAAACCAAAAATTGAAGCTTTCAAAAAATCTAAACTTACTTTTTCTCTTTCAATATGTTTTCCAAACACACCTTAATTAGTAGTGATAGCAGTAAGCAACGTCTTTAGAGATAGTAGTTATAACAATATATTATACAGGCTAGTAACAACCCTTAGTTATACCAAAGAGGCTTGTTTATCAAGATTAATTTTATTATTATTTCAATTTTTTCTCTTTCATGCATGCTGAATTTTAAGGCTTGATTAGTGTAGGGGAGGCATGATCGGTGATCCTAATTAAACTACTAAGTCATGTCTCTGTTTAATTAATGATTTGAAACGTTCTGGCTTTGAAAATACCGACAGTATTATGCGTTCCGTGAAACTTCTTATCAGACTTACTAAAACTAATTAAAATGATTTTATTCGTTTAATAATTCAAATATTATGCTAGTTGTATACTGTGAATTGAAAATGGACCAAGTAAAACGTTGTGTGCCACAGCCCACAGTGTCAGAAATATCAACATCTCTTCTGTCTAATCGGTAAAGGTTAGAGTATAATTAGAATTAATTAGCATCAATTATAATTATTTAGTATAGGATATTATGTGCCAACGAGTTATAACTTAAATGACATAGTCTCTCCATAGTCATTTAGAAGTTGCGGGTTCAACCCAACATGTAATATAGATTCTTATTTCATAAATATCTGATGCTTTATAGCTATAAAATATAACATTCATATAAACCACATTTTAAGATAAGTCGCGGATTCAAACTATGTTTATTTTAAGAGTGAAAAGTCAAAACTATACTAAAATACTTTATGATAAATGTTATAGATTACCATAGTTCTTTCATTTCTATAGACAATAATCCACCGAAATGCATGCGTCTCACTAAATCGAGAGAATGTGGTGGTGGCAGTGTAATCGTGTACGCAGAAGAATACGACACTTTGTTAATACTTAAGTGCACCTCAAATTAACAATAAGAAATCAACTGAGAATGCCGTTTCCAATTAGAATTGGAATTTGTGATGATCTCAGGTTGATGAATATGTATATAACAAATGTTACATTGCCCAACTTTAATTACTTGCAAGTTTAGAATAACGGAAGCTAGGGACAAGGTTTGATGAAGCTCAAAGTATAGCGTCTTCCTTTTAATTTTTGGACCTTCAATTATATACTATAAGAAAATACTAATGTAGCTCTTTTTTTTTTTGAGTTTTATTTACTGGTAACTCCTACTGTCCAAGTCAATGGGGGGTGCATGCTCTTTCTGCCTCTCATTGAGCCACTTCTGATTATCGTGTTGATTTCTCATCAGTTTCAAAGTTGAAAATCTGAAAGGGAATTACTGTTAAGCATAACATAAGGATAGTTGCATTGACACTCTTGACAATACAATTATTTATTCATTTTATATTATTTAACTCTATCTCCACAAAAATACGTACAGAACAAATAGTTCCTTTTTTTTTTGTCTTATGTTTAATATCTTATTTTCAATCATGTTGCATCCATCGTTAAAGTGAAAGGGAAGGGGGAATGAAGGAAGAACAGGACCAATCAAGGACATTAATTACTCTCTAATTATATTAAATCACATAATCAAGTAAAGCAACAAACAATTAATAAATATTTAGCATCAGTGATAATAGAACCGAAGAAAACATATTTAACTATGGATTTTGTACATAGTGCAAGCTCCCTAGCTAGCTAACTCCTCTTCTATCTCCTTGTTAGGAAGTTCCTACACGTTTCAAGTCAAACCCCTTTATTCTTAACATCCGTTCGAGTTCTATGATCTTCCATCTAACATTTGGATAAGTAATGATTTCAAATTCTTCCAAATAGAAGAATTTTTATTGAGGTTCATGGTAGTAGTATACTGTAGGGTTGACCAAGGTGCCTTAGTTTTTGTTATCTGAATTAATAGTAGGACTAGTGAATGTTGGTTACATAAGGCAGAGAAAGAAGTGAGAAATTCAAGAGATTTGTATAGTGGCATGGCTTCATGTTTAGCAACCTCATGGGGTAACCTATAATGATGGAGAAATCAGATAATTTGGTATTATTAAGACAGGTTGTGCCATATGTCTTATGTTTGTGCATATTTATCAGATCAGCTTCTGCAATTGAAGGTTAGTAAATATTACACTATGGTCATTATTACTAATGTGGAAAATAAATTCTTCTTTAATAGTTGCATATTTTACCATCCTTAAAATTTTAACAATATCATTTGATAGTTTTAGTCTGATTTTGCTTAAATAATTAGTCTTAAGGGGAAGGGTCAGCTTTGGATAAGATTGTATGATATGCAGTTTTTTTCTCTGCAGGATTTGAGAGCATAGCATGCTGTGCTGATTCAAACTATAAAGATCCATTGACCAACTTAGATTACAAAACAGATTATGCTTGGTTCTCTGATACAAGAAGTTGCAGGCCAATAACTAGTGTGTTAAAACATTCAACCTATGGAAGATTAAGAGTGTTTGAAATAGAAAAGGGAAAGAGATGTTACAAATTGGCCACAACTAAGGATCAAGTGTATCTGATAAGGGGCACATTTCCATCTGAAAATGCACCAGGTAAAGGTTCCTTTGGTGTTTCTATAGGGGTAACAGTGTTAGGTACAGTGAGATCATCATCGCAGGACTTGAGAATTGAAGGAGTTTTCAGAGCCACAAAGAACAACACAGACTTTTGCCTAGTGACAGAAGAGGGTAACCCTTATATATCTCAGCTTGAGCTAAGATCAGTGTCTGAAGAGTATCTGCAGGGTTTGAATTCTAGTGTCCTGAAGCTGATCAACAGAAGTAATCTTGGGGGAAAAGAAGATGACATAAGGTACATAAATCTCTTGAGAATCCTAGGTTTAGGGGGCACTAGGTGGCGTCGCCTACATGGATTAACATTGATTTTTGTAGAGAATAAATACATCAGTAGTTGCAATTAGTGTTATGTCCTACCAGGCTTTAGACCAATTCCATCTAAGTAACTGATGCATCAACCTATAAAACATGACACAGATTACATGCATCATTTATGATATACATATTTAATGTATTAATATTAAGTGATTTGTGCAATTTATAGTCTGCATCCTTATTTTGTTGCTCTTATGCTGTGAAATCTACAAGGACAAGAAAGACTTAATAATCTTATAATATGGGCCCATACTGGTTTTAGGTACCCAATTGATCAAAGTGATAGAATCTGGAAAAGAACTACTACAAGTCCATACACTCCTATATCATTCAATATTAGCATTTTGGACCACAAATCTAATGTGACACCTCCTCTGAAAGTTCTACAAACAGCTTTGACTCACCCTGAAAGGTTGGAATTCAATAACAATGGCCTTGAGGTTAAGGAGGATTACGAGTACCTTGTGTTTCTCTACTTCCTTGAATTGAATAACAGTGTTAGAGAAGGCCAAAGAGTGTTTGACATCTATGTTAACAGTGAGATTAAGAAGGCTAGTTTTGATGTATTAAGTGAAGGGTCAAATTATAGACACATTGTGTTGAATGCTTCTTCAGCAAATGGATCACTTAATCTAACATTGGTCAAGGCATCTGGATCTGTGTTTGGACCCTCTTGTAATGCTTATGAGATCATGCAGGTGCGACCATGGAAGCAAGAAACCAACCAAACAGATTGTAAGTATCATTGAAGGAATCATACAATGGCAATGATGACTTTAAATGTAAAAAAGAGAAATGCTTTCTAAACATAGATTTAAGTAACAATACTCATTCATTAATGGTTAGCATCATATTGTTCCTTTATATAATTCCACTTAGGTAACTAAAATCTATACTTATTTGTGTATGGTTCACTAGTGGAGGTGATTTTGAAGATAAGAGAAGAACTAATCACTGAAAACCATGATAACAAAGTCCTACAAAGCTGGACCGGTGACCCATGCATGCTTTTTGCATGGCAAGGAATATCATGTGATTTTTCCAATGGTGCACCTGTTATCACTAAGCTGTAAGTCCTTTTATTCTTCTTGAAAATATGTTGCTAAGTTCATCAAACTGAGAGCAAGAATTACATCACTTAACTGTGGCTTCTTAATGATTTGATGACCGTATAAGATGTATATTATTGTTGGTTTTGCAGGGATCTTTCCTTAAGTAATCTGAAAGGACCACTTCCATCCAGTGTCACAGAGTTGACTAACTTACAAATTATGTATTGCTTCCTTATAATAAGCCTTTGTTCAGTTGCTAGCATGTGTTTGTATTTTGGGACTCATTCCATTGGTGTATGTGCAGGAACCTTAGCCACAACAACTTCAATGGCTATATCCCCTCATTTCCAAGTTACTCAATGCTCACTTCACTGTAATGACTCTTTCCTCAATGAATTTTAACACCCAATTTTTGTTTTGTTTGCTCGTACCTCTTATTAGATATCGATACTTCAATAGACACCTACTTTCAAATGTTGAAAAATAACATTTTTTTTGGCTAAGAAAATAGTACTTACTTCCTCATCATAGAGCAATGTGCTGTTTGAAATTTTTCCAAATATTGATTAATTAGACTTTTTTTTTTTGGATCAGAGATCTGAGATACAATGATCTTATGGGGTCACTTCCACCGTCATATAACTCACTGCCACATTTAAAGTCAATGTAAGTTTTAGATTTTGCATTGTATTTCATCTTATATATTAAGATGTTGCTTCAGAATTCTAATCACTGTATGTTTGAGCAAACTCCATTATCTTGTATTCTATTATTACTTTGCAGATATTATGGCTGCAATGATCGCATGGACCATAAGCTTTCAGGAAACTTGAACATTTCAATCAATACAGAGTAAGAAGTATCTTCCTAAACAGGAAAAAAGAGTAGTTTTGAGACAAAGGAAATAAAATTGAGTGTGCTGCATTGATGTTTCAGTAATGGAAGTTGTCAGAAAGGGAATGATTTTCCACAACAAGTAGCAATTATTTCAGCCGTTGCATGTGGCTCTTTCTTGATTGCTATGGCTGTTGGAACAATTTTCATTTATCGTTATAGACAGAGATTAAATCCATTGGAAGCATTTGGAAGAAAAAGCAACCCAATGATAACAAGTAGGCATTAATTATTCTCATATCCTCTAATGTTTGGTGTTCTTGGTCTTTTTGCATTATATACAAAATCAAGATTATAATTCATCTCCTCATTTTTAAACTATCTCATAATGTTACTTAGAGTGTTCATTATATCAAAGAACATTGCTATCATCATATGGTTTATTCTGTGTAGCATACCATATTATTTTGGTCCAAGATTCCAATCCAAACTGCAGGATTTATTCTGACATGTATTTCCACAAACAAAATGCAGATGTGATATTCTCATTGAACAGCATAGACGATTTCTTGATAAAATCTATTTCAATTCAAGCATTCACTTTGGAATATATAGAGGTTGCAACCGAAAAGTACAACATTTTGATAGGTGAAGGAGGCTTTGGTTCTGTCTACCGTGGCACCCTAGAAAATGGTCAAGTTGTGGCTGTGAAGGTTCGGTCAGCCACATCAACGCAAGGCACCCGAGAATTTGATAATGAGGTGCACAAAACTTTTGTTTCAAATTTAATTGCAATATCAAAGTTCCAATAGCATTGTTTAAAGATGTATAATAAAGTGACAGTGACAGATAAAAGAAAACGAATGGAGTAACTTTTTAGATAGCATAAAATAATGCATATGCCAATCATGAAATTTCGTTACTAGTCAATGATTTCTAACCAAAATAAAATTTGATACTAGTGGTATCTACACAGTGCCATCTAACTAGTCTATGATGGTACTTGCAGCTAAACCTGCTTTCTGCAATAAGGCATGAGAACCTGGTGCCTCTTCTTGGATATTGTAATGAAAATGATCAGCAAATTCTGGTATATCCTTTTATGTCCAATGGCTCTCTACAAGATAGACTATATGGTAAGTACCCAATGATCATTTAAGCTGAAATGTTTTGATGGATGGATTATGTTTCTAAAATTTCACTTGACAACAGGGGAACCTGCAAAGAGAAAAATACTAGATTGGCCAACCAGACTGTCTATTGCTCTTGGTGCCGCTCGAGGCAAGTAAATTTGATGTTGTATTTTTTACCAAGTGGTTCCAGATGCAAATATATAAAATCCATGCATCAGATTCTTACCTAACTACAAATTCATATACAAGATGTTGGGACCACAGGAATATTTACTAGATTTCTGGTTGAACAGGTTTGGCATATTTGCACTCGTTCCCTGAGCGATCTGTAATTCACAGGGATGTGAAATCAAGCAATATACTTTTGGATCACAGCATGTGTGCTAAGGTTGCAGATTTTGGTTTTTCAAAATATGCTCCACAGGAAGGAGACAGTGCTGTTTCGCTTGAAGTAAGAGGAACTGCAGGATATCTTGATCCTGAGTAAGTGCACTTCTAGGATTTTGCCTTAATTTATTATACTGATCTCTTAGTAACTTGGGGAACAAAATATTTATTTCTGCAGCATTCTGTGTTTATTCATGAAAGTTAAGGTCATCACAAATCTTCCTGTGCAGGTACTACACAACCCAGCAATTATCTGCAAAGAGTGATGTCTTCAGCTTTGGTGTGGTTCTTCTTGAAATTGTGAGTGGCCGGGAGCCTCTCAACATCCACAGACCGC
The DNA here is from genome assembly GCF_003086295.3 of Arachis hypogaea. Taxonomy (NCBI): domain Eukaryota; kingdom Viridiplantae; phylum Streptophyta; class Magnoliopsida; order Fabales; family Fabaceae; genus Arachis; species Arachis hypogaea. The sequence goes on from NC_092038.1 coordinate 131,756,986, forward strand.
GGAATGAGTGGAGTTTGGTTGAATGGGTACGGAACAACTCCAAAAGCATGAGACTAGTTTCACCTTATTGCACCTACAAATGCATTCCATTTTTGCTTAGACTTTTTCAATTCTGTGATTTTCTAATCATAGAACTTGGTGTGCAGGCTAAACCGTACATAAGGGCATCAAAGATTGAGGAAATTGTGGATCCTGGCATCAAGGGAGGGTACCATGCAGAAGCAATGTGGAGAGTGTTGGAAGTAGCACTGCAATGTGTTGAACCTTTCTCAACAAATAGACCGGCCATGGATGACGTCATGCGCGAGTTGGAGGATGCTCTGATCATAGAAAACAATGCATCAGAGTACATGAAGTCCATAGAGAGCCTTGGATCCAACCGTTACTCTATTGTCATAGAGAAAAGGGTGCCACCCTCGACCTCGTCAATGGTAGAATCAACCATCATACCTCAATCCTTGAACCATCCGCAGCCGAGGTAGTATAAGGAAAAAACACTTGAGATGCACTTTCAGGGACTCCATAACGCATCTGGAAACTAAAATAACAGTTGTCTAGGACACTGGCATTCAAAGCTCCAGTTTTATTGTGACTCAATGTTTTCATCAATGCATTCAAATGGATAAACAAGTGGTAGAATTGCCACATACAACTAGGAAAAGATGCACCAACTTGCAAGTTTGATGACAGAATGCTCACTGTTTAACACAACTGCATTGACACCCCCTTCGTCAATTGTTTATGGGAGAGTACTACTGTACTAGTAGCAATATAGTTTGTTGAATTGAGCTAAAAGTTCAGACTCGGATTGTTTTCTTACACTTAGAATAGAGGCTGGTATACCCTTAAGTAAATCACGTTCTTGGGTATTGAATTTTTATTTGATCTGAGTAGTAAATAATTGTATGGTAGGTGAATACAGATTAAAAATATGACTAATTTTTTTATATGGATTAAATATGCGTTTAATACATTGTTATTAGAAGTGTGGGTGTTTTTCTTTGATATGGAGTTTTTTTTAATTGATATTAATCAAATCAGACGGTCCAATTTATTTAAAAAAAAAAACCAAGCTACAAATTGAAGGGTCTAATTTTAACTTTTAAATCTTTTATTTTTGAAAACAAAAATCAGAAAATCTAATTTCAATGTTAAAAATTTTTTAATTTTCAAAAACGTAAATCTGATAGTCCAATTTGTGATTTTTTAAAAAAAGGTTAAACAACATAAATCCATAAATCCATAGATACGATTTTTGAATACCACTGTACAACCAAAAAAGAAATCAGAGGCACCGATTTCTTTAATCCCATAGCATCGCAATCATATCTTGTGTCTCATCTTTTTGTCATACACACTCACATGCAGCATAGAAAAAATAATAAGCCTTAAAAATGTACCATGCGACATGTCTGAAAATCAGGTGGTGATTTTAAAGAGCGAAAAATGCTGTTCCTGTATTTTTTTTTTCCGATTTCTCAAAGGGGCTGGATTAAGAAATTATCAATGACAATTGGACTTTTTTATTGATGTTTTCTGATAGATTAAGGTAAGTAAAGGTTACTTTTTGTTCAGTTGCACAGATTTGATATGGCAGTGTGAAACAAGCCATCTCCAAATCTCATGTATTGGTGATAAAATAACATGGTGTTCTGCCTCCGATCTTCACCAAACATTAGATACTATACTCAAGCTGCAGCTGACAATAGGCCATTGTGCCTGAGCAATGCATCCGGTGTTGGTTCTCGCCCCCGGAATTGCACAAACACCTGAATACAGCAGCCAGACACGTTTCAGACATGAGATATGGATAAACATCAAGACAAGTGGATATCAAAGATATGTTCAGATGCGTTATCTGACCTCTAGGGGTGCCTTGCCGCCTCCAAGAGCAAGAATCGTCTCGCGGAACTTGCACCCTGTTTCTTTAACAGCCTGTGTAAAGAAGCATCAACCATGTAACTAGCAAAGGAGCATATTCTAACTAAACAAACAGCGAATTCCAGATTATAACGGAGAAAAACATTCCATAGGTTTGAAAAAAAAAAAAAACGTAACTTGCAAGTCAATAGGTAATATACGACGAATACTGTTTATAATATTATATGTAAATAACAGGAGATTGGAAATTCTGAAATTGACAATTGTTTTGCCATCAAATATACCTTGATGTCATCTAACCCAGCATCCTCAAATGCAGAGAAAGCATCTGCAGACAACACCTCAGCCCACTGCATCAAAGTCAAATTTACAAGAGTTTAGAATGTTTAGAAACACGTAAGTGAACTATATTGGCACCTCAAGATTTGAGAAATGTTGTTTAGTATTAAATCAACATATAAATACCTTGTAACTGTAATATCCAGCTGCATATCCACCTAAAAAATATAAAAGCAGACATTGAATTAACAAGAACTTTTGTAAGATAACTGAGTGATTTTAATAAATACAAGAAGCATGGCAAACCTGCAAATATGTGGCTAAAACTGCAAAGAAACCTGTCCTCTGGCAGTGGAGGAATCACTTGTGTTTTCTCAGAAACTCTCCGGTCAACATCATAGATAGATTCTGGTCCTCCAGGAACATATTTTGTATGAAGCTCTAGATCTACAGTTGCAAATCTTAACTGCAAATACAAAATTGGATATACATTAACAAACATATATAGGATTAATCAGGTAAAGACCAGTGTAAGATCAGAATCAGCATAAAATATATATTAGGTAGTTCATCTTGGAGTTACAATGACCCATGAAAATAGTGTTGTTAAATGTAATTAATTCTTTGAAAAAAAATAACCAAAAGTATTTTGCAAAAAAGTTTCACGCTGCAAATAAAGTATGTATTTCTATTAAAAATCTATTCCAACTGGGGTGTGTTTTAACAGTCTTGATTCAATGATGAAAATCCAAGACAACAATCACAAGATGCCATAAAAAAGAGACAACAAATTTCTAAAATAATGAGCAGAAATAAGACGATTAAGTGTTAAATTTTACCAACCTGCCGAAGACTTAGAGATCCAGCACGATAAGTCCTAGCTGCAACAAGCTTCAAGTATACATCTTCGGGGAGAGACTCCCCAGTTTCAAAGTGCTTTGCAATACCCATTAGAGTCTCTCTGAAACAAGAGACGACGTATCAAAATACATAATAGCAGTTAGAAAACCAATTTTTATAAACCAAAAGGCAATGTGAAACAGATCACATATGAATGTTTAAAGATGGCTCCGCTGACCAGAACAGTTGAACCAACCTGTCAAGAAGCACAATAATTTGGGTGCCCCGTAGATAACAATGAAATGAGAAGAAACGGATGTCAATTCAAGAACATACTTTAAAATACCCCAAAAAAATGGTAGCAAGGAAAAGATGCAGCAGATAATTAATTATATAAAGGGTTTCACATATAAAGTTCACTCTATTTTACTCTAATTGAAGGCTTAAGCAACACCCATGTACGACAAAGACCACAAAGGTATAAAAACCAGTAAACCACACACCGCATAATTCTTACCTATGATAGCACCAATTTTCCATGAACTGAGAAGGTAGCTCAACAGCATCCCACTCTATCCCTCGAATACCAGCAACCAAACCCTCATCCTGCTTGGTAAGCATGTGTTGCAGTGCATGACCAAATTCATGGAAGACGGTCTCAACCTGAGAAAAAGGCAAGTAAAAAGATTTGTTTGTTAGTGTTGTATTAAATGAAAAAGGTAGATTTGAACCTACATGTTATGCCCAATAGTAAAAAATCAATTTTAAACATAATGAGATTACAGTATTACACTTAAAATATGACCAAGAGTACATAGTCAATTGTAAAGATAGTGAGATTACATGTATGTTCAAACAAAAGCTTAAAGGTCATAGCCAATCAATAAATGTCAATCTATTACAAACTTCTTATAGTCTGGCCCTTGACAGAGTCTAAAATTTGTGAGAACAACATGACTAGATAATCTCAGTTACCATTGCCTAATCGGTTTGTTCCATTGTTTCACATATATTGATCACCGGTTTAAAAATATAACATGGATAAATATGTCAAGTACAGCTGACTTTACCTCACGGAATGTCATTAGGCTAGGCTTGTCCCCTACTGGTGGTGTTTGATTGCACACCATGTGGGCAACAGGTAACCTTGGCGAGATACCATCATGTGATAATACACGACTACGAGCAACAACTTCATCCATCCATGCACCTTGTTTTTTTTCAGAGGGACGACTGTATGGGTCAAAATAGAAGTATGCAATTGGACTACCTACAGAATCTTTAACACGGAAGAACCTGACATCCTTATTCCAAACCTAAATATGAAAAAGAACAATCTTGCATGAGTAAAATTAAAATACATTGACACCTAATATAAGAACCAAAACTGAATAAAAACAATTTAAGTTACCGGGGCTAGGCCATCAGCTGCCTCAATTTCAATACCAAAAAGAGTTTTTGCAAGGTTAAAGAGCCCATCAATAACCTTTGGGAGAGAGAAAAATGGGCGTAGTTCTTCCTAAAAGACACAACAACAAAGATCAGAGAATTCCGAGGAATATTTAATAAATTAAATTAAAAAACACAATTAAAAGCAATGGAAACTTGAACGGTCATTTTATCATTCTATTGAAACAAAAGACCAGAAAGCTCATATATGGTTGATATTAATAAAAAGGATGTGTATGAGCATATCAGAATTCGAAAAGAACAACAGACCAAAAGATAAACTTATCGTATGATCTATATTATGTCAACATATGCTTATTATATAGGAAAATGCCAGAGGGCCAATACTTTTAGTGGAAGAAAATGGAGAGTTGGCCAGTGCTGGCTGAAATGCAAGGCAATGTAAGGAAAAAATATTGGTCACCTAACATTTCTCAAATATACATCAGAAGACAGAAGTATAATTTTATTTTATTTTATTTTCTATGTTAAAATCACCAGAAGCATAAAATCAACAAAATATGAGTGTGTTCTTGATATATGATATCTCAAATTTAAATAATTTAACAAATTTTAGAATCAATTTTAACTGCAAGGGAATAATATGGACCAAGGTTCCATATACTGAATGGCAATAAGCAAAAGCCAATTGAAGATTTTTGGAGCTTCTTTGGAAAGCCTTGGTACATTAATAAGGTTGATTATGATGCTGTAGTTATGTATGTCTTTTTTCACTATAAATGATTAAAATTTTGGCCTTCCATTTTTTCTTGTAAGAAAATAGGCAACCTTTATATCCAAGTAAAAAGGTTTTGCAGTTCATCCAACACTTCTTTTTTTTTTTCGGTTTTTTTTTTTTTGTTTGGGGGGGGGGGGGGTTGTGTGTGTGTGTGTGAGAGAGAGAGAGAGAGAGCACTACCTCATTAATATCATACTTTGATTCACGTAGCCTCTCACTCCAAAAGTTGATGTCCCAATGTGTCAAATCGTCAGCTTCAGCTGCACCTTGACTTTTGGCAAATTCCTTAAGATCTTCAATATCTGTAAGGAAAAAAGAAAGAATGGAACAGGTACCAATTTTAAAAATGCAACGAGTTACAGGACAATTTTTAGAACTTAGTGTTATGCTTTGAATTCCTGCAAGAAGACACCTATGCCTTTTCTTTCTTGGAATATTAAATAAACAATATTGAATGGCTCATCCATTTAGATAAGTAGCCAACAAGCCTATAAAAGATGCCATTTTCCCAGCAAAATTAATGAAGCAACCAGTAAGTAACAACATAAAATTTAAATACTGACATAAGTACTAAATCTGAAGTGCATCAGATAGAATACCTTGCACGGCAGCATCCCAGGAAGCTTTGCGAAGCTTTTCCAGAAGTTCTTCTGCTTTATCAACAGTTGCCATTTTGGTAGCCATGCTAACCTGTGATGGATTACATATCAGCAAGCAACCTACAACAGGACTATATCCCTAATATGAAAATAATTTATATACTCATACCTCAGCATAGTTGTTGTAATTGAGAAGCTTGGCCTTTTCCAACCTAAGCTTTAAAATTTGATTAATTATGTCTGTATTATCCAAATCTCCACTTGAAGCACGCGTAACATATGCACGGTAGACTTCCTCACGCAAAGAACGATTACGAGCATGTTGCATTACAGCAATAAAACATGGAGCATCCAATGTGATAACCCATGGTCCATTCTCAGCCGAAGCATTTTCATGTCCCTGCATGTTTCCGCCAAGTAAACAGCAAACAAAAGAAAGAAGAAAGGTAAATGTGAGATAAACAAAATGCATGTGAACAAATAATGAGTAATAAATGCTGTTTTGATTCCTTAACCTCTACCCCCCTTAAAACATATGTTAACAAAACCATAATTATCAAAATGATATACCTTAGACACTGCACTTTGAGCCGCCAACCCAAGAGCAGTAGCAGGTAATCCTTCAATCTCTTTCTTATCAGTGATTTGCTTTTCAAACTTTTTTGTTGCATCCAAAACATTCTCCTCAAATTTTTGTGATAACCTTTCTAGTTCCTGTGAATGGAATCATGATAACCAAAATCAATAAAAAAACCATCACCAGAATCTTCAGGTGTGAATGTCAATCACTTCTGTCAGAATTTGAGAAGCGAAAAAAAAAAAAAAGGGAAGTAGCATCATTAAATTCTAATCGCTAGCGAAGCCTCCATTGGAATTGATATTATTAAAGAATTTAGGAGTTCAAGCTTCCATGTATTGACCCTTTCCTATTAACAATTTTGGAAAAAGTACAGAAGTATTAGCAGTCAAGCATACTCATAAGTTGAGATTTCAAATTCTGGCTAATCACAAACAAAGCCTTTATTTCATTTTCCAACATCATTTGACAAAGGAACGGTCAACATACCTGTTCAATTTTGTTAAATTGCTCTCTTTTGTCATCTTCAAGAGAAACTCCATTAAGAACCGCCTCCTTTATTTGTGCTGCAAAGGCACAAGCAGTAAAGTGTAAAATGTGATAAAACGGAACTCATTCGACAAGACTGAAGTCAAATGCACGTGCATTATCAGATGAATTTTCTCATCTAACTTTTAACACCAATAAATTCAGTCAACTTAGTATCAGAACTAACATAGAGAGACAGAACAAAACAACATACTTCAATCACTTACTTTCAACTATACGCTTGCGAGCATCACTCAATGTGTTCCAATCAGGAGACTCCTGAATGGCTCGGAAGGCATTGTAAATGGGCTTGCTTTGCCCTAATCTAAGCTGGAACTTAACCTTCTCCGGCTGCAAACATAACGATAAAACATAAAGCTTAGCTAAAATACCAACAACGACTCTGAATTAGTGAAGTCTGAACTCACACTACAATCAGAGACAGATTTTTGAGAGAAAGCGTTCGGATTTAACCAGTAACGCGTACACATTTGATCAAATTACAAAATTTACCAACCAAACCAATACGTAATTAGTATAAATGTAAGAATGCGTATCACTCTGAATTAGATGATAAATTGAGCATTTTTTGGAAGATGAAAAGAGTACCTGAACATCTTCAATGGCGGAACGGAGGTCGGAATTATCCTTAACGGACTTGAGGTGGTTGACGATGCCCCAGACAACGGAGAGGCGATCGAGGATCTTCTCCAAGGGTTCAACAAGTTTGGGCCAGGAGGGCTCAACAGTGCGTTCAAGTTCGTCCAAGTCAGCTTCCAGCTTCGTGAGGAGGCCGCGGATCCCCGGGCGCACGTGCTTCGCTTCCACCGCATCGAAAGGAGGGAAATCGAAGTCCTTCAGGAGTGGGTTATCGTCCTGTGTAGTTGCCGCCATTGTTGAATAAAGGAAATGAGAGTGTGCGTGAAAGAGTGAAAGAATGAGAGTTTTGTAACAAGCATAGAACCGAAGAAGAGAATTGATTCGATGAGTGTTTAAACTTTAAATTGAACTATTTTTTAAAATAAGTTTTCCGTTTTTTTTTTTTGGACAAATTTATAATTAATTAATTATGTTGATTCTTTTAATAATTTAGTTTGACCCTAATTTTGAAATTGGACGGAACCACCTCCTTGAGCTAATTTAACGTGAAATTATCCATGCTTTTAAGACAGCTGAACTACGAACTGAACCCTAAACCAAAAATCTTGCTGCTTCAGTTATCAATTCAGTTGTTTAAAAAATTAAAACATCAATAAAACGGATCCCGCTAGGGAGACAATGGACTATTTGTACAATGTGTACAATGGCTATTGAGTTATGAAATGACCTACACTATTTAATTTTTGAGTTCACCAAGAATCGAACTCTTGACCTTTTGGATCTAGCGCTTTAATACCATATCATGATACCACTCATCCCAAAAGTTTCAGCTAATGGAAAAATGTAACACTAATAATTATATCTCTAATACTCTATAAATCTCCATTGTACACATTGTGTAAATATTTCATTGGCTCCTCATACTTTCCCTAAACTTATACATTTAAGTGTGTAATATGTTTCTTTTTTAATTTTTACAACTATGCTCAACTACCTGTATACAATTTTTTTATGTACTCATTTTAGTCTTGTTCTTCCTAAGGTGGAAATGAATGATTCTTTGCTTGTTCAAGTTAAAAAGAACAAACAGCATCGTTGTCAATGCTCCAAAAGATAAGGATTCTATTCCTATGTCTAAGTTAGAAAGATCGATTTTTTATTAGAAAATTTACAACGAAAAAGTTTGAAGCTTTGCCCAAGAATCATGCGAGAACATTCCTTTTCCATCAAACACATTGATTTTAACCGGCAAAAAAAAAAAAGAAAGAAAAAGGTAGTAATAGTGTAATACCATTGAGGTTTAAGAATTTATATCAGCACTATTCTGGTGTCAGTGAAAGAGACTCATTTGATTTATAAGAGATATATTTATTTCCTGCAATCGGATTGTAATCGCGTAAAATGGGGAGGGAGGTGTCAACAAGCATCTATTCTGGAAATTTTGTAGTTGAAGCCTTTATTACATATGATATGCATTGATACATTTCAAGAAGATAATGATCAAGTTTTTCTAGATTCATACATAGACTAAATTTTATATGTTATCCTCTTAGCGTCCTGTAACATGAATCAAGAAACTGATCATCTTGAATTGCATGCCAATAAGACCACGGTGTGACCTGTCACAATGCAAACTGAATTCGTGAGAGAAATTTCAACAAGGATTTTGAATGTGCCAGTTTAAGAAACTTGATCTTCAGTTAGAAATGTCAAATGCAAGATTTCTTTATCTTGAAGAACTAAAATACAGTACGAAATCATCAAGGAACTAGAATGCCTGAAAACATGGTTACATCGTCAAAATGCATACCTATTGGAACATTTTCTCTCCTCAATCTTTGTATTTCATGGTTGCTTTATCGAAACCAATGGTTGGAAATTGCTTTGCATACTCTTCAACATCGTGGCGGAGCTTTGCAATCTCTGACTGAAAGGTTGAAGATGACTCGATTGTGGCCATAAAGTCCTTCAATTTCGTTCCTGATAAAAATATGCAATAACAAACCACAAGTCAGCTTAATTAAGCAGCTGCAATCTCTCAGCAACAAGTTAAAATTTAAACCAGAATTTTCTGAATAGAAAACAATTATGCATATTGAAAGTTTTAAGAACCTTTGCTCTCTGCCTTTATCTTCAGAGCCAATTTTACTGCTGCATCAAAAAACTCCGCTACCTTGACAAAATCCTCCTCAACAAATCCCCTAGAAGTAAGGGCAGGCGTTCCTGAAATCAACAAGAGCTATCAAGTTAATGACAAAAGACATTGAAATCTCAATATAAGCAATTGAAGAGTCTGTACCCATCCTGATGCCACCAGGAACCATAGCAGAGACATCTCCAGGAACAGTGTTTTTATTTGCTGCAATATGAACAGCTTCCAACACCTTCTCAACTCTGGAGCCATCAATTCCCTGCACAAATAATTGGGAAAGGCATTGGTCTCACTTTAACATTACTTAATAAGATTATTTAGGATAAAATGCAGTCACAGCTCTAGTTTTTGGATCTCGCATAATATAGGCCTTTTTCAAGGGGATACAAAATGTTCCAGAATTAAAGCACAAGCAAAGCTAGTAACTTCGTTTTAGTGTGGTATGACTATGGATGTGTACTTGTTTGATAAAAAGAAGTGACTCTTTTTGAAAAAATAGGTAGGAGTTTCTTCCCATAAGGTCAATTCTGAATATTGTCTCACTTTCTCAAAAGCTTACCAAGTGATATCTAATAACACAAGCAACTAGCATTAGATGCCATAATTATTGTGTTAAAAGTACACCCATCTAAGCTTCTATGAAAGCAAGCCAGATGTGTGCATTACCTTGTTCTTAAGATTCACCAAAACAAGATGATTCTCAGTTCCACCGGAAACCAGCTCATAGCCTCTCTCACTAAGAGCCTGCAAAATGTCAAAGATTCCATCAGTACATAACAAAGGCTATATATTTGGAACACTTTGTGGTATAGAATCCAATAGACACAACAAGAAATATTTGTCATTTGTAATGCACCTGTGCAAATTTTGAACAATTGCTGAGAACTTGCTCTTGATATGCCCTATACTCTGGAGTTGTAGCCTGCATTCACACGGGAAATGAATTATAAATACTGTACACAGAGCATATCTGAACATTCTTGCAATAGCAATATTTTACAAAGTTAAAATAATAAAGAACTCAGTATGGATTCAGACAATTTGGTTTCAAGAGTATCATTTAAAGATTTTGAAACTTATTCCTCCCACCCATTTGCATTATCCAATTGATATCATTCAAATTAGGTCAATCTCCAAATCCACCCCCAAGAAACCTTCATATTATGCTAAGATGAAAAAGCAGGGTACTACAAATCCAATTTATTGTATCTGGCACTTGCAAATATATACATAAAAGGTGAACCATAATAATATAATATGAATAAAAATAGACCTTTTCCATCAGAATCTGTCACAACTGAAAAAATATGAATCAAGAAACAAAGAGCATACCTGCTTCAATGCAACAGCCAAACCAGTAATGGTGTGGTTGTGCGGACCACCTTGCAGTCCTGGGAAGACAGCTTGGTTGATTCGGTCCTCGTAGTCATACAACACCTGAAAAAAAAAAAAAAAAGAATTACTGTATCGATGTTTGGCCAATGTCATGAATTTAAAACAGCACAAACCGGACCTATAAATAAAAGTGAAATTTCAGATTGAGAAAAGAACAAAACAAAGTCAAATGAATCTAAGCAATTTACCTCCTGTCCTTGTTTGTTAGTTTCTTTAACTCCCTTCCTGAAGAATATCATAGCTCCACGGGGGCCACGAAGTGACTTGTGAGTGGTGGTAGTCACTACATCTGCATAATCAAAAGGTGATGGGATAACACCAGCTGCAACCAATCCACTGATGTGTGCCATATCTGCCAACAGTATAGCTTTCTGTTTGTCGCACACCTGCAACATGCTCATGAATTCAACGTTGGGCCTTCCTGAAAATCATTTAATGTGTACAACATAAAATCTACAAAAACTAACATACAATTTGTTACCTTGCGTACACGTGCATAATCATACAGGCGTGCATAAGCACTGGCTCCAGCAACAATTAATTTTGGCCTGAAGAGTTTAGCCATGTTTTCCATCTGCATTTTGAGATTTTCATGTCACAACGATGATAATATTACACAAAAGGGTACAAAAAATATCGGATTAGCTTGAGTTTGATTTTAAGAGGTTCAAAAAATTATTTACGATGAAGTAAAATTGTTTGATTTCTAATTTATATGCATGCGGTCTGTAACTAAACTTGCTATATGTATATCAGATGAATACTTTAATTCGTGGCGACTAAAATAAATATGATCAAGCTAATTATGCAAATAGCAATAATCTGTTATTACGGAAGTAGCCAAATCAATACCTGGTCATAGTCAATGTATCCTGTGCTTTCATTCAATCTATATGGCATTGTCTCAAAAAAAATCGAGACTGCAGAAATCTTTTTGGTGTCAGTCTGCATCGTGACAACAGAAACAATCTTAGTCTATCATATATATAATTAAACAGAAGGCAGAACAAATTAATGAAAGAGCTTCTTGGATAGAGAAGAAAAAAGAAAGTTTGTTCACACATGTAAAGAATCCTAATTAACTGTCACAATCACACTAAGCAATGCCAATAGTAAACACAAAGTCTCAACTAATAAGAATTATACATAAATAGATATGTAATAAGAGCATTAAATTTTTATGAATAACTACAAAGTGATTTCTATCTAATCCTTGAAGAAATTGCCAAAAGAAATTACCAATAACCCATGAACGTGATAGATTTCATTATCACAGGAAATGGTGGATGATGGAAGTTGAAAATACCTGGTATCCATGAGAAAGATGTCCACCATGAGGAAGATCAAGTGCCATGATTCTGTCATGAGGTTTTAGCAATGCAGTATAAACTTGAAAATTTGAAGGAGACCCAGATAGAGGCTGAACGTTCACTGCAGTTTATGGGTAATAACATATGAGAAAAATTGACACCTAAATATTTTAAAAGAATCTACTGAATATCAAGAAAGCTCATGAGCATTCATTTTGAAATTTAACCAGCAAAAAGTCTACAAGAGAATTCAACCTAAATGCTACTTCTGAATTCTGAATAAAAACTCGTGTGCCTCAAGTGGTAGAAGAAGAAAGGGGAAAAAAATAAAAAAAAGGTAATCACAAAGAATAGATCATGTCCACCTGCAAGCTTAGAACAATTAGAACAACAGGCCAATGACCAACAAGATGAAATAATGTGCAATCAACAAAGCCAAATAAAAGGGTATACCAATATAGTTATTGTGCAGTTACCTCCCCATTTAGCTGGATCCAACCTAAATGCCTCGAGGGCACGCTTCTGACATAGTCTTTCTGCCATATCAATGTACCTTGAGGAAGAAAGGCAACAATTTTTTAATTGGACTAGAAGCAGGAGTCCATAATAAAATCTAAAATGCTAGCCACTGTATATTATTGTGTTTGTTGAATTATCCAGAGGTGAACGAACACAGAAGAAAAGTGAGCGACATACTCATTTCCACCATAATATCTTGCACCAGGATATCCTTCACTGTACTTGTTAGTCATGACTGAGCCAACAGCTTGCATTACAGAGACTGAAGTGAAATTCTCTGACGGTATCAGTTCAAGCCCCTTCACCCCCAAAAAAGTTATATTCAGATAAGTCATTCTAATAAGTACAAGCTACTGAAAAAAGAAAAAACTGAGTTCCAATCCTTATGTAATGTTCTCCCTAGGTGCGGTAATTTTGAACAGAAGCACGATTAAAACAGAAATAATTTTGTTGTTCCATGGTTTCTGCAATCACATTGCACGCAACAATTGTAGCTGCATAAATGAAGAGTCTCATGACCAATAACATGTGTATGTAAATAAATTACCTTCCATTGCCTAGCTTTTTCGAGCTCAATTATATCAGCAATCTGAGGATCAACAACCTCAAGTGGGGCATTCAATTGCTTTGGCCACTGAAAATCCCAACAATTTGAAATCGAAACCATCACACTACAACCACAATTAACCTTCTTTTTTTTCCTATAGTAGAAATGAATTGAAGTGATATCTTACTGTAACTCCTGGTCTCTCTTTGTCGTAGACAGCTTCATCAGGCAACGATGACTACAACAACCAATTTTGGAAAAGAAATAAAAGAAAGAAAGGAAATTAGTGAATAAAAACGGCAACAACTAGAGAGAGAGAGAGAGAGAGAGAGAGAGAGAGAGAACAGACCTTGTAGCAAACGGAAGTGGCATTGAAGAGAGGGCGGAGAGGTTTGTCTATGGAAGATGAGAGCCTCCGAAGCGCCATTGCCATCGCCATCTCTCTCTCTCTCTCAGACAGAGAGTGTATTTGTGTGATAGTTAGTTGTTATTGTTATCCATCTTCAGAGTGCCTGTGACTCAGTAAGGAGAGCCATGGCGCCACGGTTTGGGAATTGGGACCCACCCTTCACACGTGCACTTCAATCATTGGCTCTATTTATAATATCATTATGTTTAAGTATTCAGATCTTGCTGATAAATTTTAATTCATTAACTATCACATTTTTTTACGTTTATATCCATCATATTTCGTGGACATAAAAAAATTAATAATTTATTTTTTATGTATACATAATATTTTTGTATTGATATATAGTTTGATTTTAGTATTATGATCTTCTGAGAAAAACGAAAGTTTTTATTCTATTTTATTTATGTTATACGTTAGTAATTCGAACATTTAAATTTTGAATACTGATTTTTAAATAATAAAAATAATTTACATTACTATATATATATAAGATGAATAAAATAGGGAGAAAAAAGACTTTAGTTTAGACTTGAGACACCTAATTCTCTGGTACCTGCATTTACAGGAGCATGCATGTTATGATGTATGTATGTGCAACTCATTGTCATTCATATTTTCATTATTTTGTGTGAAAATAAAATGAACATAACTTGAAAATTGAGATATTTATGCACACTGGAAAGTAAAAGAGGCCATGAAAGGCCTATCCACAATGGCATAATCCTCGCTTCTTGGCCACAACTTGATTAAGTCTGTCTGGGTGCGTTCAAAAGGCGGATTGGGTGTTCAAAATTCTTGAAAGTGATGCTGCCACTTGCCACAAATCCATTCAAATTCTTCACGAGTCATAACAAAGCATAGATAATCCCAAACTCAAGCATGGTTGTTTTCTTGTTTCCCTGAATTCAATATACACCTTCAAACCAAATTCGTACTTTAGCTAAGAGGTTAATGTTTTCAAGAGTATAAAATAGTAGACCTTTTAATGCATTAAAAAGTCTCAAAAAAAAAATAAGTAACTGATTCTTCTATAATTATAAAACATTACAGTATAAACAATATTTTCAGCACAAAGCTTAGCTGTTTGTTTTAACATTTTTTTTTTCTTTTTGTCAATACAACACAGAACACACACCCACACTCCACTCACACACGCATTAGATACTCTCTTTTTTTTAGCAAAGTGATAACTGGTGTCTTTTTTTTTTCCTTTTTAAGGGTGGACATTCTTTTTGCTTTTCCGTTATTTGGTCTATTTATTTTTTGCTAGATTACGTATCTGGTTTGAGACATTCATAGAGACATGGATTTTGATCCAGCTAGTATAAGAATTCTTATGGCCTTTAACAGGGAACCATAAAGTTGGTCTAAGCCCAATAAGGTCTATAATATCTTAAATTGGACTAAAACCACAAGCCCACAATATGGCAATCCTACCCAGAAACGAAATACATTTCTCAATGACTAAAAGTCAAAAATCTCGCTAGAAGGAGGGCTTGAACCTCCGACCTTATGGTTAACAGCCACACGCTCTAACCAACTGAGCTATTCCAGCTTTCAATATTATTTATAAATAAAACTAATATAATCTTATGAAATACAAAAATAAAACATTACCCTCCAAAATTTTTCACTCTTAACATTTCATTTGTTTCAATTTTTCATAATATTTAAAATAAATTTTAATTTTTTATTCATCATTAATTTTTTTTTCTAAATTCTTCCAAAACAATCTCCTTAGTCCTTAACTTTTAATAACCCTCCCAGTCTCCCACACACTCTAAAATCTCTTCCTTTCACTCTCTTACAACGCGTATTAACACCACCACTACCACCCATTCCACGCGCCTCTGTCATGTTTACTTCATCCTCTTCCTCACATTGATATTCCTTCACCGCATTTTTCCTCTACCCATCATAATTACCATCGCTTTTTTTGTTACCGTTTTTCTTTTCCCTCATTTTGTCATCAGCCTTAGCTTTGCACCTTTGAGGTCGATGGCGATTGTTGGAAGGATAGAATCGAAGAGCGCATACCCCCTATCCATTGCTCATTTGCTTATCAAAGTCGTTGTCCATGTCACCTCCACATCCATCACGTCTCTTTATTTTTCACCTTCTTATCTCCACTTTCACTTTCATGTTTCTGTTTCTCTTCTAAGCGCTATCTAACATGACTTCTATATGATTGGGTTAGAGTGGTAGCCTGGTAGCAGCAAGATGTGGGATAAGATGGAAATGAAATAGGGTTGCTAGTAGTGTTGGGATTGTTAGTGGTGAGAGAATTAGCATGTTATGACTAAATTTTGAATCGAGGTTAGAGTTTTGAGTTTAGGATTGAAATTGGGGTTAAGTTAGAATTATGAATAGAGTTGAATTTGCAGTTAAAGTAAAAAAAAAAACAATTTAATTAAAATTGTTTTTGATAAAAATTTAATAATAAAGATAAAATTAAAATTATTTTAAATATTAACAAAAAATCAAATCAAATATTAAAGATAATTTTAAAAGTGTTAGGTCCAATAACTTAATAATACAATATTTTTAGATTATTATTAATTATCACATCAATAATGTTACATTATTTCTATGTCATATTTTTTTAAATTGTACATAATATTCTTTTAATTTGGTAAGTGAATAATTAATTTATTATAAATTAAAATTTTATTTAAAAATTTATTATTAGTTAATAAATTATTATATACATAAAACAAAATTTAAACTTTTTTTATGTATAACGGGGCCTAAGGCTCAGGACAACAAAAGATCACAGCGTAACGTTTTTGGAGAATTTCATTCCACTTCTATCCGCAAGCACTTGATGTGCGACCATAGCAGGGGGGAGCTTGAAGTAATGGACTCCAGCTTCTTGTTCTTGCCCTGCCTTAGCAAGAGCATCTGCGCAGAAATTTGCCTCCCGGTAGATATGACGGACAACAACGCTCTCCAAGCTAACTAGGAGCTCTTTAATAGCTCGAATTAGAGTAGATTGAGAGTACTTCTCCACTGATGTCTTTTGAATTAGCTCCATAGCACATTTAGAGTCAGACTCAACTACAAGTTTGGAGATTTTCATCTCCGTTGCTAATTTAATGCCGACATAAAAGCCCCAGATCTCTGCCGTAATGATGGTACACTTTCCAATCTTCATGCTGAAACCTACTATCACGCGGCCCTCCCGATTCCGGATAATGCCACCACACGCCCCTCTACTTCCAGGTTGGAGCACCGATCCGTCCATGTTCAGTTTAAGCCATCCCTGTTCCGGCGGTTCCCATCCGATTGATTCTTTTCTGGTAAGTCTTAAGGTTTTGGTACTGACCTCTGTTAGGTTTAGAGAAAAATGATAATGATCTGCAAGATTAATTGCAATGCAACTAAATTGGGTGTTTGGTAAACTTTCTTCACTAAAAATAAGCTTGTTTCTACTTTTCCAGGCTAAGTTACAGGTGGTGGTGAAAGTTATGGGTCAAGGTGTCCCATTAACAAAAGGAGAAGCTTCCAGAAGATTTTTTCTCAACCAGTCATGGAAGGATTGAGAGAAAAAGGTGTCCTGGTAATCTCTGGAAATGATACTGGTCCACACTTTGCGAATAAAAGGACAGTCCCGCAAAACGTGGAGTATCGTCTCTTCGACATCATGGCATCTGGGGCAGGTACTATCTTCAGTTAATCCTCTGCTTTTCCTTTTGCTATTTGTTAAAAGAGCTTCATGAGTTAAAAGCCAACTGAAAGACTTCAATCTCTGGGGAATCTTTAATTTCTAAATTTGCTTATATATGTTACTGTTCTCACTATTATCCTTGAAAAATGCATCATAAGCTATTCTAATAGAAAAATTTCCATCTGCTGCTGGAGCCCAACTCACACAATCCTCCCCTGTAGAGGCATTAGGGGCTTTTAGGGTGCGAAGATGACTGATTATCTCATCAGGCAGAACATGAGAGATTTTCTCCCAATCCCAATTCCCATGCTCATTCGCATAATCTTTGACCTTTTCTGCCATTTTGTTCTCGTCAAGGTTCATAATAACAGCTTCTCGTAGTTTAGGAATTCCTGAAACCCAATGATCCTCCCAGAAAAAATATCCTTTCCATCTCCTATTTTCCAAACGAGCTGATTACAAAACTTATCCCAAATAGAAGTGATTCCTGGCCACACATTCAAACTGCTAGTTTTTTTGTGAACTTTTGGAACCTTGCCATTCCCACATCCGTACTTAGCCTTCATGACTTTAGCCCACAAGGCGTCCTTATTATGAATGAGACCCCAAGCCAGCTTCATAAGGAATAACTGGTTAGTCTCGTGAGCTTTTCGAATACCCAATCTACCCTCTTCCTTGGTCCTACAAATTTTGTCCCAATTTAGAAGGTGGACATTCTTCTCCTCTTCATTACTTTCCTAGAGAAAATCCCTACAAATCTTATCAATCTTATTACAAACCACCTTTGAAAGCTTCATAGTTTGCATACAATAGCTAGGGATAGTGGATAGAACAGATTGGACGAGCGTAGTTCTCCCGGCGAGAGATAAAGTCCTCTTGTTTCAAGAAGACAGCTTGGATTGAATCCGATCAATCACAAATTGAAAGTGTTTCTGGTTGCATTTCTCGTGAATGAGGGGGACTCCTAGACATCTTCCTAGATTTGATGTGAGTGGCACTCCAAGATCCTGGCTAAGCTATTGCTTGATGTTGTGGTTCACGTTCTTTGAAAAGAAGACACATGACTTGCTAAGGTTGAACTTTTGCCCTGAGCTATCACAGAATATTTGAAGGGTCTCCTTAATAACTCGAACCTGTTCCAAGCTCGCTCTTGCAAACAACACCAAGTCATCTGCAAAGCATAGGTGAGAAATATTAGGTCCATTTCTGGAAAGGGTTATAGGTTCCCACTTTTTATTCTCTACTACTTTATTAATCATATGTGATAATCTTTCAATACATAAAACAAAGAGGTAGGGGAAAAGAGGGTCTCCCTATCTAACGCCTCTGGTAGGAGAGAACGTTTCAGATGGTGAACCATTCCATAGGAGATTCATAGTTCGGGATGAAATGCAATAAGCAACAATGTTGATAATGTTATCTGGGATTCCATATCCTTTAAAGTATCCACCACAAAGTTCCAGTTTAATCTATCATAAGCCTTTTCTAAGTCAATTTTTATCGCCATTAAGCCTTTGCATTGGTTCCTGCTCCTCATAGTATGGACCACTTCCTGTACCACAAGAATATTATCCGCACTAACCCTGCCAGGCACAAAGCTAGATTGAGTGTTAGCAATAAGAGTAGGTATAAAATTCTTAAGTCTAGAAGCCACAATTTTAGTGATCACTTTATAACACACGTTACAGAGACTAATAGGTCTGAAGTGGCTAAAATTTTTCGGAGCTGGATTTTTAGGTATGATAGTAATCAGCATTTGATTGACTTCCCTGATGTTCCTCGGGTCTTGGAAGATGTCCTTGACCCAGCTGGTTAATGATTCCGCTACTATATCCCAGGAGTGTTGGAAAAATTTTGCTGGGATTTCATCGCTGCCCGGTGCCTTCCAACTTCCCATGTTAAAGATAGCATTTTTAACTTCCTTTCTAGAGGCTTCCTTCGCAAGCTCAGCATAGTCTTCTTTGTGAAGCTTGGGGAATCGGTTTTTAATAGGGTAGGGCTTATTATTCCCGTCTGACGAGTATAGAGCCTTAAAGAAATTTACTCCCCATTTCTTCAAATCAGCAACATCATCAATCCAGTTACCTTCCTCATCTTTAAGTGCAGTAACTTTATTTCTTTTCCTTATTCTATTGGCCTTCTGATGCAAGTTTCTTGTGTTTTTATCACCAAAGTTAATTTTATTACATCTAGACATTTGTTGCCAATAACTTTTTTCTTGGATGGAAATGGTCTCATACTCCTTGTTGAGATCATTTTGAAGCTTTTCTAAGAAAGGATTAGGATGAAAAGATAACTTGTTATTGATTCCCTCCAATATATTCAAAATTTGTTACTTTTTTCTAAAGATGTGTCCAAAGACGTCCTTGTTCCATAACCTTGCTTGGGCTGTGAAATTCCTAACATTTTGAACAAGTCCTTGAGTTCTATTCCAACTTCCTTTCACCAAGTTATTATAGTCTTTATGCAGAATCCAAGGCGCAAGAAATTGGAAGGGTTTATCCCTCCCATCATCATTAGCTACCTGAAAGTTAAGAAGGATAGGTAAATGGTCAGATTTTAATTTAGGGAGATGTTTCACACCAACATCAAGAAAACGATTAGAGAAGGAAATATTGCTGAAAAAGCGGTCAAGCCTTCTCTTAATATTTCTTCATTGCCAGGTGAAAGGGGGCCCTGAGAAGCCCAAATCTTTTAACCCGCAAATATTTAAACATTTTTCAAACTTATAAGTATCAAGAGAAAGATTGGAAGATCCCCTGTGTCATTTATCGTAAGAGTAGAGTTGAAGTCCCCTCCTATACACCATGGGCCTGATATGCTATTAGCAATGTCCTCCAACTTATCCCATAGTGCATTGCAATTTTCTGCTTGAGGGATCCCATAAAAAGCTGTGAACAACCAAGGAGGTTCTCTATTCCATTGAACCTCCAAGTGGATAAGCTGTCTATGTATAGTAATGGGTTTGATGTTCCAAAAATTTTTCTTCCATAAACACCAAATACCACCCGAGAAGCCTTCAGCTTCGCTGACACACTAGCTATCGAACCCGAATTTTTTAATAATCAGCTCTACTTTCTTCCCTGAAATATGGGTCTCAAGTAATATGCAAAAGGTTGCCTTATACTTAGTATATAAATCAGTTAGCATAGAGTGGAACCCCTTTACAGAGGCTCCTCTGCAATTCCAAATTAAAATATTCATCATAAAAAAATCTAGATAACATAAAAATAAGACGAGGGAAGAGACTCCCTGGACAGAGAAGAGAAGAATTAAATCTCTATATGCCAAATATCCTCGGCATCACTTGCTCTTTGACTCTAGAGTTGTCATCATGCATACGACTATCTGTCACTTCAAAATTCTCTACCCTGGTATCCTGTTCACTCTCAGGTGGTTTGTCTTTGGTATTTCCTATTTGACCTTCTACCCTTCCTCCCCCATAGTGGTGGCTATAAGGTTTCCCGTGTGATGGTCAAGATTGCCAAACAGAGGGATAACATTGCCCTCTTTATGGCTGTTGTAGATATTCTTCCCTAACCTGCTGAATTGTTTCCAGTATTCACTATGGCTTCCTTCTTTGCTTCTGTTATTTGTTGCATCTATTGGAGTGTTGTCTTGCTTATCTGTATCAACTTGATTTTTTGCTTTAGAAGTGGAATTGTTTGTGCTGAGTTGTTGTTTGTGTTTAGAGCTTCCTGCTTGATTCTGGTTATTCCTTCTACTATTATCAGAGTTCTTGCCTTTGTAGGTTTTACTTGTTGTATAATTCTTTGTAGCAGCATTATAGTTCCTCTGTTGGTTTTCCACGCTGGCATAATATTGCACTCCTTTAACGTTAGCATCATTTTTCTTTTCCTTATTAGAATGAATACTCCCTTCCAAATGCACTTCACTTTCCTCTTCTAGCTCTTGCTCCTTTAATGCATCAAATCTGTCTGCATAATCATTTCTTTTCTTTTTTTCATACGCCTTACCAGGATTTTGTCTATTCCTTCTCTGGGATTTTTTAACCACCATCCATGGTCCAAAGGGACTTTCCTTATTTTCCAAACCTTCAATATTCAAATTTTGATTGATTTGTGGGATTTGGTTTTGCTGAATATTCTCAACGGCTTAATTTTCCATATCTGCTCCCTGATTTTTTGCTATCATATTTTCTTTCCCATTTTGTTCTTGCTGACTCTGCTTCCCTTGTCTCAGGTTTCCGGCATTGTCACCCCCT
Source organism: Arachis hypogaea (assembly GCF_003086295.3). Lineage (NCBI taxonomy): Eukaryota > Viridiplantae > Streptophyta > Magnoliopsida > Fabales > Fabaceae > Arachis > Arachis hypogaea. The sequence goes on from NC_092038.1 coordinate 131,778,705, forward strand.
CCGTGGTGTCTCCGATTAGAGTCTTCACCATGTTTTTTTGCATCTTGTTTGGTTTGTTCTGCCAATTCAACACACCCGTCCATTTTGTGTCCATGTCTTCCACAAGAGAAACAAATTTGGTGGAGTCCCTCATATTCCAATTTGAAATCCTTGCCAAGGGCAGTGAATGATGGAACAAGCTTTCTTCTAAGATCTATTTTCACACATATACGTGCAAATTTTCTTCTGGAATGGATTGAGATGAGCTCATCGACACGAAGCATGACTCCCAAGGACATCCCTACTTTCCAAAGGAAATGCTTGTTGTAAGGCTCTGTCGGGAGATTCGGAATTCTCACCCAGGTGGCCAATTTCTGCACCTCTGTTTTCTGTGGGATGAACAATGGTCTCCATCTTTGCACTAACAGATAATGGTCAGCAATCATCCATGGTCCTTCGAAAAGGGCATATCCATAATCCTCTTGACAAGAGAATCAAACCATGAAGAACCTTTCTTCGAGATCCATCACTCGGATAGCCTCATTTCTACCCCATCTACTGTTTATCCATCTTTCCATAGTTTGAAGGTTAATCCTCTTACCTAGAGGCTTCACAATCAGCGTCTGTTTCCATGACCTGCACCACTCGTCATACTCCTCCAGGGTCACTTCGATTGATGGTTTTGGGTTGAAGGGAGCCTGAGACTCTGTACCCAAGTCCCTGATTTCTTGATCAGAGAGATAGTCCTCCACCACCATCTCAACAATATCTTCTGGGTTTAATTTATCTAGCACATCTCCTAATAGGCAATCTCTGTAAGAAACTTTTGCAGGTTGGGTCATAGCAGTTTCAAGCACCATCTCCACATCCGGGCTGACCTGCTATCCGTCTATAATTACGTTGGGCTGTTCTCCTTGGTTAGATTCTTCTTCCATCACAACATCCCTCTGTCTTGTTGAAATTATCTTGACTTTCTTCGTGCTTCGTGCAACTAAATCCTCCTCCTCCGATGATCGTTTTTCGGTTTCCAATGAGAGAGTTTCAGGGTTCATTGCAAAATCCTCCTCCTCCTCTGATAACTTTTATACATGTAGCTGCAATTAGGGGTGTTCAAATCCAAACCGATTCAAATTAAACCGCTCATCTAATCCAATCCAAACTAAAAACCGATTAAAACCGAATTAATTCGGATTTGATTGGATTTTATTTTTTGCAAACCGCTGGATCGGATCGAATTTCGGATCTACTTTTGATAACCGATCCAATCCAATCCAAACCGCACAATGTGTTATAATATTATTATTTTATTATTATATTTACAATTATACTTATAATATGTTCAATTTGTTATATATTTTTATATTATTCATATATTATTATTATTTAATAAATATTTTATGTTCAAAATATTATTTATTTATTTATTTTAACTAACCTATAATTTTAATTCTATTATTACATTATCGCTGACTTTTTAAGATATTGTTAAGACTTGTTATATCATTGTTGATTATATAAAATTTGATGTTGAGACTTGTTATATGTATTTAATTTTTTTAATTTACAAAACTGCAAATCTAATCTAATTCAAACCGCTTAAAATTGGATCGGATCACATCAGATTTTTTTTAAAAAGTCATCAAATTCAAACCGCACCACAAGTAAAATTAGTGTTCGAATTGGATGAATTTTTTACTCAAAACTAATTCAAACAATACCGTGAACACCCCTAGCTGAAACAGTGCTTGATTTTTGGGGTAATAAAACGGCTTTGGGTGAAAATTGAAGAGAATTAAGTTAGCCGAATTTGCTGTTACCGGCTGGCTAGTTTGCATGCATGCGGGGCAAACACTTGAGCCACCCCTACTCCCTCAACTCCAGATTTTGTTTTTAATATTGGAGTAGCAATGATGTTTTTTTAAAATGTGGGTTGATGGGGTGTTATTTTCAAATGTGGAACCGTTTAATTAGATAAACAAAAATTGGACCGTCCGATTTGTATAGATACAGAAATCAGACCGAGTGATTTGTAAAATCGGACCGAGAAATTTGTGAAAAAACAAAAATCGGACCGAAGAATTTCTATTAAAAAAAATTTAAAATTTGAAGTATAGAAATCGGACCCTCCGATTTATGTATCTTCTACACTTTTAAAAAATACCAAAAGTTATAATATTAAGATATATCACTACTTATATTTTCATATAAAAAAAAAAACCCCTCAACTCAACATGTGCATTGTACATTTCCCAAGTCAAACCCTTATCTACCCACTTAGCTTGCATTATTATTGGTCATGATGTATCACGCGTGTGCATGTCCATCACAAAATAGATATACAAACCTAAAATCTCAAACATACAGTTGTAATAGCTATTCATAATGCTAAATAGACAAATTAATATGTAAAATTTATCTTATTTAATATTTATTAATTATTAGTATAATAATTAATAAATAAATAATTAATAAATATCAAATAAATTTTATAAAATAAATTTTGATTATTTTTTATTAATTTATGTTGTTATCAAATATTTTTTTATGTTTATTTTTAAATTATTACGTCACTATTTATTCAATTAAGATAGACCATTTAACAGTTAGATTTAGATACTCAAACTAAATAAAAGTTATCTAAAATATTAAGAGAATGTTAATTGAGATCAATGTTTATAAATAAAAATAAAAAATTAAATTAGTATTGAATAAAATAATATAAAATATTAATTATTTATAATATTTTGATATGAATAAATATAGAAAATTAATTTTAATAATTAGTTAATATTAATTAATTTTTTAATTATAAAATTATATTTTTTTTACTTTAATTTTTTGGAGAAGTTGGGGCTTAAAATTAGAATTTAAAGTTTATAATCTAAAATTTAAGACTTTAAAATTTAAAATAAAAAATTTAAAAAATTAATTAATATAACTAAAAAATTGACTTCTATGGCCTTTAATTAAACTATTTTTTTGAACAAGAGAGCTCAACACAATAAGTAGAGTAAGAACAATAAGTAAACAAAAAAGTTTAAAAAAAAACCAAAAAAAGCAAAAGAAATAATTGCAAACAAGCTCATCAGCTATTTTTTGTCTTTCTCCTTCTTATAGTGTAATCCTGATTTTTTACTCCTAATTTTGTACTCATATAAACATTTCCAACCACTCCAAACTTACTAAAATTCTGTCAATCCGACTACAAGATTGACTTCTAAACCATGTAAACTTTCGATCTCTAAACGGAAGTCCACCAGTTACATATCTTCTTGTATCCAATTCTTAGAATCGTCTAGTCGCTCTTAATCTAACAGCATCCTATCTCTCATCCACCTGTACAATCTCATTGAAGTCTCCCATAGAGATTGACATAACCCTGTAATATAACTCAATTCTTCCCACAAAGTAAATTTCTCTTCTCTTGTATAAGCCCCACACACCAAAGTAAGCACAATTGAAATTATTTTTAATAAGACTCCTTCAACACACAATCAACGTATGACAACGACTCATTTTAAACATTATTTCACCCCAAATTAAATCATCCTAAGCACCCTTTGACCCAGCATATTCCCATCCCCCAGCATCATTCCCCAAATTCTTATTACATCAAACTCCGTTACTACTTGTCTCTTAGTTTCAAACAAGCCTAACATAGTCAATTTAATTTTTTTTCTTTAGGTTTTTGACCATGCTCAATATTTTATCACTGTTCAACCCCTAGGGTTCCAAGAACAAACTTATTTTAATAAATTATTACATACCTTTTTTTATTTTTGGGTCTGTAGCGTCATACTTTTTCTTTCTGTTTTGTCAATATTCTTTTTTGAGCAATTTTATCATTCTGTGCTTAGAGAATAGTCATGATATCATCTTCTTCATTATATAAAATTGCACCTAATTCCAACGCAAAGTCCTAAGTTTTTCTATTTTCAAGTATCTAGTCCTCCAAAATACTGTCTCTATTTTCTTTACTTCCTTCATTCTTATCCGAACCACCATCATCAACAACCCTCTTCCTAGCTACTTCTTCATCGTGTTCCGAAAGCTCCCCCTCTCTCTTTGTTAATGTTTTTCTTTTTGTACCGGAACTCATGCCCCTATCATTCATAATGTCATCCCTATCACTCGTTCCTTCATCAACGTCTTCCGTACTATCATCATCAACATACATACCTAACACACCAATCCCTTCATTCAATGTCACCGTTGGGAGAGCAGCGGCTTGTTTCTCCACTACCAACTCCTCCTCGATCTCACGACCCAACATAGACGGCGTCAGGGTTGCGCATCTCCCTTGCTACATTGAGCATCCTCTACCGCGTTTAGCCTTCAACTTTCCTCCTTCAACACCGATTCGTTCTCCCTCGGTCACCTTCGCGCCGGTCTCAAATGAAAGTGTCGTAGATGTAGCTTCTTGCACACTTGCCGTAGACCCTTCTCTAGCGTGCCCATCTCTATCGTAAAAACCGTGCTCCATTTTCATCAAGCCTGACCCAGGTTCTAGACCCAATCCAACATCATCGAACCGGTTGATTGAGGAAACCGGGCCCAAGGATCATTCCCTATTTTTTTACATCCTTAAATTGTTGGGTCTAGCACTAAACCTACAAAGAACCTTCTTTTTCTTATTCCTTTTGCCTTTCTTTTTCATCCCATTAAAGTTACCTTCATAAACTCATGTAACTGTATTTTCAAAGTCAGCTTTATAATTAATATAACCAAATCCCACACAATCCGCTCTCCCTTTCATTCCTTCATAAATTGGTTGATATGTTATCGTTTATACCTGATTTTGTTTTAAATGATCGTTAATCCACTCGTTCAAAATAATTTCAGAAATTACCAATCTGCCCTTATCTTTTCCGTCTTTCCTCAGCTCTCCCATCACCACATCGGTTGCCTAGTAGTTGAAAACCATCGATTTTGTAAACCGTGTATTATTTAAGCTCACACACACATTATTTTTTTTCATTAGCTTCTTCATAACAATTCAATCCAAAAGTCTCTTGTCCCACTTCTTTCACTAGCACATCAAATCCACTGATACCTACTGTGATATGGACCTATTCATTAATCATATTTATGATACAAGTATCAATTTACACTCGTCCAACAATAAAAGACATGCACGATACTGTCACTTTGTCACAACTGACTACTTCCCCCCATTGGCTTCCTAATATACTAAAGGTATCCGCTGACCACGCATGTAACGAAACTCTGTAATATTCCAACCACACTGTTCGAGTTTCACATCACTCCGTCTCGTCTCATCTCCATATACTATGGAAGAATTACAAGAGACTATTCATTTTAAACGTATATGCTTTTTCTGCATTCAATACAGAATCAAAAGTCAAAAGAACTTTAAACACTCCCAGTTCTCGTATTTGGACAACTTGAGACAGATTTCTTCCAATCATCTCCTTCAACGAACTAAAATCAATTGTCTTCGTCGTATCGCCGACCAGACTTCTTTGTAACTAGTTCAGATTCTCTTTCATTATCAATACTTCCACTTTCTTCGTCCACCCATTTCCATGCGTGTCTGATTTTTTTTTTGTGTCTTGTTAGTTTCTCTACCTGTCTTTGGTTATCTCCTCTTTGAGGTTGAGAATTTGTCTTGTTCCGACTATCACTTCCTTCCTAAACTGCCTTTTGGACTTTTGTCTCAATTGTCCTTCTATACTTCACTTCTCTCACGTACACAACTTTTTCTCTCAATCTCATACGATTCATTTCTGTTATAATTTTCAGAGTTCTACCTTTTATTGTGTATTGGATGAACGCAAAAACATATATATTACCACCTTTTGGTTTTCGTGATAGATAGATAGATCAGATGTCGTTAATGCGTCCAATCCAATTAAACAGATGGAATAATTTATTTTTTGAAATGTTTTTAAAAAAATTATTAATAAAAATAAAAAAAAACTCATTTTTTAACCATTAATACTCTTCTCGATTCCAAATTTTAGGATATTTTGCATGTTTCCTAATTAAACTATTTTCATAAATAAATACGTCGGTGGAATGCAATGCAAGCCTCACATGCAGCAAATGGTGGAACTGTATATGCAGCTCGTGACTGATTGCACCAAAATCATATACATATACCCCATTACCACCTACAAATATTGTTCTCTCTTTAATTTATTTGTGATGTTTAATTCCTTGAAAGGTGTAGCTTCCACGCATTTTATTATGCTCATGGTTTGACTTTGAATATAAAATTTACGTTCAATTTTCACACTATTATTCACAATGGTTTTTTTCTTTCTTTTTTGTGTCTTATTGACAATGGTCTTTGCAAGTAGTAAATGAATGCTTTTCGATTCTTTGAATTTTTATTCCATGAATTGCTCTTTTTTGACCGTTGCTCACTTTCTCCTTTTTTTTTTGGTCGTAATATGCTCAGTCAAATCTCTTACTTAATTCCATTAATTAGTTGGTCAAGATTGTCTTCGAACCTTTTTATTTTTTATTGGGTTATGAAACACATATTTTAGTTTTGTGTGATATATCTTGCATTTTGAAATAATACAACAACAACAAAGTCTTGTCTCACTAGGTAGAATCGACTACATGAATCAAATGACGTTATTGTGCTCTATTATATATCATGTTTAAAGAGAGACTGTTTACATGTAGATCTTGTTTGACCACCTCATGAATGGTCTTCTTAGGTCTTTCTCTGCCTTTCGCCCCTTGTCCATCTTCCATCTCATCCACCCTCCTGACTGGTTGTTCTATCGGTCTTCTTCTCACATGTCCAAACCACCTGAGACACGATTCAACCATCTTTTTCATAATGGGTGCTATTCCAACACTATCCCTTATATCTTCGTTCCTTATTTTATCCAATCGCGTATGACCACTCATCCATCTCAACATCTTCATCTCTGCCACACTCAGCTTATGTTCGTGCTCCCCTTTGGCCGCCCAACACTCCGTACCATAAAGCATAGCCGGTCTTATAGCGGTACGATAGAATTTACCTTTAAGTTTTAAAGGCACTTTTTTGTCGCACATAAAACCAAATGCACTCCGCCATTTTTACCAACCTGCTTAGATCCTATGATTTATATCATGTTCAATCTCTCCATTATCATGTATGATGCACTCCGCCATTTTTACCTTTAAGTTTTAAAGGCACTTTTTTCGTAGGATATTTTCTCTAATCTTCACCTCTATATTAGGGTTTTTCCTTCTCAGACTGAACTTACATTCCATATATTTCGTCTTGCTACAGTTTATGCACAAACCATACACTTCTAGATCTTCTCTCCATAAGTCCAACTTCTTGTTTAGGCCTTCCCTTGACTCTCCCATAAGGACGATATCATCGGCAAAAAGCATGCACCATGGCACAGGCTCTTGGATGTGTTCTATGAGTACTTCCAATGTGAAAAGGTATTGATTTAAGGATGATCCTTGGTGTAATCCTATACCAATAGAAAATTTTTCTGTCGCACCACCTTGAGTCTTTATACTAGTTGTGGCCCCAACATATATGTCTTTAATTGCACGAATATATGCGATTCTTACTCTCCTCTTTTCTAAAACCTTTCATAAGACCTCCCTTGACACACTATCATACGCTTTTTTCAAATCAATAAATACCATATGTAGATCACTTTTATTACTACGATACCTCTCCATCATGGTATGACTCATGGCTTGATCCCTCTATAGTTTTCGCAATTTTGTATATCCCCCTTATTCTTGTAGATAGGTACCAATGTACTATTTCTCCACTCATCAGGCATCTTCTTTGACTTTAAAATCTCATTAAAAAGTTTGGTTAACCAGTTGATGCCTTTTTCTCTAAGACCTTTCCAAACCTCAATCGGGATATTATTAGGTCCTACTGTCCTGCCATTTTTTATCTGCTTTAGAGCCTCTTTTACCTCGAAGTCTCGAATCCTTCGATAGTAGTCAAAGTTTTGATCTTCTTCCCTTGTGCATAACCGACCAAGGCTCGAAAGAGTCTTCTGTCCTTCATTAAATAACTCGTAGAAGTAGCTCTTCTACTTTTCATTAATCTTCTCCTCTTGAGCCAACACCTCTCCATCCTTATCCTTTATGCACTTAACTTGATCCAAATCTCTCGTTCTTCTTTCACGGCTCTTTGCGATTCTATATATACCTTTTTCTCCTTCTTTCGTGCCCAAAGACTGGTAGAGACCCTCATATGCTCTTGTTCTTGCTTCACTTACAGGCACTTTTGTTTCTTTCTTAGCCGCCTTATATTTTTCCCAATTATCTGCGTTGCGGCATAAAGATCATTCATTAAAGCACTCCCTTTTTATCTTTATCTTTTTTTATACACTCGTATTCCACCACCAGGACTCCTTGTCTCTTGGTCCTATTCCTTTAGATTCACCAAAGCTTTCTTTTGCTGTTCTTCTAATAACTTCTGCCATCTCCCTCCACATCTCTTCCACGTTTTCGATCCATTCCCATTCCACTTTGCCTCTTCTCCTACCCGTCTTAGGAAGCTTCTTTGTTCCTCACCTTTCATCCGCCACCACCTCGTTCCTGGGTTCTTCGTATGATGTCTTTTTCTCAACTTTTTCTCAACGCGAAAATCCATGACAAGCACCCTATGTTGTGTTGTCAAACTCTCTTCCGGGATAATTTTACAATTAATGCAAAATTTTTGGTTGACTCTCCTCAACAAGAAGAAGTCGATTTGAGAGCTTGTCATGCCACTCTTATAAGTTATAAGATGTTCGTCTCTCTTTTTTAAAACATGTATTTGTGATGAAAAGATCAAATGTTGAGGAAAAGTCCAAAATAGTTTTACCCTCAGCATTGGTCACTTCGAAACTATGGCCTCCGTGAATACTCCCATACCCAGTCACTTCTCTCTCAACATGGTCATTTAAATCTCCTCCTAAGAAAATTTTATCTCCCGAAAGTATGTCTTCGCACCAACCCATTTTGCTTCTTATAGGCGCATAATGTTAATCTTCCTCCTTGTCATGGTGTCTACCCCCTCCATGGACTTTCCAGTTAGAGTGCCTATGTTCCATGTCCCAAATCTCAACCTTCTGTCGCTCCGACCTATACCTTTTACTTTGTGAACTAGCTTATTTACTATCGTCCGTTCACGAAAACGCGAGAACCCTTGCTCATTTAACACTACATCCGAGCACCGATACAGCGGCTCTTGCTCATTTGACACCGTACTCGAACCATACAGCGCGTTGCTTCCGGACAACGACATAGTTTTAGCGCAATAATGTCTTTGATTCATGTCATGGGGATTCGACTATAAAGCGATTTTTTTCTCTCTTTGTCCGATTTTATTAATATGCAAGAAATATTTTTGTTTTGTTTAATGAATTTAATTTTATTGCACTATTTTATACAATAATTATGTAATTGCATCTATTCTTTTAGATGATTATTCACATAATCAATGTGAAATATAGTTATTTTGACTGCGTTATATAATTTAACGCACGTGTAAAACTATTTTGATTAATATCTTGCACTTTTTTTTGAATTTGATCAACATTTATTTGATGAATGTGAATTTTTTTTATTTCTTTATTGTGTAGTTATATAGATGATCTATATGACTCTGTTTTAGTAAGGTCACTTAAATAAAATGCATGGATGTGAAAATAGAAATAAAACCAAATTTTCTTATAAAAATATTTGTTAGAAAATAAAAAACAATCTAGAACAATTTAAATTATTCTATTTTGTATTTGTTAATTACTGTTCATTTTATTTTTATATTTTTTAATTATCATTAAAATAATTGAATAATATTTACATGTAAATATGTGTAATTACGAATATACATACACAAAATTATAAATATTAAATAAAATAAAATAATTTTAAATTATTGTTTCTCTAATATTTGTGTTTTAATAATAATAATAATAATAATAATAATAATAATAATAATACGAATTTGTATCAAGAACTAGAGAGAATTAGAGATAATCAGAGAGAATAGAAGATAAATCCTTAGAATTAGGGCCAAAGAGAGAAAGTAGAGTTTTCAATTGTATCATGTCTATCTCACATTATTACATTATACTCTTATTTATAGTATAGTTCTCTAATTGGGCTAGTCTAATATTAATTGTATCAAATAATAATATCAAGAACTTGGATTCAGTATAATTTCTTTTGCTATACTTTCTCTTTCTTTTATTGATAATGTAGGAAGTCATTGACACTATCTCTTTGCTTGAACAAGACAATACACGTAAAATATAAAAGAAAAAAACACAATGAATCAACTTTTAGTTGTTTAGGATTTAAAATTTATAATTTTAATTATGAATTAAAAAATTATGATTTATGATATAAAATTTTAAATAAATAAAATAAATTTAAAATAATTAACTAGTATTATTGATTAAAAAATTCGCTCCCTACTGTCTCTAGCATCTATTCTAAATATAATACTTAAGCAGTTCAGTCACCGAGGTATATCCACAGTGTTCCCACCAATTAAGCATATGCTTGGGTGATAACACGTTGCAGGGAAAGTGACATGGTTGGGTCCCTTAAATAAGTTTTTTATTACTTAAAGTAAATAACTCCCTGGATGGCACTTCAAATGAGAGGCAAGGCGGATGTAAACACGTGGGCCGGGTACGGTGACAACTAATGCCACAACCAAAACCCTAAACCAACTAAAATGTTATAGAAACAGGGCAAGTTGATGAAAAGAAACTGGCCTCCTCTCAACAGGGCATCTCGCCGAAATTCCAACGCAGTGAACGAGGCAACCATTGTTACTTTCAAGAACGGCACTTACGTGACCGGCTTGCTTGGTGATAGGTCCTGGAAAGGAAGAATCTTCTGCAACACCTGACCGGCGACTTGCGGTTAATAGAGCGATCGATTTGGTACTTCCCAGTTAGGCGGGCTCGGTTCGGTGTTCAAAAATTACAGATTCTCCCGCCCACCACTGTCATGATGACAAATATAGCTGTGTATAAATATGAGAACCCCAACGCTTATAGAAAATATATATGTGTATTGTTATTTGGATCTGCTATCTGCTATAGGTTGAGGTCGCTATTATTTTCTGCTGCAAACAAATGGCTGCGAGGAAGGATTTCGTCGGAGATATCAATCCAACCAAGCTTGCCTGGTCTTTGGTTGTGGGGGTTGCTCGATTGTATGAGTTTCCAAGTCAGTGGAACAAGAATGAGGTGTTTAGCTTGGAGTTGGTTTTACAAGATGAGAAGGTATTTATTCCATTCATACTTATACTTTGCAGCTTTTTCTTAGGTGTGCACTAATAAGTTCTGTTCATGTTGTTTTTATGCAATTTACAGGGTGATAGAATTCATGCAACCGTTTGTAAGCCTGGGTTGGAGTTGTTCAAAAATAGGATAAAGGAGCATTGTGTTTATAGTATGCAAAATTTTATTGTCAAGCTTAACAATGGAAAGGTTAGGACAACTCCTCACAAGTACAAGCTTAACTTTTATACAAAGACTGTGGTGGCAGCCCTACCTATTGAGACTTTTGCTTTTAACCCATTCAAATTCCGTCCGTTTCATGAACTTGATGAAAATGGTCCAACCGACGGAAATTTATTATTTGGTAAGCTTAATTGAAATAGCTTTTTTTAGTCATCCTTTGATCAGACTGGGAAGTTATACTTTTAGATTTAACGCTATGTATTGTGAAATGTAGATTACATAGGAGAGGTTGTTGGAAAGGAGGAGGTCAGAGGGCTGATTACGCGCACTGGTGATGAAACGAAGCTTATTACACTTCAGTTGGAAGATCTAGAGTAATGTTTATTGCTTTCGATATGTGTCAGCTCTGAATTTAGTATCAGTCTTGAATCATTTAAACTAAGGCTTACTTTGGGTGTTGACTCTGGTCATGCACTAAAGAAAAAGGAAAAATTAGTTAAGGTGTACAAACTAAGTAAATTGAAATGTAAGCACAATCAGTTAGCAGCTAATGCAATCTTTGCAAATAAGTCCTGTTGCTTTTTTGTTTTTAATTTTCTTTTTTAGACATCCTTTTCTCTAAATAAGTTTATAGATCTTTAAAAAAATTTTGATTTCTAGGTTCTTAGTTTCTTGCTTTCTTGCGTTTCTTTCCCAATTTATTTTTTTTGAAAAATGAAGTATTGCTTTAGGAAGATAGATAATGAAATTGTTCAATCCTCTTATTCTCTTCAGTGCAAGTGTTATATATGCTAATACTATAATTTGCCATTTCTATGGATTTGTTTCAATTCTGGCTACAAAATAGTTTTAGTTAATAGGATGAATCTTAGTAGTCATTTCGGTGACTAAATAGTGGAGCTCCAAATATGGAGGTGTTATAGTATGCAAGAATTGTAATAGATGTATGTAAATGTCATAATTCATTGAATCTTTTTCACTCTGACCTAAGTTTTGTGAATTTATCTGTTGGGTTCAACATTAACTCTTAAAAGTTGTGCTCTTGGTTGATAGCCGTAAGAGAGCCCAGTTTAATTCATTCTAACCATGGTTGATTTTTCTAATTTTGATTATTTTATATAAGAGATGTTGGTGAAAAATACTTTTTCAAATTGTATTCTTATTAAATTGTGGGTTTGTATTCTTATTAAGCTTCATGCTTTGCTGTTTATAACAACAAATGAGTCATAGAGTATAGTTGCGAGAAACTGTGTTCTTGAACTCCTAAATTTATCGATATTTTTGAGAAAGTTAAAGAGTTTTGTATTTCTAATTCATCACATTGCATGTATGAGTTTTATGTGCTGATTTTAGATTATTGTCAACTCATTTTTTTTTATGTACTGATAAAAATTGTGACCAATTTAGAAGGCAAAAGTTTAGAAGTATGATCTCTGTCAACCGTAAAAAATATCTCGGCGACTAAGCTGAAGGAAATGTAACACATGAACATTATTTTTTTCAATGAAGCTGAAAAGTGAAAAAAAAAATTGATACTCTAGATTGGCTTTCTGTACACTTTTCTTTTTTTTCAAGTTAATATTTGTTTATGTCAAAGTTTATTAACAAAATATTTCTATATATCATGAGCTAAATTCTAAATGCCATTACTTGATTTATGTTGTGAGTTTTATATACTAAAAAAAAAGTTGTGTCATGAATAAGATTGTGCTTACATTGCCTATGTGATTAGTAACTAATAGATCATGACTGAGCAGAGGTTGGTAATTATATTATACAAACTATATAACTTTGATGCACTACTTTATGTGATTAGTAACTAATAGTGGACAAATTAGTTAAGGTGTGTGGTGTTCTGTTTTTTGTTCCAGAAAGCACAAAATTAAATGTACACTGTTTGGGGAATTGGTCGATCAAGTTCTTCCACATCTCGAGCGAGATGATGGGGAGCCTTTCATAATGGTGGTTCAGCTCTTTAAGTCCAACATATACTTGAATTCTGTCAATATTCAAAGTACCTACTATGTGTCCACATGTTACTTCAATCCAAACATTCCTGAGGTTATTGACTTCAAGAAAAGGTTTGTCATTGGGGCACAAATACTTGGTTTATTCTACATTTAGATTCCAGATTTTAAAATTGATATTAGCTTACGTTAACTTTTTTGCCATTTGCACAGCTTGGCAACAGATTTTGTTCCCTGTTCACAACGAATTAGTCAGCTGGAAGCTCAACCTCAATACTCAGTTAGAGATGAGATCAGTGCCGGCATTGTACCAGTGCGCACTATAGAAGAGGTTCTTAATATCACTGAGGTGAGCTTGCAATCTGATAACTTAAGCCGTACATAATGAATTACTGACTTATCACCATTTTTGTTAGGAAACGTCATGTTGGATTGTTGGGACCATTGTTTCTCTAGAAGTTGGTAAAGATGATTGGTCCTATATGTCGTGTAAGACATGTCCTAAGAAGGTTGTGCAAAGCAAAGATAGGTATTGGTGTGATAATTGTAGGCGTGTAGGCTTCAAGGTTATGCTAAGGTTGGTTGTTAGATCAGAAAATTTTGCTAATTTTCTTAATGCGTGCTTTATACCTTCAATTGGCAAATATAGTGTAGTTGCATGTAGTTATCTTTACGGGTTACGGTTAATGTGTTGCTGAGATGTTAATGCAGGTATAGGCTCCAACTAATTGTGACTGATGGAAGTGGTTGTCTGAACCTCATTGTGTGGAACAAAGAAGCAGAGCAAATGATAGGAAAGGCTGCTGAGAAAGTTAAGGAATTATCTGTAAGTGAAATTATTCGAGCTAAAACAAATTCCTCATAAAGAATGTGTTTATGCGGCTGAGTGAATTGCTTTTTGTCTTCCATGTAAAGAAATGCGATAAAGGAGATTCATACCCTAAATACCTAGAGAATATGATTGACAAAAGGTTCTTATTCAAGCTTAACATCACATACAAGAATATCAATTCCGTGGAAGGGGTGTACAGCGTCACAAAACTTTCGGATGACGAGTCCCTCATGTCCAGTTATGGTGTGCCCAATTCTTCTTCTGATGCTTCTGTAAGTGTAGGATCTTATGCTAAGGCCTAAAACTCTGCTCTGCTATTCACTGTATTGTTGTAGCTAACATGATTGTTAACTTTATCTTACTTCGTGAAGTGTTTGCAGATGCTACCTAATATCCCTATAGCCGAAACAGACGAAGATAGCAATGGACATGCTGCAGTTTCCCTGTCTAAGGTAAAGAGTTCATGCGTGTCACATCATTCTGTTACCTATGGTAAATGTAGATAACTATCTGTGATGAAAAGGCTGCTAAGTATGTAGTTTCTGATTGTGGAGTTTGTCTGAAACTTAGGATTCTGCCGTTGAGAGCAACTGTGATAGCTCCTGTCAAACTCCAGCCAAGAGAACCTCTTCTGATGCAGTTGATGACTCCCCAGCAACAGCAGCCCTATCTCCAGATGTTCAGGCATCCGCTAACAAAACATTTAAGAGGAATTGCGGAAGAAAAAAGATTGATTGAAAAGTTTGTATGGAAGTTAAAGTGTTGGTTTGGTTAAGTTTGTTGTGAGACAATTCTTTTGTTAGCATTATAGCTTAATGTTTTCTTAGCCTTTCAAACTGTTTGTAGTTTATACATTGTGTGTCCTTGGAATGTTCCTCCTTTTGTGATGTTTAATGTCTTCTCAACTTAGTTGCTTTGTTTGTTAAGTTCTTAGGAGTCTTTGTTTGTTAAGTTCTTAGGTAAATTATCTGCAGCAAACATGCAGCTGGTAATGTTGTCCCAGATTTTATGAATTACAAATTATGTTATTTATTAGCCCATTCGCCAGAAAACTCTTTTCCTTTATCATAAAACTCTTCATTGTTTGGGTATTCAAGCAACATTATTTATTCTCATTAAAATCTTTAATGGGGCCATAGCTCATTGTTTGACCAACTGTTGTGCCAAAAACTAAAAGATTAACCGTGACCAACAATTTGATTTTATAATTCAATATTTTGTGGCAATATCATTTTAAATTTTTAAATTGGTCAACACAAATTTGGCTTCATGTTGTGTGAATGATCATTAAAATATAATATTCAAAACATGATTCTGTATACATCATTAGAATAGCACAATTGTGATATATTAAGTTAGACTCATTTTATTTCTACTAGATAGTCATGAATAGATTTTTTGTGCATATGGAGCATGAGTAGATATCAAGTTTATTCTCAACTACTGTTACTTACCAACTGTATGAACAAGATGCATATATTTACAAGTTAAGGTTGTGCATAAGAAGTCACGTTGGGTTTAATACATGAAATTAGGAAAATTACTTTTGTATTTGGTTCATATTACCTTAATTTCCAAATTGGACCAGTATAATGTGTATTATTCTCATGCCATGGTTTACTTCCCTCTAGACCTTGCCCTTATTTCTGCATTGTGTTCCTGGACCTTTGTCCCTGGAATTTTCATAAGACTATTCTTTTACTTTTACAATCAATAAAATACTTTCTTCAGGGACTAAGGTGTAACGATATACATTAATTGGTGATAAGAAACCAATGCCTAGAGCGCTTTGTGCCAACCTTTTAAGCGCTGTAAGTTATCTTATTTATTATCCCATTCGCCACAAAACTCTTTCTCCTTATCACACATTCACATTATTTTTTCAATCCTCCATTGAAAAGTATACTAATTAAACCATTGTAAATCTGTCATTGCAACAAACGTGTGACCAATTGATTGTATGTATGCAAACTCAATTTTAGATATCAAAACTCTACTATAAGGATAGCTATCAATAGTGATAATCACCTATCTCATTCTTTACTCAGTTTATATTTACGTACATACATTGAATGAGATATTGTTCACAAAAGAAATCCAAATTGTTCTGTCTTCACTAATTGTTTGCATATTCCAGCTATTCATTTACATTTAGGAAAATCTTTAATGGGAGCATAGCAGCATAGCTCATACTTTGAGCAACTGTTGTGCCAATGAAGGAAAAAGAAATTCTATTTTCAACTATACAAGTATAAAACTGCACTTTTCTTTTAGGAATAACAAGTTACAGAACACAGCATCCTCATTAAAATAATTAGTGGCATGTATCATAATTTAGGTTTGCATGTGTAACCGAAATTTTCAAGATTTTACAATACATTTCATCAATGAGGTTTAAATTTTAATTTCAATTTAATACCTTGCAAAGCTAGCCGAGTTGCATTTTGCCGCATGCTAGCTCAATCAATCACTAAAGCAACTCAATCAAAATGCACTTGGAATGGGAAGAAGAAGTAACGCCACTGCCATATTGGATCCCATTCTGTTTGCTTCCTTTATGCCAATGTAATGGCAGAGATAATGATGTGAATATCCTGCAATCAGATTTGGAAAAATCATGATCATTATCTATTGTCATTTCTAGCAAGTCTTTTCGACAATTAAATTTGGCTGCCTGCCGTCGCATTACAACTTGGGGGCTTGCTTTGTTTTATTAAATGAAGCAAATGGCAAGGGCAAATTACTTTAAAATCCAGACTTAACTCATTCCAAAATGGGAGATTTTATTAGATAAACAAATGTAGCATGGGGTTAGAATGGAGAATACACGCAGCTGAGTAAACTTGATTTATTAGTCAAGTCAGCATTAATAGTGAATCTTCTGCAGGATTATGTTCTCCTGCTTTGTTGCTTGATTTAATACTTGCTTTAATTTTACTGTGACATGCTTTGCATATGCTGACATATGAGCTTCTTCCTATTGTATCTACTTGACCTTTAATTACTCTCCAGGGATTTTCTCATTGCGAGCCTCGAGGTCAGCTTCAGCAGCACATACTTTTGTATCCATCGAAGTTGTTCCCCTTTAAACTGTGAGATCTTCTGAATTTGTCAACCTTGAACATTACCCATAAAGGACTAAGCAATATAGTTCTCCTTCAAGTACTATTTATTAAGGATGCCTAAATATAAATAAAAAATAGTAAAGTAATTTTGGCATTAATTATATACTCCTATGAACTCCTCTATAAATGATGAGGAATACTCGGAGCATATAAACACAAGTCATACACTGAGAAAACACATTTTCCTAACCTGCATATCTTTCCCCTCCCTGATCTCTTACTTCTGCAATCCTCGCATCTTAGACACAATGAGTGATGTTCCTCCTATTTCCATTCCCCTGCCCGAGCTCCCGGACGAGCTTATGCTTGACATTTTCCACCGTGCTGATGCTTCAACCATTTTGAATGCTCGCAGCACCTGTCGCTCTTGGAGAGTCAAACTAAGCAGCTATGACTTCCAGACAACACTTGCTCAAAGGTGGAAACATCATGGCTGCTCACTCCTGATGCATTTTTGCTATCCATCCTCTCTGATGAACTCTGTAGATTGGGTTATGAGGATGGATGCTTCGAGTGGTTACACTATGCCATTTCACTTTCCTTTTTTGCTGACATATGAAGGATGGTTCCACATTATTGGCGTTGAAAATGGGATCCTCTGCATAAGATACAGTTCAATGGGCAAGAAGTCTTACTTGCTATCTTGGAATCCTGTTAGCCGAAAATCAAAAATTATCCAGGATCCTGTTTATATTTTTCAGCCTGACTTGGTGTATTTATATGCTTTGGTGTACTTTCCATCCACTCTGGATTATGCCATCCTTTATATTTTCAAACAAACATCAGAAAGTCCTTCAAGCTCACTTTCAATTTATACAAGTTTCAGAAGAAACTGGAATGTGATCATAACATGTCCACCATATGTTGTAACCTTAGATGCTACGTATGTTACACTTGGTGGATCAATTTATTGGTTAACATGCTCAGTTGACGATGATGAAAGAAGATCCCCATATATTGTATGCTTCTCCTTATTATCTAACACTTTTCAGCAAATTTTCATTCCTCGGCAGGCTTTGGCTCATTGCTACATGCTCATGCTCCTGAACCAAAAGGTTTGCCTTGCCTCATCTACTCATGACGAGGAAGTATTCAGCACCTCTATTTGGCATGTTGCTGTTACTGAGGAGGAGCCAGCATGGACAAGGTTGTTCATGTACAATGGCGTTGCCCCTCTCTTTACTCCTGCCATCTTTGTTGATGAAGATATAATAGAAATAAAGGAGAGGCATTTTGAAGAAGATGGCGTCGATGATTCACACGTTTCACACTTTCACATATGTCGATACACTCCCATGGAAAAGACTAGGAGGACTCTTCATTGGGTAGAGTATGAAGATAACGTAAGGATTAGGTCACTGCATGTGTATTATGAGACGTTATACCCGGTTTGAAGTCGAGATCTGAGAGTGAATTAAGTTTGATGAAGGTTATAAGGAGCCACATAGTATGATTAGTCTGGATTACCTCTGGTATTTGTAATCAACTTAGTTTTAAGGTTAAGTTTGGTGCATGTTTTGTATCCTAGCTTTGGAGTCTGCTATTAGTGATTAATTCCAATTTCTATGTCGTTATCTTTGGTGGAAAAAAATTTATGTTAAATCTGATTATGCTGTATTTAGGTAATGCATCTTTGGTAGGTCACATCTACTAGAATATTATGTACTTTTCTGCTTTGGATGTTATAACTTATATAATGGATATCGTGTTTGCAACGTCAACCTATGTATCATGATTTTCTTTTTTTTTCTGTATGAATGATCTTTGGTTGAGGTCAATTTTGTTATACTCCATCATAATCAAGGAAGCAATACAAGAATTTTTACAATCCTAATATAAATTAAATCCATGCTTTTAGCCCGTGATCATATAGTGCTCCATTTGCTAAAAAGGTACAGATAAAGTTCAGGGGATATTAACTCTGCATAAGTTGTTAGCTTACTGTCCTGTACACGTTGTCTTTATGCCTGCATAATATACTTGATTCTTCAGCTTATAGAGATTAGCCATGACCACATCACTCCAACTTATAATTCAATTTTGCTGGGAAAATATAATTTTCAACTTTTAATCCTATGAATAAAAATTTAGCGTGAAGTTGTAGGAATAAAAATTATAATATAATATTCAGTTCATTAAATAGATAGATAATTAGAATAGCACAAGTGTGACATTTGAATTTAGGCTCAATTTAAAACCAAAGGATACCAATGAATAGATTTTTTGTGCATATAGAGCTTGAGTAAATATCAAGTTTATTCTCAACTACTGTTATTTACCAAATGCATGAGAAATATATATATAACTACACGTATCTGTTATGCCTAAAGAAGCAAAGTTGGGTTTAAATTAGAAAAATTACATTCCTTTTGTATTTGGTTTACATCACTTTAGTTGCACATATTGTTGTTCTTATAGTTTACTGATAAACAACATATAAATATTTGCATCCCTTATTATTATTAGTTTCTCATGGCCCTCTAGACCTTGCCTTTATGGCTGCACTGCATACTTGGACCTATGTCCTCCGAATTTTCATTACATTATTCTTTTACTTTTACACCTAATAAAATAATTTTTTCATGACTTGAAGGTATAACCATACAGATTAACGAGTGATAAGGAACCAAGGCCTAGAGGGCTTTGTGTAAACATTGCCTTCAAATGTGCGCTCTTAAGGATAGCAGTCATTACATTAGCCATGACACCAGTCTCAGTTGAGTCTTTGGCATACATATTAGCTATGGCTAACTTTTCCACTTTATTGTTCAATATTTTTACGAAAGTTCTCATTTTAAATTATTAAACCTGTCAACAAAAAAATTGTCACTTCTTATAGGAAACAAAATTAAAATATAGTTTTCAATTTATTAAATTGATACATAATTAAAATAGCACAATTGTGACATCTCAAGCTACAGTCAATTTGAAACCAAAGGATGGCCATGAATAGATTTTTGGTTTCCCTGTATCATGACTAAATATGAACTTTATTCTCAACTACTCTTACTTGCCAATTGCATGAAAAAGAAATATATACCTACAAGTTGATGTTGTGACTAAAGAAAGAAAGTTTGGTTTAACTATAAAATTTCCATTATTTTTGTATTTGTTTCGCATCACTTTACATGACAAGTCAGAGCAGTATAATTGGGACGTTGTGCAGAGAAGGCCGTAAAGCTATACAAGCAAAATATCACTTTTCCTGTGATTTCCTGTCAATAGCTTCCAAAACTTTTCTCTACCATAGGATACTTTGTAAACAATTACAGGAAAACAATATAAATAGGTGTACAAAAAAATCTAACAAAGTCAACTTGGCTCTCTAAGATCTATTTATGCTTTTATAAGATTGTGCATCAAAGAGCAGGATCTTTTTTCGAGGCTTCCACACCATGGTTACTATTCAGGTATGTGTGAATCACAACTTGAAGATTTAATTTGCATATGGGATCCTAAAATTGCAAATACATAGTATCTCACTTAACCTCAATACCCATGAACCAGTAATTCTTATTTTCTCGACCCAGATTCCCCTCATCAGCCTAACCTGAAATTGCAACACTAGCATGAAACAATCGGGTGAAAATGCGAAAGAAGCAAGGCAGTATAGATTGGCAAAGCTATCTGCGAAAAAAAGAAAGCTAACTGATTCCGACCACAAAGGTGCTTTCAAACTATATGTTTAGGTCATACGAAACAAATTTCATGTTATCTTTGTGCTGCCTGTATTAATCAGCATTATTTTATCCTTTCTAATCCTTTGCAGAAAATCTTGAGATAGCACAACTACTTCCACCCAAGCAACATGTAGGCATAATGCATACGCCTTGCAATTGTACACCACCGTGTGAAGATAGAACCCCATTGAAGGAGTTGTCAGCTGCCTTCTTGCAAGGTATGTTATGTAGATGGCTGACACATATAGGTGAAGATATCTGAAAAAATAGGAAGAACTTATTTTCTGTTAAGTTACGCCCTACACGTTTGTCTAAACCATACTATATTACTCACAAATTCAACAAATTACATTGTAAAGTTCTCTTTATTGTGGTAGCGATAACATCACGACACTAATTAGAGGAGCCTATCACCTTGAGTTATAGCAAACTGGCCTACGATTGAAGTTTTGTGGGACCACTTCAGTGCAGATTTTGGTTCAAGCTATTTCTTAGCTAATAATTGCTAACAATAGGAACCTTCATGTTTCAGGCTCTAGCTATAACCATGACAAGGCAAGTCCTCCAAATGCATCGAGCCGCAGCAGCATCACAAATAACTTTTCAACACAGTTGGGGACCTTAGGTAGTTTTCACACGACTGATCAATCACTCGGTAAACATTTCTTTAATGCCATTATCAACTTCTCGCATCCAACTTCATCTATCAAAATGATTACACTTCAAGTTTTGGACTCTTTCCAATATCATGCAAGTTGTGATTGTTTGACACACAGACTTATTCTAACCATATCGTATACATTTGTTGCTGTAATTAGGAGGAGAGAACATGATGCAACTAACCTCATGTCTAACTCATCCTTCCTCCTATGCTCAAAAGCCTTCAAGAAGTGTGAGCGCAGGACGCCACATTCTGATTCCATCAACACATGACCATAGCAATGTGAAATCAACTACGCTTGCAACAAACTCGGTTCTGTTCTCAGGTGGAGATACAAATCTCTTTCCCTTCTTATTCACAATTCATGCAACTAAATTATGCATACATATATTAGTGTATAACTATAACGATCTAAAATAAGAACAGGATGATAACACAATTTTCCCTCCTTTAGGTCGAGCAACGTCGCAAGAGCTTCTTCCAAACAAATTCGGAACGGGTATCATTTTCACAACGTCTTCGAGGCATGTACCATTCATCTCTGATGTGCTTAACGCATCTGCAAACAACACACCCAACTTTGAACCAAGCAATCTGCAAATCTACCCTCCATTCAAAGCCAACCAAGGTAACATTAAAGACCGACTTCGTACAAAATTTCTCTTCTTCATGTTTTATATCATAAACAAATTCATTAACACAAACTTTTTCAAGCCTTCCTAAAGACGAGATCAAATGCATGTAAAACATTCAGATAAAAGCCAAAATTGTCTGTGCAGAACATTCTTATCATATTGAGAAAGTCATTAGAGATGATACACATGATTATGAGACCACCTCCAGTGCCGGTTTCAGTTTAAGCCAAAATCAGAATCCAGGAGAAGCTCCTCCAGGTAACAAAGTTGCACAGCGTTTTGATATATCATTATCTGGCACGGCAACATATAGGTTGATGGGCACATGATTCATGGAATGTTCTCAATTTAGCAGATTTACAATTGACAACACAACATACAGAGCCAAGCATAACACGGACTCAACCATCGAACAGGATTGCCACCGATGATGTCAATCCAGGTTAGTAAATATAAATAAATCTATCAATATTTTTTTGTCTTCAAACATTAATTGAAATTAGAAAAATTAATATTTATCTATTAATTATTTTTTTTAAATTATATTATACTTTTTAATTTTATCTCTTAAGTAATCTTGCTAATAATAACCATTTTGGACTAAAAATTATTTTATATCATAAATATTATAACAAATAAAATTTCTAATTGAATATGAGATAATTAATATTTAAAATTTATAATGAATAGTAGAACAATTATTTACAGGCATAGAAGTTAATCCTGATATATTAAAATATGTATATTTTACTATATACTTATTTGATTATATCTATTCTTTTAGATAATTACTTGTGTGATGAATGTTAAATATATTTTTTAATTATAATACTTAATTAAATAGATGCATAAATTCCTTAATCTAATAGTATATCAAAAATAAATTACAAATATATAAAAATATTAGTAATTTAAAAAAACTTTATTAATTAAATTTGTTATACTTTGATATAAACATATTTTTCATATATGAGTTTATTTTTTTTATGATATTTAAATGCAATTATAGTTTCAAATTATAAATGATAATGTCAACAGGAGCTAACATGCCAGTAAATTCAGTTTTTTGATTATTAAATATATATGAAAATAAATAAAAATAAAATTACTTAGGATGACAAATTATCTGTAATTTAATTAAAATATTTTAAGTTCAAATTTTAGAAATAAAAAGAAACTTATTTCTATAAATTATATATAATGAATTATATTTTAAGAATGAAAATATTCACTAACTCTTTTTAATTTTTATATCTCTAATATATTTTTAATATAATTAGCAATGTTCAATAAAATTTATTTTTAGATATATATTTTTATCCAACTTTTAAAATTTTTTTTTGCCCATCATCATCTGCGCTGTATACTGTATCTTAATAACCATTATATCCTTTGAAGATTTATTAACTAATGTCTTAACTCATTTTAAACTGAAGTCTTTGATACAAAATAAGGTTTAGAATACGTTGCTTTCAATTTGTTTGGTTTCATAAAATATGCTTATTATTTGAATTTATAATATTCCTTTCAATTCACTTTATCATTATATAAGAATGTCGGAATACATTTATAATTACAGGCATTTTTTTTATAACTTCATCCATATTTTCAAAATTTTATGCAAATATGAAATAGAACTTCTCAAAAAAATATACTTTTAAAAATAATCAAAAAAATATCATTCAACAACGACAAAGCATTCAATGTTTTGTTAAAAGTACGTTTTGCATTTATTAACGATAAAAAAATATAAATGTATTTAACAATATAATAAAAATAACAATAATAAATATATTTTTTACAAATAGCAAATGACTTATATAACTAACAACGACTAAATGCACAAATAATTTGTTTGTTACATGAATTACTTATTATTTGTAAATAATATATTTATGTTTGTTATTTGTTTATTTTAAAATATATTAAGAAATTTTGTATCATTAATAAATTCTAACAATACGTTTGTCAACGGATTAAACATGTAAAAATATTTTTAATGTTTTTTTAAATTAACTTTGATATATTAATAACATAAATAATTTTACATAATAATTCAACTGAATTTATATATCTAAAATCATTTTTTAAACGTAAATCTAAGGATACGTTATTCGGTTACAATTCTTTTTACTAAAAATTCCTAAAAAAATTTCTTTTAAATAATTATTTTTATGTTATTTAAGATGGAAACAAAACAAAAGCGGATAAAAAATATAGCATCGTAAGCGCGGTTGAATTATTTTTTCATTTTATTGAAGCACATATTTTTTTAGGACGTCTACTCGATATTTTCGTAGATTTTTAAAAAATAGATTACTTTATGAAAAATACTTTAAATTTTATTCAGATAACAAAATCCAATGATTTTAATTTATTTATTAGGTAAATTTTAATAGAAATTAAAAGCAATGGTTATAGAGGTAATGGTTATCAATAAATTCACACTTGAATTTAATTCACACTTGAATTTAATTAATATAATAGATGCATTAGTTGCATACCATTAATTAGGTAAATTTAATCTTAGTCATTTAAATTAATCTAATGACTACAAATGCATTCTCATATTTTCATATTAAAATTCTATTCTCATAACATACATTTTATATATAGAGAGAGAGGTTGTTTAAGTAACAGTTCCCCAATCTCCCACTTCATTCTTCTTTCGCATCTCCACCTTATCTAATGTGAAACCTAAGTGAGATTTAAAATTACTTGCAAACATTATGATCCACAACATGATACTTCATGGGACATCGTAAAATCTTAATAGTAATTATAGTCTTATGCAACCTGAATTCATATGACAAAAACATTTTTTATCGAGACTCTTAACATGTATATATTGCATGATTTGAATATCTATCAAATCACCTGTAATGTTGGTATATTAAATCTTACTATAATGTTGGTATATTGAATCTTACTATATTTAATTTAACTGTCGTATCTTTTCCGAGCTAAACACACATTCGCCAATGCTTATTTCCTTTCCACAGATTATTGGGATATTGGAGATCCGACTTTTACATGCCAACACTGCAAAGCTATATTCTGGTACGAAGAGCGCATAGAAAAGCACTACAAGCCTAAATGTCCAAAGTTTAGTCTATGTTGCCGACAAGGTCAAGTCCAACTTCCTATGCTTGAAGAACCTCCCGATTCATTGAGGAAGCTTTACTTTGACAACACCAAAAAAGCGGAACACTTTCGATCGAACATTAGGAGCTACAATAGTATGTTTGCTTTCACATCATTCGGGGGTAAGATACAAAGAACAATTAACCAAAGCCGTGGGCCCCCAACCTTTATTCTGCACGGACAAAATTACCATTTAATGGGGAGCCTGCTTCCACCAGAAGGCGGAGTAGCAAAATTTGCACAATTATATATATACGACACTGAAAATGAGATTCGAAATAGAATCACCGCTGTCAGGTCATTTGCATACAATTTTATTAAAGACTCAAACATAGTTATCTCACTTAATTCATAATGGTTGTAGACATCATATTTACATGTTTTATGCCATTTTTTCCAGCTCTAATGATCACTTGAACAAGCTTCATGCGGATATTGTTTCTACCATCAAAACTACGTTGGATAATCATAATGTCCTCGCAAAGTCTTTCCGACTTGCTCGCGATGCACTCACAGCAAACGACAATAATTCTGTTTGCCTTCGACTCATTGGCAAAAGAGGAAAAGATGGAAGGAGGTATAATTTGCCTTCAGTATCTGAGGTTGCTGCCTTAATTGTCGGTGATTTTGATGAATCCACAAAAGAACGAGATATTATTGTTGAGACCAAATCAAGGTCGCTTCAAAGAATAACAGAACTCCACCCGGCTTATCTAGGCTTGCAATATCCTCTTTTATTCCCTTATGGTGAAGATGGATGGAGAGAAG
The DNA here is from genome assembly GCF_003086295.3 of Arachis hypogaea. Classification (NCBI taxonomy): domain Eukaryota; kingdom Viridiplantae; phylum Streptophyta; class Magnoliopsida; order Fabales; family Fabaceae; genus Arachis; species Arachis hypogaea. Next base: position 131,804,910 of record NC_092038.1, read on the forward strand.
ATATTATCTTGAACAAAGTTAAGAAAAAATCGACAGATGAAGACAAGCATGTCACAATGCGCGACTTTTTCGCATTTCGAATCCAAGACCGACCTTCGCACAACGGTGTCCTGTTACATTCCCACCGGTTATTCCAACAATTCATAGTTGATGCATTCTCAATGGTTGAGAGTGCTAGATTGAAATTTATTTACACCCACCAAACCGAATTTAGAGCAGAGATCTACAATGGACTTCGGGATGCCGTTTTCAATGGCGAGACCAATGCTGCCTCAAAGGGTAAGAGAATTATACTGCCAGCAACATTTACTGGTGGGCCAAGATACATGATTCAAAATTATCAAGACGCCATGGCAATATGTAGGTGCGTTGGTTATCCAGATTTATTCATCACTTTTACATGCAATCCGCAATGGGACGAAATACAAAGATATTGTAGAATGAATAAAGTCAAACCAGAGGACAGGCCAGACATGATTTGCAGACTATTCAAGGTTAAACTGGACATGATGATTAAAGATCTTAGATACAACAAATTATTTGGTGCTACAAAAGCAGGTTTGAAACTTACATATATATATATTTCACGTATTTATCCCTACCATGTTCCATAATTTTTCATAATTAAATGTATGTTAATACCATATGCATTTTGCTATTTTTTCCAGTTATCTACACAATAGAATTCCAAAAGAGGGGACTCCCACATGCACATATATTATTATTCTTGCATGAACAAGATAAATACCCAACCCCTGCAGACATAGACAAAATCATATGTGCTGAAATTCCTGATGCTGATGTTGACACTGCATACTACGAGGCTGTAAAGAGTTTTATGCTTCATGGTCCATGTGGTCTTAGCAAACCAACTTCGCCTTGCATGGAGGAAGGTCGTTGCATCCGTCATTTCCCTAAGAAGTTCAACAACAGGACTACAGTTGATGAAGATGGTTACCCAGTATATAGGCGTCGAGACAATGGACGCACGGTGGAAGTTTCAGGAATTCATCTAGACAACCGATATGTCGTGCCACATAATAAAATGTTGTTGCTAAAATACCGTGCTCACATTAACGTCGAATGGTGTAACCAGTCAAGATCTATCAAGTATTTGTTCAAATATGTAAATAAAGGAAGTGATCGCGTCACAGCCTGTTTTTTTACAAAGTCCCTCGATGGTAAGGCAAGTTTAGAAGTTGATGAAGTGAAAATGTTTTACGATTGTCGATATATATCTCCTTGTGAAGCTGCTTGGAGGATCTTTTGCTATGACATTCACTACAGAAATCCATCGGTTGAGAGGCTAAGCTTTCATTTGCCGGATCAACAACCGGTTGTATTTACGGATAATGAATCATTGGTTGAAGCTGTTGCAAAGGCAACTGTTAAAGAGTCCATGTTTCTAGGCTGGTTTGCAGCAAACAAAACAAATGCCGAAGCTAGAAAACTAACCTATAATGAGTTTCCAAGCAAGTTTGTTTGGAAATCATCTCTGAGAGCTTGGGAACCCAGGAAAAGTCATCAGGTCATTGGAAGGATGATCTTTGTACCACCATCATCCGGTGAGCTATATTATTTAAGGTTGTTGTTAAACATTGTAAAAGGACCAACAACCTATGCGGATATCAGGACTTACAATGGTGTAATCTACTCATCATTTCGAGATGCATGCTATGCACGTGGTTTGCTAGATGACGACAAAGAATATATAGATGCCATTGAAGAAGCAAGTCATTGGGGCTCAGGTCATTATTTGCGGAGGTTGTTTGCGACACTACTATGGTCTAATTCAATGGTGCGACCGGAAGTTGTCTGGGAAAAAACTGCCATCCTATTAACTGATGGAATTTTGCATGATCACAGAGTCATGTTTGGCCTACATGGTAACTAACAAATTACGATCCATGACATCTCAATTTATTTTTTCATCCTTAAATTGTTAACAACAGGTTTTTATCTTATTTGTTTTACTTAACACATGTTTCTATCTCCAACGGTCACTTATATATATATTACTTTCTAAACATTTCAGATTTGCTTTTCAGTGAGGAAGAATTAAAGGATCTAACCTTGATTGACATTGAACAAATATTGAACAGTAACGGAAAGACATTGCGCGATTATCCAACCATGCCATTTCCATCAAGAGATACCGACCATCTTAGGACGCGAAACAAAATGATCTTTGACGAATTAAATTATGATCGTGTTCTGTTAGAAAAGCAACATAATGACTGCCTCTCAAAATTAACTGCCGAGCAAAAGGGGTATATGATAAAATCATGAGCTCTACAGATAGTCAACATGGACGTGTGTTCTTTTTGTATGGCCATGGGGGTACAGGAAAAACTTTCCTTTGGATAACTTTAGCTTCAGCACTTAGATCACGTGGACAAATAGTTCTAACTGTTGCATCTAGCGGCATTGCGTCTCTACTGTTACCTGGAGGTCGAACTGCACATTCTAGGTTTGCCATACCATTAACTCCAGATGAGTTCTCTACTTGCAACATTAAGCAAGGAAGTCCATTAGCAGAATTAATTATAATAGCTAAGCTAATTATTTGGGACGAAGCTCCCATGATGAGCAAATTCTGTTTTGAGGCATTGGACAAGACATTGAAGGATTTGATGAGATTCAAAGATGATCATAACCAGCACTTGCCGTTTGGAGGTAAAACAATTGTTTTTGGTGGGGATTTTCGACAAATTTTGCCTGTGATTCCAAAAGGAACAAGACAAGACATTGTTAATGCGTCTTTAAACTCTTTATACCTCTGGCAACATTGTGAAGTATTAAAGCTCACTGTAAACATGCGATTGCAATCTATGACTACAGATGATGAGGTAGAGGGTCTAAAGCAATTTGCTGAATGGATACTTCAAGTTGGCAACGGAATATCTGACAGATCATGTGATGGCTGCAATAGCATTAACATACCACCTGAATTCCTTATCACTAACTATAGTGATCCTATTAAGGCAATTGTGGAGGCAATCTATTCTGATTACATTGCTGACATGTCTAATGAAAGCAACTTGAAAGGTCGCGCTATCTTAGCTCCTACGGTTAATGCTGTTGATGAGGTTAATGATTACATGACTGCAATGAACAGCAATGAATGCAAGACATATGTTAGTTCCAACAAATGTCTGTCCGAGGGAGGTAGCAATCAAATTCAAGCTATGCACACACCAGAGTTTTTAGCAACAATTAAGTGCTCGGGGGTTCCAAATCACGAATTGAAGCTCAAGGTTGGTTGCCCTGTGATGCTTATTAGAAATATTGATCACTCATCAGGCCTTTGCAATGGTACTAGGTTGATAATTACAAGACTAGGAGATAAAGTTATTGAGGCAAAATTGTTAAATTCCAACAACTGTGTCAATAAAGTCTTTATTCCTAGAATGACACTCACATCGTCAGATGCCAGGCTACCATTCAGATTCCAACGGAGACAATTTCCTCTTATGGTATCTTACGCAATGACAATCAACAAAAGTCAAGGACAATCTTTGAATCACGTGGGTTTGTTATTGAAAAGACCTGTCTTCACTCATGGCCAACTTTATGTTGCCATCTCAAGAGTCACAAACAAAAAAGGGTTGAAAATTGTAATTGCTCATGACGAAAACACAAACAAGACAGAGAATGTTGTTTACCCTGAAGTCTTCAGAAATATATGACAACACGTTCAGCATTACGAATATTCTTATTATTACATAATTCCTCTATACACTCATTTTCGCTTATCCAACCCTAACTATTTATCTATAACTTTATCGTTACAATCTTACATCCTTTTCATATTTTTACCATTTTCCGTTTTTCATTGCATTTGTTAGCAACTATAACTTATTAACTCACAAGTACTTATCTTATGCTTAAACCATTATTTCTTCCTATACAGTACTTTTTCAACATTCATATTTAATACAATTCAAACCTTATTCAATCAATTTTATGGAATTATATTTCAAATGCTTTGAGTTACTATTTATATAATTTCTGCATCTACATACAACACGAAAATAGTCTAATCTTTTTCATGTATCCTTTTTCCTTTACTAAAATGCTTATAATTTATTTTATATTTTACAAATACTTTTACAATTAAAAAGATCATCCATCTTTTTCTAACATCAGATTAAATAACTAACAATTCTTTACATATACGTTATTTTAATCTGCATATGTGTCGCCCGCGCATCGCGCGGTATCTTGCTAGTTACTCATAAAAGAAATAGAGATATTTGTTCTCTGTTTAATAAATAATGAAGTGGTAGATTGACGTGAATAACTCATCATTATTGGCTGTACCAATTTTTTTTCCCGCGATCCTAGATGTCTTCACATATAAATTATCAATAATTGACTACTCAATCATAACCAAAATATACATAAGTACATAACACATGGGCAAGGGAGTCTGGCAGGACCCTTGTCCCTCATTTATTTTAGTGCGGTCCATATATACATATTAGATGAATGGGTGATGTTAGGTAATTAAAAAATAATTATAATATAGGAATATTATATAAAAAATTTTATTTGTTTGATAAGTAAGTGATATATATTTTTTATTATTTATTTTTTTATTATTTATTATTTTGTTGCATATTTAGAGTCATTAATATTTTTTTTAAAATTAATTTTAATTTTTTTTAAATCAAATTCTTAATATCTCTCAATTACATTATTATCTATTAAAATACAATAATTTTCTGCAAAAATTATGAAAATTAAATTAAAATTTTTAATAACTTCTACTATACAATTTATATTTTACATATAGACTATTAAAAAATAAAACATAAAATATAAACAAAAATTAAAAAATAAATTTTTAAAAATAATTATTAACTCGTTATATATAAAATCAATAAATAAGCATACATATGAATATTAAATAAAAATATTAGAATAATTAAAATTATGACCTATTAGTGCACATATGAGATAATTTGAAAAATACAATAAGACATATAGTTTAAAATTTGATAATATTAATTATAAAAATTTATTAATTATTGACATCATATTGGTATGAAATTATGAATATTATGAGTACAAATTATGGATGTTATTAACATGAAATAATGGATGTTATGTGTATGAATCTATGGATGTTATGAGTAAATTTATCAATTGAATAAATTAATTTAAAAATTTAATATTTTTTAAATTCAATTATGATAAAATTTAAAAACATCTGTATTAATTTTATAGTTAATTATGCAATAACTAGAAAATGATACGTGTATTAAATTCAATTGTTTCTTTTGTTTGGGGTCTTTGACCCCTTTCTCGTAAAAAAAAAAGAAAATGATATGTGTATAGATGTAATATCTAATAAACATGAATTTAATTTATAGATGTTAGTTGTATGTAATTATGGATGCTATGTATATAAATATACGAATGTTATGTGTATAACTTGATTAGTACAATATAATTATAAATGCACATAAAAACATACAAAAAATTAAAACAATTTTTATTATACCTCATCAAAGCTAGTGTAGTTTTTCATATTCTCGAAAATTAATTGACTGGCAATAACCTCGTCGGGTGAGTCCATCTGTTGTTCAAATTCTTCAATACTTTCTACCATAGGTATCGTATTAAGGTCGAATTCAAATGTCATACTATTTGTAATGATAAAGATGATTTCTTATAAAATTCTTTAACCTATTCTAATTGTGCTTGCAATGGTATTAGAGTTGTGAATTTTGAATGAAAATAATTGAATTAACAGAAACAAAATCATATTAGAATAGCAGATCTTGTATCTCTCCATTGAATGATGATAAATGATTTAACAAAAATAGAAAATTAATTACAATAAAAAAACGATAATAATAATAATAATAAAATAAAAAAGCGTATAGGATAATAATCAATTACAATTATTGAATTTATGTGATATTATCATATTTTTATTAGGCGAAAGAATAAAGCAAGAATCAATTACAATAATAAATAATAATCGTTATTAATTATTATTATTAATCTTTATATGAACATACCAGAAGAACTATATATGCTATTACGTGTGTTTTAAGACAATTAATGTCATATAATCATTTTTATTTTATTCTTAAATATAAAAATTAAATTATAAAAGGGAATATTAAGTATTGATTACAAGAATGCTTAATAATAAGAGATATGATATTATAATTAATATTATTAATAAGTGGAGTTGATAAGAATATAACAAGTGGAATGATAAGTAGAATGATAAAAGAGTGGATTAGAAAATAAAACTGTTATTAAATGATATAAATAAAGTATATTATAAAAAGTTTTGATTAATTATGGCTAAAATTTTTTGATTATCAAATTTTTTCCAAAGATGAATATGATACTAAATACTTGAGTTTGTTATTAATTATAAGCTTAATTTTAACCACAAAAGTGTCAAGTGACAAAATATTGTTTTTAATTAACGAGACAAAATATCCGAATATGGCAAACAATTAATACATGTTAAATGTTCAGATTATGAAAAAGAAAAAAAGCTTCATAAAATAGTTATTTAGTTATAATTAACACATATGTATGCAGTATAGTACTAAGAGGCCTGTTATACATACAAGCCTTTTTAGTTTATAAGCTATACAAGTTGCTTCAAGTCTAAGAAAAAAATACGTGCTCTTTCAACAACACGTTCATTTTTTGTCTTCTTCCTCAATCAAAATGCAAACCATCAAGAAAAAAACATGCGCCCCTTCCACAACACGTTCACTCTTCCCCTTTTTCCTCAATCAAAACGCAAATCATCAAAATTCAAGAGACATTTCGAAACAAACTACTACGATTCTGCAGAAACGTTCCAACTCCTCGCAAAGAGTAGAAGAAATAAAAAAGAAAAGATACAAATCTCTATAAAAAATCACCAGAAAAAAGGAAGAAACATTATTCAAGGTACTCTTCTAGATTGTATCTGCCATGTGCTTCATACTTAACCAGAAAAAAAATTAAAAAATTTCAAGAAGAAATATACCGTCTCCCCTCGTTTTGGGTGTATTTCTTAAATCCTTTGGGTGTATTTCTGTAACCGTTTGAGTGTATTTCTGAAGTTCCATTATCTTCAAAACGATTTTAAAATTTGATTTTAGAAACCAAGAAAATCGAAAAAAACAAAGCAAAGAGAGAACGCACGAAAGAGATCCAACAAATTTGGCAAGAAACTCAAAAAAAGAAACGAAATCTTTTAAAAAATGAAAGTTATATATTTGTGCGTTAATTGATTTTAATTGATTTAAAATTCTATTAAAAAGGCACGTAATATAAGCAACGCGTATAATTGGTGGGTTTCGTTCAGACTTATAAATGCAAAACACTTGTATGTAGAGATTAATCCTAATACTAAAATCTAGATATAAATGGTAATAAATTAATCCTCAGTCCAATTCAATAAGAAACTAAAAAAAAAAAGAGAAGATGGAATAAAAAAAATCATACATATAAACCCACCTTAAAAACAAAGATTGAATAATTTCACACAAAAAACATAAGAGAAAGCTAAAATGGAAAAGGATGTCATAGCATCAAAGAGAGGTTCGTACTTAGGGTGCATGTTGTCACCGCCATGTTTTCCAGTGCACGATGAATTTCAGTACTCAAGAATCCACCATAAAAGCAGCAAAACAACCAGCAACAAGATTAGAGGAAGAAGGTGGAGGAGAATCCTTAGGAGGTTCATGAAGGAGAGCAAGAAGACAAGCATGTGCATTAGTGGATGTGGATCCAATAATAACAATAATAACAACAATAAAGCTCTGTCGTTTCAGTATGATCCTATCAGCTACGCTCAGAATTTTGATGAGGAGGCTAGAAGGCTTTCCCATGTCTTCCAAGATATTAGAGGTGGGATTATCTTCAATTCCTTGTGATACTGTAATTAAACGCTTGTTTAATTAATTTTGACTATCTCAGAAGGACAAATTGTATTCCCTTTTCCTTCTTATCAAGTACCAAAGGATCTGGGGGTATATATGTACAAATCTATATATCTTAAAGGTTGTAAATTAAATTATATTTCTATAAATTAAGAATTTCAACGGTTTTATAAACTGGATCTACACCATTGTTATCATGATCCAGATTTTTTTTCTTTCTTTTTTGTTATTTATTTGAACTTGTAAATCGCTTCAAACATATCATTTATGTTTTTATGTTATAATATGCTCCCTACTGTTTGAGGGATTCAATTATTTGATAAATGATCTATAAATATATTTGTAATTGTTCATTAAGCAAGCTTGAGATAACGTTATGAAGTGTATTTAATTTGTTCGTTGAGCTTGAAGTATCCTACGGTTATTTTGCTGCAATTAGTACTAATTGGAGCTTGAAGTTAACTGTGTTATTGGTGACTGGTGAACTAATTGTTGACAAATCCAACCGAACATTTTTTTTCTTCTTCTTCTGTCTTTTTTTTTTTTAAAAAAGAAAATGAAAAATGAAATAATTTATCTAAAGATAGTACATGCTTTTTTTTTAATCAAATGAATTGGACAATCTTCAATTTTCAATTTTAAATATTACAACATCACAATTTACTCAGTATACATTCATTTATATAACATTAAAGAGTTTATATTCAATATTTAACGTATTCAACAAAGTTTAAATCCAAATATAACATATTAAGAGGCATATAATTTTTTTTTTTATCAGAGTGAGAGATTAGGGATTTTTATCTCTAAGAGGCATATAATTTATCTCTAAGAGTTATGCCTCAACTGCATAGTACAGGTTTATACTGCTATTGTATTTAAGTGTTTTCAATATTGAAATAATCTATAGCCCATTTTTATAATATATAGCCCAAGTTACCAAATAGGAAAGAAGATGGGTTAGAGGAAAAACATATACCTGCTCTGCCCAAAAATAAATTGGATAAATGCTAAGACAAAGTTAGACTCAAAACCTTATGTCCAAATAAAAAAATTAATCTGAATCTTGTGGTCGAGGCCTTTTGTACAATGATAATTAATTTGTCCAGTGCGTGAATAACCAGATCATCCAAAATCAAAATCTAACTGAGATCGTACACCCAAAAAAAAAAAAAAAAATCCTAACTGAGAAATAGTAAATAGAAACTTTTAAAATATGATACGTATGAGTGTATAAGACTATAATGTGACTGAATTTGTGATATTATAGTGCCTAAAGTTAGAAGTTGTCTAACACATTTGAAAAAAAAAATTATTAATGTATTTAAAAAAAAGTGTATTAGTGAATTATATACTTTGAATTTTTTTTTATTTTATCTAAATACTAACAATAAATTATCTTTTCATCAGAATTCAGAATAATAAAGACACTTTTCAAGATTTTTAACAAGTGTGAATATTATATTTAGGGTATACTGTAAAAAAAATTATCTTTATATAAAATGCAGGCCGAGCAGCAAGTCGGCAACTCTACCTGATAGTGTTTATTGATATAAGTAATAATTTATAACCTTGATTAGAAAGTGACATAAAATTTATAGCGACTATGTTATTCAAATTAGTTATCAATATAAAATATTTGTTGAAATATAAATACACATTAAAAATAAATTAAATCACGTATATTTATACACAAATATATTAATAATTTATTTTAGTTGGTGTACGAATAACATTTTTTGATTTCTAAGTCAGATTATGACTTTTTCATGATGTTACTCCTAGCAGTCTGTTTCTCAACAATTTCCTTGCATCTTCAAATGTTAACTGTTGCAGACCAAGTAAAAATTAAACTACAGCTTTGAGAAAACGCTGAATTGTTTCCTTGCTACTAATTAATATTTCATTAAAGTTGACTGTATATAAAATATATAGTGCCAGCTAAAAAAATCATCTTGATATACATCTTTTTATGTTATCAGGGTATCTGTGATAATATTATATAAGTTGTCCTTGTGAAAAATAATATTAATTCCCTTTCATTGCTTTCAATTAGTATTAGTATATAAATATGTTTTATAATTTGAATTTTTTTTAACTATAGGGATTAAAAGTTTATTACTAAAAATCTGACTAGACTGAGATTAAAATTTTATCAAAAAGATAAACTATTGCAAATACAATTTATTCCTTTATTTATTTATTTAATTTCGAGAATTTTAATGCAGCTCATAGTCAATCTCTGCCGGATCTTCTTATTTTCTTCGAAGTTAGTTCCTTTATATATATTTCCAGGCACAAACGTTGACAAAACTATAATTGACTTATTCCATTAGTTGTTGTTTCTTTATGTTTTGTTGTGATTTTAGTTTTATCTCCAAGTTCTTTAAGACATCATTAAAAATAGAAAAATACTATTTTACACTAAAATTAGCCACTAAAATCAGTCACTAATATATCTATATATAAATACATGTGTGGTTTAATTCATTTTCAATGTGTAATTGTATTCTAACATGTATTTTATACTGGTAATTGATTTTAGTGACTGATTTTGGTTTACACATAGCATAATTCTTAAAAATATTATCTCATTGTGCAGTGCAGGGTTCATGTTGTAACCCTTCACTTAAAGCTAAATTTTAAAGTGTGTCCAAAGAATCCTAATTTACTACATTAGTATAATGTAACCTCGTCAAATCTATCGCATGTATCATCTATGATTCTATTGTCTTTTTTTTTTTTTGTTATAAGATTGTTTAATTTATCTGTAAAGACTCAGCATTGTCTTGTTCGTATGTCCAAACTCAACCTTTCTGATCTCCTTGAAACTCAGGGAACTAATGCATGGCTTCCACTTTCCACCATCATCATCCACATACCCTTATTCCACTAATCATCTTATACTCCATTTTCTTCTCTTTTTATCCTGCTTACTCAATTCAATTCCAAATCCCTTCTTTCAATCCTGGTGATGCCAACATACTCTACCTAGGAGCTGCAGCAACAAGGGATGGTTCTGCTGATTTCAATGTGAATGACTTATACACTTGCCAAGTTGGATGGACCATTTACTCCAAGCAGGTGTTACTTTGGGACTCAAGAACTGGTAAACTCACTGATTTCACAACTCACTATACATTCATCATTGACACAGGAAATAAAACCACCTATGGCCATGGTCTTGCATTCTTCCTTGCCCCTGTTGATTTTGAAATCCCACCCAATTCCTCTGGTGGATTTCTTGGATTATTCAACACCACAACAAAGGATTCAGCACAGAATCAAATTGTCCTGGTTGAGTTTGACTCTTACCCAAACTCTGAATGGGGTGAAACTGTGCAGCATGTTGGGATCAACAACAATTCAATTGTTTCGACAAAGTGGACCCCTTGGAATACTAGTTTACACAGTGGAGACACTGCTGATGTTTGGATTAGTTACAACTCCACAACTAAGAACTTGAGTGTATCTTGGAAGTACCAAAACTCATATGATCCTGAAGAACACACTAGTCTCTCTCTTGCAATTGATTTGACAAGGGTCTTACCTGAGTGGGTTACAATTGGATTTTCTGCTGCAACAGGTTACTTTGGAGAGACTCACACTCTTCTGTCATGGGAGTTCAACTCAACTTTGGACAGAGCTGAAGGAAACAATTCAAAGAAGACAAGGTTAGTAGTGATTCTAACTGTTTCTTGTAGTGCTCTAGCAGTGGGAGCAATTGCAGCATTTGGAGTACTTTGGAATAGGAGGAAGAAGAAAAGCATGAAAGATCAATTAGAGGCTATGAATTTAACCTCAATGAATGATGACCTTGAAAGAGGAGCAGGACCAAGAAGGTTCTCGTACAAAGAACTTTCTTTGGTCACCAACAACTTCTCCAAAGACAGGTTGTTGGGTAAAGGAGGGTTTGGATCTGTCTACAGAGGTTACTTTGCAAATCAAGACTTATCAGTTGCTGTGAAGAAGATATCAAGAGGATCTAGACAAGGGAAGAAAGAGTATGTAACTGAGGTCAAAGTCATTAGCCAACTCAGACACAGGAACCTTGTGCAACTCTTGGGTTGGTGCCATGACAAAGGTGAGTTCTTGCATACAACTTGACTCTCAAAGAAAGAAAGTAGCAAATCTTAACATCAAGATTCAGAAATCCAATTTAAAAACTAAAACTCTTAAACTTAAAACATCCTCTTAATTATGAGAATTGTTAAACTAGCTTCTAATAACTTCAGGGGAGTTCTTGCTTGTTTACGAGTTCATGCCGAATGGAAGCCTTGACTCTCACCTATTTGGTAGCAAAAAGTCACCAATCCCATGGAATATGAGGCACAAGATAGGACTTGGATTAGCATCTGCAGTGCTATATCTTCATGAAGAATGGGAGAGGTGTGTGGTGCATAGGGACATCAAATCAAGCAATGTCATGCTGGATTCCACCTTCAATGTGAAGCTAGGTGACTTTGGACTAGCCAAGCTCATGGACCATGAACTTGGTCCCCAAACAACAGGGATAGCTGGAACATTAGGGTACCTAGCACCAGAATATGTGAGCACAGGAAGGGCAAGTAAAGAATCTGATGTGTACAGCTTTGGTGTGGTAGCATTGGAGATAGCCACAGGGAAGAAAGCCCTTGATGTGATGGAAGATTGTGATGGTGAAAAGGGGTTGGTTGAGTGGGTTTGGGACCATTATGGAAGAGGAGAACTGGTTGTGGCAGTTGATGAGAGGTTGGGGAAAGATTTTGATGAAAGGGAAGCAGAGTGCTTGATGATTGTGGGGCTATGGTGTGCTCACCCTGATGCAACTATGAGACCGTCAATAAGACAAGCAGTTCATGTGCTTAATTTTGAAGCTGCCATGCCAATCAACCTTCCAACAAAGAGGCCTGTTGCAATATACCATGATCCTACTATTACACCAACACCAACACCAACACCATCAGTGCAAGATTCTATAACCACAAGCCTTCACACTGGTCGTTGATCATATCATTCCTGGTGCAGTTTCTTTTGTCTACACTTGTTCATCATGTAACTAATGTCTTCACTTGTTAAACAATGAACAATAATATTTACAATTTGCAAACATAGACTATAATTTTTTTTTTATTTTCTATTTACAAAGAACACTACACATTGTGTGGACGTTCTAGTTGGCTTTATCTATCTATCTATCTCCGATTCATAGAAAATATCTACGTTTTTATTGTTCCATGCATGTGAGACAAGCTAATAATACCTTGGTTAAATTGATGTCTGATCCAAAGAAGTAGCAGGACTAGAGTTTTGCTTACTCAATAAGTGCTCTATAATTTTTCCGACATTGGGCTGTGTAAGTTGATGTCTGGTTTTGTTTAATTTATTCTTACTTTTTTGTTCACGAGCTTTTAATTTTGGTGGGTACTCCCATGAAGATATTATAATTGTCTTCATGTGATGATTTTTCTTTTTGACCTTTAGATGATGGAGTGTAGGGTTAGATTTTGATATGTTATAAAAGTGTTGTTTTTATTTGAAGTGTGGTCAAATCAATAAATCACACTTTTATACAAAGCATCTTCATAAAAAGATGTTTTTTGCATCTTCATTTGAGTAGCTCCCTTTAATTTTATCGTAGTAAATAAAACATAACAATTCAAAAATTCGAGGTTTTAGCTGTAATTAACAAGGGCGCACCTCCCTAATTTTGGCGCAACTGGATGCATTTATAGATTTTGTCTTGCAATGTACAACAAAAAATGGAAGATGTTAGCGACGTCGCTCCACACTAATTCAATGAGGATAAATTCTTGAAATTAACTAGGGCTGCCTTTGGTTAGTGTCACTTATAGATACAGACATAAATACACAAAAATATATAGATAAAAAAATACATAAATTGTATAATACATTTAATAATAATGTATAAAATACATATATATATATATATATAAATTAAATGTTAATAATTTTACTCTCTGTGTTTTATGTATTGTATTTTATGTATTGATAATTTTAAAAATAATTAAGAATAAAAAAATTAAATTTTGTATCATCTATTTTAAATTTCTGTGTCTTAAAAGAATACTCAATACATATATTTTGTGTATATCAGTATATTATTAAATTTATATATCAACAAATACACATGAGATGTATACCATAGTATCTAATAATTAGTGTTCATATTTCAACAAACAAACACAGTATAGGAGACTAAATAAAAATTAAAAATAATTATCCTTTTTTATTCACTAATCCAATATTTTAACCAAATTGATTATAAGTTGGATATTACTAACTATTATTTTAAGGGCATACTCTCGTAAAGATGCTTAAAACGTCTTTTTATAAAAATGCTTACGTTTCGTATTATTATTGGACGTATTAATGAACTGATTATTTTAAATTTTTTAACAAATTAGAATAAAACTAATTTTTTATAACAATAACAATAAACCAATTTTCTTTAGAGATTTAATTGTATTTTAAAATTTTTAGAAATTTAAATATCTACAAAATAAAAAATTAGGGATATATTTATCTTTTTATTAAAAAGTTTAAAAATATTCAATTTAAATTGTATAATTCGATAGAATTAAATCGAATCTAATAATTATAATGCAAACAATTATATGTATTATTATTGCTATAATAAATTGATTTTATTCTAATTTATTAAAAAATAAATTATTGACCAATTTAATAAAAATATCTAATAAATCTTAAAAAAAAATATTTTTAGTGTAATAAAGTGATCTCATAATCCCAAAACTACCTTTAGAAACTGTTTTAAAACAAAAATACGGAAACGAATGCATGTTCTCTCTTGAGTTGTGTCTCACATTATTATTTCAAATTAATAAGTAGGCCAGTAACCCTATATATATACCTACTCAGCATGCACCATTAGCATTGAACCAAAAAGACATGTCTGTAAGTCCCATCTCGGCCGTTTCGTTCATCTTAATCCTCTCCTTTGTCATGAATGTGAAATCATCATCATCACCATTTGACGTGTCTTTCAACTTCCCCCGTTTTACCCCAGATGATTTCATAGGTTTCGCCAACGATGCCACTATAAAACACGGTGCCATCAAACTCACAAAGAAGAACAAAACTGGATTCCCTCTCCAACACAGTGTTGGCCAAGCCGCATTCCTCCAACTTATCCGCATCTACGACAAAGCCAACGCCAAAGTCGCAAACTTCACCACACAGTTCACCTTTCTGGTCAACAGAAATAGCGCAACAAACTACGGCGATGGTCTCGCCTTCTTCCTCATGCCGCCGGATTTCAAACTCCCAGATAGAAAAGATTCCAGTGGTGGATTCCTAGGAATCTTCACTCATGAAAACGCCCTAATAAACAATGACAATGGTCATAAGATCGTGCTTGTTGAGTTTGACAGTTTCAACAACGAGTGGGACCCGATTGAAGCGTACGAGATATCTCATATGGGAATCGATGTTGGTTCCATTAAGTCGGTGGCTACTGCGCCATGGTTAATTGAATTTGAGCCTGATGGAACCAAGGTGACTGCACGCATAAGCTATGATTCTAGGGCTAAGCGATTGAGCGTGAACGTGTTTTTTCATGATAAGGTAGCGGATTCGAGTTTGGTGTATGATATTGATTTGACTAAGGTTTTGCCAGAAGCGGTTTTTGTTGGATTCACTGCTGCCACCGGTGACTTGGTTGAGACACATGATATACTTTCTTGGTCCTTCAATTCTAAATTCTAGCTATAGGGACATTATGCATGCATGGAAATTGAAAGACACAACAATATATATATATATTGTTGCATGCTTTAATTTGCTTTCTCTCATACACCATCATTCAATAGCTATATAAGGGCTTGATGGTTCTCATCGTATATCAGTGTCATGTTTAACAAAATAATCATCATATCCTTTGAAGGATAAGAATAAAGTGAGTAGTGTGGTGCATATAAGCGACCTGCTGCTGCACACATCTGTATGAACTGTAAGTTGTACTCATTAATAATGGAAAAATAATAATGCTTAAAAAAATGATATATATCCATACTATTTTTTTATTAATTTTTTTAGGTAGAAACTTAGGTGTAGTCGATTTCACGTGAAGTTGATACGTGAAAATCATTAGATGATTTAACTGATTTGACTAAATTTTCATCTAACGGCTCTTAAGTATTAACTTCACGTGAAGTTTTTACCGTTTTTTTAATATACAAAGACAAAAATTTTATCTACTTTCGCTCTGTCTAAATTATTTTTAATACTATCTATATAACATTCTTCATATTTTAATTTTCACTTGCTTTGATTAATAAAGTACTTACGCATATATGTATTTTTGAAATGTTTAATAATTAATATTTAATATGCAAGTTTTATATAAAAAAAAAAGATTTTTTTTCAACTTATAATTATTTAGGTGCCTACAAACTAATGAAAAATTAGTTATTATATTTAATGATAAACACTTAATTGATAGATCAAACAAAATCTGAAATATAAACTTGCAAATAATTAATATCATGTATAATTAACAACTCTCTAATCAAAATATACGGGAGAATATTTTCACATAAAAATGCCATGGTGAACTTTTAAATAATTTATTAAATATATTTAATTAAATATATAAAGCTATCTAACGATCGATAATGCTATATATCTTTATATGTAAAGATGTCAACCTTATGAGAGTATCTACCAGAGATAAAACCAGTAAACAAAAAAATGTTATTAAAATCAAAAGTATTTAATTCGAGCCTATTGGAAAAAGGAAATAGAAAAGCACATATTAATTGATCCCAAGTTTTAACTAGTCTCAATATACGGGATAACATTTTTTGCAACGAAAAAGTTGTTGCAATTTGCAAACAATAACTTTGCTTGCAATTGAATACTTTTGCAGCAAAAAATGTTGCTACACATACACGTTGCTGCATTGGCTAGAATTTGTTGCTAAAGATCATTTTAATCACATTTTGATTCGCTGCCAAAAGATATAAATTTTCAGCTTCATTTCTAATCTATACTCATTGCTACAAATTTTTTTTTTTTTTTTGCTATAGTGAATTTTATTTAGCAGCCATGTTTTGTTGCTGAAAAAAGTAGAATATCAAAAAACCCTAGTTAACTACTATAACATCTTTAGCAGCCACAAAATGTCTCTACAAAAATGTTTTAGCCCACTACAAGAGTGTACCAATTTGTCAGAGATTCTTCTATCTAGTATACATGATTCGATGAAAATTGTAATCTTTTTGTCTTTGCATTGATAATATAGCCTTGTAATGGCAATGCAAATTCGGTTGTATCTATTCCACATTCCTCATCTTTCTGTTGTTAGCGTCCAAGGAGACATGTACTATAGGACAAGTGACACACAAGATCCCTTGAGTATACAATAGGTTATTAAAGTTCGAACTCTTGACCTTTCAAATCTAGTGATCTAATATCATGTTATGATACCACTCATCCCAAAAATTTCAACTAATGAAAAAAGGTAACAATAATGATTATATCTCTAATATTTCATAAACCTCTATACACATTGTACAAGTATTCCATTGACTCCTCATGTTTTCCCTTATTTTGTTAACAGTCGATGACTCGGTGTTTCCAATAATTTTCCATTCATTCAATTCAAAACCTTTCCTTGAATTTCACCCTGGTTAAGTTGCTTCGTTGTGATAATGTTGAGTTAAAATTTACCAAATATTAAAAGGGCGTGTTATTTTTCAAAAAAGAAACTACATAATATACTCTTTATGACTATATTTTATATAAAAATATTATGTGGGCAGTTTAATTTATTTTTAATTATATTTTATACTAATAATTAATTTAATATATATTTAACATAATTATTGTATATCAAAAATGTTATTTATATATTAAAATTATTATCCACACATTTTAGCAATTATATATAAATATATGGATAATTTAACTCATTTTAATGTATATTTTGTATTCATTTATTTTAATATGCCACTTAACATGATCCATTATATATATATAATCAACTGCTAAATAATTCCCAATCGAATTAACACACTAATATTTGTAATTCATTTTCCTATTTAGTATCCACACAACCATCGTGGAGTGTAATGAATTGTTAATTTGTTTCCGCGCTCATAGAAAATGTAAATGCTTTTTCTCCTATGAGAAACAAGAAAGAATGGAAGCTTATGCAAAAGTCAAAATGACATTGTTCAAGTCACCATTATTTTTCCAACGTTATTATTACTAGGTCAACTACTAAGCGTTCAAGTCTATAGAATTACAAATAAAAACTCTATAAATATAGTAGGTATAACACTTTGACATTATCCAAATCTCGATTATCTTAATTAGGTTTATTGAAGCCATGTCCTTATACAAATCAAAGCCCGTTTTCTTGATCCTCATTCCTCTTCTCATGCTGCACCGCAATTTAAGGACTAGTTTCGAATTCTCAGACTTTTCTAGTCCATACAGAAACGAACTCTTCATCTTCCAAGGTGATGCCTCTGCATCATCCAACGGTTCCATTCAACTCACGAAGATCGTAAACGGTAAACCAATCCCTAACAGTGTTGGTAGAGTCTCTTATGGCCTACCAGTGCGCCTCTGGGACTTGAAAACCCAGAAGCTAGCAAGCTTCACCACTAGTTTCTCTTTTCTCGTCTCACCAAATGGCGGAGACGGAATCTCATTCTTCATGGCACCTTTTCATTCTCCAATTCCCAAAGATTCACAAGGTGGATACCTTGGTCTCTTCAATCCCGACGCTTCACTAGCCCCCTTCAGAGATCCTACAGTTGCTGTAGAATTTGACACGTTTTCTAATCCATGGGATCCTGCGTTTTCGCACATCGGCATTGATGTGAACTCCATTGTTTCCGTAACTAGTGTGCCATGGCTGAATGGGGTTGAGGGTTTGAACACTACAGTATTTGCCACTGTAAGCTATGAGGCAGTAGCACAAAATCTAAGCGTGGTTGTGAGTTACTACAGTGGAAGCGTTCTTGGTGGGACTACGGTGAACGCCTCACTGTCGCATGTGATTGATTTGAGGAACGTTCTGCCGGAAAGGGTAAGCGTTGGATTCTCCGGTGCCACGGGACAGTTTGTTGAAGTAAACAATATTCTTTCTTGGAAATTCAGTTCTGCCTTCTATTAGGCAATAATAATAAAACAAATAAGTTAATCAAATTGTATTGTATTAAGGAATTAGTTAATAAACAAATAATGTAAAAATATTATTGTTGACTGGAAAAATATTTTCGATAAACGCAGGTTGGTTTGAAGTAATAAAGAGGTCAAAAACTTAAGTAGTTTTCGAAAGAATACACTTACAAGCATTAGATGGACGTCCTCGACTTGGATTCCATCTCAAGGCCCTTCATTAAATTGAACAAGTCCAATCCAATAGGGTATTCGAGTCGGTAATCGAATAAGTTATTTGAATAAGTGGATCGAACAGTTATGGTAGTGGAGAAATTAAAGACTTTCATCACGCGAGGAAATCATGGAAAACGTTTATAGGATTAAAAGACAGGAACGATTACCAACGAATATGCATTTAAGATTATGATTTTGTAATTAATTGTAATTAAGTGTCAGTGTTATCAAAAGTAGATTATAAATACTAGAAAGTCTTAGAGAATAAGGGTTGGAACTTTAACTCAGAAAAACACTTAAACATACTCACATCCCAGCGCATTCTTGAATCTGCGATCGAGTAACTTTTCTGTAGAGTTCCTTCCATGTTTTTATTCTTTTAATTTATCTTTTTGTAAACTTTATCTTTCAAATAAATTTATTTTTCAAATACTCTTTATCTTCATTGTCTAATTTACATTCCTACATCTTAGATTTTCATGTTAAAGTCCTTTAACCCAGTCAAAAATATTTTACTGCTTTCTTTCAATTTCAACCCATATCTTTCTGTTTTCAACATGTTTTCTTTTTGAAAACTTTACTTTTTCATTTCTTTCTTTGACTTATAAATTTTAATTTATCTTTATTCCTAATTTCTGTCTAATCGAAAACACTTTGATGCACTTTTAGAAAATTTGTATCTGCAAAGAGGAGTATGTTTCGCTCTCAAACCACTAGATATCAAACCATCACCAATTTACTAAAAATCGATAAAACAATTATTTATACACTAAAATCAATCATTATATATTTATATATAATTTATTTTTAATATATATTTTATATTTTTATATTAGTAACTAATTTTAATAATTAATTTTAATATAAGTTTAATATGGTTACAAATAAAAGGTTAACTAAATGCGAGACAACAGTGACAATCCAGCACGTGAAGGCAAACTTGAGCACAAGAGATAATAAAAAGAAAAGAAATTGTCTAATTACCTTTTCTATATAAGAATTATTACATACAACTTCTATATAAACATCTTGTAAAACTAATGCACTCACTAATTGAACATCTTTTACGTTTTTATCTCCGAATTCAACTCCTATTTCTCTCATTCTCTCTCAACACATTTTCTCTCATCTTGCTTCACCATGGCTTGATACCTCATCTCCAATTTTTACATCCTCTATTTTTGGACATACACAATAGAACTTGATAAAAGCATAATTCTCTCTCTAGTGTGTTTTTATAACTATCAAGATTTAACAATGATCTAATTGAAAAAATATAAATTAATGAGAGACTTAATTAAAAAAAATAAAAATTTAATTAAAAATTTGATAAAATTATAAAAATTAATAGAATAATTAAGCTGTTAAGTTCATTTATTATAAAATGTAATTTGACAAAAATTGCTCACTTTTAAACCTAAAAACTACATATCCAACTAACCACTAAATGTGATTGTTATAAGACATCCTATTACTTACTATGTTAATCATATATTCTAAAATAAATTTTGGTAAAACAAAAATTATCTTTAATTCATGACATCATATATCTATATATTTAATCGATTTTAACTTTTATATTACCAAGCTTGATTATTGTAGGCAATAAAAATAGAGGAGTGCCAGGTAAACAATGACTATAAGAATACGATGCTAATTAATATTGTCAAAATCTCATTGTTTTGATCACCCTTTACATTTTTGTTTAAGCACTAACTACCGCGTCATGTGCTCTATGCAAGTCATTTGGCTTCTTCATATAACATTTGATTTTTCTTTATTTATTTATTTTTGGCAGGCTTTGAAAGTTGAGAGCTCCTTATATATACCTCAATAATACATTGCTATTATCACAAATCCACAACAATAACAAACTCAATTAGAATAATTAATCATATATAACCATGGCCATTATTATCCACCTTAATTCATGGATTCAAATAATGACCATTTCATTCCTTATCCTAATTCACAATGTGAATTCAGCATCATTCACATTCCCAAACTTTTGGTCACCCACAAAGGACATTGTCTTCGAGGGTGATGCCGATTACTCAAACGGCGGTTTAACTCTCACAAAGATTGTAAACAGTGCTCCCATTGGCAACAGTGCCGGCCGAGCCTCCTATTCTTCCCCCGTGCGCCTCTGGGACGCCAACACCGGCAGCCTCGCCGCTTTCACCACCACCTTCTCCTTCACCGTGGAACCATTCCTCTATAAACCCTTCGGTGATGGCATCGCCTTCTTCATTGCGCCATTCGTATCAGAGCTGCCCAAAAATTCAAGTGGCGGATACCTAGGGCTCTTTAACGCCGACACTGCTTTGGATTCTTATAAAAATCAAATAGTTGGTGTTGAGTTTGATTCGTTTAGCAATGCATGGGACCCTAACACTGCTCATATTGGGATTGATGTGAATTCCATTGCTTCAGTAACAACAACGCCATGGCAACCGGGGAATGTTGCATCTGCCACACTTGATTTTGAGCCTGTAAACACAAACTTAAGCGTTTCTGTGAGATATGTGAACGGGAGTTCGAGTAGTATCTCGTTTGTGATTGATTTGAGGACTGTGCTGCCTGAATGGGTTAGGGTTGGATTCTCTGGTTCAACCGGACAAGTTGTTGAAGTACACAGGATTCTTTCTTGGTCTTTCAATTCAACTTTCTACTAGCTGGCGCTTTGAAGCATCATCTTTTCTATCTTTTGTTATTAATATTCCCACTCTATTGTTTGTGGTCTTTATTTATGTCTTCACTATCATTGAATGTTGAAAGTAAGTCTATTAAACTTGGCATTTCTCTACTTCTATCAAATTGAATGACATTGCTGTAATGCCCTGAAAAGTAGTAATGTGAATCGTTATAATTGCACGTCGCGTGCTTATATTAGCTTGTTCTTCATCATTTACAATTCTTCACATTTAACCATTTCTGCAATAAAAAAGAAATAAAAGAGTTGGGTACGTGAAGAATTGAAGATAGTTAAGATATTGAAACACTTCATGATATATAGTGAGGTGATGATCAACATTTACTATTATATTTGTCTTATATCTAAATTTAATATAATTCATTTTCTATTTTTTTATTAAAACTAGAAATGTTGGCTTCTTCTTTTATTCCTATTATTCTCTTACGATTTTTTTCAACTTGTTAAAAAGTTTCAACGTAACTAGGTTATGTGCTTAATTGGTTCGCACATCCGCCTAAGCTTTCGTTTTTTTAGGAAAAAAAATAAAAAAACATTAACTTTTAGTTTGGTAATATAAGAGAGTTAACTATCAATTCACTATTCAAAAAATTCACGTGCTGACAAAAAAAAATTATTAAAAGATGTTATTAATAAAATAATTTTTAAATAATTTAAAAATACGATAAAAAAATTAATAAATATTATATTTTTTATAAATAATAAATAAAATTTATATTTAACAAACTAACTTATCCATTTGATTTAAATTGTTGTCATAATATTTAAATAAATATTAATTAATTGTTTATTTAAAAATCTTATTTTGTGATAATTTAGAATTTAACATTAAGTGTTTATGATTTAAAAATTTAAAATTTAAGATAAATAAAATAATTTTATAAGATTCACTGAACAAAGCTCCTTAACATTACCTATTTTTTATATGAACTTACCTTTTTAAATTTTTAGTCCAATTAAATTATTTTTTTCTTGAAGCTAAGTAATAATTAATATTTATAAAATCTCACATGGTCTAAAATAAAATTTGATAATTTTCATCTCTTAAATTAGTTTTAAAATTGAATTAAATCCACTTAATTTATTATCGACTATGCTACGTACACCAAAGTCAGACACCAATATAACATATATGTTAGAATATAAATACACATTAAAAATAAATTAAACCACATATATATTTATATATAAATACATTAGTAGTTGATTTTAATTACTGATTTTAGTTTGCAAATTAAATAGCATTTTTTATTTCCTACATATGAATATCTTGTTTAGTTTACGAGTATAAGGTTCCGTTAGAGACGCTTGCTTTTCTTTTAGGTCTAAAAGATTAGACTTAAAAGGTTGCATAAAAACCTGCTGCAACTTAAAAAAACCATTTTGGGTACTTTTTTTTTTTTGTGGGTCAACTCATCAGGCAAACCATTTAAACCTCGGAGGATGTTAACGATTTAAGAGATGTGAAAGGTAATTATTGGCATAATGAAGAGTTCAACACAGACACTACAAATATCATTCTCTAATGCAAACTCCAAACGATTCCAAGTGAATTAAATACTAAAGTTGTCAAGGTAAAGCTAAGTAATATATTCACAAGCACTGCATATGCTAGTACATACTCTATGAATATATAGCATTAGTTATCACAATTAAGACTGCTTTTTTTTTTTTCAATATGATTAACTAAAATGGTTGAGAAGACATTTAGAGAAAAAAAATATTAAGGGGATAGAAATTGCCGGCATATCCTCCAAGAGAAATATATAATTAAAAAATAAAGAGAGATGCCGGCATCGGCATATAGATGTTTCTTTTGTAACCACGTACCATGCATGCTGACTTGCTGAGCTCATAAATTGTATCTTCCCGTTGCCTGAGTTACTTAGTTTCTTAATTTCATGAGTATACGTTTGGCCAACATATGCTTGTCCTATTCAATATTCTCATCCTCATGTCTTCACAAACAAAGTGCAGGCGGTAACGTTTGTTGATCAGGTCAAGCTATATTTAAAATTAATCGAGAGAGAGTATCTTCCAATGAACAAACAAAACTAATTGAAGAGAGAGTATCTTCGAAATATTGTTATAATTAGTTGGCTAAATAACCAACTTTGCTTCTGTCACTCTCCGTGTTTATAAACACTACCTTGGGTTTGGGGTTGTCGCTAGTGATCAAGTACTAGGGACATTTCAACATATGACAATCATAATTTAATACTACTAATTGAAGCATTTAATTATTCATCTTTGAATTCCATGTTGCATATAGTTGAGCCAACTACTGTCTTGGCAAACTTCACCACCATTATTATTCTCTGCTTCTCGCCTTACAAAACGTAACATATGCCTTTCTTCTTGTGTCCTTCATAACTCAAATAATGGCCTTGTTTTCTATGTTTATGATCTTCACTTGGTTGACTTTTCTCTTTAACACCAAAACTGTAGAGTCTGTTTCATTCAACTTGGATAATTTCATGCCAAATCTATACCTAATTAAATTCGAGGGCGATGCATTTGTGTCGGAAAAAGTTTTACAGCTGACAAAGAACAGAATCGACGGCCCTATTACAAAAAGCGTGGGCCGCGCCTCGTTTGATCAACCGGTGAAGCTTTGGGATAAAGGAACAAGACAGCTCACTGATTTCACCACACATTTCTCTTTTATTATGAAAGCTATCAATCCCAACATGTTCGGTGATGGATTATCATTCTACATTGCACCTTTTGAATCAACCATCCCAAACAATTCAGTTGGAGGATTCCTTGGCCTCTTCAGCGGGGAATCTGCATTCAACACCACTGCCAATCAAATAGTCGCTGTCGAGTTTGACAGCTTTGAGAATCCATGGGATCCAAACCCTAATCATGTTGGGATCAATGTTAATTCTATAATATCTGTTGCAAACGTGAGTTGGAATAGGAACATGAAGAATGGATCCATTGCTAATGCTTGGGTTTCATACAACTCCACCACCAAGAATCTCTCCGTGTTCCTTACTTATGCAGATAATCCAACATTCAACGGCACTTTTAGTCTCTCACATGTCATTGATCTCAGGGAATTCTTGCCGGAATTTGTTAGGATTGGATTCTCCGCCGCCACCGGTGATTGGATCGAAATACACAACGTTTTGTCTTGGTCATTCAATTCAACCTTGGACTCTAGCACGGGGAAAAGCAAGGTTGGTTTGGCAAGTGGTTTGAGTGTTGGATTCGGTACTCTAGCATGTTTAATAGGTGTTATTTGTTTTGTATTTTGGAGGAAGAGAAGAAACCGAGCCAGGAAAGACGAGGACGATACGGGCTTCGATGCTTCTATAGAAGATGAATTCGAAAGAGGAACCGGTCCGAAGCGGTTCACTCAGAAGGAGCTAAGCCAAGCGACGAACGGGTTCGCGGAAGAAGGAAAGCTGGGAGAAGGAGGATTTGGAGGTGTGTACAAAGGAGCAGTAGGGAATCCAAGAATGGAAGTTGCGGTGAAGAGAGTATCGAAAGGATCAAAACAGGGGAAAAAGGAGTACATATCAGAAGTAAGAGTAATAAGCAGGCTGAGGCACAGGAATTTGGTTCAACTCATAGGCTGGTGCCATGAGAAAGGTGAGTTTCTTCTTGTTTATGAGTACATGCCTAATGGTAGCCTTGACTCTCATTTGTTTGGAAAAGGAGTCATGCTTGCTTGGGCTGTAAGGTACAAGATTGCATTGGGTTTGGCATCTGCACTTGTTTATCTTCATGAAGAATGGGAACAATGTGTGGTGCATAGGGATATTAAGTCAAGTAATGTCATGTTAGATGCCAATTTCAATGCCAAACTCGGCGATTTCGGTCTAGCAAGGTTGGTGGACCATGAACTGGGGACTCAAACCACGGTTTTGGCCGGCACCATGGGGTACCTAGCCCCGGAGTGTGTCACCACTGGGAAATCAAGTAAGGAATCTGATGTGTATAGCTTTGGCGCCGTGGCGCTCGAGATAGCGTGCGGGCGAAGGCCGGTTCAAGTTAAAGAAGAGCCCGGCAAAGTGAGGCTCATAGAATGGGTGTGGAACTTGTATGGACAGGGGAAGCTTCTAGAAGCCGCTGATTGGAGGTTAGATTTGGAATTTGATGTGAAGCAAATGGAGTGCTTGATGACCGTTGGATTGTGGTGTTGTCACCCTGATTATGCTATGAGGCCTTCTATAAAGCAAGTGATAAATGTGCTTAATTTTGAAGCTCCTTTGCCATCACTTCCATCACAGTTACCTGTGCCTATGTACTTCGCACCTCCCATGGAGATGTGCAAATTCACCTACACTTCTTCTGGAACCACAGCCACATCTAAAGACTCCTCAAACTACTCATCCATGTCAGCAGGGTCCAGAAAATCTCTATTATAGCTTGCAAATATGTATCGTGTATTTTTGTATCATGGCGAACGAAACAAGTTCCTTGTTTTTGTGTAAGTGATGATTGTCAACACTCTCAGCAGATGTAATTCTTCATATTTTGTATATGGTTTTTTGTTTTGCTTTGGGGTTCTGAAATTGGCCTGATTGCCTGAAATATAATTAGTGAAAACTTCCCGTGAAATTAGTAGCCGAAAGCTGTTAGATAAAAATTTAGTCAAATTAGTTAAATTATCTAACAGCTCTCAATTATCACCTTCACGTGAAGTCGACTGCACTTGAATTTCCACCTGAATAATTAAGAGGTTCATACCAATTGTGCTAATTAAATGCAATCTTATATATTACTAATACGCTTTCTACTATGATTACCCCATTGCAATGGACAAAAAGTTGAGTATCGCGAATTAAGTTTCTGTATTATGTTTAGTATAAAATGTATAAAATTAAATTATGTCTTAATATCTTATTTGATTCGTAATAAATATAAAAATAAAATAAAAATATTTATTAAAATACTCTTAATTATTAAAAAAATATTAATAAAATTTTCGGTCTCCATTCTTTAAAATGTTAGTCCTTTGTATCTTGGAATTTTTTTTGGTCAAGAAGACTACTTTTTAGTTTTTATCTTTACTATATCTCTCTTTCTTCTTGGGTCCTGTTGGATCTTATTGACCGATTGTACATAGCCCAAGTATTCTGGGCCAGAAAAATTCTGAATCGTTTCGCAGGGCCCAATCTAAAGGAGTATTCTACCAACCTTGGCTGCTAAGGAAATAGTAAAATACCATGAGATCAAATTTTTAAATTGACAAACATTCTTAGACCAAAGAGAAAAAAAAACATTGACCAAAATAAACAAATAAAATAATGTAACAAGACTAATTAACTTAGATTGGTCAACTAATTAGTTTACTCATCTATTTAAATGAATGTTATGATTTAAATCTCACATTATGCATCTAACAGCCTAAAAAGATGGACATTCTTAAAAATAATATTTTCACGTAAAAATAATATTACAAAGTATTAGATTGTTTGACATGTGAATAGATATTTATGGAAGCATTTACCATCAAAAGAATATGCTAAAATATAAAACGAGTCAGCTAAATATTTTTGAAGGAAAAAAAAAAACCATTAATAATATTTTTATACAAGTAGTTAGATGATCCAATTAGACTTTTCTTTTTTTTTTTTTTCAGATTGGTTGTTACACACTCGGTCTAAGCAAAAAGAGTTAAACAAGACATCATACAAAAACTAATTACTCCCCTTTAGCATTGCCATTAGAGAGAACGTTCCCGATAATTGTCAAAATAATCTAGTACATGTATACATTCTGCTATTGCAATTTATCTCAATGCTATTATGTAATAAATCACCATTCTACTACTAAAACACCTACTCCATAATATAATGTACATAACCCGACCACCACGACGCATCACTTTAATAATGAAGTAAGCAATACATTATATTCTTAAAGCACATTCTTGACACTAATATGTCCACTAAGTGTTGTTGTTTACCGCCATTTGATTCATGCTTGTCTTATTTAGTATTCGCTCTCATCCTTATGTATCACCTGCACATTTTGAAACAAGTGGTTTAAATTTTTTTGTTTTATTCCTTAATAATCTTGATTTTCAATTTATCTCCTCTTTTCCTTCAATCCAAATATCCAATCAACAATATCTTTTTGGCTTACCACCATTGTAATATCTTTCTCAACAGCACTAAATTCTTTCAGTAAGAATTGAATTGCCACTTGTAACCTTTTAAGTAATGTTTCTCCTGCAGTATTTTCCTTCATTATGTTAATTGTTACCCATAAAGCACCTCACTTCACTACTATTATTTGTCAAGTACCTACCTACCACAAAGTTATTTACTTCCGGTAAGAATGTTACATATTGCCACCAAACCTAACATGTTCTTTTTTTATCTTGTCTTCTATTCTTTAGTATTGTCATTGCCTTTTATTTTGTAACACACCATTAATCAACATAATTTTTTACTTGCTCCTATCCACTATTTCATGTTGTTATCATATTTTCAAATACTTTTACATTACGACTCTTCCACACTACCCATATAACCGCAAAGAAATGAATACTTCATCTCCTCTTTTTGAGTTTATGAGTCTCTTGATTCATCCAACTCTCAAACCATGACCTCATATTATTATATCCTACTCACGATACATTTTCCTAACATAAAGATAGTGATGCGTGAGTATCTTTTTTATCTTTTTCTTGTGAATTTGTACTTAAATTGCTAAGTTTAATAAAAATTTAACACATTTTAGCCATTATAAATACTACTTTGAGCTGTGTGCAATTCTATTTATTACAGGTAGCATTTTGGACGGATTTCGCGAAGTTTAAGCCAAGGCTAGAGAATGAAGAAAACGAAGAATTATTGCTGACCACTCCATGCTGAACTTGGAATTTTCCAAATTCAGCGTGGAACTAATCCTCCATACAATGCAATTCATCCTTGTCCATGCTGAACTTGGAATTTTCCAAGTTCAGCGTGGAAGTCACGCACTAAGGGAGAACTTCTCATCCCACACTGAACTTGAGAAA
Source organism: Arachis hypogaea (assembly GCF_003086295.3). Lineage (NCBI taxonomy): Eukaryota > Viridiplantae > Streptophyta > Magnoliopsida > Fabales > Fabaceae > Arachis > Arachis hypogaea. The sequence continues at coordinate 131,833,885 of NC_092038.1, forward strand.
ATCCAAGTTTAGCGTGAATTCAAAGGTAAAGCGTGAAATTTATCACTGCCTCCTCTACGCTGAACTTGCGCGCATGTCACCACGCTGAAGTTGAGTTAATCCAAGTTCAGCGTGGGCTCAAAGGAACACAAACAAGATGCCACTGCCTTCTCCACGCTGAACTTGGGGTTTTTCAAGTTCAGCGTGGATCCTCAATACACCAGTGGTCCCCAACCTCGTCTAAAGGGCTCGCGCAAATCATTCCTTTAATTTTGATTTAAGCTTTTATTTTATTTTTTAATTAGGAAAAGATATTATTTAGTTTAGGAAATATATTTTACATTAATTAGGATTAGATATAAAAGGGAAAGGAATCAGCCCTTTGAGCCACTTCCTTCTCCTCTCTTCTACCTCATTCCGCAATTTACAATTTACCTGAATCCTATTTTTCTCTCTAAACCATGAGCAACTAAGGCTTAGTTTGGTAAAGCTTTTACTTTTTAAAAGTAGCTTATAAAAGTTAACTTTTAAAAGATGGCTTTTTAAAAGTTGTAGCATTTATGTTTGGTAAATCAAATCAAAAATAACTTTTAATAAACATAAGTAACATCAATTGTGTTTGGTAAAATAGCTTTTAAAATTTAAAAATACTATAATAGACATAAATGCAAACATTAAATTTGAAAATTAGTTAATATATGAGGTTATATTAGACTTTTAAATTTTGAAAAGCACAAGCCAACTTTGAAAAGCTCTATCCTAGGTGCTTTCAAAAGTACCCCGATCTTTTAAAAGCTGCAAGCACAAGCACATGATCTTTTTGATTTACCAAACACAAAATGAGGAGCTTGAGCTTTTAAAAAGCACAAGCACATCTTCAAAAAGCTTTACCAAACCAAGCCTAAATCTCCACTGTTAATGTTAAGAGCTCTGTCTATTGTATGAATTGATACTATTATTTTTCTATTTTAAAACATATTCTCCTAAATTTCTAATTATCTGGACTTAACGGGATACATGACATATAATCCTTTTATATTTGGGTAATTAGGATCATAGTTGTAAAAACCGGACCGGACCGACCGGTTCGACCAGAAAACTAGTGAACCGGACTTTATATCGGTCCGATTTAGTATTCTCACCGCTTAAGAAAATGAACCGGTCAAAATCAGTACGAACTGATCAAACCGGTCAAAACCGACACGGTTCAAAATCGAACCGGTCCGATCAACAACGCGGTCAATGGTCAACCTGCGTGCCGATGACGTCAGCATGCGGGTTGTGAAATTAGAAAAGATGTATTGCAAGCAATGGGAGTCGAACTTGGCTCTCTTGGAATGAAGACCAAGTTGACAACCACTGCACTAACCCATTTCTTTAGCGTTTTGAATGCTTTTTAAAATATATATATATATATATATATATAAACATGGAAATACTTAACCCATTTTTTAATTGAAGTATAAATTAATTAATTTTAAAATAAAAAATGATAATAAATAAAAAAATAAAATAAAAATTACTTATTCTAAAAAAAATAAATTTATATAATTATTTAATTATATAAAAATATTTAGACCTTGAAATTATTCTTTGGATATAATTCATAGATTATTATTCTTATTGTATCTAATTAAGATACTATATAGTAGTATGAACTAATTATATGTTTATCTTTGTATTAGTTATTTATAGAATTTGACTTAATTGTTCTTAAAATGTTAGTAAAAATATGTATTTTAAATTTTAATTTTAAGTTTTTGACTATTTTATATTTTTTATTTATGTGAGAGCGATTTTACCGGTTGAACCAGTAACTTATCGATTGAACCAATAAACCAGTAAACCAGTAACATGATCGGTTCGATTACCGGTTTGGTTTTGACAACTATGATTAGGATTTCTGTGGTACATAAACTAGAATTGAACTTCACCCTTTAATTGGAATTAAGTGACCAAGGAATTGGCAGGTGATGAATTTTAGAGGAGACTAAAAAGGTCTAAGGAATTAGGGTTTAGTCATATATAGTTTGCCATGAATTAAATCTTCCATGATTAAAATAGTTAATAAGAAAAGTCAATCCGGAAAATAGATATACATGAAGTCTTAACTGTTTTCTCCATATATTATTCACAACTTGTTTACTGCTTGCTTTATTAATTTTCTGAATTTACTGTTTGATGCAATTGAGACCCACACGCTCTTTTCTGTTTGTCTAACTAAGTAAATCACTTAACCATTGTTACTTAGTCCATCAATCCTTGTGAGATCGACCCTCACTCACCTGAGGTATTACTTGGTACGACCCGGTGCACTTGTCGATTAGTTTGTGGGTTATAAATTCCGCACCAAATTTTTGACGCCGTTATCGAAGATTGACTGTGATTAATAACTACTCGTTGTTTGATTGCTTAGATTAGATAATTTTTTCTTTAATAAGTTTTTTTAGTATTATTACTTTTACTTTTATTTTCCATTTTTTCTTCATTCTTTTCCTTTTTTGTTTAATTTTTTTATTTTTATTATTTAAAAATAAAAACCACCGTTGATTTCTATTTTTATCTTTCTTTTTAAATTTTTTTTCCGTTTTTTTTCTTTCGTTAGGTTTCTCAGTTTAAATTTCCTTTTGCATTCCTTCTTTTTATTTCAATTTTTTGTTTTTGTTTTGTTTTATTTTATTTTATTTTATTTTATTCTTTTACGACATTTCTCTTTCTTTTAACTTCCATTTCTTTTTTTTTAGTTTTAGTTTTATTTAATTTTTGTCATTAGTTTCAAAAAATTGCATTATATATATATATATATTTATTCCCCTTCCCAATATTCTTTATATAGTTTTACTTTGGTTTTATTTTTGTCCATTACTATTTTTTTATCTTTTTATATTTTATTGATTTTATTTTATTTTTGTCTTTAATAAAAAAAATATTTTGATTTATTTTATTTAATTTTTTTCTGTTAATTTTTAAAATTAAGTTTGGTGTCCTTTAGTTATTTTATTTTTCCTAATTATTTTACTTATTGAATTTGAATTTTATACTCCATTTTGCTTATTAGTTGTTTTATTTTTTTATTCAGTTTATTTTTTTATTTTATTTTTTTTATTTCGTTTTCTTTTATATTTTATTTTAATTTCACTTTTTTTATTATTTTTATTTTTCTTTATGTTCTTTCTTCTTTTCTTGCCTGTTTACCACATGGTGCGTTTAATTTTGTTTTGTTTTTGTGCTAAGGAAAAATAATGAAGAGAAATCACATGGGTTACTACTCACACCCAAGGAGTAATTCATATTATTGTGGATGGAGGAACTACCCAGATTTTGGTTGGCAAAGTCAAAACCAAAGAAACTTCAGTGCTCCATATTCCAACTATCAAGAACCACCATCTCCATATTCATACCACGAATCACCACCTCTTTATCCATATCAAGAACCATCATCTTTCTACCCATATCAAGAGTCACCATCTCCCTATTCATACAAAGAGCCATCCTCTTTTTACTCTCATCAAGAATCACCATCTCCTTCTTATTCATATCAAGACCCATCATCTCTTGAGCTTCTTATGAAAGAATTCATACATGATATAAAGACGAGTGTCAAAAATATATAGAAATATGTGGACTTGATTATCAAGCCCCAGGAAGAGGAACAAGCAAATTCCTTCCCAAGTGATACAATGCAAGATCCTATGGAAGAAAGTGAGAAAATCAATCAAAGGAGTGCATACTCCAGTGAATTAGAGAACTATTCACCCTCACATATGGAAGAAGAGGAAGATGCACAAAAAAGAAGGAAGATGCACAAACAAAGTAGGTTGTAAGGGATGAAACAATTTTGGGAATCTACACTCAAATGAAGCAGAGAGTGGCATAGAGGGTGAGTTTATTGAACCACCAATTCAAGAAGTTCTTGATGAAGGGAACACTCCAACCATCACATAACACCCAAATCGTTAAATTAAAGAAGTGAAAGCAACCAAGGAAAGCACTGAAAATGGGATTGTGACCAAGAAACAAAAGAAAAAAACCATGAAAAAGAGAAGGTCAACACAAAATAATCCAACCTCTACCCCAACGAGCAAGGTGAATCAAGCTAACCACAATAAAAGAAAGCTTGTTAGGAGAAATTTATATCAAGGATACTAATTTTCACCTCTCTCCCCTTGGAGACATTTCTTTTAACCAATTGGAAGAAGAGGAAGAAAATTCAACAATCAAGTGTTAAGTTAGTGACATTAAAGAAGCGCTTATTGGGAGACAACCCAACTACTAGTATTCTTGGTTTTGCAGTTGCTTTGGTTTTAATTTTATAGTTATTTTGATTTTAGCATTATAGTTATTTTAGTTTTGGTTTTAAATTACTTTATCTAATTTTTTTTAGAATTTATCATGTTTTACATGTGTTTTGGTCATGCAGAATGATTAGAACAGGAACAAGAGCAATTAAGAAGAATTTTTGATACCCTGTTTTCAGTTTTTCTTTGCTTGAGGATAAGCAAACTTTTAAGTTTGGTGTTGTCGCTTCGCTTTTGGCCTTTTCTGTTTATTTTAATAGCACCAAAGGGAGATGAATGTTCTTCATGGAGGAATGAGATGGCCACTAGCATAACTGAGGTGGTTGAGTTCCTTTCATTCTATTTCTCTTTCGTTCTTATTTTGTTGTCTTCTGTTTTCTGTTGCTTTGATTGCTTGCATGATCTTTAGTACTTTCAATTCTTAGATTTAGTTTCATTCAGTTATTTGCTTTTAGTTAAAAAAAAAGAAAAAATTGTCTCATGTATTGCTCAATGAACTTGAATTCAAAAGAAAAAAAATGATGTATTGCATGAGAAATTGAGTTATATTTAAGAGTAGTCTTATTTACTTAAATATGGTGGTATTATTTGTGATTTTGAATGAATGACATGAACAGTACATATTTGAATTTGAATAAAAGGATGTTGATGTATAAGGAACAGAAATTTAGAGAACTATTGTGAATTCTCTGAATTAAACAAAAACTTAATCCTTGAAACAAAAGAAACAGCAAAAAAAAAAGCAAGGTCTAAGGCTCTGAGCATCAATGGTAGGAAGGTCAAATATGATTAAAAGCTCAAAGAGTTGTTTTCCTAGCCATATGCTTGTGGTGTGTATGTGTCAAGTAATCCTTGAGATAGAGCACTAAGAGTCGAGATCAAGTGCATTTAACAGAGAATGCCAAAGGCTTTGAGCACCACTAGCTAAGAGTAACTAAAAGAAGAATCTGAACTAAAAGAGAGTTCCCTAGTCAAGTGCTTGTGGTATTTTTGTGTCAAGTGAAGTTTGAGACAAAACATTTAAAGTCACAGTTAGGCTCAAGGTGCAAAGCACCTAAAAAAATAGAATTAAAGGAAATTTGCTGTGTTCAAGGATTAATCCGAAGTAAAAAGGTTAGAAAATTCATAATATAATTTGGATTCTAATTCCGAATAACACTGACATTTCTCTGACTCAAAGGAGAGTGAGGTGCCAAAACTGTTCAGAATTAGAATGAATAAACCCCATTTTAAGAATAGACCTGAGCATAAATGAACTCTCACTTCTCATGCAAATTCACATCTTAATCATGTACTAATTCTGGTTGCTTGAGGACAAGTAACAATTCAAGTTTGGTGTTGTGATACGTGAGCATCTTGTCTATCTTTTCCTTGTGAATTTGTACTTGAATTGCTAAGTTTAATCAAAATTTAATACATTTTAGCCACTATGAATGCTACTTTGACCTGTGTGCAATTCCGTTTATTATAGCTAACATTTTGGACGAATTTCGTGAAGTTTAAGCCAAGGCTAGAGAATGGAGAAAACGAAAAATTATTGCTGACCACTCCACGCTGAATTTGGAAATTTTCAAGTTTAACATGGAACTAATCCTCTATACAATGCAATTCGGCCTTGTCCGCGCTGAACTTGGGATTTTCCAAGTTCAGCGTGAAAGTCACGCACTAAGGGAGAACTTCTTCTCATCCCACGCTGAACTTGGAAAAATCCAAGTTCAGCATGAATTTAAAGGAAAAGCGTGGAATTTATCACTGCCTCCTCCACGCTGAACTTGGGAATTTCCAAGTTCAGCGTGGAGTCCACTTACAAAGGAGGAAGCACGCATGTCACCACGCTGAACTTGAGTTAATCCAAGTTCAGTGTGGGCTCAAAGGAACACAAACAAGATGCCACTATCTTCTCTACGCTGAATTTGGGGTTTTTTCAAGTTCAGCGTTGATCCTCAATACACCAGTGGTTCCCAACCTCGTCTAAAGGGCTCATGAAAATCATTCCTTTAATTTTGATTTAAATTTTTATTTTATTTTTCAATTAGGAAAAGATATTATTTAGTTTAGGAAATATATTTTACATTAATTAGGATTAGATATAAAAGGGAAAGGAATCAGCCCTTCGGGCCACTCCCTTCTCCTCTCTTCTACCTCATTCCGCAATTTACAATTTACCTGAATCCTAGTTTTTTCTCTAAACCATGAGCAACTAAATCTCCACTGTTAAGGTTAGGAGCTCTGTCTATTGTATGGATTGATACTATTATTTTTCTATTTTAATTCATGTACTGATTTATATTTCAAGAATTATTTTCATTCTTTATTTTATGAATTTGGGTGGAACGGAAGTATGACCCTTGTTCTAATTGAATTCTTGTTTAACTTGGAAAAACTCTTTACTTGAACAACAGCTTGAAAACATATTCTCCTAAATTTCTAATTATCTGGATTTAACGGGATACGTGACATATAATCCTCTTATATTTGGGTAATTAGGATTTCTGTGGCATATAAACTAGAATTGAACTTCACCCTCTAATTGGAATGACCAAGGAATTGGCGGTTGATGAATTTTAGAGGAGACTAAAAAGGTCTAAGGAATTAGGGTTTAGTTATATATAGTTTGCCATGAATTAAATCTTCCATGATTAAAATAGTTAATAAGAAAAGTCAATCCGGAAAATAGATATATATGAAGTCTTAACTGTTTTCTCCATATATTATCACAACTTGTTTACTGCTTGCTTTATTAATTTTCTGAATTTACTGTTTGATACAATTGAGACCCAAACGCTCTTTTCTGTTTGTCTAACTAAGTAAATTACTTAACCATTGTTGCTTAGTCCATCAATCCTTGGGGATCGACCCTCACTCACCTGAGGTATTACTTGGTATGACTCGATATACTTGTCGATTAGTTTGTGAGTTATAAATTTCGCACCAGACAGCCACAACAATTTACTCACAAAAACAATGATGTATAAAAAAAATGATTTACTGTCTCATCTTTGGTATCACACGTGGCACATTTTCCTTCTCCTGATTATATAATATTTCTTCTCAACAAGGTATCTTTTGTATTAGTCTCCTTGTTAAGGTGAACCATGCAAGTATTTCTACTCTTGGCGGCACTAATCTATATAAAATATCATCAAAATATGTAAGGTAGGTTATTGGATTTTCTCTTTGGGGGATACTAAAGTAAGTTATTAGTAATGAATCCACACTACATTGCATTGCGCTACTCAACCTGATTACCAGCTAAAGTTCACGGTTCACCGGGATGACAACTGATTTCTCAAAATTAATTTCTAACTTTGACATCATGTCTAAACATTGTAGAATGCGCCTATAGCATATCAGAATTGCTAGATCAGCTGGGCAAAACAAAACTGTGTCATCCATAAATTCGAGATATGTTAATGACACTTTTTTCTTACCCACTTCTAGTTCTTGAACCAATTGTTCTCCACTACTCGCTGAATCATTTTATTTAAGGCTTTTGCTACTAACACAAATAGGAAAGGTGATATTGTTGAATTACCTTGCTTAAGTCTTCTCTCAATCGCAAATGACTTTGTTAGAGAGCCGTTTATTAAGACTGACATCGTTGCTGTTTCTAACATTTCAGGTATCCACCATTCTAGGACATGAGCAATAAAGCACCACTTTACCGAGTCAAAGGCCTTTCTAAAATCTAGTTTTACAAGCACTCCTTCCTTTCTTGTTTTTTAAGCCACGCTAATGTCTCACATGCGATTAATGCTCCATCCAAAATTTGTCGACTCTACACAAACGCTATTTAGGTATCTCCAACTAATCCACTCATTAGAGGTCTCAGCCTTGCAACCAGAATTTTAGATACCATTTTATAAATATTTCCCACCATATTGATGGGCCTTAAATCATTGATTTCTCTACCCTCACTCGGTTTCGTAGCCAACGCAACCCATGTCATGTTAGACTAATAAGCAATGCTACCAAAGACACATGTTTTTCTTAATTTAAATGATCTCTTACGCCTTAGTTAAGGTATAGGTCGAAAATTTTTTTTGTCTCTAACTTTTTTTTTACATATAAAATCGTCACTAAAGTTTAAAATTAAGTTTTAAAAATTCGTCCTTTTAGTTCAAATATTAAAATTTTGGACCAAATTATTTATAACAAAAAAATTATAAAATAAAAAAATAAGAAAAAGAGAGTGTTTCTACTCCTGTGTGAACGAAAAAGAAAAGAAAAAAAAAGTTATGTATGATCTATTTTTACTTCTGCTTCTGCTGCCACCTCCATACGATTTTGGCTCTTATAGTAAAGACAATTTTAAAATCAAATTAAATTTTAAGGACGATTTTATATATAAAAAATAAAAAATAAAAAAAATTCAGCTTATACCATAAAAATTAAAATTATACTTAACCCTTATTGAACATTATTAGTTTGCTTGAATTTAAAATCTTAGTTAAGTGGAATAAAGCAATGTACGAATTCAACAATTTATTGTTGGTTGCATGACTTCATCTTTCACAAGCCACAAGTGACCAATGCAAAGGGATTATTTTTTACCTTATTTTCTTGTGTTTGGCCTTTCGGTTGAGCAGACAATAATTGTTGTCAAAGTTTAATGGTAGAATATTCTCATTCACGGAACATTACAAATTCAACTAATTGAATAAATTAACGACCAACTTTGTTAAGCAAATGCAGAGACCCGGTGAGTCATCCTTGCTATAGGGTCTGTGGATAATCCTCTAATAAGTGCACCTGGCTTAAGTCCATGGAGCCATTGTCTTTAGAGAAGAAAAATAATTATCGTCGCTAAACTTTCTAGAATCTAGACCGCACCAAATGTCCTTGCCAGTTCAATTTATATATTATAATAATATTTCTCACGTTTTATTTAATCTCTTTGGTTCTTGGTTAGGGATGAATGCGGATCGAATCGGATCGGATATAGTTAAAAGTTTGATCCGATCCATGCTAAAATCATCGGATCGGATCGAATTCAATATCCACAATTTTTAAGTTTAGATCCGATCCGCATATTTGCGGATCGGATATCAGATTTCAGATATATCCGCAAAACACAAAAATAGTTTTAAAAGTTTATCAATAAAATTCATTTTTTCTATTCTTTTAAATATGTTTACTCTTAAAATAATATTAAACATACATTTTTTAAATAATAAATTAAAATAATACAACATATATGATAATTATTAGTTAAAATAAAATATAAAAAGAATATTTATTTATTTATTTCTTTATTTTTGCGGATACGCAGATATACGAATCGGATATGCGAATATCTACACAAAATCCGCAATCCAATCCGATTAGTGTGCAGATTTGATCCGATCCAATTCGATAGCCTTGCGGATCAGATCTATATCCGTAATTTTTAAATCGAATTCGAATAAATACCGCAAATATACGAATCGAATCTGATCCATAAACACCCTATTCTTGTTCTAGTTAACAGGTTGTGTCACTTATTTATATATATATACACACAAGCCTAGCTTGTGCTGTGATTAAGTGGTCGACTAATTATTTCTTATGTTTATCTTTTAATAATCGATAACAAGAGTATCATTTATTTATACAAAGCTTTTATGGTGTATAGTTATTAGTTAGTCATGATTTGTGAATAATAAAATTAAGGCTAACGATATAATTTGATAGATATAATATTATAAAAGTTGAGATACTTACTACAACACAAATCGTACTTAATTTTAATAGCACAAATTAGTTAAAAACTGGTTATATACAATTTTTTTTGCTAGGCCAATCCCACTTTTAATTTTATTTTTTAAATAAAAATGGAAGATAAGTTTAAAAAATTCAAATTAGTGTTACATATCCAATATTTTTATTAAAACGTATTAGTTATATATAATTCATCCAATGCAAATTGCAAAGTATTGTAAGCCACTTTTTGTCACCACAGCTTCCACAATTGGGCCAAAAAAGTATTAATTAGCATAATTAAATGTTGTTGTCCCACTTTTCTAATCTGCGGTCCTGTTCTCTAGATATTGTACTTTACCATGAAACATCCCAGGCTAAAACAGAAGTGCCCCACATAAACAAAAAAGTAGTGGTTGAGACTTCAGAGGCTTTAGGGTTTATAAAGTGGAAATAAATCTTCTAAAATAAAAATAGTAATAAAATATTATTATTACATTTGTAATTTTTATAAGTTTTATTATTTTAATTCTATGGTGAGTACCTATTATTTTTTATTTCATCAATTTTTTTTTTAACTTTCAAAGCAAATTAAAGAATAATTAAAAATTTTAATTTATTTTTATTTTTTTTAATTTTTAAATAAATAAAGTTTTAAAGCTTTATCCTTTTTATATTAAGAAATATTAAAAGATCAATCATTTTTATCAATATTATCCAACATTTTTCTAATATTTTATTTTTATATTATTAGAATTTAAAATTTAAAATTTTAATACGTAATATCATTCTTTTATATTTTTAAGAAATAATATATATTTAAAATTTTATTTTCTTAAATATTAAAAGGATCAATAATACGATGAGTTAGAAACTTAGAATTATTTTCAATCATTACTCACAATCGTACAAATGATCTAAGCAAAGGTCTCACGGGAGTTACTTTTGCCGTTAAACCACGTCCAACAAGGAATAGTGGGTGCCATATTCACACATACACAGAACTATGGCTTTTTTTTTAAGTTGCTTACATTATCTTCTTGTACAAATAACAAGGACTAATTCTTTGCTGATAAAGAATTCTATTTAAAAATTTATTATTAGCACATAAATTACCGTATATACGACGTCAAAATTTAAACTCAACATTTGTTTAAGTGAATAAATAGACTAAATTCTTATTTTGGTCTTTGAGATTCACGCGATTATTCATTTTGGTCTCCGAAATTTAAAATTACCTATATTGGTCTTCCAGATTTAAGTTTGGGCACCAATATAGTTCCTCGACTCTTTCCGGTGATGATTAGACAAATAGAGTGCTGAGATGACACCCTTTTCTATCACGTTGGACACTGAAACGACTAGTTGATGTGACAAGAGTTGTATTTGTATCTAATTTAGTCTCTCCTTGTTAAAACTTTGTCATTATAACTCAGATAAATAATAAGATAATTAGTGTTTGAGAGACTAAATTAGATACAAATACAACTCTCGCCACGTCAATTATCCGTTGCAGCGTCCAGTGTGGTAGAGAAGATGTCATCGTTTGTCTTATCATTGTCAAAAATAGTCGAAAGACCACATTGGTACTCGAACTTAAATCTGAAGGACCATTATAGATAATTTTAAATTTTAGAGACCAAACGAGTAATCGCGTAAATCTCAGTACCAATAAGCTAACCTTATGGTTATGGAGCGTCAACTCACACCAATGTTGGATTTATTTGGTTGTCAATAACTTTGTCGATTGTTATAGGGGGCGGTTCCAATAACAATATTAATTTTTCTCCATTTTGGGGTGTTGTTGACGAAATAATATTCAATTCGAGGCTATTCTTTTCTTACCTATTCTCTTTATGGTTCGGGCCTAGATATGATATTAAAAAAAAAATGTATTAAGTAAAACAGAACTATAACATACTTTGTATGCATGTTAGGCATTTTTTTATGAAATGATCATAACTAAGTGTTATGGTTTTCTAACAAGAAGGATTAGGTATATACCAACGCCTCCATTATTTTACCAAGTACCATTTATAATTAGAAGACTAGACTAGAAGTTCTTCGGGGCAAGTATTATATCAATTTTACCACCAGTCACGTCTCTTATTTCGTCAACCTTTTGGTATAACGCCACAAAACAACTTCATTAACATAAGCTTATATTTTTTATTTTATTAAAGGAAGAAAATATTGGTCAACAATTTGCTTTATTCGGAATTAATTATTGTTGATTTTCTCAGTAAACACATCATTATTACTACATTTTCTTTTGAGATTCTTACCTTATTCTACGTCTCCACCTAACCACACCATGTATGAGGGGCTGCAAATGATTTTCTGAAACTCGAAGACTATTTGTAAAAGACCGATATGACCCTGAAGAGTGGACAATGTCCTACGCTGAAGGGAAGACTTCCTTAATGTGAAATCATAGAAAAATTAGGGGTAGCTGTATGTGGCTTCCCAACCCATTTAGGCAAAGTAAAAAAGATAAATTAAATAATAGAATATATAGCCGAAAAATATAATGTAGTAGCATGAAAGAAAAGGCAGAGTTGTTTACTTGTTTTGGTGATTGAGTTTCCAGTTATATATATATATATATATATATATATATATATATATATATATATATATATATATATATATATATATATATATCCAATCACTTCTCATTATGTTAATGTCAGCACGTTTTTTTAAGGTGCGAATTATTAAGGTTCCAAAGAGAACTTAAAGTAACGAAGAGAGTTATAGAAAGAGAGAGAGTGAGAACACAAAACATTTGTTATATTTCCCATACCCTGTTTCTGTTCTTGCTCATTCACCTTCGTCTTCTATAAATCTCAGAAACAACTGAAAAACAAACACTTTTTCCTAAAGGTTCGTCCATGTCTTTTACAAAACTCTCTGTTTATTCTTAAATTCCGTTTAATTAATTAATTATCAACATATGCTAAGGTAGTTTCACAGTGCTCTTTACTTTTCCAACCATTCAAACAGCATTTTCTTGGTTCATTATGCCATTTTGTAATCTCTGCATCTCTCAAATGAAGCTCGTTAATATTAATATTATTGTTTTTTCTTTTTAATTAATTAATATGTATGATTTTTTAAAGGGTAATAACATTGAGGAAACAAGGTTTCTTGTTGTGGCGGTTTGGAATGACTATGCAACTCTGCTTCTTCTTCTTGTTGTTGCTTGGTGCCTCCTCTTCTGATAAGACAACATTAAGGTAATTGTATCATCAATTCATCTCTCAACTTTTGGCTTATATAGCATTTTTTGCATTTTAATTTGGTGCTTAATAATCTTTACGTGTGTCAGAGAGAACATAAAAAGGAAAAAGAAAATAAAACAAGGTGGAGAGGAGTATGTATGAATGTTTTTTAAAATGAAGACATTCTATGTTGATGATGTTGTTTTTATTCTTTCCATGACAACTATAGTTTATAAGCAAACAATAAAAAAAACTTATAAGCAAAATAAAAAAGGTCACGGTTTCTTTGTCTTTTTTGTAACCATTTCTTTTCTTCTCACATGACAACTTTTTAGGACTTCCATCTCCTGAATTCTTTTTTGTTTTACCCTCTTTAAAAAAGGTTATTTATATTTTTTTTTAATCACGAATATAATAGTACATAAAATATATGTAATAAAATATAAAAGAAATAAGTTAACAAGTATTATATTAGGAAGAATGTTTTCAATATTTTGACGAGAAAATAGTTAAATTTGCCTTTTTCTTTAAATACTTTTTTAATTATATTCGTTTAAGTTAGTCATATTAATTTTTTTTTTAATTTTGTTGACATTACACCTGACACTCTTCATGAGTCACTAACATAATAAGTTTATAAATTTAGATAAAATTAACAGTAATGCGAAGGATAAAAAAAAAGTAAGAATTTATTTTATTTAGTATGTATTAATTATTGAAAAATTTAATGAATGCTAAATAAGACAAGTTATGATTATTTTTGTTTAATTTTTTTTGTTACTAAATATTTCTATAAAATTAATATTAAAGTGAGAGATTTCAATATTTAAAGTCTCTCATAATTTAATCTAATTTCATAAATTTATTATGTTAGTAATCAATTAAAATTATGAAGTGTGTATTGTAATAAATGTGATATTACTTAAAATATTATATCATTAAATTAAATTTTGACACATAAGCGATGGAAGTAATGGAAGATTAAAATACTAGCAAAGTCAAATAATATTTAATTGAAGGGAATTGAAGGATATATGAAAATGAACATTTTCAAATAATCTACGCATTGATAACTTACCAATCATATTTTTCCCTCTAAAAAGGTTTTAATTACTAATCAACAAAATACTTAATTCGTTCATGCATTATAACTTTTAGTAAATCTGTTACATTTATTTAATCAAAAAAATTTTGTTACAAAGTTTAAGTAAATGGTATAATTAATTTTTTTTTAAAAATAACTTAAATAATAAATACTTATATAAAAGTAGTTTATAAATAAAGTATTTTGTATTTGATTTTTTAGTTCTAAAAATATTTATTTTAAAAAAAATATGATAATAAATTTTTTATTATAAGAGAAGTTATTTTTTTAATTTTTTCATAAGTACTTAAATAATTTTTTACAAAGTTACAATTTGATTTTAAAAATTACATCAGACATTAATATTATACTTTTTTATAAATTAAAAATAAAAAAATTATTTATGAACTCACCCAAACATATCCTTAAATTATGTTATTAATCTCTTGAAGGAATGTTACATATGAATATAGCATGAGAACATATATTAGACCAATATACATGCCAATTCTCTAAAATTGATTTTTATTTTTATGTTTATAGAGATGTTCTACTATCATTTAATCCAAATTCAATAACTATTCTTCGAACAAAAAAAATCCAATAATTTTTCATGACCATGGTATGTTAGAGAATATTCAATTTTTATATAAATATAATATTATAAATTAATAAATAATTTAAATTAATAAATTTAATTAAATATATAAAATCACCTAATAATTTATAATATTATTTTTATACGAAGACGTGGCAATATCTACCTAATTCCTTTTCTGAAATAGAAATTTTGTTTGTGGTGTCTTCATTACTTTACTGTAATCACAATTGAAAAGCTACTTTGCAAGTTAGTGATTCTCTTGGGGCCATGAAAAGAAAGGAACCTATATATTATATTACACATCTTCCCCTGCACTTTCTGACACTTCTGGTATCACGTGCTGCACATATAATTTCTATCTAGAAAATGCAATTAACTAACTATTACGTTCCTGAATTAAAATAAAATTCAGTATACTGCATTCTCAATTCTCATCGATGGCAATTGTTCTAAGGAGCTATCTGTCTACTATCTATCAATTTTGGAAGGAATCTTATAGGTTCTTCTATTACGAGTCTTATTATTAAAATAAGATTTTTATGATTTGTAAATAGTAAATACCTTCTTATTAAGCTTTTGAAACTGAAATAGGATTAAGAGGTTCAACTTTTGTTTTAAACATGAATTGATTCCAAGTAAAAGGTTACCTAATTTTATAAAGATTATCAACCAATAATTTATAGAAAAGAATATACTTTCAAAATTTTAAAAAAAATAGAGGTTTAAAAGTTATGTTGTGTTTGTTATTATTTATTTAGATTTATGGTATATCTAAACTTATTCTATATAATGTGGGATATTGCAATATAAAAAGTTAGCAACATAGCATAACATAATCAATTCTCATAATTCAACTGTGAAAGTGAAATTATACTAGCCAATTCCCATATTGGTTAGGATATATAGTATCTAGGAATAGGAATAGAAATTAGCAGCTAGCTACGTGCATTCAATAACAGAGACTACATTTTCTCCCATTAACTAACTACAGTAGCAATAATACAAGTTACAAGAAGCAATCTTTTGAAAAAAGAAATGATGGGCACTTTGACCATAACTGGAATATGTATTGCTATTCAATTGGCCATCATCAAATTCTTTAATTTCTCTTATTTTCTTTTGCCCTGTTAATAACGCAGGCCAATGCTATATAATATTAGTGTTTTTATTTTTATTATTATTATTGTTGTAATATTTTTTTTAATGTCTGTATTCATTTTATTTCAGAAAAAGTTTAAGAAAGAACAACAGTATACAAACACCATCATCTTCCAATTTTGCAGTTAAGCTTAATGAAGAAAATCATCAGCAGGTGAATTAATAATAAATTAAATCAATTAATTTACTAAGTTTTATTTTTATTAGAAAAAAACTAAGAAGTACTTAATTAATTAATATATTGACTTTAATATAACTGGATTTGAATTTTATTTGTTTTCAGTTGGTGATTGACAACGGTATCGTTTCAGTAACTTTATCTATACCAGAGGGTTATGTCATTGGTGTATCCTATAACGGAATTGAGAATGTACTTGAACCTCAAAATGAAGAACAAGATAGAGGGTATCTAATCAAATCTAAGCAAGCTACATACTTCAAATCAAATAAACAAATATAACGTCTTTATATTTTCAGGTACTTCGATGTTGTTTGGAATGAACCAGGAAAACGCAGTATCTTTCAAAGGTAAAAATATGTTTGTATTAATTTATTTTTGTGCACATCTTTTTTTAAGTATAAACACAAAGTCATCTTTAAATAATCATTTTTAATTGATTATATTATATAAAAATATAGTATTTTTTATAAAATAAAATAATGCATGAGAAGAGAGTAGTATTTGATCACTGTCTATATTTACAAATCCATGTTTATGAATCAAATTTAGAAGGATATACTACATACAAAATACATGTTTTTAGTGTTGTACTTGAAAATTAGAACTCACATATTAGACATGAAACAAAAAAAAATTCAAAATCTATATATGTTTTTGTATTTATGTGTTCATTATTCTGAAACAATAAACAAACACATCATAATTAAAATTGAGTAGAACATGTTGATGGATGCATAGTGCAGAATCCACGGGACAAATTTTTCGGTTATAGCTTCTGACGAGAATATGGTGGAGCTTTCATTTTTAAGGGCATGGACAGCTTCCATGGAGGGCTCAAATGTCCCCATTAATATAGACATAAGGTATCTACACTGTGAGTTAATAATGCTGTGAATGAATGAAGTAGTAATAGTAGTAATATTTACATATACAGGTACATTTTGCGAAGAGGTGATTCAGGATTTTATTCATATGCAATATTTGATCGGCCTGATGAAGGATTTCCAGGCGTGGAGGTTGATCAAATTAGATTTGTTTATAAGCTCTTGAAAGATAGATTCAGCTATATGGCTCTATCTAGTACGAGACAAAGAACTATGCCAACAATGAGAGACAGAGAAACAGGACAAATTCTGGCTTACCCTGAAGCCGTTCTCTTAACGAAACCAAGCAACCCTCAATTTAGAGGAGAGGTACTTTAAAAAGGACCCGTGAATGTGTAAATGATTTGAGTTGTTTTATTGTGTAATTATTTGTGTTGGTTTCAGGTGGATGACAAATACCAATACTCATGTGAGAACAGTGAAAACAACGTTCATGGATGGATTAGCCTTCAGCCTGATGAACCGATGGGTTTTTGGATAATTACTCCTTCCAATGAATTCCGCAATGGTGGCCCCATCAAGCAAGACCTCACTTCTCACGTTGGCCCCTTCACTCTTTCTATGTTTGTCAGCACTCACTATGCTGGCAAAGAAGTAACCATGTCTTTCCAACAAGGCGACACTTATAAAAAGGTTTTTGGACCTGTTTTTGTCTATCTTAACTCTGCTTCAATCTCCGATGATCCCTTGTCTCTTTGGTCAGATGCTATTAACCAGGTTTCTCTCTTACATATTAATTATTATTTGAGGGTGAAAATAATTTCAATAATTAATTATTTATTTTTTTATTATTAGCTCTCCAAAGAAGTCGAAGCCTGGCCTTACGATTTTCCACTATCACCAGATTACTTTCCACCCGATCAACGAGGAACAGTGTTAGGAAGATTGTTAGTCCAAGATTGGTACAAAAATTTGATACAATGTTTTTCATATGTTTATTTTTTCTATTTAATTTCACACCATAACTTATATAAAATGTAGCAGGTGTGTTAAGGGTGGGAGATTGCAGTATGCTAACAATGCTTATGTTGGCCTAGCATTACCTGGAGATGCAGGATCATGGCAGAAAGAGAGCAAGGTACATTTCCATTATTCGAATTTCATTTCTTGAATGAATAAATATGTCATTCAATTATCACATGCAGGGTTACCAATTTTGGACTCAAGCTGATTCCAAAGGATACTTTGCAATTAAAAATGTTGTACCTGGGGATTATAACTTGTATGCTTGGGTACCTGGCTTTATTGGTGATTACAAATATAATTCTACAATCACAATAACACCAGGTACAATTAAATTATCTTATTACATTATCATCATGTATATTATGATGATTACCTCAACTAAAAAATAGAATTTCTTTTGAACATTTAGGAGGAGTCATCAAATTGGATCAACTTGTATATAGTCCTCCTAGAAATGGACCAACCATATGGGAAATTGGTATCCCAGACAGAACAGCCGTAGAGTTCTACGTACCAGATCCTTACCCTACTCTCATGAACAAATTATACACTGAACAACGCAAAGACAAGTCAGTTCATAACATGCTCCAACTATATATATATATATATTCTGCACATTCTTTTTTCTCTCCATTTTAGTGTTTGTTTTTTTGACAGGTTTAGGCAATATGGGTTGTGGGAACGTTATTCTGACATGTATCCAAATGAAGATCTTGTTTACACTGTTGGTGTCAACAAGTACAATAGGGATTGGTTTTATGCCCATGTTACAAGGTAATAGTTAATTAAGTTCTGTCCATAACTATATAGATTATAGCGAATAACATTGATGTGACGATGAATGCAGGAATATGGGGAATAAGACATACGAACCAACAACGTGGCAAATTATATTTGAACATCGCAATGACATAATAGAAGGGAATTACACACTACAATTAGCCCTAGCATCTGCTGCTGATGCTGAACTTCAGGTACATGATTTTCTGTCACCAAATTATGGCTCTGTTTTATGCTATGCACACTATTAGTAACGTGTTTTTTTATGTTTGATGATCAGGTTCGATTCAATGATCCAAGTGTTTATCCTGCCCACTTTGGAACAGGGCCAATAGGAGGAGATAATGCCATAGCAAGACATGGAATCCATGGATTGCATAGGCTGTATAGTATTGATGTGCCTAGTCATCATTTTGTGAAAGGAAAGAATATCATTTATCTGAGACAGTCTAGAGCTATAAACCAATTTCAAGGAGTTATGTATGATTATATCCGTTTAGAAAGACCACCAAACCCAACCAATTGATTTATTGTGTCTCTACCTTTTTGTGGACACAGTAAATGGAGCTTTGTAATTAATTAGACTTTAGCATTGCAATTAATTTGTACAATAGAATAATAAAAATGTCGATTTTTAATTTTCAACTTAGTTTCAACTGTCAATACAGAATTGTTATCTTGTGATAATTATAACTTGATACAACACGAAGAATTTCAGGAACCATAATAGTATAGGCTTCCAATACTATTTCTTTTAAAATATATTTATCAAACTTAATAAAAAAAATAGTTGAAACTCAATATATTTTTATAAATATAAGGTCTCAAATTTTGGCGTAATTTTCTTATCAATTCATACTTTTATATTATTGCGAAGTTGATTATTCCTTCTCCATGTCCCATTGCTTTCCCAAAATTTCACTCTATTAAAGCCAATGGAGAAGGAACAATCAACTTTGCAATAATATAAAAGTACGAATTGGATCAAAAAAAGTGGTCTGTTCCCCACCACGATTCTTCTGGCTTCTGAGGTGTTCTACACTTCTGCTGGTGAATGCTAGCCTACACCTGTCCAATTGAGGTGGTTGGCACAGGCTTATGACTTTCATGTTGCTTTTCGGTTTAACCCCGATACGTTTCTTTTATTTTATTATGACAAGCATAGTTAGTATTAGTAACACTACAAAAACTCCCCAAATAAAATGAGGTTTTCTGTTTTGATCATTTGGTCCTGTCTGCTTTGAAGCTTTTTTTTTTGTTTTTCACGGTATTTTCTAAAGAATGTCCAGGCAGGGCAGCCCAACCCGAACCAAGCTTCGCTTCAGGCCCCGTCCAGCAGCCCAACTTTCCGCAATCTTCATCTTCTTTGTCGTAGTTCCAACTTCTTATCCCCTTTTAACGCCTAATAATTCACCGCTAATTGACACGGTACTTATCACTTTATTGTATGAATAGATTGAGTCCCAAAAGAGTAGGTGCTCTGTCAAAATACTTCAAAGATCTTCTCATCCGGGATCTGGCCTGGACGCAGCACCATGATTTCGAAATTTAATTCATCACAGCTTATTTTTGGTCTCAAATATTGCAATAGGATTTCTTCAAACTATTTCCCACAATACACAACCCAACATATTGGCCCATTAACAAGCCCAGCCGAGTGGCGCAGTATGAACCAAAAATATATGTTCTCATTTTCCCCCACAAGGAATGCATAAAACGATAATATGCGCTGGGTCGAAACAGCAAAAAGTGGCAGGCGTACCATCCACCTCAATTGGACAGGTGTAGGCTAGCATTCACTATGTTGTGTAGAAAGAGCTAATAAATTTGTGTTGCTCTTTCGCTTTCGCACCAAAGTGATTCCTCGAGAACCAACATACATATTAAACAAGCAAGGTGTTTCTGGTTCAGACAGAAATGGAGCATCCAAGAAAGGCTTTTGGTTGGGCAGCTAGGGACGCATCTGGCATTCTCTCCCCCTTCAACTTCTCAAGAAGGTACTATTCTGTGGCTTTTAAGTTCTTTTCACGGTAACATGCCTGCTAACACACTCTACTCTCTGCAGGGAAACTGGAGACAAAGATGTTACTTTCAAAGTGCTCTACTGTGGGATATGCCACTCAGATCTCCACATGCTCAAGAACGAATGGGGCAACTCCACTTACCCCTTAGTACCTGGGTATCTATCTACGAATAAATGCTAATAAATAAAAAAAATAATATTGGATTATTGTCATTCTAATTTGAGTATCAAATTATATATAGGCATGAGATTGTGGGGATAGTAACAGAGGTGGGAAGTAAGGTAGAAAAGTTCAAGGTTGGAGACAAGGTGGGAGTTGGGTGCATGGTCCAATCCTGCCGCAACTGCCAAAACTGCGCTCACGATCTTGAAAACTACTGTCCACAAATGGTCCTCACGTACGGCGCCAAGAACGTTGATGACACCATCACCTATGGAGGTTACTCAGATTTCATGGTTGCCGATGAACACTTTGTGATCCGAATTCCGGATGCCCTGCCTCTTGACTGTGCCGCTCCTCTCCTCTGTGCCGGCATCACTGTGTACAGCCCCATGATATATTTTGGGCTCAACAAGCCCGGTCTGCATTTGGGCGTGGTTGGGCTGGGCGGGTTAGGCCATATGGCTGTGAAGTTCGCTAAAGCCTTTGGGATGGAGGTGAGTGTGATTAGCTCTTCTCCCGGTAAGAAAAATGAAGCCATTGAACATCTTGGAGCCGATTCGTTTGTGCTTAGCACTGACCAACATCAGATGAAGGTAATTAAATAACTAACAAACTAAACTCTTTGAAACGTGATTTATTGTGAATAAGTAATAGATGGAACTTTTGTTCTGTGTATCCACCAGGCTGCAATGGGCACCTTGGATGGTATTATTGACACAGTTTCTGCGGTTCACCCTTTGGTTCCTTTGATTGGTCTGTTGAAGTCTCATGGGAAGATTATCATGGTTGGTGCACCAGAGAAGCCTCTAGAGCTACCCGTCTTTCCTTTAATTATGGGTTAGTCCATCATAGTACAATCATAATCATGCCTTCTGTCTCTAATATTCAAGGCCGGTAAAATTAAAACTTCAAAAATTTAAAATTTTGACTGAGGTTAATCAAAATCTGAGAATATATAATAAAATTAAATAATAAATTTTTAAATTAGTTAACATGTGTTTTTAAGATCACTGCTTAAAATTATTAATTGAAATTTTTTTATATAAAAAACTATTAACATTAATTATATATATTTCTAAGACACCTGATAGTTAAATTTTAAAATAATATATTTATATAAAATTTTAAAGATTTTTTTGTTTTATAAATTTTTTGAATTAGTCAACTATATAAAGGATTCAAATAATTTACAGATCATGTCATATTTTTAATTCTTGACTAATTTTTTAGCAATCGAATTTTAACCAACGTCTACACCAAATAAATGACAAAATTTCAATTACGTCAGTTTTGTTACCCTATCCATCCAGTTCTCAGAACATTGGATTTCATGATTGTTAAAACGACGATGTTAATTACAAATGTTATATGTGTTTTTGTAGGGAGAAAGTTAGTAGCTGGGAGTTGCATTGGAGGGATTAAAGAGACACAAGAGATGATTGATTTTGCTGCCAAACATGGTGTTAAACCTCACATTGAGGTTATCCCTATCGATTATGTGAACACAGCAATGGAGCGTCTCCTCAAAGCGGATGTGAAGTATAGATTTGTCATTGACATTGGAAACACATTGAAGCCAAGTTCTTAATAAATTTACGTCATTCATGTATCAAAGAGTGAACTTAGGAGAATTATTTTCTTAATTATGCATCATGAAGTATTAAAATAAAATAAAAACAGTGGTCCATGAGTTTTAAAATGAAGAAATTTATTTTTGCATTAATAAAAATGTTTGTTATATTACTAAGTTATCTTTTTCTTTGTTATTCATTTTCTTTTTCATCCACCTTTATTCTTTATTCTTTATACCCTAGATAATTCTTTATAAACATATAATTTTGAGTTACCTTTATTATTTATTACTGATACAAAATTTATAGAGTAATACCCCAAATCAGTCTCTAAAAAATTTTGGACCGGACACTTTAGTCCCCAAGGAATAAAAATATCCAAATTGATTCCCAACATTAAACACCGTTAGTCATTGTAGTCCTCGTCCGTCAAAAGCTAACGTCCGCTGCTGAGGTGTAGCGTTAAGTTTTCCACGTGACCGTTAAGTGCTAGGTGGAGCGAAGAGGACAATTCAGTCCCTGTAGTCACAACCCTAGTAACGTCAATTTGGGGGAGACCACGACGCTGCGTTTTGTATATGAAGGTGTAGAGGTCTTCATTCATTTTCTTCTTTAAATCCTGCATGAATTTGAAACCCTAAGAAGTTGATTCCTCTAGAAAATACATCACAGCTATAATGTCACACAGTATAGGAAGCACCTTGGCATCAAATGGTCGTCGATGGAGAGCAACCCACGCCGGAGCTGATAACCCAGGCATGGAAACATGTGAAATCCCCAAAGGACAGCACCCAAAATGTGGATGTGGATTGTATGCAATCGTATCGAAGTCAAGGACTCCTGATAATCCGGGGAGACTGTTCTTTGGTTGCCCAAAATACAAGGTTAGATTTTAATTAGATAGTGGTTTGGAAAATCATTGTTGATGTATTTGTTTGTGGACTGGTTCTGAGCAAAAAGATAATTTTTTTTAAGCAGAAAAAACAAATCCACTGCAATTTATTTGTATGGTTTGAATCAGTTTTTGACTTTGATTACAAAAAAGTTGGTGTGAAAAAGATGACTGAACTTCATGGCATAAGTGGTGATAATGGATGGGTTGAAGAGAGATTTTTGGAGCTTGAAAACAGGATAGGGACACTGGAGAAACATCATAATTCAGTGTCAAAAATTGATTGGAAAAGCAAAACGTTTAATGTTGTTGTATTTGTTATAGGTTTATGGATGATAAGTTGGCTTTGTTTAACCAAGCACTCTGGAAAATGTTAGTAGTTTAGGCTTGGATGTGAATTGACTGAGTTGTATATTTCTTTGATAAAGTCCTGATGAATGAAAAAAAGCAATAATTTGTTTACGGAGAGTGCAAATCTATTTGTACGATGAATTTATTCTACTTCAACAATCAATGATGAGTGACTTACCATGTATTAGCAAATATCTAAGTAAGAAATGAAAAACCAAACAGCAACCATCATAGATTAAGGTATCTAAGTAATACATGTAAAACCTTGTGCTAATAAGTGTAATTGTCTCAATGATGAGTGACTTACCATGTATTAGCAAATATCTAAGTAAGAAATGAAAAACCAAACAGCAACCATCATAGATTAAAGTATCTAAGTAATTCATGTAAAACCTTGTGCTAATAAGTGTAATTGTCTCAAGAAGCCTATTCTTGGCAATGATAATTCCATCAAAATGTGTTCCAAAACAAAACAACAAGTTTATCCTGATCCTACCAAAATACTCATGCATGAAGCAAAACAAAGGATCAAGTTTATCCTAATTCAACTAACATACTACTTAAAAGGTATTTCAGACCACATGATTACATTTTAAAATTTCCTAAACAACACTTAAGAGTAGGCCTTGATATATGTTGGTTCATTTCTTCCTCGGAGCCTTGAAACCAGGATTGGGTATGAACTGGAACATCCTTGATGCAGTTCCCTCACTTGCAGCAGACATTGTTTCATGTGAGATGCCCTGAAGGGTTTGATATAGTTGAATTGGTGGTGGGGTGCTTGACGGAATTGGTGGGTTCATTATGTGAGGTGGCCTGATGATGTGTGTCACCAAAAACAGGCCTAGCAGAATTTGATGTACCTCCCTTGGCCCTAGTATATTTTTGTCCTCCGGAATTGGGCTGATCAGTATTTGTTGTTGTATAGGTTTGGGCCTTGCATTAACAGGTCTGGGCCCAACAGTGTTTGGTCCTTCAGAATTGGGCTGATCAGTTCTATTTTCTGCAGATTTTGACTTACCAGCCCTATTGGTCATATCAGTTTTTGCTCCACCAACATTGTTGGGTCCACTAGAACTTCTTCCAGCACTTCGTAAAACATAACTTCTTTGGGTTTTCCTTGGAGCACTTGGGTTTGTTATCGTGCTTCTCTTCCTCACCTTCTTCTTGGAGACTAACTTACTCTCTATTTTCTTCTTTGTCTTCTTCCTCACAACTACACAATCTTCTTCACTATCATCCTCCATTCCTAGTGGAGGTGGTCTGTATGGCTTGTCCTCCGTGCTCTCATACCCGTCATCGCTAGAGTCATCATCACCTTCAGTTGTACAAGCTCAAAATCTGAATCATCCAACGGAGTGTCCATTATTGGGTGATCAAAGTAAAGGTGAAACTCATCAGTCTTTCTGTTCTTCTGTTTATTCTCTCGCAACTCATTTATCTCCTTATCTCCATTAATTGGGTGTAATCCAGACTCAAAGTCTGAAGTAGCAGGATCAAACCAATACATTGTCTTGTAATCACTGTATCCTAGTCCTTTGAACAAAGTTTGAAGATCAAAGAAGCAAATGAGGTCAATATCCATCTTAAAAAATCTCTCAATCTTTCCATCTGTATAGCATAACACCTTTATTATCCCTTATAATATTGCCTCCATGGTGGAACACAGGAACCACCATATCCTCCATCTGCAATATATGGTGAAAACAATATTAACTTCATAAATTACATACACCACAAACCCAAAAATGAAAAAGAAGATTAATTTTCAATTTCATAAATTACTCTATTTAACTATTCTAAATAAGCATCATACATAATCAGGTATAATCCTGGGCTACAAAGATACAATGCAATAAAACACAAGAACCATATAATCATATAATAAGAGCACACTTTGTTGAAGATGCTCTGCTATTACTAACGAAAACATATTAATACCTACTCAAAATTTGATTAACCATGTACTATAATAAACACCTTCAATATTTGCAGTAAGCACTACATTCTTGGTTTCGGGGGGTTACCTTGGTGAACGCGACTAATGCTTGATCAACAATCGAACCTTTCCACTATTTTGCTCCTATGCTTTGGCGGTTACGGTGCAGCAAACGGACGTTATGCTCATGGATGAAAGAGTAACGACGAAGAATAAATGGATTAGAGAGCGTGTTGAGGGTGATGTAGGATATGAGGTGGGAGATGACGGTGGAGAGAGTTAGGGCAATTCTCTGTAAAAAGAAGATGAGGGTTTGGGGTCTCAGGTCTTTTTGTGTCAAGCCTTGTGAAGGAGTGGGGGTAATGAAGAGACAAACTATAATTCCATTCAAAGCGCAGCGTTACATGCCTCTAAAACGGCGTCGTTCTGGCTGTGACTACAGGGACTGAACTGTCCTCTTCGCTCCACCTGGCACTTAACGGCCACGTGAAAAACTTAACGCTACACCTAAGCAGCGGACGTTAGCTTTTGACGGACGAGGACTACAATGACTAACGACATTTAACGTTGGGGATCGATTTGGGTATTTTTATTCCTTAGGGATTAAAGTGTTCAATCCAAAATTCTTTAGGAACTGATTTGGGGTATTACTCAAATTTATAAAAAAATGCAATACTTTCGTAATTGAATAAACATGACGAATCTTGCCTATCATATATGAAGAATTAATTTGAGTTAAGAATTTCAAAAATTACAACACAAATTATACTACCATTAGAAATTAAAGACTCATCACCAAATAGCCAATGGCCAATTATACAATATAGATTTCTATATACGGATATTCTCTTAAAAGGGTATGATAATGATGTTGATAGGTAGGAGAATAGTTTACAGATGTGGTTCAGAGAGCTTGAGAGTTTGAGAGCGTGATGGGAGGGTTGAGAGGCAAGCCATGCTGCTGACATTGGCTTGACTTGGATATAGTGGAAGTGATCTTTGAATGTTTGGCCTAGTAATAGAATATTGGACTGTGATACTAGGTCTCGAAGTAGATCTTTCATTGTTTGGCTTTATTATTTATTTGTTATGCTTTTTCTTCTTTATTGAACTTTCTTATGTGGTTTGGTCTCCAAAGTCCAAACCCACATCATAAATACTTTAGAAATTATTGGACTATGATACTGAGTCTTCTTAAGTAGTTTTTGAACCATTAAATATTTTTGTTAACCAAAAAAAAAAGGAAGAAGGCTTGGTTGATTAATACTAATGGTTCAATAACATCATGTAATTAGTATGAAAATATTTTAAAAACTATTTACAAGTATAAATTAATTTTAGTATATAGTCAATTTTGAACATACCAATAATATGATTGAAATAGTTATTATTTAAATTGAATTGAATTATCTCTATTAATTTTTTTAAAAGTTTTGAATTTTGAAAATAATCTTTTTTCTTAATTAATAGTTATGTGATGTAATATATCTCTGTGTGCGTGCGTGCGTGAGCATTTAACAAAGAAAAAAGAAGATAAATATTTTAACAAAAGTAATAATTAATCTCCTAAAAGGAAAAAGACAAAAAAATAAATTTATTTTTTATGTCATAAATATTAGAATAAAAACATTTTTAAATTGAGTGAGAGATAATCAATATTTGTTTATAACTTTGGTTTTCTTTTTTTAATTCTTTTTTTTTCCTTCAGTTTATTTCTCATGCCAACATTTAGTTTTCTCTTTTTTTGTCAAGTACAAAGTACATAAAATTTCAAAATTAAATTTTTGAATTGAAAAAAGCAATCATTTCTCTTTGCTTCAAAATAAATTTATTTAATTTTGTCTGTTGTTTGTGAAATTATAAGTGTTATTTGATTGTTGATACTATGTTTTGTGATTTAATTAAATCCTATTGAATGTCAGAGATTCAGGTTAAATTATGAAGTGTAAACATTTCTAAAAGTTAAGAATTTAATAGAATTTGAATTCTGTTTACAATTTTCAAGATGAGTTTTAAACTACACCAGTGTTGTCAGAATCGGACCGACCCGACCGGTCGGACCGGAAAACCGGCGAACCAGTGCTATAACCGGTCCGGATGAGTCATCGAACCGAAGAAGGAATTGAACCGGCGAGACCCGTATTGAACCGGCCAGGTTTTATTAGAACCGGCGAACCGGCGGGTTTTGTTTAACCCGGACCGGTTCGAAATTAATTTTTTTTATGCGATGGAAAACGACGTCGTTTCTTTAAAAAAAAAAATCGCAGAGCTGCTGCGTTTCAAGATGTAACCCTAGCCTCCATCAGTCCATCCCCTTCCCCTGTTTCCCACTTTCCCTTCGCAAGTTCCCATACGGCCATATTGAGGTGAAAGACCACCATCAGTCCATCAGTCCATCACCATCACCATGGTGCCATGACTCCATCCCAGAATCCCCTGCTACTCGCCTACTCTGCTTCAGCTTCAGGCTTTCAGCCACTTCGTCGCCCCGTCGGCCCGTCAGCTTCAAGCCTTCAACCACGCGGCACTCACCTCACCACCGCATCCAGAGCAGTGCGCCACTCACCCCGTCCATCAAAGATTGAACATTGAAGTCGCCTCCTCGTCGCTCCTCGCTCCAGGTCTCCCTCTTCTCTGCTCGACGCTCGTCGCTCCATCCCTCCGGGTCCAGGGTCCAGCCGTGCAGCCGTGCAGGTAAGTATTTTTAATTTTTTAATTTTTTGAAGTTAATTGATTAATGATTATGGTATGCGGGCAGATGAGATTATGAGAACATGTTTGATAGTTTACATATATGTTTGAACTTTGAAGTTAATTTTTTAATTGGTGGTTCACATATGTTTGAATGTTTGATAGTTTGATTTTTGTTTGATTTTGGTATGTGGGCAGATGAGAATTGTTGTTTGGTATGTTTGGTATGTTTGATTTGTTCAGTACTTCAGTAGTTCAGTTTGTTGATTGTGAATTGTTGGTTGCTGTTATTTCTTAGTAGTTAGTGGATTGTTGTTGTGTATTGTTAGTCATTTAGTCCTGGACCCTGGTTGATTAGGAATTTAGGATGGCTTCATCAAATACACCATCAGAAACACCAACACCAACTTCTCAGGAACAAGGATCAACTCCTGATCCAACAATTGGAACCCAAAAAATAGTAACAGAGAAAAAACTGATCCTGCATGGGGCCATTGTAAACAAGTTTTGGATAAAGGAAAAGCTGCTCTGGTATGTATTTATTGCGAGAAGCTTATTAGGGGTGGAGGAATTAACCGGGTTAAGCATCATTTGGCTGGAAAAGGTGGAGATATTGAGGCATGTCGAAAGGTGCCAGCTGCGGTGAGACACCAATTCTCCCAAAACATTGAAGATCTTCGAACCAAGAAAAGGAAAACTCAAGAAGAATATGCAGAAAGTTATGGTGCTTGTGATGACGTTGAAAGGGAATTTAATGAGATTGAACGTAATGAGATGCGACAACAACAAGCATCAAGAATTCCAGCACCTAGCTCTAGAAAGGGAGTTGGAAAACAACTCAAGGGACTACAATCCTTTTTTCCACCGGTAGCAACACCTGGTGCTCAACCAAGTATTGAAAGTGTTCTCCAAAGCAAAGAAATTATGGAGAAGTGTGATATTGCTATTGCAAGATGGATGATGGATGCCTCTGTGCCATTCAATGCGGTTAATTCAGCTTATTATCAGCCGATGATCGATGCTATCGCAAATATGGGTGCAGGGTATAAAGGGCCAAATTACCAAAGAGTTCGGGGATATTTGTTGAGTAAATTGGTTGAAGATGTAAAGAAGATGATTGAAGGTTATCGTGTGATTTGGAAACAAACTGGATGTACTATCATGGCTGATGGATGGACTGATCGTTGTAGGCGTACTTTAATTAATTTCTTGGTTTATTGCCCTAAAGGAACTATTTTCCTAAAGTCAGTTGATGCTTCTCATATCTTGAAAACTGCTGAGGCTTTGTTTAAGTTGCTTAGGGATGTTGTGTTATTTGTTGGTCCTGAGAATGTTGTACATGTAGTGACGGATAATGCTGCAAATTACGTTGCTACTGGAAGGTTGTTGGAATCAGAGTTTCCTAGATTGTATTGGTCTCCTTGTGCAACACATTGTATTAATCTGATGTTGCAGGATATTGGAAAGTTTGTGGAAGTGACTGAAACTGTGTCACAAGCTTCAATGATTACGAAGTATATCTATAATCACTGTCATCCTTTGTACTTGATGAGGCAGTTCACAGGCGGCCGAGAAATACTTCGTCCAGCTCCAACTCGATTCGCCACTAATTTCATTGCTTTACAAAGTATTTTGGCTCAAAAGGATGTATTGAGAGCTATGGTGACATCTAGAGAATGGACAAGTTCAACTTACTCTAAAGAAGCCAAAGCAAAAAAGTTTGTGGATCAAGTCTTAGATTCTAAATTTTGGAATCAATGCACTGATATTGTTAAGCTTACGGAGCCACTTGTTCATGTATTGCGTATTGTGGATAGTGAAGATAGAGCTGCAATGGGTTTCCTTTATCAAGCTATGTATAAGGCTAGGGAAGACATGGTGAAGAGGTTTCAAAAAAGAAAGAGAGTTGTTGAACCTTATTTGAAGATTTTAGATTCACGTTGGGATTTACAACTTAAAAGAAACCTTCATGCTGCTGGTTATTGGTTAAATCCAGCTTTTCGATTTAATTCTGCAGAATTTGACAAGCACAAAGAAACAATTTCTGGCCTATTAGATGTGATTGAGAGATATGCTTACGGTGATGCTGATTTGATTACTAAATTGACAAGTGAGAAGAGAATCTTTAAGAATGCTGAAGGAGACTTTGGGAGACAGTCTGCAATACGTGAGCGAAGCACAGTGATGCCTGGTAAATTTTGTATTAAAATTAGTTTTTTATGATTTTGATATGTTTAAGATTTGATTTTTATGATTGTGATTGTTTTCTTTTTATGTTAAGATCAATGGTGAGAATCTTATGGATGTGGAGCACCAAACCTGCAAAAGTTAGCAATTCGTGTTTTGAGTCAAACTTGCAGTTCTTCAGGTTGTGAGCGTAACTGGAGCATTTTTGAACACATTCACTCAAAGAAAAGGAATCGGTTAGAGCATCAAAAGCTTAATGATCTTGTTTATGTTCATTACAACTTAAGGCTACAACAAAGGTACTTTTTATTATTCTTTCTTGAAGGCATTATTTAAAATTTTTAGTCATAATAAGAATAATCAAGTTAATTGATAACATAAGAACCGAATGAGAAAGCAAAGTTATGATCCAATTTGTCTTGATGCATTTGAGGATCATTCGGAATGGATAATGGAAGATTCACCACCATTTTTAACTCCTGAAGAAGTTGATGCTTTGCAGAATGATCTTGCAAATATGTCTCTTCAATCAGGTTTAGATGATTTGGGTATGTTGTTGTTAGGGATGATTTTGTAATGCTTTAACCAAATATTTTGCCTTATTATTGATTATGATTTGTGAAACATTATTGAAATGCTAGATGAATTGAATCTGGAAGAAGATCGAGATGATGGTGAAGCTAATAATACTTCTGTGGAAAATGCAAATCAGAATGAAACCAATCAACATGTAGCTCCAGATTTGTCAGATGAAGAAAGATATCCAGACTTTGAAGTTACTCCTTGGATATAATCCATGAATTGTTATTTTAATTATGTTAAATTGAGTTGTTCATGTAATAGACTAATAGTACTAAATTTTATGTTTATTCTCGTATTACTACTTATTTTTAAGATTTGAGATTTAATCATTTAATGTTTATTAAAATGTTATTGGAGATATATTTTTTAAATGTTAATTTTTAAGTTTTTAGCTATTTTATACATTTTACTTATGTGGGACCGGGTTAACCGGTTCAACCAGTGACCCACCGGTTGAACCAGTGACCCAGTGACTCAGTAGCCTGACCGGTTCGATCACCGGTTCAATTCTGACAACTATGAACTACACTCTTAAAAATGATGAGATTTAAGCTATACTCTTAAAAATATTAAGAAAAAGAAGTATATACAAAGAAGCACGTATGTATGTGTGAGTGAGTGAGATTTACAAATCACAAAGAGAATTTGTAACGGTGGTGGAATTATTAGCTTGTCATATTTTGATATGTGAATTAAAAATCTTTATATAATATGTATAATGTATTCAAAATTTTAACGTGATAATACTAATGGTTCAATAACATCATGTAATTAGTATGAAAATATTTTAGAAACTATTTACAAGTATAAATTAATTTTAGTATATAGTCAATTTTGAACATACCAATAATATGATTGAAATAGTTATTATTTAAATTGAATTGAATTATCTCTATTAATTTTTTTTAAAAGTTTTGAATTTTGAAAATAATCTTTTTTCTTAATTAATAGTTATGTGGTGTAATATATCTCTGTGTGCGTACGTGCGTGAGCATTTAACGAAGAAAAAAGAAGATCAATATTTTAACAAAAGTAATAATTAATCTCCTAAAAGAAAGAAAACAGAAAAATAAACTTATTTTTTATGTCATAAATATTATAATAAAAAAATTGTTCAAATTGAGTGAGAGATAATCAATATTTGTTTATAACTTTGGTTTTTTTTAATTCTTTTTTTTCTTTCAGTTTGTTTCTTATGCCAACATTTAATTTTCTCTTTTTTTGTCAAGTACAAAGTACATAAAATTTTAAAATTAAATTTTGAATTGAAAAAAGCAATCATTTCTCTTTGCTTCAAAATAAATTTATTTAATTTTGTCTGTTTTTTGTGAAATTATAAGTGTTATTTGATTGTTGATACTATGTTTTGTGATTTAATTAAATCCTATTGTAATGTCAGAGATTCAGGTTAAATTATGAAGTGTAAACATTTCTAAAAATTAAGAATTTAATAGAATTTGAATTCTGCTTATAATTTTTAAGATGAGTTTTAAACTACACTCTTAAAAATGATGAGATTTAAGCTATACTCTTAAAAATATTAAGAACAAGAAGTATATACAAAGTAGCACATATGTATGTGTGAGTGAGTGAAATTTTCAAATCACAAAGAGAATTTGTAACGGTGGTGGAATTATCAGCTTATCATATTTTGATATGTGAATTAAAAATCTTTATATAATATATATAATGTATTCAAAATTTTAACATGATAATACTAATGGTTCAATAACATTACGTAATTAGTATGAAAATATTTTAGAAACTATTTACAAGTATAAATTAATTTTAGTATATAGTCAATTTGGAACATACCAATAATATGATTGAAATAGTTATTATTTAAATTGAATTGAATTATCTCTATTAATTTTTTTTAAAAGTTTTGAATTTTGAAAATAATCTTTTTTCTTAATTAATAGTTATATGGTGTAATATATCTCTGTGTGCGTGCATGTGTGAGCATTTAACGAAGAAAAAAGAAGATCAATATTTTAACAAAAGTAATAATTAATCTTCTAAAAGGAAGAAGACATAAAAATAAACTTATTTTTTATGTCATAAATATTATAATAAAAAAATTTTTCAAATTGAGAGAGAGATAATCAATATTTGTTTATAACTTTGGCTTTTTTTTTAATTCTTTTTTTTTCCTTCGGTTTGTTTCTCATGCCAACATTTAATTTTCTCTTTTTTTGTCAAGTACAAAGTATATAAAATTTCAAAATTAAATTTTGAATTGGAAAAAGCAATCATTTCTCTTTGCTTCAAAATAAATTTATTTAATTTTGTCTGTTGTTTGTGAAATTATAAGTGCTATTTGATTGTTGATACTATGTTTTGTGATTTAATTAAATCCTATTGTAATGTCAGAGATTCAGGTTAAATTATGAAGTGTAAACATTTCTAAAAGTTAAGAATTTAATAGAATTTGAATTCTGCTTACAATTTTCAAGATGAGTTTTAAACTACACTCTTAAAAATTATGAGATTTAAGCTATACTCTTAAAAATATTAAGAAAAAGAAGTATATACAAAGCAGCACGTATGTATGTGTGAGTGAGTGAGATTTACAAATCACAAAGAGAATTTGTAACGGTGGTGGAATTATCAGTTTGTCATATTTTGATATGTGAATTAAAAATCTTTATATAATATGTATAATGTATTCAAAATTTAAACATGATAATATTTATTGGTTTTTTTGTCTTTAATTTTATTGGATCCAAATTATAATTAAATGCTTAAATTACGAGAAAAATACTAAAATGTAACTATGGTACTACCACAAGAAAAAAAGCAATAATTTTAAAATATTTTGTACAGTAATCAAATCTTCAATTCTTTCTTTCTTCAACTGATGACGTTCCATTTCAAACCATTCATCAGATAAAATGAATAAGAAAGGAAAAACTATACCATGAATAAGAAAGGAATAACTAGAAAATGGGCTAAAATGTCACTTGATCACCTTGTGGCATCCAAGTTGCACGAAAAGAATCTCTTCGCTTTCTGCTACTAAAGCTGTATTGATCCCTATAACCATGAAACATTTTTTTCTTGAACTTGATTCAACTGTTTGTGTGTTTCCTAGTACATGAGAACCATTCATAAAAAATTCAGAACTCTACAAAGGTAACCAAATATTCACTCCAAAGCCGATATTATCTTACTCTGTTTCCTGCAATTCGTAAGCAGTAGGGTTAGCATCAGATTACTTTTGATAGGTATGTAAGTAAATTCATAGCAAACAAGAACAGGCTTAGCTTACCTAATGACATATTGTGTATTTGAAACTTCGACTTGACTGTAATTAGAGTTAGACTTTACAACCTTTGAATAAAGACAAATATTATAAAAGAAATGTGTCACCATCACAGATTTTTCCCTCTAAATAACAAAACATGCAGCAAGAATTCATAAAGCCAGAGACTTAGGTATAGAAATCTAGAGTTACATAAGACAGAGAAAAAAATTTTCCTTGAACAAATCTTGACTTGCATTGCAGACTTAATATTTAAAACAAAGTAGAGTCATTACATGACATTAGACTGTCGACAAAGCGACAGGTCAACCGTTGTGGCACAATCTTATATCAAAATTAAGCACTTTGAAATGAATAGCTTCATGCCCAAATGGATTTAACATGATGGAATATTATAACAAACTAAATCAAGTTTACCCGTCTACTACTATATACAAATCTAAAACACTAAGATCCATTAATAACATTTTAACCATTGAATTATACCAGATATAAGCGGCACAAGTAGGTAATGACAGAATTAGAGACTAGGAAAAGGGTAAGATTGACAGACTTGCTAGATTTACATTACAATCCTTAGAGTTTAATTTGTGGAAGCAACTAAATATGTAAGGAAGAGTTGAACGTTAGACACTTGTTAATCACTTCAGCATGACATTTGAATACTATAAAATCGAACAGAGCAACAACAATGAAATTCATACCTACAGAAAAGTGTTCGACTCAGAATAAGAAAGACATCGTGGGTCTCAGTCAAAAGCTTGATTCAAGGAGTCATCAAAACATTGCCGTCTGTTTCAAAAACTGCAGCCCCTTGGTGCCTCGGGACGGCAGATCGAGCCCTCTTCCATTCCGTGGCACGCGGTGAAGGTAATTAAAAACAAATCAAAACAATGAATAGGAGGGCTTTAGGTCTCCAGCGAAGCGAGAGGAAAGACTTTTTGATCCCCTCCTCCTCGCCAAGCCTGAAGAAAGGAGCAACCGAGACAACCAAGAACCTGGTACAGGAAGCCTACCCTCTCGGGTAGATAGGGCTCTGATCAGTATGGGGGGAGGGAATCTTTGGCACTATCGAACATACAGGTGGCCGTTTGTTTTTGTGGTGATGATAGTCATAATTTAGTGTTTTTTCAGTTGCAGATCAAACTAGAACAGCCGCAATTACCGATCGCACTGGCAGCGGATGCGTGAACGGCCATACGTAGGTAATGCAACACCCACCAGGCTATGACATGAATTCGCATCTTCGATCAGTATCGGTTTCCGAACGTGATCCTCCGCGACGGCTCCACCACGGTGATTGTATCCATCTCCTTGCAACCTAGGGTTTCATTTTTGGGGAGATCTTTGTTTTTACTTCACCTTCCATGGATACTGCTGAACCTGGTTTTTCCTTTTTTTCCCATTCACAAAAAAAAATTCAGGTCCTTTTTGGCTACCCAATCCACTGCTGCTAAAGCCCACTTCAACAAATCCACCACCTTACATTTTTTTTGTCAAGTGGATTGGACAACCCCCAATCCTAGGTATCACAACACACCTACACTACACACTCACCCACATAATATTTAAGGATTTGTATTCAACACTTGGTGCACTCACCAGGGTTTGAATCTGGATACAGCATATTAAGAAGCATATGGTTTAACCAGTTGAGTTAAACCTCAGCTGCCACCAGCTTACATTTAAATCAAGCAAGTTTGGCTAATAGGCTCAGCCACCCTTAAGACAAACAAGCCCTGCAAAACAACACCAGATATCAATCCCATATTCATTCAAAAGGAATATCTCTTTATCAATTTACATTTATATCATAATTTGACACATAGCCAATATTTACTAAGGAGTTGAAAGATTAAGATTTGATTTGATATCTGTATCTAACAAATATAAAAGGATAAACAAATAAATTTTATAACTAAATGAATAAACAATACATCTATACTCCACAAGTTGTATATCAAAATTTAATAACTAGTTCAGTATAAAAAAAAGAATCCATAGATTAGAATTTAATATTATATATTGGGCGACTTCATCTTTATTGGTAATCCTTTTTATAGTGTGACATAGTAGATTAACCGCGTGTAGCTATACTTTTGGCTAGTATCTTCCCTAATTGAAATAACAACACACATCTACAGCTAACATCATTGTAATTAGCTATGATTTTTAAATTAGAATCTCTCAAACCATTCAAAACATAGGGTATTATTAGGGGTGGCAAACAGGTCTAAATCCGTCGGACCGATTCGTGTAATTCGCTAAAAAAATGGATTGGGTTGAAAAATTAGGACCGTCAAAGAGCAAAAGTACGTCTAACCCGTACCGCTTAAACTGCGGGTCTTGGCGGGGTAGGGCAAACTTTTCTGCTGGGCTTAATTTTTTTTTGCAAGGGGATATTTTCGTAATTTTTTTTCCAAAACCCAACTTGCCCCAACCCAACTTACAAGAGTATGAAGATGAAAATTGAATGTTTTGGATTATGTTTATGTTGCATTTGAGACAATGTTTATAATTATGTTTTAGATTATGTTTATTTTGCTTTGGAGACAATATTTATAATTATGTTTTGAATGAAAACTTAGTTTATAATTATGTTTATTAGATATTTATAATTACAAAGACTTTAATATTTGTGAATACAAAAAATATAATTTTTTATGCCTTTAGAAATTATAAATTTATTCATATGGTTGTGAAATTATATATATTATTTAGTAGTTAATAGTAAAAAAAAGAGAAATTTTGGTGGGTTTAGCCCGTCAGCCCACAGTTAAGCGGGACGGGGTGGAATTCTAGGGCTGCCTCACTAAGCGGGGCATGGTGGCCTTCCCCGCTTGCCACCCTTAGGTATTATTCAATATTTACAGAATACCAAACTTGAGAACAATTAAGTAGATATTGATTTCGAATGGTGTTTTAAAACATGCAAATGGCGTATTTGCGAATAATATAATATTTGTGAATAGTACTGAATTTCGGTGCATTTTAGCATGCGCAGGCCCAGTTCAGGAGTTCACGATGCCGATCGCTTTTTTTCAGGAAGAGTCAGAAGTTTACTGGTTTATTAGAATATTCATTTGCTCCCATGTAACTTGTATTATTTGCAAAGGTGAACCCTTGTTTCTCTTGTAATTGTCTCCGTGGTGCAAGAAAGATTAGCTAGGCTAGAGAAGCTATTAATGGCTTAACTTGTCTGGGTATTTCTTTTTGTTATAGTTGACCTGCAGGCTTATTTTTTGTATGTAATAAAGGAAAAAAATGTAAAATGTGGGAAGCCAAAATCCATTAAAAAACTTCACAAAAGCTTCAGTATAAAAAAAAAAGGGAAAAAAGAAGAAGAAGATAAGTACGATATCATTATCTAGAAGTGGGTTGTGTGAAACTCATATCTCCAAATTGCCGAACTAATGGTTTTTTATCCGAGAAATTGATTGCGGCATGCGGCAGTTGTGATGATCGATAACTGATGGTAAGCAGTTTGTTCTGTTTGATTTTTCTGTATGAAGTTATACATTATACATCGAAGTACCTTTGCATGCTTTTCTCCATCCTTTAAAATTGGTGTCACAATGTAGCGAAGCCAATAGACCCTCTATTGTGTCTATTTGTTGATCCTATGTCTCTTTATACTCGTAACCTAAATCCAATCCGAGTAATACCCCAAATCATTCCCTAAGAAATTTTAGACCGGACACTTTAGTCCCCAAGGATTAAAAATACCCAGATCGATCCCCAACGTTAAATGTTGTTAGTCGTTATAGTCCTCGTCCGTCAGAAGCTAACGTCCGTTGCTGAGGTGTAGCGTTAAGTTCTCCACGTGGCTATTAAGTGCCATGTGGAGGGCAGAGGACAATTTAGTCCCTGTAGACACAAAGAGAACGACGCCATTTTAGAGGCATGGAACGCTGCATTTTGAATGGAATATTACTCTGTCTCATCGTTACCCCTTACTCCTTCACAAGGCTTCACACAAAAAGACCTGAGACCCCAATCCCTTTTCTTCCTTTTACAGAGAATTGCCCTAATTCTCTCCACCGTCATCTCCCACCTCATATCCTACATCACCCTCAACACGCTCTCTAATCCATTTATTCTTTGTCGTTACTCTGTCATCCATGAACGTAACGTCCGTTTGCTGTACCGTAACCGCCAAAGCGTAGGAGCAAAATAGTGGGAAGGCTCGATTGTTGATCAAGCCTTAATCGCATTGACCAAGGTAACCCCGTGAAACCAAGAATGTAGTGCTCACTGCAAATATTGAAGGTGTTTATTATATTATATGGTTAATTAAATTTTGAGTAGGGATTAATATGTTTTCATTGATAATAGCAGAGTATCTTCGTAGCATAGTGTGTTCTTATTATATCATTCTATAGTTCTTATGTTTCATTGCATTGTATCTTTGTAGCCCGTGATTATACTTGAATATGTTATGATGCTTATTTAGAATAGTTAAATAGAATACTTTATGAAATTGAAAATTAATCTTGTTTTTTTTTCTGGGTTTATGGTGTATGTAATTTATGAAATTAATATTTTTCCACCATATATTGCAGATGGAGGATATGGTGGTTCATGTGTTCCACCATGGAGGCAATATTGTAAGGGATAATAAAGGTGCTATGCTATACATTGATGGAAAGGTTGAGACATTCGCTAAGATGGATATTGACCTCATTTGCTTCTTTGATCTTCAAACTCTGTTCAAAGGACTAGGATACAGTGATTACAAGACAATGTATTGGTTTGATCCTACTGCTTCAGACTTTGAATTTGGATTACACCCAATTAATGGAGATAAGGAGATAAATGAGTTGCGAGAGAATAAATAGAATAACAGGAAAACTGATGAGTTTTACTTGAACTTTGATCACCCAATAATGGACACTCCATTGGATGATTCAGAATTTGAACTTGATACAGCTGAAGGTGATGATGACTCTAGCGATGACGGGTATGAGAGCACGGAAGACGAGCCGTACAGACCACCTTCACCAGGAATGGAGGATAATAGTGAAGAAGATTGTGTAGTTGTGAGGAAGAAGACAAAGAAAAAAATAGAGAGTAAGTTAGTCTCCAAAAAGAAGGTGAGGAAGAGAAGCACAATAACAAATCCAATTGCTCCAAGGCAAACCAAAAAAGCTTATGTTTTACGAAGTGCTGGAGGAAGTTCTAGTAGACCAAATACTATTGGGCCCACAACTGTTGATGCAAGGCCTAAACCTACACCAAAAAATACTGATCCGCCCAATTCCGGAGGACAAAAATCTGCTAAGCCCAAGGGAGGTACATCAAATTCTACTAGGCCTGTTTTTGGTGATACACATCATGAGGGGGAGAATAAAGATGAAGAGGAGGTAGAAGAGGAGGATCCTGTGTTTGATTATAAGTCTAAAACATTGTTGACACCATAGAGCTCAGAGGATGAGCGAGACAGATATGAATGGCCACAATTTAATGAAGGTACCGAGTTTGGTCATGTTTGGTTTCAATTAGGAATGGAGTTTACAACCCTTGAGTCCTTCAACAATATATTGAAGAATCATGTGATTTATGAAAGAAGGAGGATTAGAAACATTAAAAATGATCAGAGAAGGGTGAGGTGTGATTGCGAACATGGGGTGGAAAGGGAAAAGAAGCATAGAAAAAGAAAATCCAAAAAATAGACCACTACGGAAGAACCTAACAAGGAAAAAACTGATTAAGCTAATAATGAAATGAAAGAAGGAGAAGAAAACAGTGATGGTAATGAGGAAGATGATGTTGCTGGTGATAATAACATTCATGAAGAAGCTGTTGTGACTAATGGGAGTAACCAAGAAGCTGTTGTGACTAATGAGAGTAACCAAGATACTGTTTTGACTAGTGAAGATAATAGTAACAAAGGTCCGAAGTGTGCACCTTGTTCCTGGCTCATCTATTGTGCTTGGAACTCTCAATTGAGAAGCTATCAAATAAATACCTATGTTCCTAATCACACATGCGGAAGAGAATTCGGGAGTAATATAGCGGACCAGAAGTGGGTTGCTAACAAGTTAGAAAAGAGGCTACAAACCCAACCTCACATGACACTCAGTGAGGCATACGACCACATCAACATAGATTACATTGTGGTTGTGAATGGAAAGATGATCTATAGAGCTCTTAAAGAGGTAAGAGATCATGTTGTTGGAAACGAAAGATCTCAACGCAATAAGCTTAGGGACTACTTGCATGAATCGCTGAGGAGTAATCTAGGAAGCAGAGCATTATTGGCTATGACTCTAATACCGCAGTCTCCTCCGTTGTTAGACAAGCTATATATATGCCTTGATGCATGTAAAAAGGGCTTTAAGGCTAGTTGTAAAAACTTGATTGGTCTTGATGGTTGTTTCTTGAAAGGATATTTTGGAGGCCAACTACTTTTAGCCGTGGGTTAAGATGCTAACAATCACTTCTATATGATTGCGTATGCTGTGGTCAATAGCGAGACAAAAGAAAATTGGAAATGGTTCCTCACACTGCTACAAGTAGATCTTGGAGATCAGTACATCCACGGGTGGAATTTCATATAGGATCAACAAAAGGTAGGTTTACCTTATGTTCATGCACTAGCTGCAATTCCTAGAAGAGAAGATAGAGCTGGGAGCTATGTGCATCCATTGCTTAAGCTTGGTGCAGCTAGAGCCACCTACCAAGATTGTCTCCAACTAGTTAATAGCGAGGAGTATTGGACCAAGACAACCTATGTGGCTCCAATTCCACCTCGGATTAAAAGACCAATTGGCCGCCCTGTGCAGAAGAGGAAGAAAGACCTTTTTGAAAAGCAGTAGTCAAGTGAAACCAAAACGAGAAGGACTTTTAGAGTCACATGTAGCAAATGTCGAGAGTCTGGTCAAAACCACAAGACATGTAAAGGTCCACCTACTCCAAACAGAAGAGCTTCTACAAGGAACTCATCAAGAGCCAATGCTGCAACAACTAATCAAGCGGCAGAAGAGATTCATGTGTCTAAATCAGCTCCACAAGAACAGATAACATGACTGTTTTATACTCATCAGGTTGCTATTCGAGAGGATCTTATTGGTACCTTAAAAATTCTTTAGGGATTGCTTTGGTTATTTTAAAAACTGTTAGGGACTGAACTGTCTTTTTCAGAACTGGGTAGGGATTAATTCTGGATAATCATTGGTTTCAGGCTGGTGCTTCTGAAATTGCTCATTCTCAAGTACCTTCAACCTTTCCAGGACCATCAATAACAAACATGTTTAGTGAGTTTTAACAAAATCTTTACAATTGTTGCAAAGAAACTTAACCATGCTATCATTCATTTCTTGTTTGGTAATCTGCAAAACACTGGAACAGTGCCACAAACCATTTGGAATGGACTTAATGCTCAAACCACTACAAGAGCAAAGCAGCCTATTATGAGGCCACCTCACATAGTGAATCCACCAATTTAGTCAAGCACCCCACCACCAATTCAACCACATCAAATCCTTTAAGGCATCTCACAAGAAACAATGTCTACTACAAGTAAGGGAACTGCTTCAAGGATGTTCCAGTTCATACCCAATCCTGGATTCAAGGCTCCGAGGAAGAAATGATTATATATATATATATATATATATTATATGTATGTATGTATGTATCAAGACCTACTCTTAAGTGTTGTTTAGGGAATTTTAAAATGTAATCATGTGGTCTGAAATGCCTTTTAAGTAGTATTTTGGTTGAATTAGGATAAACTTGATCCTTTGTTTTGGTTCATGCATGGGTATTTTGGTTGAATCTGGATAAATTTGATCCTTTGTTTTGGTTCATGTATATGCTAGTGCATGCATGTATCTGGAATACATTTTTATGAAATTATCATTGTCAAGAATAGGCTTCTTGAGACAATTACACTTATCAGCACAAGGTTTTACATGTATTACTTAGATACTTTAATCTATGATGGTTGCTCTTTGGTTTTTCATTTCTTACTTAGATATCTTAATTCATGGCAATTCACTCATCATTGACTGTTGAAGTAGGATAGATTCATCGTACAAATAGATTTGCATTTACTGTAAACAACCTATTGCTTTTTTCATTCATCAGGAATTTAGCAAAGAAATATGCAACTTAGTCAATATACATCCAAGCCTAATCTACTAACATTTTCCAGAATGCTTGATTAAACAAAGCCAACTTATCATCCATAAATCTATAACAAACACAACCACATTATACATTTTGCTTTTCCAATCAATTTTTGACACTGAATTATGAGATTTCTCCCGTGCCTCTATCTTGTTTTCAATCTCCAAAAATCTCTCTTTAACCCATCCATCATCACCACTTATGCCATGAAGATCAGTCATTTTCCCACACCAACTTTGTTGTAATCAATGTCAAAAATTGATTCAAACCATATAAAAAAAATTGCAGTGAATTTTGTTTTTCCTGCTAAAAAAATCATCTTTTTGCTCAAAACCAGTTCACAAATAAATGCATCAACAATGATTTTTCAAACCATTATCTAATTAAAATCTAACCTTGTATTTTGGGTAACCAAACAATAGTCTTTCCAGATTATCAGGAGTCCTTGACTTCGATACGATTGCATACAATCCACATCCACATTTTGGGTGCTGTCCTTTGGGATTTCGCATATTTCCATGCCTGGGTTATCAGCTCCATCGTGGGTCGCTCTCTGTTGATGACCACTTGATGCCAAAGTGCTTCCCACACCGCGTGACATTGTAGCTGTGATGTATTTTGCAGAGGAATTAACTTCTTAGGATTTCAAATTTATGCAGGATTTAAAGAAGAAGATGAACGAAGACCTCTACACCTTCATAGACAAAACGCAACGTTATGGTCTCCCCAAATTGACATTGATAGAGTTGCGTTTACAGGGACTGAATTGTCCTCTTCCCTCCACGTGGTACTTAACGACCACGTGGAGAACTTAACGCTACACCTTAGCAGCAGATGTTAGCTTCTGACGGACGAAGACTGTAACGACTAACGGCATTTAATGTTGGGGATCGATCTGGATATTTTTAATCCTTAGGAACTAAAGTGTCCGATCTAAAATTCCTTAGGGAATGATTTGGGGTATTACTCATCCAATCCTATATAGTATATGAATGGACATAAAAATAATTTTATTCAATGTGTCAACTCTTCCTTTTCAATTCCACGGCCACCTAACCAATAATTTATTCCAATACTATAAACAATAATTCCCATTTTATAAACATACATCCATTACTAACTATAACATTAAATCCTCTAAATTAACTTCATAACTTATATAACAATTATTTTTTTCGAAACTAACAAGTTATAGGCACACTTATTTCTTAAGTTTCGGATTGATTCAAATTAAGCTAGTTTTTTTTTGTCCAAAATCAACTTTTTTTTAGACAAATCCAAAATCAACATATATACAATCATAAAAAATATATACTACCATTGCTTTATAATTATACATAAAAACCAATATCACAACTTTACAAATTTAAAAACAAACACAAACTATTACACTGTCCATTCACGGTTCAAACCAGATAAAAGCAAATATTTAATACTAACTTTTTATAAACACTTATATTACTTCTCACCCAAGACACAACGGATATATTTGCAAATATTATAAATCGGTTTTAACTACATACAAATTAGAAGCAACACGTCATTTACCATCTATGTCAATTGGGTATATACGTGATTAATACTCAAACCTCCAACACAACAAAAAAACCACCAGCATCGTGAGCGCCTGAATTGGACAGGTGCATACTAAAACGCACCCTGAATTTCTTAGTAATTATGTTTTTGTAAATAGTATCATATTTTTTAAATGTAAAGTACATGTATAGACGAATAGTGAACAATATTAATGCATATATGCCATCAATATATAAATATGTATTGATAAATAGTACTATACATATTTGAAAATAGTCTGTACTTAAGAATAGTATGTA
Source organism: Arachis hypogaea (assembly GCF_003086295.3). Taxonomy (NCBI): domain Eukaryota; kingdom Viridiplantae; phylum Streptophyta; class Magnoliopsida; order Fabales; family Fabaceae; genus Arachis; species Arachis hypogaea. The sequence goes on from NC_092038.1 coordinate 131,878,348, forward strand.
TAAAAAGTAATTAATACTATGAGTAAATAATAACAAATACGTGCAATATTTTTTTTTGTGATATTTCTCAACTCGATAAATTAAAGACTAATTTATTGCAATTTTGAGTTTCATTTAAATAAAAAATAACATATTAGACAAAATACTGATATCAAATGAAAATAGTTATAGACACAAAATCGACTTATAAATTAGTGCTGGAATCACAGTTTACAGCCCATTGAAATATTATGGGCTTTTTGAGCCCGGGCTGCACGTGGGCGTGGTTAGACATGGAGGCCTTGGTCACGTGGCTGTCAGGTTTGCTAAGGCCTTTAATACGAAGGTCACGGTAATAAGCACTTCTCCTAGCAAGAAGAAGGAAGCATTGGAGAAGCTTGATGCCGATGCTTTCTTGATCAGTCATGGTCATCAACAGTTGCAGGTAAACTCTTTTACATAAATTATTGACATTGTTTCATGATCTAAATATAACTAGATTCTAGATAGATAGCTAGTAGCCATAGTATATATAACAATTTGTCGTGTTTAATTAGGATGCTATGCGTACAATGATGGTATTATCGACACAGTTTCTGGTAATCACTCGGTTGAACCACTGCTTGGTTTATTGAAAACAAGTGGAAAACTCATATTTGTGGGAGCACCTCCCTTGCCTCTTGAGATATCAGCCCAAACTTTGCTTATGGGTAAGTCTCCATATGTTAGATATATGTATTATATATGTATGTGGAATGGGACTTAATTAATTCTATAATCAATGAAATGATGATGGTATGTACAGGGAGGAAGATGGTTGGTGGCGGTGGGAGTAATATCGGAGGTATTGAAGAGATGCAAGAGATGGTGGATTTTGCAGCAAATCATAATGTGACTGCGGAAGTTGAGGTTATAGCAATGGAGTACGTGAACTGCGTTAGAGAGGCTCGCAAATAATGATGTTAGGTATCGATTTGTCATTGATGATGTGGCCAACACCCTCAAGGACTCTCCTACTAATTAGAATGCTTAAAGGAAGGAAGCCTTAAATATTTGGTTCTTTGCAAGCTTTGCAGTCAACTAAAATCTTTGTAATAAACACACAACGATGAGTATGATTCTGGGTCAGTTTTGGAACGGAGTTCTCTGAGTTCTGCTGTTTGGTTTCTTAAAGTGTGTTGTGAGAGGAGTTTGTCAGCCTTTTTTATTATTATTTTGTATACTTTATATCCTCAATATTTTTAATTAAAATATTAATAACTAAATTTAGTAAATATATATAAAAAACTGTATATAAATACTAAATAATATAAACAGAATATTGTTATTTTTATATTATTTTTTAAAATTTATTAAATTTTTTTAATTAAAATTTGTAAACTTTAATTTTTAAGTAAATATAAATATAATAAAATATTATTTTTATTTTATTTTTAAATTTATTAAAATATTTTTAATAACAAATATCTTTAATTAAAATTATTATGCAGTGCAATGTATGCAGGCAATAAGTATAGGAATAGACCAGTGAAGGGCATAATATATGCATACTATAGAAATTGTTAATAGCAGCAAAATGCTAAAGACAAGGCAGAAAAAACAGAGCATCAAATTTTAACGTGAAAAAAAATCTAAAAGAGATTACAAAAATTACTAAAAAATAAAAATTTTATTATTATCCAAATTAAAACTATAAAGACGCATACATATATAATTCTTATATAACACATCAATAAATAAAATTAATATTACAATAGACCGTCGTTTTCAATAATTTGAGTGATGATAAAAAGAGAAATAAGAGACGACAATAAAAATAGAAATAGACAATAAATACAAACATGAATAAAAAAGAGAGTAAGATGGATAGAAATAGTGATAGAAAAAAAACACATACAAATGCATACAAAAGAGATCAAAATACACAAAAAAAGTGATAGAAAAAAGAATATAAACACTAACAAAAAAAAGAGATCAAAATACACAAAAATAGTGATAAAAAAAAGAATATAAACACTAACAAAAAAAAAGATAAAAATACATCTTTCTTCTAGAATGAAGTGCGTGATGGTGATACAAACTCAAATCAACGGTGAAACGATGCCAATGTGGTTAGAGTCTCCATAAATTTGGAAAAAAGGCAAAAAAGAGATTTTTACTAGAATTTTATTTCAACGTGAAACAAAAAAATAGAACAAAGTGAGAGAAAAGATTAGAGTTAAATTAACAAAGATAATTTAGTCTTTTTCTTTTATTATTCATATTTTATTTCTATAGAAATTAAATATATCTCAACAAAGGATGAAAATTAAAATAACACATGGAATCCTATAAATACAATTTTCATAGAAATATAATATCTCTATCTTAAGATTTTTAGAAATTCTCTATAATTCTCTCAACCTCACCCCGACCCCTTAGAGTATTGTATCGAGGGAAGTCACATTTTCCTTACTAGTTCAATTACATTTAGGAGTGACAATGAGGTAGGTAGGGGCGGGTTTTTATCCTATCAAATCCCTTCCCGTCTTACAATAGCTCGTATTGAACCCGTCCCACCTCTACTCGTGAGTAGTAAAATACTAAATTCTAACCTGCTCCTGCGAATACTTGTCCTGTTCTTATAATTATTAAAATTTAATAAATAAAATTAAATTTTAAAATTTATATAACCATCATTACATACATAATATAAATTAAAGTAAAAATTTAAATATAATATAATATTATTAATTATTTTATTAATTATTTTATATATTTTATATATATTATATATATCGGAGTGAATATGGACGGGTTTAACCTAAATTTGACTGAGCCCCACTCCACCAAAAAATCTGCTCGTTAAAATCTACTCCGGTGCGAGAGCAAGTAATTATCCGTCCCAAACGAGTAGAAGCAGAATGAGTATCCACAAATTCGATTAGTGTTGCTACCCATAATTACATTCTAGTCTTAGCATATACAGGACTACATTACAATTCGAACAATAAAGAATAAAGATGCCGAAAAAGAAATGAATGTGGATTGTGGAGCATAATCAAGACTGGTTTTAGTTTAATTGTCCTTAAATAAAGTCATAAGATCTTATTAATCTAGAGTTGGATAAGAATGTAAAAAATATAACGTGGGATATAGGTCGAAATAAATCCAACTCGACATATATATAACAAAAAAATCATTCCATGATTATTATAAAATTTCAACCAGATGTTATTTCGGTTCTCAAAAACCTTGAGATATATAATTTTACAAAGTAAAGACACAGAACAGAGCACACGTATTTTACAAAGTATAAGCTAAGTCAAAATATATAATTTTGGATCTAGTCCGTGATTTGTAGGCATGAATTAATTAATTAGTTAGTGCGTGGAGTGTCCAAAGTATTTGCTACATCAATGACGAATCGATATTGAACATCATTGTTGACAAGTCTACCCATAGCAGTGGTCACATAATCCATGGGAATAACTTCCACATCTGCACTAATATTGTGCTTTGCCGCAAATTCAATCATCTCTTGTGTCTCTCTCATTCCTCCACCTGCACTCCCACTTATTGACTTCCTCCCTATTAAATAAAAACAAATATTAATTATTATTATTACAGATACTAGCTAGCTAGCTAGGTATAGCAAGGCTTACCCATAATGAGTGGCAGAGACGGTAATTCAGGAGATGAGGCTGCAGGTGCACCCACCAATATCAAATTGCCTCCTGTCTTCAATAAACCAACTAAAGGATACACAGAATGAGGTGCTGAAACTGTGTCAATGATCCCATCCATTGTCCCGGTCGCATCCTAATTAAGGTTCAATTTAATAAAATTATATTGATCAATAAATTAAGAAATAAAGTTTACCTGCAATTGTTGTTGCTGATGACTAAGCAAGAAGGAATCCACACCAAGACGTTCAATTGCTTCCTCCTTCTTTCGGGACGAAGTGCTTATAACAGTGACCTTCATACCAAAAGCCTTGGCAAACTTAACAGCCAGATGGCCGAGCCCACCAAGGCCCACCACACCCAAGTGCTGACCGGGCCTGCAGAGCCCGTGGTGCAACATGGGGCTGTAAACAGTGATTCCAGCACACAACAAAGGGGCTGTGGCATGCAGAGGCATAGATTCGGGAATTGTGACGGCAAAGTGCTCATCAACAACAAAATTATCAGAGAAGCCTCCATACGTTATTGATCCATCATGGTAGTGTGAGCTAGAGGTTAGAATCATTTTGGGGCAGTAAGTTTCCAAGCCCTGTGTGCAGTTGGAACACGTGCCGCACGTGCCCACGATGCCACCCACTCCAGCCACGTCACCAACCTTGAATTTTGTAACTCGTCTTCCCACCTTTGTCACTTCCCCCACAATCTCATGCCTGAATAATAATCCAGTAAATTAAGACTATATGTTATAACACGTGAAGTTAATAGTTGAGAGTAATAAAAATTTAGTTAAATCAGCCAAATTATCTAACGACTATCTCAGTACTGTTGAGTTTTCACCAAAAGTAAATAATATTTTTTTGGTATTAAAGGCTTACATACCCGGGGACTAAGGGATAGATGCTTATGCCATGATCATTCTTCAGCATATGAAAATCGGAGTGGCAAATCCCGCAGTAGAGTATCTTGATGGTGATATCTGTATCACCATTTGCCCTTGAACAAAACAATTTCAGATCAGAAAATTAAAGTCCATGTGACAATTATATTTTCAATGTTAGGTAGGTGGATACCGTCTGGTGAAATGTAAAGGGGAGAGAATTCCCGATGAATCTCTTGCAGCCCATCCATAGGCTTCTGTTAAACCTTCTTGGGACATTTCTAATAACACGTAATGTATTGAATTAGTTAGTACTTAGAACAGAGTACGTAGAGCATGTTATATATATGTATTGGTGGGGTCTTGACGTTTAGAGCAAGAAAACTGCACAGGGAAACAGTATTATCGCCACGGACGGCGTTTACCGTTGAGCGTTTACGTTTCAACGAGGAGCTTCCATTCTTGATTTTTCTACTTTGATTATGCACACTAAAAGTCTAAAATGTCACAAATTAGAATCAGGCGTTTAAAGAAGATAAATATTTATTTTTTATAACATAATTTTTTATTAAAAATAAATCGTACATTTAAAAAGCATAACTCTGAAAGGAAATTACTAGTCTGATCTGTTTCTGCTCGGTAATAGCATTATCGGTTGAGGCTTGACAGTGAAGATATCTGAATGTTGATGCAGTAGCAGGCACAGTATGTAGCTGCCTACCATAATCTTTTTTCTATTTTTTACGTCTATATTTTATTCTATTTTGTTTTTGACATTCAGTCAATCTCATTTTTCAGATCAGAAGTGAAAGCGATTGTTCATTTGACGAACCTTAATACTTGGTGTAGGGAAACTAGGCCTCTGGATTTTGTCTCTGACATTGCATTGGCTTTAATGGATTAATTAAATCAATAAATTACTACATATAGTAATAGAAAAAAGGAAATCCATAAAAGTTAGATAGACCTGAAGAAGATGGCCGGTCAACGGTAATTTTTTCAGGGCATGGTCACCAAAAAATTAATAATTTTGTAATTAATTTTAATTTTTTAAATTGAATTTAATTAATTTGTATTTCGAAGATATATTTTAAAAATATAATAACAGAAATTTTTTAATATTTGTCATATATTTAATGTACTAAAAATATAAAAATATTTACTTTTTTAATAATTTATAATTTTTTTTAATAATATTCATACTCTATGTTTTTAGCTAGGGGTGCACATGGGTCGATTGAAATCGAGTTGGCTTTAACCCAGACGCATTCCTAAATAATAATCGGGAGTATTTTGAGATTTTTACTCAACTTTAGATTCGGTGAAATCACATTATTTTTTAGTCACACTGAAATCGGATCTAAACCGGATAAAATCGGGTCTTGATAAATTTTACGATAAAAACTATGATGACATTTATTTATAAAGAAAAAAATTTACTTATTATTGAAAAGTTGATATTTATATTAGAATTTAAATTCGTCCAAAAATTCTAATTTTATAATTTTTTATTTATTTTTAATTCAACAAATTTGATTAAAAATAAAATAATAAGATTGAAATTAATTTTAAAGATATATTTTTTTGTAGTGCATCACGACATCGTTACCAAAGTTTGAATTCTACATTTTTGAACTTCTAAATATTTGAAAACAATTATTTTATAAGATTGCAATATTCACATAATAATTAAAATTTAATAATATTAATTTAAAATCTTATAATAATAATAATAAAGTCAATTACACACCAAAATGTATATTTGTCTCATTAGAAGAAAGTGCATATATTTTATGTGGATTCAACGGGATGGGTCCGAGTGTCATGATTTTGATCCGAACTCGATTTAATAAATTAATCAGGTTATTTATTGAAATTTTGGGTCTAATCGAATCACAACGAAATTGGACCAAATTAACTCCAAAATTAGAATGAGATCTGCGCGATGCACGGGACGGTAAATTAATTATAGTATATAATAAATATTAAAAATTGTTATGTTTTGTAGAAATAAATTAAATATGTGTAAATTGAAGTTAAAAGGTGTTTTATTTTAAATAATTTGTAGTACAAAAGATTTGGATATTGGAGTTATACAAAGTGACATTTTTATTTGGTGGTTTGATTTTTGCATTTATTTTAGTTGATGGACTTAGTCATCTTATGTGGCGCTCGTCCTCCTTTTTTTTGTTAGTTGTTAGAGTTGCTGCTTTCTTCTTTTTGTCTAGGTTCTTGTGAAGACATGTTTTTTATAAATTGTTGAGTTTGATACACTTTCTATTGTGTTATTTGGTTCCATCTTTGTATGTATATTTTTCTTCCGAAGATGTATCTTGAATTTGTATAGTTTTCTTTCTCTTTAATCTCTTGATGGGGTGGTGCTTCAATGTCGTTATTTTTTTGAAATGTTATTAGATTTGAAGCAATTGTGCCCAATAAATTTTTTACGTCGCCATCAAATAGTACAAAAGTTGTTGTAATACTTTGATCTGAAACTTTAATTGAATTCTGAACCTAAAATAAGTATTGGGTTAGCAACTAATAATTTGATAGATGAGATTATGAAAAGTATATAGAGTTACCTTATTGTTGGATATTGTGGTGTTTGATTACACATGTCACAAATGTAGTTGTTTCTTTTTTTTACATGCTTTCTTCTCACACTTTTTACATTTAACATAGTTCCATCCTAATTTGTCATCAATTTTGTTTATAGTAGCTAAAATTGTGAAGATCTTTTCCTATTCCAATATTCAATTTATATTATTATTAGGTATATGGTATTTGAGTAAGTATGAATGTATGATGCATCTTGTGATTTTTTTTTATCATACCTGATCATCAGATTCTCATTGCATGGCCATTAGATCTTGGATAGTTATTCGATTTCTAATCGTTCTGCTCTGAAAGAATGATGCTCTATTGAGTAAGTTTGAAATGTGCAATTTGGAAAAAAAATTGTGCTAAATTTGATGTTATGTGAAGGAATAGTAATAAGAGGCTTATATATGTAGTTTAAATGGTATGAAATTTAAATACTTATAACGTAAAATTTATTATAATTAATAATATTATTATGACATTTGTAATATGGATATTTATTACCTTTAGCGAGTTATTTATAAAAAAAATTTTCTTAATTGTTGCGGTTATAAATTTATTGTAATGTTTATAACGATAAGATATAATAAATATAGGAATATAAATTCAATGTATTTGTAGGTTACAAATTTATTGGATTCTATTTTTTAGTTTTTTATTTGTATATTTTATTTTTTTTGCTGATTTAGAAATAATAGTTGATTTGACAAGAATTGAGTGATTGATTCTAAAGTTGTGCCAAATAAGCAATATTGCTGACATGGCATTAGTAAGAGAAAAGAAATGTCTCAAAAGTAATGTGATGCATGATTATGTATCTACTTTTATATATTAAGAATAGATAAATAACCTAGATCAGACCATATTTTCAAATCAAATCGGATCATGAGCACCCTATTTTTAGGATATAAGTTAACAAAACTTCTAACAAAAATATTTGATAACAAAAAAATTAACAGAAAATAATTAAAACTTGTCTTACTTAATATTCATTAATTATTACAATAATTAATAAATATTAAGTTAGACAAATCATGGCTATTTTTTTCTTTTTAATATTATTGAGTCTTTAAATAATTATAAAAATATTTAATAATAAAAAATAATAAAAATTTATTTTATTTAATATTTATTAATTGTTATAATAATTAATAAATAATAAATAAAATAAATTCTTAGTGTTTTTTTTCTCCCTCACATTACCGAATAATTAAGCGGATATGAATGTGCTTGATGGAGGTAATTTTTGGTCAAGTTTCATCTTGGGTTTACCTAAATTCATCATTGTTTCTACTTGGAGAAGTGATATAAAGTATGAATAATATAAGTTGAATATTTATAATAAAGTATTCTAATTATTAGCAGATAAGAAGGAATAGTAACCCATTGAAGTAAAGGAACATGAAATTTAGCTTGGCTTGGTTGAAGAAGTAGAAGACGGTAGGTGGGTGAAACGTAACGCTTGGGGTTCCATTATAGCATGGTTTTTGGTTTGGTCTCACGGGAATCCGGCCACCCTCTCTCACGTGTTTCTCTCTCTGCTATACACGTTTCTTCACAACCATACAAGCTTTGGTCGGTGCGTGCTTCCAAGAACTCCCCAACTTGCTAATAATTGACTAAAATTAATATTGCTATTATTAGAAATGGAAAGTTTAATTAAACTTGATTAATATTACTGATGAAATTCAATGTTTCTTAACTGTTATACACACACATACATAAACATAAGTAGTCCCTTTTGGACGGCAATCAGAGAAACTTAGCTTGTGATAATGCATGCATATAGAATCCATGCTGCTATAACAAGACAAACAAATAAAATAATCAAATCAAGTGGTTGATCGATCATGACCGTTAAAAGTATCCTCTTATAGAATAATGGATTACATTGTATGAAATACATACATACAATGTCAAGTAGCTAGAATGGATTACGTGGGGACAAAAACGCTTTATCCTTAAAATGATCCCATATATATGAGATTTGAAAAACTAAAGGCTCTAACTTTATTCCATGAATAATGATCTTAACAAAGACAACATTGTACAACGGATCATAAAGTAACAACAATGGTTGTTTGGATATGTAGACCACTCAGCTTTTTCCAGGAAAACGAGTAATTAAATTATGCTTTTCATATTTTAGTCACACAGTCACACTGGATCGGAAATTAATTGTCCTCACCGAATAAATTTAACATTGCATATGGATTAATAACTAGTTGAGCTTGAGAAATGTATAAAGATAATGTTGATGGAGTGAATTGGATCCAAATAAAATAAAAGAGCAGACGTCATGTTACCAAGTTTACGTATTTGAGGCAGGTTCCTAAAAGGAAGTGTACTATTTTTGCCAAAAATGTTGTTCAATTAAGTTGCAAAGCATCGCCGCTGGGGCCATATCCGTATGTATCGTCGATTGATGATGAATCAGTGCCAGTGCTGCTCCAAAAGCTATCAGTTCTCTGCAATCACTAACTAGCTACCTAGAATTTTTCTCTCTCTTTCTTTAATTTCTTTTGGGAGTATAAACTACCATAAGTAACTAGAGTTAATAATCAATATGTAATGTGAGATAATAATATAATTAATGGCTTAACAAGTAAATGGGGTTGTGGAAAGAAAAGTGAAGTTAATGAATCTTTTGGTGGAAAAGGGACGTTTCAAAGAAGGAAATAGACAAGGTGTTGGGAGTGTACAGGGCAGGCAGTAGTGCCTGTATTATGTTGCTGCTGCTGCCTCTATCTGTTTCTGTCTTCCTACTTCTTCAATTCCCTTCATCACTTTTTTCCCCCTCCTACTCCTACTACTACTACTACTTCTTCTACTATCCTCATCTCTACCTACCTACCTATCTACCTACTTACTACTGCTACGTACTACCGTTTCTTGCTATAGCTGCTGCTTCTCTTCTCTTATTAATTGAACTGAACCCTATATTCTATTACTATATTTAATAAAGCTATAGTTGATGTACCACATCATCTCAATAATAATCTATTTTTTCATGCTTCTGTTGTTCCTATTGTCCAGTATTTATGGGTCACCCCTTTTCCTTGATTTGTGTATCCACTGTATGCCACCATATATATATAGATATATACTTGTGCTCTTATATATAAATATATATCAAGTGTAATTGTAATTGAAAAATATATTTTCAAGAGTAATATCGGTAATAATAACTAATGACATTTTGGAGGACCACTACTTAAAAATGTTTGTGGCTGAGAACTTGACAAGTGTATATATAAACGTAACGAAGGTGTGATGTGAAAATAATCCACCTTGATGCAACTTATTTAACAAAAGAGGATTTCTCGCAAAGGGGTAGTTGTTAAAAACATAAAAAAAGGATCCAGTTTGAGAGAAGATCAGCAACAAATTCCGTAATCCAAAACATGTTATTAATTTATGTGTACTACTAATTAAACCATCATTTATTTCTAAGTTGTACTCGTTTTGTTATATATACGAGGCCAGTGGATCATCATCACCTTATACTTGCCATTGCAGTTTTGGATCATATGCTTTTTCTCGTTTACATATATATTATTATATAATATATATTCCGAAAGAGATCTGAAAAAGACTTGTTATTACCCCCACTACCACCACCCTCTCGCCCATATAAATGATTTTACTGATTCCCAATCACATACTATATAGCAGCTCTTTGATGAGAATCACAAGCACTCATCAACGTAACAATAACATTCAACTCCATCCCTAGCAACTTTTTCTTTTTCTTTTGTTTGATGAAACCATTCAATTGGTGGTGAAGGAGAGTATCTTTGCCTCTGCAAAAGGAAACTCAACCTTAGCTTTTTTTTTCCCTCTCTCTCTCTCTTTCTCTGTCTCTCAATGATGCCACCTGGTGATACACCTTCGAAGGCTACTGCAACAACAAAAACATGCTCATCACCTAATACAAAAGATCATGAGAATTCCGACCAGCAAGGTGGAGGTGGTGGCCGGAAAACCACAAAGGCAGCAGCAGCAGAACAAGGACTAAAGTGCCCTCGATGTGACTCACCCAACACCAAATTCTGCTACTATAACAATTACAGCCTTACGCAGCCACGCCACTTCTGCAAGACTTGCCGCCGCTACTGGACAAAAGGCGGAGCCCTGCGCAACGTCCCCATAGGCGGTGGATGCCGCAAAAGCAAGAAAGGGAAGCCCTCGTCGTCCTCCTCCATCTCTTACTCAAGGGCATTTTCATGCGACTCCTCCAGGGACTCTGGTTCTTCCTCTGACCTCGCTGGCCTTAGGTACCTCCATGGGCTTTCTTCTCCTCCCATGGATTTTCAACTTGGAGGGTTAACTTTCCCTGTCCCTTCTAGGCTGCAACATCATCATCAACCTCCAATGGCTACTACAGCTGCTTTCTATAACAACCAGTTCTCTTCTTTTGGGGATGTTGTTCCGGGAGCTACTACTACTGCTTCTGCTTCTGCTTCTGCTTCTTCCGCCATTGATTATCCCTCGGGGAGTTCTTTGATTGGTCTGAACTATCCGTTTTGTTCTTCAGATGGAAGCGGTAGTAATGGTGCAATAATCCATGGCGGTATGAACAATAACTTTGAGGGTAGTAGTAGCCTTGCGTCTTCGATTGAGTCGTTGAGTTCCTTGAACCAAGACTTGCATTGGAAGCTTCAGCAGCAAAGGTTGGCAATGCTCTTTGTCGGAGACAACCACCACAAAGAAGATCACAACAACAACAGCAACCGCAACGGCAACGTTTCTTTTTCTCCCGTGGTTGTTGATCTTGATCATCATCATCATCATCATCAGCAGCAGCAGCAGCAGCAGAGACCCCAACCAATTTTATTTGAGAATCTTGAAATTTCAAAGGCAGGTGCAGGTGCTACTACTGTAGATGCAGATACTAGAGCCACAGAATGGTTCTTCGGGAATTCTCATGCTCCTACTCCAACGACGACTACCAGCAGCGGTTGCAATGGCCATGAAGATAGCTGGATGATGGGCAGCAGCGGTGTCCATGGTTGGCCTGATTTGCAACCGCACCCGCAGCAACAGTACAGTTCTTTGCCCTAGATGCTAGAAATTAATTATATATGAAAACCCCTTTCTTATTTATTTAATTATGTTGGGTAAGGTACATGTAACAACGTAACAGATCAGGAAGAATTTAATTAATTAAGATCATAATGTATGTCTTTCGCTGTTACAACTCATTACATAAATATTTGTTCATCATATGTTTAATATTTTAGTCAACTAGTTGCGTTTTATCGCTTAAATTTATTATGGAGTGTGTCAAATCAACAGTGTTCATACTCGAAAGGGAAAGCAACAATATGTAATGGGAGTTGAGTTGATGATGATGATGATGAATTGAGGAGTTTTGTCTTTATATGGAAATGGTTCTCATCATCAAGCCTCCCTCCCAGTATATCTGAAAAGGGTCGGTGGTATGTTATGCAGTACAGTAGTTTTACGGTTTTGACTCAATATAGTATTGGGATCTGTGATGGAGTTTTGGAGTGTTGTTAATTCAATTCAAAACCACTGTCGTCAATCTGAGGCTTCTTAATTCAGTTGGTGCTGATCAATGCACAAAACAAAGCAGTGAGAGCAGTGACTGTGCATCAAAGAGCTATATATGCTTGCATTCAGCTCTTAATTAGTACCCTCTTGCAGTGGTATCAACCATCTCTATATTCACCACTCTTGTCATTGCTCTCACAACAACCCATGATTTTTTTTAGATACTTTTCATGTCTAATTGGTTATATTATTTGCAATAATTATTGCACTCTGGTGTTATTTAATTTGCTAGTGACCCCCCAAAAGTAGTGCTTTCAAAGTGAGTTTAATCAAAACTATTGCCAACGTTTGAATCAATAATGCACTACAGAGGAAATAAAAAATGTCATTGGAAAAATATATAAAATATAATAAAAGGAAAAAAAGGCGATGTAAAAAATATTATTGGAATGTACTTTTGACCAAGTATACTTCAATTATTGTTTAGTCAAAATCATGGGTATAATTTTTCAGACAAATATGTGAATTATGGTTTATGAATTTTATACGAATTATATTTTTTTAATACTGCTTTCTTTAAAAAAAAATTCAGGTCTTGTATTTTTAACTTTTATAAATGTTCAAACAATGTTAGCAATATATAAGACAAATGTATAGTACAAAGATAACAAAAGTGCATATTATTAGCTTGTTTGATTTAGATTTTTCATACTCCAACCGGCATAAATTAAATTTATCTTTCCGAAAAGATTACAAGTAAATCGCAAGTTTGACCACCTATAACAATAAAATACTAATTTGTATAGTATTTGATGCGATTTACATGTACTATATAAAACAATAATATATATATATATTTGCAGAGGATTGATGTAAAATAAACAAAGAAAGCAAAGAAAAGAAAAGAAAAGAAAAGAAAATGGTTTTGTTTAGCTTTAATTTGAGAGTTTGTTGGAGAGTGAGCCCTCACATCCATCCGTGCTAAATGGCACTGAGCATGAACTCTCATTGCACTTCTGTTTCATGCACAGAGAGAAGGTAAGGGAAAGAGGGAGCAAAGCAAAGGCATGACTTGAACATTTGCTTTTTCTTCCTTGCATTGCCTTTGTCATAAAGTCTTTTATATTCCTTACTTTCGCTATTTTACCTCCAAAACCAGAGAGAGACCCCACAAACCTGAACCAAAATATTTATGTTATTAATTTTTTGCCTCTCACCATATATCATAGCTAGTCATATTCAATTCACATAGAAATATGTCTTTGAGCATGCAAAGTGTTTTGTTTACTGCGTTACGTAAAATTTAGAAAGAAAAAAAAATGTTATTTACTCATCCGCGTATATGAGAAATAGCTAGATTAAGAAAAAGTTGAAAAGGAAAAATTTCAAGTATTTTTTAATCCGTGAATACTGAGGGTCTTGTTTTCTTGCTTAATATGTATATATGCAAAAAATGAATTAAATTTAGAACTAAAACTAAGTGGCTTATGCATCTAAATTAGGCATGTTAATAGCAATATATTCCGTTACCTCAAGATCTAATGAAAAAAAAAAAGGCCATTTTAGTTGCAAACACTTGCCTCCACCAGCAGAAAAAAAAAATAGATTAAAAAATTTTTAGATATATGTCTAGACTCTAGAATGCTATATTCTATCTAGAAGTTTATATATTATTCTCTCTGATTCTTAACATTGTTATTTAGACCTTTATTTCATCATACCTGCCTATTCATCATAGGCAATCAAGTAATATTTTTTTACGAAATACAGATGAGAATTAAAAAAAATATATCTAATATTGTGTATTGAGTAAAATCAAGACTTCATGCCTTTTTTCTGATTACTATTTTTGAATTTTAAAAGTTAAATAACATTATATTATTATTCTAAATAATAGATGTTTAATTTCTTCACTAGTTATGAAACTCTTGTATCTAATGTATTTATGAAGTTCACTATTTCGTGTGCTTCTATGTGAGTTAATTGCTTATGGGTCACGGCCAGCAGAGCAAAGAGATAGAGATTGAATTCATATATATAATGAGTTGAGAAATGAAAAACATTACATGGAAGGTGCGTGATTAACGTGAATAGTTTACAGAGAAAAAAACCCTCCCTTTTTTGGTGAAACCGAACTAAGTTGGGTGTGTCAAACTGTCATTTTACAACATATAACAAACTGCAAGAAGCTCATGACACATGCATTGAACTCTTAGATGAAGAGAAACTCTATATTCTCTCCACTTCTCATGATTCCTACTACACCGAAAAAACTTGTGGCCCCCACCATCTTTGATCACTTGATAGTTCCCCCACTATCCCAACTGCATGCAATCATATGTATGACCACAAAAGCTCAAAAGGAACGCCACTAACAATCACCACCAATATTCAATTTTTTTTTATATTATCTCATTATATTTCATAATTTCCTATTCTATGTTATTTAATTTAAAAATATTAAAAATCAATCAATTTTATTAAAATATTATTCTATGCTATTCAGCAAACTTCGCCATATCCGCTTACCTAAAAATAATCGATTATATAAACTAAAATCAGCTATAAAAATTAGTTATTAATATAAAATATATATTAAAATATAAATATATATTAAAAATAAATTAAATTATATATGTATTTATATATAAATACATTAGTAACTAATTTTAGTAATTAAATTTTATCTATAAATAATATTTTTAAAAAATAATTAAACACACATCATAAATAATAAAATAATACTTTTTATAAATAAAAGTGTCATTTATCTCTATAAAATATCTATAATAATTTTTTCAATTTTTATGTGTGTTGTTTACCATCTACATATATTATATATAAAATTCTTTATACCGTACTTTCAATTATTTTTTTCTTTTTTTTATTATATTTACTCTTATTTTTTTATTTTATATTATGTTTAAATATTTATTACATTATAAAAAATATAAATGAGTAAAATAAAATACCTACTCATTAATATTTTTTACTGTATTCATTAATATTTTTATAGTCTAACAAATATTATTTATTTTAAATTTAATTAATAATAACGTACCAATATTAGTGAACTCATTAATATCAATATTAACGAGTAGGTATTTTATTGTACTCATTAATATTTTTATAATGTAATAAATATTTAAAATATAGTATAAAATAAAAGAATAAAAATAAATATAATAAAAAAGATTAAAAGTATGGATAAAAAAATTTATATAGTAATAAAATTTGATTAATTTTCTAACTACACAATAGTTAATTTTTTTTTATTTTTTCTGATGTAAGGTATCCAGTTTAAAAAGGAATTGTAAAAAAATAGAATATATATTATCAAAGATAGAAAGACTATGCGAGTTAAATTCTAATTCATTGGTATATATATATATATATATATATATATATATATATATATATATATATATATATATATATATATATATATTGGCAAGCATTATACAGGCAACTAAGTATGAATAGGTCTATCATGTGCGTGTAGCATGAGAAGTACTATACATCGCTGGATCACACACAAGCCAAAGCCAAAGAAAGCATCGTCATCGCATTCACGCACATCCTAACTACCTAATGTAACATTCACTCTTCTTTGTCTTGGATAAGAAGAATTCATCAGCATCCCATTAAACCCTGAAAATGAGAACAATATTTGGGGTTGATCCGTCACCAAATTTGGCTTCTTCCATAGGATGAATGTATACAGGATTGTGGTTCATCAGAAACTGACAAAACAACCTCCACAGCCACCACCGCTATCCATTTTTCAAATCATTAATTATTTCGTTTCTTGAACTCTTGTCCACATGATTCTACTTTCCATTCTCCGTTCTAATCTCTCTCTTTCTTATTTCAACCTTCTTGATTTTTTGATATAGGTTCAATGATACTTCTGTTATATCATTTATAAATATGAATATTAAAATTTAATTCTAATATGAGTGCAATTAATTGTGAAAAAAGTTGTTGAAATAAAAATAATAATTATTCTATCTGAGATCTAACTTTTTCTTGAAAGTTTACAAGTTAGTCCACTGCATTTACAAATTTCATTAAAAATAACAAGTTTATTTATTGGTGCAGCAAATTTATTTCTATTTCTATACAATTTATATGGTATTAACAATTTAATTTAATTAATTTAATTTTATTCACTTAATTTAATATTTAAATAGATATAATTTAAATTAATAATTTAATTTAATTGGATAAAAATTGATGTAGTCGTATTATTGTACTCATATGATTAATTAGGTTAAATCAGTTGTACTCGTATTATTTTTAAAACTCGACAAACAAAACATATTATGTACTTATATTTACACTCTGATATTATTAATTTGAAGGATGGTATACATTTATTTCTTTTATGGAGATATTTAAAAAGTCATATTTAGTCGCTGAGATCTCTTTCAAAAGAAATAACACGAGAATGTTTATTTAAAATAAGACGAGTATGTTTATTTAAAAATTTTAAATAATAAGAGTACTTTTATTTAAATTTTTTAATTTAAAAATAATACGAGTACATTGATTTATTTTAATTTAAAATTACTAGTTTTAAATAGATAATTCTTTTTTGAAACTGAATAAACATAATTAATCATATGAGTGCAATAATATTACGTTTATTTTTATCAAATAAAATTAAATTTTTAATTTAAATTATATTTATTTAAATTTTAAATCAAAAAATATAATTTAAAATTTTAAATTATGTGAATAAAATTAAATTAATTAAAAAATAATATACCAATGCAAACTAAATTGTAAGAAAATGAGAGCAAATTTATCATATCAGTGGACAAAGGAGTAAATTTACTAATGTAATAGGCAAACTTGCTCTTATAAAAAAAAGTTGAATCTCGATAGAATAATTGTTATTCCAGTAACACATTCAAGTTTTTTGGCAAATAAATTCAATTAAATTGGTCAAATTCAACAAAAATCACTCTCATTACATCAGTATGTACACGTGCACTTCAATAACACAAACATATTTTTCTTTATCTTCACGTTCCTTCTTCTTCGCATTCTTCATTTTTCTTCTAAGTTTTTCTCTTTTTTTGTCTTCACATTCCTTCTTCTTCTTCTCTGCGTTCTTCCTTCTTCTTCTTCGCCTTTCTCCTTCTTTTTCTTGGTGTTCCTTCTCCTTCTTTGCGTGTTTTCTCTCAATTTTCATTCTTTTATCGTTTCTGTGTTTTTTCTATTTCTCCTAAAAATGAATTCGATATGTTTTTGTTGATAATTGAATTTTTTTTACTGCTTGTTCAAAATTGAACTAATTGAATAGAATATAATGGAGTGGAATCTAATGCAATTGAATAAAATGATAATGAATAATTTTATTATTCATTGCTAAAAAATTTGGTCAATACTTATCAGCAGCATCAAGTAAACCTCAATTAACACACGAATGAAATGAAATTAGTTTAGATTTGAACAAATAGTCAAAAAGACTCAATCATTAACAAAAACGTATCAAATTCATTTCTGAATCCAAATAAATTTCAATTAAACTAAAAAATAGACCGAAATTACTTAAGGAATAAAAAATTTTGTCAATACTTATCAATTAACACACAAATGAACCGAAATAAACCAATAAATGAACTAAAATTATTTAATAATGACATCAGAGAAAATAAAAAAAATAAAAATGTTAGCAAAATATTTGTGTTATTAGTGATTACGATAACGAAAGAGAAAGATAATGAAAAAGGAAAAGAAGAAGAAGACGCAACATCAGGAGAGGAGGAGAAGAAGAAGAAGAAGGAGAAGAAAACGAAGAAAGAGAAGGAGAAGGAGAATGCGCGTGATCTGAAAAGTGGTTATAACAATTTGGTTAAATTTGGTTAAGTATTTTACTTGAATTTAGAACTTTATTCTTATGCGTTATTGACTGACAACCTTGATCCCGAACTCGTTTTTGTTCCTCCACTCTTTCGCACCACTGGAACCCCAATCCTCAACACATCTACCACTAGCTTCTCATTGAAAACATGCTCCGCGAACAGCAGCCACGTCACCATTCATAGCCCCGGGTTCACGCTCTCCACCACTGTGTTCCACCCGCAGTGTTATGTCACCAACCCTCTTATCGTGTCATTCCCGCTTTTCTTCACTCTGGCAGCGTTTGAAGGATTACCATGTGTTCATAACACGCAGCGGAAGAAAATAAAGTAATTCTAAATATCTATTTTGTTCTTAAACTTGATTCCAATAATATACAATATATATATCAGATCTAAATACCTGTGTACGCTAGTAAAAATCACTTTTTCCTTCGATGGTACGAAGGCGCTATGTGTATCCACACCGAGACCAACCTTTGCTGTCAACTTCTTGACCAATAGACATCTGATTTAAAATTGAGAAACCTCTTGCAACTCTTTGCACGCCATAAAGTTCTTCTCTAAGAATCAAGCTCATATACGTTTATGTGTGTAGAGGTGAAGGAATAAAACCCTTGTGTTTTATTCTCATCTATTTGCTGTACTCTTGGCATATATATATATATAAGGTTGTCAGACTCGCGAGTTAACTCGTAAGCTCGTACGAGTTCACCTGTTATGAAGTTTATATATACATATATCATACGTAATGTATATTTATCAATTATAACCTTTCAAAATTAATAATATCAATCTTAAAGCACATAATAATTTAAAATAATAGCAGACATTATAATAAATACTTTAAAACACACATTCAAAGCCTTTATAATTATTTTTATACAAATACAACATAGAACACACAAAATTAAAAAATATAAATCTGTAATATTAAATCTTTAATTGAACATTGAAAAATATCAAATAATCAAATTAACGCTAATCAAAATAATTAATTACTAATAAGCCATGAATGTATGAACCATCTGACTATCTAACATAAACGATAAGTAATAGGCTAAAATTAGAAGCAATAAAATTTAAAAAGCAAAAAAAAATCTAAATCGAGAAGCAAAGGCTCAAAGAAAGGGTAAAAGTCATACAAAAATAGAGGATACAAAAGAAAAGAAGGGGCAAAGTCCCAACAACAGTAGATCGAAGACAACGGTGCAGCAGGCAGTGGTGGTGAGGGTGCAGCAGCAGCACGAAACGACGGCGACAAATAGTCATTGATTTCACGACAGTGCAAACCAGAGCAGAGATAAGACTGTAGGAGAAGTAATCGAACTCGTGAATGGTGATAGCACGATGGAGTTGCGGATAGTGGAGATGTGAAGAAATATAAAGCAGAGGGCAATATAGGTAAAATTCATAAAGACAATGGCGCAAATCAGAGTAGAGGTAGCAGACGCAGGCAAACAACGACAGCTCGGCAGGGAACGACGACTGCGGAGAACATGGAGAAAGTGAGACTTGAGAAAAACGACGCAGATGAGTGAGTTGTGAGTGAGTTTTCTTTCATTCTTTGGGAGTGTTATTGTAACCCTAATAAAAAAAGTGTTTTTTTTCAAAATAACGTTTTTTTTAAGAAAAAAAACACAAACTCGCAAACTCGGTCCTAGACTCACGAGTTTGTCCGAGTTTGACCGAGTCTAGCCGAGTTTACTCAGGATAGAGTCTATACCTGAGTCAACTCGATTCCATATTTAAACTCGTAAACTCGTACGAGTTTACGAGTTAACTCGAGAGTTTGACAACAATGTATATATATATAGTATGAGATTTGTTATTGATTTTAAATTTGAATCTCAATTCAAATTTAAATCATATCTTGAAATTCTAAATCTGAATCCTTCAAATTTATGAATCATATCATAACTCAATTTGAAACAAAATCAATTAGGATCTCATCCAAATTTAGAAATAGAATAACTAATTATTCTCAAATCTCATTTAATATTCTTAATCATCATACTATTATTATATTCTTGGTGCTAGCAAAGAATATAATAATATTCTATTTGAATTAATATAATTATTTATTTGATCAAATCAAAATAATAATTAAATAATTCTACAACAAAGATTAGAACACTCGTTAGTGTGTGACCCCATATGTTCAATACTAAGCGGGTAGTAAATTAGTCATACTAAATTTACTAATCAAGGTTGGCGTCTAGCAACACTCCTTAACAACCCGATAGTATGAAGTAATATATTTTTACTAAGAACCTCAAAAGAACAAAGTATAATTCCTTCCATCTTTTCAGCTCTTGGTTAACCCTTAGAGTATGGTTTAATTGTCAAACTCTAACT
Organism: Arachis hypogaea; assembly: GCF_003086295.3. Lineage (NCBI taxonomy): Eukaryota > Viridiplantae > Streptophyta > Magnoliopsida > Fabales > Fabaceae > Arachis > Arachis hypogaea. The sequence continues at coordinate 131,899,215 of NC_092038.1, forward strand.
TGCTACCATTATTATAATGAATTGTGAATGACCTAAAAAACTCATTTCTTCATTCATTCAATCCCCTTGGCCAAGGTTTATTCATCTCAGTCATTAAATCATAGAGCTCAAACTCTTTACCGAGAGTTGACTGATTTCTTATTGACTAATTATTAATTCTACAAGTATTTAAATCATACCCAATATCCATTCAACTAGCACCCTAGGGTATTAGGTGTCCAGAATCAAAGTATAATAAATACATTGTTAAACTATTATAGTCGCAGGTCATAGAAAACTCTATCACCATGTTCATCTTGAGAATATCCTATTGACAAATATACGGTAATTATAACCATTAGGAATTCTCAGAGTGAGTGAGTTCAATGGTCATATCTCTATATGCACCATCTATATATATAATTTAATAAATGAGATCTATTAATCTTCATCCAATGAAGACCATTATATATATATATATATATATATATATATATATATATATATATATATATATATTGATCTTTCTGGATTATTAATATCCTTTTTAATAATCCTATGACCAAGAACAATTTAGATTAAATTATAAAAGATTTATCTCTCAATATTATGATCACTATCACAATGATAAATCTCTAAATTTAATCAAGGACTTTATTATATTAACATTTTAATATAATAACATAACAAATTATTTAACACATGATTGATTGGATTGTGATCATACTATTTATTCCCAACAGCGTTTGGTTTATGTCTTTTTTGAGATAGAGACACAGATATTAAAAACATGAACACAAATTATTAGTATATATGTAGTGTGTTTGGTAAAATATTGAATAAAATACAATATAATTAGAAAATTCTATATTTTGTAAAAATTAATAAAAGATAAAAATATAAAAAAAATTGATAAGGGATAAAAATTTAAAAAATTGATAAAGAATAAAAGTGTAAAAATTAATTATGAAAAAATTAATATGGAATAAAAGTATAAAAAATTATTTCTAATTAATTGTGTTTTTTATTTTTTAATATTTTAAAAGAATACTAAATATATATATTTTATGTGCATTTACGTATTAACATATCCATAAAAAATTTGTGTCTTAACAAACAAACAATTAACATGTATTAACGTGTCTATATCTTTGAAACCAAATGTTGCCTCTCTTCTCAAACTATTTAAAAAAACCATCACCTCCTTCTTCTTCGTTCTTTTTTTAACATAGTTCTAAAAACCGAACCGGATCGGCCAGTTCAATCGGATTAACCAGAAATCGGTCATTAGACCGATTCAGTTAGTCTTTTAAATCGTTTGGCAAAAAATCGGTCAAACCAGCAGTTAACTGGTGAACCGCCAGAACCGGTCGATTTTTTACAAGGTTTTCGGTTCAGGAGCCCTCCCTCAAAGTTCAAACGACGCTGTTTTAAATTCTAAAAAAAAAATCATAAAACGAAACCCTGATCCCCAACGCACCCAACCCCATTCCTCTCTTCTCCTCACCTCTCTGGAACTGAACTGCAAATTTTAAATTGAAAGCACAAAGAACCCTAGCCCTCCAGCCACTGTAGCCACTGCGCCTCACAGCCCCCAGAGCCCCGCAACCACGCTTCATTGTCATCGACGAACTCGTCTCCGCTGGGTAGAGGCGTCGCATTCGGAAGCTCCGTCGCTGTCTGATGAGCGGATAATTTATACGCTTTTTGGCATTGTTTTTAGGTAGTTTTTAGTAAGTTCAAGCTACTTTTAGGGATGTTTTCATTAGTTTTTATGTTAAATTCACATTTCTGGACTTTACTATGAGTTTGTATGTTTTTCTGTGATTTCAGGTAAATTCTGGCTGAAATTGAGGGACTTGAGCAAAACTCTGAAAAAGGCTGACAAAAGGACTGCTGATGCTGTTGGAATCTGACCTCCCTGCACTCGAAATGGATTTTCTGGAGCTACAGAACTCCAAATGGTGCGCTCTCAACGGCGTTGGAAAGTAGACATCTAGAGCTTTCCAGCAATATATAATAGTCCATACTTTATTCGGAAATTGACGACGTAACTTGGCGTTGAACGCCAAGTACATGCTGCTGTCTAGAGTTAAACGCCAGAAAAATGTCATGATCCGGAGTTGAACGCCCAAAACACGTCATAACTTGGATTTCAACTCCAAGTAAAGCCTCAGCTCGTGGATAGATCAAGCTCAGCCCAAGCATACACCAAGTGGGCCCTGGAAGTGGATTTATGCATCAAATACTTACTCATGTAAACCCTAGTAGCTAGTTTATTATAAATAAGACTTTTTACTAGTGTATTAGTCGTCTTTTGACCACGTTTCATCTTTGGTCTCAGTTTTGTTTTATTCTTCATCTTAGGAGACTATTGATCACGTTTTGGGGGCTGGCCATTCGGCCATGCCTGAACCTCTCTCACTTATGTATTTTCAACGGTGGAGTTTTTACACACCATAGATTAAGGGTGTGGAGCTCTGCTGTACCTCAAGTTTCAATACAATTATTATTACTTTCTATTCAATTCTCTTCTATTCTTGTTCCAAGATATACGTTGCACTTAACTTTGATGAATGTGATGATCCGTGACACTCATCATCATTCTCACCTATGAACGCGCGTGACTGACAACCACTCCCGTTCTACCTTAGGCCGGGCGCATATCTCTTAGATTCCCCAACAGAATCTTCGTGGTATAAGCTAGATAGATGGCGGCATTCATGAGGATCCGGAAAGTCTAAAGCTTGTCTATGGTATTCCGAGTAGGATTCTAGGATTGAATGACTGTGACGAGCTTCAAACTCCTGAAGGCTGGGCGTGATGACAAGCGCAAAAGAATCAAGGGATTCTATTCCAACCTGATTGAGAACAGACAGATGATTAGCCGTACTGTGACAGAGCATAGGAACGTTTTCACTGAGAGGATGGGATGTAGCCATTGACAACGGTGATGCCCTACATACAGCTTGCCATGGAAAGGAGTAGGAAGGATTGGATGACTGTAATAGGAAAGTAGAGATTCAAGAGGAGCACAGCATCTCCATACGCTTATCTGAAATTTCCACTATTAATTTACATAAGTATTTCTATCCCTTTTATTCTCTATTTATTTACTAATTTTCGAAACCCAAAACTATTTAATCTGCCTAACTGAGATTTACAAGGTAACCATAGCTTGCTTCATACCAACAATCTCTGTGGGATCGACCCTTACTCACGTAAGGTATTACTTGGATGACCCAGTACACTTGCTGGTTAAGTTGAACGGAGTTGTGAACTATGGTATTGGCATCATGTTTTTGGCGCCATTACCAGGGAATGAAAAGCAATGAATTTTGCAAAATGGAATAACAATTGAATCACAATTTCGTCCACCAAGTTTTTGGCGCCGTTGCCGGGGATTGTTCGAGTATGGACAACTGACGGTTCATCTTGTTGCTCAGATTAGGTAAATTTTCTTTTCAAAAATCTTTTTCAAAATTTTTCTTTTCTTTTTCGTTTTTCTAATAATGTTTTTCGAAAAAAAAATAATAAAAATACAAAAAAATCATAAAATCATAAAAACCAAAAATATTTTGTGTTTCTTGTTTGAGTCTTGAGTCAACTTTTAAGTTTGGTGTCAATTGCATACTTTTAAAAAATTTTCTTGCATTTTTCGAAAATCCCATGCATTCATAGTGTTCTTCATGATCTTCAAGTTGTTCTTGATAAGTCCTCTTGTTTGATCTTGATGTTTTCTTGTTTTTGTGTTGTTTGTTGTTTTTCATATGCATTTTTTGTTTGTCAGAGTCCATGCATTAAAGATTTCTAAGTTTGGTGTCTTGCATGTTTTCTTTGCATAAAAAATTTTTCAAAAATATGTTCTTGATGTTCATCATGATCTTCAAAGTGTTCTTGGTGTTCATCTTGACATTCATAGTGTTCTTGCATGCATCTTGTGTCTTGATCCAAAATTTTCATGTTTTGGGTCATTTTTGTGTTTTTCTTTAAAAATTCAAAAAAAAAATATGTTTTCCTTATTTTCCTCCAAATTTTCGAAATTTTGGGTTGACTTGGTCAAAAAAAAATTTTAAAATTAGTTGTTTCTTACAAGTCAAGTCAAAATTTCAATTTTAAAAATCTTATCTTTTCAAAATCTTTTTCAAAAATCATATCTTTTCCATTTTTTTCTTATTTTCGAAATTTTTAAAAATTATTTTTTTTCAAAAAATCTTTTTCTTATCTTTTATATCTAATTTTCGAAAATTAGCTAACGATTAATGTGATTGGTTCAAAAATTTGAAGTTTGTTACTTTCTTGTTAAGAAAGGTTCAATCTTTAAGTTCTAGAATCTTATCTTGTAGTTTCTTGTTAGTTAAGTCAATTTTAAAATTAAATCTTTTTATCTTTTATCTTATCTTTTTCAAAAATTTTATCTTTTTCAAAACTTGATTTTAAAATATCTTATCTAACTTCTTATCTTCTTATCTTTTTCAAAATTTAATTTCAAATCTTTTTCAATCAACTAACTAACTTTTTGTTTGTTTCTTATCTTTTTCAAAACCACCTAACTACTTTTCCCTCTCTAATTTTCGAAAATATCTCATCTCTTTTTCAAAAATTCTTTTTGTTTTAAATTTTAATTTTAATTATATTTTGTCTTTGATTTTCGAAAACTACTAACCTCTCTTTCAAAAATTATTTTCGAAATTTCTCCCTCTCTTTTCTTCTTCTATTTAATTAATTAATTACTAACACTTCTCTTCACCTCTCTTCATCTAAGAATCCGAACTTCTTATATCCCTTGTATTTGGATTCTCCTACCCCTTTCTCCTTCTACTGACATAAAGGAATCTCTATACTGTGACATAGAGGATTCCTCTTTCTTTTCTTGTTTTCTTCTCTTTCATATGAGCATGAACAGGGAAAAAGGCACTCTTGTTGAAATTGATCCAGAACCTGAAAGGACTCTGAAGAGAAAACTAAGAGAAGCTAAATTACAACAATCCAGAAATAACCTTTCAGAAATTTTCGAACAAGAGAAGGAGATGGCAGCCGAAAATAATAATAATAATGCGAGGAGAATGCTTGGTGACTTCACAAAGCCAACGTCCAAATTTGATGGAAGAAGCATCTCCATTCCTGCCATTGGAGCCAATAACTTTGAGCTTAAGCCTCAACTAGTTGCTTTAATGCAACAAAACTGCAAGTTTTATGGACTTCCATCTGAAGATCCTTATCAGTTTTTAACTGAGTTCTTGCAGATCTGTGAGACTGTAAAGACGAATGGAGTTGATCCTGAAGTCTACAGACTCATGCTTTTCCCTTTTGCTGTAAGAGACAGAGCTAGAATATGGTTGGATTCACAACCTAAGGATAGCCTGGACTCCTGGGATAAGCTGGTCACTGCCTTCTTGGATAAATTCTTTCCTCCTCAAAAGCTGAGCAAGCTGAGAGTGGATGTTCAAACCTTCAAACAAAAAGATGGTGAATCCCTCTATGAAGCTTGGGAAAGATACAAGCAGTTGACCAAAAGATGTCCATCTGACATGTTTTCAGAATGGACCCTATTAGATATATTCTATTATGGTCTCTCTGAATTTTCGAAAATGTCATTGGACCATTCTGCAGGTGGATCTATTCACCTGAAGAAAACGCCTGAAGAGGCTCAAGAACTCATTGACATGGTTGCAAACAACCAGTTCATGTATACCTCTGAGAGGAATTCCGTGAATAATGGGATACCTCAGAAGAAAGGAGTTCTTGAAATTGATGCTCTGAATGCCATATTGGCTCAGAACAAAGTGTTGACTCAACAGGTCAACATGATCTCTCAAAATCTGAATGGATTGCAATATGCATCCAACAGTACTAGAGAGGCAGCTTCTGAAGAAGCTTATGATCCTGAGAACCCTGCCATGGCAGAGGTTAATTATATGGGTGAACCATATGGAAACACCTATAACCCATCATGGAAGAATCATCCAAATTTCTCCTGAAAGGATCAACAAAAGCCTCAACAAGGCTTTAACAATGGTGGACACAATAGGCTGAGCAATGGCAAGCCATATCCATCATCTTCTCAGCAACAGACAGAGAATTCTGAACAAAACACTTCTAATTTAGCCAATATAGTCTCTGATCTGTCAAAGGCCACTTTCAGTTTCATGAATGAAACAAGATCCTCCATTAGAAATTTGGAGGCACAAGTGGGCCAGCTGAGTAAGAAAGTCATTGAAACTCCTCCTAGTATTCTCCCAAGTAATACAGAAGAGAATCCAAAAGGAGAGTGCAAGGCCATTGATTTAGTCAATGTGGCCGAATGCACAAGGGAGGAGGAGGACGAAAATCCTAGTGAGGAAGACCTCCTGGGAAGTCCCTCAAGCAAGAAGGAGTTTTCTATTAAGGATCCAAAGGAATCTGAGGCTCATATAGAGACCATAGAGATTCCATTAAACCTCCTTCTGCCATTCATGAGCTCTGAAGACTATTCATCCTCTGAAGAGGATGAAGATGTGAATGGAGAGCAAATTGCTCAATACTTAGGAGCTATCATGAAGCTGAATGCCAAGTTGTTTGGTAATGAGACTTGGGAAAGTGAACCTCCCTTGCTCATTAGTGAACTAGATACTTGGATTCAGAAAACTCTACCTCAAAAGAAACAAGATCCTGGCAAGTTCCTAATACCTTGTACCATAGGCACCATGAGCTTTGAAAAAGCTCTATGTGATCTAGGGTCAGGGATAAATCTTATGCCACTCTCTGTAATGGAGAAGCTAGGGATCATTGAGGTACAACCTGCCTTGTTCTCATTACAATTGGCAGACAAGTCATTGAGACAAGCTTATGGAATAGTAGAGGACGTGTTAGTAAAGGTTGAAGGCCTTTACATCCCTGCTGATTTCATAATCTTAGACACTAGGAAGGAAGAGGATGATTGCATCATCCTTGGAAGACCTTTCCTAGCCACAGTAGGAGCTGTGATAGATGTCAACAGAGGTGAATTAGTCCTTCAATTGAATGGGGACTACCTTGTGTTTAAGGCACATGGCCACCCCTCTGTGACAAAAGAGAGTAAGCATGAAGAGCTTCACTCAGTTCAGAGTCAAGAAGAGCCCACACAGTCAAACTCTAAGTTTGGTGTTGTGAGGCCACAACCAAACTCTAAGTTTGGTGTTAAGACCCCATATCCAAACTCTAAGTTTGGTGTTGGGACTACACTAACATTGACCTGATCACCGTGTGGCTCCATGAGAGCCATTGTCAAGCTATTGACATTAAAGAAGCGCTTGTTGGGAGGCAACCCAATTTTAATTATCTAATTTTTATTTTATTGTTATTTTGTGTTTAATTAGGTACATGATCATGAGGAGTCACAAAAAAATCAAAAAAAAATTAAAAATAGAATCAAAAACAACAGAAGAAAAAATTTTCACCCTGGAGGACGCACAGGCTGGCGTTCAACGCCAGTAAGATGCATCTGGCTGGCGTTCAACGCCAGAACAGAGCATCATTCTGGCGCTGAACGCCAGAAACAAGCAACATTCTGGCGCTGAACGCCAGGAATGTGCCCAGAGAGGAAAAACTGGCGCTAAACGCCAGTAACAAGCATGAAACTGGCGTTCAACGCCAAAAACATGCTTTACATGGGCGTTGAACGCCCAGAATGTGCACCAATGGGCGTTTAAACGCCAGAATGGTGTGCAAAGGCATTTTACATGCCTATTTGGTGCAGGGATGGAATTCCTTGACACCTCAGGATCTGTGGACCTCACAGGATCCCCACGTACCTCGCCCTCTCTCTTTCCATTCATGGTCATCCCTTCTGTTTTTCATTCACCACCTACATCTATCCACTCTTCCCCATACACCCCACCTACCTTTACAATTCAACTTCTCTTTCCCACCCAATCCCACCCATATAGCCGAATCCATCTCCCCTCACTCACCTCCATTTTCTTCTTCTTCTTCCTCTCTTCTTTCTTCTCTTGCTCGAGGGCGAGCAATATTTTAAGTTTGGTGTGGTAAAAGCATAGCCTTTTTTTTGCTTTTCCATTACCATTAATGGCACCTAAGGCCAGAGAAACCTCAAAGGGAAGACAAAAGCTTCCACCTCTGAGTCTTGGGAGATGGAAAGACTCATATAAAGCCGTCATAGCTCAGTGGTAGAACATGTGGCTGCAAATCAAGAGATCCCTGAGATACCTCAGGGGATAAGTTGTCCTCCACACAAATATTGGAAGCAACTAAGGGTAGAAACACCAAAATTACTAGGAATCATTCAACAGAAGCAAGGAAGAGACATAGAGGAGCTCAAAAAGCACCATTGGACCTTCAAGAAGGCGCCACCCTCACTCAGGTGGATTCATTCCTTGTTCTTATTTCTTTCTGCTTTTCGTTTTTTTTTTGTGTTTATCTATGTTTTGTGTCTCTACTTCATGATCATTAGTATGTAGTAACTATGTCTTAAAGCTATGAATAAATTCCATTAATCCTTCACCTCTCTTAAAAGAAAAATGTTTTAATTCAAAAGAACAAGAAGTACATGAATTTCGAATTTATCCTTGAATTTAATTTAATTATATTGATGTGGTGACAATACTTTTTGTTTTCTGAATGAATGCTTGAACAGTGCATATGTCTTTTGATATTGTTGTTTATGAGTGTTAAAATTGTTGGCTCTTGAAAGAATGATGAACAAAGAGAAATGTTATTGATGATCTGAAAAAAATCATGAAATTGATTCTTGAAGCAAGAAAAAGCAGTGAAAAAGGAAGCTTGCAAAAAAAAAATAGCGAAAAAAATAATAGAAAGAAAAAGAAAAAACAAGCAGAAAAAGCCAATAGCCCTTAAAACCAAAAGGCAAGGGTAAAAAGGATCCAAGGCTTTGAGCATCAATGGATAGGAGGGCCCAAGGAAATTAAATCCAGGCCTAAGCGGCTAAATCAAGCTGTCCCTAACCATGTGCTTGTGTCATGAAGGTCCAAGTGAAAAGCTTGAGACTGAGTGGTTAAAGTCATGATCCAAAGCAAAAGAGTGTGCTTAAGAGCTCTGGACACCACTAACTGGGGACTCTAGCAAAGCTGAGTCACAATCTGAAAAGGTTCACCCAGTCATGTGTCTGTGGCATTTATGTATCCGGTGGTAATACGGGAAAACAAAGTGCTTAGGGCCACGGCCAAGACTCATAAGTAGTTGTGTTCAAGAATCAACATGCTTAACTAGGAAAGTCAATAACACTATCCAAAATTCTAAGTTCCCAGAGACGCCAATCACTCTGAACTTCAAAGGAAAAAGTGAGATGCCAAAACTGTTCAGAAGCAAAAAGCTACAAGTCCCGCTCATCTAATTATAAGTAATATTCATTGATATTTTGAAATTTATAGTATATTCTCTTCTTTTTATCCTATTTGATTTTCAGTTGCTTGGGGACAAGCAACAATTTAAGTTTGGTGTTGTAATGAGCGGATAATTTATACGCCTTTTGGCATTGTTTTTAGGTAGTTTTTAGTAAGTTCAAGCTACTTTTAGGGATGTTTTCATTAGTTTTTATGTTAAATTCACATTTCTGGACTTTACTATGAGTTTGTGTGTTTTTCTGTGATTTCAGGTAAATTCTGGCTGAAATTGAGGGACTTGAGCAAAACTCTGAAAAAGGCTGACAAAAGGACTGCTGATGCTGTTGGAATCTGACCTCCATGCACTCGAAATGGATTTTCTGGAGCTACAGAACTCCAAATGGCGCGCTCTCAACGGCGTTGGAAAGTAGACATCCAGAGCTTTCCAGCAATATATAATAGTCTATACTTTATTCGGAAATTGACGACATAACTTGGCGTTGAACGCCAAGTAAATGCTGCTGTCTGGAGTTAAACGCCAGAAAAATGTCATGATCCGGAGTTGAACGCCCAAAACACGTCATAACTTGGAGTTCAACTCCAAGTAAAGCCTTAGCTCGTGGATAGATCAAGCTCAGCCCAAGCATACACCAAGTGGGCCCCGGAAGTGGATTTATGCATCAAATACTTACTCATGTAAACACTAGTAGCTAGTTTATTATAAATAAGACTTTTTACTAGTGTATTAGTCGTCTTTTGACCACGTTTCATCTTTGGTCTCAGTTTTGTTTTATTCTTCATCTTAGGAGAATATTGATCATGTTTTGGGGGCTGGTCATTCGGCCATGCCTGAACCTCTCTCACTTATGTATTTTCAACGGTGGAGTTTCTACACACCATAGATTAAGGGTGTGGAGCTCTGCTGTACCTCAAGTTTCAATACAATTATTATTACTTTCTATTCAATTCTCTTCTTTTCTTGTTCCAAGATATACGTTGCACTTAACTTTGATGAATGTGATGATCCGTGACACTCATCATCATTCTCACCTATGAACGCGCGAGACTGACAACCACTCCCGTTCTACCTTAGGCCGGGCGCATATCTCTTAGATTCCCCAACAGAATCTTCGTGGTATAAGCTAGATAGATGGCGGCATTCATGAGGATCCGGAAAGTCTAAACCTTGTCTATGGTATTCCGAGTAGGATTCTGGGATTGAATGACTGTGACGAGCTTCAAACTCCTGAAGGCTGGGCGTGATGACAAGTGCAAAAGAATCAAGGGATTCTATTCCAACCTGATTGAGAACCGACAGATGATTAGCCGTGCTGTGACAGAGCATAGGAACGTTTTCACTGAGAGGATGGGATGTAGCCATTGACAACGGTGATGCCCTACATACAGCTTGCCATGGAAAGGAGTAGGAAGGATTGGATGACTGTAATAGGAAAGTAGAGATTCAAGAGGAGCACAGCATCTCCATACGCTTATCTGAAATTCCCACTATTAATTTACATAAGTATTTCTATCCCTTTTATTCTCTATTTATTTACTAATTTTCGAAACCCAAAACTATTTAATCTGCCTAACTGAGATTTACAAGGTAACCATAGCTTGCTTCATACCAACAATCTCTGTGGGATCGACCCTTACTCACGTAAGGTATTACTTGGATGACCCAGTACACTTGCTGGTTAAGTTGAACGGAGTTGTGAACTATGGTATTGGCATCATGTTTTTGGCGCCATTACCAGGGAATGAAAAGCAATGAATTTTCCAAAATGGAATAACAATTGAATCACAATTTCGTCCACCACTGTCGCAGGAGCTATGTCGCCGCTGTAAAAAGCTCCGTCACCATCCTAGGAAGCTATGTCACTGTCGTAGGAAGCTCCCTCGCTGTCGTGTGGAAGTTCTGTGGCCATCGTCTCCTCTGTTCGAGCACGCTCTCTCTCTCTTTGCCGGTGTCGCTGTCTCCTTGGTCGTCGCTGTCATTCCCTTTCCTTCTCGCCGCTGGTAAGCACTGTGACTTGGATTTTGATAATACTATGTTCGCTGATGTCGCCTCCTCCTCTTCGTCTCCTCTGTTTGCTGGTTTTACTGTGAATAATTGAGTTGCTAATTTAGGGTTTGTCATTCTGAGTTACTGAATTTGTTAATTTGTGCTTATTTTGTTAAATTTTCTGGAAAGAATTTATTGTTGATCCTCAGATATTGTGTTACTGATTCTGTGAATTTGTTATTTTATTCTGAGTTGCCAATGTTTATGAAACTTGTGCTTATTTTGTTAAATTTACTCGAAAGAATTTGTTATTGATCCTCAGATATTTGTGTTACTGATTTTGTGAATTTGTTATTTTATTCTGAGTTGCCAATGTTTATGAAATTGGAGTTGATTATAATGATCCTCAGATTCTGAATTGCTCTTCTGTTGAATTTGAAGTCTGATTTTTGGACAGAATTTTTGTTGTTGTTGCATTTTTTTGGTTGATTGTAACCATTGTGAGTTGCTGTTTTTGTTTTTTTTTTTTTTGTTGATTATAATTATTCTGAGTTGTTTATTAGAATAATTTTGGAATAATTTGATATTTTTTGAATTAAGTCTGAGTGGTTGTTAATTATGATTTGTGACGAAGAGTTTCTTTATTTTGGTTTTACAAAGCATGAAACCCATAACATCTCTGTTCTATTGGTAAAATATTATAGGATGAAGATATAATTATATATGTTTAAAATTATATATAAATTTTTAATAATTTTTTAATATTTAATTAAAATCGATTGAATTCCGGTTGAATCTCGGTCAAATCAATAAACCAATAAATTAACATGTATTAACGTGTCTATATCTTTGAAACCAAATGTTGCCTCTCTTCTCAAACTATTTAAAAAACCCATCACCTCCTTCTTCTTCGTTCTTTTTTTAACATAGTTCTAAAAACCGAACCGGATCGGCCGGTTCAATCGGATTAACCAGAAATCGGTCATTAGACCGATTCAGTTAGTCTTTTAAATCGTTTGGCAAAAAATCGGTCAAACCAGCAGTTAACTGGTGAACCGCCAGAACCGGTCGATTTTTTACAAGGTTTTCGGTTCAGGAGCCCTCCCTCAAAGTTCAAACGACGCTGTTTTAAATTCTAAAAAAAAAATCATAAAAAGAAACCCTGATCCCCAACGCACCCAACCCCATTCCTCTCTTCTCCTCACCTCTCTGGAACTGAACTGCAAATTTTAAATTGAAAGCACAAAGAACCCTAGCCCTCCAGCCACTGTAGCCACTGCCCCTCACAGCCCCCAGAGCCCCGCAACCACGCTTCATTGTCATCGACGAACTCGTCTCCGCTGGGTAGAGGCGTCGCATTCGGAAGCTCCGTCGCTGTCTGATGAGCGGATAATTAATACGCTTTTTGGCATTGTTTTTAGGTAGTTTTTAGTAAGTTCAAGCTACTTTTAGGGATGTTTTCATTAGTTTTTATGTTAAATTCACATTTCTGGACTTTACTATGAGTTTGTATGTTTTTCTGTGATTTCAGGTAAATTCTGGCTGAAATTGAGGGACTTGAGCAAAACTCTGAAAAAGGCTGACAAAAGGACTGCTGATGCTGTTGGAATCTGACCTCCCTGCACTCGAAATGGATTTTCTGGAGCTACAGAACTCCAAATGGTGCGCTCTCAACGGCGTTGAAAAGTAGACATCCAGAGCTTTCCAGCAATATATAATAGTCCATACTTTATTCGGAAATTGACGACGTAACTTGGCGTTGAACGCCAAGTACATGCTGCTGTCTAGAGTTAAACGCCAGAAAAATGTCATGATCCGGAGTTGAATGCCCAAAACACGTCATAACTTGGAGTTCAACTCCAAGTAAAGCCTCAGCTCGTGGATAGATCAAGCTCAGCCCAAGCATACACCAAGTGGGCCCTGGAAGTGGATTTATGCATCAAATACTTACTCATGTAAACCCTAGTAGCTAGTTTATTATAAATAAGACCTTTTACTAGTGTATTAGTCGTCTTTTGACCACGTTTCATCTTTGGTCTCAGTTTTGTTTTATTCTTCATCTTAGGAGACTATTGATCACGTTTTGGGGGCTGGCCATTCGGCCATGCCTGAACCTCTCTCACTTATGTATTTTCAACGGTGGAGTTTTTACACACCATAGATTAAGGATGTGGAGCTCTGCTGTACCTCAAGTTTCAATACAATTATTATTACTTTCTATTCAATTCTCTTCTATTCTTGTTCCAAGATATACGTTGCACTTAACTTTGATGAATGTGATGATCCGTGACACTCATCATCATTCTCACCTATGAACGCGCGTGACTGACAACCACTCCCGTTCTACCTTAGGCCGGGCGCATATCTCTTAGATTCCCCAACAGAATCTTCGTGGTATAAGCTAGATAGATGGCGGCATTCATGAGGATCCGGAAAGTCTAAACCTTGTCTATGGTATTCCGAGTAGGATTCTAGGATTGAATGACTGTGACGAGCTTCAAACTCCTGAAGGCTGGGCGTGATGACAAGCGCAAAAGAATCAAGGGATTCTATTCCAACCTGATTGAGAACAGACAGATGATTAGCCGTACTGTGACAGAGCATAGGAACGTTTTCACTGAGAGGATGGGATGTAGCCATTGACAACGGTGATGCCCTACATACAGCTTGCCATGGAAAGGAGTAGGAAGGATTGGATGACTGTAATAGGAAAGTAGAGATTCAAGAGGAGCACAGCATCTCCATACGCTTATCTGAAATTCCCACTATTAATTTACATAAGTATTTCTATCCCTTTTATTCTCTATTTATTTACTAATTTTCGAAACCTAAAACTATTTAATCTGCCTAACTGAGATTTACAAGGTAACCATAGCTTGCTTCATACCAACAATCTCTGTGGGATCGACCCTTACTCACGTAAGGTATTACTTGGATGACCCAGTACACTTGCTGGTTAAGTTGAACGGAGTTGTGAACTATGGTATTGGCATCATGTTTTTGGCGCCATTACCAGGGAATGAAAAGCAATGAATTTTGCAAAATGGAATAACAATTGAATCACAATTTCGTCCACCAAGTTTTTGGCGCCGTTGCCGGGGATTGTTCGAGTATGGACAACTGACGGTTCATCTTGTTGCTCAGATTAGGTAAATTTTCTTTTCAAAAATCTTTTTCAAAATTTTTCTTTTCTTTTTCGTTTTTCTAATAATGTTTTTCGAAAAAAAAATAATAAAAATACAAAAAAATCATAAAATCATAAAAACCAAAAATATTTTGTGTTTCTTGTTTGAGTCTTGAGTCAACTTTTAAGTTTGGTGTCAATTGCATACTTTTAAAAAATTTTCTTGCATTTTTCGAAAATCCCATGCATTCATAGTGTTCTTCATGATCTTCAAGTTGTTCTTGATAAGTCCTCTTGTTTGATCTTGATGTTTTCTTGTTTTTGTGTTGTTTGTTGTTTTTCATATGCATTTTTTGTTTGTCAGAGTCCATGCATTAAAGATTTCTAAGTTTGGTGTCTTGCATGTTTTCTTTGCATCAAAAATTTTTCAAAAATATGTTCTTGATGTTCATCTTGACATTCATAGTGTTCTTGCATGCATCTTGTGTCTTGATCCAAAATTTTCATGTTTTGGGTCATTTTTGTGTTTTTCTTTAAAAATTCAAAAAAAAATATGTTTTCCTTATTTTCCTCCAAATTTTCGAAATTTTGGGTTGACTTGGTCAAAAAAAAATTTTAAAATTAGTTTTTTCTTACAAGTCAAGTCAAAATTTCAATTTTAAAAATCTTATCTTTTCAAAATCTTTTTCAAAAATCATATCTTTTCCATTTTTTTTTCTTATTTTCGAAATTTTTAAAAATTATTTTTTTTCAAAAAATCTTTTTCTTATCTTTTATATCTAATTTTCGAAAATTAGCTAACGATTAATGTGATTGGTTCAAAAATTTGAAGTTTGTTACTTTCTTGTTAAGAAAGGTTCAATCTTTAAGTTCTAGAATCTTATCTTGTAGTTTCTTGTTAGTTAAGTCAATTTTAAAATTAAATCTTTTTATCTTTTATCTTATCTTTTTCAAAAATTTTATCTTTTTCAAAACTTGATTTTAAAATATCTTATCTAACTTCTTATCTTCTTATCTTTTTCAAAATTTAATTTCAAATCTTTTTCAATCAACTAACTAACTTTTTGTTTGTTTCTTATCTTTTTCAAAACCACCTAACTACTTTTCCCTCTCTAATTTTCGAAAATATCTCATCTCTTTTTCAAAAATTCTTTTTGTTTTAAATTTTAATTTTAATTATATTTTGTCTTTGATTTTCGAAAACTACTAACCTCTCTTTCAAAAATTATTTTCGAAATTTCTCCCTCTCTTTTCTTCTTCTATTTAATTAATTAATTACTAACACTTCTCTTCACCTCTCTTCATCTAAGAATCCGAACTTCTTATATCCCTTGTATTTGGATTCTCCTACCCCTTTCTCCTTCTACTGACATAAAGGAATCTCTATACTGTGACATAGAGGATTCCTCTTTCTTTTCTTGTTTTCTTCTCTTTCATATGAGCATGAACAGGGAAAAAGGCACTCTTGTTGAAATTGATCCAGAACCTGAAAGGACTCTGAAGAGAAAACTAAGAGAAGCTAAATTACAACAATCCAGAAATAACCTTTCAGAAATTTTCGAACAAGAGAAGGAGATGGCAGCCGAAAATAATAATAATAATGCGAGGAGAATGCTTGGTGACTTCACAAAGCCAACGTCCAAATTTGATGGAAGAAGCATCTCCATTCCTGCCATTGGAGCCAATAACTTTGAGCTTAAGCCTCAACTAGTTGCTTTAATGCAACAAAACTGCAAGTTTTATGGACTTCCATCTGAAGATCCTTATCAGTTTTTAACTGAGTTCTTGCAGATCTGTGAGACTGTAAAGACGAATGGAGTTGATCCTGAAGTCTACAGACTCATGCTTTTCCCTTTTGCTGTAAGAGACAGAGCTAGAATATGGTTGGATTCACAACCTAAGGATAGCCTGGACTCCTGGGATAAGCTGGTCACTGCCTTCTTGGATAAATTCTTTCCTCCTCAAAAGCTGAGCAAGCTGAGAGTGGATGTTCAAACCTTCAAACAAAAAGATGGTGAATCCCTCTATGAAGCTTGGGAAAGATACAAGCAGTTGACCAAAAGATGTCCATCTGACATGTTTTCAGAATGGACCCTATTAGATATATTCTATTATGGTCTCTCTGAATTTTCGAAAATGTCATTGGACCATTCTGCAGGTGGATCTATTCACCTGAAGAAAACGCCTGAAGAGGCTCAAGAACTCATTGACATGGTTGCAAACAACCAGTTCATGTATACCTCTGAGAGGAATTCCGTGAATAATGGGATACCTCAGAAGAAAGGAGTTCTTGAAATTGATGCTCTGAATGCCATATTGGCTCAGAACAAAGTGTTGACTCAACAGGTCAACATGATCTCTCAAAATCTGAATGGATTGCAATATGCATCCAACAGTACTAGAGAGGCAGCTTCTGAAGAAGCTTATGATCCTGAGAACCCTGCCATGGCAGAGGTTAATTATATGGGTGAACCATATGGAAACACCTATAACCCATCATGGAAGAATCATCCAAATTTCTCCTGAAAGGATCAACAAAAGCCTCAACAAGGCTTTAACAATGGTGGACACAATAGGCTGAGCAATGGCAAGCCATATCCATCATCTTCTCAGCAACAGACAGAGAATTCTGAACAAAACACTTCTAATTTAGCCAATATAGTCTCTGATCTGTCAAAGGCCACTTTCAGTTTCATGAATGAAACAAGATCCTCCATTAGAAATTTGGAGGCACAAGTGGGCCAGCTGAGTAAGAAAGTCATTGAAACTCCTCCTAGTATTCTCCCAAGTAATACAGAAGAGAATCCAAAAGGAGAGTGCAAGGCCATTGATTTAGTCAATGTGGCCGAATGCACAAGGGAGGAGGAGGACGAAAATCCTAGTGAGGAAGACCTCCTGGGAAGTCCCTCAAGCAAGAAGGAGTTTTCTATTAAGGATCCAAAGGAATCTGAGGCTCATATAGAGACCATAGAGATTCCATTAAACCTCCTTCTGCCATTCATGAGCTCTGAAGACTATTCATCCTCTGAAGAGGATGAAGATGTGAATGGAGAGCAAATTGCTCAATACTTAGGAGCTATCATGAAGCTGAATGCCAAGTTGTTTGGTAATGAGACTTGGGAAAGTGAACCTCCCTTGCTCATTAGTGAACTAGATACTTGGATTCAGAAAACTCTACCTCAAAAGAAACAAGATCCTGGCAAGTTCCTAATACCTTGTACCATAGGCACCATGAGCTTTGAAAAAGCTCTATGTGATCTAGGGTCAGGGATAAATCTTATGCCACTCTCTGTAATGGAGAAGCTAGGGATCATTGAGGTACAACCTGCCTTGTTCTCATTACAATTGGCAGACAAGTCATTGAGACAAGCTTATGGAATAGTAGAGGACGTGTTAGTAAAGGTTGAAGGCCTTTACATCCCTGCTGATTTCATAATCTTAGACACTAGGAAGGAAGAGGATGATTGCATCATCCTTGGAAGACCTTTCCTAGCCACAGTAGGAGCTGTGATAGATGTCAACAGAGGTGAATTAGTCCTTCAATTGAATGGGGACTACCTTGTGTATAAGGCACATGGCCACCCCTCTGTGACAAAAGAGAGTAAGCATGAAGAGCTTCACTCAGTTCAGAGTCAAGAAGAGCCCACACAGTCAAACTCTAAGTTTGGTGTTGTGAGGCCACAACCAAACTCTAAGTTTGGTGTTAAGACCCCATATCCAAACTCTAAGTTTGGTGTTGGGACTACACTAACATTGACCTGATCACCGTGTGGCTCCATGAGAGCCATTGTCAAGCTATTGACATTAAAGAAGCGCTTGTTGGGAGGCAACCCAATTTTAATTATCTAATTTTTATTTTATTGTTATTTTGTGTTTAATTAGGTACATGATCATGAGGAGTCACAAAAAAATCAAAAAAAAATTAAAAATAGAATCAAAAACAACAGAAGAAAAAATTTTCACCCTGGAGGACGCACAGGCTGGCGTTCAACGCCAGTAAGATGCATCTGGCTGGCGTTCAACGCCAGAACAGAGCATCATTCTGGCGCTGAACGCCAGAAACAAGCAACATTCTGGCGCTGAACGCCAGGAATGTGCCCAGAGAGGAAAAACTGGCGCTGAACGCCAGTAACAAGCATGAAACTGGCGTTCAACGCCAAAAACATGCTTTACATGGGCGTTGAACGCCCAGAATGTGCACCAATGGGCGTTTAAACGCCAGAATGGTGTGCAAAGGCATTTTACATGCCTATTTGGTGCAGGGATGGAATTCCTTGACACCTCAGGATCTGTGGACCTCACAGGATCCCCACGTACCTCGCCCTCTCTCTTTCCATTCATGGTCATCCCTTCTGTTTTTCATTCACCACCTACATCTATCCACTCTTCCCCATACACCCCACCTACCTTTACAATTCAACTTCTCTTTCCCACCCAATCCCACCCATATAGCCGAATCCATCTCCCCTCACTCACCTCCATTTTCTTCTTCTTCTTCCTCTCTTCTTTCTTCTCTTGCTCGAGGGCGAGCAATATTTTAAGTTTGGTGTGGTAAAAGCATAGCCTTTTTTTTGCTTTTCCATTACCATTAATGGCACCTAAGGCCAGAGAAACCTCAAAGGGAAGACAAAAGCTTCCACCTCTGAGTCTTGCGAGATGGAAAGACTCATATAAAGCCATCATAGCTCAGTGGTAGAACATGTGGCTGCAAATCAAGAGATCCCTGAGATACCTCAGGGGATAAGTTGTCCTCCACACAAATATTGGAAGCAACTAAGGGTAGAAACACCAAAATTACTAGGAATCATTCAACAGAAGCAAGGAAGAGACATAGAGGAGCTCAAAAAGCACCATTGGACCTTCAAGAAGGCGCCACCCTCACTCAGGTGGATTCATTCCTTGTTCTTATTTCTTTCTGCTTTTCGTTTTTTTTTTGTGTTTATCTATGTTTTGTGTCTCTACTTCATGATCATTAGTATGTAGTAACTATGTCTTAAAGCTATGAATAAATTCCATTAATCCTTCACCTCTCTTAAAAGAAAAATGTTTTAATTCAAAAGAACAAGAAGTACATGAATTTCGAATTTATCCTTGAATTTAATTTAATTATATTGATGTGGTGACAATACTTTTTGTTTTCTGAATGAATGCTTGAACAGTGCATATGTCTTTTGATATTGTCGTTTATGAGTGTTAAAATTGTTGGCTCTTGAAAGAATGATGAACAAAGAGAAATGTTATTGATGATCTGAAAAAAATCATGAAATTGATTCTTGAAGCAAGAAAAAGCAGTGAAAAAGGAAGCTTGCAAAAAAAAATAGCGAAAAAAATAATAGAAAGAAAAAGAAAAAACAAGCAGAAAAAGCCAATAGCCCTTAAAACCAAAAGGCAAGGGTAAAAAGGATCCAAGGCTTTGAGCATCAATGGATAGGAGGGCCCAAGGAAATTAAATCCAGGCCTAAGCGGCTAAATCAAGCTGTCCCTAACCATGTGCTTGTGTCATGAAGGTCCAAGTGAAAAGCTTGAGACTGAGTGGTTAAAGTCATGATCCAAAGCAAAAGAGTGTGCTTAAGAGCTCTGGACACCACTAACTGGGGACTCTAGCAAAGCTGAGTCACAATCTGAAAAGGTTCACCCAGTCATGTGTCTGTGGCATTTATGTATCCGGTGGTAATACGGGAAAACAAAGTGCTTAGGGCCACGGCCAAGACTCATAAGTAGTTGTGTTCAAGAATCAACATGCTTAACTAGGAAAGTCAATAACACTATCCAAAATTCTAAGTTCCCAGAGACGCCAATCACTCTGAACTTCAAAGGAAAAAGTGAGATGCCAAAACTGTTCAGAAGCAAAAAGCTACAAGTCCCGCTCATCTAATTATAAGTAATATTCATTGATATTTTGAAATTTATAGTATATTCTCTTCTTTTTATCCTATTTGATTTTCAGTTGCTTGGGGACAAGCAACAATTTAAGTTTGGTGTTGTGATGAGCGGATAATTTATACGCTTTTTGGCATTGTTTTTAGGTAGTTTTTAGTAAGTTCAAGCTACTTTTAGGGATGTTTTCATTAGTTTTTATGTTAAATTCACATTTCTGGACTTTACTATGAGTTTGTGTGTTTTTCTGTGATTTCAGGTAAATTCTGGCTGAAATTGAGGGACTTGAGCAAAACTCTGAAAAAGGCTGACAAAAGGACTGCTGATGCTGTTGGAATCTGACCTCCATGCACTCGAAATGGATTTTCTGGAGCTACAGAACTCCAAATGGCGCGCTCTCAACGGCGTTGGAAAGTAGACATCCAGAGCTTTCCAGCAATATATAATAGTCTATACTTTATTCGGAAATTGACGACATAACTTGGCGTTGAACGCCAAGTAAATGCTGCTGTCTGGAGTTAAACGCCAGAAAAATGT
This sequence comes from Arachis hypogaea, assembly GCF_003086295.3. Taxonomy (NCBI): domain Eukaryota; kingdom Viridiplantae; phylum Streptophyta; class Magnoliopsida; order Fabales; family Fabaceae; genus Arachis; species Arachis hypogaea. The sequence goes on from NC_092038.1 coordinate 131,920,057, forward strand.
CATGATCCGGAGTTGAACGCCCAAAACACGTCATAACTTGGAGTTCAACTCCAAGTAAAGCCTTAGCTCGTGGATAGATCAAGCTCAGCCCAAGCATACACCAAGTGGGCCCCGGAAGTGGATTTATGCATCAAATACTTACTCATGTAAACACTAGTAGCTAGTTTATTATAAATAAGACTTTTTACTAGTGTATTAGTCGTCTTTTGACCACGTTTCATCTTTGGTCTCAGTTTTGTTTTATTCTTCATCTTAGGAGACTATTGATCATGTTTTGGGGGCTGGCCATTCGGCCATGCCTGAACCTCTCTCACTTATGTATTTTCAACGGTGGAGTTTCTACACACCATAGATTAAGGGTGTGGAGCTCTGCTGTACCTCAAGTTTCAATACAATTATTATTACTTTCTATTCAATTCTCTTCTTTTCTTGTTCCAAGATATACGTTGCACTTAACTTTGATGAATGTGATGATCCGTGACACTCATCATCATTCTCACCTATGAACGCGCGAGACTGACAACCACTCCCGTTCTACCTTAGGCCGGGCGCATATCTCTTAGATTCCCCAACAAAATCTTCGTGGTATAAGCTAGATAGATGGCGGCATTCATGAGGATCCGGAAAGTCTAAACCTTGTCTATGGTATTCCGAGTAGGATTCTGGGATTGAATGACTGTGACGAGCTTCAAACTCCTGAAGGCTGGGCGTGATGACAAGTGCAAAAGAATCAAGGGATTCTATTCCAACCTGATTGAGAACCGACAGATGATTAGCCGTGCTGTGACAGAGCATAGGAACGTTTTCACTGAGAGGATGGGATGTAGCCATTGACAACGGTGATGCCCTACATACAGCTTGCCATGGAAAGGAGTAGGAAGGATTGGATGACTGTAATAGGAAAGTAGAGATTCAAGAGGAGCACAGCATCTCCATACGCTTATCTGAAATTCCCACTATTAATTTACATAAGTATTTCTATCCCTTTTATTCTCTATTTATTTACTAATTTTCGAAACCCAAAACTATTTAATCTGCCTAACTGAGATTTACAAGGTAACCATAGCTTGCTTCATACCAACAATCTCTGTGGGATCGACCCTTACTCACGTAAGGTATTACTTGGATGACCCAGTACACTTGCTGGTTAAGTTGAACGGAGTTGTGAACTATGGTATTGGCATCATGTTTTTGGCGCCATTACCAGGGAATGAAAAGCAATGAATTTTCCAAAATGGAATAACAATTGAATCACAATTTCGTCCACCACTGTCGCAGGAGCTATGTCGCCGCTGTAAAAAGCTCCGTCACCATCCTAGGAAGCTATGTCACTGTCGTAGGAAGCTCCCTCGCTGTCGTGTGGAAGTTCTGTGGCCATCGTCTCCTCTGTTCGAGCACGCTCTCTCTCTCTTTGCCGGTGTCGCTGTCTCCTTGGTCGTCGCTGTCATTCCCTTTCCTTCTCGCCGCTGGTAAGCACTGTGACTTGGATTTTGATAATACTATGTTCGCTGATGTCGCCTCCTCCTCTTCGTCTCCTCTGTTTGCTGGTTTTACTGTGAATAATTGAGTTGCTAATTTAGGGTTTGTCATTCTGAGTTACTGAATTTGTTAATTTGTGCTTATTTTGTTAAATTTTCTGGAAAGAATTTATTGTTGATCCTCAGATATTGTGTTACTGATTCTGTGAATTTGTTATTTTATTCTGAGTTGCCAATGTTTATGAAACTTGTGCTTATTTTGTTAAATTTACTCGAAAGAATTTGTTATTGATCCTCAGATATTTGTGTTACTGATTTTGTGAATTTGTTATTTTATTCTGAGTTGCCAATGTTTATGAAATTGGAGTTGATTATAATGATCCTCAGATTCTGAATTGCTCTTCTGTTGAATTTGAAGTCTGATTTTTGGACAGAATTTTTGTTGTTGTTGCATTTTTTTGGTTGATTGTAACCATTGTGAGTTGCTGTTTTTGTTTTTTTTTTTTTTTGTTGATTATAATTATTCTGAGTTGTTTATTAGAATAATTTTGGAATAATTTGATATTTTTTGAATTAAGTCTGAGTGGTTGTTAATTATGATTTGTGACGAAGAGTTTCTTTATTTTGGTTTTACAAAGCATGAAACCCATAACATCTCTGTTCTATTGGTAAAATATTATAGGATGAAGATATAATTATATATGTTTAAAATTATATATAAATTTTTAATAATTTTTTAATATTTAATTAAAATCGATTGAATTCCGGTTGAATCTCGGTCAAATCAATAAACCAATAAATTAATGATCTTATTGGTTTATTGACCGATTCGGTTTTCGCAACCTTATTTTTTAACCATCTAGATGAAGTTATGCCTGGAGCTTTCTAATGCATGTACAATCTCAACAAGCTGAGAGTTGGGAAACTTATTCATGCTCCCAAAATTCACGTACAAAACTGAATTTTCTGGTTTTATGTTCATCCATTTTAGCCACTCTTCTAAGTGTTGAAATTAGGGTAATGTTGGTGTGAATTAGAGATTTTTCATCTATGAATTAATTTAACTTAATTAGAAATTACAGTGAAGTAATTAGTTTAAGAAGGTTGTTATGTCAACAAAATATGATAACCATTTCAATAACATTTTCATTGGAGATGTATTTCGACGAGTACCAGAACACTCTTATCAAATTTTAAAATTATTTAGGTACTATTTTATGAATAATAAAAATCAAATATCATTTTGTCAGTGGCCGAATTTTTCGGATACCAATTTAGTATTTACTTCTATAATATATATATATATATATATATATATATATATATATATATATTAAAAATCAGTTAAACAAACATGTATTTATAATTTTATATAAAGTAAATGGTCAAATGAGTTTCCGAAAGATCACTCATTCTCCAAATTAGTCCTCAAAATATTTTTAAAATAAAATTCATCTTTCAAAGATTTTAAGTTAGTCATTGTAGTCCTTCCATCACTTTCGTTGCTAACAGCATCAAAATTTGTTGATATGATACGTTAAGTGACACCACAACATACACATAGTAGTCCTAATTAGCGGCTAATATGATGTTTATGAAATTAGATAAAATCAACCCCAAATTGAGAGATTCCAATGCCTCAAATTCTCCCTCAAATAAGTTTTGATTTGATATAATTTCATAAACTTATCATACTAATTAAGACTCCAATGTATGTATTGTAGCCATTGTATTATGGCCACTAAAAATTTGTCGCTAAAACTAATTTTTTTAGTAGTGATAATACATACATTGGAGTCTTAACAAATTTTGATAAAAAAATTTTGGAGACTTATTTGTAAAGCGAGTGATTTTTTAGGGATAAATTTGACCATTTATTTTATTTCTATTCTAGCAAGGTCATGTTTAAGAGAAGTAAGAGAATATACAATGCACAATAAAAAAAGAAGACAAAAAAGATAAAAGGATTAAGACTAAATTAATCAGTAAAAATCATCTGTTCTTCTCCAGGTCACCAATAACATTGGTTATTTTAGTTTTACCAGCAAAATCTCTTGCATACAATGTCAACACAGTAGTATTCTTGCGTTCAGAACTCCAAAAACTAAATTTATTAGTTTATATATGATTTTTTATGAACTTGTTATACGTGAACAGATTATTTGCCCATCTCAAGGACCAAAAACTTCTTGATTCAATTCTTTGGTTTCAATTTTGAGAATTTGTAGCAATTTACATGATTTTATATTATTTTGACTTGTGCATATTAAAAGAGAAGAAAAATATGTCTGGCGTTGCGACGGCAACATTTTACGGAAATACTCGTGCGTCTTGCAAGTTAGAATTTTGCTTCACCCCCTTTGTCCTCTATTCATGACAAGACCAAAACTAAAATAAAAGACTAAATTGAAATCAAATCAAGAAAGAAAGATATAGTGTGAACCAAAATTAAAATTTGAGACCAAATTGAAAGGAGGATTTTTCAGATGCCAATAATCTGAACCAAGAGTATGGGCATATCTAGGATCGGGACCAGAGGGAGGAGAGAGTAGATCGACAGTGGACCCACCAACAAGAGGAAATGCTACACAACTGATACTAACGGGCGGTACTACATGACGGCAAGGATTCACGATTGGAGATTTGTTTCGCGCCTCTGCTTCCGTTTTTGTTCGCACCAAGAAAATAGGAAAGAAAAAAACACAACTGAAAAATTAGGGATGAGCGCTTACGAGAGAAGAAAAGACGAGCCAGCAGCAGGTCCAAACCGTCGATGAGGACAGGTCTAGGCTTGACGAAGACGGAAGAGACGGCATTGCGACCAGCAACTCTGAAACGACCTTGGTGCACGAAATTGTGATCATCAATGGCGCCATCAACATGGTACGCACAATTGCAATCTCAACTCTTTATCACAACTTCGCACAACTAACCAGCAAGTGCACTGGGTCGTCCAAGTAATAAACCTTACGCGAGTAAGGGTCGATCCCACGGAGATTGTTGGTATGAAGCAAGCTATGGTCATCTTGTAAATCTCAGTCAGGCAGAATCAAATGGGTATGAATGATTTATGAATAAAACATAAAATAAAGATAGAGATACTTATATAATTCATTGGTGAGAATTTCAGATAAGCGTATGGAGATGCTTTGTCCCTTCCGTCTCTCTGCTTTCCTACTGTCTTCATCCAATCCTTCTTACTCCTTTCCATGGCAAGCTGTATGTAGGGTTTCACCGTTGTCAGTGGCTACCTCCCATCCTCTCAGTGAAAATGTTCAACGCGCTCTGTCACAGCACAGCTATTCAGCTGTCGGTTCTCGATCATGTCGGAATAGAATCCAGTGATTCTTTTGCGTCTGTCACTAACGCCCCACAATCGCGAGTTTGAAGCTTGTCACAGTCATTCAATCCTTGAATCCTACTCAGAATACCACAGACAAGGTTTAGACCTTCCGGATTCTCTTGAATGCCGCCATCAATTCTAGCTTATACCACGAAGATTCCGATTAAGGGATCCAAGAGATATCCACTCAATCTAAGGTAGAACGGAGGTGGTTGTCAGGCACACGTTCATAGGTGAGAATGATGATGAGTGTCACGGATCATCACATTCATCAAGTTGAGGAACAAGTGATATCTTAGAACAAGAATAAGCCGAATTGAATAGAAGAACAATAGTAATTGCATTAATACCCGAGGTACAGCAGAGCTCCACACCTTAATCTATGGCGTGTAGAAACTCCACCGTTGAAAATACATAAGAACAAGGTCTAGGCATGGCCGAGAGGCCATCCCCCAAAACGTGATCAAAAGATTCAAAGATCTAAAGATGAAAATACAATAGCAAAAGGTCCTATTTGTAGAGAACTAGTAGCTTAGGGTTTACAAAGATGAGTAAATGACATAAAAATCCACTTCCGGGCCCACTTGGTGTGTGCTTGGGCTGAGCATTGAAGCATTTTCGTGTAGAGACTTCTCTTGGAGTTAAACGCCAGCTTTTGTGCCAGTTTGGGCGTTTAACTCCCATTCTTGTGCCAGTTCCGGCGTTTAACGCCGGGCAGTTTTGAGCTGATTTGGAACGCCAGTTTGGGCCATCAAATCTCGGGCAAAGTATGGACAATTATACATTGTTGAAAAGCCCAGGATGTCTACTTTCCAACGCAGTTGAGAGCGCGCCAATTGGGCTTCTGTAGCTCCAGAAATTCTACTTTGAGTGCAGGGAGGTCAGAATCCAACAGCATCTGCAGTCCTTTTCAGCCTCTGAATCAGATTTTTGCTCAGGTCCCTCAATTTCAGCCAGAAAATACCTGAAATCACAGAAAAACACACAAACTCATAGTAAAATCCAGAAAAGTAAATTTTAACTAAAAACTAATAAAAATATAATAAAAACTAACTAAAACATACTAAAAACATACTAAAAATAATGCCAAAAAGCGTATAAATTATCCGCTCATCAGACCTTCTGGCGATGCAAAGAGATACGCAGACCTTCGACGGCAAGAACTGCTATAGGCGAGAGCTGCTTAAGGTGAGAGCTTCCAGAGGCGAGTGCTTTGACGGCTAGAAGGGATAGGGAGTCAGGGCTGAGGGTTAGGGCTGATGGGGAGTGTTTAATGAAGGAAAAGAGCGCACGGGTAGTGCTTTTTGAAGGGGGGAGTAGTATATGTGATGGTGTTAGTATTTTACTAATGATGATGATTATGATGATGATGATGATGATGATGATGATGATAATTGGATCAAGGTCCTGATTAGCGGCGGTTGTTCAAGAAATAGCCGCTAATCAATCAGATTCTGCTGTACACGATGTTAATTGCCGCAATCTCTGATATTTGCAGCGGTTAGATAAATGGTCGGAATTTTTTTGCCGTTATCCTCCGCTTATCCTACAGTGATATATAGTGACTAATTTTAATATACATATAATACTTTTTATTATCAACATATCAACAAAAATAGTTAACTCTTAAATTTATTATTTAAAAAATTATCAAAATATATAAATTTAATTAGATGATTCATGTAAAATTTTATATCAGTTCATCAAAATTAAATATTAAATATTATGTAACAATCACGCATTGGCCCTACACTCTTAATAAGTTAACTGGATGAATTATTTTTCAAACATTTTGGAACCAAATTAAACAACGCTGGTCCCTGTATACATGTTTTAAATTTAATTTGGGTTTTTCTGGTTATATTTCGCAAAAGAATAAAGATTTATAGTACGAATAACATTTTCCAAGTCATTATGTATAGATTTTTTTTAATTTTCATATTATATATAGATTGTGAGATTTGGAACAAGGGGAAATGCTGGGCTGGGCTTGGAAAAACGAAGTTACCCACTTACCCTTACCCATGTGCAACGTAAAGGGCTTTTTTTATTGGGCTTCTTTGTCTAGGAGGGGGTTTGTTGGGGCTGGGGGGTAGTAGTCTGTCGGGTCGGGTAAGTGGCATTGGATCTTCTTTAGATTGTTATGCATAATTGCATATTGAAATATATTTGGGCCTCGTTTTATATTTGCATAATTGTAACATGTCCTCGTTTTATATTCGGAAATACTACACATCCATGTAATCATGTAACTAAGTTAGTCCAACACAAAAAAAATTCAATACCATTAAACGAAACATAAAATACACGCGTCTAATACACACGAAATCGCCCAACGTTTCTTCTCCCCCACGCTTCTTCTTCTTGTCCCGCGCTTCTTCTTCTTCTTCTTTTCACGCTCGTTTACGCACAGAGCATCTTCTTTTTCTTCGTCTTCTTCTTCGCGTTCCTCCTTCTCCTCCTTTTTCGCATTCCTTCTTCTTCATGTGTTTTCTCCTTATCGTCATTCTTTTGTTGTTGTTGCTGCTGTATTTTTTTGTATTTTCCTTCTTCTCTCTCTGGTGAAGAAGCAGTAGAAGGTGAGAAAGAAGAGTTTTGAATATTACAGAATGGACCGAACACAGTACTCATGGTGAACCGAAATCTTAGTTATGGTGAACCGAAAACAATACAATTGTATAGTACTGAGTGAACAAAACATAATTCATTATATAAAATCAAATTTAAATAGTTTTCTGCAGAATGAACCGAACACAGTACTCATGGTGAACCGAACCAGTACTCATGGTGAACTGAACATAGTACTCATGGTGAACCGAAAACAATACAATTGTATATTACTAAGTGAACGAAACATAATCCATTATATAAAATCAAATTCAAATAACTCTGCCTACAATTCAATGCAATTCAATTCAATTCAGTACACCTCCGTCCATTTAATTCAATTCAAATTAGTAATTACATTCCATTCAATTCGATTCAAAATTGAATAATCTAAACTTTGTCAGTTTGATTCGTTTTAGAAGAGTAATCCAAATCGCTCTTCTGTTTACCAAAAAATTATGAACCCCTAAACACTGAACCCTAAACCCTAAACCCTAAACACTAAAACCAGAACCCTGAATACTGAACCCTGAACCCATAAAGCCTAGAACCCTAAATCCTACACCCTAAAACCTAAATCATAAACCCTAAACCCTGAACTCTAAACTCTGAACCCTAAATGCTAAACCCTAAACCCTGAACCCGAACCCTGAATATTGAACTCTGAACCCTAAATGCTAAACCCTTAACCTGAACCCTACTGTAAACCCTAAACCCCTAAAACCCTGAACCTTGAACCCTAAACCCTAAACCCCTAAACCCTAAACCCTCAACCATGAACACGGTGAGCCGAAATTAATACACGGGGCAAACTGAAAGTTTGAAATACACTGAACCCCTGTACACTGAATTCTGAACCCATAAATCCTAAACCCTAAAACCCTAAACCCTAAAACCATATCGTCATTCTTTTGTTGTTGTTACTGCTGTATTTTTTGTCTTTTCCTCCTTCTCTCTCTGGTAAAGAAGCAGTAGAAGGTGAGGAAGAAGAATTTTGAATAGTGCAAAATGAATCGAACACAGTACTCATGGTGAACCGAAATCTTAGTTATGATGAACTAAAATCTTAATTACGGTGAAACAATTATATAGTGCTTAGGGAAGAAAATATCACATATTGGTCTAATTTTTTTTAGACTCCTTTCTGCGGACCGAACCGAAAACATGAAAGTGATGAACCACCTCTTTAGTACTTACCGAACCAAAAAGTTACTCACATTTACTTAGAGTTACTCACAATTACTGACACTCACAATTACTCACAGTTACATATTATCAATTCAATTGAATTCAATTCAAATGTAGATCACCTTAGTCCATTCAATTCACTTCAAATAAAATTAAAAATTTTATTCCATTAAATTCGATTCAGAATTCAATAATCCAAACCTCATCAAATTGATGCGGTTGAGAAGAATCATCAAAATCGCATTCATTCAACTGCTTTGAAGTTGATTCATTCATTGTTTCAATTTAAAAGTACGGATCGAAGAAGAAAATGAAGAAGAAGATGAACAACGAAGATAATTGCATTAAATCAATTCAGATCCATAATGCAGAGAAGAAAAATGCGAAAGAGGAGAAAAACAAATTTAATTAGGTTGAAGAAGAAGAAGAAGAAGAAGAACGCAAAAGAGGTTTACATTTTATGAAAAAGTTGACGTTGAGAAACATTGATAACGCAAACTAAGGATTCGTTATATAGGTTATAAGAGGTGCATGTAAAACAAACGGGGGTGTGGGGTGTGGAGTGAAAGTTACTTGGATACCATCCGTGTAATTTTTACATGGATGTAGAGCTTTTCTCTTTTATATTTTATATTATGGATAGTTTAAATATAATAGCTTGGAATATTAGGGGTGCTTCTAATAAGTTAGCCCGGGTGAATTGTAAAGAGCTGGTTAGGAAATTTAAACCTGTAATTTTTATTGTGGTTAAAATTCATTGTCCTTTTCAACACTTGAAACTGTTATGGCCTTATGGGAAAGACTTGGTTATGACCTTATCAGTATAGTGGAGGCGTCAGGACATAAGGGGGTATCTGGTTCCTTTCTGCAATGCAAGGTGTTCACTGCAAACAGGTTGATGCTTTCGATCAGTGTGTTACAGTTGAGGTTCAGGTAAATAATGTGACTTGGAGGTGCAGTGATATCTACGGTAGTCCTCAGTTTAATACCAGAGTTTTTCTATGGGATTATCTTGTTACTCAGTCCTCGTCTTTCTCTGGGCCATGGATTGTTCTTGGTGATTTTAATGAAGTACTATTCTCACATGAATCTAAGGGTTTCCTCTTCTTGAGTCGCCATGCAGATCGGCTTGCTGCCTCTCTAGGAGATAGTGATCTGTTTGACTTGAAGACTATTGGAAGATAGTTTTCTTGGTACAGAATGGTTAAAAATGGTGTTGAGGTGGTGAAAAACCTTGACCGGGTTTGTATCAACAGTGAATGGTTATCTCTCTTTTCAGAGGCTTACGCAGAAATTTTAAACAGGCTTCAGTTTGATCATTGTCCTATCCTAGTACGCTGTACAGGTCATCCCCAACCGAAAAAGAATAGACCTTTTTGGTTTATTACGGCTTGGGCAACTCACCCGGGGTACATAGATATTGTGAACCAGTCATGGCAAGCTAGCTACAGAGAGATGCATGGCAAGCTTTCAGAAGTGCAGAAGAACTTTTTGGAGTTTAATTCTAAAGTGTTCGAAAATATTTTCATTAGGAAATGCAAATTGGACAGACAGATTAATTTCCTTCAGAAGCGACTAAAAGTAATGGAAGATTTGTCTATGCGGCAAAAAGAACAACAACTGATTGAGGAATTTAATAACATGCTTGTGCAGGAGGAACTTCTATGGTTTCAGAAATCCAGAGAGCAGTGGGTAAAATTTAGAGATAAAAATACCAAGTTCTTTCATGTCCAGACCCTTGTGCGGAGAAAGCATAATAAGATTCATGGTGTCTTTCTTCAAGATGGGATGTGGGAAACAGACCCGGATATCCTTAGAAGGGAAGCTGAATCCTTTTATAAACGCCTATTCTGCCAGTCGGAGGATGTAGACTTAGGTTGTCTTGGTGATGTGCCACTGCCTTCCCTAAATGATGAAGTCTGTTGTAGCCTCACAGCGCCAGTTACTCTGGAAGAAGTTAAGTCGACTGTTTTCAGTGGGCATTCTTTTAAGGCCCCAGGCCCTAATGGGTTATAGGCTTTCTTCTTTAAAGAATACTGGGAGATTGTTGGCTTTGATGTTTGGACTTTGGTTTGTCATGCGTTCTCTGGTTTGGATATGGATCCAAGGATGATGGAAACTCTTGTGGTTCTTATTCCAAAGGTAGAAAACCCGATTTCCATGAAAGATTTCTGACCTATTAGTCTCTGTAATATGGTTTACAAAGTTATAACAAAGGTTCTGGTCAATAGACTTCGTCCCCATCTTAAAGAGATTGTTGGGCCCCTTCAAGGAGGGTTTATTCCAGGGAGAGAAACTCTAGACAATATCATTGTAGCACAAGAGGTTCTCCATTTCATGAAGAAGACAAAGTCAAAGAAAGGCACCTTGCCTTTAAGATTCATCTGGAGAAAGTGTACGATAGAGTGGATTGGGGATTTCTGAAACAAACCCTTGTGAGTTTTGGCTTTTCTCCTCCGACAGTCAATTTGATTATGTGTTGTGTCACTGCTTCCTCCCTGTCTATCCTCTGGAATGGGGATAGATTAAATAGCTTCACTCTGAGCAGAGGTCTTAGGCAAAGAGATCCTATATCACTGTATCTATTTGTGTTGTGTATGGAAAGATTGTCCTATTCTATTAATCAGCAAGTTGATAGGGGCTTGTGGAAGCCGGTTGTTGTTTCTAGAGGGGGTCCAAGAATTTCTCATTTGATGTTTGCCGATGATTTGCTTCTTTTCTGTAAAGCCGAAAAATAGCAAGTTCAGATTGTAATGGTAGCTTTGGAAATTTTCTGCAAAGCCTCTGGGATGAAGGTTAATGTGGAGAAATCTAAAGCGCTATGCTCTAGGAATGTTTCAGTGACAAGAAAAGATATTTTCACTGGAGTGTCCTCCATTAGATTCGTCCAAAACTTGGGCAAGTATTTAGGGGTGAACCTTAATCATTCTAGGGTGACACACACAACTTTCAATGATGTTCTGGACAAGATTCGGGGAAGGATAGCCAGCTGGAAAGGGACATTGCTTAATAAGGCGGGTAGACTCTGTTTGCTCAACTCGGTAGTGACTTCGATTCCTACTTACCGCATATAGGTATCTTTCTTCCCTAAAGGGGTAATGAATAAGATAGAATCTATGATGCAAAACTTTCTATGAAAGGGTCAAGCTGATGGTAGAGGCCTGAATCTAGTTAACTGGAAAGTGTTGGTCACCCCTAAAAAGTTTGGAGGTCTGGGAATTAGAGATCTTTTTTGTGCTAATATTACTCTTTTTGGAAAGCTAGTTTGGCAACTTTTTCACTATCCTGACAAGCTATGGGTTCAAATATTGACTGAAAAATACCATTCTTCTAAGGGTGATTGTTTCAGTCAGTCTCGAGGAAGGGGATCTTATGTTTGAAAGAGTATATGTCGAGTTTGGGATATCCTAAAGGAAGGTTTTATTTGGTGCATTGGGGATTTGGAATAGAACTTTTGGTTTTCTAAATGGAGAAGAGAGGGGTGACTGTGTCATGAGATGGATTATGTTTATATTTCTTATTCGGATCTCAGAATCTTAGAGCTTTGGTCATCTGGACAGTGGGACCTTGAGAATATCTATTCTCCTCTGCATTAGTCTCTGTAAAGCAACATTAACTCTTACAACCGGGATGTTCAAGCTGGTTCAGAGGTCGGTTGGTGTTGGACTAGTGCGGCTTCAAAGGTTTATGATGCTCGTAGTGGTTATTTGTGGCTCAGTAAGAAGATGTTTAGTTGGGAGGATAGGGGTAATTGGCTTTGACTTTGGCATCAACAGGTTCAGAAAAAGCACAAATTTTTGGCCTGGCTATGTCTTCGAGAGGCTCTTCCTACTACTGCATTTCATTTTAAGAAGGGCATTTCGTACACGGATAGCTGTCCACGATGTTTCTCAGGTCAGGAATCGGTTTTACATTGTATTCGGGATTGTTCAAAAGTCCAACTAGTTTGGCAAGCTTTAGGGATCTCCGAACAACCAGTGGATTTGATGAGTTGGTTCTTACATAATAGCAAACAACGTCCCTTTAGATTCTTTTCTAGTCTCTGGTGGATTTGGCGTTCGAGGAATAACGAGATCTTTCATCCTCATGAGCATTGGACCTCAGACAAGGTTATTGGTATGATTTTGTCCTTAGAAAAAGAGTTCCGAAATATTTTTGAGTTGCAACGACTGTCTATCCCCTCCACCATTAGTGGCTCTTGGATTCCCCCCTCAGTGGGTACCTTTAAGATTAATTGTGATGCTAGCTATCTTGGCAATGGTGCTCGAGTTAGTTTTGCTTGTGTTAGCAGAAATTGGAAGGGAAGGTGGCAACAAGACTATTTAGGAACAATTGAGAGTCATAGCATTTTTCAATGAGAGTTGTTTGTTATTTGGAGAGGCTTTTTTTTAGCATGAGACTCAAGACAAAGAGACATTATATGTGAGACAGACTGTGTGGAGGCTTTTACTATTGTCAATAATTTACAAGATTGCTCTGGGTTTATTGATCCTTTGGTGTTCAAAATCCGAGATATCATGTCTTGGAAATGGCATGCTGATCTCCGGTTGATCTTCTTTCTTAGTTGTTGTTTATTTTCTTGTTTATTTTCTTTTAAGTCACCAAAAAAATATATTTGAGCCTTTTTGTAATATGAGTTTAAACAGGGACTCATGTGTGGCGAGGCTTTGTACCTATGGCCTATTTGTTGGCCTCATATAGCCACATCCCAGGTTTGATTCCCAGCTGTAGCTGGGTGTGATAGAACCTGAATTGTGTGTGTGAGTGTGGTGTGCGTGAGTGGGTAATGTCTAGGATTTGGGGCTGTCCAATCTATCGAAAAAAAAGGACTCATGTGGAAAAATAAAAGTTTCAGGGGACTATTTTCTAAAGTATAATTATATAAATTGTAAAGAAGGGTTCTGATAGTTGTTTTCATTTTTTATTTTTAACAAAGATTATGGTATAATAATAGGAAGGGAGCCACTTAAATAAAGATATTTAAAACGTCTTTTTTTAAAGATATTTTTATTAATTAAAGTTTAATATATATAATCAATTAAACCGTATTATTTTTATCAAAATTAGGATAGACAAATTAATTTGACCGAAAAAATAGTGAATCAAATTTTGAATCAGTCTAAATTAATATTATTTTTTTATCAAAAATGACTATAATATCCTTATTATAGAAAATGACTAAAATACTCAAATTATATATATATATATTTGAAAACTCTAAATCCTAAACCTATGACGATAGAAAAGTAACGGACTAGAATTTATGATTTTTAAAATTAATATATATAATAAGAGTATTTTAGTTATTTTATATAATAAGGATATTGTAGTAATTTTTTTATAAAAAATAATAATTTACATCAATTCAAAATTTGATTCACTATTTTTTTAATTAAATTAATTTGTTTGACCTAATTTGACAAAAATAATATAATTTAATCGAATTATATGTATTAATTTTTAATTACTAAAAAACATCTTTAAAAAAATAAGTTTTAATGTTTTAGACGCTTTCTAATAGGAATTGAGATATTATCTGAACTTATAGTTACCTGGTTAAATAGCATTGTAATTGCATGGATGTCTGGTTCATATGGTTTTATTCCGTAAATAATATGGTTTCATTATTCTGCCCAACGAGGAAAGCAAAACAATGCTTGCACTTCACTGCCCTTGATTTCAATATGATTATATGAATATTATCGAGTTCCACTAACTAAACACTTTCTGGTAAACAATATAGTTAATTCACATGAATAGATTGTACATTCTGAGAGATATGTCCTAATGAATATATGAATGTGAGACATCAAAATCATGGCTTCTTTCAACTGCAATTACATAATGAGATAGCAGGAACATCTAGAATACAGAACATATATGAGCAACTTGGGCAACAATTAAACTGAGTTGAACACCGAATAAATACTAACAAACACTCACTGTCACTTGTTGTGCATCCTATATTCCTATATGAGGCACCAATGTGGTGCTCCTGTGATATGATTGGTGTCAGATTTATCATAAAATTTCTGTGATGAAAAACTATGCTAGATTATTGTTGCTACTAACAGAGAATGGAAAATATATGAGCGAAAAATCTGACAGAGTCATCTGAAGCATGGACAAGAATACAAGATTCTACACCACCTAAACATTGACTCATAGAGCCTCTAACACTCAGGTTTTCAATTGTTTATCTTAGCAATATATCAAATAGGAATCTTGATGTTGGAGAATATTACAGTTTTCTTCTTTTGCCTTCAATTTGTTGACAGTTGATAAACTTGTCTCCCTGACTGATTTAGCAGAGCTGTCTTAAACACAATTTGAGTGTCAAGTCCTTTAAAATCTTTTTCTTTGGCTTTACTCTCCATGCAATGCAAATTTTCTTCTAATTTTCTTTTTCGCATGGTGTTTTCTTTCACTCTGCACAAGAAAAAAAAACTGTTTTTGATTTTTTACGGATAGGAGTGAAGGCTGTGAAGCAACACTAAATATATACATTATTATAAAATCATTGTTATGATTGTTTAACTTTTTTTTTTTTTGAATAATTCTCCACATATAAGCGTTTTTACATACAAGTCTTTACAAGTCATTTATACTAATGCGTTTCGAACTGTTACTGTACGTTTTTCACTATACCTTCTTCTTCTTCTTACTGCACGTTCTTCTTCCTCTTCCTCTTCTTCTTCTTCTTTTCTTTCGTTTCTTGCCTTCTCTTTCTCCTTCTTCATTTACGTGCTTTTCTCTCTATTGTTTTCTTCGTTATTCTCGATTTCCATTGTTTTTTGACATCAAGCTCTGAAATCGTTTTTGAAGAAGAAGAAGAAGAAGCAGAAGATGAGGAGGAGAAAGAGAAAGAGTTCTGAATTATGCATAAGGTGTACTTCAACGAATTTTGGGTGTATTTCTTAAATTCTTTGGGTGTATTTTTGTAATCCTTTGGGTGTATTTCTGTAATCCTTTAGGTGTATTTCTGTAATTGTTTGTGTGTATTTCTGTAATCGTTTGGGTGTATTTCTGAAGTTCCATTATTTTCAAAACGATTTCAAAGCTTGATTTCAGAAACCATGAAAATCGAAAAAAAAAAACGAAGCAAGAATACCAGTGATAAACGCAGGTAAAACAACGAATGAAAATAAGCATTAGAAATAAATAAAATTTTTATAACTAGATGTAGTGTAACAAAATATATAATATTAATTAATTTTTTAAAAATTCTGAAAAAATAATTTCTTTCTAATAGCGTGTTATTAGAAAATTAACATTATAAAAGCTAATTTCAATCAATACGATATAATAGGTTATTAAATATATTTAATATAAAACACATTGAATATAAACTTTTGTTGAGTTTAAATTTTAAATAATTTTTAATTGAATTTCAAATATTCTTATCTTAAAGAGTTAGAATATTTTAACATCATCTTTTTTGTCACTTTTTAATTTACATATGGAACCTCAACTGGTGAAGTGCGCTGATATGGGGAAGGGGAGTGCTAGACAAAATGGTGGTATCAGGGGGAACAACTCAAACCCTCCGAGTTCTAAACAAAACTCGCACCGTCCGAGTACTTTGTAATCCCCTCAAGCTAGTAACGAACTCGGACCATCCGAGTTGAAGAACCTCACGGACCGTCCGATTTCTGAAGAAGCCAATCGCACGGTCTGAGTTTCCTCATGCAATCAACACGCGTCGCTCTCTGGTTTTCCCCCGAACGGTGCCCCTCTTTGAATAAAGAAACACATTTAACCTTCTCTCACCATCCGAAAACGAAACCAGCCCTCACAGTTCACTCTCAAACCTTCTTCTTCCTTTCTGAAGCTCAGCTTTGCATGGTGGAGGAGAAGCAATCATGCCCAAAAAATATAAAATTAAAGATGTTGATCGATGTGAGTTTCATATTATTCATTATCTCAGTGATTCTAATTATGTAAGTATTTTTTAATTATTTTTAAGTTTTAAAATTTTTTTTATATTTATAATTATTAATATTAAGAATTTAATTATTATGATTGTTGGTAAAAATGCAGTTAATAAATATAAAAATAGATGGATTATGACAAATTTATCAATATTTGTTAAATTTTTTTAAATTTTTTTACAGAATTTTAATAAGGAATATTATTATTAATAAGAAAACATTATCATTATTAATGATGGAAAGATTTCGATAGGTATAAAAGAAGAAGTAAATAGATGTCTTATTCAGTAGAGAATGTTAATTTTTATTAATTTTTAGTATAATTATATGTTTTAGTTAGTCATATTTAAATGTTTATTTAAAAAAGTAAGTATAACTGTTATAGAAGAATTTAAATGTTAATGTTATTGTTATTGTTATTGTGAGTGAGAAAATGTTAATGTTCAATGATTAATAGGATTATTTTAATTAAGCCATGCTATCTTTTTTATTATGACAATGTTTATAGTTTTTAGAATATGAATGTTAATATTTTGTAGAATTGTTCATGATGGCATATACTGATTGTTAATAATTTTTATTATTGAGGAAAAAATGTGTTTAACAAATGAGTAATTAGTATTAGATAATATTTAAATTGTTGTAATATTGTTGAGAATATTCATTAAGAATAAATGTATAAGTCATGAATTTTATTTGTAATTATGAATAATTTTAAGGATTAATTAAATAATTGTAGAAGTTAAAAGAATTAGTTATATAAGGATTTAGTGAAATGATTGATGATGGTAAGTTAGTAACTGTTAATTATATGACTAGTAATTTGTTATTTTTTTTTTTGTAGAAATTAAGAATGTTGACATGTAACCACCCAGTTCCTCCGGATCGGTACAACGATAGGGTGGAGGAGCATTTACGAATTACTGGGTTCTATCATGTGTCTCAGATTGGGATAGTTCAGTGTCAGAAAGCATTGGTAAATACTCTAATCGAACGTTGGCACCCAGACACACATACGTTTCACCTTCCCATTGGTGAATGTTCCGTGACTCTTGAAGATGTGGCTCTAATACTTGGTCTTTCCACAGATGGTCTTCCAATCACAGGGATGACAATGAGTAGTTTTGAAGCCATGGAGGCGGAGTGTCTACTTCAATTTGGGGTTGCACCTCGTAGAGAGGTGATGATTGGATTTTTGACGGTTTAGAATTTCACTAATGAAATCTCGTTGTAAAGTATAGTTTCTAAACCAAACAATAATCCTTTCATACAAAAATTTGTTTGTCACAAGTACAAACCCCTAAAATCTATAAACCGAAGTATTTAAACCTCGGGTTGTTCTCCCTAGGATTTACAATAAAGTGTCTTGTTATTGGTTGTGAGTTATATTTGGGGTTTTTAAGATTTTAGACAAGAAATATAAATGGCAAAGAAAATAAACTAACAACTAGCAAAGCTCTTGGCAAGATATGAGAACTAGAAGTCCTATCCTAGTTATCCTCCTCAATTGTGATGGCAAATTGTCCATTGCTCCCACTTAGTCAACCTCTAACCATGGAGGAAAGTCAAGTGGATGAATCAATTTGATTCCTCAAGTCCTAATCAACTCCTAAAGGAAAGACTAGCTTTAGAGGCATTCAAATCAATTGGCAACTTCTAATTATCAATCAACAAAGGAATTAGATAACTCAAGAGTCACTAATTACTCTACCTAGGCCAAGAGGAACAAAACCTACACTAAAATCCAACCAAGCATTTCATCAAACACTTGAAAGGTACAAAAGAAAAGCAAAGCAATTTGACAACAAGAAGAGAATCTAACAACAATTATTGAAAGAAGTTAACAACAACAATCAAAAGAAACACAATTATTATGAATTACCTTGAATTGAATTGAAAGAAAGTAGAAGGAACAATACTAGATCTATAACAAAATATAAGAACAACATAAAAGAGATTACACCAAAAGAGTAGGAGAAGAATGAATGTAACTACAAGGAATTGAGAAGATAGAAGTAGAAGAAGATGAATCTAAATCTAGATCTAAGAACTAAACCTAATCCTAATCCTAATTTTAGAGAGAAGTGAGAGCTTCTCTCTCTAGAAACTAGTTCTAACTACTTCTAAAACTAAACTATGACTAATGGTAACTAACATGTGTTTCCCTCTTCACTCCTTGGGTTAAATAGCATCAGAAATGAGTTGGATTGGGCCCACAAGGCTTCTAAAATCGCTGGCCATGTTTTGCTTCAAGTGGACTAGGTGGCAGCAATGGTGCGTGCGCGTACTATGCGCGTGCGCGCCACCATACTTGTAGCAACTATGGCAAATCTTATATCGTTTCGAAGCTCCGGATGTTAGCTTTCTAACCCAACTGGAACCACATCATTTGGACCTCTGTAGCTCAAGTTATGGTCGTTTAAGTGCGAAGAGGTCGGCTTGACAGCTTTCCGGTTCTTTCATTTCTTCATGAGTTCTCCAACTTTTCATGCTTCTTTCTTCATTCCCTTGATCCAATCTTTGCCTCCTAAACCTTAAATCACTTAACAAACATATCAAGGCATCTAATGGAATCAAGGTGAATTAAATTTATTCATTTTAAGACCTAAAAAAGCATGTTTTCACTCTTAAGCACAATTAAAGGAGAAGTTATAAAACCATGCTATTTCATTGAATAAATGTGGGTAAAAGGTTATAAAATCCCCAAAAATCAATACAAGATAAACCGTCAAAATGGGGTTTGTCAAGAGGACTGTAGATCAAGCTGCATAAAACTGACATGGCTCCGGAATCTAAAAGAGAATTTAGAATTGAATGATGAAATCAGTATATAGAGGTATGTGACGTGTCATATTATGTTGCTGAACTTATTTATGTGTTAGCCATGTGGACTATGTAATATTGTCTCATAATAGGCTAATATGCTACATTAGATATTTTTCTATTAATGTATTAACCATCGTATTATATAATGCCACAGATATGTTATAATACTAGATTGTCATTAATTACTAGGTATGTGAGGTGTCACATTATGTTGCTGATTGGGACGATACTGTTTGGGGATAAGTCTGGGGCAGGTGTGCACTGGAAATTTCTACCCTTGCTTCGTGATTTTGTCAATATTGGACAGTATAGTTGGGGTTCGGCATGCCTAGCACACCTTTACAGGGCGTTATGCAGGGCATCTCGTTATAACTGTAAGGAAATAGATGGTCCACTAACACTTCTGCTCGGTTGGGCTTGGATCCGATTGCCATATCTATCGCCGCTTCCTAGAGAACCCCGCAGTTTTCCACTAGCAAACAGGTAATATTATGTTACAATGCAAGCATTTCTTGATATTTAAGATTCAGTTGAGCTAATTGAGGACATCGTATTAGGTGGCGTAACTGGGAGCGTGGTGACCGACGATATAGATATCTGAAGCTAGCTCACTTTAGGAAGGCCTTTGATGAACTTCAGGAAGGCTAGGTGTGTTTTAGTTAAAGCAGTATTACTTTTGGCAATATTGGGCCTCGACAAAACTATCAGTCATTGTGTTAGATATTTCAATTGTGGGTTGTAATCATGAGTTTTCTTTATTTTTCCAGTTTGTCTGGATTGCCTATGTTGTGGATCGTGTGGATCCGAACATAATTCCTGCTGAAATATACATGCAGTCGGTTGTCTAGCGCTACAGTTCTATTGGTGTCGTTTGAATGTATCGAGTGGCATGCCACCGATAGGGTCAGGCGATAGTTCAGTTTCGTTCAGGGAGTACCTTCTCAGGAACAGAATTTGGATAAGGCTCATGGAGAGATTCTGACTGGACCTAAAAATCTTAACTGGGCCACGACACTGACTCATTCAAATTGGGTTATGCATTGGACAAACAGGTATCACTACGTTCTTTCTGAACTTCCCATGCCTTCACAGCATCCGTTGGATATGGATGAGGGTAATGAAGATACCGATGAGGGTAGTCAGGATATGAATGAGGACAATGAAGAGCAGGAGCAAGATATATCACCTCTAATTCCGCCTCCACAAGAACAACCTCAGTCCTCAACCCAATATCTACCTCAGACAGAGTTCACCCCATCATTTCCAGTACAGCAACAATATTGGGGTATGTCACAGTTTGAAATAGGTGATGGAACTTCTTTTAGCCAGTTGCTTGGGTTCATGTTTGCAGATGCAGCACATTCACAATATGGCCATCAGCCTGAGTTCATGCCTGGTAGGTATTCGTTGGATGCAAGGTATCCAGGCCATACCTCATCCGTTGCTTCTGGAGGCTTCGTATCTGTCGACTCTAGTAGGAGTGAGGGTGGACGAGGGGTTCTGAATAGTCAAAATCCTAACCGATGTAACATGAGACTCATTGAGGAAGATACTAACGCACTCAAACAAGAAACCGATGCGTATCTAGTAGATGACCCGGATGAAGAGGGCGATGACGACGAGGATGAAATTGAAGAGTTTGATGAGGATGAAGAATCTCATAACGATGGTATTATGTTAACTATTTTGCTTTACGTATTCCATGACTTATTTACTTTCTTTGCATAAATGGCATCTCTCATTGGATTTTGCTTCTTGATTTGTGGTATTTATGTTGGTATTTGAATATGTAATGTGTTGCACGTCCTTGTTTATTCAAAATTTTTTACAGGTCAGGCACGCAGTCCAGATGACAACGCCAAAGGTTACAATCTGAGGATTGATCCGCCACGTCGTAGTGCTAATCGTTTCACCCATTTTGTCTTCAAAAAAGCGGCCAAGAAATGCAAGAACTTTGTGAAGGATGTAAAGTGAAAAACGAGAAAATAGTTGGTTCCTTTTGTTTAGAGTTATTTGTATTTGTTAAACATTATGTACTGATGACTTTATGTAATGTTTAGAGTTATTTGTATTGGTTAGACATTATGTACTGATGAAAATATTTTATCGTTTAGACTAATTTGTATGTGTTGGACTTTGTATGGAGTACTTTATATGTGTTGGACATTATTGATGTATTAGCCATCTGGAGCATGTAATAATGTCTCATAAAAGCTTAATATGATCCTACAGATATTTATCAATTGATGCACTAAGCATCATATTATATAATGCTACAGATATGTCACAATACTAGAGTGTCATTAATTATAAGGTTACATATAGCAGGTCATGATACCTCAATTTGCTCAGTCAGGTTTTATTATACAATATCATATTAAAATTGTGAACCTAGGGGGCTTCTCTGTTCGTATTTGAACCAACAGACTGACGGCATCTGCTTCGACTATGTCCCTCAGCACCACATAGAGTACATCGCCTAGGACGACGTAACATCCTCGTGTCCATCTCATTCAGAAAACGCGTCATCCTGGGGCGACCTTTTGTCACCCGTCGCAGGTACGGATTCGGTATGAACCGAGGTTCGTTGTAAGCAGGCCATGTAGTGGGATTACCTAGTGGCCTAAACCGAGCTCGGTACACCCACTGCACTTGATCCATCTTATACACATCATGAACATAAAGTCGCCAATCAAGTCGCTGGTTGGCACAACATGCGAACACATGTCGACAGGGGATCCGGTCCACCTGGAACTCACCACAGTCACATTGAAGGCTACGTAGATCAATTGCAAACTCTAGCCCACTTGGCATCTCACGAACCTCAAAGACCTCATTCTGGCGGTCAAAGCAACTAACCTGTATGTTTCCTGATGCAAGTTGGTTTGCATGCAACTTCGATGTCACTATCTCAGAAAACACATGGCCAGCATTGATCGGGGCTTCCGCCTCCGCTCTTTTACGGGTGAACAACTCATTTAGCCTGTAGAATATTGCCTTCACAAGAGCAGTAATGGGAAGATTGCGGGCACCCTTCAAAACTGAGTTGATGCACTCCACTAGATTCGACGTCATGTGACCCCATCGGTACCCGCCATCAAAGGCCAATGCGTACTGTTCGCGAGGAATTCGGTCTAACCAGTTTGTGTATGCCTCGCCGTGGTCCCTTAACCGCTGGTAACGCACTTCGTACTCCCGCACCGTCCTGGAATATCCTAGCAGATCAAAGCATATAGAAAGCAAAGTAATTGAGATCAATAGATTTATTTAAGGCACATCTATTAATAATTTGCTTAAATTTAGTAAATGTTTACCGATGTTAACGACCAATTTTTGTAGGTACAGTGCCTTGAACTTTCTCAGAAAATTCGTGCCTGTCAGATATTAGACCCACTCCATCCCGAGTAACAACATGTTGACGGAGGTTACTTAGGAAAAAATGCCATGCATCAGAAGTCTCTCTCTCAACAATAGCAAACGCAATCGGGACTATATTGTTGTTTCCATCCTGTGAAACTGCCATAAGCAGACAACCCTTATACTTTTCGTACAAGTGAGTCCCATCCACCTGGACAATTGGCTTACAATGTCTGAATGCCCTAATACAAGGGTAATAACTCCAAAATACACGATGCAGTACCCGAATATCACCCACCAAGTCATCGCCTTGATATGCAGGCATTGTCTCAAAATGGACAACAGCTGATGGCTCCTTGTGACACATGGCCTCAAACCATATAGGCAAGGCTTCATACGATGCTTCCCAACCTCCAAATATTTTTTCTACTGCCCTCTGCTTAGCCAACCATGCTTTTCGGTAACTGACGGTGTAGTTGAATTTCGATTGCACTTCTGCTATAACCGATTTTACCTTTAAGGAGGGGTCAACTTCAACCAGTGGCTTTATTGCTTCTGCAATTGTGATAGAGTCCAGCTTCGAATGATCCTGTGAAATGGTGGCTGTGGTACAGGTGTGGCTACCATTATACCTCCTTATAACCCAACAGTACTTCCTGCTGATCAAGCTAACCCTGATAAGCCAATCACACCCTGACCCATACTGTGTACACTTGGCATAAAATGTCAACGGCTCAGACTCATATACCCGGTAGTCTACGCTTCGTCGTATGGTATACTCCTTAACCGCCTTAATAACAGCTTCTCTGGAACTGAACTCCATCCCAACGGCAAATTCACTATCTGCGACCATAGGAATTTCTGCTGGGACAAATGCCATAAGATAAATTTCATTAATACGCAGATATTTCAAAACCGACTCTAAAGGTAAATCAAATTTCACTGCATCCAGTATGCTATAAATCAAAACCTTCAACATGTTATGATGTCACACTAAACAACATAAGCACATCAGCAGCAAATGTAAAAAACCATACCGGATCGGCCGGTTCGACCGGAAAACCAATCGAACCGTGCCGGTCCTGTCCGGTTCATGGCATTTGAACCGTACAATAGATCGAACCTGTGCACATAATTGTTACAAACTCATGCAATTTTCTACAACCATATCTTATACAACATAATTATTATTTCCTAATAAACACATGAAGCATATAAAAGAAAAAAATAAATTCCTTAACGGGTCGAGGACCAGTTAGATCCTGACAACTACGACACAGAACGCATGATTAAATAATGTTAAAAAAGGGGTAAAATCTTCATAACTCAGTCAATGTCTAACTACAAAAACACTTATACCACGATTACGTACCTGCAGTCATATATTCTGGAAATTCAGGAACATACATGGCTTCCAAGTCTAAAACTCGCATGAATGATGGCTCCTCAAACGGCACTTCGTTTGCAAGTGCATTTTCCACTTCTGTCACATCTGGGCACATGGTTCTGTCACCTTGATCTTCATCACCATCTGGAACAACAAATTCATAGTTGCTTTCGAAGTCTTCTTCACTGTCACTGTTATAATCTTCCTGTAGAATATTCCGGTCAGCCTCAGATTGTTCAAACTCAACATACAACTCGATGAACGAGATCTGAGACCGGTTTTCAATATACATTGAAAACATCTCCTGCATGCTCGCTTCGTCCGTCACATACTTGGTTTGATACTATACGAATCCACCAAACACCTGTATGGGATAACTGTATAGAATACATGATATATTTCTTGCCCTCTCAGAACCAATTTTTTCACATATTACTCCTTTGAGCTCCTGAAATGAGATAATAAAAGGAATAACAATTTCTACTGGGCTTTCGCAAATAAATTTTACTCCTTCAGCCGTTTCTAATAAAATCTGACCAAAATAAAATATTTTTAGCAATACTCTGTCACTCATTTTTTTCACTCACCATAAAAGAAACATAAGCTTAGTCTTAGATAGTACATTATCAAAATCAGAACTGAAAAAAAGAGAGAGTTTTTAAGAAGAAGGAAGACGCAGGCGTTGAAGAAGAAGGAAGACCCAGCTACTGTCCCACCCACCAGTTCACTTCACCCTTTTATATCACAACCTTTAAGGAACTCGAACCCTACGACTAGGTTAACTTGAACAAAAAAAATAAATAAATTTATAAGACCGAATTCGGACCATCCGATTTCTTCCTAACCTTGCCACAAAACGGAGGGTCCGAGTTCATTGATCACCAATTCATCCTCTCAGCTAAGAACTCGGACCGTGCGATTTTCATTCCCATTCCTAAGTTGTGAATTCGTTGGGTCCGAATTCCTCTACTCGAAGTTCTTTCTCGTTACCAAACAAATCGGACCGTTCGATTTGTTTGTAAAAATTTCAAATCCAAAGAACTCGCACGGTCCGAGTTCCTTCATCTCAAACTAACAAAAATCTGTCCCACATATATGTGTAATCCCCCCTAACTCCATATCCAAGCATAGCACACACATGCCCTCCATAACGATAAAATTGAGCCCTTTTTCGTATCTTTTTAATTGAGTATTTGATTTTTTAAATTATAAACCTTATTTATAATTAATAAAGGTAATATTTCAACACTATCAATTAGCCACACATACAAAAATACAGACACAATTCTATAGTCATAATTATAGTCTAACTTTATAAACAATACAATAAAAGTATATATAAGTAATATAACTAAATTTTATCTATATCTATAGTCACATTTCATAAATAATATAATCTAATTATATTTATATTTATAATTAAAATTTAAAAAAATACAAAAAATTATCATGATAGTTAATTTTTCGTTCATAATTTTTTTATTATTTTTGTTGTGAAACCAAAATTATCATGATGGTTAAATTTTTTCATTCATAATTTTTTATTATTTTTGTTGTTAAACATTTAATTATTTTAATATTTAATTATTTTTTAAAAAAGATAATTGAATAACACAAAAAAGTTTTATTAAGAGTAATTTATTTAGATGTGATTAAAAAATAATTAAAAATTATGTACGGTAAAAAAATAATATTATGAAAAGATAAAATTAAAATTCATTTTAAAATTAAAAATAAAGTTTATTTAAAAATAAAATTAAAAATCATGCTTTTTTTCTTTTCTAAAAATTTATCTACGAGTAATTTTATAAGTATTTTATGATGAATAAAAATATTAAACTCATAATGAAATTTATTTTAGTAAAATTCATTTTTATTTTGTTAAACGTTAAATAAATTATTGAAAGAAATTTTGTTCTCTCCATTAGAGGAGAATGATAAACTTCCATACTTCCATTATATTATGCCGATAATTTGGCCCTGTTATTTTTAAAGTCATGATTGCACTTCATAATTTTTTCACTTTTATCTATGAATTTTTGAATGTGCATAATAATAATAATAATAATAATAATAATAATAATAATAATGTCACCGTAAAAAAAGAAGCACATTATCAAATAATTTATCATCCAAATTATATATGAATAAAATTGATAATAGGAGGGCTAATACCAAAAAAATCGATAACAAGATTAGAGATTTACAAAACCTTTCTTAAGTTCACAGAAAAAATGTTTATATTTATGTAACATATAAAACAATTATCGTCATATTATTATTATTACATATATATATATATATATATATATATATATATATATATATATATATATATATATATATATGGACAAAAAAAGTCTTACTGATTTAAAGTAATTTTTTTAATATTTGATTAAATTGTTCTTGTATTTCATATTTTTTTGGACTTTCTCTTAGTTAAAAGTATAATCATTATAATTTTTTAATTATTATTGTTAGGGGTATTTGCAAATCAGATATGGCTAAAATTTCGATACAATCCGCACTAAAATCATCAGATTGAATTCGATATCCGCATTTTTTGTGTTTGGATCGGATCAGATATCAAATATATCCATATCTAAAAAAATAAACATAAAAAGTGTTCATAGAAGTAAGGGCAATTTACGTTTTTAAATTATTTGAACTCCAATTTTACGCAAATACATTGTTTCAAAAACGGATATGCAAATACATTGTTTCACTATTTTATATAAACCGCTACTGCCAGTAGCAGTTTACAAGTGCACAGAAACCGCTGGTACCAACCGCGGTTTATGTGTGTTCTTGGTTGTTCATAAACCGCTGCTGCCAGCAGCTGTTTATGTTGGTTGGTATGCGTGCGTAAACCGCTGGTGGCTATAGCGGTTTACGTTTATTGTGTGTCATTGGGGTCCCTATATAAACCATGGAGGGGTCAAATATGGAGAGGTAGAGTGTTATTCACAAATGGATGGGGAGGATAGTTTTGTGGCTCTGGTCCATTGCTCTGGAAAAATTCAAAAGAGCAAACGGCATGATGTGAAATTCACAGATAGAGAACCAGTTAGTATTTTTATCCGATCTTCGAGTACATTGGTAGAAATTAAGCTCAGCATACTACAAAAGCTCGGTACCCGTGAGACGAAGCTGGTTAAAAAGTTGTTTTACAAGATTCCCATTACCGTTGTGTCAACCGGTGTGAGATATGAGACCTTTGTGATAGGGTTGGATGAAGACCTGCAGGTCTTGTTTCACTGCAGGTGTAGTTTTTCGGAGGTGAGGATACCTGAGATGTTTGCGAAGTTGGAAGATCGTGTGGATAGCTCTGGGGCATCGGCACCGGGTCCTCAGTCGACCACAGTGGGTGGTGCCTCGACATCACTGCATGTGGTAGCAGCGGTAGTTCCACCTCCTGAGCCCGAACGTGCTGGGGTTGAGTTTGAGGTCGGATCGGATCGAGTTGAGAATGCGCTGTGTGATGATGATTCCGATGAGGAGCCGGTCGATATTGGTGGGGATAGTGAAGATGATATACCGAGAGGTGTACGTACAGGCCATGGAGGTTCCGGTTCTGGATCACAAGAGTACCCTCCCCACCTGTCGTCTTTGAACTTGGAGGCCATCGGCCAACACCAGAATGTAGAGGCAACATTCGATGGGTAGGGTATGCATGATGGGTCAAGTTTGACTGAATTTCAGATTGGCCAATCATTCCAGAGTAAGGAGGAAGCTGTGCTGAGCGTGAAAGATTACAGCATTTGGTGTGGAGTTGAGTACAGGGTTATGGAGTCAGACAATCTAAAATACCAAGGGAGATGCAAGGAGTTCGGTAACTGGTGCACGTAGTTGATTCGGATAGTCATGCGGAAAAGGAAGAGCACATGGGAAGTAAGGAGGTACAACGGACCACACACGTGTATGGCCACATCGATTTCGAGCGACCACAAGCAGCTTGATTATCATGTGATTTGTGCAAGAATCTTTCCATTGGTTAGAGCTGATGCGTCGGTATCGATTAAGGTGTTGCAAGAGGCAACAGAGGCAACATATGGTTTCAAGCCAAGTTATCGGAAGGTGTGGTTGGCAAAACAGAAGGCAGTAGCACAGATCTACGGCGATTGAGAGGAGTCATATGCGGATCTGCCCCGCTGGATCCTTGGGGTCACAATCACCATGGACAGTTCCATTGCTCTGCTGAAGACCTCCCCGGTTAGAGTGGGTGATCAGGTTGATGAGGAAAGAGTCTACTTTCATCGCATGTTTTGGATATTCCCTCCATATGTTGAGGCATTCCGCCACTGCAAGCCACTTGTCAGTATCGATGGGACACACTTGTATGGTAAGTATGGAGGGACCTTGTTGTTGGCGATTGCTCAGGATGGGAATTCGAATATTTTGCCTGTTGCGTTTGCACTAGTGGAGGGGGAAAATGCTGAGTCTTGGTCATATTTTCTGTCCAATCTTAGAAGACATGTTACTCCACAGGAAGGTATTCTCGTCATCTCTGACAGACACAACAGCATCAAGGCTGCGCTGGAGTCACCAGATAGTGGTTGGCGACCTCTGCATGCTTAAAGGGCATTTTGTATTCGGCATGTTGCTGCAAATTTTGCCCTCACCTTCAAGGGACAGGATGTCAGGAGGTGGCTGGTTAACGCCGCTTATGCGAAGACTGAAGCAGAATTTGACTATTGGTTTGATATAATGAGGACAGAGAACCCAACCATGTGTGATTGGGCAAACAGGATGGATTATGAGATGTGGACACAGCACAAGGATGGGGGCAGACGATATGGTCACATGACGACCAACATTTCTGAGTGTGTGAACTCTGTTTTGAAGGGCACAAGAAATCTACCAGTCACGTCCTTGGTTAAGTCCACCTATCTTCGCCTTGCTGAGTTATTCTGTTGCCGTCTCACAGTGTATATACACCTAGTGGGCTGCAAAAAACCGCACAATAAATGCAGGATACAATTAAATTCTCCAACCCATAAGGAAATTCCCTATCTAGTAATAACACATATCTTAAACCGTCAACAAATTTTTTACCAGTAAACAAATTAATCCCTAAATCCTATAACTAAGTAGTCAATAAACCAGCAAAGTTCAATTTATAAAATACTTACTACAATAACACAAATGACAACACACTAAACTGATTACATAACACCCACAATTATAAAAGTATTACAAATGTTTAACAATAGAATTTAAAAAAAAAATTCTGTAGATTCTACCGTTCATACCATTTTTAAAACTAAAAGGGACTAATCTATAAAATCCGTATATACTTGCGTTCATATCATTTTTCTAGCTAAAAAAATCCTAAGCCTAAAAAAATAGCTAAATAATTAACTAACCTCGTCACCGATGGAATCGGCAACATGCGCAACACCGTTCAGTCGGTACATGCTCCTTCTGTCTGCCATGATATCCCGCCGGAAGCCGCAGCTCAGATACCTCGGACCCGTTCTCAACTTGCTCTGACCTCTCTCTAGAATTTCTTCTCTCTAACCAACCTAACAAAATCTTACAATGAATAATCCGCGGCTGGCTCAGCGACTTATATAACTATTCAAACCAATCCACATAAACTGCTGCTGCTATGACCAATTCTTCTAAAATGTAAACCGCGGCAGCTCATCGCGGTTTCCTTGATGAAATAAACACCCATAAACCGCGGCTGGTACTAGCGATTTCTGTGCACTTGTAAACCGCTATTGCCAGTAGCGGTTTATATAAAATAATGAAACAATGTATTTGCGTATCCGTTTTTGAAACAATGTATTTACGTAAAATTGGAGTTCAAACAATTTAAAAACGTAAATTGCCCTAGAAGTAAATATATTTAAAAGTAATTTTTTTATTTCCATCATGATATTTTTTTGTATTTTTTTACATTTTAGTTATAAACATAAATATAATTAGATTATATTATTTATGAAATGTGACTATAGATATAGATAAAATTTAGTTATATTACTTATATATACTTTCATTGTATTGCTTATAAAGTTAGATTATAATTATAATT
The DNA here is from genome assembly GCF_003086295.3 of Arachis hypogaea. Lineage (NCBI taxonomy): Eukaryota > Viridiplantae > Streptophyta > Magnoliopsida > Fabales > Fabaceae > Arachis > Arachis hypogaea. The sequence continues at coordinate 131,950,214 of NC_092038.1, forward strand.
ATAGAATTGTGTCTGTATTTTTGTATGTGTGGCTAATTGATAGTGTTGAAATATTACCTTTAATTATAAATAAGGTTTATAATTTAAAAAATCAAAAACTCAATTAAAAAGATATGAAAGAGATTATGTTAAAATATTCTAACTTTTTAAAATAAGAATATTCGAAATTCAATTAAAAATTATTTAAAATTTAAACTCAACAAAAGTTTATATTCAATGTATTTTGTATTAAATATATTTAATAACCTATTATATCGTATTGGTTGAAATTAACTTTTATAATGTTAATTTTCTAATAACACTCTATTAGAAAGAAATTATTTTTTCAGAATTTTTAAAAAATTAATTAATATTATATATATTTTGTTATACTACATCTAGTTATAAAAATTTTATTTATTTCTAATGCTTATATTAAAAATGAAAAAAAAATTAAATTAGTGAATTTTAATCTATAATATAATAATAATATAGTAATTGTTTTATATATCGTACGAATATAAATTAGTTATTTTTTTATTTATAAAAATTTTAAGAGGTTTGACCTATCGATATAACTCATATGATAAATTTTACGTTAAAAAAATTATATATATATATAATATTGATTGTGGCATATTTTTTATATAAACAATTTTAGAAAAAAATCTAATAGTTAATCTATTATTTTTTTGTTTTAGTTCAATTTAAATATTTTTTATTGTTTTTAGAAAGAAAATCTTTTAAGGAATTTAATAATGTGTGACGAAGAACACCGAATAAATTATACATAAACCAATTAAAATGTCACACCAAAACATCTTTAGCAAAAGATGATATAGGCATCTTTATATGAGTGTTTTCCTTTTAGTAAACAGTACACATCTCAGTTATCACTTATCACTATCAGCAGTCATCATTATTAAAATACCGAAACTGGCACTGCCTCACTCATCGTTGATAGGGGTGTCAAATCGAATTGGATTGGATCGGATATGGCCAAAAATTCGATCCGATCCGCACAATTTTTATCGAATCAGATCGAATATGATATCTGTGTTTTTTAGTACCGGATCAGATTCGATATCCAATATATCCGCATAGTTGAACCTTCTCTTTTTAATCATATTTTTATGTAAAAAATTCAATAAAAATATTTCTTTCACATTTTTAAACTTATTTATTCCTAAAATATTTTTAATCAAACTTTTCCTAAATAATAAATATAAAATAATACAATATATGAATAATAATTACTAACTAAAACATACAAACAAGTAAATACAATACCGAACATATAAATATTTATTTATTTTTAATTATTGTGCAGATCTGCAGATCGGATATGCGGATATAGAGCATATATCCGTGATCCGATCCGTAAAAAATGCGGATCGAATCGTATTCGTAATTTTCGGATCGGATGCAGATATTTACCGCGGATATGCAAATAAAATCTAATCCATAAACACCCATAATCATTGACCAGACCCTTACATGCGTGTGGCTATTCAATGCTCTTTAGACAGGGCGCGTGCCCACACTCACTTAGATCTTAGAAGAAAGTCAGAAACCTTGACCAAATCTACCAAAGTACTATAAGATAGTTGGGGACCGATTGCATACTCCCCTAATGTTTGGAGTTTTAAAACTCCTTTACATTATGGCCATTTATAGCATACATGTTTTTTCATACAGATTGAAGGCTGTGTTAACAAGTGGCATGGTAATTGAAAGCAGGGGAACAGGCTTGCAGAGTTCTGTGACTTTGTCGAGCTCTCTAGTTTAATGGAGGAGCCGCGGCTAATGGGAGAAAGAGCTACGGTGCAAATCCCCAACTGTGTTAAGGGAGGTGGGCTCCATTTTTTTTATTGGGTCATCAGGGGTGGGCTCGTTTACATGGACTAATATATCTACTCAACCCACTTAGAAGTTGCCACTGCCACTTTCTTCACCTCCAGGCTCCAGCACCGTCTCTACCTTGTGCTGCACCGCTGCTGTTGTTGTTTCTGCCTTGCACTGCCAGATTCACCGCTGATATAATCCCTCTTGTCTACTCGCCATCGTCGTGTTCGTCATTGCTGGAGCTCGCGCCTTGTTCAGCACGGACCTTCGACGAGGCTTCCATGGATCACAGTAAGGTCTTTGTCAACTCCTTGTAGGTTCTCTTTCATTCTCCTTATCACTATTTCATTCTTAGCTTAGATTTGCATTTATTTTTCACTGTCTTAACCTTTCGGTTACTCTCTGGTTTGATAGCGAAGATGAATTCTATTTTTCTGATAAAATGCGGTGGAATCGCATCATTTCTTAAGATGTGCGCTTCCATTGCTAATTGCAGTTGTTGACTTAAATTTGAAACCTCAATTATATATGTTTTTGAAGAGTTTTGTTGTTGTAAATTGCCATTACATATGTGAAAAATATGACGGGTGGAAGATGTTGCATTAAAATCTGGGATGGAAGTAAGAAACAATGGTGTTGAGTTCGAAAGGGAAATCTTATCATGTTACTGGAAATTTGAGATATCTTATACATTAGATTATTATAATTGAGGTTACTTTTGACTTATATAGTAGATCCAAATTATACTAATTTGTGACATTAAGTAAGTTGAAACTCCGGATGATATAATATTTTTTTGTCAATTTTTACAGTATTATTGTACCTATATATGACTCTTTCCCTTTTTATTATTTTTGGTTCATTGAGTTTGAGGTCCAGTTCCTTGTCTACCTACTGAAATTTTGGCATTTGCAGTGGCAAGCTATATACAGAAAAGGGAGACATTTGTCGATTATTAGTTTATTATATGGTAACTTAATTATTACATTACATGCCATTAATTGTTGAATATTTCTTAGAAATTAGATGACAATAACCAATATTCATTGGTCATAACTAATTATTGAGGGACTGTTGATTTTTTTTCACTGCCCCTTTTCTTTGTTATGAAATTAACAACTGAGATATCAGGACTCCAACAAAGAGAAAGATCTTGAAACTAAATTTAAAAAGGTATTTTGTTATATATGTAAATTCTTAATGCTTTAATTTTTTTCTCAATTATTGTAGAAGACTGAATCTGAGATGTTTCATTTTTCATTCATTTAAACTACAAAGCATTCTGAGATTGTTTCTCTTTGCACCCTCCAAGAGAGAAATTCAGATTCTCAAAGATGTTAGTAGAATAATAGAACCATTAAGGTAATAAATTAATGGCCATTTATTTCAGTTACATTTGATGAGTATAATGAGAGCAATTTAGCCTTTAGTTTATGAACAGTAATTTTTATTTTTGAAAAACTGATATTTGAATTTATAGACATTTTTTTCTGGGAAAACTACATTGCTTTCTAACTCTAGTTTTCCATTTTTGAGAAGCACAATAAAAGATTTCTAAGCAGTTTGGCCATGTTTTTTCAGGTTGTTTGGTAAGACAGTATTGATCCTGACAACATGACCTACGAGGTTGGATTGAGATTCTCATATTACGATCTTTATTAGCTTAATTTACTTCTTAAAACACAGCTATATCTCTGGTTTTCTTAAGGTCAATGTTCTTAATACGTATAATAGTTAATCTTACAATTATTTTATTAAGAGGCCCTACTTTGTTAACTTAGTTGTTTCTGTGGCTTTTGTTGTTGTAAGATTAGCTACTCCATAAAATATTTTGGGTAAATCATTACATAATATTCTTACAGCATACTGTTTGTTTAATCTGAATTGGATTTGAAATTTTGACTGCAGTTAGAAAATTGTGTCGATAACAACTAAAGTAAAGGAACATTAGTTTAGAAAATGATATTAACAGGGACTAAGTTTTGTCCTCCCAAATGGGTCACTAATATAGATCAAATGATTCCAGTGTCCTATCATGAATCATGTTTCCATTTAAGCCATATTTGAAAATTTTCTCGAGTGCAAATGTGGTTTTGTTCCCTCCCCCCCCCCCCCCCCCCCCCAATTTTCCTGCCTTAGGATCATATTATTTATTACAGGAACTACTTGAATTAGGTGAAGCTGTTGGAACCCAAAGCTGTGGTCTTACCCAAGAGCAGATTTCGATGCTTCCAGTTTCATCAAAGTACAAGTGCGGGTTCTTCTCAAGGAAGAAGTCGAGGGATGAGAGGTAATATTGGTGTTTTTAGAGTTTCAAAGCAATTGCTGCTGTTTAACTGTCAAATAATTGTTTCAGGTTTATATTTTTAACTTACTTCTGTTCTTCAATTATTAACTTCTTTTTAACAATTCAACTCCCCTCTGGGGTAAATCGATCTTCAGCGATTTGAGATTGCCACTGTTAAGCTTATTCTTTGGGTTAATATTAATCACATAAGTCAAGATGCTCATCATGAACTTGATACTTTTAGTTCTTGTTCTAGTAACAAACACTGTATTTGGCATCCACTGAAATTCATATGATTTTAAACTATTTTTCTTCTGCATGTTTTTTCAGGCTTGTCCTATATGTTACAAAGAAGTGTTTTAGCCAACAGAAATAATCTCGGACAAATTTGTAGAAGTAACCTGCATATGATTCTGTTCTCCTTTATAAAATATTATGGGACGATTGACAATTTGACATGCATTGTGTTGTATTGGATAACCTGGATTTTATGGCTTGTTTTTGTATAACTTTTTAGTTTGCTTATATTTCACGTACTTATTGTCAACTACTTCTGGTTAAGTGTGTTTGTGTTGGAGGGATGGTACTTGAAATTGCATGATGTATCCCGTATCCACCATTTTTATAACATTCTTTAAACTACTATCGATCCGGGTAGTTACATCATTGGACAAATAAGTGATTAACTTTCCAGCGCTTTAATCAGTCTTTATCACAGTACAATCATAATACCAGTAAAAGCTACATTGTTTTGTACTGGCATCAAGCAACAGCTCTATCATATTTATAGTCAATCAAGCAACTAAAATTCCATTAGAAACCATTACTTTATAATAGTATATGTGTCCATGACATGTTAACTCAATCCCCAACAAGAATGTCTACTAAATGTTGACAAAAACCTAGATGGGCAGTCAGAGAATATCCCTTCTCAACAACTATGTAATCATTAACATGCCTACCTTGCTAGTAGTACCCATGGCAATATCAACTTTCAAAACCCAGAATACATGGCACTTAATAATTTTGAACTAAAACACATATATATAAATAATCTAATAATTTGTTCGTATATGAGTTTGTGAAACATATAGAAGGGAGATATTGTGAACTAATAGTACTCAGCTACCCACAGTAGAAGCCGGATTCAAACCATAATTTTCTAATCCTTACCCATTCGATCAGCAGAAAATGGCATTTTCGCCTGAAAGCCAATACCAGTAACTACACCTTTGTAATCGAGGTAGCAAATACAATACTAATTCTTGATCAAACTTGAAAAAATTTGGAACCAACACTCAAACAATCATTGTTTAGCATAAACACAATCTCAAACAGAAACTTTCTCTACTTTCTATCGTCAAAAACCAAGGCTGCATATACACATCAGTGTCTTTATCCCAAAATTTCTTAAAATGCAAAGAATAGTAACATCACTCGCATAAAAAATCTAACTTGTCTAAAACCCCACCCAAAATATTATGAGGTCAAATCTCAACATAACAAAATGTCAACGAAGGGAAAGTAGACAACGAAAATACCGTGCCAAGGGTTCGGTGCTAAATATTCAATAAACAGAGGCCAATGCTAATTAATTAGTGGTCAGATCACCTCTTACCTTGCACTCACAAGCACGATGGACTTCGCGCTACCGAACACAGTTACCACCTTGACGGGGCGGGACTCCACGACTACGCCACTACGTCGAACAATGGCGATTGGGGAACGGGGAGAGGTCCTTCACTACGGAAAATGGGCGCAGATATCCAGCGCCAGTGACATCCACAATGAGAAGACTGACAGCGTAGGCAGATCGCGGTGGCTAAAGTTCGGGTATGCTGTCACGAGATGAGAAGAGTGATCTGAAGACCCGATCTGCCTCCTTCTCACCCAATTCTTTTTTGGAGCCGCCAACGAGACCCAACTCGCGAAGCTGGCACCTACGGAACCCAGCAAAATAAAATTCCATTCCAGTTCACACTAACAACTCGGCTCAGCCGACCGTCCCATCAGCGTCCGTAATTTCATGACAACCTGCTTCATTATGAAAAAGGACAACAGCACGTGTCAATAGCAGATGCAAAGAGAAAGAATATCTGTATTTCTTTATGAAGTTACATCTATACCGTAGAGTGACCCTTACATTATTAACATTGTAATGTACGTTAGCACAATATCCTAGGAAATTCCATTAATGAAGCTTTTAATGTATATTGACAAAATTATTAATTAATTAATATATTTTTTTGTAAAACTACCAATACATTAATTATAACTTTTAAAATATACTTTTAATAAAATAACAATTATGATTATTACAGAATTTTTTATTTTGATGACTTATTATTGAAAATTTAATATATTCTATTGGTATATAAATTATTAAAATTATTAAATTCGTTTATAAATTCTAATTAATTAATAATTTTTCTATTTATTTTAATTATTTGTTTGATATTATAACTTATCTCATAAAATTTAAAATTTTTAAATAAATAATTTAATTATTTTAATTACCAAAATAAATAATTTGTAGCGTACTTACCAATTTACACTATATTTATTTATTTCGTTTACATATGTGCATTTTTTTAATTTTCATATATCTTGTTTACACATAAAAAATTATTTCGTTTATAGTATAAAACGAGATATATGTATTTATAAATAATTAAATATAATTTTTAAAATTAATAATTTAAATTAGACCAAATTTTGTAAAAATGGAATGTTTCAAATAATAGAAAAGATAAACGATTTTAAATAATAGAAAAGATAAACAGTTCATTTTAAATAATAAAAAATATGGACACGTTAACACGTCTACTATAAAAAGCACATAAGTGCAACGTTAACTACCCATTGTTGACACAGGTTTTTTTTTTTTTCTAATTACCCACTAGTAAAACTATTGTTTGTTCCACTCACCCACTTCCATCTACTTATCGTTTTTTTATTAGAATTTACACTAAAGCAATTCAAATAATATTTTAAATTTTTAAATGACAAAATTTTTATATTTTTTATGTACTCTCTTGAATATTAATTTTTAAATTTAAATTATATATTTCAAATTTCGTTTGTCAAATGAGAGTGTATAAAAGTTTGAAATATAATTTAAATATAGGTGATTTATTTGATGACACAGTTGATAAAGATCACGACTCTATTAGCATAGAATATAAATTTTTTTCTATTTAAGTTGGTTGTACAAAATTTGTTACAAAGTTTAGTCCAATTTAAATTATTAATATTTTTTATTATTTTTAAGGTGGATATTACAATATTTCTCTATTGTTTAGAGTTTTAAAACTCTTTTATATTATTAATATTATAATATTATTGACACGGTATCTTAGAATGCATTACATTAATAAAACTTTTAATACATATTGATAAAATCAATAAGTAATTAATGCATTATTTTTATAAAACTACAAACAAATATTTATATTTAAACTATAAATACTTAACTATAAATTTATATTTAAATATTTATTATACTATAACAAATATTAAAGAGTATAATAAAATAATTACTTATTAATATTTTTTTATCGAACTCGTTAATACTTTTATTATACTTTCAATATATATAATATTTTATTCTTCTATTTTATACTATATTTTTATCATACTATAAAAATTATTAATAAGTACAATAAAATATATTAGTAAGTATTATAAAAATATTATTGAGTAATTATTTTATTATACTCATTAATATTTTTTATAGTAACATTTAAATATGGTATAAAAAGGAGGAGTAAAAATAAATTTGGTATAAATGGAGGAATAAATATGGTATACTAATATTTTTTATTTGTTTTGAAAATTAAAATATTATTTTAATTCATTTAGATAATTTTTTCATTATAGTAGTCTTTTATAATTAAATTTAAATTTTGAATTTTTAATATTAGTAAATAAAATTGATTATAAAAATTACAAAATTTAAATCCAAAAAATTATTTTTAAAAGAGACATCTTGAAATGAATATTAATTTTTGTGACTACTTATTTAAAATTATTTTTAAATTTAATTTTAACTATAAAAATCTAAAATTACATTCAACTAATAACCTAAAATAAATATCTCTAATAAAATCTTAAAAAAATTATGCAGTACCTCAATACATCTAAATTTATTTTTAATATCTCTTTTTTCTTTTGAAATATTTTTTGATAAATTAATTTAAAATAACACTTTAAAAAATATTAATTTTGTTCCTTATATATATTCTAATTAAACGGTATGTTATAATATAGTTAATTTTTAAAATCATGATGCTATAGATGAAAAAAATAATATATAAGACAAATTTTATGAGATAAATTATAATATTACATAAATAATTAAAATAAATAAAAAAAATTATTAATTAATTAAAATTTATAAACGAATTTAATCATTTTAATAATTTATATACCAATTGTAAACCCCGATTAATTAGTAGATAATTAGTCAATAAATTAATTTTTAATAAGGAGGATTAGAAATGTGAATATTATATCAAATTAGGATAGAGCTCATCGAAACGAGAATTTTGACACCAATTTTAAAGAAAACGGTCCAAAATTAGACCGAACGGGCCGAACCGGTTAAACCGGGCCCAAACCAGACCGTGGGCCCAACCGGACCAGCTTTTAAAAAGGACCCACGTCCTCATCTTCCCCATTTCAGCAACGTTGAAGTTGCAGGGGAAAGGAGAGAAAGGAATCCCGTAACCCTTACGGTGAACTCCGAACGCCGTATCTCCTCCGTCCGAGCTCCGATCGCCGCACCGTTTGTGGCCACGCGACCACCGCATCGAGCTCTACGTTTCTATCGGAACAATTTCATAGGTAACTTGTTTTTTTATTCTCAGCCTCTTCTTCCCCAATTTTTGGGAATTTGAGTGGAGGTATTGAATTTCTTTAATTTTTGATGTTTTAGGATCCAATTAGCTTGAGGAAAACGTTCACTCTTGCTTATGTGAAGCTTGGGTAGGGTGAGGATATGATAATTCTATTTTAATTTCATTGAATTTGAGCTTTGAGTATTAAATTGGATATATATGTGTTATGAATGTGTATTAGGTTGTGAATAAATAATTGGAGCTTGAATTTGTGAATACTGGAACTTGGAGGAAGCGGATTAGTTGAGTTTTGAGGGGCTGTCTTGGTTTTGAATAAATAACTTTGGTCGTTACGTGAAAATCGGCCAAGGTATGGTTTAGGTTTCTTGCATTTAATATATAATGTTCTGTGAAAATTTAGGCTAGATGACCATAGGATAAGTTGGAATGCAGGTGTATGTTTAATGTTTAGTAATTTGTCGATGAATATAATTGGTTATTAATTTTGGATGTTGAATGTTGTTATGTTAATTTGGAGAGAATTATAGTTGAATGTTATTGTTGATGAACATGGTTGGTTTGGTGCTTGTTGATTAATTAATGATTCGGTGAATTATTGATTTGAGGTATTGTGTGTTAAAAGCCTAGGATTTGTGAACTATGACTCTTAGTTGAATTTTGGTTGTTGGATTTGAATATTGTATGAGTTTAATTGTTGATCTGAGGTAGATTTTTTGTGGAGATTGTTATGATAATGAGGAAGGGTATGTTGAATTGAAAAGAAAGCAGGTTTGGACCCGAAAAGGGTGGCAAAGTCCGAGTTTTAGAGGAGATGCTGCCGAAATTTTATAAAAATTAGAGATTTTGTTTATATGATTATTTAAAAAGATTTAGATTCAAAGGTTATATGGTTTGATTTAGAGTTATTAAGAAAATGAGCATGTTTTAAGTTTGATTCATTTAGAAAGGAATGAGTTATGTTTTGAATTGGAACTATTGATGGACGGAATGGGAGGTGTGATAATGAAGGATAAGGATTGAATATGATTGATGTATGATGATGAATGAAATGCGATTGAGAATGATGTTGAAGTTGATGAATTATAATTGAATTATTTATATGGCTTATGAATTTGAATAATCTGAGATACGAGATTCCCTGGATTAAGTGCCGTGGCTTGCCACCACATGTACCAGGTTGAAAACTCGATACTTTGTTGACCCTACGACGTAAGTGTGTGACCGGGCACTATATGAATTCCCGGGAATGTTACCCCCATTGAGTATTATTGATTATTTGAGAAAAACTATGCATAGACTCTTGGGGATGCACGTCGGGGGACAGTCTAAGTACAATTCAGACTTGTCGGGTTGGCTGGATAACCGACAGATGAGCCTCATCAGCCATAGGACAGGCATGCATCATATGCATATTACTTGAATTACTTGCTTGTGTATTAACTGGGTGTGCCTAAATGTACTTGCCATGTTAAATGTATATTTGTTATCTGCAGTACTTGTAACCTTCTTGTGCTTGCCTTTGTTTGTTTACTTGTCTGTGAAAATGCATGATGGAGTTGGAGGTAAGGAGGAATGGCAGAATGGGATTTAGATTTAAGGTTAAGTTAAGTTAGGTTTAAATATCCTTAGTAAACCACCTTTTATGGCTTCTATTTAATACTTTAAGCTCTATAATCTGAGTGTCGGCGTTCTAGGATTGCCTCTGGCATTCCCAGGACCTTATATATTATGTGTGTGGCACCTTTACCATACTGAGAACCTCCGGTTCTCATTCCATACTATGTTATTATTTTTCAGATGTAGGTCGAGAGGCATCTCGTTAGGCGTCTGGACTCTTGAAGTGGAGTGGTTACTGGGTTATTTTGTTATCCTATGATGTATATATATGTACTTAGCTTTCTCTCCACATAACTTATTCTTTTTGATCCTCCTAGAGGTGTATGGAGAGGCAGGATTTTGTTTATGTACATTTGGGTTTTGGATATGTATATATATGTATATATGTGTGTATATTCTCCGGCCAGTCTTGACTTCGCAGGCTGAGTCAGGAGCTCGTTATTTTGTATCTTTGACTCTCTATTCCTGTTTTGGGTTACTTGACACTTGATAGCTGTAGCTTTCTTTGCACGCAAGTTAACTCATTTCTCGAGCGTTGCGCTTTTATATTCGCGATTTTTTATTTCTTCTATTCTTCAAGGCTCCTAGCATATTATAATTCTTCTGCTATTATGTGTACTCATTTTATTTTAGAGGTCGTAATACCACACCACCTCTGTTTTACGACTTAAGCGTAAAGCTTAATGTGGTAGGGTGTTACACCAATAGAACATGTTAAATTTTTAATAGTAAGTCATAAAAAAATTAATAATAATTATAATTGCTATTTTATTAAAATTATATTTTAGAGGTTATAATTAATGTGTTTGTAGTTTTACAAAAAATATATATTAATTGCTTAATGATCTTATTAATGTACATTAAAAACTACATTAATAAAATATTCCCTCAAATATTGCACCAACGTATATTATAGTAGTAACAATATAAAGAAGTTTCAAAGAGAGTGTGAGTGAATGAAAACACTAGGGTGTGTCCGGATCCATTTTTGTGGGCAAACACTTTCAAAATTTTCCCACGCTTTGTTTCAATCATAGCTACATACAAACCCATTTTTTTTTCTCACCAGTCAAACAGGACATGTTCATCAAATTGAACAGAACTGAGGTATGCATACATACACCCTTCATCCCTTTTGTTACGTGTGAAGGAAGGAAGTTTATTGGAACATTAATTTACCTGTTTTCTGACGTTTGAGTTCAATCCTGGATAATGGGGGATTTTAGAATTTCTTTAATTCAAGTTGTTTGTTTCTCTGTCCCTGACTTTTCCTAGGTGATGTTCTTATGTTTGTGATGTGAGAAGCAAACTTCGCGCGGCTTTGGTGATCAGGTGAGACCCCTTCACTCCCTTGCTATTTTGAGTATTTTCAAATACTCTTACTATTGATTCTTGCATAACGAGTGTTGACTTGTAAAACTTGAATGCTGGATAATTTCAGATAAGTGGAGAATGCTGGGTTATTAAAACTTGAATTCTTTTCACTGTGAACGAAACCTCTTGTTTAGTATCTCTTAAATTGTGTACTAGTTTATCCCTGTAAAAACTCCAGCTACCAAAATTGATTCTGCATATCAAGTTAAAAATATTTCCATAGTATCTACCAAATTGAGTGTGTCATCTTGTAGGCCTTAGGATATTGATTTTGCCACCATGGAGACTGAAAATGAACTAGAGCCCAAAGAAGGATTGACAATAATGCTTCCTCCACCACCTGGAACTTTCCAAGACCGTGAAGACCTCATTAAACATATGCGTGACTTTGGTGCCAATGAAGGATATGTTGTGACCATCAAGAAGCCCAAAGCTGGAATTTATGATGATTTCCTTATGCCAACTGATGTTTATCTATTTCTTCCTGTTAAATTGTTTTTCTTTGTTGGGTGAAAAAGGAAATTTTCGTTATTGATATAGAGTATATCGATGCTATATGTATTTGCCTTTGTTCTTTTTAAATTGTATTCCACATTTTTTGAGTCTATAATTTCTATGTTGTCATATTGATTGTCAATCTTCATCATAGCTATTCTTAATTACATCTTGTAGATAAAACCTTCAAGTCATGGAGGCCAAATAGATCTATGTCTGTTGAGGGGAACAACAGTTCATGTGATGGTTCATTAAACCAAAACTACCACCTGGTATGGTTGAAAGTCCATGGACAATACTTCTACTCCTGTTGTGTATGATTTGTACCTCCCCCCATCCCCCCCCCCCCTCTCTCTCTTACCCTATCTCCTTCTTACTCTGCACTTATTAGGCTGTGAATTTACATAAACTTTTTTTTCTCTTTGTATGTACCTGAAGGTCCCTAATTTTATTGGGGGTAAATGTGTAGATTCTCAAGGTTGTGTAATTGCTGATGTTATATCCTGTAAGGCTGTAAGCTGATATGTTCTTCGAAGATACTAGTTTGGATTTTGACATTTTTAAACTTGTCAAGTTTTCTAAACTTTTTTAAGGTATGGTTTTTTATTGAACATAATTTTGAGAAATTTATCTTTTCTCAGGCAACACAAGAAGTTGTATCTCAAGTTCCTTTGACCACATATGAAGAGTTTAAAGCAGCAGTTGTTGCAGCCAAGCAAGCATTTCCTTCATGGAAAAACACTCCTATTACCACTCGTCAACGTATTATGTTTAAACTTCAGGATCTTATTCGCAGAGATATTGTATGTATGATGATACTCAAACTGATATAGTATTGATCAAACTTTGCTTTTGATAACAGGAATAATATTCTTATTTCAGGATAAGCTTGCCATGAACATCACCATAGAACAAGGAAAAACATTAAAGGGTGCCAGAGGAGATGTGCTTCATGGTTTAGGTTAGTCTTTATTTTATTTCCATATTTGTATAGTAAAAATTTGTGCTTCTAACAAAATTTCTGGTTCAGTTTCTTTTATAGTTATTTCAAAGTGAGCTTCCTGTCTTTTTCGCAGAGATGGTAGAGCATGCTTGTGGGATGGCAAATCTGCAAAAGGGAGAAATTGTTCCTAAAGCTTGTAATGGAATTGATACATACTGCATCAGAGATCCCCTTGGAGTTTGTGCTGGAATATGCCCGATTAACTTTCCTGCAATGACACCCTTGTGGGTATGTCCAACCTTTATTATCTTTAGTTGTTGTCCAAAAGCATTCTGCTCCTTGATTTTTGTCCCCCCTAAATTATTAAGCAGGTTCCCAATTGGATATATTTTTGCTGATAATGTTTCATAAAGTACTAAACTGAATCTATTTGTAATAGTGTTAGGTTTCTGACTCTTGAATTTTCTTCCTTTTTTTCTTTTTTTCCTTACAAATGCATTTTTTATGTTCACACTGAATCTTGTGCTTGCATAGCTTTTGCATGCATCAGGTGAAGGTTCCTACTTTCTACTAAACCACTTATTTAATATTTTCAGATGTTCCCTATCGCGATAACATGCGGCAACACTTTTATTCTTAAGCCATGTGAAAATAATCCAGGTGATTATTTGTTTTAGTATATATGTGAACCTACGATCTGAGATTGTGTCAGGCACATTTTGGCAATTCTTCCCTTAACAGTAAATATCTAATTCACAAGTTTGTGTCAGTAGTTTAACTGTATATGTAATTTAAATAGTGTTGTGTTCGCGATAATTTTTCAGGAGCTTCAATGATACTTGCAGCATTAGCAATGGAAGCTGGTTTGCCCGATGGTGTTTTAAACGTGTATGTTATACTATGCAAAAAGTAATATTTCTATTTTTTTCATCATTATTGTGGTTACAATTCTAGCCTGTTGTAACAAATTTAGGCCTGTGACATGAATTTGGGATTTGGTTTTGCTATCATTAGATATGTCTTGCAATTCAATAAGTTATTATTATTTTCTTATATAGGCAAAATATTGGCCAGGAATCTCTAAGGATATCAGTATCCTTAACTCTTTTTAACAAAAGAAAAAAAAAACTAGTGTCATGCAAGTGAGGTAACCAAACATTGATATGCATTACTTTTGGCTTCTATTTGATCAGGAGATTGTTAATTACATATGCGATGATGAGGATATAAAAGCTGTGTCATTCAATGGTTCAATTACAGTAAGTTTAGTGCTTCATACCTCTGAATTCTGTGACATAATTTTTCACTCCAGGCTGCAACCTGAGAGCTATTACAGGTTCATTTAAGGCTACATGAAATCTAGGATTTTATATTCTGAGTTGTAATAAAATTGTGTCCTATAACAACAATTTACTTCCCACACCTTTACCTCACCAAACAGAAGCAAGGATGCCTTGACCATAAGGTAAAGTGAGGAAGCATTTTTTAGTTGTTCACACTATAAGCTGTTATTGATGTGCTACTTCATAAAACTTTGTAATACTAGTTCTTATGTCACACTAAATGCATTTTTGTGCCTATTGAGTTGGAAATATCATATACGCATATACTGGCTGGCTAATTAGATATTATCTATATTAGTCAAATGCAGGTGGCATAAATCATATAGTTGTTATGCCAGATGCTAGCATGGATGCTACTTTAGATGCCCTTGTTTCTGCTGGTTTCCGTGCAGCAGGAGAGAGGTCCATGGCTTTAAACACAGCTATCTTTGTGGGAGGTTCAATGCGACGTTATTCCCTTTATTTGGACTTCTTTACCTTTTTTTATTCTTTTTCATTGTGTTATTCCCGAGAATTACATTTTTTTCTTTCTGTGATCAGTATTTTGGGTGCTGTAGAGTTGACCCTGTATCTACCATTTAATAATGCTTTGTTAATTAGTGGAATCTATAATGAAGGGTTCTTCAGATGTCAAGTTTGTTTTCAACCTAAATTGTTGTTTTAAGATGTGAATCAGAGAAGTGTTAAAAATTACTACAAAATGCATTCTTGGAAGAAGCTTTTTATTACTTCTGCCAATTATTGATTATAATTGAGTCCTCCTACCATGTGGCACTTAACTGTGCAGTGACCTTGTTATTTAACAGCAGTATCAAGGACTTTATAAGGTGCTCTGGATGATCAAAAAACTTGTTTTATGTTACACTGTTCATTTTTTTAACTATTTCCAGGGAAGACGAATTGGGGCAGCGTGCCAAAGCACTTAGAGTGAATGTAGGAACAGATCCTGATGCAGACCTAGGTCCAGTTATTAGCAGAGAGGTGCAAACATTATTCCCAATTATCTCAAGGTGTTGTATAGTTTTCATCATATCATGTGTAGAGGGTATTTGTTAGACGCCGCATCTTGACAAATCATGTTTAAGCTGGAAAATAATTTGTCAACTTTTTGCTGTTTGAGTTCTTGATCCACTTTTTCAACTAACAGGCAAAAGATAGGATATGTGGACTAGTTCAGAATGCTGTTGAAAATGGTGCAAGACTCCTACTTGATGGGAGGCACATTGTGGTACTACCTTTTTTGTGACCAATTTCACTGATGTTCATTACTTAAAATAAGTTTTTGCTCTGTTATTTTTCTCAAGGTATTAAACTTTTCCTTTGGAAGAAATGAAGTTCAGACCTTACCTGATAGGTACCCGGATATGAGAATGGAAATTTTGTTGGCCCTACTAACTTGTGTGATGTCACAACCAACATGGAGTGTTACAAGGTATATCTGATTTCATGTTTCAACTATTCTCAATGGAAGAAGAATGCACGAAAAGATAGCCATATTTATCATCGATGGTTCTGATAGGAGTGATAGCAAGTGACCTCTACCTTCGTTTTGCAGGAAGAAATTTATGGACCAGTTCTTCTTGGCATGCAGGTTTCCATTGCTTACTACATATATTTGCTATTAACTTCTTCTGCATTGTTGGAATTAAACAACAATTTTCTTGCTGAACAATAGGCCGACAACCTAGATGAAGCTATATCAATAATAAATAAAAACAGGTACTCTTATGTTCCTAGTTGCAGGTCGTGTGTGAACGTATTAATATTTATCTCAGGTCCCTTGAACATCAAATTGAAAATAGAAATTCTGTTCGAGTCCTGTTTCTTTCTACATCATGTTGAAACTCAGACAAGGAGGAGTTTCCTTCAATAACTTGCAATAGTTTTGGAAATACAATGTGACATTTAAAGCTCATTTTTACAGATATGGAAATGGAGCTTCTGTCTTCAACTCTGGTATGGTTGCTAGGAAGTTCCAACATGAGGTTGATGCTGTACTGGTAAGCAATGTGTTCTGTGATATATATGAATATCTAGAAATTTCTAGATGAATCATGCTTTCTGTTCTTCATCTATCTTGTTCTTTTATTCACTTCTATCCAATCAACGTTTTTATGTTTCCCAACTTTCCAGGCTTGTGTAGAGGCTGCTAGTTTATCCTCTGATTAGTGTTCTGTCTCGCAGTTTGGGATCGACGTGCCTGTACCTATTCCATTACAATTTTCCTTTAATGAGTCAAAAGCATCTTTTGCCGGCAATTTCAATTTTTGTGGTAGAGTTTGTGTCCTTTCTTCCCCCTTTTACGTTTTTTCACAAGGTTGCTAATGGTATGTTAATGTTACTTGTCACTTTATTTAGTTGCAGGAAGAACAGGAGTACAATTTTATACCCAAATAAAAAAAGTGGCAAAAAGATGGAAGGAATTCCCAAGTCTAGGAACATTACCTGCTGCATGTCCATCTGAGAGAGATTCATCTATGCAATTGGCACCTCAATCATTGCCCTTAGAGTTACAGAGTAATTCACCAACCTATGAAGTGCTACTAGCTATTGCTGATGCAGATATACAGAACACAGCTATCTCATCTGCGACAGCACCAGCTGATAAGGATATCAGAAGCCAACATGTTTCCCTGGTATTATCGCCCTCGTCCCAGGCATCAGAGAGGATTGGTGTTTCTAAACCATCTTGGTGGAATGAGAATTCGCCTGCAACATCTCAGAGAAGTGAGACTATTCCCCAAACTTCCGAGCAGAGTTATGTCACTTCATCTCAGATGAATGTAAACTTATATACAGCATCCCAAGGGGCTGACACTGCTACTGCCCCAGCTCTGAAATCAGATGGAATATACATGTCTATGACCCATGAAGTTGATGACTTAGCTCAAATATCACCTAGGATAGATGCTGATGTGAGTAAAAGCATTGGTGAAACATTTGAAAGAAGTGACACCATGTTAACTTTTGAGAGAATATACATACCTGCAACAACATCTCACACGACTGATATAGGCTTAAGTCCAACTTCAGAGAAGGTATATGTGCCTTCTTCTTCAGCATCTCATAGACATGAAAGAATGGATCAAGCTTCTGAGAGGGCATTAATGCCCCCAATGGTACAGAATATGGCAAGTTCAGTGAGGCTACATGTTCCTACAAATTCTTCCCAAAGGATGTATAATCAAAACCCAATAATTTTCAATGGATGAATTTCCCAGCAAAAGGATATAAGACATTGAAATGTCTCTTGTTACTAAGTACTAATTACTCCCATCTAATCAAGCACCAAAATTAGATGAAAGCTTCTTGAGTGAAACGATTAACCAAGTCCAGAGGCTAGATTTTTAATGGATATATAATGTAAAGATAACTTCTAGAAATAAAAGGGATGCTAGTATTCATAGTTGGCAATATGTGGATTTGTGCAGAAAATCATTTTGCAATTCGCTTTTGAATCTAGGTTAAGAAATGCAAAAATGAGAGCATTGTTGTTTAAAAATGGGAAAAATAGATTAAATAAAGATTGATTATTTAATCTTATTCCTCCTTCTAAAACGTTTATAAATATGATGTTTTTATCATATTAAGTGATATTATATACGGCATTTTTTTTAAAAAAATTTACAATGGTATTTAACAATATTGATATAAGGTATATGTTTTACAAAGTTAGGGAGGGTTGTGTTTTGCAGAATATCAGTACCTCAATGAAGATGAATATACTTTTTTTTATTAAAACATTAAGATGTTAATATGATAATAACAGTTGAATCAGTTGTAATTTTTTCTTTAGAAATAAAATATCTTTAGAATAATAAAACCAAAAACCTAATACCGGAAGACAAAAAAGAAAGAAGGATTAAAAATTATTTTAAACTAAAATTACTTATATTTATATAAAAAGTTATAGGCATAAAATTGTGGCAAATTGCCAGTTTAATCCCCAATAAAGATTTGATTGTGCAAATAATTATTAAGACAAAACAAAAGAAAATATAGTAAGCTGATAAAGCAAAGTAACATAGCAAAGGCGAAAGGTAGAAGAAGGAGGAAGGAACCGAAATGCAATGCAGCGCGAACGTTGTTCACTGTGCTTGTTCCACTTTCTCTCCTCAAACTCTCTCAACAAAAACATTCTCTTTTCAGTTTCACCCAACTTTCAATCTTACTTCACAAAACCAGCAGCAGCAGCACAAAATCACTTACCCACAGCCACCAGAACAACGAAGAACCTGTTCTGACGGTTATGGAAATTCGAAGAAGGTGATAACGAGTGTTTCGAACCCTTTCGTGAAGCATTGCCTCAAGCTCCGCAACAGCTCTTCTTATCGCCGCTCTCATGGCTCCGTTCTTGTTGTGGGCTCCACACCCATTAGGTTACACACTCCTCAACTCTTAAACTGTTTTAGCACTGACCCTTTTCTGATTTTTCTTCAAATTTGCATTTTTATTAGGAAAAGATGTTACCTTCTCGTAAAAATATTTGTTTTTTGAGCTGTATGGCCTTCCAATTTCCAATCTTTGTTTTTGTTTATTTAATAATCAAAGTTTGTAGCTTTGATTATTTTCTATATCTTCGTGTAATTAATCTTTCGATAATCTTCCTTTTCCCTGTCTTTGATCTTTTTATCAATGTCTTTCTCGTATGTTTACTAGTTATTCAATTTAGCTTTTACAATGATTGATAAGCTTCAAGCTAGGTGTCCTTGATAAGCTTAAATAGTTTCACTTGAAAATGATTATCAACTATCAAGTCTATGTGAGTTAACCCCTTCATTATAACTTTTTTGTATCCAGTTACATTTTAATACTTTGGTCATTTTTAGCACAATGCTATAGAGGCTAGAGCAATGGATATGTTCTTCGTCCTTGTGAATCTAATTGACTTTGTTAAAAGGATAGGCATTGTACTTGAGTTATGATTCATACAAAGCAGTGTTTATCCACTGAGAAAGGGAAGTGTTTTTTTATAGTACCTGGCCTTGGATAGAAGTTAGTTAGTAAGAATAATATTAAAGAGTGTGTTAGAGATTTAGACTGGTTCAGTTGAGAAATTACTATTGGTCATTGGAGAGGTAGGAGAGCAACATTTGCAGGAATCTTCTTTATTGTATATAACTATTTACTCCAACCAGTTTTAAACCATAAATGATATTCATGATTAAATTTATGGGAGAAAACTTTATGTATGACATAACTTCTCTATTTACAGAGAAATATACAGGTTTCAAGACTCATTCCAAGATGAAAATATAACAATGGAATGTTTGATTCTTCTTGATAAAGCTGAAATTTCCAGTGGGTTGGATAAATCCGCAGCTTCTATTGTGCATGCAAGCCCAACTGTGATGAAAAAAATTTCAGGGCTGCAATCGACTGACTCTACTGATGCAATTGCCATAATGAAGATTCCTGCTAGTTTTTTAAATGTAGATGATCATCAAAAGAAAGAAGACTGCAAGAAATGGTTTCTTTCTACACATCGGATTTTAGTTCTTGATGGGATTCAGGTGACACTTTTTGTCTATATTCTCCATCTTAAAGCAAAATCACAATAATCACCTAAGAAGACCATCCATGAGGTGGTCAAACGAGATCTACATGTAAATGTTCTAGCTATAGACATGATAGAGTTCAATGGCGTCGTTTGATTCATGTAGCCGACCCCACCTAGTGGAACAAGGCTTTGTTGTTGTTGTCTCCATCTTAAAGCAAAATCACAATAATCAAGTTCTAACACCCCCCCCCCCCCCAAAAAAAAAGGTAAAATCAAAATCAAAATAAATCTCAGATACACGATATATATTGGTTGTTGAAGCAGAATATCCATGGACATCAGTTTGCAAAAAGGGACTTGATTGATTTTCTGGCCTTTCAATATCTATGTGCAACTCTCTGTGCCAGTATCGATATTGCACACTGTGAACACCTTAGAAGTCATGCAGGTTTCAAAAAATTTAATTGCCATTACTGACTTATTTAGAATTGTTCACTGCAGGACCCTGGTAACCTCGGCACATTACTCCGATCAGCTGTTGCCTTTAGATGGGTAAGTAATTATTCTGTAGGTCCATGGGGCACTATTCTTCTTTATAATTATGCCGTTCTTCTGAGCCTGTTGTTATATATAGCATCTGACTCATATTATATACTTCTACTAGCTTCGGAGTATGGGAACATATCTTCTGGTCTAAAATAATATCCTAACATACACAAATGGCATAAGACAATTTTTTAGAATTGACTGATTGTAATTGGTTGTTCGTGGACTGCATTGGTTCTTTGTAGCTTCACTTCTCAAACACTTAAATCCCGATTTATAAGAATAAGTGGATTAAGCTCATGACTTGTGAGTTATACTGCGAAGCTACAGAAGAGGATAATTGAGTGGAGATTTTGTTTTGCTTCTTATTCAATCTCAAATAGGTGATTTGTCCATGTGCTGCGTTAATAGTGTAAGGGAATAAGTTCACAGCTCCATATTCTTCCTAAATGTGAACTTCCTCTATGAAATTGGACTAGTGATTTGTACTTATTCCTCCTAATTGTTGTTCTATAACATAACTGTCTAACAGATTGTTTGCTTCTATTATCCTTTGCCTTGAGAACTTCGTATCTGCATAAGTTATTGTTGAAACTCTTGTTTGAAAGTGCAAACTAAATGGCCAACGTCCAACAGGATGGAGTTTTTCTTCTTCCAGGCAGCTGCGATCCATTCAATGAAAAAGCTCTCAGAGCTAGCCGAGGTGCATCCTTTCAGCTCCCCATTGTTTCCGGTAGTTGGAGTCATCTGGATTCTCTCATAGAAGAATTTCAAATGAAGTTGCTTGCTGGGCATCCTGAGCATGAAGGGTTAGTCAAGCCAGTTTCTTTGCTTTCTCCAGGCTTTTGTTATTCCTTATTAGATACGCCATTGTGCTTGGTTTTAGGCAGCGAAGGAAGTGGCCTTTCGGAAAAATCCCTGCAGGCATGTGAGCTTGTTAGCATTGCAATGGCTGGAGAATATGAGTCACTTAATGTTTCTGTTGCTGGTGGAATTTTCTTGTATATGCTTCAGCCAAATAATACATGATCTTTCTAATTCTATACTATACAGAGTCTCATTTAGGTTTAGGAAATACCTTAAATGCATTAAGTTAAACTTAGTGCATGTTGTACCAAGGTAATCCAACAGTGTAGATCTAATAGAAATTATCAATATCGAACTATGCCCTCTCCAACTTTTTTTTTTCTTGTAAAGCTGATATTTCTGCTTACTTTCTAAATCTATGTATGTTAAGGCAAGTCAAATAACAGAGGAGGATATAAAGAATCTACTCACATTAGTGAAATAAATTTGGCATTTTGTATTGTCGTGGGGCAAAAGATGTGCACTATTTTCTTGTTTATTTGATTTTGAAAGGAAAAGCAACATATAAGGTCAAAATAGAAATCAAGAGGGCTTGTCTGGTTCATGGAATATTGAGTGTGGATTTGGTGGAACTCACAAGGAAATTGTGTAATGTTACCACACTTAACAAATACCGATATTATAACTTGAATCTTGTCTTGTACATGTTTTAGCAGAGTTCATTTGCTAAATAGACCTAATTGGAATGATAATAAGAATATAAGATGCAAGATTAAGAATACCTCCTAATCTTGTTTTGGTTAAAGAGCCACTTCTATTTATAGTCAACATAAGGGATTAAGGGATACAATTGTCATTTACTATTTTTTAGTAATTAGGGCTGAAGTGTGACGTTTTGATTGATTTCAATATTTGGTTTATGAGCTTATAAGAACCAGTATGGTTCATGTTATTAGAGGTTTTTGTTCTTACGTATGACTGTGTCTAACACTATAAGAGCAACTCTAATGTTTGGTTTCAATTTAATTTTATTTTGGATTTCATAAAATATCATATTATTATTTGTAAAATCACATCTTTAAAATGAAACTTACTTCACTTCATCAATCATCTCCAATGCAAAGTAAAATTTTAAGGGGATACTCCTATAAAAATATGTAAAACGTCTTTTGTAAAGACACTTATGTATAACATACATTATTATTAGACATATTAATGAATCGGTTATTTTTAAATTTTTTTATAAATTAGAACAAAATTGATTTTTTTATAACAACAACAATAAATCTAATTGTTATCTGATTTGGTCGAACCGACTAATTTACATAACCCACTAAATTATGATTTTTTTTTAAAAAATTAGAGATATAGTTATCTTTTTATCAAAAAATTTAAACATGATTCGATTTAGATTGTGTAAATCGATCGGATCAAATCGGGTCTAATAATTATAGTGTGGACAATTGGATTTATTGTTATTACTATAATAAACCGATTTTGTTCTAGTTTATTAAAAAATAAATTATTAACCAGTTTAATAAAGATGTCCAATAATATCATGACACATATAAACGTCTTAACAAAAAAAAAACAGACATTTTTAGTGTGTTTATCGAAGTGGTCTCCAAATTTTAAACCCTTTTACTTTACGTACATGTTATATTTAAAACTCCAGCAACATTTTCATTGGAATTACTCTAACGTAGAACAAGGTTGTAATCTTGGTTTAGTAGTGTCTTTATAAGCAAATTAACCTCTCTCTGCTTTTAGCCTCTCTTGTATTATCAGTTAGTGCTAATTAACCATGAACCATGCATGAGCATGATGCTTGGATTTGTTGGGGAATGAATCTTCCCATTTTAAAATTTCACATAATCTTATTATATGCTGATTTTCATCATTGAAAAAAAAAGGTGGAACCAATTATTAGAAACCAACAAAACATGTAATCAATTGTAAAAATTAAGAACTGATGATAAGATCATGTGAAATATTTACATAAGATGATCCATTCCTGGCTTAGCTTATATTAGTAATTGTAATAACTTCTTACTATTATTAGCCTTTGTTTTTGCACAAGATGAGCAATTATTGGATCAGATATAACCAAATCAGCAATTGTGTAGGATAATATAATTTATTTAGTTGAAGGTTGACCTGTGACCTCTAATTACTCTTGTTTTGTTCCTTTATAATTTTCAAGTAGCAGATTTGAAATTCTAAAGGGAATGAGCGTAAAACTAAGAACAATGAAACCTCATTAGCCTTTCCGTTGAATAGCAGAAGATACAAGATGGTCAAAGCTAAGCAATGAGGTTGACGCCTACATAATAAGTAATATAAGTGCATATAATACATGTGGTGTACACAATTTGATACTGAAGTCTAAGGTCAAATAATGAAATAAATATAATACAAATTAAACGGTATAAGTTGAACGTTACTATAAGATAGTATACTCCTTATTTTGACAAAATCCAATTTTCTATGGTCAAAACAGAAAATTATTATGTTAACTATTGTTCAATGTCATAGTTCAAAATAAAGCCAGGCGTGTCCCCGTAAAAAACCGTTTCGTTTGTTCTTGACTTTGAATGCCCAAGTTTGAGTCGGCATGTGCAGTTAACTATAGTTTAGTTTCATTGTTGAAAAAAAATTTTTTACATTAAATTAGTTCTGAAAAATAGTCATTGACATGTAATATTTTATTATATTTGATATCACATGCATGCAGCCATGAATATTTTAAGTATTGAAATGATGATTTACATTCAGGCCCTCAGGGTAAACACTAAATAATATATTAAACATTCAAATATTTATATTTTGTGTATATTAGAGCATTAGATATTCAAATAACTAACGTTGTTCAAAATTTTTAAAAGATATATTAATATAATACACATCTTTCAACCACGATTAAGTTATTAGCCACATTTTTTTTAATTATTTTTGACCGAAGAGGTTGCATATACTTTTCTGCATGATAAACCCAGATTTGATGTACCCAGCCGTCTATGCATTTAATAAGTAAGTGATAAGATCATAAGAAGTCTCCGTGATGATGAGAGGTTCATCAATAATCACCTCCATTATTAAGTTAGCATGCTTTATTTTAAGTTTTAAATGAATTAAAGTAGTTATACATAGATTCTAAAAAATCAAACACAATACAGTAGTACAATTTAACAGTAATCTATAGTCCCAACTGAAGATTGCAATATGGGTACCGCTCATGTAAAGATGACAAAAATAATTTTTTCTAAAGTTGTTTATTTGGTTATATTTTAAAAAATTAGATTAATAATAAAAATATAAATTATAAATAAAATTAAAGATCTAAGAGAAGAAATAATTATATTAATAATTATAACTAATATTAATTCAAATGATAGTGGATTTTTTAAATTAATATAAAATAAAAATTTTTAAATTTCAATTTTACAATAAGTTTTATTCAAAGAATTCAAAAATAAATAAAAATTATTAGATTAAAAATAGAACAATTAGCAATACAAATTAATAAATTAAAATATAGATCTTCAAAAATAAAAAAAATATTAAAAGAATTATAAAAATTATAAATAAAAACTCAATTTATTAATATCCGCTATCTAGCTACAAGAAAATGAATTATAAGTCAACCGGGGACGTAAACTCCCTAATGTTAGGAAATTAATCTTTTCAGTTATTTTATCAAGTGTAATTTTTTATTAAAAAATGATCAAAATTTATTATTTTTTATTATTATTTAGTCATTAGCTTAATTTTTTTAGTCTAATTTTTTTACTCTAGTAAATTAGCAACATATTTTATCTTATATTTTTTTAAAATTGATGATTAAGTGATAATAAAAAATAATAAATTTTGATAATTCTTTAACTTTTTCATATCATATATCTTTTAAGTGAGATAAAAAAAATATGTTAAAATATTAAAAAATAAAAAATCACATAAAAAATAGACCCATAAAAAATAGTTTTATTATTGACTAAAAAATATAATTTAATTTCATCTTTTCTAAGTATAAAAAGGTTTACATGGATAACTAATTATGTATTATTACGTTAGTAAAAAATAATAAAATTTTAAGTTTTTTACTTAAAATATTATTTAAAAATATGAATTTGATTAAATAATTTTATAAAATTTCTTCTGATGTCAGTCAATTAAAATTAAATTTTTAAAAAAAATATTTTAGAAATTATATTTTTAAAAGATATAAAATTTATAATACACCAAATAACTTCTTAAATAGTTTTAAGAGTTCGATCCATATAATTTAACTAAAAATCAATACAAAATTATGCCCCTTTTTTTTCACTAATAAAAAATATTAATGGGAGGAAAAATGCAAATAGAATACATTGTTCTGTTCGAGACTCAAATATTAGATATACAAAAGATATAACTATAAATTATTAACTTATTAGCTACTACTTTTTTAACGATTTAGAGATTACTTTTTTGAATACTCATGTTCTCATGTTTATTACAAGTTTAGCATGAATTCTAGACGTGTTCCTTCTTGTTGTCTATATATATGTCTCCACCGAAATATTTTCCTACTCTAACATCCTGAAGACATACACCAAATTAAAGATCAATCACCTGCAAACCACTTCCATGTATGTATGTCAAAATAAGAGTGGGTATGAGAGATGCTAGGATACTATATCGCTTATTTCATATTTGAGGAGTCTAGTGTACCTGCTGGTAGCATGGGATCGTAATTCAAATATTTGATTTAGACAGATTTTGACTAGTATAACCATTATCCAAAAATCATTGACTATCTAACTTTTAGAAATAGAAAAATAATGCTTCTACCATTTTATTGTAGATATTTTTGTATTTTTTGTGTGAAGATTCACGTGGAGATATTATGAAGTTAATCGATGAAAATTATTAAATAATTTGATATGTTTAACTAAATTATTATCTAACGATTTTTAATTATAAATTTTAAATAAAAATAACTAATAAAGTTTTTATTATATTTTTTTTTGGTATATATAAACAAAAAAATATTTTTTCATTTTTTATTAATAATTTTTAATACAAAAAATAAAACGTACATTATTTAGATATACAAAAAGTATTACATATAATAATCCTCTTAAAAAATACACCATGTGTCGGATCGATCTAAAATAAGCTAAGATTGGGCCTTGGATTAGATTGACCGGCAAGGGCACAATGTGTACAATGTATATTATCATTTTAAGAAATGTATACAATGTACATTATTAAATAGGTCGTGCAATTATCATTTTCAAGTGGAAATTAGTGAGATCATAACTGGAATTAATTGAAACGTCAATTATTATAGTCAATTTTAATTTTCTTTTGACTTAAAAAAGATTATTTAAATCCTTAAATTTGATTAGTTAGTTGATAATGTAAAATAGATTTAAACTTTAAGAATTTAATTTCTATACAATTAAAAGAGTTTTATAAAAGCATTCAATCGTGTATTAACATATCATAAAAATAACTAATTTTTATATTTATTATTATTTAAAAAAATTATCTAATTAAATACATAAATTTAATCGAATAACCAAATAAATTTATATTGTAGTACATCAAAACTAAACTGATCATAGATCAAACTTATCGAGACAGAAATATTTGGTCCAAGTGGAATTCTCTAAATAGATGAGTGAGTAATTTTAATAGCTAGGCTGTTTATTCTGTAAATTGGTCAAATCTTATAGGTGTGAATCTTTGAAATAATCAACAGAAGAGTAGGAAATATTCCAAAGATGTATGGAAATTATCATTATTCTTAAGATGTTAATTAATTGGTATGTAAATTGGTATGTTTATGTGTTGAAATAAAAAATTGTATATCCTCAATCATCAGTCACATCTTGCGACGATAGAAGATAGAGAGATTATTTTAACAAGAATTAGTTGGTCAATGTGTTACTATATATTTTGCCATTTTGTTTGACTCACGAAACAAAGCAAAACTTAAGAAATCAGCAATATTGAAGACAAAAAAAAAAGTGCCATGAATATATATATATATATATATATATATATATATATATATATATATATATATATATATATATATATATATATATATTCCCTTAGTAATTATTCACATGTTCGATCATAAAATAAAATAAAACAATTATCTCCCCTCAAGTGGTTCCAAACATCTAACACTATAAGCTACATTGAAAATACTTTTTCAATGGAAAGAAACAATCCATAATTGATTTGTGTTTTGGGTTGATTATTTCCTTGTCAATATATATTATAGATCGAAGAATGCGTACATGTGCATCCAAAAAATGTTTTCTTTTTTGACTAATATGAAATTGATCATTGTAGTTTCAAACAAAAATGCTGTTTTTAATTAATTCATCTTAGATGACGACAATAATATAGTAGTTAAGTGGTTAGTTGATTATTGTTGACATTATTATTTTAAATACATAATGTGTTGCTTGAGCCAAAAAAAAAAAGTTGTTCTTATTGATTAGTATGCGACTATGAATATAGGTCTAACTCATCATTTAAGTGGAAATTTGTTCATCCACAATAATACTGGAACGGGACATAAGAAAATTCAGACACAACTATAAATCACTTTTGAATCATCCCCATAATTAATTCCTTATTAGTTTGTTTGTTTTAAAAGAGGACTCCAGCTTCTTTTACATTTGGATTATTTAATTTACGATTTTGTTAGGTACACATTGACTTTTATAAACAATGTAAACAATGAATTTTATAATTGACCCAATAAAATTAAAAAAAAAAACACTTCGCTCCAATTACCTTCTAAACATTAATATTAGGATAACTATCCGCACACCTAATGAATTGAACATCCAACCATTGTTAGCTGTGCATGAATAAATCGAATAAAAAAAAATAACCATCCAATTAAAAATAATGAATATAATCATCTGCATACTTATCTGCATACCTATTGAATTGAACATCTAATATATCTATTATTCACATTATTTAGTATTCTCATTCTCTTTTTATACCAAGAACAAGACAAGTACGGTTGATTATATATATAGTAGTAATAATTAACAATAGCATACTTTGTAAGCAAAAGATGTAACTAATAAAATGAACAAATTAAAGTATATCCTGGTGTTGTTAATAATAAGAACAGCACAAAGTCTGAAGAAGGACAACAGATTAATTAGTTTTGGAAGGAATCAATCAAATTATTATAAAAAGGTTGGAGCTATGTTTGTTAAGCTTTAGAAAAAGACAAAAAAAAAAGAAAAGAAAAGAGAGAGAGACACTTTTTTATAGAATCTGAGCATAGCGCCGGCTTGTTGATGCTTCTTGTAGGAGACAAACTGGGAACTTCCCCTCTCATGCATGCATTATGTCATCTCATTCTTATTAGTTAGTATATTTATCTATCTATTTTTTTTTCTCTTTTTACTTAATTTTCCAGGTTATCGAGATTTTATATGTATAAGAGTGTTATCAAACTATACTTAGCTTCTTTTTAGATTCGTCGGAGTATAATTTTTTGTATGCATTTTTTTTATCTATTTAATTTTAAAATTATTTTTTTATAATAAAGATTGAATGATAATAATATATCATAAAATCGTTTATTTCAAAAATGTAAAATATTATATAACAGTGTTTAAATAATTATATATCTGACAAAAAAATGTTATCATAAAAAATGCTTATATATACTATATCTATAATATTAATTAGAAACTTGGATTTTAAAAATCTCTTAAAAGAATCCAAGTGTTTGTTATTTTAAATTTCAGGAAGGATAAACTATTAAAATTGTATTCGACATTTTAAAAAATTTTGACAAAAATAATTCTCACTTTTAAAAATGATCAAATATTTCTAAAATATTATAAAATACGACTTTTTCAAATAACAAAAAATAGTACTTTTTATAAATAATAAATAATTTTTATATTTGACAAATCACTTATTTTAATATAATATTTTATAAAAATATTTTTAGATGAATATTTTAAAAAATTACATACAAAAAATCGAATAAACAAAATTACAAAAAAACTCTACTTAACTTCAAATAACCAAATTTTACTTAAGGATAAAACTATGTTATTTTTTAATCATACTCTCGAAATCCACATCAAAATTTAATTTTTAAAACACTTTTTGAGAATATATATATTCGATGTTGGATTTTTTATTACTTTTTAAATATCTAAAAAAATATTATTAATAAAATAAAGGATATTTTTGTCAAAATTTTAAAATAATCGAGAGTAATTTTAGTAATTTAATCGTTCAGAATTTAAACTTACCTTTTCAATAAAAGAAAAGTTGACAATTGCTAATAAAATAATTTTTGTTATTAATTATTAAACAAATTTATTAACATACTTTTAAAGAAACTTTTAATTATGGAATCTTTCCTAAATTTTTAACTAAGTAAACAAGCTTATCTATCTACAGTAAAGGACAATGTTGGTCCTAATAATCCATCTCCTGTATCGTAATCCAACGTTGTATAGATTATATTACCATGTATATATTAAGGGAAAGTACGAGGAGCCAATGAAATATTTATACAATGTGTATAATGGAGGTTTATGGAGTATTAGAGATATAATTATTAGTGTTACATTTTTTTATCAGCTAAAGCTTTTGGGATGAGTGGTATCATGACATGGTATTAAAACGCTAGATCCGAAAGGTCAAGAGTTCGATTCTTGGTGAACTCAAAAATGTCCCTTGTACTCGGATGGTTATTCTAAATTAAAATATATATTAAAATAAAAATTTATATTAAAAATAAACTAAAATATATATTTATACACAAATATATTAATTATTAATTTTAATACACAAATATAATTTTTTTAAATAAAGTACTTCAACAAACAAGTTAAGTAGCACTTAATTGGTCATGCATCAAGAGCAAGGATTTCACGTGGACTGCTTACTGAAACTAAGCCCAATTTTCTCTTGCCTATTATTTAATATTAATTTTTTGTTGAATTTATTTTTTATAACAAATTTAAATATTTAGAATTTATTAATTTTATAATTTTAAATTAAATATTATTTATTTATTTTAGATAATTAGACACTAAATTTGTAGACACGATGACTCCATAACAAACACCCTAAACTAAATATGTACGTTAGTGATCTCTAACGAAGGACTCCCTTTTTCATTTGTAATTTTTTTAGAGGCCTGATATACATACAAGTATTTTTTGGTTTACAAGTTCAATAAAACACACGCATTACATTTAATTAACGCATTACACACTTTCACATTCAAGAGTAAATAAAACGCACGTTATTCAACAACTTCCTGTTTCCAAAGCACGCTACTCACTATACATTATGAACGACTCTTCTTCTTCTTCTTCCATGAAAACAATTTTCTTGCCAAATTTGAAGATAATGAAACTTCAGAAATATACCCAAACGATTACAGAAAATACACCCCAACGATTACAGAAATACATCCAAAGGATTACAGAAATACACCCAAACGGTTACAGGAATTCACACAAACGATTATAGAAATACACCCAAATGATTACAAAAATACACCCAAAAGATTTAAGAAATACACCCAAAATTCGTTGAAGTACATGTTATGCATATTTCAGAACTCTTTCTCTTTCTTCTCCTCATCTTCTGCTGCTTCTTCTTCTTCAAAAACGATTTCATAGCTTGATATAAAAAAATAGAAATCGAAAATAACGAAAAAAGAAAACAGAGAGAAAAGCATGTAAATGAAGAAGAAGAACAGAAAGAGGAAGAAGAACGTGCAGCAAGAAGAAGAAGAAGAAGAAGAAGGAGAAAGAGAAGGTAAGAAACGAAAGAAAAGAAGAAGAAGAGGAAGAGGAAGAAGAACGTGCAAGAAGAAGAAGAACGAGAAAGAGAAAGCAAGAAACGAAAGAAAAGAAGAAGAAGAAGAGGAGGAAGAGGAAGAAGAACGTGCAGCAAAAAGAAGAAGAAGGAGAAAGAGAAGGCAAGAAACGAAAAAAAAAAGAAGAAGAAGAAGAGAAAGGGGAAGAAGGAGAAGAACGTAGACCTTGCATCACGTTTTTAAGGTTTATTCGTTAATTAACTTGTAAATCATACAAGTCCTAATGACCTGTATGCAGAGCTTTTCTGTTTTTTTTTTTATCCTGTATGTTATTATAGAAATTAATTTTTTTATAAAATTTTACAAAATTTAAATTTTTTATACATTGTTATGTATTTATTAATATAAAAAATTAAATGTTTTTATTATTAATAATCAAAGACACATATTAGTCAAACTTTTGTATATATTAATAATAATTAATAATTATGAACACATAAGCTACAAAACAGAGGGGATCTTGAAGGATTCTCTGATCTTCATGTTACTTCTGAAAAAGAACATGTTATCTATCTTTTTATTTTTTTTTTACGATAAACCACTAATGGTACGTTTAATTTGTTTTGAAATGTAATTAACTAATGATTATTCAATAAGCTGACAATTTGGAACGCCCATGCACGAATGTATCAAGACTTAGTCTATCATACTTGTCAAATTTTATTTATCTATATGTTTCCGCACAAATAAGAAATGTAGTTACATTATTTTATTTTATGTGCAGTAATCCATTCACGACCGAGTGCATGAGCTGTTGATATCATCCAAAGCCAAAGTCAAACATCACTGTCTCATAGCAACTAAGGAAAAAAAATTTATAGGGAAACTTGTTTCTTTTTCTTTTCCTAATATTTCTTTCTAGTCAATAATAATTAAAAAAAAGAAAAGTCTTATAATAATTTTATATTTTTATGTGTTAGAGATATAATTATTTATATTATTTTTTATTTAAATTTTTAAAATAAATAATTTTATAATATAACATTAAAAATTTATGTTCAAAAAATTTAAAATTTAATTTTTGATAGAAAAAAAAAGCATAAAATAAGTTGGGCGATTTTTGTTTTTTATTTGGGGAGTTGCAATGTGAGCACCTTAATAGTGCATGGCTTCATGCTGAGTGCTAACGTTGACTTGCGCCCAATAATATTCTAATTTTAGTATTTCTTCATGAGTTTGAAACACGCTAATTATTTGACTATATAAGTATATATACAAGTGCAAAATAGTAAATAACAGAACTTTTAAAAAAATATTATTCATCATATATCATCACTAAAATTTATTATTATTATTATTATATAGTGCCCAAAAACTTCTCATAACACCCTTTTAATGTGGCTACATGTAATCTTTTGAATCAAGTAAGCATTATATTATTGATCGGTGAACGCCTTATAAAGTTATAATAAAAGCACGTTCATCTACCAGTTTCCATCTACCTAGTATTTCAATACACAGAGAACAAAAGAAATAAAAGATGGCTGGTATCCATAATAATAAAATAGGTTTTACTAACATGTATGTCTTTTAAGAATATATTTTAAAAATATTATAAAAAAGTACTTATTAAAAAATTTAAAATATATATTTTTATATTTTTAACATAAATATACATAAAAAAATTTAAAAAATTATTGTTATGTTATTAATAAATATCTTTAAATATAAGATAGTTAAATCTAATAAAATAATATAAAATCAATTGACCTCGATGTAGTGCTTTCTATGATTCCCAATAAGATATATCAAACAAAATATTCCGCGACTTTAGAGTTATCTCATCGTCACGAAAAATATCGTTTGTTATTCTAAAAGAATCCCGTTAGGGAGTTAATGGACAGTAGAATATTTGTACAATGTGTATAATAAATTATTTATTTGGTTTAATATGAATTAAAAAATAAATATCTAAAATAAAATACTACTAATTTCTTAAACATAATACATCCATATTATCCAGAATAACCATCCAGGTATCAAAAATAATAAATATTTGATATTCTACTAAATCGAACATCCTAAACTCCCATTATACACATTGTACAGATACTCCATTAACTTCTTATACTTGCTCTAAAACATTATAGTATTCTAAATTAAATTACCTTAGTTCAGTACTTAATATCACTATATGCGAAACATTGTTATTTATTTTTTTTATAATTCAAATGTATTTAGTAATACTAATGTAATGCTCTTCTACCTAATTACAGAAAAAAAATTTATAGAAATATTATATATGTATATATTAAAAATTAATCACAAAATTAATAATTAGTATATATTATATTTGTATTATTTATACGTTATTTCATATATTTTTAATATATATCTTATATTTTGATATGTATTTTATATATACATAATTAATTCTTAATGTAAGCGTAATATTTTGAAAATTTATATGCACTCAAATTTAAAAAAGAAAAAATGTTTGTCTGTGGATGGAACCGTTATACCTAAAACAATTTAGTTCATATATATATATATATATATATATATTATTAATAAATTTTTTAATTTTTTATTTTAATATATAATAAATATATTAAAACCTTAAAGTTTACATTTTTTATAAATATTTTTTTAATAATTAACTTTAACATGTGTAGTTAGACATCTTAATCCTATATAAAATGAAAAGAAATCAAATCAAATAATCAGTATATTGAATATATAAATATTAAATTAAATAATAAATAATACTACTTGTCAAAGTGTACACTGATGCTAAAGCTTTGACTGGAAAATATTAATGTTTATGACTGAGGGGAACCATTTTATTGGAGAACAAATGCCTTATCAGCCTCGTTTTTTCTAAAAGATTTATTCTTAGTTTTTTGCGAAAACTTTTCGATTGGTTATTATTCTTTTAATGCTGGATCAACAATTAACGAGAAATATACAACACTTACTAGCTGAACACCTATATAAATCAAACGATATCGTTACATTTTATTATGTATTATGTTTACAATAAAATTATAAATATTTAAATTTTTTAATTATTTTATATATAATTTTTTAAAATTTTTTTTATTATGCACCACTTGTCTGCTGTCCACCGTCACATATGCATTATGTAACTTTTATATACATACATTGTGAAAAAAAAACTATATAATGTGTATAATTAAAACCAATAACTCAAATATCAATTCTAGAATTAAAAATATTTAAACTAATATTAGTAAGTAAAAATTAATTATTATATATTTATATTTAGTTTATATTATTATTTTATATATTTTTAATATATATTTTATAGTTTAATATATATTTTGTTTATGGAACTCATTTATAAGTAATTATATTTTTGTGTACACATAATATGATTATATATAAATATACTCAACTAATAATTAATTTGATAGTTAATTTTGTGTTTTAAATTAAAAAATTCTCAGAAACAAATGACTAATGATCAAACACCGTGTAATTACCACTTATATTCTCTCAATTTTAAACTATAAATACCTACTAATTAAAGAGTTATTCCAGAATAAAACAGGTTGCATATATAAAAAGATATCTATCTCAAGTAATAATTATCTTTGGATGAAATCTTTTTAAAGATTCAAATTCCTTCACCTGGGTGATCGAGTCCGTGTGCCCATGAAATTTATATATAACTATCATAACATTCTTTTTAGAATTGTTATTATAATGAATACTCTAAATTAATATATAGTTTGGTTTTTTAAATTAACCTGGCGTTTTATGTTTTGGTTGAAAAATAATTTAGATAAGATCGACATGAGTTAGTCAATCTCAATATTATATTTTGCTTGTAAGTTCAACGAATACTTGCATAACTATTTATAAATGGGATATTACAAAATTTTCAAAAAGAACAAAGAAAATCCATTCGTTTTTTTAAATAAAATATAAATTTAATATTTACCATCTATACTATACTTGCTCTCCAATATGCATTTGTTTTTATCACTGAGAATGTAATCAAGCCCCATTAATGTTAATACTACTATTCAAACCCATTAATAGATCGTACGACTTAATCAACATTTTGTTGCGTGCAACGCTTAAAAAAATTATTAATAATAATAATATTTAGTTATCTTAGTTTGTGTCTTGAGTCTTGACTCTTGAGTATATATTTTAACAATCTAATAATATATTTTTTTTAATTTTTAATGTATTTAACATGTTGAAAATATAAAAAAAATATTGTCAATAATTTGTAACAATATTCTTAAAATATATTTTAGAAACACATGTTCCGATGCAAATAACAAAGAATACGAAACGGCTTGACCGAAGGACAGAGGAAAATGAATGGAAAATTCTTGAGCTATATTTATGAATTTATATTATTTATTTATTCCTTGTTTTCTCAATATATAAATGTAGTTCCACCCGTTAGTTCATATGTAAGAATTAAGAAGCAGCCAAAACACGTATATATAGCTAAGCTCTGGTATCTTTCTTTCATACATTCTTGATTCTTCACCGTCTTTCTCTCATTCATTCATTCATTTCATAATCACTGAGCCCTTCATTGACTTGCTTGAAACTCGAAACCATGGCCTTCTGTGGCACTTTTGTTAAGCCAACCCATTCTTTGCTGCCATGCCGCACATCTTCAACTCCAACTACAAACCATGGTTGCACAAAACAGGTTAGCTTGCTTGCTTTCTTTCAATCACATACACATCTCTTTACTTTTATGGACAGACATGTACAATGTTAACCATTTAATAAGAGGCACCATAAATTGATGTAATGATATCATGGTTTTTCTCATTTCTTCCATCTTTTGTTGTGTATATAATATATTCTTCTAGCTTTTTTTAATTTGTTAGAATGAAAGAACATGATCGTTTCATTGAGTGATGGTGTGATTTTGATTGTGATTATGATTGTGATTCTCAGTTGTGTGTGAGAGCTTCATCAGCAACAGCAAGTAGCAGCTCAGGTGATAAGGAAAGGTCTATCATAAGAAAAGAGAAAGATGGTGTATGGAAGATCAATTACTCAGATGAGAAACCACCAACACCACTTTTGGATACAATCAATCATCCAATTCACACTAAGAATCTCTCCAAACAGGTAACAAACTTAATCCATGGCATAACAAATTTCAATTTAAGGAATGCTAGGGGGCAACAGACTTTGTGATTTGTAGCCATCAACAGTGTTTTTAATTGTGTGAGATTTCATCTAATGGTGGAGAATTACTCATTTTTTCTTTTACTGGCTAACTGCTGCCCAGATTTTGATAAAAGTGTTGGCCTTCTAGACTTTCTCTTTCAATTTTGCTCCGATTTTTGCCTCCTTGTGTATTAATTAAGGCTCTTGCATATGTCAGGATCTTGAACAACTTGCAGCAGAGCTAAGGGCAGACATTGTGTACAGTGTATCGAAGACCGGCGGCCATCTCAGCTCAAGCTTGGGGGTTGTGGACTTATCAGTGGCTCTGCATCATGTTTTCAGCACTCCTGAAGACAAGATCATATGGGATGTTGGCCACCAGGTACAAATTGTTCCAATTTCAATTCTGAATAATTAAATGTTGTAACATTTTTTTTTGTCAACATTATTTACTATGGAATGTTTAGAGAGGGTCTAAAAAGAAGCATCCGAATTTTTTGCAGGCATACCCACACAAGATTCTCACAGGCAGAAGGTCCAGGATGCATACCATTAGGAAGACTTCAGGGCTTGCAGGCTTTCCTAAAAGAGATGAGAGCGCTCATGATGCTTTTGGGGCAGGACACAGTTCCACAAGTATATCTGCTGGTCTTGGTAAGATTCTTCAATCCTACAGAGATGGTTGGTGACAGAATATGAATGGAAATCTTAAGTTGTTTATGTTGGTCTTCGTGTAGGCATGGCGGTTGGAAGGGATCTGTTGGGAAAGAACAACAGTGTGATTTCAGTTATTGGAGATGGAGCAATGACTGCAGGGCAAGCTTATGAGGCCATGAACAATGCTGGGTTTCTTGATGCTAACCTTATAGTTATTCTTAATGACAACAAGCAAGTTTCTTTACCAACTGCCACAATGGA
Source organism: Arachis hypogaea (assembly GCF_003086295.3). Classification (NCBI taxonomy): domain Eukaryota; kingdom Viridiplantae; phylum Streptophyta; class Magnoliopsida; order Fabales; family Fabaceae; genus Arachis; species Arachis hypogaea. The sequence goes on from NC_092038.1 coordinate 131,987,725, forward strand.
TGGCCCTGCAACTCCAGTTGGAGCCCTCAGCAGTGCCTTGAGCAAAATTCAAGCAAGCGCAGAATTTCGCAAGCTCAGAGAGGCTGCAAAAGTAAGCCTCTCTATATTCTAGAATTGTTTTTTCTTTGTCAAATCTCACTATGTATGGATTTCTGACCCTGATTTTTTCATTGCTGAAGAGCATCACAAAGCAGATTGGAAGACAAACCCATGAAGTTGCAGCAAAAGTAGATGAGTATGCAAGAGGCATGATCAGTGCTTCCGGATCAACCTTTTTTGAGGAGCTTGGCTTGTACTACATTGGCCCTGTGGATGGTCATAATATTGAAGACATGGTTACAATTTTTGAAAAAGTCAAAGCCATGCCGGCTCCGGGTCCAGTTTTGATTCACATAGTGACAGAGAAAGGGAAAGGATACCCTCCTGCTGAAGCCGCAGCTGATAAGATGCATGGTGAGACTAGAGAGTCTATTTATTATCCCAACAAAATTATGATTAGCAATTTTCTAATTCTCCAAGTTGCTAATAGTTCTCTAATCACCCTTTCAGGTGTTGTCAAGTTTGATCCGAAAACAGGCCACCAGTTCAAGACAAAAGCATCTACACTATCATATACTCAGTACTTTGCTGAATCCTTGATAAAAGAAGCTGAAGTAGACAACAAGATTGTAGCCATTCACGCTGCCATGGGTGGTGGAACCGGCCTAAACTACTTCCAGAAAAAGTTTCCAGACCGATGCTTCGACGTTGGGATCGCCGAACAACATGCTGTTACATTTGCTGCAGGGCTAGCCACAGAGGGCCTCAAGCCATTTTGTGCTATCTATTCTTCTTTCCTTCAGCGTGGATACGATCAGGTAAGGAACAAATAACATTAGGCCAAATTGGTTTATGTCCACTATAGAGGTAGCTAAGTAGTTAATGTCATGATTCACAAAACAATCTAACAACTGTGGTCCAAATTGGGTTTGTAGGTGGTTCATGATGTAGATCTTCAGAAGTTACCGGTCCGATTCGCTATGGATAGAGCTGGTTTAGTTGGTGCTGATGGACCTACTCATTGTGGAGCATTTGACATCACCTACATGGCTTGCTTGCCTAACATGGTGGTCATGGCTCCATCAGATGAGGCTGAACTGATGCACATGGTTGCAACCGCTGCAGCCATAGATGACAGACCAAGCTGCTTTAGGTTCCCAAGGGGGAATGGAATTGGAGCCGTTTTGCCTCTCAATAACAAAGGAACTGCACTTGAGGTTAGCATTACTTTCCAAACATAATGTTGTATTGTATTTGGTTAAGCCAACTTAAATTGAAGTTTTGGTGATGTACTTTATGTAGATTGGAAAGGGTAGAGTTCTGACAGAAGGTAGCAGAGTTGCAATCTTGGGATATGGTTCTATAGTCCAGCAGTGCATGCAAGCTGCAGAACTGCTCAAAACACTTGGAGTCTATGTGACAGTTGCTGATGCTAGGTTCTGCAAGCCTTTGGATACTGATCTCATTAAGGAACTAGCTAAAGAGCATGAAATACTCATCACTGCTGAAGAGGGTTCCATTGGAGGTTTTGGATCTCATGTTGCACATTACTTGAGCTTATCTGGCATCCTTGATGGACCTCTAAAGGTATAGCTTTAATCTATCAACAACTCATTTTCTCTATATTCATTATTATTTAGTGAAATGTGACACTAATTAAGTTGTAACGTTATTATTTTGTTGCAGTGGAGAGCAATGACGCTACCTGATAGGTACATTGATCATGGATCACCTCAGGATCAGATTGAACAAGCAGGAATTTCATCAAAGCATATAGCCGGCACAGTCTTGTCTCTAATGGGAAAGTCAAAGGATGCTCTTCTCTTGGTATAAAAATATAAAACAGTACGCAACATGGAATTGAATAAGAATCTTGACCTGCGACCAGAACCACAAACCTTAGTTATTCTTTGAAGATTTCAGTTGTCAGTGTGGTTGAGATTAATTAAGTTGTAAATAGCTGCACTTTGAACACTGAAAAGCCTCTATCGGGCATTGTTTTTTTTTAATTAGTTTATGTGTTAATTAATAATTATGTTACTGTATGCAAAAGTAGGCTTCACTCTATTAATTAAATAACAATCTTTCTTCGTTCCTTATGTTTGCCCAACAAGTAAAAGACCTGCATTTGCCAATTTTTTTTTTTAATTTTAATCTTTTTCGGAAATTGAACACAGCTCTACCCCTGAACTAGTGTTTGTTTAAAGCAAAAAATCAATTTAATGGGTCAAAGTATAAATATCATTCATCTATAAGACGACTTGATATATACATGAGATTATTAAGTTGTTAATTCAACCATTGTACTGTACACATAAATGATTGAAGGAAATATCAGTTTGACAGATAAATTAATAAAATAAATGTACATATATATCTCGTCTTAAACGAGATAAACGAGATAAGAGAGGTGTATACGACACGTGTTTATCTCGTTTATAAACGAGATATATGTATTTGATGAGTTTGAAAAATTCTAAAATTATGTTGATGATGAATAAATATTATTAAAAATAATAAATTGCAAAATTATTAAATTAAATCTTAATTCACATTTGTTGATTAATAAGTTTACTGTGCAGATTGTGTTTGGGCTGAAAATTCATCAAGCCCAATATGTTGAAGAAATTCAGCTTTTGATACAAAATGTTATAACACCTACCTCCCACAAAGGAATGGATTTTAAATTTATTTAATTGTGTTTAATGTCTTGGTAATTGGAAAGAGAAAATTTGAAAATTGATTTGATGGTATTAATTGTTTTATACGTTACAAGACATGGGGGAAGGAAAGTGGATAATTAACTCATTTTAATTTCCTTCTTTATTTTCAGTAAAAGCTTGTCACTCCTCCCTCTCTTCTCTCTTATTGTTTCGGCCATATCTGTTAGGAAGAAGCTTGAAGATGCAAGCCATCAGAGATAGAAGCAAAGAGGCTATGAAGAAGCAAGCGGCTAAGGTGATAATGGCCATTGCAAAAAGAAGATCTAAAGTATGGTGTGGCTGAGATCTTTACCACATGTGGTAAGATGTGGTGAGGTAGTCTCAAGATCACCATACCTAAAAATGGTGGAAGATCTGTTTTGGCCAGAGGAAGAAGATTCCTTGGAAGCATGGCTCGTCTCCACTTTTGATCAACCACCACAGGAGGTAGCTACTGTAGCTACGTGGAGGAAGAGGCAGAAGATTAGAGCAAGAGGAGCTGTCAAGCATCAATGACTCATCAAGGGCTATGAATCATTCTTAGGCTCGGATTGATGAAGATTGGTGAGAAGGGATAACACCGAGGTAATTGCATGTTGGGTTTTACATTCGATTTTCTCTCTTCTCTCTCTGGCTAAACTGGTTTTTCCTTGAAGAAGAAGAAGTTTAGTTCGGTTCAAGAGTTTCAACCTTGAAGGCTTCCCCTTTTATAATAAGGGTGAACAGCAAAGGCTTGAGACAAGGAGTGAAAGCACACGTTCGGGTTCTCATAGCTCATTGAGTCTGTCTGTGTTTCATTGGTAAAAGGCAAAATGTGATGTTGTGAGTGAAAAAAGACAAAGAGTTAAAAAAAAGTCATTATTATCTCAGAAATTCTTTATATGTATTTCTGTTTTGTTATCATGATCCTGAGAGGATCCCATTGCAAGTTGGATTAGCACTTAGCAGTTGAAAGCTTGGTAGGTGACCAAGTCAAGTTCAGTTTTAGAGATAGATTCTGGACTTGTCCCGAATAGGAATGGGTAGTTCCTAGGGAAGAATTGGTGTCTGTAATCAGTTTGATTATAGTGAAATTCCGTCACAGTTGTGATGAAGACTGGATGTAGGCTGCATTGTACTGAGTAGCTGAACCAGGATACTTTTGGGTGTAATTCTCTCTTTCCAGGATACTTTTGGGTGTAATTCTCTCTTTCTCTTCTACTCCTTTACTGTTTTTGTACTCCTTTACTGTTTTTGTTCGTGGGAGACAAAATTAAAAAATATCTCCTAACCAGTTACGAGACAAAAAGAAAATGTCTCTTGACCAGTTATGATATAAAAAACGGAAAGAGGGCTAAGATTCAACCCCCTTCTCTTAGCCACTGATAACCATCAGTATTTTTTTTAAATTTAAAAATAATAAAAAATATTAATAATATCAATAATCTAAACTTTTGACATATAGTACATAAAAAGGTTAGTAAAAGAAATTAAAATAGATATATTTAATCAATTTTAGTCCATTTTAATTTATAGGAATTAACACGTGTATTTAAAAACCATTAAACTATCCACTATTAACATGGTTACCTCTCTTCTAAATACCAACTATTTAAAAATTTAAAATATAATTTAAATACACATAATTTATTTAATAATCCGGTTAATACATGTTACTACTCTATTGGTATATAATATGAAATTCTTTTTACTTAAATTATAGGTTAAGTACTGTTTTTGTCCCAATGTCTCGGGTGAAAATCAAAATCGTCTCCGACCTTTTTTTGTTATTAAAATCATTCACAACGTTACAAAGCGTTATAAAATCGTCCTTTTATCAATAAATAAAATTTTTCGGACAATTTTACCCTTAAACAAAAATTAAAAAATCTCTCCACCTTCGTCACGACCCTGCATTACCCTATGTATTATCATCACCATCACCATCGCTACACCATAACCACCAACAATCCAGTAACATCAACAGCAACAATCACAAAACAAATCAACAAAAATTGTAAATTAAACAATTCAGCAATCATCAATCATAATTTCAGATCCAAAATTAGCAACAACATAAATTAAAAAATTTTAAAAAGAAGAACTCATATGTTCTTCAAAAACAAAAAAAAAAAGAAAGAAGAAGAGAGAAAGAGAACAACAGAATAAAATGGAAACAAGAACTCAAAATTGCAGTATCTTTTCCTTTCATTTTCTACTTCTGCCATTTATTCTCCACCCTCAACACTCCTTCCACCTCCATCATAGCACTGCCTTGCCCCTTTCTTTTTCTACTGCCAAAAAATATCACAAGTCTAACTTTAGTTTTGCCCAAAATCAACAACAACAACAGAAACAAAGAAGAAGCGAATCAGAGAAAAATGATAAAGAAGAAAGAAAATTAGAAAAAATAAAAAATTTAAGAACAAATTGAAATTCAAGAAATCAACTAAAAAAAAGAAAGAAGGGAGCAGGAGTTGTTACTACTAGCAATTCCATTATTGGTCCAATAATCCCAATGTGCTTGCTGTTGTGAATGATGACCGCGCTGAATCCAACATTATTGTTTAAGATTGAATAAAAATTAAAGAAGAAGAAGTTGAAGAAGCATCATTTCAATGTTCTTGCTGTTGTGGATAATGAACAGCGTTGAATCCACCATTATTGTTCAAGATTGAAGAGAAATTGGGAACTCTAGTTTGCATTGGAGCCATAACTGAAGAAGAAAAAGAAGAAGCAAGCGGTGATGGTGGACCGGTGATACTTGTTCAGAGCAGGGAAGAAAGTGAGGGGAATGGAGGACGGATTGGAGAGGAAAGAAAGTGAAGAGATACACGCGGGGGAGGGGAGGTGGTTGGGTTTGGGGGATTATTTTTTGTTTTTAATATTATTTTTATTAATTATTAAGGATAATTTAGTAAAAAAAATTAAAATTAAAGTAAAAAATAATTATTTTATAACGTTTTATAATGTTGATGATGATTTTAATAACAAAAAAGGTTGGGAGATAATTTTGATTTTCACCCTAAACTTTAGGAACGAGAACAATATTTAACCCTAAATTATATTTCAAATGTTTATGTACTCGCATACAATGAATAGAATTTATATGTTCTCCCATACAAAGAAACAAAAGGAGTGAGCGAATATGAAAGAAAATAAATGTGCTGCTCACTATTAATAATGGATAGTTACAAATATATTTCCAGCACACTGTTAATAATGCGCAGTTAATAATAAGCACACGTTTTCAACATACTATTAATAATGCACAGTTAATAATGAGCACATATTTTTAGCATACTTTTAATAATGGACGGTTACAAGTATATCCATTTTAAAAAATTTTAAATTAAATTATAATCCAATTGAATTGATTTAAATTTGAAAAATAAAAATAATCATTTGTCAATTATTAAGAAAGATTGATAGGATAGTGGGGAGAGAATTGAAACGGTTATCTCTCACGTGGATAGTGGGAGATAACGTGAGAGATAACCGTTTTAATTCTCTTCCCACTATCTCATTAATCTTTTTGAGTACTAATTGATCAAACATATCTATTTTAATCTCTTTTACCAACTTTTTTATGTATTAATTGCATGCCAAAAATTTGGATTATTGATATTATTAATATTTTTTATTATTTTCAAAATTTTTTTTAATGGTAAACGAGATAAGAGGGTCATTTTTTTCGAAATGGGGGGCATGAGTGAGCTTAACTTTGATATGGTTTAGGGGGGAAACAGACATATATGTGGGACAGTTTGTTGTCAGTTTGAGCAGCAGGAACACGGACCGTGCGTTTTCTTTGTAATCAATATTTTGAATAACAAATCGCAGGGTCCGATTTGTGTGGTGAGGAGCAAAATTTAGTGTTATTGAAATTGGACCCTACGAATTCACAATGAATCATTTTGCCAACATATCGTTGGGTCCGAGTTCATAGCTGAGGGCATTAGTTGGTAACATTGAACTCGGACCCTCCGTGTTGTGAAAGCTTTGGAGGATCTCGGACGGTCCGAGTTGGTGTCATCCATTTTTTTGTTGCAATGCATGTTTAACCTAGTCGAAGGGTCCGATTTCTGCAAAAATGGTGATATAAAAGTGTGAGGTGAATTGGTGGTGCTTTGTGGCGTCTTCTTCGTTTCTGAACTGCCGCTTCTTCTTTCTTCTATCCATTTTTTACAGTTTTGAGATTTGAAAATCTTGTAGTTAAAGATTAATGTAATGCTTTTTTTGTGTTGAGTGAGAAAAAATGAGTGATAGAGTATTACTAAAAGTATACTACTTTGGTCAGATCTTGTTACAAACGACTGAAGGAGTTAAATTTATTTGTGAAAATCCACTAGATGTTGTTATTCCTTTTGTTATCTCATTTGAAGAGTTGAAAGGTGTAATATGTGAAAAGATTGATGCTGAGAGGGCAAGAAAGGTATCGTGTATGCTATACAGATATCCCATACCGGTGTTTGGTGGATTTGTCCAGTATCAAACCAAATATGTGACGGACGAAGCGAGCATGCAGGAGATGTTTTCAATGTATATTGAAAATCGGTCCCAGATCTCGTGGATCGAGATGTATGTTGAGTTCGAACAATCTGAGGCAGACCGGAATATTCTACGGGAAGATTATAATAGTGACAGTGAGGAAGAGTTCGAAAGCAACTATGAATTTGTTGCTCCAAATGGAGATGAAGATGAAGGTGACGCACCCATGGCCCCAGATGTCACGGAAGTGGCAAATGCACTCGGGAACGAAATTCCGTTTGAGGAGCCATCCTTCATGTGAGTTTTAGACCTGGAAGCCATGCATGTTCCAGAATTTCCAGAATATATGACTGCAGGTACGTGAATGTTGTGTTAGTCCTTTATTAGTTAGACATTGATTCAGTTATGAGCAAGGTTCAGAAAATCGGACCGGTTATCAAACCGCTCTAGTCACTGGTTCACTGGTTTACTGGTCTAACCGGTTCAACCAATGGTTCAACCGAAAAAACCGCTTTAGAGTAAAATAATAAATAAACATCCTAAAATATAATTATAGTCTGATACAAATCTTAAAATATCTTCGAAATTAAAAATAGTACATAAAATATCATCAACCAAATGCATATGATCTTATCAAAATCCAAACTCAAAAGTTAAATAGTAATAAAAGCATATGTAAATATTAAATCCCAACATCATGGTTTATCAATTATCAAAATCCGCAAGAACTTGTTGCAAATCTGCTTCGGTGGGATGATCTTCACCTTCATTCCCATATTGATCAGCAGAAGAAAGAGATGCAGCATAAAGACCACTACTACCACCGCCACTTTGATATAAATCAGCATCAATTTCACCTAATAAAATAGAAATGTTATCATTATATTATAAACTAACAACATTCTAATAAATCATTAGAAACTAAATATACTATACTCACGCAATAAGTCATCCACATTACTAGGAAGATCAGGCTCTTTCTCTACAACCTCTTCAGTCACCCAGAAGTCAACTTGACTGATACTTTCATAATCAATTGGATCATGTTGTGTCTTTTGCTTTTTTTTTTTCTTTTTCCTTCCTAAAAAGTTAAATACAATATATGGAGATTTAATAATTTACAAATTTATTATGATAAAGATTACAAATGAAACAATATAGTATTTCATGAAACATATATTACCTGGATTTAAGACGCAAATTATAGGTAACATAAACAATGTCATTCAGTCTATCATGCTCCAATCTATTTCTTCTTTTTGTATGAATCTGGTCAAAAAGGCTCCAATTTCTCTCACACCCAGAAGAAGCAGATGCTTGGCTAAGAATGCGAACAGCTATCTTTTGTAGACATGGAGCAGAGCCTCCGAATAACCTCCACCATTCATCTACCAATTATAAAACCATAACATATTATAAGATATTAATTAAGAACATAGGAGAATAAAACAAGTTAAAACAAATATTCAACCATATTATTACCAGGCTTAAGTTCAGATGCAGCTGGAATAACTTCTTGTCTATCAAAACTTTCTTTCCGATCTCTATATAAATGTATTTCTTTCATTGCCTGAACTGAATCCAAATTGTTACACTTACAATACAAGGTAACAAGATCAAGCAAACCTCGCATAACATCAGGTGCTTCTTTATAATTTTCATTAAAAAAGAATTTAGGATTCAGAAAGTAAGCTGCCGCATGAAGATCTTTCTTCAAATGCTTGTCCCATCTTGAGTTGATAATATCTGTGTACGGCTGATATGCAGTCTTGGATTGCCTAAACATCTCCTTAATTGCATCTTCTGCCCTTAGCATTCCTTCATAAACATACCCCAAAGATGGGGGGTCATCAGCATCAACAACCCTCAGCAAGTAAATCAGAGGGCTCACAAGTTTACATACAGTAAAGCAATCGTCCCAAAATTTTGCATCCAGAATAATAGCACTCACAGCTCTACCAGTATCACTCCTTCCTAATTTGTGATCAGTGAAAATTGAATCTACAACCAATTGTTGCAACTCCTTTTTACGGTCAAAGATACTCTTCAATGTAATAAACACAGTTGCAAACCGGGTTGCACCAGGACGTACAATTTCTCTCCACTTAGGTCTTTCTCTTAGCCAAGATAAGAAAACCGTATGATTGTACACAAATACTGTGATCTTTGAAGCACGAGTTGCAAGGTTAGAAATATGCGCCATGCTGCTTATATCTTTTAAAATGAGATTAAGGCAATGAGCAGCACATGGTGACCAATAGATATTATCATATTTTCTATTGATAAGCCTACCAGCAGCAACATAATTGGCCGCATTGTCAGTTACAACATGCACAATATTATTTGGGCCAATCCATTCAATCACCTCAGAAAACAAAGTACACAAGTGTGAAGCATTTTTTACCATACTGGAAGCATCTACTGATTTCAGAAAGCACAAACCTTTAGAACAATACACCAAGAAATTGATTAACGTTCTTTGTCTTTGATCTGTCCAACCATCAGTCATGAGGGTACATCCAGTTTTCTTCCATGCACTCCTATAACTATCAACTAGCATTTGACTTTCTCTTTTAAGATCAGCCAACAAATGAACCCTTAACTTATCATAAGAAGGCCCTTGTAACCAGGTCCAATACCAGCAACACCATCTAACATATCTTGGAAATATGGCGACATCACAGCATTAAATGGAATTTTACAATCCAAAAGCCACCGAGCAAATCGTTTATCAACCTCGTGTATCGCCTCTTTGTTTTGCATAACACTTTTAATACTTGGTTGAGCTCCTGGAGTTGTTCTTGGTGCAAACATAGGAGGAATGACTTTGGCTTTTTTTTTGGATCGCCTCCAACTCCTTGCTGACTCGAGGTACGCTGTTGTTCCTGTTCTTCTTGAGCTATTGCCTCATCAATTGCATCCTCTACCTCATCACCACCCTCTTCACCAAAACTTACTTTTCTTTTCTTTTTGCTGGCCTGAATATCTTTCAACAAACTTTCCATCTGTTTTTCCACATCATATGGAACTTTAGGACATTTTTTCACGTCTCCAGTAATCTTTGCTAGATGTTTCTTCATCCTGTGAATTCCACCTCCATTAAAAACTTGTAGACAAAATAAACATTGATATTGTGGTTTTCCATTCACGTGTTGTAGAGCAACATATTTCCAAGCTAAATCTGTTTTTCCCCTAAAGTTAGAAGAACCTTGTGAATGACTATCGTTAGCACTACAGGAATTAGGATTAGCAGCATCATTTGGAATAGGAGTATCGGCAGGCATGTTATTATTCACAGAAGCATTGTTATCAGCAGTTGCTTCTTGATTAATACTATCTTCCATAACTGAAATTAATAAACACAGCCACTTACTTTTCAGATTATTAATAAAACATGTATGAAATTAAACAACACAACACAATGAACAAACACAGCCACTTACTTTTCAGATTATTAATTTCTTATGCTAATTGCTAAGTTCACAGAAAATGCATCAATGTTTAATTATTCACAATGCCTTGATGAGATCTCTCACCTCTCCAATTTATTATTCACAATGCTAATTGCTAACCAACAAACAGTCAAATAGAAATTGAGCAGAGGAACGAAGTTCACAGAAAATGCACAGTTCACAAAGAGCAAGTTCACAGGAATTGAAATCAGGAAATGCACAGTTCAGTTCATAAAATAGAGCAGAAAATAGACAGAGGACCAAACACAAATTGACCAACAAATAAAAATTGTGCAACAAAGAGGAATTAAGCTGCAAAATAGAGTAGAAAATGCACAGTTCAGTTCACAAAATAGAGCAGAAAATGCACAGTTCAGTTCAGTTCACAGAAAATGCACAGTTCAGTTCAGTTCACATAAAATGCACAGTTCACAAAGAGCAAGTTCACAGGAATTGAAATCAAAAATTGAAATCAGAAAATGCACAGAGCAAGTTCACCGAACACAAATTGAGTAGGAAATGCACAGTTCAGTTCACAAAATAGAGCAGAAAATAGAGCAGAGGACCAAACACAAATTGACCAACAAATAGAAATTGTGCAACAAAGAGGAATTAAGCTACAAAATAGAGCAGAAAATGCACAGTTCAGTTCACAAAATAGAGCAGAAAATGCTCAATTCACAGAAAATGCACAGTTCACAAAGAGCAAGTTCACACTTCTTGAAATCAGAAATTGAAATCAGAAAATGCACAGAGCAAGTTCACCGAACACAAATTGAGCAGGAAATGCACAGTTCAGTTCACAGAATAGAGCAGAAAATAGAGCAGAGAACCAAACACAAATTGACCAACAAATAGAAATTGTGCAACAAAGAGGAATTAAGCTGCAAAATAGAGCAGAAAATGCACAGTTCAGTTCACAAAATAGAGCAGAAAATGCACAGTTAAGTTCAGTTCACAGAAAATGCACAGTTCACAAAGAGCAAGTTCACACTTCTTGAAATCAGAAATTGAAATCAGAAAATACACAGAGCAAGTTCACCGAACACAAATTGAGCAGGAAATGCACAGTTCAGTTCACAAAATAGAGCAGAAAATGCTCAGTTCACAGAAAATGCACAGTTCACAAAGAGCAAGTTCACAGGAATTGAAATCGGAAATTGAAATCAGAAAATCAAGCCGAGCTCTAAGTTCAGTTCACAGTGAGGACAAAGAGAAAGAGAACATGAGCAGAGGTCTAAGTTCAGTTCAGTTTACAGAGGACGAGGCGAAGGACAAAGAGAAATGAGCAGAGGACGAGTCACTCACCTGGGGTCGATGGCGGGCTACCGGTGTTAACTGTTGAGGACCGCCGATGAGAGGCTGCTGCGTGCTGGTGTTCTCCACTTGAGAAGATGAAGACGATCGAAATTGAGGGCTACTGGGCAGGAACCATGCGACGATGGAGATTGGAGGGTTGCTGGAGCTGAGGATGGCGACACCACGGGGGCGAGGGATGGCGACAGGGCTTCAGGCAGCGCCGCTAGGGTTTTTCTTCTCCATTGGAGATGAATCAGATGATGATTGATGAATGAATGGGGTCGGGGCTCGGGGGAAGAAAGGGGGGTGGGGTCGGGTGCTCCACGGGCGGGTCGGGTCGGGTTTGTTTTTTTATTTTTTTTGAAAACGTAAAACGGCGTCGTATAGTAAAATATGCGTAACCGGCCGGTCACCGGTTCGGTCCAACCGGCCGGTTTTTGACCGGTTCGCCGGTTCTTGATCGGTTCTTCTCTCTGCGGTTTTCAGATAAGGACCGGACCGCTTGCATCGCCGGTTCGCGGCTAAACCGGTCGAACCGGCCGATCCGGTCCGGTTTTCAGAACATTAGTTATGAGTTAGCAAGTTTAGGGGTATTTGATTTTATTTTTTTTACTTTTATATGCTAGAAGTATGAATTAGAAATTAATAATAAAATTGTGCATGGTATGGTTATTACGGATTGAATGAGATTGTAATAATGATTTGCACTGGTGCGTTCCTTTTAACGGTTCAACTCCGATGAACCAGACCGGACAGGACCGGTCCGGTTTAAAGGTTTACCGGTTGAACCAGCCTGACCGGTCCGATTCGTTTGGTATCCCGGTCGAACCGGGAAATGCGGATTGCTTTTTAAATATGCTGATGTTCTTAGTTATTTGTATGGAGTGACATCATAACATGTTGTTAGGTTCCGAGTTATAGCATGCTGGATTAAGTGAAATTTGATTAACCTTTATAATTGCTTTTTAAATATGTACGTGTTAATGAAATTTTTGCTATTTCTGTTGTCCCAGCAGAAATTCCTATTGTGGAAGACGGTGAATTTGGCGTAGGTATGGAGTTCAGTTCAAGAGAAGCTGTTATTAAGGCGGTAAAAGACTATAGCATACGACGAAGCGTAGACTACCGGGTGTTTGAGTCTGAGCCGTTGACATTTTATGCAAAGTGTACACAATATGGGTTAGGGTGTGATTGGCTTATTAGGGTTAGCTTGATCAGCAGGAGGTACTGTTGGGTTATAAGGAGGTATAATGGTAGTCACACATGTACTAGAGCCACCATTTCACAGGATCATTCGAAGCTGGATTCTATCACAATTGCAGAAGCAATTAAGCCACTGGTTGAGGCGGACCCAGCATTGAAGGTAAAATCGGTTATAGCTGAAGTCCAATCGAAGTTCAACTACACCGTCAGTTACCGAAAAGCATGGTTGGCTAAGCAAAAAGCAGTTGAAAAAATATTTGGTGGTTGGGAGGCATCTTATGAAGCGTTGCCAATATGGTTTGAGGCCATGTGTCACAAGGAGCCATCAGCTGTTGTTCATTTTGAGACTATGCCTGCATATCAAGGCGATGAGTTGGTGGGTGATATTCGGGTAATGCATCGTGTATTTTGGAGTTATTATCCTTGTATTAGGGCATTCAGACATTGTAAGCCAATTGTACAGGTGGATGGGACGCACTTATACGGAAAGTATAAGGGTTGTTTGCTTGTGGCAGTTTCACAAGATGGCAACAACAATATCGTCCCAATTGCATTTGCTATTGTGGAGGGAGAGACCTCTGATGCATGGCATTTTTTCCTTAGTAACCTTCGTCAACATGTTGTAACTCGTGACGGTGTGGGACTAATATCCGACAGGCACGAATCCATAAATGCGGCTGTGGAACGCAGTAACGGAGCGTGGTCACCTCCAAGAGCTTTTCATATGTTTTGCATCAGGCATATAGAGTCAAACTTCTTGAGAAAGTTCAAGGCACCGTACCTCCAAAAATTGGTCGTGAACATCGGTAACCATTTATCATATTTAAGCAATTTATTTTTATATCTTCCTTACATAAATCTACTGACCTACATTCATTTGCTTTGCATATGTTGTGATGTACCAGGATATTCTAGGACGGTGCGGGAGTATGAGGTGCGTTACGAGCGGTTACGGGAACGTGGTGAGGCGTACACAAACTGGTTAAACCGAATTCCTCGCGAGCAGTACGCATTGGCCTTTGATGGTGGGTATCGATGGGGGCACATGACAACGAATCTTGTGGAGTGCATTAATTCAGTTTTGAAGGGTGCACGCAATCTCCCCATAACTGCTCTTGTGAAGGCAACATTCTATAGGCTAAATGAGTTATTCACCCGAAAAAGAGCGGAGGCGGAAGCAAGGATCAATGCTGGGCATGTGTTCTCTGAAATCGTGACCTCCAAGTTGCATGCAAACCAACTTGCATCAGGAAATATTCAGGTTAGTTGCTTTGACCACCAGAATGAGGTCTTTGAGGTTCGGGAGATGCCAAGTGGAATGGAGTTTGCAGTCGATCTATGTGGCCTACGATGTGACTGTGGTGAGTTCCAGGTGGACAGGATCCCCTGCAGACATGTATTCGCATGTTGTGCCAACCAGCGACTGGATTGACAAATGTATGTACATGATGTGTATAAGATGGACCAAGTGCGGCGGGTGTACCGAGCAAGGTTTAGGCCACTGGGTAATCCTGCTACATGGCCTGCTTACAACGGACCTAGGTTCATTCCGAATCCATACCTAAGACAGGTGACGAAGGGTCGCCCAAGGATGACGCATTTTCTGAATGAGATGGACACGCAGATGTTACGTCGTCCTAGGAGATGTACTTTATGTGGGGCTGAAGGACATAGTCGTAGCAGATGCCGTCAGACAGGTGCTACGAATACCAACAGAGGTACCCCCTAGGTTCATATGTTTAACACGAGATTGTATAATATTACCTGAATGAGCAAATTTAATTAGCATTACCTGTTATATGTAACCTTATAATTTATCACAATCTATTATTATGACATATCTGTGGCATTATATAATATCATGGTTAATACATCAATACATCAAGCTCGTAATGAGCATATGTTTTGCATCAATACATCAAAATCATTATTTTATTGATCCATCCTGATTACATAAATACATTAATATCATTAATACATCTATAAATCAATACATTAAAGAATAAACGTCATTAATACATTAGCAATATCAATACACGATAAGCACAATAAATATAGAATATAATCTGATCATTACTGCTATTTATTATTACATAATGTCCAACACAAAGATATTACTCTGAACATTACAAAGTACACTAAAAACTACATTAAGTCATTACTACATAGTTTCCAACATATACCAATTATCCTACAAAAAACTAAACAACTACTTTCTCATTCCCCATTTTACATCCTTCACAAAGCTCTTGCATTTCTTGACCGCTTTTTTAAAGACAGAAGGAGTAAAACGATTAGCACTCCGACGTGGGGGATCGATCCTTAGATTGTAACCTTTGACGTTGTCATCCGAACTGTGTGCCTGACCTGTATACAATCAAGGAATAAACAACTAGATGCAGCATATTACATATTCATAAGCAACATAATTACAACAAATCAAGAACAAAAATCCAAATACAGAGGCCAATTATGCAAACAAGATACATTCAAATATAGAATAAATAAAGTAAAATATTAAACATAATACCATCGTTACGAGATTCTTCATCCTCATCAAACTCTTCAATATCATCCTCCTCATCATCGCCTTCGTCATCTGGGTCGTCAACTAGATAGGCATCGCTTTCTCGTTCGAGTGTGTTAGTGTCTTCCTCAATAAGTCCCATGTTAAGACGGCTAGGATTTTGACTATTAATGACACCGCGACCACCCTCACTCCTACTAGAGTCGACAGATACGAACCCTCCAGAAGCAACGGATGAGGTATGGCCTGGATACCTCGCATCCAGTGAATACCTGCCTGGCATGATCTCAGGCTGATGGCCATATTGTGACTGTGCTGCATCTGCAGCCATGAAACCAAGCAACTGGCTAAAAGAAGGTCCTTCACCTGTTTCAAACTGTGACATACCCCAATATTGTTGCTGCATTGGAAATGATGAGGTGAACTGTGTCTGAGGTAGATACTGGGTTGTGGGCTGAGGTTGTTCTTCTTGAGTCGGATTTGGAGGTGATATTTGTGGCTCTTGATCTTCATTGTCCTCATCCATATCCTGACTACCCTCCTCAGTATCCTGGTTACCCCCATCCATATCATCATTACCCGCATCCATGTCCTGGTTACCTTCATCATTATCTTCACCCACAAGATTCAACAAGGCTAAGCGGTTTCCATAATTTGTACGGTACCAGTTCATGTAAGTATCCAAATGATGCTCTGAAGGCATGGGAAGCTCAGAAAGAACGTAGTGATACCTGTTTGTCCAATGCATCACCCATTTTGAATGACTCGGTGCCTTGGCCCAGTTAAGATTCTTAGGACCAGTCAGAACCTCTCCATGGGCCTTCTCCAAATTCTGCTCAGCATTAGGTACTCCCTGAATGAAACCAAACTGTCGCCTGACCCTATCGGTCGCATGCCACTCGATACATTCAAATGACACTAATGGAACTGTAGCGCTCCAAACAACCGCTTGCAAGTAGACCTCAGCAGGAATTATGTTTGGATCCACACGATCCACAGCATAAGCAACCCAGACAAACTGAAAAATTAAGGAATACTCATCATAACAACCCACAATGCAAGTAAATTCTAAAAATGCATGATGCTTTCTAAGAAAACTTGTTAAACTAAAACACACCTGTCCTTCCTGAAGTTCATCGAAGGCCTTCCTAAAGTGATCTAGCTTCAAATATCTAAATCGTCGGTCACCACGCTCCCAGTTACGCCACCTAAAATGATGTTCTCAATTAGCTCAACTGAAGCTTAAATATCAAGAAATGGGTACATTGTAACATAATATTACCTGTTTGCTAGTGGAAAACTGCGTGGTTCTCTAGGAACCGGCGATAGATAAGGTAGTCGGATCCAAGCCCATACGAGCAGAAGTGTTAGTGGACCATCTATTTCCTTACAGTTATAACGAGATGCCCTGCATAACGCCCTGTAGAGGTGTGCTAGGCATGCCGAGCCCCAACTATACTGTCCAATATTGACAAAATCACGTAGCAAGGGTAGAAATTTCCAATGAACACCTGCCCCAGACTTATCCCCAAACAGGATCGTTCCAATCAGCAACATAATGTGGCACCTAACATACCTCTGTATATTTATTTCATCAGTCAATTGTAAATTCTCTTTTAGATTCCTCAGCCACGTCAGTTTTATGCAGCTAGATCTACACTCCTCCTTTCGCGGTGCAACCCCTAACTGAAGCAAACACTCCGCCTCCAAAGCTTCAAAACTACTCATTGTCATCCCTGTCACTGGAAGACCATCTGTGGGAAGACCAAGAATTAAAGCTACATCTTCAAGTGTCACAGCACATTCACCAATGGGAAGGTGAAACGTATGTGTGTCTGGATGCCAACGTTCGATTAGAGCATTTACCAATGCTTTCTGACACTGCACTATTCCAATCTGAGACACATGATAGAACCCGGTAATTCGCAAATGATCCTCCACCCTATCGTTGTACCGATCTGGAGGAACTGGATGGTTACATGTCAACATTCTTGATTTCTACAAAAAAAAAACATAACAACTTACTAGTCAGATAATTAACAATTACTAACTTACCATCATCAATCAATTTACTGAATCCTTATATAACTAATTCTTCTAATTTCTAAAATAATTTAATTAATCCTAAAAATTATTCGTAACTGCAAATGAAACCCATTACAACCACATATATTCCTAATCAATATTTTCAACAATATTACATCATTTATAATAAAGTCGAATGTTAATTACTCTTTTGCTAAATATTTTTTTCCTCCATAATAAAAATTATTAACAATCAGTATATGCCATCAATTATATTCTAACAACAGTAATAATTAACTTGCTAATAATAATTACTAAAATTAATAATTTATAAATATTCTCATAAAGTAAAATCAAACATGCTTTAATTAAAAAGGATCTAACTAATCATTCAGCATTAACACTTTTTCACAAGAACAATAACGTTAACATTTAACTACTGCCATAATAGAACAATTATACCTAATTTTTTATAAATTAATTTAAATAAGATTGTATTACACTTAATTATAATTATAATAAAAATTAATATAAAATTCAAAATACAAAAACATTAAACTCCTAATGACTTACTAATAACTACGGTCTCTCCCTCTCTGCAACACTCCAAAACACAAAACCTATCAACAATAATAATAAAAAATTGCCTAACAGTGATATATAAATATAATTAATAATCTGTAAATAAATTTTAAAAAAATCTAGCAAATAATTATACATTATTCATAATCATTTTATTTATATTTCACAACTACTTAGACTCTAACACTAACAACAATCATGATAATTAATTTTTAAATTTTAATAATTATTCACATAAAAAATTTAATACGTTTTAGCAAAATTTTAAAAAATTTAAAAAATACTTACATAATCAGGATCACTGAGATAATGAATAATGTGAAGCTCAGATCGATTAACATCTTTAATTTTATATTTTTTTGACATTTTTCTTCTCCTCCACCATGCAAAACCAGTAGAGAGAAAGAAAGAAGAAACTGAGTTTGAGAGTGAAATGTGAGACAGTGGTGTATTCGGATGGTGAGAAAAAAGGATTTCTTCTTTTAACAATACACCGTATATGCATCAGGTGGGGAAGCGATGCGTGTCTCCTGTGGTGCGAACTCGTACCGTGCGATTGCCGAAACGTGAATCGGACGGTCCGCATGCTTTCACGAACTCGGAGGGTCCGAGTTGCTGAGTGACGTTACCCAAATGCATGGAACTCATACCATGCGTTTTGTGTTGATAACTCGGAGGGTCCGAGTTGCTTCAACACTGTCACCACATTCTTGTTAAGCACTCCACACCCCCATATCGTATTCATACACCAGCGTTGGGGGCATATGTAAATTAAAAAGCGGAGATAAGAGAGGAGTATTTATTTCGGTAAATATTTTTTAAATTATTTATTTTGATAATTATTAAATTTATTTTATTTATTTAAATAAAAAATTCATAGGATATTATTACTGGCGCCAAATATATTTATATGCCATATTTTTGTGTCGGTACGCATATTTTTCTCTTTACAATTATTTTTCAAAAAAGTAATTTTTATTTAATTATATATAAATTAATATTTAATAATTAAAATACTATTAATTATCAATAATTCTTTTAATTATTTTAATTTATATCTTTTTTATATTAACACATAATTTAATGATTAAATGTCTATTTTTATGAATAATTAAATCATTTTTACACAAATATATAAAATAAGTTTTCAATATATGTTTTTAATGATTAAATCGTGACCTAAATAGACATTAGTAATTATTATGATTTTGTTTTCTTATATTTCCGTTATTTTTGGAAAAAATCATGTATTAAATAATTAGATTTATTTTTTAAAAAAAATAATTATGTGATGTAATTTAAATATTATCGTTATATTATCTTACAGCGTATAATATTATTGGCGTTAAGTATATTGATGTGACACATTCTAATATTAGTATGCATATATTTTTTTTAATTATTTTTAAAAAAGTATCTTCCATTTAATTATATAAAAATTAACATTTAGTGATTAAAATGTTGCTAGTTATCAATAATTTTTCTAATCATCCTAATTCATATCTTTTTTATATATACTAACACATGATTTAATGATTAAATGTCTATTCCTATGAATGATTAAATCATTTTCACACAAATATATAAAATAAGTTTTTAATATATACTTTTAGTGATTAAATCATGATTAAAATAGAAATTTTAGTAATTATCATAATTTTTCTTATATTTTTATTAATTAATAATTTTAATAATTCTAATATATAGACGTTAGTTTTAGAAAATAATTATGTATTAAATAATTAAATTTGTTAATATTTAAATAAAAATAATAATTATGTGATGTAATTTAAATATAATAATATTAATTAAAAAATATCAATTATCCATAATGAGATTAATATATTATTCTATTAAAAAAATCAATCACATGATATATATTAAAAATATAATGAATTAGAGATTTTATTTATAAAAAGAATCATCAATTACCAAAATAACTAAGATATAATGAGATATAATATTAGATATAGAGAATTTAATAAGTAGAATTGAAAAAAAAAACTTACTAAGATGTGACACATTTTAGTGCAAATATTTAAATCAATTATATCTATAGGTTTATTTAAAGAAATAATCAATCATAGTATATAATTAAAAAATCTTAATATAAATAATTTACCTTTTTTAATTTTAAAATAAAGAAGGAACTAAAAATGTAAATAATATATAATAAAAATCAATAATAATATATACATTTGAAGAGGTAAAGTTTGGCAAAAAAACTTGAGAACATATAGTATTTTGATATGAATTTTTTAATCGATTCTTTCATAGTAATTAATTTAAAAGAAGAATCAATTGTCTGATATATTTTGAAAATTATAATGTAATAAATTAAATATTTTATTTATAAAAAGAATTAATAAGAGAATATATTCTAAATATAGTTGGAATAAATTAATCATCAGTATAGATATTTAAATATGTAAAATTAAGTAAAAATTTTGACGATGAAGTGTACTTTCGTGCGACTATTTAAATCATTTTTTCTCTATACATTTATTTAAAAGAAGAATCAATCATAAAATAAAATTAAAAAATTAAGATTTAATTAATTAGAGATTTAGATTATAAAAAAATCAATTAAGAGATGTATCCAACATAAAATAGGAATCAAATTATCGACATAAATATTTGAATAAAAAAAACAAGACTAATAAAACTTGGTGATATGATGTATTTTAATTCATATTTTCGAATTGGTTCTCTTATGACTTCCTTCTAGTTTTTATATATCTCTTTAAAGGAAGAATCAATTCTTATTTTTGGTATGTAAAAGAAAATTTTAATAACAGTAGAATTTATTATTTTTGTCTAATATTTTTAGCCTTCAATTCAATTGTTTTGGTTTAATAATTTAATAATATATATTTTTAGTCTATATTTTTAAATATTATTGATTAATTATTAGTTAAAAATAATAAATTCTGTTAATTTTTTTAACATTTTTTAGTATGTAATAGAAAAAAATAAAAATATAATAAATTAGATTTTATTTTATTTTTTATAAAAAATAATTAAAAAAATAATCAAAATATAATGTAAATCATATGGATAAGAGTTGGTGTGAAACACGATGACATGACACATTATGATGCGTGCTTAGTTTTTAAAACAGTTGATTTGAAAATAAATATTGATGGATGAATATAGATAAAGAAAAGAGAATTGATGGATGATAGCGTGAAGCAGTGTTACGAATTTTTTTTTTTCTCTAAGATAAACAATATTCGTTTCATCATATAAAATGAGTATATTGTTGTGATCTGGTTCATATTTGGACACCAATTAATAAGAGAAGAATTTTTCAAAATGCCCTTATATGAAAACATAATAACCTAACGGAAAAAAGGGAAAGTCAATATAAAATTACTTGCTGAACTAAAAAAAGCTAATGAAATAAATGAAAAAGTAGGAATTAGATTATATGTCTGAACTAAAGAAAGCTATTAAAAGAAATTAGTGGAGTTTTTGCGATTGATATTTGGAATGGACTTCATTAGTTTGAGCATACATTTGTTGAGGAGGAACATCCTTTCCTTCAAAGACTTTAGGTAGCGTTTGTTTTGCAGTACTAGGACAGAGACTGAGAGACTGAGATACAGTATCATGTTTGTTGGCTCAGAGACTGGTACTAAAATTTTTGTTTCTGTCCCCAAAATTTCAGTATTTCAGTGCCTCCAAAATGTAGGGACACAGGGGACTGATATTTTTAGAAACAGAGACTGAAATTTTAATAATATTTTATACCTAAAATACTCTCATTTTAATTAATTAATTCCAATTTTATCCTTTGTGCAAATTAAATTAGAATTTTATTCTTGTTTCAATTTTTGTCTCTCACTTGGCACCAAACAGAATACTAAAACTTATTTCAGTCTCTGTCTCTTAATCTCTGTCTCTCAATCTCAGTCTTTCAGTATCTGTCTCTCCACCAAACGCTACCTTAGTGTTTCTTTCTTTTTAGATTGTCCAAGTTAGCACAGCTACCAATGCTAATTCTTTCTTTTTTTGTAATTGTCGTCGTGCAAGCTTGCTCAATTTCGACCACCATCACCACGGTTCTTGATTGTTGTTAACTGTTGATGCTGCGTTGAGGTTGGATAATTGCCAAGTCTGATTTGCAAATGGCAGAGCACTAAACAGTGAAGAGCCGTCTCTCCTTCTCCTCCACACCTAGGGCACACGTCCTATACATTGTGGAATCTGTTTTGGATGCACTGTCGAACCGGAATCCCGTTGTGAAGTAGCCTCCAGATGAAGATCTTTACCTTCGGGGGGCATTGCAGATCCCAGACCGAGTTCCAAATGCTCTTCTAGTTACAGACTTCAGAGAGTTGATTAATTGGAGGATGGAAGAAAAAGAAAGCTATTTGGTACCTCGATGCTACTGAGTAGTGGCCTGATTTTTCATTTGCCCAAGTAATCCTATCTTCTCCTTCATTAATTGTTGTTTGCAAAATGCTTGCTGCAATATCTGGATTAAAGATGGACTAAATTAATTGTGCATCACATGTTCTATTTTGTTTAAGTAGCTGATTCACCCATATAATATCTGAGCTTACATTCTGTTGTTGGTAGACTGAGATAGGCCTAAAATTCATAATCCAAGGGTCTTCAAAAATTTTAACTGAACCTCCTCTCCCTATCTGCCACATTAAGCCTTTTTCAATCACTTTCCTTCCCTCCAATAAACTTCTCCAAGCCCAAGAGGGGCTTGATCCAGTGTCTGCTTTAAGAAAAGATGAATATTTAAAGTAACGACCTTTATATATCTTGCTAACTAATGATTCCTGTTTAGTTGCTATTCTCCAACTTTGCTTGGCTAACAAGCTAAGTTGAAAGCTTTAAGATCCTTGATGCCTAACCCTCCCTTGCTTCTTGTCTCTGCAAATTATATCTCATTTAATCCACCACTATTTTAACTCGGTTCCCCTTTGACCCCACCAGAAATTCATAAGTTTTCTTTGGATATCATCAATTAGGGAGTTTGGTAGCTTGAAGCAGCTCAGAGTGTAGAGAGGAATAGCTGTTGCAACTGCTTTGATAAGAACTTTCCTTTCACTGACCAAGAGTAATGACCGTTTCCAGTTCTGTAGCCTGTGTTCCACTTTATCTTTAATATAATTAAACGTACTCTTCTTGGATCTGTTAATTATTGCTGGCAGCTCCAGATATTTGTTCTGATTCCTACATGTGGAATTTGTAAATATGGGCTAATTCATCTCTTATATGAGGGGGGTATTCTTACTGAAGAAGGTGGAGGATTTGTGAAAGTTAATCTGCTGCCCACTAAGGTGTCCGTAGGTGTTCAATACCTGAAGTAGTCTCTGACAAGCCTCTCCATTCGCTTTACAGAAGAGTATAGAATCGTTTGCAAAAAGTAGATGGTTGACTGTAGGGCATCTGCTATTGATCCTCAATCCTGAGATCTCGAGCCTCTGTTCTCCTCTATGGAAAAGATAGGATAAACCTTCTGCGCAAATAAGAAATAGATAGGGGGAGAGGAGATCGCCTTGACGCAATCCCTTGCATGGTTTAAAGTAACCATGAGGTTGTCCTTCCACAATAAAAGAGTAGGATACAGTAGTGACACACTCTTTCATCCAGTCAATACATTGTTCACAAAAACCTAGCTTTGCCTTGACCTCCCATACAAAATTCCATTCGACTCTAGTATAGGCTTTGCTCATATCAAGCTTCACTGTCATCTCGTGATCACCACAAGTTTTATTCTTCAAAAAATGCATGAGCTCATGAGCTATTAGGGTATTGTCACTAATCAGCCTTCCTTTGATGAATGCGCTCTGATTCTCGCTAATCACCTTATTCAACACTCCTTGCATCCTGTGAACCAGTATCTTTGAGATGATTTTATAGAAAACATTACTAAAACTAATGGGTCTAATTTGAGCCATATTTTCTACTTGCTGAACCTTTGGTATCAAACAAATATGCGTGTGGTTAAAACTTCGCAACATCTTTTCTCCTGCAAAGAAACTCATGGCTGCCTCCGTTACATCCCTTTTGATGATCCTCTAGTAATGTTGAAAGAATTTACCCATGAATTCGTCATCACCTGGGGCCAAAAAGGGATTAATGGAAAAGGTTTCTGTTTTAACCTCTTCTTCTGTGACTCTCCGCACTAGTCTTTTGTTAGTCGTGACATCGACCCTTACCTCCATGTCCTCTATACTCTCCATGGCTGAACTTGGGTTAGAGGTTGAGAAGAGTTTGGTGAAGTACTGTTGTGCAATTTGAGCTATTCCTTCCTGATCGGATTTGTAGTTACTCGAGTCATCTAACAGCTTTCGAATCTTGTTTCTCCTGGCTCTATTATGAAATTTTGCATGAAAAATTTTTGTATTTTGGTCCTCCCATTTCAGCCATTGAACCCTTGATTTCTCCCGCCAATACCGCTCTTCCTTCTCGTACGCATCTGTTAGCTCAACCTCTATATTATGAATCTGTCTCCTATCCGCGCCATTTCCTTTCTCCTTCTCCTATTCCAGCTTGTTTTTAATATTAGTAATGAGTGTCTTTGAGTTGCTTCTGCTGCTTTTCTGCCACTCCACAAGCATATGGCAACATTTTTTCAGTTTGCAAAACAGTTTGTACATAGGAGATCCATTTATTTGGGTCTGCCATGCCTCTTTCACAATGTTTGATACCTCCTCACTGTCACACCACCTCTCTTGGATCCAAAATCTCCTCTTATTCCTGCTTTCTTTTGTTCGAATATAATAGAAGTGGACGATGATCTGAACCGGTATCCTCCAAGTGGGTGATTGTTGCTTTCGGGTACTCTAATCTCAAATGTGTTCAGGTCAAACATCTATCCAGCCTTTCTTTAACAAAATTCTTACCAAATTGTTTGTTGCTCCAAGTAAATTTGTTTCCAATATACCCCAAGTCCACCAACTCACCTTCATTAATGAAATTATTGAAAGCATCAATAGAGCTTCTCGTTTTCATACGACCCCCTTCTTTCTCGTGGTATTCTGAGATGGCATTAAAATCTCCTATCACCATAGAATATTGACCCGAGCGATGAATAATCTCCAAAATTTTGTCAAACTGCTCCTTCCTCCGATTCTCCTCATAATGAAGATGAACAGCCACCACCTCATTGCTTTTGGAGTCTGCAGTCAGTCCATGAGAATTGTATCATAAATTCTTCTTGATGCTGAACTGTAATATCTGACTCTTCCTTCCATGCCAAAACCAAACCTCCTATCGATCCCCTAGGATCCACAC
This sequence comes from Arachis hypogaea, assembly GCF_003086295.3. NCBI lineage: Eukaryota > Viridiplantae > Streptophyta > Magnoliopsida > Fabales > Fabaceae > Arachis > Arachis hypogaea. The sequence goes on from NC_092038.1 coordinate 132,013,284, forward strand.
AAGAAAAGTTCAAGAACTCCAACTTCTTACAAACTCCCGACACAGTTAAGGTATTATTTTTCGTTTCGCACATAAAATAATATCTCGGGGGAATGAGATTTACAAATCTCTTATATACTGTGAACTGTCAGGGGTTTTCCCAAATCCCGACAGTTCCACATCAACATCTTTATAGTCCTTCGGGTGTCTTTTCAAGGGTGGCACCCTCCCCCTCAACATTAGTAACAGTGGCTTTTTGGCGTATTTTCTTTGAAATTTCCATCTCCATTCTTTCTTAGGCCTTCCTCTTTTTTCCTGTCACATTGATCATTTTTCTTCTAGCTAGATTTTTCAAGTTTGGCTTCCTCTTATTTTGTTGTCCTCCTTGGTAACTGCCTGTTCTAAAGATAAACCCCTTCATGTTCTCCATGCTTTTTGGGTTCATCGTATCTGACCGTATGTTATCTGCTGTAGAATCTACTCTGCTTCCTGTATCCTCTAATTCCAGCAGCAAACTTTCTTCTTCCTTTCCTCCCTTCTTCTCATTATGCCCTTCTTACTGTCTTCCTCTCCTGTTTTCCCCCATAGTAAGACCAGCCAGCTCCTTGATTAGGTTAATTGGTATGGGTCTCTTATCTCTCCTTGCTCTCCAATCCTTTGAAGAACCAAAATTAGTGTTGGAATTTTTTGTGGTGTTCTATTCTCATTTTTCTGCCTGTTCAGATCTCAACCAATCCCCCCATCCTTCATCTTCCACATCCCCTCTTAGCGAATTATCTAAATGTCTGCTGTAATTTTGTATCTCATGTCCCAAGAACTCGTAATAATTGCAAAAAATTTCAATCCGTTCATAGCGAATTGAGACCTCCATAGTCCTCCTATTTGGGTCCTCAATTTTGATGATTATTCGGAGTGTCTTGGTAACATCCAGGTTGATCAGCACTTTAACAATCCTACTTTCTTTGCCTCTCACTTGAAAGATGTCAACGTCTAGGACTTCTCCTATTACTCTTTCGAAATTTTCACCTAACTCCTTTGTTTTGTAATGTTCTGGTAATCTCCAACGTTAAACCCACACTGGAACTTGAGAGAATTCTGCATTATTAAGTGTCTCCTCTCTCCTCCACCTCTTTATATTTAGGGTAAAATTTTTGAAAAGCCATGGCCCTCCATGATCCACCATGCTAAATCCCTCTGGTTGCCTCCAAATAGCCTGCATTGCTGCCTCCATCGTCCCTCCTGAGAAAGCCTGGTCAGCCAGCAACCTACCCACTAAACTCCTTGAGCATCTCTCTACCCCTACTCGAATTTTCTCCTTGCTAAATGCAACAACTTCCTCCTCTTCCTCCAAACTCTTTCTTTCTCTGTCTTGATTGTGAGCAGCCGACACTGCCATTAGGATTTCAGTAACGCTTTCAGAATTCAGATAACTTCAGATGGACATTTGTATTTTTTTTCGTAAATTAGGATTTCTCCCATTTAAACCCTAGCAGAGCACTATAATTAGGATTTCTCCCATCATTCTAACAGTGTTACGAAAATTTGAGTAAAGAAGAATAACAAATTTAAAATCGTGAAAAAAAATATAAATAAAAAAATTAATATAAATAAGATTAATTAGTAATTATTTTAGAAGTTGATGTTAGTTGAGAAGATTGGTGAAAAGTAAATATATAAAATAATTAAAAAAAATTAACAGTATTATTCAAAATTAAATTTTTACGTTGTTAAAATTGAATTATGTAATATATATATAGATGGAGGTGTTGTCTGAATTAATATTGATTGAGTAGCAATTTTTTTCTAAAATTAATTATAAAAAAATGGGTTATAAATTTGTAAACTTTAACAGAGAAAATTTATATATGTTTGTGTGATCAAAATTATCTTTTGTATTTATCCAACTTCAAATTTTGGAGGAAATTATTTAAAATATTTTATTAGATAATATTGGTAAAAAAAAGTAATAATTTGGGATGATTTAATGTGGATATTTGAATTGAATTCTTACTATTTATATTGCATTTAAAAAAAATTAGTTGTAGTATATATATAATTAGTTAGAAAATCTAATCGGAATATAATGAAAATTGAATTCCAAGAATTGAGATTTTGAATAATAAGTAAGTTAGGAGAAAAATTTGATGGTTTTGAATTAATTTCTTTATATTTATTCATTTAAGGGAAGAATAATATAGGTATCTTATTTAATTTACACTACTCTTATTTTAGTTATTTTATTTATAATTATACCAATGTATTTTATTAACATGTTAATTTTTATTTATCATATGTGAATATGTAACATAAATTTGTATTTTTAGTAATTATTAAAAAATATTTATATAAAAACATAATATAAAATAATAAAATAGGAGTAATGATTAGGAGGTTTAATTTATTTTTTAATATTTAAATAAATAAAATTTAAATATATATATGTTATTTTTTAAAATATTAAAAAGATAAAAATATAAAACTTTATTTTTTATAAATTAGGAGAATAGTTAAAAGAATGAGTTAGGATTCTTAATCATTTTTATATAAATTAAATAAATTAATAAAAAATAAAGTTAAAAAATATTAAGTATATAAAAACATACATTGAATAATATTTTTTGTGTATAGCATAGATACATAGATTAGTGTTATGAGATAAAAAAAGGAATCTAAATTTAAATTAGCATTAATAATGGGACCCTAATAACCCAACCTTTTAATATAGAATTGCATATACGCCATTCTCTAAAACTAATTGCCCAACGGAAGGATTGGTTGATATGGGTATTTTTATTTATTTATTTACTTATTTATAAAAAATATAAAAAATTAATATTTAATTAGTTAATATTAATTAATATAATTCAATAAATTTTTTTTGAAAGATTTAAAATAGAAAAATTTATGATTTTTTTTTTCATAAATAATGATAGTTTTATTGCTAAGAAAAGAATTGTTTGAAAAAGAAGACACAATCAAAGAAGCGGGAGTCTCTCAAAATATCTCAATCAGGGAAATAAGAAAATGATGTTATATTTACAAGTGTAAAGTGTTGTCGTAATTAAATTTAATTAAGTTGGTATAAATTTAGCGAAAAAAATTGTGTACATACGTTATTATTATTATTTTTTTGTGTTTTTGTAGTACAAAAAATTTTGTTGAATAGTATGAAAATTTATTTATATAGTATAAAAATTTTGTACATAACAAAAATTTATTGATATAACATATAAATTTTTGTATATAATACATAAATATTTGTACATAATATACAAATTTTTGTTATGAATATATTTTGTTAGTTGAGTGAGTCAATATTTTAGATATGTGATCCTCAAAAAATTTATGTGTTGTCAATCAAAATTTATGTAATAGATATATTTTGTTGGTTGGATATCAATATTTTGAGCATGTGATCTTTTAAAAATTTATATGATGTGCACAAAAATTTTTGTATTGTTCGAATTTTTGTTAGTTAGATGTCAATATTTTGGGTACATAGTTCTTTAAAACATTTTTTTGTACTTATACAAAAATTTATGTGTTGTGCATTAAAAATTCTGTACTCTAATTTTGTGAACAAATGTAGGAGAAAAAGAAGATGAAGACGACGCCGACGATGATAACAAAGGAGGATTAGAAAGAAAAAAAAGAAGAAAAATTAAATAACGACAACAAAAAAATAGTGGTGACAACAACGAAAAAGAAGACCACCGTAATGGCAGCACCGATAATGATAACAACGTTAAAAAAAAGCTCGCAAAAAAAGAAGAAGAAGACAATAAAGACAATAACAAAAGAAGAAAAAGAAGAAAAAAAAAATAACAACAAAAAAAATAGTTGAAAACTTGTTTTAAAAAGCGCTTGAATGCCTAACTTTATGTATTAAGAAAATATTAACTTAGAGAAAGAATAGATAAAAAAAAGTTAAAATCTAAAATTTAAGATAAACAAAATCTTTTTAAGATTGGAGTAGATAATTATATTCTTTTTATTTTTATAAATTAAATAAAAATAAAAATTTACACGCAATTATTTTTTACGTAAAATGAATAATTAAGAGTCTTTAAATACTTAATCAAATATATCAAATCATCTAATAATTCTCAATTAATAATTTCACATAAAAATTTATTAAAATAGATAACTACCACTGGGGGTGCATATGGCCCGCCCGACCCGAAGACCCGGTCCGGCCCCAAACATTTTAGGAGCTAATTTGGTGTGATTTCATCAGGTTTAGGGTCGGGTAAGGGTCTCACAAATAGACCCGTTCATTATTTCGGGTCGGGTCCGGACCATAACTCGGGTCATCCGAAGTCGGCCCGGTGGCCTGGTCATCATATACAATTAATATTTTGTGTTATTAGTGATGGATAATGGCTATTCTTATGTGAAATTTAAGTATTGTAAACCTTAATATTTTGTATTATTAGTCATTATAAGACTATAAGTTAATGTTTTATGTTTAGAATGCATAAGACTTTAGACTAATGCATAATATTGTGTTATTTGTATTGATTTAAATATTTTGTGTTATTAGACAATATTAGTATTGATTTTAATTATACTTTAATTTTGAAGAAGGGTTGGTTCTTGTTATATTTTTCTAAGTAAATTTTACCATGTCAAATAATAGTTGGAGTCTTAGAAATTTGGATATTTTTACATGCTAGCTTACAAGAAAGTATTAACGTAATGTAATGTTAACGGCTCGGTTTTCACCCGGTATAATTGTGGCCCAAAAGTGTGTTGGTTTCATCGGATCTAGGATCGGGTTCGAATCTAATAAATAGATTCGATGTATATTTAGGGTCAGGTTTGGGTCACATCAAACCCGGCTTCACCCGCCTCATGTGCACCCCTAACTACTACTAACTTCTAAAGAAAAGAAAAAAAAGTCACTTATTCTATATATTACCATATAATTATATGTATTTATTTTATCAGAATGTAAAATTTTTATTTATTTATGCATATCTATCTCTTATAATTAAACTATAAATAATATCTATTAAAAAAAAAAAATCTCAGATAGAATACAATATCAGGCTTTTTTTTTAGTCCTGCTAGGATTACAATAAAATATTTGTACAATGTGCTATATAAGTTATAAAATGAACATTTTTTTGAGTCCTCTTACTTTTTTTGAGTCCTGTTAGAAATACAATGAAATACTTGTACAAAAGGCTATATGAATTATAAAATGAACATTACCTATAATATCTAAAATAACCATCATAGGAATAATAAACATCCCAAAAATTTAAGCTGATTTTAGGGTTCACCAAGGATTAAACTTTTGACTTTTTGAATTTAGAACTCTGATACCATATTATGATACCACTGATTCCAAAAACTTACGCTGATGAAAAAAGATAACACTAATGATTATATCTTTAATATTCCATAAATCTCCATTAAACATATTATAAAAATATTCCATTAGCTCCTTATACTTTCTTTTTTTGTTTGGTCACGAAGAAGCCGTTATTGCCTTATTGGAATACAATACCAGGGCTTGAAGAAGAAGTAATGTTCTGAAAACCGAATCGGAATGATTGGTCAGATCGGTTTAACTCCGAACTGACGGTATTAATGATTTGGTCAAGACATATAAAACCAACAATAAAAAAACCGAGAAAAAATCGTTGAACCGGACGAGAACCAGTCGGTCAGACCGAATCGGAACCCGGCCGTTTTACACAGAAAGGGAAGCTCCTTTGTTTCTTTCTCCCGTTCTACCTTTCTTTCTTTCGGTCAGAGAAATCACACAAACCCAACCACAAAACCCTAGCACTGTAAGCCTACACCACCGCCACAAGGAGGGGCATACTGCCGCCGTCCGTCGCACTCAAAGTTCGCCATCCGTCATCTAGCTTCCCTCGTGCGCCAAGTCTTCAACCCCTGTTCGCTGTCACCGATCACGGTTGCTTCCTCGAGCTCGGCGTCCGTCGTGTTTGTCTGCTCAGCCTCGCTTCCGTCGCCGTTTGTTTGCCGTTCACGTTTGCGTCTTCGTTCGCGTTCTTCGCCGTTCGCGTTCGCTCGGCGTTCACCTTTCGCGTTCACTCGTTGTTCACCGTTCTAGTTCGCGTTCGTCTGGAAGCCACGTTGCTCTGCTTCAAACTCTGCGACCAACCCGCGTGCTCCACTCAGCCGTCGAACTGCTCTCTGTTGTCCCCGCCGTGAGTTCCCTAAACCCGCCACCAGACAATACACTCACTCAACAGACAACACCAATACTCTTCTTCAAACTCTGCAACTTCTGATTTCTACTACAATAAGTAATTATTTGATTTGGTAGTGGTTTGGATTTTTTCATAGACTAAATTAAAGTTACAATAGTTTTGTTCTCTTCTCTATCACATTGAAATTAAGCTTTGGATTCTCTTATTTCGTTTTAATTTTACCGCACTCAACATGTTTGATGAAATGCTTTAACCATATTTCTGATTGGTTTTATAATTTCTAGCTTTTATAATTTCTCTCGGTCAAAGGTTAGTGGTCTGAACTCTTGAAATTTCAAATTACTCAAATATGCAATTTCTGAAATTAGGGATTTGTGAATCTGAACTCTGAAGTTAGTGATTGATTTATGATATGTTATTGATTCTGTTCTAATATGTGCTTTTGTTACTGATTTGTTACTGATTCTGAAATTGATTAATGGATTTGTTTCTGAAATTGAGTAATGGATTTGTTACTGATTCTGTTCTATGGTCTTATGGATGATTATTGGATTTCTAGCCGTTCTGTTGCTGATTCTAATTTATGGATTTTGATGATTGATAAATCTTCATGTTAGTTTTTAATATTTAGATATTTCTTTTTACTATTTAACTTTTGAAATTGTATTTTGATAAGATCATATGGATTTGATTGATGACACTTTGTTGTTTGAATGCTAATTTTTGTTGTTGAATGCCTTGTTTGTTGTTGAATGATAATTTTTGTTGCTGAATGCTGAATGCTGTTGGTAATGGTGTTTTTGCTGCTGAATGTCCTGCTGTTTTTATTTCTTTGGTTGTTGCTGAATGTTGGTGGCAGAATTTAGATATGGTCATGTTGATAATTTTTTGATTTTTCAATGTGCTGTGGCTAGTCTTTAATTTCATATCTGGTTATGGATACTTCTTTGTTTTGTAGTTGCTGGTTTTGCTTTGATTTGTAGTTGCTAGCTCCTAATTATGCTGGTTTTGCTGCCTTTGTTTGTTGCTGAATGTTGGTGGCAGAATTTAGATATGGTCATATTGATAATTTTTTTTATTTTTCATTGTGCTGTGGCTGGTCTTTAATTTTGTTTTAATTAATAAAACTTTTATTAATTTCAGTTATGGATAATAGTATTAATCAAATAGAGATTAATAAAACTTTTATCAAATTTCGAATGATGCTGCTAATCTTAATCCTAATCCACCGAAGCAAATTTGCAACAAGTTCTTGTGGATTTTGATGATTGATAAATCATGATGTTGGGATTTAATATTTAGATATGTTGTTTTACTATTTAATTTTTGAGTTTGTATTTTGATAAGATCATATGGATTAGGTTGATGATATTTTATGTAGTGTTTTAAATTTCGAAGATATTTTAAGATTTATATTAGACTATAATTATATTTTAGGATGTTTATTTATAATTTATTTATTATTTTATTCTAAAACGGTTTTTCTAGTTGAACCACCGGTTGGACCGGTTGGACCAGTAAACCAGTGACTAGAACGGTTCGATGACCGGTCTGGTTCAACTTATCGAATTTTGAGGATACAATACTAGGGCTTGAAGAAGCCGATATTGGAATCCGTCGAGCTCTGCCTCCGAGTCCGGTGATTTTGTTTGCGTTTTCCCGGAAAATCCAAGACATCACCAGTTGTTGTGGTTGGATAAAGGTTCCTTCCAATCCTTCTCAGAAACCCAAAGTTTCTTCTCTCCAAAAAAATGGGCGGTATGTCGAACATGCTGTGGTTTTAATTCATAGGTTTCAAATGCAACGGCTTTTGTTTCTACTTTGCTTGCTCGTCTCTTCACTGTTGAAAATGTTTTACATTCGCAGGGATACAGCAGGAAAACAGAGAAGAGAAGGTGTCTTTGGAGCTCAGTGAGGAAATTCTTCAGAGCATGGAAGTTGGAATGGCCTTCAAAGACTATGTATGTTACCCTTCCTTTCTTTTCTTGTTATAAAATTAGGGCTGCAACCTTCAAATTCAGTTCTTTGTCTTCGTAACTCTCTTATTATGCTTTCATTGCTTACCTATTTATGTGTATCTATGCAGAATTGTAAAATTAGTTCCATGGATTTTCACAGGGCAACCAGCTATCTAGTCACTGCTAGCAATGATGAATCCATTCGTCTCTATGATGTCACTGCCGGAACGTATGCCTCTCTTTCCATTTTAGCCTCCACTGTTTTAGGTTAATCTTTTCTCCACATAATAATTTGTTCAAGTTTCTAGTGCTAGATTGGAACTCTTAACATTCTTAATGTTATTTAGTTTTCGCAACTAGAAAATTTAACATCCTTTGCAACTAAATGGTTGGGTAGATTGTTGTGTAAATATGCACAATTAGTTATTAAACATGTCAAGTTATTTAGTTATTTATTTTTAGTTTATTTACATATTTTGATGTATCATCCACATCCTTCCTGTTTTTAAGATGTCATAATTGTTACCAGATGTTTGAAGACAATTAACAGCAAGAAGTATGGGGTTGACTTGGTTTGTTTCACGTCTCATCCGACCACTGTCATATACTCATCTAGAAATGGGTGGGATGGTATGTTCCATACCTGTGTCAATTTCCACTGATTTTCGTGCACCCATTACTAATATGATTAGTTGAACCAGAATCTCTGCGGCTTCTATCGTTGCATGATAACAAGTATTTGAGATATTTCAAAGGTCATCATGACAGGTTTGCTATTTCGAACTATATGATATAGTGCTCATGTACTATCCATTTTTCCATATAACAAAATGCATACTTGTTCTTTTTCCAGGGTTGTCTCACTTAGCTTGTGCTCCCGGAAGGAGTGCTTTATTTCTGGATCTCTTGATCGAACTGTTTTACTATGGGATCAAAGGGCCGAGAAATGCCAGGTATGGCATTTGCATCTCTGCTTGTTTATATCCTGTATATCTTCTTGTATCTAATACATGTAACTCTTTTAGGGGATTCTTACTTACTTTATAAACAAAATAGGGACTTTTACGTGTACAAGGAAGGCCTGCTATTTCATATGATGATCAAGGGCTTGTTTTTGCAATTGCCTTTGGAGGATACATAAGAATGTTTGATGCTCGCAAGTATGAAAAGGTAAGCAAATTTTGCACAAGAATAAGTATAAAACTTGGTTCTTACATTGGTTTTATAATTTGGAGTATTAATTATGATATACTCTAATTATCTCATATGGTAAAATTCACTCTACAGGGTCCCTTTGAGATCTTTTCTGTTGGGGGAGATATTTCTGATGCAAATACAGTGAAATTTAGTAACGATGGGAGACTCATGCTTTTAACAACTGCAGATGGGCATATTCATGTTCTTGATTCATTTCGTGGCACACTTGTTAGTATCTTTGTTACTTAAACTCAGTTCACTTCTACTTAAGTTTTTATTTATATATGCTTTGATAGGATTTCTGTGTGACTGTTCTTCTGTCATATGTACATAGTTATCAACATAATGTCACACCTGTCTCGTGCAACTCCACGTTAGAAGCTTCTTTCAGTCCAGAGGGAATGTTTGTAATATCCGGTAAGCACTTTTGCATCAATGGAAAATTGTCAGTTCATGATTCACTTGTTTGTGCATTATTGCTAGCACAAAGTGGTTTAAGCTCTGCTAACCTTAATCAGATTGAAGGAATGCTGAAATTTTATTTACTTCTTGTTTTTTTCTTGCTTTAAATTGTGTTTTGAAGAGACTAGAAAATTTAGAAGCAATGTAACTTTAAAATGTCTTGCATCCTGCCATTTATTTTCAACTAACTTTTTCAATCCTCTCAGCTTGGTATGGGATCCAGTTATTCTCTGCTTACTGCTTATGCTAAATGATGGTTATTATACTAAATTTACATTCTACTGGACCTTTACAGGTTCTGGGGATGGTAGCATTTATGCATGGAGTGTTCGAAGTGGTAAAGAGGTAAAGATTAGCTACAGGATTTAGCCAGTGTACAGATAGTTAATCTAAAATCATATGCTTAATTGCGTCATATATGTTTAACTTTACATGATAAAGCATGTTCTTTCAGTTTTCTCTTTCCTTTCCTTTTTTGCTAAGAACCTTGTGGAATGTGCTATGATATCCCCAACAAATATTTAAGTGGAAGATAGCTCTCTTAAATTAATTAACTAATAATTGATTTCTGTCATCTTTTTCTCCTTTGATTTATTTCCCAGAAACACCAAATATTGAAATCACATATAAAATTTAATTTAAATATTATTTTTCATACATAAACTGAAATGTAATATTTGCAGTCAAATTAATCACTTATATACAAACTCACACCTAAAATAGTGTTTGGCATCAAAATCTTATTGAATGACAGTTAAATGTAAATCTCTCCAATGCTATATGTAATTCCAACCGAACTTCAACGTTTATAGTTATACCCTGCTTGTATAGGTTGGTAGCTGGAGGAGTGCAACTGCTGATACTGGACCACCGGTGATAAAATGGGCACCGGGAAGTCTCATGTTCGCAACCGGATCTTCTGAGCTATCATTTTGGGTCCCAGATTTGTCTAAGTTGGGATCTTATGTTGGAAGAAAGTAAAAGCCATACATGATGGAGGTTCTGTTTGCCCCCACAGGCCCACAACTGACTGAAAGATACTAGACTATGATGGGGGGTAACAAATAAGGGTGAGTTTTTCTTATTTTGACTGGTTCACCAAACACACCCTTAGTGACAAACTTTGCCTGTGTGACCGTGTATATAGAAGTATATCATTATATAAAAATCTCAATGAATCAAAATGAAGTTATTATGTCCTTTGGCTCTTCAGTTGTAACTTGTTTCTCTTTTTTCATCATCACTAGATGAAAATTATCAGGTATAGTCAAGCTTGTTCTCTCACTACTCAAGATTTCATTTGAGCACTTGTTAAGGTCGAATTTTGTTTCTATCATTAAATTATGTCAGCATTATTACGATGTACGAAATATAAGAACATAAAAAAAAGTTTTTTATAAGTCGTAATAATAGAAAGCATGAATATTATGACTAATCAAGAAATTTAAGTTAAAATTGAGTGTGTTAAGACCACATTAATGTTAAAATCTTTGAACCTTTTAAAGTTAAGAAAGATAAGTAGTCTTGCTTTCTATATGTACAGCAATATAGCAGTGAATAGCTTGCTTTCAAAAGCAAATCTGTAAAGTGTAAACGGTGTGTACTGCTTTAGAAAACACCGGTCAATTGTTTCTAGAAGAATGACATACATTGGTAATTTAAATTTCTTAATTTTTTGTTTGGAAATCAACATAATAATTTTAGGATTTAACTAATTTGTCTTTTAATAATACATTTTAAAATATAATAATAAGAATTTTTTTATGCTTTATGTTCTAATAACATATTTTAAAAATATAATAATAGAAATTTTTTGATATTTTTATATTCAATACATTGAAAACATAAAAAAATTACAACAATTTTTAGAAAATATTTTTTTATGATATATTTAACATATACTCTTAAAATATAATTTAGCAAAATTCATAATTTTATTGTCGGAGTTGTTACAATCATTGTCAAGGATATCACTAGTGGATAAGCCGATAAGGATTGAGCGCCCGTTTGAAAAATTTTAGAAGTAATTTTTTTTTTAATTTTTGATTTATGAAAAGTAGTAGTATTAATGTCTGGTGTAATTTTTAAAACCAAATTGTAACTTTTTAAGAAGTTATTTATGAGTTTATAGAAAAATAAAAAAATGATTTTTTTCATAATACTTCTATTTTTTATTATATTTTTATAAAATAAATATAAAATAATTTATTTATAAATTATTTTTAATAGAATCATTTATTATTTAAGTTATTTTATTAAAAAGAGTTTAATTAAGTTGTTATCCAAACTCAACGTTGAGTAGTTGACGAAAAGAAGGGGAAAAGGGTTAACAGTTGTTGCCTTGTTGGCTAGATTGCGGAGACCATTTTAGATACAACGCTCGTTAAACATTTTTATCTTGTGTCCAACATGTCTCGTGCGTCTAATAATTTGCACGAGGTGCACCTCATTCAGAATTATATATATTCTCATTGCCAGATGCATTTTTTTCTTTTTAAAATAAAAGAAAACCTGCTCTAATCTGACGCACTTATACCCCCACTTGGCCACTGCCCACTTGAGTCTTGATAACATGCTACTGACTCAACCATCTACGTACTTGATGGTGAAGCAACAAGCAAGTAGCAGGCATGCCCCTCATTTTATATAGAAGCAGAAAAATAGAAATTATTTTTTTTAATATAGAGAAAAAGATAGTGTTTTATTTGAATATTAATATCTAAAGCTTATTACAGTATTGTGGATATATAAAAAAATGTTCAACATGCACTTTACGTGTTATTAAAATGTTGACACGTATTTAACACACACTCTGTATGTTGCGAAGATGATAACACATATCCAACACGCATTCTACGTGTACAATACACGTCCTGCGTGTTGACTCTCTACCTGCAAAATCTATTCATTTGTAATTACATTAAATAATTCTATTTTTAACAAAAATACTAATATATTTTTTATATAAAAAAATTAATCGCAGAAAAATGACATTTTATATAAAAGTGTTTCTAAGAGATAATATTTTTATTTTATTAAAAAATATAAAATAAAATTTTATTCTTAAATAAAACTCAAATAACAGATCTTGTAATAAATTAATCTTTTATCTATTCAATTAAAAATATCATACATGAATTTTCAAGAATGCTGATGAGGGAGTGGACCTACTGTCTGACAATAATTAAATGAGCCCATTTCTGGGTCTCACTATATACAGAGCAAAATAAATTTATTGAAAAAAAAGATATAAAGGTGAAAATCACAGATAACTGAAAGTAAAATGATAACTTAAGACTATTTAAGTAAAATAAACTATTATTTATATTTACGAATATTTAAAACGTTAATAAATTTATCTAAAAAAACAAAATTGATTTTATATGTTAGATATGTCATTTTAAAAAATATATGTTAATTTTTAGAATCTCGCTAAAGTGCTAATAAAGAATCTTGATAATATACGCAATGAGTTAGTTATTTAGTCTAATAGAGATAAATAATAAATTCAAAAACTCTCATTCAGATATTTCACATCAAATTTTAAATTTTTTAATTTCAAATTTTAAATTTTTAAAAAATCTAATTAGTTATTTCAAAAAATTAACCATGTGAAATCTTAATTTATTAAAGCATTTCACTCCAATACTCTCTTCTTTTTCAACCGGCGGCCATCCCACATTCATTAATAATCATTCCATTTCACCGTTGATACTTGGCTTGCCACACGCCACTCACCCTTAGTAAAAATAACCATCTGCTTAAGGATAAAAATCGTCATCTGCATACCTAATGAATTGAACATCTAACATATTTTAATTATATATAACTAAACCTAATTTTAATCAAAATAATCATCTATATAAAAATTAAAATAACCATCTGCATACCTACTAAAATGACAATCCTAAATTGACTGTTAAAATAGAAGAAGAAGATGAATAAACAGAAAAAACAACTATTATGGTAAAACATAGTTTTGAAGGACTAGACATGACAAAAGCAGCATTGTTGTAAAGTATATGACTCAAATCATGAAAGAAGCTAACTATATTTGGATTCGAAAAAAAAAAAGTATGGTGGTATCATCGGTGAGAAGAGGCTTGAAGGAATGGGAGAAAGCGAAACCAGTTCGGAAGAGAGGCGCGAAACCAACGGCAACAACGTTAGGCGTCGGAGGGCGAGGCGCATCGAGTTGACCGGCGGAGGTGAGGACGGTGTGGATGGGAGAATGTAGTGGCGTCAGTATGGCCGGCGAGGAATTCAGTGACGCAAGGTGAGAACTGGAGAAGATAACGGTGAGTTTTTGACGTGTATTAAAAATTACAGTAAGATTAGAAATAACTATACATAATGTGAATTGGTTTAAATGCTAATCCTAATTTTTAAAATTTAAAATTAAATAATTAATTAATGATCTAATTTTTAATTATATTTTTTTAATTCATTGTACACAATTAATATTAATTCTTAATATTTTCTCTAATTTTTATAATGGTCATGATTATAGTATTTAAAATGGCCATATAATTTAATAATATTTAAATATATAGTTAAAACTGACGGTAGAGATTAAAACTAAAAGTTCTTAATTTTTATTGGACTAAAGTTAAAAGAAAAATTTTATAGGGATTAAAACCAAAAAGCATGTATTTACTAGAGAGAAAAAACTAATGGCATAAAGTAAAACCAAAATTTTTTAAATTTTATTAGACCAAAACTAGAAAACAAATATTTTGAAAGAAATTCAAAACCTTGAAAATACTATATCTCATGAAGCTTTTAAAAATTGTCATTATGATAGTAATTTTTCATGAAAAATACTCAAGGGCAATCGAATTTATTATTTTTGTTTATTAGCTAACAATCTAATTTTTTTAGTCTGATAATTTAATAATATATTTTTAATTCACATATTTATTAAATATTAATGTATAACAGATAATAAAAAATAATAAATTCTACTGACATATTACATTCCTCTTTTTTCATATTTTGACGATTCACTTTATCTTCAATTAAATAATAGACTTTAAAGGGGAAACGGGGAAATTATGAATGTGGAGGGAAAAAAAAAAAGAAAAAGAAAGTGAAAAAAAGAAAATGTGAATATGTGATCATATTTAGAATAATCAGAAAAGGTGACTTTAAATATTATACACATCATAACATAAGTATTATAGAAATAAGTGAATTTTATGGTCTCTTTTATTTTATTATGATGCCTAAATTATTTAATTTGTTTTAAAAAATAAAAAATAAAATATTTAAAATTTATTAAATATTATTTATTTATTTTTTTAGTAAGTTATCACCGTAGAAATAAACCACCGAAAATATATAAGAGATTTATAGTTTGTTGATTGAGGAAGGAAGGTAGAATAGCAAGGCACAATACAAGAATCATCTGCAAGCACGGGTAACGCAAGGCTGAAAAATCAGTATAATATTAGGGAAAATGCCAATCCTACGTCACTTGTCACTCAATCGTTAAATATATAACATATGAAAAATAAAAGTTTATATAAAAAATGCATAATAATAAGTAAATTTTTACTCTTTTTCAAAAAAGGTAGGAATATAAATAATTATCTTGGTTAGTTGGTTTTTTATATTGAGTATATAGTAATTAGAAAATTACTAGATATGTAGTATGTAAATAAAATTATAAAAAGTTATCAATATTTTTTAGTAATTTTGATCATATTTGATTAGTATAAATATTAAATTATTTTTAATAAATAAATTTTATTATTTATGTATATAAATTTTGATAATATAAATATAAATTATATTAATTTATATGTATAATTTCTAATAAATAAAAATATTAATTATGTATTTTATATTTATAAATTTTTATAAATTTAAGTATAAAATATTATTGATTAAATACTGATTAAAAATAATAATATTTATTAATTATATAATATTTTTAATAAAATTATTCAACAAAAATATGATGTGAATACAAGAATTTAACTATTATATATATAAATATATGTATATATATTATTTAATTTATTTTTAATATATATTTATATTTTAATATATATTATATTAATAATTAATTTTATAATTAATTTTTAAGTGTTTACGAAATATAATTAATTATTCAATGGATTCTGTTAGGGAGATAATGGACTATTTGTACAATGTGTATAATGGATTATTGAGTTATAAAATGAACATCTTACATACTATTTAGAATAATCATCCGAGTACTAGGGATAATAAACATCTTCTCAAAAAATTAAATTGATTTTGGAGTTCACTAAGGATCAAACTCTGGATCTTTTTGATCTAGCATTTTAATACCATGTCATGATACTACTCATCCCAAAAATTTTAACCGATAAAAAAAGACAATACTAATAATTATATCTCTAATATTCCATATTCCATTAATTTCTCATACTTTTTCATTTATAAATCGTTGAACTTTTATTTGAAACAATAAAAATGGATGGGCCCGTCAGTCAATGCTGTCGAACTATGAATTATGGGCATTTTTTTATTTGTCGCGGACATATTTTAGATATTTCATCGATATTTGTTATGTTTTTTTGGTGACCGATATTTGTTTGATATATGTGTTTTATGTATTTAATTATGTCTTAATAAAAAAAAATTTTAAATATACATATTTAAATGTATTTAAGTATTATTATGTATTAGTATGTTCAATTTTATTTTTAATATATATTTTTAAAATAAATTTAAAAATAATATCTATTATTAATTATTAAAACAAATTTTTTAAAATATTTTATATAATTAAAAAATAGTAAATTATAATTATAATTCATCTAAAAAAAATTTATATTTTATATATGTTATATTTTTATATTTTATAAAAATTTTAAATTTATGTATTTCCATATTTTATACTATTATATCGTACTCCATATCTATATTAGTATCTGAGCATCATAATTGTCTAAGTCTCAACCTAAAGTAACCCCACATCTGCTATGGGAGTAATTGATGTTCCTGTGTATCTATCGATATTCAAATATTGTTTCTAAAGTTCTTTGTCATACTAGAACATCGTGATTCATGATATATTGGTATAATACCAAATGATGAACAGCACAATTATAATTTAATTTGGAGGTCAGTTTTGGTAAATTTTGATTAATGATGTTTGGCCAACTCTACTAAACCTGTAAAAATTATGCTATTAATCTGATAATATTTTCAAATTATTAGAATACCTTTTTAGGTAATAAAATAAAAAATATAAAAATAATGAACAATGTTAAGTATACAAATAATTTCCAATTAAATTTCCACAAAAAATTATATCAATAATTTCACAAACAAAGAAACTGTGTTATTTGGAAAAAAAATTGTTATTCAAATAAAATTTATGTGCTATATGTGTACATATATTTTTTTTTGTAATATTCAACTAAAATCTGTGTTATTTAAAGAAAAATAAAAGGAAAATATTTTATTTTTGAGTGATTTTAAAATGAAATATACATTGGATTCCCCACTACCACACACAATGATAATACTTTTTGAATGAGAAATCAAGGAATCATATTCTCAACTAATCCTATATAAAGAACTGCTGTTTCCGAAACCCTCATTGCCCAAAAAAATTATTTATTATTTACCACTTCATCAATAAAAATTACGAAATTATACATTATGTTATAATTTTAAAGGCAAGAAAATGAAATAGAGGTGGTATGATATATTTTTTATTTGGTCCTATTGCCTGCAAAGATGTCTCAAACTTTCGTTCTCATTCTGGCACTCATTAGTCATTACTAGCAAAAAATGGCTCAGATATATTATTCCCATTTTCCTACGGATATGGAGTGGAAACTGAGAAAAAGAAATTTGCTTTTTTTTTTTTGTTAATTGTGACCGCAAATACATAATTTTCATTAACTCGTTTTTGCTGCCTCGAAATGTGAAAATGACTAATGATACATAAATTTATAATAAATTTGTTATATATTTAAATATTTTTAGTAATTAAATCCAACTAATTTAATCTAAATATAACAAAAATTATCTACATATGTATACATAAATTATATTTCTTTTTTACATAAAAAATAGTATTAAAATTTTTTAACAGTGAATTGTAACATAAGAATTTTTTATTATTCTTATTTTTTTGTATACTTTATGTCCTTTTATTTATAAAGTTATGTATTTTTTTTAAAAAATTTTGCATTTATCATCAATAGATAAACCAAATAAAGAAATAAAAAATTACATAATTTTTTTATTTTTTTATTTATTTATTTTTTGTTTTATTTTTTCTTAAAGAATAAAACAAAAAAATTTATATTATAAGAGTATCAAACAAAAATAAAAGAAGAAGGAGAAAGAAAAGAAGAGATTGTTTGAAAAAAACATAAAATAGCAAAAATAGCATCAACATTTTTTAATTATGATATATAAATTTTTTAATTCTGATACCAGAATTTCATAATCGTAATATAAAAATTTCTTAACTGAAATTTTACAAAAAAATTTCATACAAAAGTTTTTAACAAAAAAATTATTTGATTTTTTTTTATCTATTGGACATATTTTTTTTCTTTTTTTAAGAGAGAAATAACAAAAAAAAAATAAAATAAAGAAGAATATGAATAAAAAGAAGAAGATGGTGATGATGTTGATTATACAAAAAAAAATAAAAGAAAAAATGATGTAAAACAAGGAAGACAAAAAAAAGAAGATTATAGTATGTACGTAAAATTTAGTTATTTATATTTTTGTATCAGCTAAAATAAAAGTGGTGCATAAATCTGAGGTGTATTTTTCAACTTAGCTAATTAAATTTAGTTAAAAAAAATTTTGATGCGTAACTTTTTTTTATTTATAATTTGTTTAAGTCTTTAATAAACTAATAAATAATAATTTTTTAATTTAAATAAAAATTTCAAAAAATTTGTCCAAATAGTTACCTTAAATTCATATCCAAAAATCTTTTTTATATTTTTTCTTTATTTATTAAATGCTAATAAACCTTTTAAAAATAATTTGAATAATTCATTTTTAATTATTAATTCATTTTAATTGTTGAACTAAATCTCACTAATCATATTATTTAATTAATTAGTCAATAAAAAAATCAATGTAATTAATTGAATATTACAATTTTTTTTTTAAATTTAGTTTTAGATTTTTATTAAAAAATTAATATATTAAAATAATTTCTTATTTTTAAGAAAACAGTATTATAGAACTAATTTTAATTAGCTAAATTTTTTATTGTAAACTTATTTTTATTTTTATTTTTTTAAAAATTTAAAATAAAATAATATTTTAAGAAAGGTTGACTTTGACTGAAATTAAACTCATAAATTACCTGTGGGTCCATGACTCTTGGATATGGCTGATGCAGTAGGGAGTACCCACAAATAAAGCAAAAGAAATATTTGGAATCTGCAGTAGTTAGTAATTATATTTTCTTTATTTGCATAAATATTAAATTATTTTTAATAAATATTTTTTATTAATTTATATATATAAAATTTAAAAAAATATAAATATAAATTATATATTTTTATGTATAAATTTTTATAAATATAAGTGCAACCCACCGAGAATAATAATATAATGTACAATTGCTCATAATACAATGCATGAATTATTATGGGATGAATTATATATACCCCAAAAATCGCTGCACCAATCAACAACACAATAATACTTCTCTCCACACACCACCCTCCAACATGGCTAGAGACGAGGAAAACGAGAAGCAGCTACACATAGTAATGTTCCCATGGTTGGCTTTTGGACACATGATCCCTTACCTCGAGCTGGCCAAGCTCATAGCTCAAAATGGTCACAAAGTCACTTTCATCTCCACACCAAGAAACATAAACCGCCTCCCAAAACTCCCACAAAACCTCACCACACTCCTCAAATACGTCAACCTCCCACTACCCCGAGTCGACAATCTCCCGGAGAACGTCGAGGCCACAACTGACGTCACATACGACGTCGTTCCGTACCTCAAGAAAGCTTTTGACTTACTCCAACAACCCTTTGCCCAATTTCTAGAATCTTCCAACGCCGACTGGGTCCTCTTCGACTTCATTCCATTTTGGGTTCCTTCCGTTGCTTCCAAACTCGGCATCAAAACCGCCTTCTACAGCATCTTTCCCGCTCCTCTAATGGGCTTCCTTGGGTCTCCTCTCTGTCTCATGGGTAACGACCCAATCCGTACCCAACCCGAAAACTTCACCGTCCCTCCGCCGTGGGTCCCATTCCCTTCCACCGTGGCATTTCGTTACTTCGAGATTATGAGAATATCTGATGTTCTCTCCGATAACGCCTCTGGCATCTCCGACAAGTACCGCTTCGGCGCTGCCATCCAAAACTGCGACTTCGTCGCGGTTAGGGGATGCACCGACTTCCAACCCGAGTGGTTTCAGGTGCTGCGGAATATTTACCAGAAACCTGTTCTCCCGGTTGGCCAGCTCCCCACGACGGGGTTTGCCGGTGGCGAAGACAACGACGCGTGGCGGTGGATGAAGGAGTGGCTTGACAAGCAGGCGCGTGGGAGAGTGGTGTACGTGGCGTTCGGGAGCGAAGCGAAACCGAGCCAGGAGGAAGTAAGGGAGATAGCTCTCGGGTTGGAGAAAACGGAGCTTCCGTTCTTTTGGGTGCTTAGGACTCGACGGGGAACTTCCGACACGGAGGAGCTGCGTCTGCCGGAGGGGTTCGAGGTGCGAACGAAGGAGAGGGGAGTGGTGTGGACGAGTTGGGCGCCGCAGTTGAAGATAATAGGGCACGAGAGTGTGGGTGGATTCTTGACTCACTCTGGTTGGACTTCGGTGGTTGAGGCTGTTGAGAAGGAGAAG
This sequence comes from Arachis hypogaea, assembly GCF_003086295.3. Lineage (NCBI taxonomy): Eukaryota > Viridiplantae > Streptophyta > Magnoliopsida > Fabales > Fabaceae > Arachis > Arachis hypogaea. Next base: position 132,033,912 of record NC_092038.1, read on the forward strand.
CCATTGGTGCTGCTTACATTTCTTGCGGACCAGGGGATCAACGCAAGGGTGGTCGAGGAGAAGAAAATGGGGTATTCTGTGCCAAGGAACGAGTTGGATGGGTCGTTTACGAGCGATGCGGTGGCTGAGTCGGTTAGGCTTGTGATGGTGGAAGAAGAGGGAAGGGTTTATAGAGAGAATATAAAAAAGGTGAAGCACTTTTTTGTGAATGAAGAGAGACAAGAGAGGTACGTTGATGAGTTGCTAAGCCACCTTCGCAGCCACTAGCCACTAGCCACCACCGTATAAAACTTAATACTGTCTTGCAATTTGGAAAAAGTATTAATAATCAGCCTCATGAAGTGGATAAAAGATATAAATACGTGTTATGCAGGCTTATCATATTATATATTGTATAATGTGGTGATGAGGGACGAGAGACGAGACTCGGTTAGCTCTATCTAAACCAAAATAATGGTGATGTTAAATTTGGCGTATGTATGCTAGCTAGTAATGCATTACTGTTGTTTTCTTTTCTTTTTGGTTTCCCGTGGTATCTCCCAGCCCGGCAGGACAAGGACTAATCCGCCGCGGTACTGAGCTCCATTTAAGGGTTTGCTGCTGGCCAATGGATTGCTGTATGCACAAGGCGAGATTCGAACCCCCGACACTTGCTTAAGCGGACTAGTGAGCTAACCCCCACACTTGTTTTCTTTTCTTTTACTTAATCATTTTCACAAATGAAAAAATAAATAAAAGGAAAAGAAAATAAAAAATGGTGTGTTACACCTTTTTAGCCCAAAGGCAAATTCCTTCATTGTTCTATATTTTTACTCTGGCCCAAATTGCAATTAAGAAAATACATTTCTCCCAAAATAATATCTTATACACATTTAGAGCCCAAATAACTATTTACAACTGATTCTATTCTTGTTTCATAACTAGGTGGCCCTGCCCCTCTGAAATCATAGTCTAAAATTTGTCTTTATTATGAGCTCCGAAACCTTTCTAGCCCAAAACAATATTTTCTAACTCCTACCGTTGCATGTTGCCGTCACCTTCACGACCCACAACCTATCGGAAAGTGAATGTCGTTGTCATGTTTTTCTTAGTTTGTTGCCCATTATAATAAGGAAAATTTTATGACGAAGAGGTTTTTATCAGGAGAGAATAATATATATATATAACTTTAAAAAATTAATAAAAATAAAATAATGCATTTTTTTAAATGAAGATCTAATTATTTATAAAAAAATTATATTTTCACTATTTTTAATATTCTTTTTGATCCGTCCCTATAAGTTCGAAATTTAACGTCATAACTCGGTTTGACCAACTGCACAAAGCGAAGCACGAAATCATCGAACCATATCTCGGAATCAACAAACCACTAAGCTCGGATTCTCAGGATACAGATTCACAAAACGGTTACACTGCTTCCTTAAATAGAGATCAAGTCCGAGTAACAAAACACAGTCAAAATTCACTACTCAGGATAATCATTGTTAAGATATTATTCCTGTGCATAAACTAACTTAAGCATCAGAGTTCTTTTTGTAGTTACTCCTCACTACTCGGACGAGGCTTGCACTGGTGGCACGATTTTTAGCGAGAGCAGCCGCGCAAGCATCCCAGCAGTCGCCACCGATCTATACCTCGGCCGGAGCCTTAGGCAGGAACATTTGGTGCTCACCGTGGGGCCGAAGAGTTTAACTTTGCCCCATCCCGTTATTTTGATTTTTATAACGTATCCATATCCGTCTTGTATCTCTTTTTCTTTGGAGAAAAGGAAGCATGGCTGATCTCTCGGAGACTCAGCAACATCCTCGAACCAATGCCGACCTCATGGCCGCTAATGCCACCCTCCTAGCGGAAAGTCAGCGGATGGCCGAGCTGTTAGCAACAATGCAGAATAATGGAGAACAGAAGGATGACAACAAAAAAGCAAATGCTGATCAGCACGAAGAGCATCAGTCAGAGTCCAACGCAAAGACAGGGAAAACACCCCCGAAAACCGGAAGACGACGAACCAACCCGTTTTTCGAAGAAATAATGAATTTCGAAATGCCTAAGAATTTTACACTTATGACTTTAACACCATATAAGGGGATCAGAGATCCTAAAGTTCATGTCACAAAATTTGAGTCTATGATGTTCCTCAATAGTGACTCCTATACCATCCTTTGCCGATCTTTTCCAACATTTTTAATTGGAGCTGCCTTATTATGGTTTCCTAATTTGTCTGCAGGATCCATAACCAACTTTGATGAGTTCGCCAAGATGCTCATCAATCATTTTGCAGCGTCTAAAATCTATGTGAGAGACTCGGACTACCTCAGCACAATTAAGCAAGGGCAGCATGAAAGGCTAAAAGACTATATGACACGTTTTACAACAGCAGCAATGGAGATCCCTGACCTTAACCCAGAGGTATAGTTGCACGCTATAAAGAATGGCCTTTGACCTGAAAAATTCCAGGAAGTTATCGCTGTGGCAAAACCAAAGACATTGGAAGAGTTCCGAGACAAAGCAACTGGACAAATCGAAATAGAGGAGCTCTACAAAACTCGGAGGAATGAGAGACCATCGTCTAGGAAGGAAGAAGAAAGACCTTACAGGTCCCAGAATAAAGATTCCAAAAAATCCTTCAAGCTAGTTCTGAAATTCGATTCATACACCAAGTTCAACACCAAAAGGGAAGACATAATCAAAGAAATCCTTCACAATAAGCTCATAAAACCACCAAGTAGAGCAAGTACATACCAAGACCAAAGGTATGTCAACAAAACCAAGCATTGCGCCTTTCACCGAAAATCTGGCCACACCACGGATGAATGCGTGGTGGCTAAGGACACATTAGAAAGGATGGCACGACAAGGTTTGCTGGATAAATACATCGGCAGGCAAGTACGGAAAGATCCGTCAACTTCGGACGAGATAGAACATGTAACGACCCAACTTCTAGCACGTCATGACCAATGCTAGCCACTAGGCGATACTACACGGCTTTTCCTAAAGACTCTAGACCATATATTAAATATATACATATGAGCCTGTAGCGCTAATCGAGATCACGTGTCAGATATATAGATATAAAGAAATAGATAATAGTTAAATAGATAATATATACATGAAGCAAAGAAAATATAGAAAACATAGAAATATCATGCATATATGCCTGAAGGCTCATTTAGTACATCATAATTCACACCGGGTTACGTCATTGCTTATTCATGAAAATATTTACAAACTCCATCTTTATACTAACAGGCCTCGACTCACAAAAGTCACCCTAGTCTGGGACCTATTCTAACTTGTTGTTTATATAGGTATTTACAAAAGCACCTAGCCCTCTAAAAGTCTATACAAAGCGAGGGCAAAGACAATTACTACTACTGCTACTATTATAACTACTGCTGGTCATCGATCTCTGGTAGCTGAAGAAACATAGAAGTACTGTGTGGAAGTAAGAGAAGTCGCTCTGACCCTCCGGTAATGCTACTGCTGCTCGCTAGTCCCAAGGTTGGAAACTCAAAGAAGATCTCGCCAGTTTGCATCTGCGGAATGGGGAAGTAAGGGGTGAGAACCTAAGGTTCCTAGCAGGGTACTACACAGGAATCCTATGGGGTTCCGCAGCCTAAGTCTAAGACTTCGCGCAGTTAGGTCGGTAAGTCACACAAACAAGTACAAGTACAAGTATATAGCAGACTAGTAAACAAACATAAAGTACAGGAAGCAGAGACAAAATACAATCACAGGTACAAATAAGCAACCACAAACATAGATAATATAGCAACCAAGTATGATGCATGTTTAGTCCTATGTAGGCCATGAACTCATGTGTCTGTTGACTACCCGCAACCCAATGTTACCTAGGAACTAGTCCTAGATATGGTTTCCCAATTGCGTCCGTCCGTGTATACGTGTCGATATGGTTAAGCATACCACCAGGTCGTGACAACAGGAAATCGTCGCAAAGCTTGACGCCATAATATACACACAAAGGGGAAACATAGTTTTAGCAATTAGTGGGTAAATACCCGCCTCCAAACAACCTCTAGCACCTTAGGGTTTACAATTCTTTTTCCGTGGCACATCTCAATAAACTTTATCTCTAAGGGACTTCTCTGCCCTTCTATTTAAATAAAATTTGTGTCCGGTCCTTTCTTAAAATATCTCAACCTTGTCACATTTTACCATTTTGTTCTTGAAATTTTTGTCCTTTCTAATTTTACCCTTTTTGTACATAATTTCGTTTTTCTAGTTTTCTTTAGACTTTTATTGACACTTTCACCACTAGTGTACTTCACTATTTTATCCTCATATTTTTTCTAAAAGACCTTCTTACCCTTCATTAAATTAATTAGTAATTTTTAATTTTGATTTTATGCCTAAAATTACTAATATATCCCTAAGTACTCTAGTTTATCATTTAACCCGATTTAGCGTCAAAATATTACCGGATTAATCTTAATATTTTTCTATGACCAAATTATCCATAATACTTTTAATTAATATCATTTCACCTTTTATTAATTTATTTACTTATTCTAGTTACCACTTTTTACCGTTTTACTTATAACTTTTACTAAAACTTTTATTTAGACCCAAAACTTTATTATAATTATAATTTTGACTCAACTAATTTATATAATTACTATCTTACCCCGTAATGTTACTAAGTTTAGAATTTTATTTATTTTTCATTTAAATTACATTTTTAACTCTCTTTTTACTCGAAAATAACCATAACACCCTTTTTACTTTTACACCATTATTTCATAGGATTAAAAATCAGTTTTCTAACCTTTTTTAACCCTTATACATGTGAATTTCATGATTATTTAGTGGCTGAATTTTCAGGGGTACAGTTTTTTATTTTTATCCACTTTTAGTGACTTTTAAGGCCTGAAACTTAAACCCCCAAGTGCTCCAAATAATTTCAATGATTTCAAACATTTCCAGAGGTAAATAAGCTTCATATATCACTCAAATAACAATTCAAAAATAGAGAAGCATAACTGAATTTCTAGAATTAAGAATCAAGCACAAAATCACCACAAAGTGGCTCATATGAACACCGAAAACAAGCACAAACATATTCTAACTAATTCTAACCCTTACCTCTTATGTAATTCAGTTAGTAAACCTTTTTCACACTAGAAAACGTGCACAAAAAGGCAGAAGCACAACTGGTGATGGTGCAGTATCATTTTTGGCCAAAAGTGTCGCAAAAACGTCAAAATTCAACCACTTTGAATTCGAATCTCTCTAACTCCTTATGCGTGCTCTATGGATGTTTCAAGAGGAGTTATCTAACATGGAGGAGAGTAAAAATTCATCATGACTACTATTTTTTAAAAAATAAAAAATAAAAAAAGGAGAAAGAACAAGAGTTTACCTAGCCAAAATTTCGATAAAAACGCAAGGATTAGCGAAAACGGGCAACCGTTTGTGCTTGTATGGTTTGAGTCATTGAAGAACACATGAAGAATAATGGAAGAAGAGTTGAAATAGGGGATGGGACACAGAGAATAGGTGCAAAAAATTTTTCTCTTTCTCTCTCAATAATTCGGTTAAAAGAGTGTAAAAACGTATAAAGTATTTTGTGAATTTAGTGGCCAATGCTTCCTTAAATAAAAAATCAAAGTCGTGCAGAATTTATGATGGTAAAAGTGGCTGAAATTTCGTGGTTCAGGTTTGGGCTTCAATGAATAAGGGGCGTGAAAATGAAGAAGCTTGGTCAGCGCTTGCGTGTCGAGCTTATCCACAGTTAACCGCTGTTAATTAGTTACTCGAGGTTAAAAAACACAGTAGAGAGGGGGTAAAAGGAAGAGATAGTCTCGGCCTAGAGGTTGAGAAGGAGATACAAGTTACTTGGATGCCAAGTAAGAAGATTTTAGGTCTCTAGGAGTCGTTTGCGGAATACTAGTCAGAAATTTGATTCGGGTAACTTTTACCGTGCTATAAAATAATTAATGGTTAATATTTATTCTTAAAGGATTAAATCATGAATGGATTGCTAATATAAATTTTGAGGCACATTTAGTTGGGTAAAAATTATTTTGACCACTGATTCTGAGATTTTCGGTTACTAGATTTTTTCTCGACACACGCAAAACCGTCACTAAAAGTGAATTCCCGTCTCAAAAAGTCTCTAGTGAAAAAAATAAACCAATGGGAAGCTAATATTTATTATTTACTAGTCAAACTTGACTTAGGGGATTAATTACCCTCATAAAGTCAATTTTGACCATATTAATGGCTTTTTTCTTAATTTTTTCTTCTTTTTTTTACCATTGGGCCAGCCTCTCTATTTTTTATTAGGCCGTAGTGCAAACTTTTGTAAAATAAATTTAAAATAGCCAAAAAAAATTGTTTACTGAAAATAAGGTTCTTACAGAACACCTGAAATCAAACAACAAAAAGTCTCAAATGGCAGAATAGTCAACCACCAAAGAAAGTCATCAATTACATTTCAGGAGGATTCCCATGCGGTGGAGAAATGAGCTCGGCCAGAAAAATAAGTTACGGAACCATGTTAATAATACAGGACGAAACACCATCTGATTCACTCATACCTAGAATCCATGATATAACGATCACAAGCAAGGACTTTGAAATCAAGACTCCTAACCTCGACGATCCTGTCGTAGTCTCGATAACAACTGGAGACCTCCTAATCCAGAAAGGCTCACACTTGCAGATGATTTAAACAAGGTAACGTTGACAGAAGATAAGGATCAATACACTAACATCGGTTCTACTTTGCCTGCAGGATACACACAGCTGGTAACAGACTTTCTCTGAGCCAATGCCAACCTATTCGCATGGACCCCGGCTGACATGCCGGGGATACACCCGGATGTCATATGTCATAGGCTGGCCTTGGACCCCAAAGCTCGGCCAGTCAAACAGAAGAGAAGACAACTCGGGAAGAAAAGAACCGAAGCAGCAACAAAGGAAACACAAAAATTGATAAGTGCAGGATTTATCTGGGAAATACAATTCACATCATGGCTGGCAAACGTAGTGATGGTCAAAAAGAACTCAGGAAAATGGCGAATGTGTGTGGACTTCACCGACTTAAACCGAGCATGCCCAAAAGACTCGTCAACAACACTTCTGGCTATCAAATACTAAGCTTCATGGACGCATATTCAGGCTACAATCAGATACTCATGCACCCCACTAACGAAGAGAAGACAACCTTCATAACTGACCAAGGCAACTTTTGTTAGTACAGGGTCATGCCGTTTGGCCTCAAAAATGCAGGTGCCACCTACCAGCATTAAAAAGACAAAGTATTCCAAAAGCAAATCAGGAAAAACATGGAGATATACGTGGAGGACATGGTAGTTAAATTAAACACCGAAAAAGAACACCTGACCGACCTCAAAGAAATATTCGACCAGTTAAGAAAATAAAACATGCGGCTCAACCCAGAAAAGTGTGCGTTTGGAGTACATGGAGGAAAATTTTTAGGGTTTATGCTCACTCAAAGGGGAATAGAGGCAAATTCCAACAAGTGTGAGGCAATCCTGAACATGAAGTTACCATCAACAATCAAAGAGGTGCAGCAACTCACAGGAAGGCTAGCCTCTCTATCAAGAAAGCGAAGCACGAAATCAGCGAACCATATCTCGGAATCAACAAACCACTAAGCTCGGATTCTCGGGATACAGATTCACAAGACGGTTACACTGCTTCCTTATATAGATATCAAGTCCGAGTAACAAAAACACAGTTAGAATGCACTACTCACGATAATCATGGTTAAGATATTATTCCTACGCATAAACTAAATTAAACATCGAAGTCTTTTTTACAGGTACTCCTCACTGCTCGGACGAGACTCGCACTGGTGGCACGATTTTTAACGAGAGCAACCACGCAAGCATCTCAGCGGTCGCCACCGATCTATACCTCGGCCGGAGTCTTAGGCAGGAACACTTTCCAATAAACATGACTCAAAATTCACAAAATATGCTGTTTTTAAAAATATTATTTATACATTAAAATTAGTTATTAAAATCAGTTTCTAATATATTTATGTATAAATATATGTATAATTTAATTTATTTTTAATATGTATTTATATTTTAATATATATTTTATATTAATAATTAATTTTAGTATATACGTAATATAATTCTACGATTTTTGTTTCAAAATCGAACTTAATTTTATTCACATAAATGGACACCAGAAATTACACTTATGTCTAATATTTTTTCTTAAAATTTCACTTATGCCTATACGGTAAGAATTTTGAGGTTACGGGCTTGAGATTAATCATTACTGTGTAGGTATCATATAACTAGGTAAATCTTTACATATAACTAGGTATCACTTTTTTAGTTTTTTATTTGTAGGTAGCATACTGAAATGACACTACTAAACAAGTATTTTATCTGGGCGTTGGATCTGACTTTCAACATAGACAATAATCCCACCAATAATGGACATACAGGACCGACCACTAAAATTTAAGGGATCTTTAGATCATTGTATGTGTTATTTAATTGCTGTATACTTTTGGTATCTTATTTAATAAGAAAAGTATATGAAACTAAGAGGTGATTAGTCAAAAAATAAATAATTTAATTAATTTATAATTATCTTAATTAATTTTATTTATTTATATTATAAAATATTTGTACTTAATTGGTTTTAATAGAAAATTCAATTTTGAATAAATATGTTGAGGTATTCTCGTCGGATATCATAGTAAAAAGTCCAACGAATTTACTTTTGAGTATTCATTTTTTCTTTCTCTCAATGGCATTAGACAAATTTTTGTTTTTAATCCAAACAGCGAAAAAACATCAACTTTTTCCATCCAAAGCATACTCACTGCACACTCTTATTGATAAACATTCGTTTTTTAATGCTGTTAGCGGTGCTGCGATTCATTGTGGTTCTAATTCTTTTGGAAAATAGTGTAATAATTTACTATTCTTCTCATCAATTGTCTCCACACTATCAATCAAATCATTCAACTTCCGTAACTTCTTTTTCGCATCGCACCACCATGAGTCCTCCACCATCTACGCAACGTCGTCCAAGACATCGTCGTCGGCTACCCTGCGGTCTTCTCCTCCTCCGATGTAGTTTTGATGATTCTTTTAACTAGTTTCTTATGTTTCTTTTTCTAAATTTCGGACAATTCTTTTTATTAGTTTTGGATGATTCTTTTTTTTATATAGTTTTGGATGCTTCTTTTTTCTGTGTTTTATATTTTTTTTTAGAATTTGGATGATTCTTTTTATTAGTTTTGGATGATTCTTTTTAATATGTTTTGTATATTTTTTTCTTAGGATTTGAGTGATTCTTTTATCTTATGTTTTGGTATGTTTTTTTTTAGAATTTTGATTTTTTTTAAAAAAAATAGAATTTGCGTAATAAATAATAAAAGATGAATTAGAATAAAAAGAGATAATTAATAATCATTAATTTTGTATCGTTTAAAATATAAAATTTAAATAATCATTAATTAATGATTATTAATTAATATAAAGTGAAATTTAAAACCGCTTGTTGGCTTATTTTTTACTAAATATCTCTTGATTTTCTAACAAAATTCTATTTAATATAATCGAACAATTAATGTGCATGCACTTAGACATATACATTATTAAACATATTGATCAGAATCAAACTCTAGACACTAATCAAATTACTAGATTATTAGTTATTAGTTTAATAATTAAATTATTGATTTAACATATTGATACTACGATTATAATTAAATAATTATATACATTTTTTTAATTTGATTATAAATTAATTATTATTTTTATATTTTAATAATTTTTAATAAATTCATATTTATTATATATTTTAAATATTAAATTAAAAATAATATTAATAAATATTATAATCATGAAAAAAAATATTGTGATTAATAAATATATTTTTATTAATTTTTTATAATTTATAAATATCTAATAAAATTTAATATATATATATATATATATATATATATATATATGTGGTTGCATTTCTGTTGCCACGTTTATGATGACTCCCAAAGGCTATGGGTTGACTATTCAATGAAATGCTGGCAAGTGACTTTTTTTTTTTTTTGTTAGTGGTATTATTAAAAATAAATTATTAAATGATTTAATAAAAATGTCCAATAATAACATAACACATGTAAGCTTAAAAAAAAAATATTTTTAATGTCTTTATTAAAGAACCTCCTAATTTTTATTCTTTTACCGAGGACTTATATGCAAATAGGAATAGGTGATGTTCCACGATTAAGAATGCGAAGCCGTGGAATGACTTTCATCTATTGAAAGAGTTGTATGTCGGCCGTTACTGGAAAGGGACGAACTGTGTAGACGATGTCGTTAGAGAAAATTTGCTCCAAGTAAATTGGTTATGTGCCGATTGTTGTCGGCTTATTTTCGGTACCTATAGCCGAAAGTGAAAGCCAATTGTGAGGTCAATGAGTTGGTTATTGATGTGTTAGGGGAAGATGATAACATTTGTGCGTGTGTGAAGGGTGATATGCGTCGTAAGATTCGAATGTTAGAGTTATTCCAATTTGTTTGAGCCGAAGCAGAAGGAGCTAGCTGTTGCAGATGGCCATAGATAGAAGTTTGAGGGCGTGGCATGGAGAGCTTGATGAAGAGTAGTTCATATTTTTTTTATTTTTTGACCATTTTTGAAGAGTGTTTGTTGCTCCAAAGGGGTAATATTTTTTTTGTCCAAGCAAGATTGGGCCTTTGGTTATTTTTGGTTGGTAAGATATTTTGTTGTTAATGTTTTTGGACTCACAATCCTAAACAATTAAATATTGAACTGACTTTGAATAAAAAACAAATATTGAACTGAGTGTTTTTCTGGAAAAAAAAAAGAAAATGCAAAAAAAAAGGGTGAGGTTCTTCGTAATGAAATTGTGACTTGTGAGAGTTAGAAGCAAGAACACAGCCGTTGAAACATGAAGCAGCTCAAATCAGACTCGGGTTATACATGGGATACATCCTCGTGACCACCAATCACCGTCGCATACTCTTTATTGTCAAACTAAATGCGACAAAATAAAATAAAAAAAGTTAGACATATCGATTGTAGACGAACGGCCACTAAAAGTTATCACCACCTGTGCTGCCCACGGTTTCAACCGTAGAATTTCACAGCTACCTCATCCTCCATTCGATTACCAATGCTTTACTGAGCCACCCCTGCTACAATAAATCGTCCAAGACCACCACAAAATCCTAATTGAATTTTCCTCGTCAATTTTTTATTCATATTTCTATCTTTTTTTTTTAATTTTGTTTAAGAAAATTTCTATAATTTTAGATCTAATCACACCAACGTATTTACCATGTTTTGTTAATAATTTCACGGTCATTAATCACATGAAAGTTAAATTCAAACAATTTTTTCCTATGTACGGGTACTGCATTAATTGGTGAAAAAAATATAGCGATTGTAACCACAGTACACTTATGGTCACTGTAGATTGCACCTACCCCCTCTCTCTCTTTATTTATATATATATATATATATATATATATATATATATATATATATATATAGAAAAAGTATAAAGAAACAATGAGATCAATAAACAATATAATTAAAAAAATTAAAATTAAAATATTTAATTAGATAATTCATTAATTTCTAATAATATTAGATTTTGAATTAAAAAAAAAAGTTTGATGAACGTGGAACCAGTGGTGGAGCTTAGTTCAAACAAGAGATGGTCATGACCCCTCCAAATTTTTATTAAAAAAATTAGTAATATTTTTTTAAAAAATAAAAAATAGTTTAGTTGGCTAAAATAATTTATTATAATTTAAAATATCAAAGTTCAATCTTCATCTCTTGCTTTTATTACATAATAATTTTTAGTTTTAAATATTCAAAATATATTAGATTTGGACTAAATTGAGTGTATTCGTATTTCGCAGCTCTCTATTCAATAAGCAATGCTCCCTCTATCTTTGAGTTCAAATATAAAAAATTAGGTATTTTTTATTTATGTAATTTAATATTATTTTATATTTTACTATTTATTTAATTTAATTTTTATATGATAAAAAATATTAGAATATTCAATAAGTATTGATATTATTGTATTTGTATAAATTGATAAAAAAAATTTAACAAATATTATAATTTTTAATATTTGTCCTTCTAATTTTTTTTTACATATTTTACCGGATATATATTCAAATTTTTATATAAAATAATCATAAAAAATCAAAGAGTTGATGATGCATTTTTTAAGAGGAAGGCTAATATTCAAGAAGAAAAACATATAACTTTTACAATATCAACACCTGTAGATAGTTCTTCTACTTTAATGAATCACGAAAAAAGTAAGATATAACCTTCAAAAGTTTAAAGAGTTGAATCTGATGAGTTTGACATTAATTCTTTAGAATGATACCTTGAAAAACAGCTTCAAATTTGGCAATATCACCCATAAGGTTAGACAAGTTTATCTTAAATAGGATCCATATCAAAAACATCTTGACAATTATCTTCTATCTGATCCCCCAAAATTTCGTTTCAAGTTCCACCACTGCGTGGAGCAATTACATAATTAATCATTTCTACTCTTCTACCGTGCGTGCTGCATGTGTATGTGAATTGCGTTCTGCAACCAGCCGTCGTTTGTCTTCTGCTCTTGCTGGACTGTCGCTGATTAGAACGTTAGCCACCGTCACCCAACCACAGTCGACGCCGCCTATGTCTATACCAATATCCGAGCAGGTCCCATTCGCGTACAAGTTGTCTTTTGCTACATTTTTATACATGCATTCTTAAGTATGGATGTTGACCCAAACTTTTCAAAAGAATTTGCATTCTTTGATGGTTCTGCTCCCCGTGTGATAAATGGGTTAACAACATACTAGTTTCAGCTCTTGAAAAGAATGACTTTGGCTCCATGCCAATCCTAATAGGAAAGGTTGGATGGCCAACGGATGGAAGTAGGGATTTCATACCGGATGTTCAATTTAATAAGTATGCAGATAGTTATGTTGATTCTTAATTGAATAGTTATTTTTTTTTTATTCGGTTTATTCATGCACAATTAACAATAGTTGGATGTTCAATTTATTAGATGTACGAATGGTTATCTTAATGTTAGGGTTTAGGGGTAATTTAGAGGTAGAGTATTTTTTTTACTCTATTGAATCAATTTTAGAATTTATTGTTCATAAAAATCATTGTCTATCTAACAAAACTGATATATATATATATATATATATATATATATATATATATATATATATATATGAGACTAAAGGTGATTGTTTAATTAAGAAAAATGAAATATAAATATTATCAAATTAAATAATAAAAAAATTAAAGTTAATCTAATTTTCATAATATTTTAAAAATATTATATAATTAGTGTGACCACCCTAATAATACTCATCAATCATCATGCACACTACACTCCATATCTATATATATTCAAAAAACTCCATATCACATTTCTATTTCTATATTCGTAAGTCTATATCATGATGCAAGCACTTTGTATTATATTATTGCACCCTACATATATAAAAGAAGGAAGAAAGAAGACCCTAAGTGTTGTGTATAAAATCACAATACTTTGAACGTTAAACCAACAACAAAACAATGGTCTTCCCGGATCCTCTTTTACATGTCGATTATTCCGCCATCATGGCTAGAGATGATGAAAAGCTCCACATAGTAATATTTCCATGGCTGGCCTTTGGGCACATCATCCCAAACCTAGAGCTCGCCAAACACATAGCTCAAAAGGGTCACAAAGTCAGCTTCGTCTCAACAACAAGGAACATAGAACGCCTCCCAAAACCGCCGCCAAACTTAGCTTCACTCATCACATACGTGAAGCTCCCACTACCAAAAGTGGACAACCTCCCGGAAAATGCGGAGGCCACCGCGGACGTCCCATACGACGTCGTTCAGTACCTCAAGAAAGCCTACGACGCACTCCAACACCCCTTCTCCCACTATCTGGAATCTTCCAACGCGGATTGGATCTTCTACGACTTCGCTGCCTTCTGGGTGCCCTCTCTTGCTTCCAGATTCGGCATGAAAACCGTTTTCTATAGCATTTTCACACCGCCGTTTATGGCTTTTATGGGCCCTGCATCATATATGATTGATAACGATCCCATCAGGACCAAACCCGAGAACTTCACGGTCCCGCCTCCTTGGGTCCCTTTCTCCTCCACCGTGGCATTCCATTACTACGAGATCATGAGGATCGTTGACTCCGTCTCCGACAACGACTCCGGCACCTCCGACACCTACCGCCTCGGCGCCAGCATCGAGAACTGCGATCTCGTTGCTGTTAGAGGCTGCACCGAGCTTGAACCCGAGTGGTTCCAAGTTCTCAGAGATATTTACCGGAAGCCGGTTCTCCCGGTTGGTCAACTCCCAAGCTCGGGTTTCAACGGCGGCGATGAGAACGAGAACGACACGTGGCGAGGGATAAAGGAGTGGCTGGACAAGCAGGCGCATGGGAGAGTAGTGTACGTGGCATTCGGGAGCGAAGCGAAGCCGGGGCAAGAGGAAGTGAACGAGATCGCTCTTGGATTGGAGAAATCAGAGCTTCCGTTCTTTTGGGTGCTTAGGGTTCGGCGGGGAGCTTCCGACACGGAGGTTCTGAAACTGCCGGAGGGGTTCGAAGAGCGAACGAAGGGGAGGGGAGTGGTGTGGAGGGGTTGGGCGCCGCAGTTGAAGATATTGGGGCATGGAAGTGTTGGTGGGTTCTTGAGTCACTCTGGTTGGACTTCAGTGGTTGAGGCAGTTCAGAACGAAACACCGCTGGTGTTGCTTACGTTTCTTGCGGACCAAGGGATCAACGCCAGGGTGCTTGAGGAGAGGAAGATAGGTTACCCTGTGCCCCGAGACAAGTTAAACGGGTCGTTCACGAGTGACTCGGTTGCTCGTTCGGTGAGGCTGGTTGTGCTTGACGATGGTGGAAGGGTTTATAGGGACAATATTAAAGAGGTTAAGGACTTGTTTCTCAATAATCAAAGACAGCAAAAGTACATCCACCAATTACTATGCCACCTTCGTAGTCGTAGCCACCCGAAAAAGGGGGAACGCGTATTTCGAGATTGAATCTCATCATTATTATATGTTGCTCTAGTTTGAGGGAAAAGTTAGGAAAATTTTCACATGTATCACCCACTTTATTGGTATAGCATAATAACATGTACGGATAGATGGCCAGTAAAATTTTTGTCCTCTTGCATGGTATATATTGAGTAAAGATCTATAAAAGGGCAAAAAAAGGACGGCAAAGGTTAATAAATCTATGGATAAATAATTATTCGTATTGGTAAGTTGCCACATTAGAATAAATTTTGAATGGCTGGAAGTTGAAGTTGATGAAAATTGATCTTTTCCAGTTTTTTTAATATTTGAAAAAATACAGTGTGATCTCTCCCATTAATTTTATAAGTGGGATCAAAATTAAAAATAAAAAAAAGTAATGAAAAATAAAAGATCACAATTGACATCATTATTTTTTTTATTGAAAAAGATCTACTCCCAAAATTGATGAATTCTGTAAACCAAGTGTATATGTACATGAAATTTATTGGTTTGTAAATGAAAAAAATAATTAAATAATAAAATAGGTTGAATTATTTTTTACTAACACTTATGCATGTCTAAAAAAAATAAATAATTTTTAATTAGTATTCTAACTTCTAATACGTTATAATGACCCAAAACAATAGATAGGTTATATAATTAATTATTTATCTATTCTGCAGAAAATAATAAATAAAGAATAATATAGTAAATTCATTTTTTTTAATTTTTTGTCGAAAAATTTAATTTTCAACAAATTTATTTTAATTATTAAGTCAGTTACTAAATTTATTACACAAATTAATTTTTTATGTTAAATTCGGTATAAAATAAACAAATCAATATTTATTATTATTTAGAAAAATATTAAAAAATTATCAAAATTTATTATTTTTGACCATTCCTTCATTATCAACTCAATTATTTTAATTTAATTTTTTTAATCTAGTAATCTAACAACATAATTTTAGACATTAATAATTAAATGATGACAAAAATTAATAAATTCTAATAGTTTTTTAGTATTTTTCATTTTTCTATTATTTAATAAAAATATGAATATTTATATAGACAAATAATTTAATATAAAAAGTAATTTTTCTAACAAAATACACTACAAAAAATATCGTTAAAATCGACGGCCAAATCGACAGCTAAGCCGTTGATAATATTAAAATTCGACGGCAAAATAAACGACAAAGATGGTCGCTATTAAACTTGTCGATTTTTTTAAAATTCTAATAAAATCGATAGCGCTAGCCGTGGATAATAATTTAATAAAATCTACAGTATTTCTATCTAAAATACATTGGATTCTTTCTTTCATGCTGCTCAAAATTGTTTTGACTAATGGCTAAATATTAAAAAAGAATAGAACAATAATTATTACACTATATATGGTTAAAAAAGGATAATCTATCTATTACTACTAAACGAAAAGGACTTATGATTAGTACACATTGTTTTCCTTGTTGCCACTTGCCTGTAGATTTCATATTTCACAATTCTTATCATGCTTTAGTACACATTGTTTTTTTTTTAGATATTGTAATTCGATAAGCCAACATCACTTACTTTACATCCTAATTTGTACATTTGAACTCACCAAATAATTTCCTTGGTTAGTAGTTTATAATTATTGGTTACTCTTCTGTTTCTCATTGGGACAGATTATTAAGTATAGATTTAACTAGTGTTGATTCAAAAATAATATAAGACAGAAAAAAAATTGTTATTAGTCACCTAATATTTTTTCTACAATATTTACCTAATAACTACTTCATATTAGTAAAACATATACCATGTTCCGTATAACTACTTCATATTTACGTAATAATTTCGTTACAAATTGAAAGAAAGATCTCAGTAAGAATATCTATCATATGATTCTTAAATATGGACCATGTGAGTATGAGAATTCATTATTAAGAGTGTTTCTGTTTTCACCAAACAGAGAAATAAAATATTTTTTAATAAAATTATGGAATTATTAAACTTAGTCTTAGTTCTTAAAATAAAATGGAATCAGAATAAACATGATCAGGATTTTTAGATTTAAAAAACAGGATATTACAATTAGGTCAAGTTTACACTTAAAATAGAAGATTTTCAAATAAAACTGAAGTTGGCTTGGAAAAGAGTTCAGTAACAGTCAGAAAATGATATCTGGTTCTTGTAAGCTTGATTGAGAGAGAACGGAGAAGGACCAAAGTAGGAGGAACGACGGCGGAACTGTAGCAGCGGAGCAACAGGCGGTGCAAACAAGAGAAGCAACAGTGGGGAGCGACAGCGACACGGCAGCAACAGAGCGCGACGGTGGCGCGAGCGAACAGAGTGACGGCGACGCAACCGTGACACCGACAACAGAGAATGAGGGTTGGTAAATTTGGGATAAAATGAGGGTTTGTGAGGAAATTAACAATATTTTTCTGAACTTGGAGCTGGGTTGGTGAGAAATGCAGAAAAGAAAAGGATAGAATGAGGGTTGGTGAGGAATTTGGGGTAAAATTGTGTTTCTGAACTTGGAGGGGGGAAGGGCGCAGGGTTGGTGTTTTCAGCAATAAAAATTAACGGTAGAGTTGTCAATTTTAATTTGAAAAAAAAGCAACATCTTTCGCGTCTATTTTATACGTTAAATCCACACCATTTATTAGATTTTAGAAAGCAATCTAGACCGTTCAAATTTATCGACGAAAATTTTGTCGATATTTTAAATATAAAAATAGACGTCACGGTAATACTCCTGGTTCGTCGACAATATGATGATAGTTAAAAAAGGTTTAATGTAGTATAAAAAAAATCGACGGCTAGGCTGTCAATTTTATTATTTTATTTTTAAATTTATTTTTTTAAAAATATCTACAGCAAGCCGTCGAAAAATATCGAAGAGAGAGATAGTCGTCGATTTTTTGCGTCGAAAAATACGTTTTTTCTTATAGTGATAGAACTTTAAAGAATGATTTGATAATTAAAATTTATTAAAAAACTAAAATAATGTTTCATAAAAATGTCCTTAAATATCGATCCAGTCATAAATTAATTAGCACTAACTTACTATGACCAAGACTAGTAATTTTAATTTGTTCAATCTAAGGCATGATGACAAATAATTTTACATCTTAAATAAAACCAGTTTAATAAAATTTTATTGAATCAAAGGTTATGTTTTATGTAAGGTGAACTTGCTCTATCTATAGTCATAAATATGAACAATGTTTATTTGTTTTCGTCAAAGGCAAGTTTTTAATTTTTTTGTTTGCAAATCCGCTACGTTACCAACAGGGAGTCTGCCAATTTCTGCTAATTTTATTAGGCTGGACCCATCAAATAAAAAAAAAAACAACCCAATCATTCCAGTTTACCCTAATTCAAAATTTTTCCTCATCCTTTCCACCTAGTCCTTCTTCACCACCGCTATATGTTTCCTTTCCCCTCCCCCGTTGCTGAACCTCCCTACCACCGAGACGCGTTTCTAACCTCCTTCCGACGCCATTTCTGTCCGCTTGAAGAACGCTGCCTAGCGCCGCCTCTACTTGAACCCGCGACGTCGCAACGCCAATACCATCATTCTGCCGGGACGCGTGTAGTCCGCGACTGCCCTCACGACACGCCGACGCTTTTCCCCATCTTTCGTCGCGGGCTGCTGCTGCTCCTTCACTCCATTGTTCTCCAACAGGTTAGTATATGTTTAGGATTTTATCTAATAGATGTTAGATGATTCTCTGCACTGTCCTAGGATTCATAAACTAGGATTAGTAGTTCAATTGAGTTGTTCTTTAATTTTTGCTGAATAACTGGATGTTCCTGTTTTTAATGAAGTTTACATGTTTGACTTGCTGATTTAAACTGATTTTTTTATGGTATTGGTTCTTCCTGTGAGGCTGATTAATTTCTTAAAAGTTATTGAAAGGTGCTTCCTTTTCTACTATTATTGGCATTCTTTGATCAGGCTAGTTATGTTGAGTTCTTCTTATTCAGAAACCTTTATGTGTTACTGTCTTCATGCAATAGACATTAATTTATCTTCTTTTGGATCTTTTCTTTAATGGATGTGTCCTCTTTTAAAACTTACTTGAATGTGTCTTTAATTAATGTGTCTTTTGTTAGATGTGTCTTTAATAGAGGTGTCTTCTGTTTCAATTTTATTTTTATGCACTTTTTCATGGTTTAGATTATACGTAATATTGTGAGTAACTAAATTTAATTGGTTTATCTCAATATTCCAAGTTTTTTGTTTGATTAATAGATGTTGCTATTGAATGGTTTTATGTCTTGTTGTAGTTGTACCTTGTACTTAGTTGATGCTTCCATGGTGGTTTGAGAGTTTTTGAAAAAGGAGAACTTGAGACTTAGATTATTTTATTGTCAAATTAGTCTTGATTTAAAATTTATTGATTTATAGGCTTTGACTGGCTTGAATTATGTAAAAGTATTTGAAGTTGCTCTTGGCATTGAGATTATGTTCCTTTTGTTGATTTTTTTTAAACTGTGCGTCTAGTTGAAATGTGATTAATGGATAGACTAATTTTTTATAACTATATGTGGGTGGTTGTTTTTGAGCTGTAATTTTATTTTAATTTAGCATTAGTCGGAGTCTTTTATTGGATGTGTCTTTAATAGAGGTGTCTTTTGTTTCCATGATTTAGATTTTACGTGAAATTGTCAGTAACTGAATTTAATTAGTTTCGTTCAATGTTCCAAGTTTTTAGTTTGATTCATAGATGTTGCTATTGGATGACTTTATGTCATATTTGTAACACCCTACTATACAGTGTTTTACGCTTAAGTCGTAGAACAGAGGTAGTGTGGTATTACAGACCTCTAAACAGTAAAAATATACATATAATACTGAAAGAAATAACATACTAGGAGCCTTTAGACCAGTAAGTGTGGGGGGGGGGGGGACTTCGGCTATCATCCCTATCGTTGAAGGCAAAACCGTGAGGCCTTGTGTGCCAAAGCGGATAATATCGTGCTAGCGGGTGCTCTGGGCTGTTATAATATTGTTGTTGTATCTTGTACTTAGTTTTGAGAGTTTTTGAAAAAGAAGAACTTGAGACTTAGATTATTTATTTGTCGAATTAGTCTTTGTTTAAAATTTATTGATTTATAGGCTTTGAATGGTCTGAATTATGTAGAAATGTTTGAAGTTGCTCTTGGTACTAGACATTATGTTCCTCTTGTTGAGTTTTTTTTTGACTGTGTGTAGTTGAAATGTGATTAATGGATAGACTAATTTTTCATAACTATATGTGGGTGGTTATTTTTTGAGCTATGATTCTATTTTAATTTAGTATTAGTTGGATTTTTCTGCTTTTGTTAAACACTTGTTTAAAACTTATATGGATGTGTCTTTAAAATATGTGTCTTCTATTTAAAATTTGTAGAGATGTGCCTTCTGTTTAAAACTTGTTCGGATGTATCTTTAATGGATATGTCTTTTATTGAATGTGTCTTTAATGGATGTGTCTTCTGTTTAAAACTAGCTTGAATATGTCTTTAATAGATGTGTCTTTTGATTAGAACTTTGATGTTGCTTTTCGAGACTTGTGGACTTTTTTTTTTTGTTTCAGGCCTAGGTTTTTCTTCTTTGTTGGACTTATTAGTGCGTGTCTCTATTGAGACTCTTGTGGGATTTTTTCTGGTGTGGATGTGTCTTCTCTGTTAGGACATTGGTGTGTCTATTTTGTATTTGTTAAACACTTGCACTATTACATTGCAACTTTGTCATCATTTTCCTTTTTCTTGTGTGTTTATAGGGGAAGTATTCTCAAGATCAATGCTTTGTGTGTCCATCTGACACAGAGGATATTGTTCGCGTGTATGCCGAGGTATCTTCACAAGAAGCAGCAGATAGCATAGCTAACTCCATGGCTAAACTTGTGGACTAATTCGTGGGTTGACGTGCGTCTTCTCTGCGTCCATCATATATATAAGAGCTTGATTTTTCAAAGTTTTGTAATCTTGAAGAGAAAAAAATTTCTTAAGAATTTTATTTTATAGAGCATTTTACCAATTGCTGAGATGACTCTAAATAAAATGATTATCCATTATCATACATGAACATGTTAGATCGAATTTTTCAATCCTTTGGATTTGGAAAAAAATTCTATTACGATATATTAGAACCGATTGACTTAGCTTTATCACATAGATTAGCAACATTAAGCATATTATACAGTTTTAGTAGAAAGATTATTGTTGAAGAGATTGTGAAAAACGTAACTATAGTCTATCTAATTACTTCATAGAATTCTAAATTATTCATAAGATACTTTATGAATTTGTATTTGCAAATATGGGCTTCACCAGGCTATTCATGACCAAAGATAGTACATAATGCTACCAGAACTTAGCCTCAAGTTTTTGCTATCTACTTAAAAGTAACATTGGTTATGTACTATATATTATTACAAATCGCCCCCTAAACAGAATTCAAAATGTACTACTTGCACAAGTAATTCATACTCAACAAGCACCAGCCTTGTCAAGTGCATCCAAAGCTACCATAATTTTGGATCATTATAATCCTTAATTAGAAAGGTAGGCTTTGCTTCCATCAGTAAATGCTCTGCATTCCGGTTGGTTATACCAATAACAAGCATCCCAGCAGCCACTTTAGCTTTGATCCGTGAGACAGAATCTTATGACAACAAATATAATGAAAGTCAAATACAGAAGTTAAATTATTGATATCACAATCCAATAACATTTAGGTAAAGAACAAAAATCATTATGGCATAGAAGAATGCAGACCTCAAATATAAATGTGTGATCCTTTGATGCTTTGAGAGCTTCAAGACCTTTAAGGTAGAAGCTGAAGAGACTAACTACTCTTTTATGGAAGGCATAAGCTGAAGAGTACAACTCCAACCATATAATCAATCATATCTTAATTGCTCATGGAAGATAAATAACAGAAAAAGCTAGAATTCAATTTTCAACATAAAAAAGTAACATCTACAAATCAGGGGATCATACATGCTTGAATTCAATTTTCAATCCAAAGAAAGCTACATTTCAACACAAACAATATATTACAAACTTGAAAATATTGCTTATACCTTAAGATAATCACAATTTATGTCAATTAAAAATTAAAGAGTTAAAAACACATTCTGAAACCTAAAACTTTCAATCAAATTTATAATATTCACATCTTTAATTCGGCCAAATTTTCATTATTTTTGACAGGGCAACAACTTCACAACAAAGGTCGAATCATATTCCAAGAATGATCGCATACCTAAATTTTCATTAGCAACAATATAACACAAAATCAACAAACAGTGCAAATTTCAAAATGAACCAACAACCAGAAAAAAAATAATAAAATCATAAATTTTGACACACAGATTCACCATCTGCCACATTCATCATTATAGTATATAATAGAAACATGTATATTGGAACAACCAAAATAATTAAACAATATTAATTTTTAAATTAACTTAGAGGAAAAATTAGGAAATCGGAAAAGAAAAAATAATAAAAGATGAATTGGCTCACCGGAAGGAAGTAGAAATGATTGAGAAGGTGGATATGAGAGAGAGGGAGTGTGGTGCGGTGGTCGGCAGTGACGCGAATCACGAGGGGAAGGGTGCTACAGTGGTCCTGTGGAGGAGAAAACAGCAGAGAGCGCGTTGCGGTAACGGGGTTGGTTGCGGAGGGGCACGGGCGCTGCGTAAAGGATCGTCGAGGTGGAGGCCGCAGTGGCACAAATGCAGGCTTGGCCTTGGGTATGCGAGTCACGAGCGGCGAAGATAAGACAGGCGAACAGCATAGGTGCGAGTGATGCAGATCATCCGGCTGTGCGACGGAAGAGTAGCGACATGTAGAGGTGGGAATGCGGCGGTTTGAGTGATGGGAGCCAGGACACTTCCGAAGCTGTGATGAAAAGGAGCGGAGACGTTTATGAAGAGGTTACTATTTTCCTAATCCTTATATTTCAAATTCTATTTAATGCTAATTATTTAAATTTTGTTTTTTTAATTTGAATTAATAACTAATTATTGTTGACAAATATTGAAAGACTCTAACTTGGTTACGAATACTTTTCCTTTTGTTATTAGGATCTCTTCTACTACTAAGTGGAATAGATAATACATTGGTAATGAATAAATCATTATATTAATGATAACAAAATTTTATGATAGTAAAATTCGCATGATGCATAAAAAAATTATAATATAAATTTAAAAATGTCATATTATTTATAAATTAATAAAATAATATATAAAAAATACTAAATTTAAAAATATTGTACAAAGTATTAATTTTGCGATTTGTATATATATTTTTTGTGACTTGTATATAATTCAATATAGTTATTCAAATAGAAGAAAATATGAAGTGAAATATTATATATTTAAAAAAGAAATAGGTATTTGATATTGTAATCATACAAAGTTACATATTCATTTTATATTATTTGTAATTAACAGATTTATTAGTCTCTTTACGTAGTGTTTGTTTTATTTTTTTATTTTTGGGTTTCCTATTGAAGTTTTTGTTCGTTTTTCCTCTCATGTTTTTGTAGAAATGAGATTTTTCTAAAATATTAATTTGTTTGAGTTTTGTACTATCTTTTTTATTTTACCCTTGTATATAAGTTTTTCATTTGATGATATCTCTTAGATTCTTTTATATTTTTTCTTTTGTAGTATCTTGATTAATATGCGATTTTCATCTAAAAATATTAGTATTTGTGTTAGTTTTTATACTTTTTTAAGAAATAGAAACTTTATTTAAATAAACATTATAAATGATATTTTGAATAAGAGAACTTTTTTAGTATTATCTATTTTATTTATCAAAATAGAGTAAGGGATCTTTAAAATTACATAATAAATATAAGAATAGTAACAGATCTTTTTATTTTATAAAAGGATTAAAAAATATTTCAAATAAAAACAGAAAGATTAAAAGGTAATTTAATTAGTTAAGATGTACTAATTACCCACTTAATAAACTGACGTGGGATAATATTAAAAAAACTAAAAAACTAACAATGTATTTAGAGACTACAATTAAAAAAGAACGACAGATGTTCTGACACAACTCGACGATCTTCGGCCATCATAGATGCGAGCATGAAACAGAATTGTCGAACACACTTTAGGAGAACCAGGATGAGAGTTTTGAACATGCAGCGACAGCGGAGGAAAGGCGTGCGACAGCAAAAAGGTGGTGGTTGAATCACCATCACCAATAGCGAGAAGAAAGAGATGGAGACACCGAACGGAAATGGCAACAGAAGGGGCTGGCAATGGTCGACCTGGAGACGTTGACAAAGTCATGGACTGCGCCGACGGTGGTTTAGTGGCTACGGAGTTTTGAGTGCCTTTTTCAATGTTTTGCGTTCTAATATACAGATTATAATGAATAAAAAATATACATTACATACTTAATTAGTTATTTATTATGCATGAAACAATAAAATAAGAGTAATATATTAAATCAATTTTTAAAATTTTTTTGGCCGAAAAGTTTAATCTTTAACAAATTTTAATTATTAAATTAGTTATTAAATTTTTATTTTGTTAGATAAATTAATTTTTACTTTAAATTTTACTAAAAAGTTAGATAAATTAATCTCAATTATTATTTGATAAAAATTAAACATTTTTATAGCCCAATAATGTAATATAAGGATTATTTTTTAACAAAATCAAATTTTAAAAAATAACTTGATAATTAAAATTTACTAAAAATAAAAATATTTTTAATATGTTTTTTAGTTTTTTTTCATCAATAAAACTCTACATCCAAATCATTTAGTCAACCAAGTCCAACTAAATTGCTATAACCTAATTCAGCTCCACGTGCCACAATCTCTAACCTTTTGACTTAATGCGCGACTATATATAATTGCTTTTTCTATGCAGATTTCATTTTTTTTTTCAAATTTTCTCAACATTTTTTGCATTCTCTATGTTCTCTTCCTTCTCTGTGTTCTCTTCCTTCACAATCAATGCTCATTGATTTGATTTGAAGATTTGGATCAAATTTTTTTGAAATCAAGTTGTGAAATCAGGTTTGAACATGTATTTTGTTTTTGAAGACAATGAATGATGCAAGTTCACACTGTCAGTTGAACTATGACGAATTAGATTATTATTTTGAAACGAATTAAGTGGATGAGGTTTGGTTCAAACCTCGTTAATGTAGTTTGTTAATAGTTGATGTTGGTGCAGTTGTTTTGTCTACGAGTTGAATAATTTTGTTTTTCTTTGTAAAAATCAGTATTCATGGTCAAAGGTTTGAATTTGAATGGAATGTTGGAGTTTTGAAATGTTTTTTGAGATGAATCTATTTGTTACTGTTCATACCCTGACCCAAGCGAATAAGAGCCATGCCCAATAAATACAAATTAAAAAGCCCACCAATAAAGGTGGACCTTGCCACACACCCGACTTCTTTGAAGAGGTCAGACAGAAACATACATGCCCAGATCTACTTGACTAAATAAGTAACTGCCTCCTTAAACCTCTTTAACCGACTATGTCTCCTCTAGAAGGTAGATCCCAACAAACCTCTAAGATAAAGGGAACGCTTATCTATCAGAAAAGATGGAACTACTCCAATAAAGGTGGTTATCTCTACTACTATAAATACACTGCCATCCCTCAGGTATAACTCTCGCTCTAGTATACTAAAAACCTGCTCAAAGCCCTTGCTAACTTAAGCATCGGAGTCTCTTGCAGGTACCACCTCCACCTCCTCACGAGAAACTCAAACAGGCGAGACATCGACATCACAAGTCGGACGCTGCCACTCAAGGGGATCTAAACCTCACGTTCAGGCCCAAATCAACGTTTCAGGTAACCCTTGGAACAGTTACGTTTAATGGTAGTTTCAGGGCATTTTGAAACACCATTTGGTGTAATATAGAGTTGTTTTTGATGTTGTGCTTATAAATTTTTGCGATATTTTTTTGTCCGTTTGTCCCAAAGATTAAGATGAATTTTAACACGCTTAAAGAAGAAGTTGCTGTTGTTTTTTCTTCTCCTTCTCCTTTTTTCTCATTTTTCTCTTTCATCATCGTTATTGTTATCATTGTTGTCTTCTTTTTATATGTATAACAATTCAAATTCAGAATGCACCGAAACTTCTTAATGATGATGACACACAAAAAAAACTCAATTTAAAACAAATTCAGACTACAAGTACGTCTTATTTAAATCTAGAATGCACCACAATTACTTAATGATCTCTCATGTTAGGTGATCGATATTTCTTTTTTATTTTTTCTTTCATTTAAATCAACAATAGCCAATAATTCATCATGTATATATTACATAATTAAAGAATTATACATAAAGTTTATTTTAAATATAAGTAATTTAAAATATTTTCTGCTGCTACTTCATCCTCCACTGCCTTCCTTTTCAATTTCTCGGGTGTCACCTCTGCCTGTAGTTCAACTAGCATCCTTTGGGTCTTCTTTATTTGAGCTCCATCCACCTGTGGCTACAAACTCGGATGGAAGAGCTGACTTGGAGTCTGAAACCTACACTACGCACTCTACCCTAGTGCTCTTTTTCCGAGAGATTGGGCAAGGGAATCATTTTTAGAAAATATTCTAGTGGATTCATCACGCTGCTCAATCTCTCCAATTTTTTCCTACAGACATAAATAAACATACATAATATAAAATATAATTAAATCCAATGAGAAAGAACATTAAGGATTAAAACGTAGTACTTACACCAATCCTCTGAGCTTCGGGATGTTTATAGGAGCCATTACGTCGTTTGTGCACTTTGATCTATAATTCTCCTCGACAAACTCTCCCCTCTTATAGTTTTGACTGTAACAATACAGTTTATACCATAACCATATTAAGGTATTCTGTGAAAGAAGATGCTGTACAAAATACAGGTAAAAAATGAATTCAAACTTAAATTATATCTTCTTTCCTTCACCTCGCCAAACTTTTAGAACTGCCAGTGTGAGCGTAAAATTGCTTCGATCGATTCGAAGCGTTTTTTCGCACTTCTCCTATTATACCATCAAAAGTAAGATTGATTAGTGAGGGAACTTGTCCATAGCAATGTACCATAAAATAACAACATTTTTTAACGAATTCAAAATAGGTTACTTTGTGTTAGGGTCATTGGGATAATCAAGGAACCATCTCCAATACTCTTTATCAATTCCTGCCAGGTGGTCCTCAAGATTTTGCTTAAACGTCCTTGTTAGTTTGTAATAACTGTCATACAACCTACCCCTTGTTTCCTTCGAGGACTTTCCTATACTTTGCAAAATTATTTTCTTGATTCTTCCACCTCTATCTTCATCAAAGTGGAACATTTTCTGCAACAATAAGCTCAAGTTGTTAGTAATTGCATAGCGAAAGAATTGATTTAATTTAAAAAATCTAAAAATTATTACCTTTATGCAATCATTATACACCATGTCTTTGCCCATAACCTTTTTCCAATTTTTTTTCACATATAGAAAATTTGTTGTAATCAGCACCTAGCGTTCCAAAAACACCACTCAATAAACCAGCACCATCTTCGATTGGTTGCAGCTCCGCATTGAACCTCAGTATGATCTTTCTACCATTAAGAGACCACTCCATAACTTTTCTTACACTTAATTTTGTTTGTTTGATTATGCCATCAGAATCTATAAATGATAGAACCTTATTAAAACGTATTTAATATCTTAAAAATGTTAAAAATAAAGTAAGTGTCTGTTCTAGTCATTCAAATTATGACCATGATTTAGCTGATATTTAAAAACAAAAGACTAAACAAACAATTTGTACCCAATAAAAATTAAGAAAATATTTAGAAGAATGATTTAGGATAATGAATCATTTTTCTAAAGATATTTATATAAGAAATTAAATTACATGAAAAACTACATGATAACATGAAATGAAGTCTAATCATTTTTTATATAATAAGGTTTAAGATTTGTTATCGATGACATCAACATTCTAGAACTCGGTAGTCTTGCGTCCTTTATGCCTTTCAGCATCGAAGCAGCAAATATGTTATCAATGTATTGTTCAAATGAATTTACCTCATGCCTCTCTGGATCCAGGTATTTATTGAATGGCTTCGACGCATATACATCATTGGCATAGTTTTGATCAGGTCTTGGTTCCCTCTGAGGTGGACGGAATGGGCAAAAAGATGTCGCCGCTGGTAGGGGCGGCAAACGGGGAAGCCCGTCTCGCCTCGCCAAAAGTCTACCTCGTCCTGCCTAATGAGGCTGTCTTGAAACCTCACCCTGCCCCGTCTAATGGCGGGCTGGCAGGCCAAACCCACCAATTTTTTTAATATTAAATATTAAATAATATATATAATTTCATAACTATTTTAATAAATTTATAATTTTTAAAGTCATAAAAAATATAATTTCTAAATTCAGAAACATTAAAGTCTTTAAAATTATAAATATGTAATAAACATAATTATAAACCAAGTTTTTTGAAACAAAATAATAAAATCAATATTGTTCAAAGCAAAATAAACATTGTCCAAAACATATAATTAAACATCTACAAGTTTAGAACATAATCAATCAAACATAAAATATAATCTAAAAAATAAATTAGAACATCTTCAAAAAATGTCCTTAGCAAAAAAAAGTGCGGGGCCCGCCGGGGAGGCTGGCCCCATCAAAACTCGCGATTTAAGCGGTGCGAGTTAGGCTGACTTTCGAAGTTTGGCGGCCTCAATTTTTCAGCTCGGTCTGACTTTTTTTACGGATTACGTGGGCTCACCTATCGGGTTTAGACTCGTTTGTCACCCCTAGCTGCAAGGACACCACCATCACTGAGCGGGGAAATGAGCCAGTCATCATCAGTGGAAGATAAAGATGCAGGAGCTCCTGTTGGGGTTGCCGACTTGGTGTTTCCTATCTTGACTTTTTTGTGTAACGAACTTTTCTGAGCATCTTAAATTCTTAGTATAAAAAACGCACATCATAAAATGAAAAATACAGGAAACTAATTAAGTGTATAATAATTTTTTAATAAGATTGTATGAAAAAACCAGCACAAACATTAAAAAGCCAGCACAAATAGAGGAGATTTAATTAGTTTAATTTTAGTTCTCATATTCTTGCACACCTTAATTAGATCAATAAATCTATCACTTCTCTACCTTATATACTTAAAAGACACTAAAATTTTCTCTATATGAAAATTAGCTTTTGAAAATTTTTACTCTAAAATTTATTTATTTTTCTAATTAAAATTATAAAAATATTAAGACATTCGTATTTATAGAAAAATTTAAAAATAAAGATACATATATAATTCTGTTCACTCTATCCTTAGATTATAGTTATACATGACTTTTAATGACAGGTCCACAATGACAAATTGGCAAACTCATTTAAAATTTACGAGAGATTATAATGAGAAAGAAGAGAAAGAAAAAATAAAACTTCATGGGTAATTAGGTGAGTCATGAGGGAGTTCTAGCAGATTACTAAGGATGATAATGGAAATATGGTGGTTATTTATACTAGTACTTTATTTCCTCCTAAATCCGTACCTATCTAGTGTTGGCTTCTGATAAACTATCTTTTGCTTTTTTTATGACCTAAAATATAATATATAGTGTATGAAAATAAAACATAAAGTATTTAAAAAAAGAGATTCGTCAAACTGTGACTAATTACAGAAACCAGAACAAAAAATTCCTAATCGATTTTGTCAAAAATTAGGTTCTTTGCGACTGTATCGTCAAACTTATCTTAAATGAAGTTTTTACTTAATGATGATATAATGATGACATAGATTAAGGTGCTTGATGATATAGCAGATGTGCTTTCTTTACTAATCTTTCAAAAAATCCATTTTGCCAAAAATTAGGTTGTTACAATCTACCCTCCTTAAAGAAAATTTTGCCCTCAAAATTTCAGCCATGTGTAAGAATTCATCTTCAAGAGATCTATTTTCTTCAAGCCATCCTAACAAGGAGAACAATCCATTTCGTGCAACAACCATTCCTCGCATAGCAACAGCCATGGAGATCATAATAGCTATAAAAATAGTTGTGCCTCATACCAGTTCGTCATTCGGAACTCGATTAAACTATGCCTATTCGTAATCATTGAGGTCTTGTTTGCACTAAACAATCAATATTAAGGTGATCAGTTTTAATATCTCAAGTTAAGCTCGAACATTCAAAAAATGAGCACTCATAGACATTCATGCCAAATATATCTTAAAGATACCCTAACAGCATGAGACACAAAAGTAGAGTATGCAGTAAAGCATAGCCAGTCCACTCCCCAGGTTCTACTGGGAACGAACTGCTCTGATACCAAATTGTAATGATCCAATTTTAAGTATGTCTAGATCATATCGGAAACTGAGCTCTACCAACTTGTCTTCTTAATTATTATCTATTATTTATTATATGAGCCTGATTCGTTGTTAAAAGCGTAGTTATCTTGCGAGGTACATTTCTTTTGAAAAACGTTTGGATTAATAAACGGAATTATTCATAATCAATTCACAAATAATAACAGAGACAATAGTTATAAACAACCACATTTATATACATTTCAAGCAATTAACAATATTCAGTTATCCAGCCTTTATCAGAGTATAGATCTTAGTTAGAACACCCTTAGGAATAGCTAAATAATAACTATATACATATGTATATATACAACATTCCAGGCCCTGACCTGTTCAAGAAGTCCCTAAACTGACACCCAGACTAGCCTAGATTCTATACTGACCTAATCCTTCTAATCTACAAAGCGAGTGTAAGTACGTCTAGGTCTTGAAATATCGAGTCAAGTGGAAAATTTATCGAAAGTCGAAAGATCCTCTACTACTCCTCTACATGATCATACGTCGTCAAAGAGCATCTCATTGGTGCTTTATTGAGGGGCCACAAAATAGCAATATCGTACGAAGGACTTAGGTTAAAGTTCATAGATAAATGGGGTGTAGATGTCGGCTGGTCTCACGGCATATACATATAAACAAATAATGAAGTTCACCCTAGACTCAGAAAGACTACCTAGAACGGAATCCTCTTTGGAGAACAATCATCAGAGGACTACGGAATGGCACTTCTGCTTCCATCTCAAGGGGGAAAGAAAGGGTAAGAATTTGGGAGTTCTTAGTAGAGTCAGGCTAATAAGTCATGTTAATCGGCTCCATCGTGCTTTTTCAGACAGTTTAGAATTCACAGTAATCAGGAGAATAATAGCAAAAATAGATAAACAAAAAAAAAACAAAAAATTAACTTACAAACAAAAAAGTAGAGAAACAAAGAAAATAGATTGCAAAGAACAAACAGAGAAATATAAGACATAGAGTACAACACAGAGAATGATGCGCACACAGGAATAATGCATGTCTGGCACTAGTGCAGGTAACGAGCTCATCTATTGTCAACCCTCTCCCAACGCAACCCAGCATTCTTAGCCGGATATGGCTTTATCTCTGTAGGTGAACTTTGGCCTACAGAAATGACACCCCTGTAAATGAACTTTGGCTTACAGAAATAGCCTAAACACAACACAACAACTTTCTGTAGGTGAACTTCGGCCTATAGAAATGGCACCTATGAAAGTGAACTTTGGCTTACAGAAATGGCATCCCTATAAGTGAACTTTGGCTTACAGAAATTGCAACTCTCTGTAGGTGAACTTCGACCTACAGGAGCAACACCCTGAGATATACAACTGATATCCACTATTTGTGAACTTTAGCCTACAGAAATAACAACTCTCTGTAGGTGAACTTTGGCTTACAGGATCTCTAGGGCTAGTGGAAAAGCGACACACAGTTTACAAGCATCTTCGTTCCAATGTTCGGCCCAAAACCCAATCCAATAATCCATTCTTATGTACATCCTTCTTAACCCATTTCTTAGTTATCTTTTAAACACCAATCTCACACTCTCGTTTAATATCTCTTTACTTATATTTTGCACTTGTTATCTTCTTAAGGTTTGTATACATAGCTTATGTCAATTTCGGTATGAATAGTCAACCTGTCCCAAGCATAGGTTCATTAAGTCTATGCTGAACCAGTATGACTTTTCATATATTACCTAACCCTAGGCACAACTCAAATACTAACTATCTTGCTCCTAGGTTGCTCACTAATCACCATTTGTTTCTGTCATTAAAACTTTACCGACTTTTTCTTCAGTTTTTATCTTTTCTTTAACTTTTTATCTTTGCCTCACTAATATTTTATTACCATTCTCTAAGTGTTTTATGAAAATAATTAAGAGATTCTGAGCTTAAAGTTGTATTTTTAAAACTTTTACGGAAAATCGCCTTTTCGCCATTATTTTAATATTTTTAATAAAAATATTATTATTAATTAAATAATATTATTTAATATTTTATTATTATTTATTATTTTCTTATTAATTTTTTTAAAATTACCTTACTTTTACCTTTTAACTCTATAAATTCACTTTTTACCCACGTAACTTTTAATATTTTTACTTTAACCCTCTAAACTTTTAATATTTACAAATTAACCCCTTAAACACCAAAATAATTACTTCCTTGTGCCCTTTTTAAGATAAAAAAGTGTTCTTTATTGTTCTTCGTCATACTCACAGTGTTCTTCGTGTTCTTCGTAAATTCTTCAGATTCTTTCTTTGTTTTCACCCGTTTTTCAATCTTTTTAGTAGCCGATTTTTACCATAATTCATAATAAATTGGCAGCCAATAAAGTCCCATCTTTTCCACTTGATTTCAACACAAAATCAACCCTGTAACACCCTACCACACCGAGCTTTACGCTTAAGCCGTAAAAGAGAGGTGGTGTGGTATTACGACCTCTAAAATATAGTGTATACATATAATAGCAGAAAGGTTATAATATACAGGGAGCCTTGAAGAATAGATGAAACAAAAGTCGCGAAATAAAAGTGCAACGCTAAAAAAACGAGTTAACTTGCGTGTTAAGAAAACTATAACTGTTGAACATAAGATAACAGATGTAGGAGTAGAGTGCCAAAGATACAAAATAACAAGCTATTAACTCAGCCTGCGAAGCCAAGGCTGGCCGGAGAATATTTACTCATATATACATACATATCCAACATCCAGACATATATAAACACAATCCTATCTCTCCATAAACCTCTAAGAGGATCAAAAGAATAAGTTATGCGGAGAGGAAGCTAAGTATATATATATATATACACACACACATTACTGTACAACAAAATAACAGTAACCACTTTGCTTCAGGGATCTAGACGCCTAACGAGTTGTCTCCTGACCTGCATCTGAAAAATAACAATATAGTATGGGGTGAGAACTAGAGATTCTTAGTATGGTAAAGGTGCCACACACATAACATATAAGGTCTTGGGAATGCCAAAGGCAAGCCTAGAACATCGACACTCAGATTATAGAGCTTAGAGTATTAAACAGAAGCCATAAAAGGTTGTTTACTAAAGAATCTAAACCTAACTTAACTTAATCTTAAATCTAAGTCCCGTACTGCTATTCCGCCATACATCCATCTTCGTTAGTGTTTAACAGACAAACAAACAGATAAAGGTAATCACAAGAAGGTTACAAATACTGCAGGTAACAAATATACATTTAGCATGGCAAGTACACTTAGGCACACCCAGTTAATGCACAAACAAGTAATTCAAGTAGTATGCATATGATGCATGCGTGTCCTATGGCTGATGAGGCTCATCTGTCGGTTATCCAGCCAACCCGACAAGTCCAAAAACCTTAGACTGTCCCTCGACGTGCATCCCCAAGAGTCTATGCATAGCTTTTTCTCAAATAATCAATATTGCTCAATGGGGGTTAACATTCCCGGGAATTTATAAGTGCTCGGTCACCCTTACATCGTAGGGTCAACAGAGTATCGAGTTTTCAACCTGGTACACGTGGTGGCAAGCCACGATACTTTACCCAGAAAATCTCGTATCTCAGATCATTTAATCTTTCAAGCCAAGTATCATACATGATCATTCATTTGATTATCAAACCAAGTACCATACATAATCATCTGTAACATTTTATAATCAATTTATCATTTCTCTGCTTTACTTCACCTCCAAGTTATCTCCATTTTCTAACTTCATATGATTATCAGGTGTAATACTACCATTTATAACTAAAGGAATGAAAATAGAGGTTTAGAAGTTTGAAATAAAGTTTTTAAAACTCAAAAAGTTATGTTTGCTGGAACAGGGGGCCACGCGTGCGCATGGGAGTGTGAAACTGCAGCTCGTGCGCGTGTCCCTTTGTCATGCATATGCGTGGGTAAAAACTACATGTCACGCGTGCGCGTGGGTCACGCGTGGGTCATGCGTGCGCGTGGACGTGCTAGCTAACCCCTTACGCGTGTGCATGGAACCAGTCGCGTATGCATCGACAAAACTCTATGCCACGCGTACGCATGGGCCACGCGTACGCGTGCATGTACGTTCTTTTGAAAAAAAGGATCAACCAGAAAGCTGCATACCATGGAGTGTTCAGCTGCAGAATTTACAGATTTAATAACAAAACTTCCAATGGGCATAAGTCAATCATTTTAAATCATTTTTCTTCCGTTCTTCGAACGTTATAAACTTCATGAATCCAATTTTTATTAAAACGAGTTGGAATCAATTTGGGGTTCCGAAAGCCAAGTTATAGCTCGCCGAAATTCGGCCCAAAACCAAAGTTTTGTAAACTTACCAAAACCTCTTTTTCATTCAAACATTTCCCATGATTCTAACTCAACCTCCTACATTTACAAGCACCAAAATGCCCTTTTCCCTCCACACAACAACCACCATAAAATCAATCTCCACTCCAACAATAAACATATATATACAAGCCAAATCCTCCAACAATAATTATATATATACAAGCCAAATTCCACAATCAAACCATAACTTACAAATCAAATAATTATATCCTCAAGTTAATAATTAACAATTTACCAATCCTTCAACTAATCAACACCATACCAATCCATATGTAACAACAAGATACTAATCCACAATATACACTTACGTTCCAACTTATCCTATGGTCATCTAGCCTATGTTTTCACAGAACATTATATATTAAATGCAAGAAACCTAAACCATACATTGGCCGATTCTCACGTAGCGACCAAAACAATTCACTCACAACAAACACAGCTCCAAAGCCCAACAAAATACTAATGCCCAGCCTCCACAAAAAATTCCATCGTCCACAATTTCAAGCTCTAATTATTTATTCACAACCTATTGCACATTCATAACACATATATATCCAATTTAATACTCAAAGCTCAAATTCAATGAAATTAAAATAGAATTATGGTATCCTCACCTTACCCAAGCTTCACATAAACAAGAGTGAACATTTTTCTCAAGCTAATTGGATCCTAAAACTTCAAAGAACAAAGAAATTCAATATCTCCATTTAATTTTCCAAAAATTGGGGAAGAAGTGGATGAGGACAGAAAAATGATTTACCTATGAAATTGTTCCGGTAGAAACGTCGAGCTTGATGCGGTGGTCGCGTGGCCACAAACGATGCGGTGATTGGAGCTCGGACGGATGAGTTACGGGGGTTGGAATTCACCATAAGGGTTTCGGTGAATTTTTCTCTTTTTTCCTTCCCTGGAAGGCTTCAACTCGTTTTTGCCAAAATGAAGAAGAGAAAGGCTTGGGTTCATTTTAATGGTGGGCCAGTTGGGCCCACGGGTTTGGTTCAACTAGTTCGATCCATTCGATCCAATCTTGGACCGTTTTCTTCGAAATTAGTATCAAAATTCTCGTTTCGATGAGCTCTGTCATAATTTAATATAATATTCGCATTTCTAAGCTTCTTTATTAAAAACTAATTTATTGACTAATTATTTACTAATCTATCGGGGTTTACAAACCCTAATTTAATGGTTAGGGTTTGAAATTCCAGTAGCCACATGAACATGCATTCATAGCTTGAATATCATCAAATTTCATCAAATTTTCACCAAAATTTCAACAGGAATCACTCATTTAAACAATCAATTTCAAACATAACCAAATCATATCATAATCACACAACTCAAACATAATTGATCAAGATTAATTTTACCAAATCCTACCTTGACTTGCTGCTCCTAATTCGGTTGCTTCCTAAGGTGTTCTTTAAGCACTTTTTCCTCCTAAAACACATCAAGAACAACTTTGAATCCATAAAACCTGAATTGACCGAACCTTAATCAACATGTTAGGAAGGGATTCCTCACCTTAAATGTGCTGGAAATGAAAGATTCTTGACTCACAAGTCAAGCTAAGCAAGAGATCGAAGGAAGAACATCAAGAAAATTCATGTTTAACATAGTTTTCATGAAAACCAAATCAAAGAGGGGATGAATCATCATCTCACCTGATTTTTAGTAATGAAAAGTTACATGGTTATGTAGAGAAAGAAGAGAGGGTCATTTCGGTCTAACCAAAATTTTGATTTGAGTTTTGATTCAGAAGAAATCAAGTTTTGAAGATTAAGTGTTCATGAAGTTTTCTCACTTTTCTCTCTCTTCAATTTTGGCCAAGAAAGCATCAAATGACCAGCTGAAGTATCTTGGGGGTGAGGGGAGAGCTGTGATTGGTTGGCTTGGGAGGTGGTTAAAATAATATTAAAATATCTCCGGTGTATAATTACTAACATAGTTGTCAGAATCGAACTGGATATTGAACTGGTCAGGCTACTGGGTCATTGGATCATTGGTTCAACCGGTGGGTCACTGGTTGAACCGGTTGACTCGGTCCTATGTAAATAAAAATAAAAAATAATTAAAATAATATAGAACATTTTAAGAATTTTAAGTTATTTTAAAATAATATAGAACATGAACAATAAATATTTTATTATTTTTACTCTATTATAGATATTTTTATATTAAAATAACTATTATTTTTTTAATTTTTAATAATTTATTAATTAATTTATATTTATTATACTATTATATACTACAAGTATTTATTAAAAAATAATATTAATAAATATTATAAAAAAATAAGTGAGTTTATAATTATTGTTAAATAAAAATATAATTAATTTAAGAATGAGTGAGTTTATAACTAAAATTAAAATGAATAAAATAAAGGTAAATTATTTTATGAAACTCATGAAAGATATTTATATATATATATTTAAATTTACACATATAATAATAAACACAAAAGCAGCCTAGTGGCTGTGTAAGGTGCTTCCATCTATGAGGGAGAGGGTTTGAATCCTTCAACAGGAATTTTGATTAAATTTTCAATACAAGCGGTTCGGTCGGATCGGTTTTTACTGGATTTGATCGGTTTTTAACAGTTTATTTTGGGTTTGACCGGTTCGTACCGGTTTTCTTTCTTATGCAGTCCAATTATCGGACTAGACTAGTATAGGATCCGATTTTTCAGTTGAATCGGCCAATCCGGTCCGGTTTTGATAACAGTGATTACTAATACTAGATGTATCGGAACACATATAAAAACACATCTAGAAATTCTTTTAGGACCTACTAGCATAAATGATACTAGCAACATGTTTAATATGAGAATAGAACATATATGACTAAGCATTAGTATTGCTAAAGTCATCAGAGAGTGCTGGTGTTAATCTGCACTAGTAGACTGTGAACCCGATTAAACCGATCTCCTGTTTTTCACTAAAACAGATCAAATAAAATTATAATATTATTCAAGTAGCTCTAATATTAAAATAATAATATTTTGTTACTATTTCTCTTCTCTCGTGAATTGAGTCCGTCTCGTCAAACTGAGACTAATTACGGAAACTAGAATAAAAAAACTCCTAATCGATTCTGTCAAAAACTAAGTTCTCCGCGACTGTGTCATCAAGCTTATCTCAAAAGAAGTTTTTACTTAGTGATGACATAATGATAACATAGATTGAGGTGCTTGATAATATCAGAATTGCTTCCTTTACTAATCTTTCAAAAAATCCGTGTTGCCAAAAATTAGGTCGTTATACTTTGCAGGTGTCCATCGTCGTCGTTCTTGAAAAACCGACGTATACTTCATCCCGTTCAAAAAAAGGCAAATCCAAATATTAAGTAAGATGAACTATATCTTAGAGACGACTGTTTACGGAAAAATAGGTATTATACAAACATTCACGGGACGAATATCTTTTTTTCTGCTCCCAGCCCATTTTTTAAACAGATACCCATCTTCTGTTCTCACGGGTTAGAAATCCTTCTCAAATTTAATTTTTGACGGGTAACTTTATACGGATACCTGTCCCTCCGAAAAAAATTGCTTATTTGCAATAATAATTGAAATAGAAAAGTTGTGTCCACCCCTTTCTCTTTACCCTCTGTTTATAGAATATTCTGTCTTCATAACGGCTTTGTGCCTTTACGTGGTCTTCATGAATATTGAGTATAGGTTATACGGTTTTGTGGTCTTGGGCCTAGTATAGAACAACAATATCATTGTGAGGGCTGCATGAAAATTTCATGATGAAATAAATCATAGGGTTTTTTAGACAGAAAATATGGGCTCTCTAGATTAAAAGAAAAGCAAAATCTAGGTCTTTTGCACAAGTTAGTGGATATAGGTTGAATTTCTATATGTTATGGTTTTGTGTGAATTTGTAGCCCATACTTTTACTATCAGAGTTAATCAATTTGAATACAAGGATTTTTTTCCTTTGGACGTGATATACGATGGTTTGTGTTTAAATGCGTGTAAAATGGACTGATATATGTTAGCCTAATTAAACCGATGCATTTTAACACATAACAACACACAAAATACATGTATTTATTATGTTGTCAAAAAGTTGGAATCATATATTAGATCTGAGACCCACAAATTTATTATAATTTTATTCTTTGTAAATTTTTAAAATTTTATTTCTTACCCTTATCACCTTCATCACCAACAATAATAAGGATAACATATTGATTTTAAATGACAAATGTGTTTATGTCTCTTTGTTAATGTTTTAAAAATCAGACAGACTACATATATGTACATTTGTGTTTGTGTGTGTCTTTGTGTTTTTCTTGTTTTGAGAAAGTAAACAAGTACAACCAAAAAGAAAACAAAAGAAAAAAAAATAAAAAAAAGAAAGTCAGAAACAAAGTGGTAAGAATAAAATTCCTAGAAAGAGATCTTGATGAGGCAAACAATATTGAATAAAGTGGAGTGAGAATTTGGTCAAGATCGAGAAAAAAAAATATCGCTATTCAAACTGGAAACTCTCTGAGTAAGGTTATGATTATTTCTAGAAACTCTAGAGAATTGGGGAGAAGGGGAAGATGGTTAGTGTGAAGGAGATGATCAGAAAATGGTGGAAACTTATGTGCAGTCGACTTCACGTGAAGTTGATACCTGAGAGCCGTTAGATGATTTGACTAATTTGACTAAATTTTCATCTAACGACTCTCAGATATCAACTTCACATGAAGTCGACTTCACCTGAATTTTCACTTTAGAAAATATAATCCACGATTTATTGGTTTGCGAAAACAAAAATTTTCAAACATTTGTGTGAAGATGGTAAAAAATATGTAAGGACAATCATATTTTTATTGGAAAATAGTAGAAGTAACGGAAAATGAAGGAAAAAGTATTTTGTGTATATGGAATATATATATAAGGAACTTTAATTTTGAAGAAATAAGTGGAGAAAGGAGTAGAAGTTTGATATGCATTAAGAGATATATATATATATAAATAAAAATATTATTCTTACATTAAAATCAGTTATCTATATATAAATATATGTGTGATTTAATTTATTTTTAATGTATTTTTATATTCTATTTTTTATTAGAAACTGATTTTGATGTATAAGTAATATAGTCCATTAGAAATAGTAGCGGAATTATGTACAGTGAACTCTCAATATCCAAAATGACATAATTGAGTCCTCATTAATAGTTATGGTCCTCATTAAATTACACAGCTTTTTTCCAAAGAATCTTCCCAAACGGTCAATAAAGGAGATGGTAATTGTTGTTTATTTTTGTTTAGTTTTGAATCCTGTGGTAGAAAATTACACGAACCATTTTTTTTCCCTAAAGTAATATGTAATGACTTGGAAGTTATTGGCATATTCTGATTATGCTAAAAATGTTGTATGCGGATTCATATTATCAGTTCTAGCTGAATATTCAGGCGAGGTAGTTAACGACACTCTAGATGGGGCAGAGATTGATTCAGCAGACAATTTAGACGAAATCTCATCCACTGGCATTAACATGTCCATGCAGTTTGACCTGAATAAGGTGTCGGAAGAAGACAACAAAACTTCAGATGACCAACAAGTAGAAGATGGCGTACATGTTGCAAAACAGCGCTTCAATCTGAACAAAAAACCATGGTTTGGAGATGACCTATCACATCCTGTGTCACGTGAAGCCAGTAGATTCCTGACTGAATTTTTCTGGCCGGGTGAATATGATGTTGATGAGAAAAACTGACCTTTTAATTAAACAAACTACATTGTGTCCTTTAATTTAATGGTTGGATTGCATTGTTATCTATTTCACTACATTTACAATTAATTGATTTATGATTAGTAAGATCTAAGTTCGAAGATGCCTATTATAAACACATGCTAATTTGAAATTAGCATTAATTTATACATACGTTAACTATTTCTTTTATAGTTATGCCTGAATACAAACATAGAAGTTCTTATACTAAATGAAAAAATCTCATTTTCAAGATTGTTCACCTCATTAAATTTATTATTAAACTAAACTTTTTCTAACGTAAAACAAGTGATACGGTTGATGTTTCCTTAACATCAAACGTATTTGTGAAAATAAACTTATTAGAATATATCACAAATTAAAATACAGGAAAACTCAATTTAATTACTAACGGAAAACTATATTTTATGAAAGACAACCTTTTTTGTATTAAAAGGGTCAAGAAATTAGCGAGAAATTAAGTAGTCCGTACTCTGTTAGTCTGTAAAAAGTTATAACGTCCGAATATCGAAGTTAATATAAATGTTACAAGATGGCGGCGGTTGGACTGTAACCACCGCTAAACATCAAACATTGGATCAGCATCTTCCGCCGATTGTGTACAATTAGCGGCGGTTACAAAAAAACCGCTGCTAAAAGACAATCAACTACCAACACCCCATGTAGCCGCTGCTTCAACCGCCGCTAGTTCCAATTTTGGAGCGGTTAAAGGTCAACCGCCGCAAAACCCCCGCCGCCATCTGCCGGGTTTGTTGTAGTGGCCTTATGGGGGATTTCGATGAAGTTTTATCAGTGAAGGAACAAAGTAGTGATAGAGGTAACGTGGTGGACTGGTGGGTATGAAAAATTTCGAATGGTAGCAAGTTGTAGATCTACCGTTGTGTTAGAGAAAATACACACAGGAAGGGAAACCAAGTGAGCATATTAGGTAGAAGAAAAAGTCTGGGAGTCAAACACTTTTATTAAAATATGGTTAGCATTTAATTAGTAAAAAAAAAAAAAATTTTATTATTAGATATAATCTTACACCATTAAAAATACTATTAAAAACTAATTGATAACTACAAATTACAAGATCTACTGATCCTAACACTTCTCTTAGATAGAATATGTGTAGATTTAAAGTTGTTGCAAAAGTGTCTAAATTCAAGAATCCGAATAATTAAAAATGTTCCAAATTAGATCATGTTCCACTAATACTGGAGGTGAAAAACATAAATTGGGGATCCAAACCATTCCGATCCTTGGATGTATATTTTCTCATCTAAAATTCATGCCAATATTTGAGGAGGAATGGAAGAGATTCGTAACATATCAAAGTGAGGTGAAATTGTTTATATGGTGCTTAGCAACCCTATAGTTTTATTCTTAGTCTACAAATTAAACAAAGACATTTATAGCTTAAATCAAGTCCTAAGAGCTTGGTACATTACATTGTTACATTCTAGACCTTTGGTTTTACAGTACCAAATTGGTTATATCATTGATTCTAAGACACAACACTTCTTATACAATTTTTTTCTTGCGGTCCATGTTGATGATATTGTTATTAATAAAAGTCATTCAAATGAAATTAAAGCCCTCATTGTTGACCTGAACAGAATTTTTCCATTAAAAGATCTAGGTAATTTGAGCTACTTCTTGTGGCTGGAAATACAATATCTTAAGAAACCTATCGGTGTCACAACAAAAATATGCATCTGGATGCTTAAATAAAGCGCATATGGGCACAGAAGATCTAATGTTTATTTTTATGGTCTCCTCTCTCAAATTGGCAGCAAATGATGCAAAAAACTGAAAACCCGAAGGCCGAAGGAGTATAGAAAATTTGTTGGTGCATTACAACACAAATAAGTATTTTTTTTTAATTAGTGACCCTAATTTTGAGTTTTTATATAGAATAAAATCTTTGAGAAATCTCCTATTCATTTCATGATACTATAACCGGATCAAATCCAATTAGAAGAATTAAACACATTTTACCCCACGATCATACTTTATGACATTAGTTTAATATTATTGCTACATCACATATGACGTAATTAACTTCTAAGGGTATAATCAAAACAATTTTAAACGAATTAATATTTAAATGGATTCCTAAACGTTATTTGATTAGTGGATGTGGCTATTCAAGATCAAGACACATAACACGATAATACCCGGTCGTCGTTTGCTTAGTAAGGCACAAAATTTTGATAGATGCAAAAAGATATAAAAACCTAAAATTTGTGTATAATATTAAAGGATGAAATACTAATCTTAAAACATAGATAAAATATTTTTAACATTTATTTTTTTACTATACTCCCATTTTAAATTTATGTAAGTACAAATATTTTTGGTTTGCTTATCTAGGACAAGTTTGAGTAAGAAGAGAAAAAAAAATATTCATGATACCATTTGAATCAATTTTAAAAATAAAATTAAGTTAATCCGAAGAATATAATTTGTTATAATTTGAATTGAATCAACTTAATTCTATTTTTCAATTCAATTCAGCCTGAACTAAAATATTGTAATTTGAATTGGATTGTTAATTTGATTTTGAAAAATATAAAAACAAGTAATAATTATTTTCAATCCAAATTGAAAAGCCATATAATTTGCAAAACGGTGACAAACTTAAAAATGTAATTATTTTAATTTTATACCTATCCAAAATAAAAATCATGTATTTATTTTATTTAAATAAAAAAAATTAGTTTCAAGTTTCAACTAAGTCAAGGAACGGAAAAAAAAAAAAAAGGAAAAACGCGATCTTAAGATTGGATTGAAATCGATTTTGGCTTTAAGCCAACATGCTAGTTTTCCTTTATTTGTAAACAACTAGGCCAAGTAGGAGTGTAGGCATAATGAATTAATGATGATATGCATGTAGAGAAAGCAGCTAGACATGCGGGGGGATGTACCACTTAGATGCTCCCAAATCAATATATCCTTCCTTCTTCCATGTTACATTATCCATATCAAATGAATGGCTGAAGTTTTTCGCCCGGTTTTATTCAAGAAAAATATTTTTTTCTTAAAAATGTTTGGTAACTGTTCATATTTTGACTCAAAATATAAAAATTAGGTCCAACAAGAATAAAAGGCTCACTAAAAAAATGGCCTCCAGAGCATATCCGACTTGGTGAAAATTCAAATGAAGTCGACTTCACGTGAAGTTGATACTTGAGAGTCGTTAGATAATTTGACTGATTTGACTAAATTTTTATCTAACGGTTCTTGAATATCAACTTCACGTGAAGTTGACTCCACCTAAGTTTTCACCATCCGACTTATTTACATAGATCGAATATGATAAAAACGGCCGTTTCTACTTATTTAAATAAGTAATTGTTTTGCCAAATCTCTCTAACTATTTCTATCTTTTTTTAAAGACAGATTCTACTAAATTCCCAAAATAAAAAGAACAATTATCTACCAACAAAAGTAAAATGATTAAAAAGTGGTTATATATTCTATAATAAATATCATGGTTCTGAAAACCGAACCGGACCGGCCGGTTCAACCGGTCCGGGTAAGGTCAGAAACCGGCTGGTAAAAAACCGGTAAAAAACCGGTCGAACCGGCAGTTAACCGGTGAACCAGGAGAACCGTCCGGTTTTTCACGGTTTATTGGTTTGCATATTAAACTTCAAAACGGCGTCGTTTTGAAGAAAAAAAAAAAGAAAAGGGCTATCAGCTATGCACGAACCCTAAAGCCACCACCCTCAGTATCTCAGTATCTCTCAGCTCTCACCCTCTCACCCTCCCACAGCCCCTCATCGCCGTCGCACCCCTCCTCCATCGCCGTCGCGGAGCTCCCCTCCTCCATCGCCGTCGCGGAGCTCCTCTCCTCCATCGCCGTCGCGGAGCTCCTCTCCTCCACCGTCGCACCTCTCCTCCATCGCCATCGCGGAGCTCCTCTCCTCCATCGCCGTCGCCCAGCTCGCCTCCTCCACCGTCGTCGTCCAGCTCCCACCTCCACCGTCGTTGCCGAGCTCTCCACCTCCACCGTCGTCGCCAGTAATACTCTGCCTTCCACCTCGGTTCATGTATGCGGGCATGTTTCTGTTCATGGTTCTGTTCC
The DNA here is from genome assembly GCF_003086295.3 of Arachis hypogaea. Taxonomy (NCBI): domain Eukaryota; kingdom Viridiplantae; phylum Streptophyta; class Magnoliopsida; order Fabales; family Fabaceae; genus Arachis; species Arachis hypogaea. The sequence continues at coordinate 132,078,458 of NC_092038.1, forward strand.
TATTTGAGTTCATGTTCCTATTTCTGTTCATGTTTCTGTTCCTCTCTATCACAGAAAACATGCTCTTTGATGTTGATCTGGATTACATGATTTTGAGTTGCTGCTTCATGTTTATCTGGATTACATGATTTTGGTTTCTGTTTGATGAATCTTGAATCTGTTTTTGGCTTTCTATTATGATGCTTTGAAGGCAGCTGGGGATTATTTTTGCTGCTTCAATTTTGAGTTGCTGTTTCTTCAATTTTGCTGCTTCATGAATCTGAGTTCAATTTTTGCTGCTTCAATTTATGCTGCTTCAATTTTGAGTTGCTGTTTCATGAATTTTGCTGCTTTATGAATCTAAGTTCAATTTTTGCTGCTTCAATTTTGCTGCTTCATGAATCTGTTTAGAAATAGGGTTTTGTTGCTTCATGAATCTATTTGCTTCTGCTTCAATTTTTATTCATGATTCATCCATTGTTTGCTTCTATTTTTTTGCCATTTTGTTCTTATTGCTTCTTGCCTTTGGTGTTTGATTTGGATCTGATGCTTTACTGTAACAAATTATGCAGCATTGCAGCTCATTCAAAATCAGGAAATGGAGGAAAATCATAGCTGCCAAAATCAGAAAATGTTGGTGCCAGAAGTTTTCTGCTGCTGCCTTGAACCATTCCAACACTAGAAAGTGACAAAGTAATCAACATAGTTAATAAAAACAAGCTTTGTTTTAGTGCCCATTTTGATGGTTGAAGTGACACAAAAAGCCTGAGCTAATTGGAAAGTAGCATTGTGTTAATTAGCATTTTTTGTAGTTATCAATCTTTTTCCTTCTTCTCTCACAATGTCCCTTTGGCACTTAGGTAAGTAGCATTGTGTTAATTAGCATTTTTTGTTAGTTGAGCTAAATTATTCATTATGCTATGTTTAGGTCTTGGTGATGACTTGTGCTTTGAGGTGCATCTATGATTTTCTTATCCATTATCAATTCATATAAGTACATTAAAGGCTCAATTCTTTTTCTCTTTTGATGAGTTGCACTTTTGATTAGTTGAAAACTTGCTAGTAATTGTTTCTTTTGAATATAGAACATTATGGGTTTGTCATTATGTGTGTTTTTTTTTGTTTAGTTATAAACTTTGATGTTTGAAGTTGTTTGTGAACCTCTAATATTAAGTTATGGATAATTTATTATGTGAAATTTTAAATTTTATTAAGTTAGAAATTATTGAATTTATATATTTAAAATTATTTTTAGATTTTTTTAATAATTTTATTTAATATTTAATTAAACCGGTTGAACCCCGATTGAATTCCGGTCGAACCAGTGAACCATTGAACCAGTGACCTCACCGGTTTATTGACCGGTCCGGTTCTCGCAATCTTGATAAATATATTAACACCCCTTATGATCTACTAAAAACCTGTTTAAAGATTTTACTAAAAATTTGTCTAAAAATTATTATAAAAATTATCAACATTTATTATTTGAAATTTTATTTAATATATTTTACAATAAATAAATAATAAATAAAATAAATTTAAATTTAAATTAATTATTTTTTGTTTTTTTAATATTACCAAATCTTTTCGTAAATTCTTGTTGGGTACGTGACCCACACCCAAACACGTTTGATTGGTTATTTCTTACAACTTGCAATTTGTGACCGTAAATACTTTATCAGGAAGCAATGAACTAGTGAATAGCAATAATGAATTCCTTTGGAGCATGCATCTGTTCACTATTTTAGTGCAGTCCAAGATGAAAATAATGTAGCTATCTAAGGCTTAGTTTGGTAAAGCTTGTACTTTTTAAAAGTAGCTCATGAAAGCTGTCTTTTAAGAGACAGCTTTTTAAAAGCTGCAGCACTTACGTTTGGTAAAATCAAATTAAAAATGGTTTTTAATAAGTAGAAGCACCATAATTGTGTTTGGTAAAACAGCTTTTAAAAGTTGAAAAAATTATAATAAACATGTTTATAACAAAAAAATAATTTATGATTGGTTTTCATCAACCTCTTCCCGTTTCAAAGAACAGAAAAAAACAAACAAACATAATAAATCTACTGAAAAAATACAAAATTAACGCAAAAAAAATAATATAAATAGATAGAAGTTCATACCTAATATGTGATAGAGATGTATTTGTGTTGAAATTTGTGAAGATTAGGTTGAAAAATAAAAAATATATGAAGATTGTGTTAGATTTTATGAAGGTTAGGAAGAGAAGTTAGAAATATATGAAGATTTTAATGGCAATATAATAGCGGGAAATATGTGCGGGAAAATGAAAAAAAATTGGTAAGCATAAGCCAGCTTTGAAAAGCTCCCTCCTAGGTGCTTTCAAAAGCACCCCTAACTTTTAAAAGCCACAAGCACAAGCACTTGAGCTTTTTAATTTACCAAACGCAAAATAACGTGCTTGTACTTTTTAAAAGCACAAACACCTCCTGAAAAAACTTTACCAAACCCAACCTAAATCTTTTACAGCAACTATAGCATTAAGTAAAGAAAGCTACTGTACGACTACTAGGTAGAGTTAGGGATGACAAAAAAAAAAAAAAAACAGCATCCAAGGATATTTGTGGGCGATTATTTGTGACGAAAAGGCTAATAAGGACATGCAAAATTTCTACGAAAATGGAGCCTTGCCTCATAAGAACCTGCAAAATAATTCTCACCAAACAAAAATTATTTAAATATCCTTATATATATATATATAAATTATGTAAATAATTTTAATTTATTTTATTTTAATTTATAAATTAAAATTTTATGTATATATTATTATATTAAATTTGTATTTAAATTGTGTTAAATTTAATATATTTAGTTAAATTGTAGAAGATTTTATTATTATTGTGTTAATTTAAAAAAATAAAACTTAATAATATTCATAGATATCCGCGATATTCGCCTCTTTTGCAAAGAAAAATAAATAAGATTTGTGATAGAAATAAAAGCATCAAACAAAGACACAAAATATTTTACTAAACAGAAATAGAAACACAATCTTTACTTTCGTAGAGATCCATTGTCATCTTTAGATAGCAGAGGAACTTATTACATTTTCTATTTGCAAGGGGGAGGGGGGTTTGACTAACAATTAAAAATAGCTAATTTTTTTTATATAAAAAAAATATTAATGTTTTTGTTAAAAATAAAATTATTTTGTGTAATTATATATGGATAAATTTTGCAGTTAGAGAATTAATATACAGAATACATATTAAATACGTATCATCATTTTAACAATACATAAAGTGCGTGTTAATATGTGTTAACATTCTGATTAATACGCATAATGTTTATTAAATATATTTTCTACATATCTATAATATTATAACATATTTTAAATATTAATATTTAATTAAAATATTAATTTTATTTTCATATTAAAAATAATTTCTGACTAAAAACAAGCTGTTGAGCTAGTTTTTTTTTTAAGAAAAAAATTACACTTCGGCAATTCCTGTTCAAGAAATTTGAGACTTTTGAAATATATGCAAGAAATTAACTCATTTGTATTTATATTATTTTATAATTTATTGTGTCCGCTTCTTTAACTTTATCTTCGCTAAATCCTGCTCCGAAAAAAGCCGGTAAGTGCGTTTTTAGGACATTTTTTCGGGGCACTAGCTATCTAGTTTATTTCCCAAGCGATTTGTTGGTGTCAAAACTCATTTATAGCTGGATCACACCGAAATGGTTGTGGCTTTTGACGTTCATTTCCTAAAATTTTTATCTTATAACTCTATTCTAATTATTTACCGTCTCATACATTTTTTCTTCATATTGTGAAGTGTGTCTAGATTTTGTGCTTCATGTTTTGATTGTTGTATGAACATATAGGAGTAGAATGGTACTCTATTTTTCTAGTTACTTTGGTTCTTTGTTTTATTTATTTGCACCTAGCTATGTTATGTGATTTTCATCTTACTCTTTTAGAATAAACATTAGTGTTCGTCGAGGTAAGTATCAAAGTGGTCCCTAAAGTTATTCTAGAGTCTCAAAGTGATCCATGAACTTAAAAATTAGTCGCAATCGTCACTGAAATTGCACTCCGTTACTCAAAATCGTTCTTCCGGTCAATTTCGTCCAGCTGGTGCAACCGGAAAGCTGACCTGGAGTCGTTAGTGACACCTTGGGAGCGCAGAAACGACGTCGCACATGGGGTGGCGCCAAAATGAGATAAAACGACGTTGTTTTATGCTAAAAAACACCCTCCCTCAACGTTACACTAACGTATCGTCTTCCACTCTCAAAACACTAACACGAAACAAAGCAGAGGTCTCATCTTCTTCGCTACCCTCATCACTGGCCTCAGTGTGATTGCAGTTACCGGAGCATATTTCGGTGGATAAGCTAGGCTCCAGAGGATCGTCTTCATCATATGCATCAGACAGAGAGTTGTGAAGGCTGGTTTCTCTGAAACAGATACGTAAAAAAAGATATAAATATGTGGTAAAGCTTTGCTTTTTGAAATTTGTTGTTAATTTATTCTTTACAAGGGGCAAAAACGTTTTCTTCGAGTGTTTTGTATCGGAATGCATGCTTGTGTTTTAGGGTAGTTGCTAGGGTTTGATCAGAAGTAGGTTTCTTAGGCCAACAAAAGTATATACTGACTAGGGGATTTTTGTTAAGACATAAACTTATTTTTTATGTCCAAGGGTTTGCTGCAGTTACAGTTTTAGTTATGGAGTTAGTAAGTTGGTAATGTGGTTGAAGTTAGTGAGGCTGATATAAGAAAAAAAATTTTGAAATTGCAGATGGGTGATGATTTGATTACCATCATATTTCACCATGGAGGATCATTCATCACAGATGTTGATGGAGGTATGACTTACAATGGTGGAGAGGTCTCTGAGTTGCCAGGAGTTGATACAGACAAACTGGATGTCTTCTTTGTTCGAGACTACCATAAGAATCTTGGATATGACAAGGTGACTCAAACATGGTGGCTGGTGCCTAATAGGCCTTTGCAGAATGGTCTAAGGGGTATAACAGATGACAAGGAGCTCTTGCAGATGTGTTACTTTGCTCAGCAGAACAAGGGGGTTATTCATGTGTACTATGAACATAGAGTCTCGGAACCTCTATACATTGAGGAAGCAGAGCCAGTCTCATCTAAAGGCAGGGAGATGATGGTGATACAGGACTTGATTCCCACCCCAAACCCCACCACCAATGATGAAGCCGAACCAATTCCCACCACAACAATATCTACTCCAACCTCTGCACCAAATGACACCACTATTCCCATCCAAAAAATAGTCTCAACTACAAAGCTTCCACCAATTTCAATTTCTGTTAGTAAACTAGCAAAAAAAAATACACCCCACCCCACTACAACTCCTATGTATAAGGAGCTGAATCCACCCCCAAAAACAGTGGCTCAACCCAGTAAAACCAAGCCGAAAAAGCCACAAAAAAAGATGTCGCAACCCACTGCAATTCCTAAACCATGGTCGAAATTGAAAGAGACCAAGAAGTCTGGTGTACCAAAGAGAGGGTCTAAGAATGTAGAATCTGCAGCACCAGCACCATATGGAAGGAGGCCACTTACAAGAGCAGCTGCTGCTGGAACTATTTTAAGACGTAATGATAAGGGAAAACAGTCCCAAACAGAATGTGTGGCATTGTCTAGCTCAAAAGATTCCTCATATAGTCAAGGCAGTGATGATAGTGAGGAGGATGAAGCATATCGGCCTGGTGGTGATGAGGTGTCTAGTGAGGAAGATGTGGGTGTGGAGAGATCAGTAGAAAAGAAAAAGACAAATATAAAAGATAAGAAACCTATTAAGCAAAAGAGGGCTGTAATGGTTGAGGATGATGGTCCCATGTGTGCTGACTCAAACTCTGAGGATGATGCACTTTTTTGGACCAATTCCTAAGTTCGGCTCAATAGGAGCATATCATGCTGTCCAAGATGAAGGTTATGAGGAATCTGACGGTGGAAACTCATGACACTCAAAAGAAATGAAGACTCCTCCAAACTCTGAGAAAGAGTTAGAGGAGGAGGTTGATTCAGATGAGGTCTTCCCTGTGTTCAGAGATGGAGGTAGGTTTGGGGAGCTTAGGCTTGCGCTTGGAATTATATTTACTACCATAAGGATATGTTGAAATTGAATACAAAGAGATCACTCTACTTTCTACCTAATTTCTTGACGCAACAAGAAAGAGACTCCTCAACCTAACATGTCAATGCCATAGTTTGGAAATTGAATCAAAGGAACTCCTCAACCTTCTACTCAATTTCCCGATGCAACAAAAGAGGGACTCCTCAACCTAATTTGTCAACGCCATTGTTTGGGAATTGATTCGAAGGGACTCCTCAACCTTCTATCCAATTCCCCGATGCAACAAGAGAATGACTCCTCAACCTCAATTGTCCACACCATGGTTTCATCACGAAACCAAAAAGGGGTTTTGAAACCTCTAAAAATTTTATACTACGACTACAATAGCTAAGGAGGTATTTATAACATCTTATTAGGTTAAAACAAAGAAAACCCTAAAGTCCAAAAACATAAGGCTCAATCTAGTAATTAAATAAACAAAATCAAAATATATCAAATTAAATTAAAACATTCTAAAAATTTAAACTAATAATATCTTCTAAATAACACTTGAATTTTTCATATCACAAACATTTGAAACATGTATCATTCTCCTCCTCTTTAAAAAAGATTCGTCCTCGAATCTTGTAGGTAAAATAGTATATGAAAAGGACAATAATTATAAAGAAGATATTTTTTTCTTTTCTTTCTTATATATTTTTTTCTTTTTTTTTGCATTGTATGATTTTTTTGTTTTTTTTAAACAATAAAATCAACAATAATAAAACGCAAACAAAAAATAAGAACACAAGAATTTAAAGAAAGACGCAACAGAAACTGGATTCTATTTTTATGATAAAATAAGAACAAATATAGATTAATAATAATTAATCTAATACCTGAGCTCTGATACTAAATGATACGGAAATAAAAGATAAACAAGAAGATAAGATTCAAACTGAATAAAAAGATACATTGAAATTGAAAATAGAAATAAAAAGGATAGATTGAAATTGAATACAAAGAGAATCACTCTACTTCTACCCAATTTCTTGACGCAACAAGAAAGAGACTCCTCAACCTAACTTGTCAATGCCATAGTTTGGGAATTGATTCGAAGGGACTCCTCAACCTTCTACCCAAGTCCCCGATGCAACAAGAGATGGACTCCTCAACCTCAATTGTCCACACCATGGTTTCATCACGAAGCCAAAAAGGGGTTTTGAAACCTCTAAAAATTTTATACTACGACTACAATAGCTAAGGAGGTATTTATAACCTCTTATTAGGTTAAAACAAAGAAAAACCCTAAAGCCCATAAATATAAGGCTCAATCTAGTAATTAAATAAACAAAATTAAAATACATTAAATTAAAATATTCAAAAAATGTAAACTAATATCTTCTAAATAACACTTGAACTCTTCATATCACGAACATTTGAAGCACGTATCAAAGAGGTTGTGCGTGAATATTGTATACAGGAGGGTCGCATGATTTGGTTTAAGAAGAATGATAATGTAAGGATAAGAGCAGTGTGTAAGGATGAGAACTGTGGCTGGCTTGTGTATGCTGCTAACAATACTGAGAACAATTACTGGCAGATCAAGACATTCATTGATGACCATACTTGTGCAAGGGAAACCAAAAACAGACTGGATAATAGGAAGTGGCTGGCCGGAAAATTGGTGAAGAAGCTACGAAAATATCCTAATCTTAACCACTGTGAGGCTGCTTAGTATTTTAAGACAAAATGTGACTTGGAGCTAAGCAAGTGTTATTGACTAGGGCCTTAGGAGATGCTAGGACTGTCATGTATGGTGATGCTGCTGCCCAGTATGGGATGGTGAGGGATTATGGGCTCACACTGCTTAAGAGTAACCCAGGCTCCACTGTCACAGTTGGAGTTATCCCTCAGCCCAACCTGATGATAAACCAATATTTGAGAAGATGTACATTTGCTTGGATGCTTGTAAGAAGGGATTTTTGGCTGGCTGTAGACCCCTCATAGACTTGGATGGAGCTTTTCTGAAGACCCGGCATGGTGGTCAAATCTTGTCTGCTATTGGACAAGATGCGAACAATCACATATATGTGATTGCATATGCAATTGTCCCTGTTGAAAATACTGAAAATTAGAGGTGGTTCTTGGAATTACTTCCTCAAGACTTGGGAGATTATAAGCAAAACAAGCTCTGTTTCATATCAGATATGCAGAAGGTATATTTTATCCATCTATTTGTTGTTGTATAATTTGTCTTAGCTACTGTGATAATAGGATGAACTGCTTATATATGCTGAACTGCTGTGTATATAATGAACTACTGCTTTACTTAGTAGATGGACTACTGCTTGATGAACTGCTAGATATATAATGAACTGATATGTATGTAAAGAACAGGGACCATTTCGATATCACTTATAAAACTTGAAGGACCAATCTGATGTCACTTAGAAAACTTAAAGGACCAATCTGATGTCACTTATAAAACTTAAAGGGACCATTTTGCTGCTCGATAACAAGTATTTCACCACTGTTTTCTTTTTTAACTTCAGGGCTTCATCCATGCTGTTAAGGAGATTTTTCCAGGTGTCTATCACTGATTCTGTGTGTGGCATTATGGAAGAATTTCAATAAGCAGTGGAAAGATCTCCAGCTTAGAGGGTTGCTATGGGATTGTGCAAGGTGCATCAGCCAAGATGGATTCCTAGAGATTATCAAAAAAATTGAGAGGGTTAACAAGGATGCTTGGGAGTATTTGAACAAGTGGCCTAGAGACTCTTGGAGTCGGGCTTTCTTCAGCAATGCACCAAAAATAGACAATATCTGCGACAATGCTTGTGAAGTCTTCAACTCAAGAATCAAATAAGCTAGAGCCAAACCTATCATTACACTCTTAGAAGAAGTCAGAATGTATGCAATGAGGTCCATCGCTAGGAACAAAGTCAAGCTTAGTTCGAACACTGGGATTCTACCACCTATACAGCGAAGCAGGTTAGAAAAGATAAAGAAGGAGTCAAAGAGTTGGGTCCCGATGTGGTCTGGTGACTCTGAATATGAGAAATTCGAGATTCATGGGTGGCCAACTAACATGGTTGTTGATCTGGAAAAGAGGCTCTGCACATGTGATTTTTGGCAATTGAGTGGTAATATACTTTTACTTGTTTATTGCTTTATTATTTTTTTTTGTTATTGTTGGCTTAATATTGGTAATCTTTGGTGTTGTGTTAATGTTATTTAGGGATGTCGTGTGTGCATGCTTGTGCTGGATTGGCAAGGGTTGGAAGAAGACCAGATGAGTTTTGTCATTAGTGGTTGACAATGGAAGCATATAATAACACATATGCCTTCTATATCAATCAAATTCTAGGTCAAGCCCTATGAAAAAAGTCACCTCATAACAAACCACAAGCACCAAAGTTTAGAAAGAAGCCAAGTCCACTTACGAGAAAAAGAAGAAAGGATATAGATGAGGAGCCAAGTGGGGGTAAAAATCAGATGACCAAGATGAAAAGAATTTATCAAAAAGCTCACTGTTGTTATTGTGGTGAATCAGGACACACCAAGAGAAACTGTGCAAAGAGAGCTGCTGATGAGGATGCTGCAGAGGCTGCTGCTGCAGAGGCTGCTGCTGCAGAGGCTGCTGCTGCAGAGGCTGCTGCTGCAGAGGCTGCTGCTGACCACCCCCCTGCTGCTAATGGTGGTGAAGCCACCCTTGTCCCAGAACCCCCACCGAAATTCAGCTTGAAGTCAGTCAATCACCATTGTCACAAACCGATGACTCTTAACAGGTTCATAAAATTAAATGATATTCAGGCTTATTATGTGCATGTTCTTCTGCACTTTTGCTAACTATTATACATGTCTTCACTAATATGTTTTTCCTTCTCCTGTGAGGCCACCAAACCCCCTCCCCCCCCAAAAGGAAGTCCTCCAAACAAGAAAAGGCAACTCCAGGAAGCAGCAATCAAGTAGAAACCACCCCACTTGCTGCCACCCCACCCGCAACCAGTCAACCCACAACTCTTCATCCGTCTCATCCTATGCAAGGTGCATCACAATGGATCGTTACAAGGCTTGCTAACTTCATGAAGTTTGTTTCCAATCTTGGATTCGGACCACCCAGAAACAAAAAATGAAGACTGAGATTATTATGTTTAGGGGAAGATTATTTTGTTTAACTATTTTGATGAAGGAGTGTACTTTCTGAATTTAGAACCCAAGTGTTGGGGATTTCAGTGTTCAAAACTTGTGTTCTCAATATATTGAGAACTTTTGATATACTTGTTGAATATTGTCCTGGTTCTGTAATGCCTATTTTGAGTATGTTTTATGCATTATGAATATATGAATATGGATTATGACTTTATATCACTTGAGTTGTGCCAGATTTTCTTTTTCTTGTTTTCTAATATGCCATTAACATTAATTCCATTAGATGATTCCATTAGTAATATAGGAACAATTATTTACATATAACCTCTTCTTTATTCAAATTCCAAATTATTCTTGCTGAGTCATGTGAAATAGTTTAATCTGCATTTCTTTCAACTAAAATGACAGGTGCAAGTACATGAACAGAACAACATATACATATCCCATGTCACTTATTTATTGGCTAAATACAATTGACTCTGTTGCCTATCCAACCTTAAGACAAGCACAACAACTGTAATCAATAGCAACAGCATACATGCAAACACAAAAATCCCCCCCCCACCCATTTTGAGAACTCTAACTTCAGACTCTAATTTTTCAAGCTTCCAAACAATCTTCATCTTTCATTCTTCGTTGTCATTTGAAGAGCTTGTTTTACTATCACATGTTACCGCATCTTCTTCCAGAATTTTGTCCACTCACAAAAACAACTCACACCACCTCTTACCTGCAATCTAAACCCAGGAAAGTGAATCAACCAAGTTTACATCCAGATTTACAACAAACAATAGCATCAAACACTTACATTGTAGTTTGGGCAACCCACGAACGGCATCCCTAGATTAGAATCCTTCGCTGACCATCGCAACACTGGTGTCGACCCGCACGCACACCATTCTGGTAGACGCGCATCTCTGTTTCTATTCATTCTCCTCATGATGCTTCCAAATGATCGTGGATTGTTGGAGCTCCTAGCTGCGTTGCTAGCGCTAGCCATAACGTGTGGTTCTCGAAGATGAAGAAGACACCGACAACTCACCTCTGGTGAACAGAGAGGAGAACAGAGTGTGCGATGGTAAGAGAGGAGAAGAGAGTCAATTGGGGTTAGGATTTTAAACCTAAAATTAGGGACCAAATTGAGTCCAAACAGTTTACGACGCCACGTCAACTAGCCGTTGTGCTGCCAAGGTGTCACCAACGACTCCAAGTCATCTTTTCGGTTGCGCCAGCTGGATGAAATTGACCGGAAGGACGACTTTGAGAACCGGAGTGTAACTTCAGGGACGATTACGACTAATTTTTAAGTTCAGATCACTTTAAGGCTCGAGGATAACTTCAGAGACCACTTTGATGCTTACCTCGTGTTCGCCACTCTATATAAATATATCCTCACTAGCAAAAAACTTTTTTTTTCTCTTTAACTTATGCCTTTACCGATGGCCATAGCGTGGGTAACAAATTTTATCGACAATAATCTAGTCGTTGATATAAATTATATCAATTATATTTAGAGTAATTACCCAAATCAGTCCCTAAGGATTTTAAAATCGGACATTTTAGTTTCCAAGAAAAATTAATACACAAATCAATCCTCAAAGTTTTACTCCGACAGACAAATCAGTCCCAGTTTATTTTTCGGCAAAGTAATTACCCACATCAGTCCCAAAAGATTTTAAAAATGGACATTTTAGTCCCCAAGAAAAATTAATGTACAAATCAATTCCCAACATTTTTTTCTATTAGACATAACAGTTCTCCGTTCAAAAATAAAATAATAATAATAATAATAATAATAATTGTTATATATATATATATATAAGAATTTAATGAATAAATTTATTATTATTTTTGTCCAAAAAATACAAAAAATATAGTACAGTATTATTGTGTAATTAATAATAATAATTATTTTATTTTATTTTATTTTTGGACGGGAGACTATTATGTCTAATAGAGAGAAATGTTGGGGATTGATTTTTACATTAGCTTTTTTTGGGGACTAAAATGTCTGTTTTTAAAATCTTTGGGGACTGATCTGAGTAATTACTCTGCCAAAAAATAAACTGGGGACTGATTTGTCTGCCGAAATAAAACCTTAAAGATTGATCTGTGTATTAATTTTTCTTGAAAACTATAATATCCGATTCTAAAATTTTTGGGGACTGATTCTTATATATTTATTGACACTCCACTGTTGCAAGAAAACAGAAATATTATTAGTGAAGTTAGGATTGCCATAAAAACCATTGCTAAAATAAAAAAAAAAACTAAAAAAATAATTATTATACCAATGTCTAAATTGTTAATAATATTAATCAAAAATATTTTAATTAGTTAATATTACTCATGAATTTTTATTTTTATTTTCTTATATGAGATATATATTCAATAATAAAATAAATTATTAGATAAATTATAAAGGCAACCATTGTTATTGTTATATTTATAAAACTATAAATTCATCAATACAAGCAGTCAAGCATGATGAAATGAAAGGAATGCAATAATAACGACGCATCATATGACAGCAAAGAAACATGTGTCCATATCTGTGTGACATTTTTCACTCATAATTTAAAATATATCATCTGGCTACATCTATGATGTCTTTCAATATTCAAGAATGCTTTTTCATAAAACTATAATAATTAAACACTTAATTTTTTTTTTTAATGTGCTTTGTTATTAAAAATAATAAAAATTAGAAAATAATAAAAATAGACAATATAATCGACAACCAAACAAACAAGCATGAAGATAATGATCATAAATGCAATATGAGATTAATGAAATGACAGCCAATTCATATAAAAGATGAACTCTCTTTTTTCTTTTTCAAATATATAAATTGTACAAAATAAAAGTGCATACACAACACAGAATCACATATTATCCTCAATTTAATTTGGTAGAAAAAAGAATTAGCTTTCACTAATCACTATTATTACCTCAAACTAAAAATTGACTGATGCGCACACAAATTAACATCAAAAAATAAATAAGAAAGCAACTGAAATTATCATATTAACAGCTGAAATCACACGACAATTTCAATTGCAGTCAAAGTTAAAGTTTGCAATAAAAGAATAAACATATCATTTTTACTCGCAACTTTAACTTTAGAGTAGTTAGATGATTCCAAATAAATTTTAATCACAAACAACAAAACTTTTTTAGTTTTCGCTACAAACTGCACCATAAAAAATTAAAATCCTAAAATACAAAGAACAAAAAATAAGAAATTAAATTGATACATTGATAAGACATCAAAGTTTTACTATAACTAATGTAGAACCAAAAAGAAACCAATCACATATCCTAAAATCAAATCAAGAATCATAAATTAATAACATATGAACAAAGTAAAGCATAAATTGTTAGTGTTGCAAGTGTGAAGAGTGTCGAAATTAGTTTCACATCAAAAAAAGTAAGGAGTTTATAAGATGAGAGACCCATTAACTTGACACCTTAAGGTTTTAAGTTGGATGTAGTGTCTTCTCATCTTATGTTTTCTTACTTAATTCCTCCCCGAAGTCTCCCCAGTTGGCGAGAGCTCTCCACGGTCGGCCCAACAAGTGCTATCATAGTCGATGGTTAATCGGTCTGGTGGTTTTAAGGGGTATTCAAGGTGAAGTATCAAAAGTCTTCCCGGCAAAGGTGGTCCGGGCGGCATGTCCCGCGGTGTTTTGCGGCGGTGTGATGGACGAATACTCGTGGAGGAGTTAGCGGGGAGTTGATGCTTGATGTGGAGTCTCACACTTGAGGGAGAGATTGTTAGTGTTGCAAGTGTGAGGAGTGTCGAAGTTAGTCCCACATCAAAGAAAGTAAGGAAGAGTGAGGAGTTTATAAGATGAGAGACCCATTAATCATAATTCATCTAATCATAATTCTTCTTGTTTCCTCCTTTTAATAAAAATAAAACAAGAAAAGAAGAGGAAAAAAATACAAAATACTGCAACACCGAAAAAGAGGAGGAGGAGACCGCAATAACAAAAGAACGACAATAAAAAAAATGTGCAAAAAAAAGAGCAAAAAGGTGCAACGGAACAAAAAAATGTAATTTACGTGCATATTATGTAAGTGGTTTTTTTTTTAATTTAAATTAATTTGGTTAGATTTGGTTGATGAAAACGCTTAAATGTGCAATGGAATGGAAAAATATTTTATCCATTATTAAATTTTAAAATAGTAAAAAATTATTGTAAACAATTATCATGTTATATTTTTTATTTGTTTATAGGTTGAAAAAAAATAAAATTTTCATACTATTAGTAGATAAAAATTAAGATGATATATTTTTTATATAATTTTAAGTACTTTTACTGGGAAATAATTTTTTTTAAGCGCGCACACATATATATATATATATATATATATATATATATATATATATATATATATGTTAAATGTAACTAATTTTTATTGATTTACGAAATTCAAATATAAGATTTTGCTTTAGAGGAAACAAGCTAAGCATGCCTACTCAAATCAAAACAAAGCAGAATTGGAAGATTTCTTTTATATAGAATTAGTGTATGTTCCGTAACTTGTACGGGATAATATATAAAATTATATTAAAAATTTTATTAAAAAATTAAATAATATATATAATAATTATTATTATAAATATTTTATAAAGTTATAATTAAAATTTAATTTTTAAAATTTTTAATATTAAAATATTAAAAATAATTAGTATTTGTTTTAATCAATTTGAGTTTGTTAAGTGATCATTTCATTCGTCCGCTTAAACAATTATTAGGAGTTAGAATCTCGCCTCGTGTATATAATAATTCATTGGCTAGCGATAAACCCTTAATAAATGGAGTATCAATACGTGGTTAGACTTGGCAGGAGTTTTCGAATACGCGGGTATCCGACCCGTCTATACCCGGATGAAAAGGGTAATAACTTGATCCGAATCGGGACAGATTTTGTTCAAGACAGGGTATGGTCGGATTTAGGGTGTACCCGTCCCAAATATATACATATAAACACTTTTTAGGAATTAGGATTTGCCTCACATCACACATGATTCATAACTTCAGTCTATACTCTATAGCCATGCAAGATAAACTCAGTAACCCTCACCTAAAATCTTCTTCTTCTCTTCTCGACTTCTTCACAAAAAAATCACATAGCTCCCGTCATGTTGTTGTTGAGTCCATTGCCACTTACCTATTCATAACTCCCATCTTCCTTCACAGCCAGAGACGGACCCACGTTTAATATAGCGGGGGCATTTGCCCCCACAATTTTTAAAAAAAAAGTAATACTTATATACATATATACCACTTATTATATTATATTTGTCTCAAAATAAAATATAAATAGTTCTTTTGTATTTTATGTTAAAAAATATTTTGTTAAACTTAACACATAATAATAATTATATTGTTAAATTTGATTTAGTATGAAAAATAAATAAATACACTAAAAAATTAGTGATAATTAATTATATTATATTAGTTAATTAATTAATAATTAAATTAAAACTTAGTTTTCTAATTAAATACAATTTAAATTATTAGTGATTTTTTAAAAATTGTTTAAGATAAAAAATATATTATCTATGTATTAATATATTGTAATTATTTTGGTTAAAAAATTTATTTATACTATAAAAATTATAATAAGTAGATTTGACAATTAAGTAAAATAATTATTTAAAAAATATATAAAAAATAATATTTAATCATGTTAAAAATTAAAAAGTCCTTATAAATATTTTTTGTTATTTTAAATATTATACTATGTGTATAAAATTATATTTTATTATTTTAAATATTATAATACTGATTGTGTGTATATTTTTAGTTCTTATCAATATGTATTAGATAGTTCTAATTTTAAATTTTGAATATATCTAAACCAATTTAGATTGATCAAGTGATCAACTTAGTCGTCCGCTTAAGTAAGTATTGAGGGTTTAAATTCTGTCTCGTATGTATAGCAATTCGTTGCCGACCAATTGTAGGTTCTTAAATGGAATTCAAATTCATGACGGATTAATCCTTAACTTGTTGAATATCGTAGGAAGCAAAAAAAATATCTATACCTAAATTTTATTATATTTTTTATCCCCATTACTAAATTTTTCTGGATCTGTCATTGTTCACACCTTATGTCATCATCGCTGCTCATCCCGTTACCGTCATTGTTGAGCCCGTCGCCACCATTCTCCTGCCGAGTTTCTTTTCTCTAGGTAAATTTTTCTATTTTTCTCTCTCATTGTGAGTCTGTTAAGTTCTTCTCTTCTTCTTCCACAGACTCATCACTTAGTCGCCTTCGCTATGAGCCCGGAAGTTGCCGTTGCAGTTTCATCTGAGTCTGTCACTGAATAAAATAGAATTTTTATTCAAGTTAAAAATAGACATGTATGAGATCATTTTTGCATTTAATTTATAAATTTTCTCATCCAAATTTGATCTATGTGGTTGAGTATTTTAGTATGGGAACATCGTAGTTTTGTTGTGACACTAATGTGATAAAAGTTTCGGTAATTTTATAACTAATATATGAGATAGACCAGATTATTAAAGTAATAAGAGAAATAACATTCAGATTTACGCATAAAATTTATAAGAGGTTATCTCAGGAAAATATATATTTATAACCCAAGTAGAAGATTGTTAGGAAATTATTATTTCTTAATATATTTATAGATAATACATATATTAATTATAATCGTAAATTAAGTAATTTCACATTAAATGATTTATATGACGGTGATGTCATTTATTGTCGTAAATGTTAAATTAAATAAATCATTATTACTTTTGATTTAGATAAATGAGATTAAAATCATAGATACTATTTTATTTGAGTTTTAGGATTTAATGAGTGTCACACTCAAATATAAATAATAACTTTAGAATTTTGGTTTTCAACACATCAAACTCGCCTTCGTAATTCTTTTCCCACAGTAAAATTGTGATTCAGCCCTATCAAAAATACAGAAGATTTTAGTTGACGAAGATCAAAGAACCACAAAAGCAAAGCTCTCTGATCTCAATCATACTCTCGAATGAAGAAACACTTCTGTGCTCTTAGTTATATTTTTTAATGATTTAACATGGATGATATTGAGACTGAGAAATCCTAAACTTTTCAGCTAAAATAAAAATTTTATTCTATCAAATGATAATAAATAATTTTATTGAATTAAATTATATTAATATGATCATTAGATGATAAAGAATGCTAGAAAAATAAATAAAATAATATTTTAAGAGTATAGAATATTAAATTGTCATTTCAATTTACTTTTTTAATCAACGATAATAAATATCTTAAATTAATTAAATTTTTACAAAAATTATACACCTAAAACTATTTCATTTTTTCAAAAATCTTTTGAAAATACAATGGTTCAATAAGAGGTTGACTATTGAGAATTGAATATAATATTTTTAAATTCATATTTTCAATAAAAAGATGTACTTAGTTCTATCCATCCTAAATAATTCTATATTCACTATTACTTATCCATCTAAATAATTCTAATATTGATAGAATATTATTTTTAGATGCAAAAAATTTAAATATATTTATTCTATTTCAAAAATTAATATTCATATTTAACTTAGAATTCCAACAAATATGACAAAAAATATTATATTTTTTAGTTATTAAAAAATTAAAGTAAAATATCTATAAATATATTTTTGTGCTTTAGCTTTACATTTTTCAAAAAAAATTGGCAAATTAATGGAATCAAATCATATTTCTATAACATATATAAGAATGTATATTACACATAAATAAAAAAATTAGGTATAGTAAGAATAAATACATAAATTAAAATAAAATTTAGAAAAATAAGAACCAATAAAATATTAAAAGAAAGAAATATAAATAGAACCAATAAATTTTACTTTTATCTTTTTTATCTAATATAAATTATTTTTGACAAAAAATAAAGAAAAAATTTATTAGACTAAAAAAAATATCCGATCAAAAAATTATTATAAGAAGATTTATAATTAGAGAAGAAAAGAATAAAAGTATTAATAATAATTAAGAAAAAGAAACGAAGCTTGTATTAAAGAATGTTAGAAAAGAAATAATAAAATTCATATTAATAATAATGTTGAGGAATGATGTTGCTGCTTTAGGTTTCTAACCTTCGTCTTTGGCCATCTTTTTTTTTTGTTCTTTGCCTTTTTTTTAAATTATCAAGTCATAAAAAAATAAAGAACAATTCAAGAAAACAAAAGCAGCAAGATCGAAAACAGCAAGATCAATAGTAACTATACAACTCAAAATACGTAGGAGAAAAATAAACTATTATATGATAGAATTAACATAAGTATATTTCATAATTAAATAAACAAAGTTAATGCACAACAAAATTACATGTAAAGAGAAAAAAAAGAAAAAAGAGTTAAAATATCCAAAGTGATAAAAAGATTATTTTATAGAAGACTATAAAATAATAAACTTCTAACTAAATTAATTTGTACTTATTATTATTAGAAAGGGTAAGAGAGAGTAGTAGAAAAAAGGTTTGTGTGTATTCAAGTTGTGTAAAATGATACAATATAGAAGGGTATTTATAGGTACTAAGAGAATTGAAATAATAAAGACGTAATATTCTATAATAAATATTTAGATATGTTAAATAATGCTTTTTTTTGTGACGTTAAATAATGATAATTGATCTAATTGATCCTAATTATACTCTAACAAATATATTCAATTAATTGATATACATAATATTAAATTGTGAGATACTTAAATATCTCAATTAGTTGATATAATTAATCCACCATAATGAATTGTATTTAATGAGTTAAAAGAAATAAATCAGAAAACATTCTAAGAAACATACCATGTCAATTTTATCATTAAGTGCAAGAATTCAATTTTTATATAATAAAATAAATAAAATAGATAGATATCTCATTATTCATTATTTTAACTTATCTATTATATATATTTTTTTACATTTTTTTGTGTGTTTTTTCAAATAAAAGACAAGCCTATAGCAAAAATAGGAAGAGATTGTAGTATTTATTGAAGAGGAAAAAAAAACAAATATAATTAAAATTTATACATTTAAAATGTGTTTGAACTTTGAAAAATGAGATGAGACATGAGAACCCACAGACACTTGACTTCAATGAATCTGTTTACATCATTCAACTTAGTGTTCTTTAGTTTTTTATTTTCTTCTTTTCTATTTCATATGAATTTATCAGTGCCAAACATGTATCACATAGAGTATTTTTTTAACTCCATCCTAATCCATATATTATCTTTGCTAAAAAAAATATAAAAGAAAAAAGACAGTAAATAAATTAAAGTTATTATTATTTAAAGAGACAGTAAATATATTAGTATTTTTGTATTTTAAATTAATTAAGATCTAAATGAAAGATAAAATTAATTTAAAAAAGTTAAATTAAAATTAACTCAAACATTAATATTTAAATTATAAAAAAAATTAATTTTTATATTTTATAAAATATCATACTGGCGGTAATTGTAAATATGACAATACTTAAAATTAAATAAAGCAATACAGATAAAATAAATAAAAAAATAAAAAATAACTAAATCTTGTATAAAATTTACTTATAAAATTCTGTACCAAAAAATAAATTTAATTTTAGTATATTAATAATATAAAATATTTTATATAATCATTCAATTTAATTAGATTTATCTATTTAGGTCATTATTGAAAAATAAATTTAAGATACTAACATATAATTACTTTAAATTAAGCAATAATTATCAATACTATATAAGAGACACACTATTCTACTAGAATGATTGTCATAAGGAATAATTTTCCAATTTTCTATACTAATATTAGAAAGTTTATATAATACTATATAATAATATTATTATCAATACTATATGATATCAAAACAAAAAAAACACCGTACTAATATAATATTATCAATATTATATAAATCATCTTTGTATTTATTTTTCTGTGCGTATATAATATTTAATTAACACATTAAAACATATATAATATAAAGTAATTTACAAATTATTTTATTGAATATTATAAATTAGAGTAATTTATAAATTATTTTAAATTCGTATATAATGTATAATTAAATTTAATAAATTTAATTAGAATAAACAATAAATTATTTATTTTATTTTAGACTTTATAAATGAATAAATTAATTAATTAATATAATAAATTACAATTAATATAGTAAAATTAATTAAGTAATATATATTATAATAAATTATATTAATATTTAAATATCTAATCAAATCAATTAGATAATATAATTAAGTCATAGTAATAAATTGTATTGAATGAGTTAAAATAATTAAATCAAAAAACACTCTCCGAAGCATGCCACGTCAACTCCATCATTAAGTAAATTAAGTACAGACATCTGAGTTTTATATAATAGAAAAGATCATTCTATATTTGCAAATTTAGATTAGTTAACTTTTGAACTAATAACTTGACTACGTACAAAACATTGCGACAAATAGATCAAAAAAACAAAACAAAAAAGAGGAAATGCACTACTTATTTTATAGTTATAAAGGTTCAACAAGAAAATTAATTGTGTTTAATCAATAATTGATCAATAAAAAAATTTAAATATATTTGTTAACTAACAATAAAAAATAACAAAATTGACTAAATATTAATTATGAAACATTAATTCACCGAATATTTTTAAGGATTTTGCTTATAAGTTCTTCGAAGACTTGTTAAGGATATTTCAATTGAAAATTTTTAAAAGTTTTGTTTTCATTACATATGTAACAAATGCTTCAAAAATATTGAAAGTTTTAATCTTGTAATACACAGTTTTTATATTAAGCAAGGATGGATCATGATTCATGAGTATAAATTAACAATCACACAAATCCTCAGTTTCAATTATCAACCATTTGATTATTATTATTATTATTATTATTATTATTATTATTATTATTATTATTATTATTATTATTATTATTATTATAAATCTTGCTAACATCTATTCTAAGAACATATTTTAAAAGTACTATATATAAAAGAAAATATTTTATTTAAAAATGTTGACAAGATAACTTTTTTATTTTTTTTCAATGTATTGAATATATAAAAAATTAATATTTTTATCATTATACTATTAAAATATATGCTTTTAAAGAACAAGATTGCTAAATCATATATAATAATAAAATAAATAAATACTTAAATTTTTTATGTAAATTGTTAAAAAATAATAAAATACTAATTAACTCATGGAAATATTTTTAACTGATTGAAAGTTTTTTTTTTAAAATATTAAATAAAATTTGTAGAATTAAAAGACCAAATTTATAAATTTTTAAAAAAAATGTCATGTTACAGTTTTTTCATTTTTCTTTTCCCCTAATATTAAAAGCTAATAAGTTTATCATTATAAAGTTTTTTAAAATTATTCAATATTCTTTCAAATTTTATGAATACATTGAAAAATGTTCCAAAAATTTAATTAGCTTGATATTTATTTTTTCTTATATACCTATAATTTTCTCACAAATGTTTTTAAGATCATGTTTGTATTACTTGTTACGGAGCACACAATTTAGGTGGGATCCACAATGGATAGGTTCATATTAAAGAAAATCAAAATTTACATAAAATAAAAAAATAAATTAAACACCTAAAATATAAAATTATAATAAAATAAAAATTAAAGTTAAATCAAAAGCAAGTAAATTCTTGTGTGTATAAAATTATAACGATAAATATTCATATGCAGTGATTTTTACGTAACTTAATAATTAAAATATATTAAATAATAATTTAATAAAAAAATATCAAATTATTTAACTCTTTTTAAGTAGCAAATTTTACTTAAAAGAGAATTGCATGTGATTTTTGGCCAACTATAAATTGGTGTTTCTCTCTTTCGCATTTAGCTCTCGCAATAGTTTTGCTTCTTCTCACGAGGCACGCATAGCCATTTATGCGCAACCGTTTTTCTGTGTCCCTATCTCCTCTAACTAGAATCTCCTTCTCTCATCACTCTAAAAGATCAAAGATGTGTGGAGGTTCTATCATCTCAGACTTCGCTGGGGTCAAGCGTGGCCGGAAATTGGTCTCTCAGGACTCATGGTATGATGAGCTGGACCCTTTCTTCGACTTCCTTGGTTTTGACACCGCCGTAGCTGCCGCCACCAACCCCAACAACAAGGTTCAGTCACCACTTCCCGAGATCCCAGGAGATAACAACAACAAAGGTATTGTTTTTATGCTCTGGCCTATTTTTGGATCATATATTTTCCTTTAATTTGTATATAACTTTGTTCATGGGGTCAATCACTTTTTCTTGGCTTTATTGTCTTTTTTATGTATACATATTTTGGGGGCTAAAAAGGAGTTCAAGAATTTTTTTATTTTTTTTATTTTTTTAAAATAGAAAAGTATAGGGTACCAACATATTATCCGCCAACTTCTGTCAATTCTTATTTATATTTGTGTTTCATGGAAGTGTGTTCGTAGATGTGTCTAGTAATTAATATATTTTAAATACATATATAAAGAGACACATCCAGAAAATATATCTATAAAGACACTTCTATTAAACACAGCAGAAGTTGACAAATATGTTGTTGGTAACGTGGCAGAACCATTTTAAAATTAGATGAAACGCAAAATAATGGTGAGAACTCTATATTTTCATCTTGTTTTTATCTACCAGCTTTTTGGGGTTTTGGTGGATTATCGTGGTCGATATGGGATTGAATGAATTAAGATGGAGTTAATTTCAAGCATTATATTCACTTGTTTGACATTAACAGGACATGAAAATATCCTTTTTCTACTCTGTTTTTTGGTACCATTTTCTCTGTTTCTTTAACGTTTGCTTTTTCTCTGACAAGTAACAAGCCTTGTTCCTTTTCAAAGGTATGAATTTTATTTATTTCTTTTTTAAATAAAAAAAAAGCACTGGAAAAGGTGATATAACTGGATTTTTCAACATTAAAAGCAAAAGAGTATTTGATGAAATTAATTAAAAAAAAATAAATCAAATACATATACATTGCTAGGCATAGCTCAATCTCAATTTCCTATGAGGAAAAAGAATAAAAGACAATTCTTTGTAGACTAATGTTGTATCAAAGGTACAGGCACCTTCTTTTCATGAAAAATAAAAGCAATTGCTCATAAAAATTGCGATAACGATCTGACATGTACTAAAAAGTAACAAAATGTTTTGATAATTAAAAAAAATTAGTCAAAAATAGTCATAATTTATCTTATTTAATATTTATTAATTATCACAGTCATAATTAATAAATATTAAATAAAATAAATTCTGATATTTTTATTTTTTTATTTTTTTTGTTTTTCTAATATTACCGAAAACTAAAAACATACTTGAGATGATGAAAATTTGTAACTTTTTTTTAATTCAAAAAAACAACAAAAGAAAATTATAAAGCTTTGTGTAGTTTAGTTGTGCGAGGTGGGTTTATAACGTATTAGTGATCTTGTTCATGTGTGGCAGTGGCAGCATGTGACGAGGTACTAGGAATGGAAAAAATGGTGGTTGGTGGTGCAGAAGATAAGAAGCAGCCCGGGAAGAAACTTAAGAACGTGTACAGGGAATCAGGCGCAGGCCCTGGGAATGGCCGCAGCAAAGGGGCCCGTGTCTGGCTCGGCACTTTCAACACTGCCGAGGAGGCTGCTAGGGCCTACGACGTCGCTGCTATACACATCCGAGGAAACAAAGCCAAGCTCAATTTTCCGAATACTATCAAGGACAACGGCGTCGAAGTCCTTCCATTGGCTAAGAAACTATGCCTTAGCGATCAGACCCAATTTCCCATGTTAACACCTATCTCTGCCACGTTTGACAGTGATGATGGAAGCATGGAGGGATGGGAATCCAACCTGACACAGCAGATGTCGGGTCTTGAATGGCTCCTTGGATTGGAGAATGAACAACCATCCCAAATGGGGGGTGATGTCTTTTCGAACAACATTAACAACAACAATGATAGCACCAAAAACGATAACAACATGGACCTGTGGATGCTAGCTGACGTGGTTATGCCCAACCGTTATGCCCAAACATTTTGCGGACAATAATCGTCACTTGGAAAATACAACACCAGTGGTGCATGGATTTTACTTAGGCTTATTAGTAGCATTCCGTATCTTCTTAGAGTGGATACTATTGTATAAAACTATGTGAAAATTGTGATAGTTGAGTGCTCGAGTTTTTGTTGTTGATGTTGTTATCTGGCTTTCTTTTCTTTTTTTTTTTTCTGACGTTCAAATGATTTTCGTTTGGATTGTAATATGGTGATGATTATGAGTATGTGCGATAAATAGAAAGGGAATTAAGTATTACACCATGGGGGTATGCAGTATGCCGCGGGTCGTGCATGTTTAATTAATTAAAGTATATATCATTATGATGTGATTTGTGTTTCGTATACATTATATTTTTTACGTGGAATTTGATGAGTTAATACTCAATTTGGTCGTTGAACTTACACACGAGTCTTAATTTAGTCATTGAGATTTTAATTATTTCTATTTAGTTCTTAAAGTTTATAAATGTGCCTCATATTAGTCTCTGAGATGATTTTTAGTATAAAAACGTTAATGGAACGTTGTTATAGACTATCAAATGTCGCGTTAAAACTTGTAAAATGATGCAGTTTTGATTTTGGCATTTAAATAACTTAAAAGCAGCATCGTATCACTTATTTTATTAGGTAAAATTTTAATAAACATTATTTATGATATTTTTTTATTATTTGAGTGCCAAAACTAAAATAATATTATTTTACAAAATTTAGTGTAACATTGGCTGTTTATAATAATGTTCCGTTAACGTTTGTATGTTAAAAATTGTTTTAACAACTAACATGAATTATATTCATAAAGTTTAAAGATTAAATATTAAAATTTTAGGGAATAAATTGAGATTTGGATATAAATTCAGGACTAAATTATTATCTTAAAATTTAATGCTTTCGTCGTTATATAGCGTGCAAAGATTTGGATTATATATATTTAAATTGGTGGCTAAGATGGCTAGAGGCGTGACATTGCATGTGTGAGATATGGATACCTGGAGAGTAGTAATGTTGATTGTGATTATGATCCTTTTAGAGGGCGATAAATTACTTAATCAAATCGGATAAATATTCTGACTTGGCTAAATAATATTAGAAGATAAGAAGAAATAAACAATAATGTGATGAAATACTAAGTGTAACAAAATTATTTTGCTCGAAATAACTTGGACGTAAGTAGTGAAACTTGAAATAGGGTTTTGTTGGATTTTTTTTTGTTTGTGAGGTTTAAATCTAATTTTTTGGGTGTATTTTTGTATTTGGTGTCTTAATCTTAATCTAATTTTTGGAGTCATTGAGAGGTAGAGAGTATAATCATTAAAGTGACATAGAAAAGGAAAAACAGAATTTTGTTTTTATACAAAACAGTAAATTTTAAATGACAGTTTTTCATTCGTTCACTGTTGGATCGGCTTAAAATTTGAACTACATATTTCTGTCATCTTGTTCTTCATTCTGATTGGTGGAGATGTTAATTGAAAATTTACAATAGGAAAAATTGGTTTCGTAAGAGAGAAAATAGGTTTTTCATTTTTACACAGAGCAGCAACTTTTAAATAGTAGTTTCTCATTATTTCACGGTTGGATCGATGTAAACTTTAAACTGCAGATTCTTCTCATCTTGTTTTTCATTCTGAACGGTGAAGATTTAAATTGGTGGTCTAAAGAGGGAGAAATAAGCATCAAACAGCAGTTCTGTTTTTTGGGTATTTTTCATCATCTTGCTTTTCATTTGTAAGCTTTGGTACTTTGATGTTTTGGCTGGTTATATGCATATTTTTTGTGCTTTGTTTAAGACTCTCTTGTATCTCATTTGATTATAATAAAGCTATTTCATTAGTTTGGATGACTCGTAATTTTTACCTCTCACATTGAGGGAATTTTCTATATTAAAATCTCGATATATTCTTATTATTGCTTTACTTGCTATATTTATTTGTTATAGTTGCTGCTATATTATTCTTGTATTAAATATTTGTATTATTTTTCCTACTAGACTCTTTCAAATTTGATAAAAGGATGACAGTGGTAGTTCAGAGATGGCTCAAGGGTTGATTTTGTTATGGAAACGAGGTTGAAGATGCAATCTAATGTTGACTTTTCCTTTTCAAGATTGGCAGCGTCATGGAGCTTTGATTTTCTTTCGAAGTTGCCGTTTAGATTCACGTTGTTCTATTTGTTCTAAACCATCTTGATAACCACATGGATCCAAGTTCATGATGTCTATTATATTTTTATCCTCGATTTTTTAGGGATGTAAATTTGAGAACTCATCTTTCGTCTTTTTAAATTCCCTCTGTCCTTTTTTTTGCTATATCCTATCTTTTTTCTGAGTTTTGGGATATAGACAGTATTTGATCAGTGTTTGGATGACTTCCATGATGAAATTTTGATTCTCGCATAGTACATTCATCTCCTGGATGATTATTCGTTATGATGGATGTTGATTTTCAGGTCCTCAGCAATGGTATTAATGTCTCGAGAAATTATCTAAAACTAATATAATATGAGTTAAGACGTGACGTCTAAATTTTGTTGGATGAAGATTTTAATTTGTTTATTGATAAAATAAAATTGTCTAACGTTTTTAAACGAGGATGACCTGAAATATTTATAAAGAATTTTGATATTTAAATTAACAAAAATTTTAGATAAATTTTATTAATTAAAATCTGAAAAATATTTAAGAAAATATTTAAGTTAGATAGAATATTTATAGAAATAGAATAATGATTTCGCTATTAATCTAAAGTTTTGCCACTTGTAATAGTGGATAATTAATACCGAGAGTTATTCCACAGTTAGAAAAATAGATGAATTATGAATAAATCTGTTGTGATTTGGCAAGATCTAATCTTATTTATCATGCATGTTGGGTCAGATAAAGAACTCATATTCAAGGAGATCGCCGAAACGACTCGTATGAATATATTGGGCTCTTTTTAGATTCTTTGCAAAAGTGGACTAATTTATGTAGACTTTGACTTTTGTCTTTAGACCATAATATGAACAGTATTTATTTTTGTGTTTATTAGCCAACTAGGTAGTAAGGTTGTTAGATTCACACATATAATTTCTCTAGATAGCCATATTTCCAGCTAATAATAATGAGAGTTTTATACTTTTATTCGCATAGCGGGTGTGTTTTCAGAAGGAAATCAAGAAGACAAGAACCAATAAAAATGGCCGTTTGAGGTGTGAGGTCCGCAATAAAATTCACCTATCTACTATCTAGCCAAATCGAATGGAGTAAGCATATTCGTAATGTTGTAGAACATGAATAAACTGTTAAAATAATATTTAAAATTTTATATTACTTACAGAAAAAATTTTAAAAGATGTTAATGATAAATAATTATCTAAAAAATTAAAAAATGCATAAAAAAATTAAATATTAAATATTAAATATATATTTTAAAAAAAGATTTTAAAGATAACATTTTAATGTAAATTTTTTTTAATTATTATTAAAATATAAGATCTTTTTATTTTTAAAATTTAGTAATTTTATATTAACTAATTTTTTAAAAGATTTTTTTAGTGTAAATTATCACATTTTTTTCAAAAAATAAAAAATTTAAAAATTAAATTTTATATTAAATGTATATTGATATCAGAAAATTAATAGTAAAATGTAAAGAAAATTTGTTAACGAAAATTTTGGTAAAATTATAATTTAATAATTAAAAAATTATTAAAGAGTATCTAAAAAATAATTTAGTTATTAAATTAAAAAAATTATTTTGATAAAAATATAATTTAATTAATAAAAAATAATTTTAAAAATATTTTGATAAGTAAAATTTAATGACAAAAAAATAAAATTTTTACTAAAAGATATTTTTATAAAAAATAATTCTTAAAAAAAAAGGATAAAGTTAATATTAGTTAATACAAAAAATTTTAAATAAATTAAAGAGAATTTTTAAAAAATTATAAAAAATGTATATTTTATAAATAAAAAAATATAATTTTAATATCTCTCAAAAAAAATAAAAATTTTTCTAAAATTTATTATAAAAATGTTGGTTATTATTAAGTTTTTAAAATTTCATAATATTATTATGGTAAAAAATACTAATATACCCGTATAGATATCCAAAATATGCACCTCATCAGATCAAGTAATATCTATGCAACAGATATATATGTAAGGATAAGAATAAGAAAAAAAATTAGTCTTCAAGTAAATCTAATTAATATGACTTCATTCACAATAAACTACTATTCATGTACGTCGTCCAAAAACTTAAAAGCGAAAGGATTGAGGTTCATGGAACTTGGCTGATATTCGGTTAATCTTGATCCCAGACTTTTTTGGTGTCTAAGAATAAAAGGAAACAAAGAAGAAAACAATCTAGATCATAGATTCTAGTCTAGTCAGCCAAAGTTCGTGGTGGAAAATAATATGTCTACTTGCCAACTAGGCATATCATATCATATCATCTTATTGGCGATAAGCGGATATTAATGTGTATATTTAGATTTTTTTCCTGGTGTAAAGCGAAAGAAAAAAGCGGAGAAGGAGTGTACATATATTTACATGGTTATTGATATTGATGTTGATATTGTTTCATTTTTTTAATTATATAATTTTAAATAGTGAATAAAACTAGTATATATTTCAAAATCTTTAAATTAATTCATTTTTTTATTTACTGATTGCAGTGTTTAGAAAAAAAATAGTAGAAGTAAGATAATTATTATTTGCCATATGTTATATATGGAAGAATTTTAAGTGTATTAAGTACATTCATGTTTTAATAATTTTAACTATTAATTTTAATTATAAAAAATATATAGATAAATATTACATAATTTTTTCTAAAATAATATGTAAATTATTTTTTATGATGTGTCAATTTCTAATTAAATATTATCTTAATTTGGTAACTAACTATACTTGTAACTTGAGTTACTTTAATTTTATGAGAGTTCACTACAAGAAATTATCGGAATAGCGACTAATTCTGGTGGTCGCTAAAACCTTGGTCATAAATTAGAAATAGCGACCAACTTCAGTCGCCAACCGTTAGCAACCAATTTTTGAACAAGGCCACCAAACTAATATCAAACGATATTGATCGCTAAATTGGTAGTTGAGAGAATTGATCGCTGATGTCTGGTTTGAAAATCTAAAATCGGTCACTGTTACTGATTTTTTAATTTTAGATTTTTACTAATTTCACATATACCACTATTAAAATATAATTTTTATAAATAATTATATTTCAATAAAATATAAAAGAATCAAACATAGATCAATTTTTTAAATAAATACAAAAAATATTCACAATATCTATATCGAAATATAAAAATTAAAAGAGACAAAATTTATAAATATATCAAATTTATAATTTACAATCCAAATGTACATAGTTTTATAGCCAATGACTTTAAATGTATGCAAAAATCAAGTAAAGAAAAATTTTTATTTACATATAAAGTAAAAAAAAAACCCTTAAAAAAACTAAAGTAGAAAAAACCCTTAAAAAAATTAAAACTTCTTTGACTGAGCTGACTTTACTTCCTTAAGGATTAATGGCCTATATTTTGTATCAATTAAAACTGCAAAAGTCATTAGAATATTTTTTTAATATAAATTATGAAAAATATTTAATTTCTCAAAACTCATTTTTAAATCTTTATTTATCAAAATGTACATTTTTTTGTATTTAGACAAATTCACTGCACCCCACGATAAACTCTATAAAAATTAGCAAGTTTGCCTTACCTCCAATGAACTTTATAAATTTTATAGAGTTTGCCTTACTCCTCGACAAACTCTATAAATTTTATCGAGTTTGCCTTACTCCTCGACGAACTCCACTTCAAATACATTAAATTGAGTTTGAAAAGTTAACAATGATAAACATTATCATCGTCTCCAAAGTACATAAGACAACGTTTGGTTTGAAAGACATAAACGCAAAGATACAGACATGTTAGTATATGTTCATCGTTTGTTTGTTGAGACACATCTTTGATGGACACGTTAATACACAAATACACATAGAACACGTATTTAGTGTACTTCTAATATGTTAAGACACAAAGACACAATCAATTGGACACAATTTTTTACACTTTTATCTTTTATTAATTTTTACGCAATTAAATTTTACCCTTTTATTCTTTACCATATTTTTAAACTTTTATCCCTTATTAATTTTTTATATTTTTATCTTTTATTAATTATTACAAAATATAGACATTTTCTAATTTTATTGTGTCTTATTCAATATTTTACCAAACACAATACATATACACGAATAATTTGTGTCAATATCTTTAATGTCTATGTCTCTGTGTCTCTATCTCAAAGAAGACATAAATCAAACGCAGCCTAAGAGTACACAACAGTACACAGGAATAAGTCGTATTTTATTTTTGAAAAATAGTTATTTTTTTAATTTATAATTAAAAAAATATTTGTTAAATATGACTTATTCCAGCGTATCTATAAGACTCTGGATTTTCAAAAATTAAATAATAAGTTATTGTATGATTTAATATATTTACTCAAAATTATATTTTCAGATAATTTTATATACTATATTTTGAATAATTAGATTTTTAATCTTATTCAATAAATAAAAAATTTAATTTAATTATCTTCATTGAATTAGTATATATTTAAAAATAATTTACAAGTTGATAATAAAATGATATTTTAAAGATAATTATTTTGTAATTAATTTGGTTTTAGATTTATACTCTATCCCTTAATTTTATTAAAAATCCCAAATTTTACTATTACCCTAATTTCACAAACTCTAATTTACAGTCACTAACCAAAACCCTGAGTTGCCGCCTTCCCTCACTCTCATCTTCCTCACTAAGCGACACACACACACACACACCATGAGAGGGTGGTCAATTAGCTAGAGCAGCAGGTGCTGTAGCGAAACTGATTGCAAAAGAGGAGAAATCGGCCACATTAAAATTACCTTCTGGGGAGGTCCGTTTGATATCCAAAAACTGCTCAGCAACAGTCGGACAAGTGGGGAATGTTGGGGTAAACCAGAAAACTTTGGGTAGAGCCGGATCTAAATGTTGGCTAGGTAAGCGTCCTGTAGTAAGAGGAGTAGTTATGAACCCTGTAGATCATCCCCATGGGGGTGGTGAAGGGAGGGCCCCAATTGGTAGAAAAAAACCCGCAACATGTCCCGCTCGTTCAGCTCGAAACAATCCAATTAGCTCGTTGGGTGAAAAAACATTAGACATTCCATCTTCTGAAACCAATACTTTTGATGTTATTTGGCGTACGATAATCTCAATATGTCTATTATGTATATGCACTCCTTGAGATCGATAAACCCTTTGGATTTTATTAACCAAAGAAATTCGACTTTGGACAATAGTTAGCTCAGTACAAATAAAGAATCCCCAAGGAATGCCGAGAATTTTGGTTATATGTTCGTTCCAAGCGTCAACCCTCTTCCCTAGGTTAATCGATATTGAATCAATTGAACAAACTTCTAATACCTGTTCCACTACCCCCTTTTTATTTTCGTATGTTTTTTTTACTATCCCTGCTGCTGTAGCATTATACACAGTATTATTACTCTTGCTCCCGTCGGGATAAATTTGACCCCTCCCCCTGTTCCCGCCTACATATATCGGATATTTTAAGAAGTGAAGATCTCTCTCAGTAGCGGGATTGGGAGAAAGGATAGGAAAGGTGATTTCACTATATTTCTGGCAATAGAGACAAACAAAAGACAGGGGGAACATGTTACCTACTTTTAACGGTCAAAGCGAGCCCAACCCTTTCATTTCGAATTAACAGTACATCGAAGCCGTATGAAGTTTTACCATGCGCAGATTGTATCCATTGGGCAAATATGGGTTTGATCAAGATTTGTTTTTCCGGAGTGCCAAAAGCAAGCATGACATCATTATGGACATAAAGTCCTAAAGTATGGAACCCCAGAAACAGGCTAGCCCAACTTAAATGCGATATTATAGCTTCTTTGTGGTCTAACATTCTTGGGATAGGTGAATTCTTATTGATCCATCCTCCGAAAGAACCGGACATGATAATTTTGCATCATCCGGCTCGAGCATCAATCAAACGAACCGAGTATACCTATAGAAAAGTTTATATGTAAGAAAATGGACTCGATTCTGTTTTACGGAGTTACACAACTATCTATTATGAAAAACTCATTTCTTATTTTTGCGGTTCCGTAGCTAAATCTGCCCAATTTCCCCTTCATGTATGGTTACCGGATGCTATGGAGGGGCCTACTCCAATTTATGCTCTTATACATGCTGCTACTATGGTAGCGGCCGGAATCTTTCTTGTAGCTAGACTTCTTCCTCTTTTCATAGCTATACCTACCATAATGAATGGAATAGCTTTCATTGACATCAGGCACTAATATATTTTTAACGTCCAATTAGATGGGGTAATCATTCGATTAAAAAGAATGAAAGCTCGTTGCTTTTTGTTTCTCTATAATTGGAGTTGCCAAGTTCTATCCCTTTATTACTTAAACCCAACTGATTTTGTTCACGAATTCAAACAAAAAAATGGTAATAAAGATTGTACAAATTTTAAAGAACAAAATATTTATTATGCTTAATATCTTTAGTTTGGTCTGTATTCATATTAACTCCGCTCTTTATTCAAGTAGTTTTCTGTTACATAGTCTTCTTTTTTTTTTAAAGGACTCATTGGCGCCAAGCGTGAGGGAATGCTAGACGTTTGGTAATTTCTCCTCCTGCCAAAAGAAAAGATCCCATTAAAGATCTCGCATTTTTAATCCTCCCTTTTTCTTTATTTT
This sequence comes from Arachis hypogaea, assembly GCF_003086295.3. Classification (NCBI taxonomy): domain Eukaryota; kingdom Viridiplantae; phylum Streptophyta; class Magnoliopsida; order Fabales; family Fabaceae; genus Arachis; species Arachis hypogaea. The sequence goes on from NC_092038.1 coordinate 132,111,501, forward strand.
AATTTCTACGCCGAGCTATTTTTCCGTAGACCTCCCCTACAGTATCGTCACCGCAGTAGAGTTTAACTACCAAGTTCGGGATGGATTGGTGTGGTTCCTCTACGCCTAGGACACCAGAATATCGAACCATGAACGAAGAAAGGCATGAGATAAAAGCATATTGGCTATTCATTGTGAGGCCCTAATTCTTGACTGGAAGGGGCATTAGAATGGTCTTAATTCTTGAATATTTAGATAATAAAAAAAAACATTTAGACAGTTATGAATTCCATTGAGTTTCCCTTACTTGATCGAACAACCCAAAATTCAGTTATTTCAACTACATTAAATGATCTTTCAAATTGGTCAAGACTATCCAGTTTATGGCCGCTTCTCTATGGTACCAGTTGTTACTTCATTGAATTTGCTTCATTAATAGAAAACTTGGTTCGAAACGATAAAAGCAACGTGCGGCTTGAAAGACATAATTAGATTAGCTGTGGATTCTTCTATCCACTATTTTTTCTAGTATATGGAAATGGGAGTGCTCTTGGCTCGACATCGTTTGTTTTGTTCCACTGGAACTGGGTGTTTGGGGAACAGGAGAGGGGTTGATGATCTAAATAATACACGATGGAGTTCGAGTTGATTTTTATTTTCTCAGGGGCAAGTATGGAAGGGTAGCGAAAATTAATAAAATAAATTAGAACAACTTATTAAGTATCTTTTTTATAGAGAAAGCGAAAAGATAAAATTTGAGCAAGGTAATGCTGTCCATAGATCAAATTATTTCGTGGATTGGATTTGACTTGACTGTCTACGGTTCCATTGCGTGTGCTACAAAGATAGTTATTAAATCGTTAGCGTCGCATAAAAACATTCCTCCTAGAGTAGCTATTAATACGAATAACAGAAACTCTGTTAGAGCCATTTATGTACATTCGATGTACTCTACGGATAGAGGAATACATAGAGTTGAACATAGTAAAATAAGAAATTGAAAGATTTCGTTGAAATTATTCGTTTGGAAATTTCCGGAAAAGCTAATCATAGGTTCTTCTCCCCATCGGAACAATAGGGCCGTTATGCTCATTACTAAACTTGTTGAAGAGATCAAATAGAACCAAGATAGATCTTTTTGATCAGAGGTAAAAAACGATTAAATAAAAAAAAAGATAAAAAAATACTCTTTCTTTATTTAATTTCTTTTGTATTGATGGATTCATTTTTCAATTGATTTGGCAATAATGATTGAAGGGATTACAAGTAATCCATGTCGATCTCTAAAGTGCGTATTAGAATAAATATATTTTCGAACTTTTTCCTTCAAATTTAAAGTGTATGTTCCCGTGCGAATCTCGGCAATCACTTGCTTTGATTCTACGTATTGATTATTTTGAACTAATAAAAAGCTTTTCGGTGGAATTCTAACATTATGTAGAATGTCATCACTTTCAATAGTTACATATAAGTCTATATAAGATAAAAAAGTAGGATGACCGTGACGTGTACGCGTGGGATAAACCAAATCTTAATTGAATCTTATTTTTCGAACCTGATGCTTACATTGCATTTGCGGGTAAAAGAGTAATTGAACAAACGTTGAATACGACAATACCCGAAGGTTCACAAGTAGCTGAATATTTATTCCAAAAGGGCTTATTTGATTCAATCATACTGCGTAATCCTTTAAAAGGGGTTTTAAGTGAGTTATTTCAGCTCCATGCTTTCTTCCCTTTGTGAAAAATTTAGCAGAGACCTTGTTGCCGCCGACCTACCGCCGGACAGCCGCACGCGATGAGCTTGGTCTGCTGCCGCTGTCGCACATGTTCCCATCGTCGTCACAGTCGCACGCAAGGAAGCTTCGCCATCACAAAAACCCAAGATCGAGAGGAGAGAGCGCGAGGAGGAGTCGCTCATGTCGGTTGTTGCAACCTTGCTGTCGGGCTCCCTACTGTCAGGCTCCCTACCATCACGTACTGCCGTCATTGTGGGGAAGTCACCATCAAGCCCAAGTCCAGAGGAGAGAGAAAGAGGCTATCGCGAATCAGAACTGAGGAAAGGGAGAGAACCATCGCGAAAGAGGAGGGAGAGGACACTGTCTCACCGTGCGCCGTCGCCGCTGCAATCTCCTCCTCCGGCCGTGGTAGTTTTGGTTCTGTTCTAGTCATGGTTGTCGAGGAATACCGCTGTTGTCGTTAAGGTTTTTCCGTCATCATCAGAACCGCTACGGATGTTACTGTCGCTCTGTTTCCCACAATTTTCCTTTATTACAGTAAGCATCTCTATTCTGAAACCCTTACATCTAGTGTATATGTGTTATATTAAGAATTTGGTGAAATTTTGAGATGTTGGTTACGTAGGGTCGAGTTCCGAGTCTTGCATGTTGAGTTTTATGGTTGTCGCATGTAACACCTAGCTGCTGCATCGCCATCAGAGCTCTCTGTCACTGTGCGGATCGTTGGGAGTTATCACTGGAGCTGCTATGGTTCCATTCTCTTGTTCCTCTGGTAAGGCTAATTTAGTTGTACCTTGTGCCGCTATAATGTTTCATTAGTTAACTATGTTCCACCTTGCAAAAATGTTCCTTCACATCCTTGCCCCGAACTCTTTCAGTTACTGTTCTGTTATAGATTATTGAGTTTTAGGCGACGATAATATCTCAGGATGGAGTTACTGTTGTTGGCTGGTGCCTTTGTGGCTGTTGCCGCTGCGAAATCTAGTTGGGGTTGACGTCGTTGTTTCCGAGCTAAGGGAAAGGAGTTCAATTGACACGTTGGGTTCGGGTTTCGACTATTTGAGGTATGATTTTTCTTAAAATTTTTTATATTACAAAGTTGTTATAAATAGATATTCATGTGAAAAATACATTTCTGTGAATATATTTGTCTTATGGATGTGGTTACTTGTTGGATTGAATTACTGATTGCTGAGAGATGCGTGGTTATTGATAAAAACTTAATTTGTAAAGTCTGGTTGAATGTTACGAAAAGTAATTTTTCTTGATTTTGGAGTTAATTTAATAATGTAAATGAATAAGTTTTGGAAATAATATGAGATATGAAAACGAATTAATTTTGAAAGCGGCTTGATTTTGAGTTAGTCTGATTTTACAAATGATTTAGTATTTGAGCTGGTTTGATTTTAAAAAGAGATTTATTATTTGCATTGATTCAATTTGAAAATAATTTGATATTGGAACAGGTTGAATTTTGGAAAATGATTGAGATTTGGAAATGGTTGAGAAAGAGTTTGAGTAATGTTTGGATGGGACCCGAAAAGGGTGGCAGAGTCCGAGTTTTAGAGAAAATGCTGTTGAAATTTTGTAAAATTGGAAGTTTCATTTGAAGTAATTTTTTAAAGAGATTTGGTTTTAAATTTTGTAAGTTTTAAGATTGATTTATTTAGAAAAGAAAGAATTATGTTTTGGATTGGGATTGTTGATGAACGAAATGGAAAGAAGGATGACGAAGATTGACTTTGAAATATGATTTTTGAATGAATTTGGAAATGAGATATGAATTTACGAATGATGATGATGATATTGAGAATGGCCAAGATATTGATGAATGTTGAAAGAATTATTCATATGGCTTATGAATTGGAATTATTTGAGACAGGAGTTTCTCTGGGTAGATGCAGTGGCTTGCCACCACTTGCTCCACGTTGAGACTCGATACTCTGTTGACCCTACGACGTAAGGGTGACCGGGCACTTATAAATTCCCAGGAATGTTAACCCCCATTGAGCAATATTGATTATTTGAGAAAAAGCTATGTATAGACTCTTGGGGATGCACGTCGAGGGACAGTCTAAGGTTTTTGGACTTGTCGGGTTGGCTGGATAACCGACAGATGAGCTCATTAGCCATAGGAAAGGCATGCATCATATGCATTTGTATGCGTTGTTTGGGTTTGAACTTGTTTTGGCTTGCCTAATTGTTAAACTGTTGTTAATTGCTACCTGAACTATTTGTTGTAACTGCTACCAAAACCTGTGCTTTCCTTGTCTGTTTTGCTTGTGTTTGTCCTGGTGTGCTACTTTTGAGAATGAGTTTTGGTGCTGAATTGATGATTGTGTTGGTTGATTGCGTGGTTGGTTTCTGATTTATATTGTTTTACAAGAAAAGAAAGGTTTTGGATTTATGAAAGATTAAACATTGTTTCTTTGAAAAGATTTTGAATGATTAGCTATTGGTTTTTAAAAGATTCATAAGGCAATGATAATCACTGAGCTTGAAAATAATTTTCTTATTAAATATCTTCTTATGATAATTTTGAAATTCTGTGGTGAGACCGTGTGGTTAGATTCTTACCCCCCTACAACTTTACCTTTTCAGGAATCGAATGAAGAAGCTATTGATTATTTGAAAAAAAGCTATGCATAGATCTAGACTCTTAGGGATACACGTCGAGGGACAGTCTAAGGTTTTCGGACTTGTCAGGTTGGCTGGATAACCGACAGATGAGCTCATTAGCCATAGGACAAGCATGCATCATATGCATTTGTATGCATTACTTGGGTTTGAACTTGTTTTGACTTGCCTAATTGTTAAACTCTTCTTAATTGCTACCTGAACTATTTGCTGTAACTGCTACCAAAATTTGTGCTTTCCTTGTCTGTTTTGCATGTGTTTGTCCTGGTGTGCTACTTTTGAAAATGAGTTTTGGTGCTGAATTGATGATTGTGTAGGTTGATTACGTGATTGGTTTCTGATTTAGATTTTTTTACAAGAAAAGAAAGGTTTTGGATTTCTGAAAGATTAAACATTGTTTTTTTGAAAAGGTTGTGAATGATTAGCTATTGGTTTCTAAAAGATTCATAAGGCAATGATAATCACTAAGCTTGAAAACAGTTTTCTTATTAAATATCTTCTTATGACAATTCTGAAATTCCGTGGTGAGACCGTGTGGTTAGGTTCTCACCCCCTACAGCTTTACCTTTTCAGGAATCGAATGAAGAAGCATTATAAAGAGTTATACTGCGTTTTCGTTTATATGATGTATTAATTAGATTATTTTTCTTCCCTAATCTTTGTTATTACAATTTTGTAAGAAGGATAGGAGTTGTATGATTTGTATGCATATAATATGTATAGGGTACTTGAGTAAGAAGTTTTGTACATGTATATGCTTGTTTTGTTTTTTTTTAAGTATTCTTTTTCCAATTTTCAAAAAGAACAGTGATACGATTTCGAGTTAAAGGTTCCTATTTATTATTAAGTATATGAAGTCGTCGTAATACTTCTTTCTATTAAAGTAGCGCAGCCGAAAGCGTGTCATTCTGATAGTGAGGGTGTTACAGTACCTGTATATTTTTTGAGACAATGATAATGGTTGCCATCGACCTGGAGAATTATAAAAATTTGGGCAAAAATAATTATTTTTTGATAAAGAGAATTGTGGTTGTTTGATGTAAATTGTTAATTTTTTTTTTTACAAATTTCTTATCTCTCACACAATTTTGGCAAAAATTTAAAATTCGTTAATTTGAGTTATATTTCTTATAGATTCATTAATTATTGAATTATAATTTTTTGTTGTATTATATAAAAAATAATCAATAATAATATAATTTGACAGATATGAGATACTAAACAAGGTATTGATATTAATAATAAATATATCATACAATAATACTAAAACATTAAAATGAGAAAAAATATAGTTAATATAAATTAATATATTTTTTAATGTATTAATTATATTTATTAAAATTTGACTAACTATCATACTATAAGATTTAAATAACTAAATATATTGATATTATTTTTTTATTAATTTTATATATTATTTTGCCTCTACTATTATAATTTTCTGGGTCCATAGCAACTATTATCATCGTCTCCAAAAATATACAGATACACTGGAATAAGCCATATTTAACAAAAATATTTAATTATAAATTAAAAAAAAATTATTTTTCAAAAATAAAATACGACTTATTCCTATGTACTCTTATATACTTTGGAGGCGATGATAATGCTTACCGTTATTAACTTTTCAAACTCAATTAATTTAATGTATTTAAAGTGGAGTTCGCCGAGGAGTAAGACGAACTCTATAAAATTTATAAAGTTCGCCGGAGAGTAAAGTAAACTTGCTAATTTTTATAGAATTAGCCGTGAAGCGTGGCAAACTTGCCTAAATACATAAAAAAATCGTACATTTCGATAAATAAAACTGAAAACTAGGTTTTGATGAAAATAAATATTTTTCATAATTTATTATAGAAAAAAATCCAAAGTCATTAACATAATTAGAACTCAAAACACAATTTATAAATAAACAAATTACCACTATAGTATATTAGCTTATGAATATAATATAAGTTGATGATCTACACAGGAACTGTTCATGACTTCATGTTATCATGCCAAATTACCACTATTCGTATTCTTAATGTTTATAAAAGTAATTTAATGTTATTTTATTATCAATTATACTAACAAATCAGATTATATTTTTCAATTATTCTCACTTGGATGTATTCATTCTCAATTAGGTCTCACTTGAATGTGTTCGATTTTAATATTATACTCACTCTTTGTGTTTAGATTCAATTATGTCCCTAAAAAAGTGAATTATATAAATATTGTAGGAATTAGTTTCAACTTTCGATGAGTTGTTTTTCGGAGTGGATCATCGATTCTATCCTAGACATTTTTATTCTAATTTTAAAAAGAGATTTTTAAAATTGAAACTAAAGCGTTCATGATGTGTAATTGACGACAGGATAACATTGAATCACTTTTACAAACGTTAAGAATACAAATATGACGATTTAAACGTTAAGGACACAAATAGAATTTACCCCAAATGTTGAGGACAAAAACGATACTTTACTCCTATTCATTACTTTACAAAGATAAAACAATTATTAAAAATGTATAGGATTATTGCAACTTACGTTCTCCACATGAATTAGCCATAACTGCTTCTTGCTTGGCCTTTTTCATATCTTCAAATCCAACAACCAGTCCACAATAGCATCTGGATGCAAAATAGAATAAATTAGTTCTTGCACATAAACCAGTATTAGCTTTTAAAGTTCAGACTAATACAAAAAAACAAAATGAAAGCGTTGAACGTATCTCATAAACCAAATTAGTTTAATATTTCTATTTTATAAAAACTGAATAATATAATATTAAATGTTAATATTTTATTTATGCATAATCATCATATCCTACTATCTGCACCTGCCTGCAATAAATTCGATGCGTCTCTTATTGCATTACAAACAATTCATAGCCTTTGCCTTCGGTAAACAATCTCCATGCCTGCACATTTTTTATACATTTAGTTGATAATAAAACTTAGAAGTATATCAAGGTTGATTAATTATAATTCAAGTCCATGCTTACATGACCAAGAAGGTTAAAGTGGTGATCTTGATGATTGAAGTCTCTGTTTCTCTTCCCACTTATGATTTTCAATACCAACACACCAAAGTTAAATACATTGGATTTTGTCGAGTACACTCCATCGATTACATACTCTAGTGATAGATATCCACTGCACATTCATATTCCAAAAGTTATTTAGAAAAAAGAAAGAACATAAACATAAAAAGCAAAAGAAAAAAGAAAGAAAGCCTTGGAAAAAAAATCTTGAAAAATGCTACCATGCTGAAGGGATTTTGTTTCAGCAGGTGAGGAATAGATGTAGAAAGTTTCGATATTGGATGCGTGTATAGAGGTGTGGGTACGCACCAAAATCATTGCAGTTTGACTAAGACTGAGACGCTATCGGTAGAAAGTAGAATAATTTAGTGAGATTAATGTGGGAATAATTATTATCATCAAGGTATTCAACTTTTTTATAAGTACATGTTTTTTGTTTTGGTTTATAAAATTACGAAGATAATGAGCATGTGTGGCTACTCGCTAGAGCGTTATGAGAATTCAGACAATTGTAAAATTAATTAATAAAGATTTTCATTTCTAAATTAAAAAAAGAATTTATTATTATTATTATTATATACTTTTTTACCGAAGATAGGGAGACTCGAACTCGCAATCTCTTAAGTGAGTATGAAGAGACTATATCTTTTAAATTATAATTTATTATTATTATTATTATTATTATTATTATTATTACTAGCGGCTCAACAGGCACTACCGTGCCTGTTCAGCCGCTTTTTTTATGGGATTTAAAGTTAATTATTTCAATGAATTTTAAAATTTTAAATTCGAATAACATAAAAATAATAATATAAAATAATCTATAATAATATAAAAATGTTCAAATTAAAATAATCATATATTACCTATCTATAAACAATAACAATATGAAAATGATTTAATTATAATGAACACATACATCACCTATCTACAAATCTACAAATAACATAATTCATATAAAATAATTATTACAATATTATTTTATCTTCTTCTATCTAACTCAAAGTCATAAAAATAAATAGAAAAATACGATTGTTTACAAAAAATGAGCCATATTTAAAAGTCACTTTTTTTCTTTGTTTAGGGACCTTTTTTTTAAGTGGTAAACCAAAGTACGGATCTGTATTTGAAGAATCTTTCTTGTGCCTACAAAAAGTGTAAAGAAGAAAAATAATTATGTCTTTTTTTTGTGATTATATATCAAACTATAAGTAAAAACGTTAAGATAAATCTAAAGTAATTTCTGAATTTGTACCGAGAAAAAATCTTTAGCAATTCCTCATACATCTCCTTATCAATAGATTCTTGAGCTTTGAAGAACTACAAAATTTAGAAATCAATAAAATATACCATATGCCAATACAAATTTCATTATATTTGAACGAAAAGTTAACAATAAAAAATATAAAACCTGCAAAATTGAAATTTCTTGTTTGAGGTTGGATTTCCTACACATGCACAACAAAAGAAGCCATTAAACCCTCTGTAGAGCATTCAAATCTATAAGTATCCGATATTACCTCTATTTTGGGTGGTTTCTTAATCTAATGATAGGTACCTGCAATGTTGTTCTTTACTAACATCAGTTGGTTCCGCTCCTATGAGTTTGTTGCTGGAAAAAGAAAAATGTTTAATTTATTATCCGTAGTTTAAAATTATTTTTTGTAACTTTATTCAACATGAGAAACATAATCTCCGTTACAATCTCAGAGTAACCTTTTAATATTTTAGGCATATACTTTTTTCCTTCATATTTTATTAGTAAAAGAAGAACATAGAAGGGGATAGATAATAGGCATATCAACAACATTCTAATTACGATGATTGTGTTACCTTGTATGTTGTTGGAGTAGTATTTCCTTTTTTATCATCTTCCAGAATTGGGTCTTGTCTGTTTTAACCGTTCCTCCCCAGCCAATAGAATAAATTTGAAGGGAATGAACCTATTAGATAACATATGATTATGATTACTAACATAGAAATAGAAGTATGTATATTGAATGCAATTTTGACAGTAATTAATTTAAAAAATTACTTTATTGTCTATTGGTTGGATTGATGCAATTGCTTGCTCATCTTTCCATGCACTCCAGAGATTTTGGAATCCTTCTTCCTGTAATTGATATTTGTTAATATATTTCTAGTATATATATAGTATGTCTTAGTTAATGATAATTAGTACGTACCTGTTGCATAAAACAAATGTTCAAGTTGGTTGTCTTTATCTCCTGGCATATATTGATGAGCTCCTCTGAAATCAAATTGTCTATTAAAAAATTATTAGTCGTTAATCCTCAATAAATTAAAGTTTGTATACATAGATATATATATCAATGAAAAAGATTTAAAGATTAAAATTATATGTAGACTGAATTGTACCAAGAAGTAACTACACACACTTACTAAGAACATAAATTACCTGTGGGGAAGGTAACAATATTTCTTTGAAAACTACATGATTCACCACTTGTTCCATCTATTTTTCCTTCTTTGACTAAAATTTTTGTAGTTGACTGAGAAATACTTCGAGACAGAGCAATATATAATTGGCCATGGCTAAATACATGTTTAGGGAGATAGATCCCTACTTTAGGAATTGTCTGTCCTTGTGATTTATTTATTGTTATTGCAAAACTCAACCTTACAGGAAATTGCTTTCGGATAAGTATAAATGGCAGTCCTGAATTTTCTGTTGTTTTGTGTTTTATCCGAGGTAAGAAAGCTCTTCTTCCACAGTGATGACCGGTTAAAATTTCTACGTCCAACATGTTTTGAAAAGTTCCACGACATAGTAACCTTGTACCATTGCATAAGCCGGCCTTAGGGTCTATGTTTCTCAATAACATCAAAGGTGCACCTCTTTTTACCTTCAACACATGAGGTGGCAACCCGCCTGTAGAAACTGAGTTAAGATATTCTTGTTGATATAAATTATTAGCATCTCCTTCTACTTCATCAAATGAGACTAAATTTCGTTCTTCTCCTGGAAACTGGTTGATAATTATATCATTAAGCTGTTGCACATCATGATTTTTTTGCGTCAATATTGCCCTTTCTACCATGTAAGAAGCGTCCCACCCATGAGATTGTAAGTTTGGAAATATTTCTTCTATTAACTTGTGTAACGATGTTTCACCCTCCCACGGAATTGCCATATTTGCTTGTATCCGTACAAAGTCTTCATGTATGGTGGGTTCAATTCCATCACCAATGCGCATAAGGTACTCAGCAAAACATGATCATTAGAAGATCGCATATTTTGTCGCAAATGGAGAATTTTAGTGGAAGCCCATAATTGAGACTTAACTATAGAAGCTAAAATCATTTGTGACTTACTACCTTTCGGTACCACAGGCAGTACTTGGCGGAAATCTCCTCCCATCACCATCACTTTTCCTCCAAATGGCATATCGTTTGCTAATATATCTCTCAGAGTGCGGTCTAATGATTGCACCGATTCTTTATTTGCCATAGGTGCTTCATCCCAGATGATTGCCGTTGTTTGTCTAATCAGCTTTGCAAGATCTGATTGTTTGCTTATGTTGCAAATGGATGATGGTTCTGTATTAATTGGGATCTTAAACCTAGAATGAGCTGTTCGACCCCCAGGCAATAATGTTGCGGCTATTCCTGATGATGCAGTTACCAAGACAATATGACCCTTATTTCTCAATTCTGCAATTATAGCTCTGTAAAGAAATGTTTTGCCTGATCCTCCTGGCCCATCAACAAAGAACACTCCACTTTCTCTTCGATCAATTGTATTCATAATGCACTTGAAAGCTTTAGACTGGTCATTGTTCAATCTTGTTACGGAACACAGGTCTTTCCGGGGTACTTCGACAGACAGTTCTTCTTGGATAACTCTGGGTATCGAGTTGTCATTGTCATTTTCATGAGTTAAAGCTGGCAAATTGTATTGTGTAATCTGTTTTCCGTGCTGAAGGAGTATATCATTTATATCCCTGAGTAGCCGATTTGTGAACGCTAAGGCTGTTGTGGTGCTGGTTGACGGATAATCATCCACCATATATGAAAAAAATTCATCCCATAAGCTTCTTACATCTGTAGGCTCACAAAATATTAAAATGGTTGCAAACAACCTTCGTAAAGCACATGGCAATCGTAAAACAGATGCCTCAACCAAACATTCACGGATGCTACTGTCACTCTCTAACAATCCTCGATGTTGAGCAGATTGCTTGAAGGACGAATATTGGATCCCATTCACTGTTAGCAAGTCATCCCAACTGATTGGTCCTCTGACATTAGATAACAGAATACGCAAATAGAATTTTTCTCCTTCTGAAGGTGATACAGTATAAATTCTACCGATGGATCTCCTCTGTGTCTTGCGCCGACGCCATTCCTTTTCCTTGTTGTGCCAAGTGTAATACTCTGGAATTTCCCTGTACAAAAGATGCCTAGATTGTTGGTCCTCCTCACGATTTAGAGCAAAGAACTCAGTGAGCATTGTTCTAGAGAAATAATCATCATTAAGTATTTTAGGAATGGTTTGGTGATCATAGAAGCTCACTTGATGTTGATTTGGCAAATGAATTTGTAACCTTTCCACTGATGGATACATTCGGTAAAGGTTAAATTTAAATATTCTCCAACATGCCTCTGGAGCAGCAATCCATCTTGCATCAATAAACTGTTGGACCTCGTCAACATTAGAACTGTTGTGAACTTCCATTGCAACCCGGTCTGGACCCTTGTAGCAATATTTGTAGAGATACTTTATACTCTTGATGCTACTACATATCTCAACATTAATATGGCAATCATACTTTAGTAGTAGCCAAGGGTTGTACGGAACTACCCATCTATTGTCAACCGTGACATTTTGGTTAATTTGTACTGGAGTGTCGAATCGTCGCCTATATTGCGGATATGAGTCGTCACCTCTTCGTGTTTCTGCTGCGAACTCTTTTGGGTAGTTGCGTTTACATTTGCCATTTTTCATGCAGGGTGAAGATTGATCAAGTGTACCGCAAGGACCATGAATCATATGTTTTAGCACAGCATCATGTAGGTGTGGTTCTACTTCTTTAGATGGTATCTCTGCACGTACCAAACTATCATAATGCTCCGGGTCAATTAACTTGTCATTGTTTTCTAAGATTAGCAACATATGTACATGTGGCAACCCTCTTTTTTGAAACTCAGTGACATAAATATAGCTCTTCACCTTTCCCAAGACACCCTTAGTAATTACATCCTCTTTCAGCTGTTCAAATTTGGCTCGAAAAATTCTTGTTGTTAGCTCTGGACGATCTTGTGGAGTTTGAACTGGGTTGAGTTCTGAAGTTATTTCAGTCCAAGATGGATTGCATGTCATTGTGAGAAAAATATCTGGCTTTCCCTCTTTAAGAACAATCGCCATTCCATCTTCATATCGTTGGGTCATGTCGCGACGGCTACCAATGAACGACGATGGTAATATTGTTCTTTTTCTTCCAACATTTTCTGAAGACAAATATATAGAGAAATATTATTAGTTTTAATAATTATTTTGGGTAATTCTTAATGATTTTTGAAGTAGCAATTAGATACAACAATGTTTACCTGCATTAGTTTCTCCTGTGTGCAAAGCATCTTGTAAACCTTGGTATAATTCAGCCCGTAATTTCTTCTGTCTATTTCGAACCCATCTTAACTTTCCGGTTTCAATTTTCACATAGTTATCAACAACATATTGTTGTAGTAGTCGTCCTGCTTGCAATACGGTGGAATGATCATCGGGGCGGATCTACAAATTTTTTAGAATTTACAAAAAAATTAGATACATTGATCAATTTTTTGGCATAATTTTATTGAAGTCTATACTGCGTAGGAAATGGAGATTTGTACCTGGAGCATATAACTATTATATGTTCGGCATGATACTTTGCCGCCACTTTGACTTCGGGTATTGATATCCCATTCATGAGTTCCAAATGGAAAAAGAAGAGGATATTGTAGTGGATCGTAATAGCCAACGAATTCCTGAATCCTTCGTAGGCTACCAGCATGAGTTTGCACCTTAATATCTCGCCCACGAATCATTGTTTCAACGTCATCACCAACAATTATGGCTGCTACCTGCGACGCAGTTGGAAGACTATATTGTGGCTGATTAGCAGGTCGCTCTCTAATGACCAAACTACACTCATGTACATCTGACCGTTGTGCAAGCTGGCGAAACACATGGAGAAAAGGATTATACCGGTGTAGCAATTGTTGTAACTTGAAAACTAATGTTTCATGTAGTTGTGTGTTCTCCAGCATCCTATTCTGCAACTCGTGATCAGTATCATATATGTACAGTTGCAAAAACCGTGGCCGCGTGCCCTGATCCGGATGAAATCCTCCTATACTGTGATATATTGAGCCTTGAGCACGAAATGTATATATACCACGACTTGTTATAGCCAGTTGTTCGTCTATGTGCACACCACACGAAGTGAAGGAAAATACATGATTGTATCCACGAATATGTTTTCTAAAATGGTTTCCTTCTGCAGAGGGGTCCAAGAAGATTTCAAGCAATTCCTGAGGAGCATTTACTCGGGGAAGAGAGACTTTTCCCCCATTACAGCACATCTCGAACGTCTCATGGTGAAATAGACGTGTGCTACAGTAATGACATGTCCTTGGGACTGGTAGTGGATTTCGAATTATTGTTCCATCCTCTTGAAAATTTCGAGCACAGTTATGGGATGCTCGAACATTTTGTCTAATTTCTGTACTCGTATTAAATTAACATATATTTGGTTACATTCATAATGAAAATCATAAAATGATGAATTTTGTAACAACTAAAAAAATAGTTCTTTGTTGATTATAATTACAAAAAATTACTTCCATTATAGTAGTCATCATAAAAAAGAGATAAGTAGCTATCAAATATTTAAGTGATGTTTCAAGCATTTTTCTTGACTTTGTTACATTGTATGATATATTGTGATGTTGTTTGACTTTATTTTTTTTAAATTTTGTCATTCAGATGTATTTAACAACTTTAATTATAAAATATTTTATTTTATTCTTTCTAAAGATGTTTTTTATTCGTTAAATAAATGTTTTTATTCTTTTAATTATAAAGAAATATTATTTATTCTGTAGCAATATAGTTTTATTCTTTTTTTAATAAAATCATTTTGTTTAAAACCTTTTATTCGAAACTGTTATAACAAAGTTAAAATCACTTACGATGTATAACAACATTATATTATTCTAAATGTTTATTATTTTCTTGTTCCATTACATATTTTTGTTTATATGGTAACACTATGTTTATCATGGATTATTTTTTTTAGATTAAATAGTCAATACAATATAGATTGAGTCTGAAATAAATAATTTTTTTTAAAAAAAATACTTTCTTTATATATCATAATTTTTTTTTTGTATAAAGTTCTCTGTTCATCAATTGTCTTATAGCATTTTTTAGTGAATTATCTTATATAGGATATGACAATTTTTGCCTTTGGCCAAATTTTTTAGCTTGTATGTTTTGTTTCATGTTTTTTAAATGTTTAGATATTACTGGTCGAAATAATACAATACATGACGATAATATTTGTTCATATTTTATTTATTCTATTACTTCAAATAATTTTTATTTTGTATGCTTTCGCCTAGAGTTATCATTTTAATTTTTACTATTTATTTTATTTCTTAAAATATATTTTATTTAATCATTTTATGTTGTCATATTTGTGTGAATTATAATAATAAAATAATTCAACAAAATATAAAATTTTTTAAATTAATTTTTTTTCGTTTTCGCTTAAGTTTCCATATTTTTCATTTTGATAGGCAAAAAATATTTTAAGTATTATATTGGTTTTTATAATTTTTTTGTGTATAGGTTTTAATTTTTTTTGTTAGGCATGGACACTCTTTTTTTATAATTAGTTCTTGTAATGATCTTAAATAAATAAATTTTTTAACATTTTATTTAATTATTTTATTTTGTCATGTTTGTGTGAATTATAACAGAATGATTCAACAAAATATAAAATTTTTTAAATTACCTATTTTATTATTTTTGCTAAAGTTTACATATTTTTTATTTTAATTGGCAAATAAATATTTTAAGTATTTTATTGGTTTCTATAAAATTTTTTTGTGTATAGATTTTAAATTTTTTTTTGTTAGGCACTGGCACTCTTTTTTTATAATTGGTTCTTGTAATGATCTTAAATAAATAATTTTTTTAACACCAATTATGCTCACACTTAATGTTTACTATGAATACATTAATATGCTAACAGATAAGGATAAAATAATATTTTTTTTATAAATTTATTTACCTATTAAAATTATGTCACAATAGTAAATATATAAAGAAAAAAAAGTACAATACTAACCAGTTACATTTTCTTCACGTCTACTGTTTTGATCAGATCTATTTCCATGAATTTCTGATAGTATGTAAAAAGAACACATCAACAAAATTATAATTAAATTAAGTCTGTACAGTGGTAATTGAGAGGTTACTTTTAAAGAAACAAATCATACCAAATTAAATTGATTGGAAGTAATAGAAAACGTAGAATACCCATTAATATCACTAGCGGCTCAACAGGCACTACCGTGCCTGTTCAGCCGCTTTTTTTATGGGATTTAAAATTAATTATTTCAATGAATTTTAAAATTTTAATTTTAAATAACATAAAAATAATAATATAGAATAATCTATAATAATATAAAAATGTTCAAATTAAAATAATCATATATTACCTATCTATAAACAATAACAATATGAAAATGATTTAATTATAATGAACACATACATCACCTATCTACAAATCTACAAATAACATAATTCATATAAAATAATTATTACAATATTATTTTATCTTCTTCTATCTAACTCAAAGTCATAAAAAAACTCATAAAAGTTATAATAGCATTTTTTTTACCCGTTATATAAAAATAGGTAATTTAAAAATAGGTAATTTGTTAATTATCTACCGTTGTTATATAAAAATAGGTAATTTAAAGTTATTCTGACTAAATTATATAACTACCATTATTATTAACATGAAAATAATGTATATTGACAATTTAAGAGTACATTCGATAGATAAATTACAAATAAATAGTACTAAGAGTACATTAACATAGAGATATTGTAGAAATAATTCAAATTAAATGGCAAATTAAATTGTAGAAAAAAAATTTAAAAAATACCAGAATTATCTACTAAATTTTAATAATAAATATATTATTAAACATTGAACATATATATATTTTTTATAATAATACAATTATAAAAATTGTTTGGCAGTATAATATTATATTAAAAAATTATTAAACTATTTAATAATTGAGATTATAATTATATAAAGTACATTAAGACAATATAATAATATCTATAATAATATTATTTAGGCCAATAATAAAAGATTTATGGAATCAAAATTTAAGAAAAAATAAATAATTATTAATTAAATAGATATAAATATAAATATATAGAATTTCTTCTCATATTTGGACTGTTTGGAAATGACAATAATATATTTTAAATGATTATATTTTAGGGTGTATAATTTTTCTTTAGAGATAAATAATTCGTGAATATAAAAATTATATTAAACTGGTAGCATCTATAACTTATAATATTGAAATAGTAAATTTATCAATTTAAATTTATGTAGTGAAAAAATAATCACTTCTGATATATTTATTTTTTAGAAGGAAAAGTATAAAAAAAATATTGAAATTATCAACTAATTTTTTTTGTTATACAGTGAAAAAATTTAAGCTACAATTATAATATTAAACATATATCTAATTTAATTTTTTTATAATGATACGGCGCGAGAAAATTTTAGGACAATAATGGAAGATCTATTGAATCAAAATTTATGAAAAAATAAATTACTATTAATTAAATAAATATACAGGAGTCCTATCCATATTTATTATCATTCGATTTCTTACTTGAATCAGTTTTGCTTTTATTATGAGTATTAAATTGTTAAAAAATTTATTCTTAAGATGAAAATAATGTAGGCTGAGAATTTAAAAGTACATTCGGTAGAGTACGGTAACATAGAGATACTGTAGAAATAATTCAAATTAAATGACGAACTAAATTGTAGAAAAAAAGTTTAAAAAATATACCAGAATTATCTATTAAGTTTTTTTTTAATAACAAATATATTATTAAACAGTGAATATATATATTTTTCTTATAATAATACAGTTATAAAAATTTTATATTTGTATGATTTTATATTAAAAAATTATTAAACTATTTAATAATTGAGATTATAATGATGTAAATTACATTTAAGATAATATAATAATATTATTTAGGCCAATAATAAAAGAGTTATTGAATCAAAATTTAAGGAAAAATAAATTATTATTGATTAAATAAATATAAATATAAGATTCCTACCCATATTTGGATCGTTTGGTATATTACTTGAACCAACTCCGGTGTTATTGTGAGTATCTGTATATGTAAAAAAATCATAATTAAGATGAAAATAATGTAATTTGATAATTTAAGGGTACACTCAAGAAATAGATTATACATAATTGGTACGTATTAAGAGTCCAGTAACATAGATATATCGTAAAAAATAAATCATATTAAATAATAAACTAACAATATAAATTTATTACTGAGAAGTATAATTTATTGTTGAGGAGGTATATTTGTGATATCTTGTAATGGTGTTGCCATGTTAGTTGGTCCACTTGATGTATCGATTTGTTTTCCTCGTCTAATACTCTCTCGGTAAGGTGTTGCTGCCTCTATTCTTCACTCATATTTTGTCTTCGTTGTCTGGCATAGTCTTGCTAAGTTCGTCGACCACTCCCACGTGAATCTTCCATTGGTATGTTGTCAACTATAATTAATCAAAGAAACATATAAAAACAATTATACACTTTTATTTAATGACAAAAAATAAATTACAGAAGATTTTACATTATATTTAGGCGAAGTGAGAAGAATGCAGGAGAAGACAGAGGAAAAATGAAAGAAATTTTTTCTATTACGGAGAGATATGGAGTAACCAGTGAAGTGATAGAGATTAAGAAAAAAAAATGGGAATAATACAATTGACGGAGTAATTGATGTGAGAGGAATTAACAGTGGAGAATTAAGCAGTAGAATTTTGTAACTGATGCAGTAACGTGATGTGAGAGAAATTAACGTGGAGAAGTTATATTGAGGTGAACGTGGATGGAAATGAAATAGCAGAATGTTGTAACTGGAGGTAGGTTACTAAAAAGGATAAAAATGGAAAGAAAAATTGGACACCAAAAATGGGTTTTCCCGTTATTCAAAATACTCGTTATCTTTATGTATAATTCGAATAGATAAAAATTTTTTTTTAATCTTATATTAAACATCTTTAATTATTTTTAATTTTATTATTATTTTAAAATTATTAATTTTTATTTTGATTATATCATCTCATCATATTATACACTATCATTTTTTCTTATCATTCTTTTTACATGGATAACTATTATCGTCTCACCGTCACTATTATGTTGTCTTATTTTATTTTTTTCGCAATCAATTACCGTAATAATACCATTATCGCAACTCTCATTTTTTTCATCACTTTGTATGTGAAAGACAGATTAAAAATATATAAGAATGAGTTAACAAAATAATTTATGAGAGTTCTTCGGTTCATTATTGATAGGTTTATACATGTCAAAAAAAATTAAAAAATAAATATCAGATAAAAAAATAATCATTTTTTTTAAATTAAATTGATGAGAGAAATTTTGTATGTGAAAGATAGATTAAAAATATATAAGAATTAATACAGTTTGGTAAGTAAACTGAAAAGAAAGGAAAATGAAGGTGAAAGTTATGCGTGAAATTAATATCAACAATAAAATGTTATAAAATTTGCAATTGTAGTAAATGAAAGCGAGGAAAAGATGGAAGCGATACAATCACGATATTCGGGGAATGAGAATGATGGCAACAGTAATAATATAGAAGAGTGCACCTCATGGCAAGAGGAGAAGCACTAAAAATTGAATAATGAGATCAAACTTGGTATAAAGTACTCACATAAAGAATATACCCAAAATAAAACGATAAGATCTATAAAAAATTATTTATCACCCCTAATTATTTTTTTCCTCCTTTCATACATGGCGTCGAAAATCAACATTTGGCATAGTCATTATCTACTTCAGAAAATTACAAAAATTCATCCAAATAATTGTTACATACAGAGAAACACATTCAGACTTGGAAAGAGAAGTAAGAAAAATTGAAAACGGATAAAATTAATTAAATGGATAAATTATTGGAATAAAGAATTGAAGAACAGGTTACGGTTCCTACAACTATTAGTGAAACAGAATGAAAATAAGATAGAATAACATGTGTTGCTGTTAACGGTGAAAGTTCTTTTATTTAAAGTAAAAGACGCATGTACGGGAGAATCTCTATCATTAAGGGCAACATTAGAAAGCACATTATATATTGTTATAGATTTCTGTTACTTGTGCCTGTTCCATTGTCATACGCTTCCATCCCTGTATGTTTCAAAAGTAAAATATAATTATTAAAAACTAATTGAATTCATAACAAAGAAAATTAGTTATCGTGTTACCTGTATTAAATTGATAATGGGTGGTAGCTCTGGTCATTTGTTTAATTGTAGTCAATTGGGCTACTCCTATGTTTGTAGTTAATCGAGTACCTCTACCTGCGTTTGACATTGGAGTTGGAATTGGAGTCAGTTGATATAGCAACTTGTTTTCCTTGTCGAATCATTTACGGATAAGTTGCACGTCTTCTAGCTAGGTGTTGCTGTCTTTGTTCTTCGATCATGTTGTCTTCTTCGCCTAGCATATTCTGTTCAAGTGGGTCGACGTTGATTGTTGATTTTGTGAAGTTTCCAGTTCTATTTGTCAAAAAATAGCAAAATGTAGAGAATCAAAAAGGTTTGTGAGACCAAAATTGAAAGTGAAAAAGTATTTAATTCTGTTGGGGTTTCAGTTTTTAAATTGAGTACGTAGTGGGAGCAGTTTTTTATTGGAAGTAAATCAGTTTTAAAATATGTCGTGGGTTGAAAATGAATCAATTTAATCCTCTGTCGTGAGATAAATTCTTTTATAAAAAAATAAAAAATTGAGGACGTGGTAACAGTTTGTTATATTAAATTTAATGTGTAACAAAAATAAAAAAGAAATAGAGATAAAATAGGGAGAAGGAATTGGATACCAAACTTTTCTATCCCATTATATATTGGTATAGATAAAAAAAGTTACTATGACAAAAATAAAAAAATAGTAAATAGAAAATAATAGAAAAAATAGTTATTATAATAGAAATCAAAGTTGTCAATCATGCAATGGGACTATTTCAATTCGAAAAGAAGAAAAGAAAATTCAAAGCTAAATTTATTTGATACTAAATAAAATAAAATTACATAAAATATTATTATTTACCGTATAAATTAAATAAAAAATTACTAATATTTTTAAATAAATATTTTATACAACAACTGTCAAGTAGAACTCACTGAATAAAAAAAATTGAACATCAAACTCCCATATTTTTTGTATATTGTTATTTTGTTATAGTATAAATAATAGTTTTGGAATTATCTAAATATTTTAATATAAATTAGTTAATATTGTCAAAGCTAAAAAATTTAAGAGATAAAATTAATATTTCTTCTAATGATTATTTTTAAAATTATAAATACACAATAAAAAATTAGAGTACATTAAAATAGTACAATAATAAAAAATAATTCAAAAGATAAAATTAACAAACTAATGGAATATATATACACAACTAACCAATGTTATTTGGACCAATTCTAATACTTGAATATCTAAAAATAGATTTTTAACATATAAATAATATTTTTTGAATTTCGTAAATCTTTTAATATAAATAATTTAATATTATCTGGACAAAAAAATTAAAAAATAAGATTAATATTTCTTTTAAGAATGATTTTTATCAAAATTATAAATACATAATAAAAATTTAGAGTACATTAAAATAGTACCATAATAAAAAAATTCAAATATTAAATTAATAGTGTAAATTTTTTAAGTAAAGAATTAACAACAATAAAAAAAATTCA
Source organism: Arachis hypogaea (assembly GCF_003086295.3). Classification (NCBI taxonomy): domain Eukaryota; kingdom Viridiplantae; phylum Streptophyta; class Magnoliopsida; order Fabales; family Fabaceae; genus Arachis; species Arachis hypogaea. Next base: position 132,132,975 of record NC_092038.1, read on the forward strand.
AATATTAAATTAATAGCGTAAATTTTTTAAGGGAACAATTAACAACCATAATACACTGTCAAGAGGTGACAGGTACGTCAAGTGGCCAAGTGGAGTAATTGGAGTTTTTCAGAGATAACTGACATTAAGTGGAGAAGTTAATTAGAGAGGGTAATACTGGAAAAAAAATTTGGACACCAAACCCATGTATTGCTATTATATATTGTTATAGATTTAGGTTCATGTCATATTTTTTTCTGTTCCATATATAGTTCATAACTTTATTATCATATGGTATGGATCACGTAATGTTCAGACCAAACCAAAAAAGTTAGCCCAAACTCTATATACCAAAAATTTTATGGGATTGCAGGAAAAAGCCTAACAAATTAATCATGGGATTACCAATTATTCTACAATGATAATTATCAATACTTTTAAATTCAAAAATCACAGATTTTAAATTTTTATTTTTCAAATTTTTAATAATTTCAAATTTTAAATTCATTTTGTTACCTTTGTTTATTTTAAATTTTCTAATTTTACACTAATAATACTATTAGATTTATATTTTAGTTTAAAAAATTATAAACTAAGATCAACTTTAAAAAATTCTAAACAAACATCAGTTGAATAAAAATTATAAGATCTTTAATTAACTAAATACAATCTAATTTATTGTATTTTTAAATTACAATATCAATTTTTTTTAGAGTATTTATTTTTAAATTATTTAATTTATACTAAATTTTTTGTCTATTTTAAATTAATATTTATTAATTTAAAATTTATAAACTAATTTTTTAAAAAACTAAATACACATCACTAAACCTTAAATCTTAAACCCTTAATATCAATTCTAAATCGTAAATTACAAACCCTAAACCCTAACACATAACTTCTCAACCCAAAACCCTCAATAATATATCATAAATTCTAACTACAAATCCAAAATACCTCAATCATGACCTAAATTATAAACCCTAAATTACAAAATCTAAACACTTAATACTAAATAAAAAATATTAAATAAATAACACTATACCCTAAACCTTTTAACTTGCTCATAAATTCTAATCCATCATTCTAAATCCTAAATTCTTAACCCTTCAAATTTAAACCAAAAATTATAAATTATACACTAATAATAATAATAATAATAATAATAATAATAATAATAATAATAATAATAATAATAACTTCTTTTTTTAGTTTAGAAATAAAAATCTTTATTAATTAATTTTACAGTTGTCTAAATTCTTACAAATAGAATATTATCTTAATTCTATTTATTTTAATTTTATTTTTTTAACTCATCTAAAAAATGATTCTAATTAATAACGCTCTAGCCACACATGCTCGTCATCTTCATAATTTTGCAAACCAAAATAAAAAACAGGTCCATATACACACAAAAAAGTCCAATACCTTAATGATAATAATTATACTCACGTTAATCCCACTAAATCATTCTACTTTCTACCGACAAATTCTATTCTACTGCGTCTCAGTCTCAGTCTCAGTCAACCTACAATAGTTTTGGCGCATACCCACACTTCCATACACACGTTCAATACCAAAACGTTTCACGTCTATTCCTCACCTGCTAAAACAAAATCCCTTCAACGTGGTAGCATCAAAGATTTGAAATAGGTCAAGGTTGTGCTCTCGTTTTTGTCTTTATGAGATACGCTCAGCACTTCCATTTTGTGTTGGTTGTTGATGTCAAACAAAGATTAAACAATAGAGCTTAGTTTAGCTAACTTATCTGCCTACTTGCCTTTAGGGATCATAACTCTTTTTGAATTTGATAAGCAAAATTATGACATTTTGGCATGATACGACAAGTAGAATCACTGAAAATGTATGATAAAAATAAGTTTGGGCAAAAATTGAACTGCAGCAACCCCCCAAATTCAAGACCTAGCCTCTTGTTAGAGATGGTCACAAACAAATATTGGATCTTAGCAATAATGAAATATCTAGCACCATTGCAGACATCATAAGCATCATTGGTGTTCTAAATATTCTTATCTTGAAAGGGAACAAACTTATAGGAAACATACCCAATGAATTGTGCAATATTACTAGTGTGTTATCAATTATAGATTTCTCTCATAATAGTCTTTCTAGTCCAATACCTAAATGACTTGGAGATATCAATTTTGATAATCTAGATTTTTTTCCTGCTGAATTGGTCAAAGGCGACCAACTTTGCTGTATATATGCCATTTGATATAATCTATCATACATTTCAACAAAATGCCTTTAGTAGTAAATAGTGCTTATATAGTTATGTTAATCATATTACTTACCATCTCTTTTTTCTCCTTGCAGGAGTCAAATCAAGAAAAAATAACACAGAACAAGTCGTAACTTGGTGTAGACCCTAAACCTCATCCAATAAAAAAGAAGGATGAGTCAGTTCCTTTTATGCGAAAAAGAGTGAATACAAATATTATTACTAAAAAAACATAAAATTAGCCCATAAAACATTATTAATCACAAACTTACAATTAACTTCAGTCTCTCTATAAGCTTCATGACAAATTGATCACCTTGAACCTTGAGATTTTCCAACTTATCATAGATTGAATGCAGCACCTTATCAGGAGTATTTTCCCCCAAATAAAAAACTTGGCAAATGAAAATCATATATATAAATTGAAGACTACAAACTTCAATTGAACATTTAACTAACAATTGTGAAATATTTTATATATACTTATTTTGTCTCGTATATAAAACTAACGAGACATTACAAATAACACAACTCATAAAAAATTTACCTGTGTTTCTCATTAAGAAGAGTTCTATATGTTTTCAAGAGTTCTCCTCCGAAAAATTACGAAGAACATCATTATTGAACAGAAAATTATGCATTTCATGAAAAACACTAAGTCAAGAAATGAGACTATGACTTTCAAAATTGATTTAAAGAAAGATTATGACATGGTGGATTAGTTTAAAACTTAGTATGGTCTGTGTGACGTCATCTTCCTTGACTATTTTGTGGAGTGGTGAGAGACTTCAGAATTTCAACTCGAAGAGGAGTTTGAGGCATGGGAATCCCATGTCCCAATATCTTTTTGTATTTCGTATGGAGGCTCTTGCTTGTTTTATTACTCATCGGATTTTTCAAGGATTGTGGATACCTGTGTCGGTCTCCAGACATGGCCCTAAAATCTTTCATTTGATATTTGCTGATAATCTCCTGATTCTCTATAAAGCTATGAAAGTTCAGGTAGGGAAGGTTATGCGGACTATGGAGTTATTTTTCAAAGCATCAAAATTGAAGGTTAACCTTAGTAAATCTAAGGCTCAGTACTCAAAGAATATTTCTAAGAAAAGAAAAGAGGAAGTTTCTACTATTTATTTTTGTTAGGACTCGGAAAGATATCTAGGGGTGAATATTGGGCATAAAAGGTCTTCCAAAAGGACGGCTCAGGATATTATTGAAAATGTTCAGAAGAACCTTGCTAGTTAGAATGCTGAATAAGGTAGGAAGATTTTGTTTGGTTAAATCGGTAATAGCTTCTATTCCAGTTTACAACATGTAGATTTCTCTTTTTTCGAAGTATGCTTGTGAAAAGATAAATTATTTGATGAGACAACTTTTATGGAGAAGCCAAACTAATGGGAGAAGGTTGCCGTTGGTTAAATAGGATGTTGCTATAACTCCTAAAAGGGCAAGTGGTTTGGGTGTTAGGGATACCCACTCAGCTAACATGGCGCTTTTTGGCAAATTAGTTTGGGATTGCTTTAATAATAAAGGCAAGTTGTGGGTTCAGGTTATGATGTATAAATATTTTTAGAATTCAATTTTTCTTGGCAAAAACAACCGTCTAAACGCTTCAGCCATTTGGAAGAACAATCACAAAGCATTTGATTCTTTCAAGGATGGGTTTCAGATGAAATGATGGGGATGTGCATCAATCTATGTGGTATGATGAGTGGACTCCTTTTGAAAGGCTTTGTGATCTTATTCCCTATATTCACATATTTGAGTCTAATTTTATAGTGGCGGATTTATGACATGATGAATCTTGGGAAGTGGAGAGACTTACATCGATAATTCCTCACGAGGTCAAGCATTTCATTCACTGCCTGCACTATCCAACTTTGGTTGACATAGAACCGGGGTGGAGTTGGTGGCCTGCAGGGACAAAAGGATATAGTGCAAGAGAGGGTTGTCGCTGGTTATTAAAGAATAAATTGAATTGGAATGAAAATAGCAACAGAAACTGGTTTTACCACTTGAATTTTCTGAAAAAGATCAAATTGAATTGGGGTTCATAACGCTCTCCTAACAGAGATCTTCTGCTTGAGACGACATCTAGCTAATTTGGTTATGTGTCAGAGATGCAATGCGGTTTCGGAGACATTAGAACATTGCCTTAGAGATTGTGTATATTCTAGAGTTATTTGGTAGATGCTAGATCCTCGAATTATTGATTCAGTTGAAGGAATCTATGGAAGCCTCGTTTCGGAAGGTCATATCTAGTAAGGAGGCTCTTTTAGGGGCCGGAATGTGGTAGTTGTGGAGGCATAGGTATAATGACATTTTCAATGCTGAAAATCATTGGACAGATCGTAAAATGGTTGCTCTCATCAAAAGCACAGTCTTAGATCTAAGGTTACATATGAACAGGTATACTTTTTTTAGTAATTTCAGGAACAATTTGTCATGGGAATCTCCTGTAGAAAATAATTTTAAAGTTAATTGTGATGCTAGTTTGTTTATTGATTTGAATTGGGCTAGATTTGGTTGTCTTATTAGAAATTTTAATGGGGTTGGAGTGCGGATTGTTCTAGTAGTTCTTTTTTCTGATCCATCATCAGATATGAGCTTTTTGCAGTTTGAAGGAGTCTTATTTTAGCTTGAGATTATGGCTTGAGAGATATAATGTGTGAAATGGATTATTTGAACATTTTTCATCTTGTATATGACTTTTTTTATGAGCATATAAATTTAAAATTGTTGATTTATTAACAAGATTCAGTATCAAGACCTTGGTACATATAATTTGATTGGATATGTAAGGAAGCAAATAATGCTGCAAATTGAATAATTAGATATGAAACTAAAAATAATTTTTATTATGTTATTTGATTTGAGCCATATAAAATTTTTTTTAACAAATTATTATGTGTAATTTAAGATAAATATTTTATTTTATATTTATCTTTATTGTTTAAATACAAAAAAAAATTAATTTAATCAATAAAAATACATAAATGTATAATAAGACCACTTTAATTTAAAGAGGACGCTGAATGTATTTGCCGAATAAAAAAAAAAACCGTGAATATAAAATTTTGTTTCCAGCCATCTGTAAAATTTAATACAATAAAATCATACCTCCCCAAAATCATACCTTTATTTGCCTATCTTGGTTTTGGACTTTCTTTAACTTGCTTCATGATAAATTTTTTTAGACTTATATGTTACATATACATTAAAATCAGCTACTAAAGTCAATTATCAGTATAAAATATATGATGAAATATAAATATATAATTGAAAATAAATCAAATCGTAAATATATTTATATACAAATATATTGATGGTTGATTTTAGTGACTACTAATTTTGATATACAAATAGCATTTTTTTTTTTGTTAATAACAATTATCAAATTTTAGATTTTTCACTTATAATTTTTTATAATATATTATAATATTATTTTTAAAAAAATTAAATTAATAAAAAAATACATAAATAATTATATACCTAATCTAAATAACTAAACTTGTTTGTTCTACTATTTTCATAAATGTAATAAGATATACATTTATCTTGGAATATGTTGAATAAAAAATTTAAATAATTATTTTTTGATTTTATGAGGTGAAAATGATTCTCTACGTCACACCACTTTCTCCTGTTTAATATATATAAGTATTTTTTGTGCAAGTATAAATCATTGGACCCGTGTAACGGTTTATTTACGTTACTAATTTACACAAAAACGATTAGACTCTTATAACGATTTTTGACCATTTGCGAAGTCAATGTAAACTGCGAGACCCCTGTAACAGTTTATGTTCATTTGGAAACCGTAGAATCTCTGTCGCAATTTCCATAAAATAATGAAAAATTGCATTTTTTATATACAATTTGCAAAAGTTGTATTTAGATAAATTTGAGGTCCAAATAATTTATTTTAATTATTTTCCCGATATACATTTATCTTGAAGTATATTGAATAAAAAATTTAAATACATTTTTTATTTTATGAAATATTTGTTTTTCTTTTATAGTTTTTTTTCTTATATTCTAATAAAGTAAAATTTTAAAAATTTCTATTTTACTCTTAATAAATGTGTTATGTGAAGATTAACTATTGAATCAAAATAATAAGAAAACTAAAACAAAAATCTTTTAAATTTTATTAGATGAAAAAAAAAGAAAAAAAATTATAATAACCAAAACAGGAAACAAATATTTTATAGATTAGTAAAAATAAAAAGTTTACAAATAAATCATAATGGCATAGCTGCAAGATTGGTTTTAGTAACAGACCTTGTAAAATAGGAGATGAGAGAAATGAGTGTGTGTACAAATATGAATATATGAGATGGTCAACATTCCTATGACCCTTGAGGTGGTTTTGAACGGTCTTCCCTCCTCAAAGAATATACACCCTTCAAATTTTGCATGTCACCCTCCCCTCATTCATATCATCCTCTCCTTCTCCCCCTCTCTCCCTCTCTTCCTCTCTCTCTATCTTTCTCTACACTTTCTTTCATACCAACACCAAATGTGAAAAGAGGAACCTTTTTTCCTTTTTTTTCCCTTTCTTTTTTTTTTTTTTTTTTACGTTTTCCAACCAGGAAAATGCTTTGAACCCAAACAAGTTGTTCCTTCTTTTATGAGATTGGTGCTAGCATGGTGGAGTGACTGGGCTCACGAATCTTCTTTGGAATAAACTAAATACCAACAGCCATTATTATTTTCAAACACAGATCAGAGAAGATTCAAAAGCACCGCGTGCGTTATCTTCACAGCTCCATGCAAGTTACCATCCTATCTATCATCATTCGAGAAGAATAGCTAAAAACAATCACAATTGATTACACGTAGTTGCCATAAAAAAATATATAATAAAAACAAGAAAAGAAAAGAAAGAAAGTGAAAGAGAAATAAGAGGAGGAAAGAAACCATGCAAGGTAGATTTTGTTGGTCGACTTGTTTCTGAAATTAAACCATGCAAAAGAACTAAGCGTTTTGAATCCTTCTTTGTTTTGTTTTGTTTGTGTTGCAGAATTTAGGGGTAAGTTGCAGAAGGTGATAAAGAAAGCGAATCCAGATATAGATTGGGGGGTTTTCAATAACTACAACAACTACTACTACAACAACAGAAAGGAGGAATCTAAATCAGGCTCCGATGAATTGCCATCGCCTCGGGGGATGTTCGAAGCTATGTCGACTGCTGACTCCGACTACAGCTCCCGCGGGAGCAGCAGCAACTACAGCAGCCTACATTCCCCGGGGAATCGCCCTCCCTCGCCGCCGGGTCCGGGTTTGCCAAAGGCGAACTCGACGAAGGGGGACGTGAACGGGCAGCAGCAGTGGAAGGTAATGATTGACGTGCTGAGGTTCAAGAACGTTAGAAGGTTCTCGAACATCCCCTTGTTAGCCGCTAGCTACGAGATCTCTAGGAAGAACCTAAGGAAGAAGGTGGCTCGCAAGAGAGACGGCGAAGACGATGACGATCTTCCCATTGATCTCGATAGCATCCCAACGAAGCCTTCTTGGCGAAATTTCCCTTACGCTGATCTCGCTGCTGCCACCGATAATTTCTCCCCTGGTAAATCCACGCATCATGCTTGCATTGGTGGTTACAAACTCGATCGATATTATTGGATTAGTATTTTGAACGTGTGATGATTGAACAGAGAACATGCTTGGAAAAGGTGGTCATGCTGAAGTCTATAGAGGATGTTTACCGGACGGTCAAATTGTAGCAGTGAAGAGGCTGATGATGAATGATGAGAAGGAAATTGAGGACCAAGTTGGTGATTTCTTGTCAGAGCTTGGAATCATTGCTCACATAAACCACCCAAATGCAGCACTCCTTCTGGGATTTGGCATTGAGAAGGGCCTCTACTTTGTCCTCCAATACGCTCCTCGTGGCAGCCTCTCTTCTTTACTCTTTGGTACGCCGCCTCTCTTTCTTTCCCTTGCTTCTCAATTCATTATTCACAGCTTTTCCATCTCATGTTTCAGGTTCTCAAGGCTTGGAGTGGAAGGCAAGGTTCAAGGTAGCTTTGGGGGTCGCCAAAGGATTGAAGTACCTCCATCATGATTGTCCAAGAAGAATCATTCACAGAGACATCAAAGCCTCAAACATATTACTCGACAATAACTATGAAGCTGAGGTATATCTACACTTGTAAATGACATTATTCTTAACTTACCTTCACATTTGAACCTTCATCTTTTCCTTCTCTAGATTTCGGATTTCGGATTGGCAAAGTGGCTTCCAGACCAGTGGGAACATCATGTTGTGTTCCCCATTGAAGGCACATTCGGGTTGCTTTAATTATTTCTGTGTCTTACTTAATTTGGTCTCTCTGTAAATCATTACCTCTAATAGCTGCTTGCATTCATGGCTGCAGGTATTTGGCTCCAGAATACTTTATGCATGGACTTGTGGATGAGAAGACTGATGTATTTGCATTCGGGGTTTTGTTATTGGAACTCATAACTGGGCGTCGCGCAGTCGATTCAAACAGCAGGGAGAGTCTTGTGATCTGGGTATGTCTTCATAGCAAGAAAAATACAAATTTAACGTTACATTATGGCATGAACAACTGAAATTTCCTTTTATATCTATGAGTAGTCTTGCACAGTAGCTAGGACTAGATTGACAAATAGAGAGGGACCGTGGCTTATATATATTGTATGGTTTAGGCAAAACCACTGTTGGATGCAAAGCAGATTAAGGAAATAGTGGACCCAAGATTAGGAGATCAGTACGATCTTATTGAAATGAAGAATGCTATGACAACGGCTTCCCTATGTGTCCACCACAAGCCCTCCATGCGGCCATACATGAACAAGGTAACAATATGAATCCTTTCACGCCATTGCAAATTAAAGACAAAATATTAAATGATGACTTAATTTGAATACAGGTTGTGAAGCTGCTCAAGGGCGAAGAGGTAGCAGTTGAGATCACTCAAAAAACAAAATCCCCAAGATCATTATTGTTAGATGCATGTGATCTTGAAGACTATACTTGCTCTAATTACTTAAATGATCTTAATCGCCACAAGCAATTAATAATGGAGTGATGATGCATTATTTGACCTGCCCTCTGATTTTTTGTTTGCCTCTCTGTTGTATAATCTTGATATTCATTGGAACTTTGTAATATTTGTAGCTCTGTTGTGTGGGGTTGAAGTTAACAATTGAACTTGCAAGCTTGTCTCAATTTCAAATTTTGCAAGGTAATTTTAGGCTTGTAATTTGCCGTGAACTTCTTGTACTCTGCATTAGTCAAGAACCAAGCAATGTTAATAGTTTGTTTAGATGACTGACATTTTCTAACGGACATACATTTTCATGCAAAGATCTACTTTTTACAGATTTTGCATCACAAGTTGTTGCTACAATTCTTCAATCTTTACTTGCAAACATTTTTACATTCCAAGTTATTCGAACTCGATATTAGAGTAATCCAAAATCTTTGATACCGGTTATGTCTAAGTACATACAATAACAAGTTAACAGCACAAAATATATATATAGGAATTGATTTATTAAAAAACGAAAAGATACAATTTGATTTACTTTATACAAGGACGTGTCTATGTCTTATCTTAATATCTACCATAGTCTATACAGTGTCTATACACTTGATTCCATCATCTCGCTCAGCAAAAAATAAATAAATCAAAAGCAAGTAGCACGCCATAACAGAATGGCAACGGAGGCGTTGCTCCAAGTAGGAATCTTAATCCTAACATTATCCCTCTTCTTAGTAATGACCTATCTCCGCAACCAAACACTTCACGCCAGAACCCGAGCCCGAAATAGAGACCCTAAGCCAGAGGCCAACCGCCACCTGGCCCAAGCATCCCGCCTTCTCGCTCTCGCTCGCCCCAGAGACGCCAAGGCTGCACTCACAGAAGCCGACCGGGCCCTCTCCCTCAACCCCAGGGAGCCCACGGCACACATACTCCGGGCCCGGGCGCTCCGAATCATGGGCCACCACGCTGCCGCCCTCAGATCCATGGATTCCGCACTTTGGCCTCCGGCGGTACGGCTGCTCTCCACGGAGGATCGCGCGGACGCGCTAGTGGAGAGAGCAGAGCTGAAATTGGCGGTGAACCGGAGGCGGCGAATTGACTCGGCGGTGGAGGACCTGATAGCGGCCGTGGAACTGAGTGAAGGAGAACGAGTTGACTCGGAGGCGCTGTGTTTGTTAGGGAAGTGTTATGAATCGAAGGGGATGAAAGATAAGGCCAAGGAAGCTTTCCGGAAGGTTCTAGATGTTGAACCCGATTCTATTGAGGCTCGTAATGGATTGGACCGTTTAGGCCCATGAACTATTTTTTGTTTTGGTTATCCATTTCAAGATGTAGTTCTCTTCCACAAATTCGAATTATATGGATTCTTTGGATAGATTATTTGTGCAATACCAATAAGTATTTAAGTTAATTATAAAAATGGAATGTAAGCACATTCCACGAAGTCACACAATGATGTACTTTGTGATTTTATACTAAAAAAATGTATATGATTTAACTGGGTTGATATGATTTGTGTTTGTTATGCTAGAGTTGCCACATTTTTGCAATTAGAAACTTGTTAAAAGCTATATTTAAAATGCACGAGGCAACGCATTGCTCAATGCTCATCTCTGAGATGACAGGTTACTTGCATAATCCTAGTATAGCTCCTGCTGGAGCTGTAGTTACATTGGCATGATGGCATCGTTAACGGCATCGGGGGAATGAAATTGGTAGCAATATGGTGTCACAGAATCAAAGTGTGCAGGAGGAGCCGGAATGGTTGACAATGTCATGATGCTACTCTCACTCTCGGTCTTAGGTGGCTGGTGAGTATGAGTAGTAGTAGTAGAAGTAGCAGCTTCTTCCTTCTCTGATTCTAGGGAAAGCCTCAACCGTTTGGCTACCCCGCCAACGGGAAGAGAATTATTCATTATGGCTTCCACGTTGTACCTACTCGTCTCAAAATTGGTTACTGCATTTAACCCTCTGAACTTTATTGCCGCAATATCGTATGCCTCCGCCGCTTCCTCTTCACTTGCTGTCACAAAAGTACCATAATTTGTAGATTGGAGATTTTAATATTACAAATTGGACAGAAAGGGCAGAAAGGAACTGACCAAATGTCCCTAGGTATAGATCTTTGTTCCCTGTAACGCGGCCTATTCTCGCTTGCCATCTACCTTGTTGATGATGCCTGCTGGATCCAAAAAAATAAAGGCATGTATGAGCATCAATAACATGTTGAATTGCTAATTCGAATATTGGAAATAACCTTGTAACACCCCTGTATATGGAAGCTCCCCTGGAGAAACCACTACTTCTCCTGCAACAAGGAGGAACAGCTACACAGGTTTAGTTGCTTGCTGCATTAAAAGGCATTTAAATATGTATAACAGGCCAACTCAGGCATAGCAAAACCTTCGTAGTGATGCAATAAATTCAAGCTTCCCCACATCTTTCATCTCTTCCAATTCCTTTATATAATTAGAAACCTGACAAATCAAATAACGTAAAATTGTCAAGTCATATTGATTATATAAAGTCTATGCCTTAACTTCTTATGCACACTGATTACTAACAATGATCTAAAAAGAATAGAAGCAAAAGATTATTACAGGGAAGTTAGTGGTAGCTGTGGGGCCCCAGTACTTTAGAGCTGCCAAATCATAGGCTCTTGCGGCCTTTTCTTCCTTGTCATATCCACCTGACAAACCATGACATTTTACTATACATTACAAAATCATAATTCAAATAAGTAGATACTATCAAGCTTAGAATGAGAAAAAAAAAATATTGGTTATAAAAATAATTCTTACCCAAATATACTGCAGTAGTAGTTAAAAGATATCGGTGACGTGCATCGAGCCATAATCCATGCAGGAAAAAAAAACCGAGTAAATCAAATTTGATCTAATAGAGTGGTCAATATATTCTGGCAAAAACTAAACTTTACTAACAGGAAAAAAGCGGGGTCAGAACAAAAGAAAAAGTTATCAAATGCATGCAACCACTTGCTTCCTTCTCTTCTTTTCACTGTGCCATATAGGAGTATATCCATCAATCCCCATTCCCCACCCTTTTCTCTTGTTTAAGACGAGTACAAAAGGGCCAATCAAATGTTGATTTAGAAAGGTTAATTAGCAATACCTAGCTTCCTAGAGGTTAAAATTCAATAATCCCACACTAGCTGTCACATTGTCAAAGTCTATACACCCTTAAGGCCTTAATTTAAGACAGCACAGACCCATCCTCCTAAAACCCGGCGAAAAAATGGCCTACTTCTACTTAGCTAAAATGCTAGCTAATAGATTAGGACAAAACACTTTTTTTCTTTTCTTAAAAAAAGTTATCATTATAAGCATTTTTTGTTTTCTCCCTTGTGTTATTCATATTTTCTCAGTTAAAAACACCTATCTATGAATGGAAGAAATCCCGTGAATTTGTATCAGAATCACTAGTAGGATATCATTATGAGAGAGGGGCCACAGAGTCTCAGGAAAAGACAAAAGGACACTCCCACTACATTCATGTAAGTACAAAATTTCAATGTGCAGAGAGCCGAGGGGATTCATCGCATGTGGTCAAACCCAGCTTTTGTGGCGAATAGAAAGCAAAAGTTAAAGTGAAAGCTAAACTCAGCAACACAACACTTTGCATCATCATAATGCAGGGCATATGTATGTGATTGAGAATGTGAGAGAAGACAGAAACAGAGAAAGTGAAGTCTACCTTAGCTAGCTGACATATCTGATATAAAAATTTGTTGTTGAATAATTATCAATTTATTTTTATTGTTAACGGGCAGAGATTTATGCAAGGGAGTTTAAGAACAAAAATGGCGGCACATTGGATATACAAAATCAAGTGAAAGAAAGAAATGACATCTAACATTGAAGCAACAAATGACAGATGCTTTAATATGGTGTATGCATGCATGAGCATGATGTAATACATTGAGAAAGTGTGTGTATCCTACCTACCAACACCACCTGTAATCCATTGAAACACTGTTGAGTCTTGAGAAATAAACCCATCATAATTCATCAGGTGTCCTACCCTACCACCCCACATTCATATTATACTTTTCGCCTTTTATTATTATTATTTTCTTATTAGTTCTATTTTAAAAAAAAATAGAGAGCGAGAGAGAGGATCGGACCTTGACGGCCTTTCCTGGCTTGACCCTCTCGGCGGCAGCTATTATCCCACAGGTGAGCTTCATATCGTCCCGTCCATCGGTGTCTGAACAAAGACAACAAAACCAACAATAAAGAAATTTAAAATAGCAGCTGAAATCTATGACCTTCAAGATTGAGACAGAAGTGAATTGATTATTACCCATATCCGTACCTGGTAACACCTCTGTATATTGAAGTTCGCTGGCCAAATGTATCACCAACAACCTTCTTGGAGTTGGAGGAGTTACCGCCTTTACTAGCGGAGAACGCGAAGTCATCGTTCCGGGATGAGTGAGCATCCAGCACCTGAGAGACCGAATTGGCAGAGGAGAAAGCTAGGAAGGCAGCGTCAGCAGCAAGCGCTTTCAGATCTTGGGTGAGGGAAGAGGAATCATCATCATCATTTCTGTCGGTTTGAAAGAAATATTCGAGCTTTGGCAGGAGGGGTTGTGGTGGCTGAAGGTTTGGGTTGATGAAGAAAGAAGGTTGTTGGGACATGATGTTATGATCCAGTTGGGAAGTACCGTCGAGTCCCTCAGGCTTGAGGTCAGTGGTACCTGTGGAAGGAAGAAATTAAACTCGATTGTTAAATGAGTAGAAATGGAGAAATGAATAGGATATAGAAGTGATAGTAGAGTTATTAAGTACCGTTGGCGTAGAGGAAGTAGTAATGAGGAGGAGGAGTAGGAGGCAGAGATTGATGGTAGATGGAGGAGGAGGTGGTGAGCGTTTCCATTGAAAGGAGGGAGTGAGAGTGCATGGTGCAATGCAGGAGAAGAAGAGGTTGACTCCTTGAGTTTATATAAATGAATGGCAGAGTTTTAGCGGTTTCGCCTCCAACCGGCGTATAAACAAACGACACACGCCACACGCTATCACCGCCTCGCTTTTTTAATTCAAAAATATTATTTATACATTAAAATTAATATAAGTAAATTTTATAGTGTCTGTAATTTTAATGTCTAATTTTTGTCTAACTTATTTTTTATAATAATTTTTAAATATTTAATAATTATTTATTTTTATACTTTTAAAATTAAATATTAATTTTTAACCCTTTTTAATAAATTAGACAAATACTTTTAGGCACTATAATAATCACCGTAAATATATGTGTGTTTTAATTTCTTTTTAATATATATTTATATTTTAACATATATTTTATATTAATAACTGATTTTAACGGCTAATTTTAATATACGTGTAATATTATTCATTTATAATTACTTCTTTCCTCTCCAAATTTTTATATTAAACAAAATGGATTCAAAATTATTTTTAATTTTTAATTTATCTTTTTAATATTTAAAAGAATAAAAATGTAAATATTATTTTTAAATACATAAAAATTAAAAAAAAAAAGTTAACATTTTTATTTAAAAAATAAAAATGAGTTAAGATCTTTATTATTTTTCAATGAATTATCTATATTCTATAGTCTAAATTTCATACATCACTTTTTTAATTAAAGAATAATATTTGATGTAACTTTTCTAAACACCCCCCACAAAACAATAAAAAAAAAAGAGTAAACACCTAACCCAATTCCTATTCATTTCTAATTAGGATAACGCGATCCTTCACCAAAAAAATAATCTACGTCGGTCTCTGTCTATGCAAAAAAATAATTCATAGCGTTTCCTCCCGCGTATTCCCTGTCCATAGTTGACAAAAAAGTCTGATGTATCACTTACGGGCTTTGATCTGGCAGTTAGTTCAAAGTTAAGTGCCAACGTGGATAAGGGAGAATGGATAGGGGTCGATTTATCCCCCTATCACATTAAAAAACGACGCCGTTGCTAGGTTAAAAAGAAGTAAACGTTTATTTCATCTCTTCGTTCCCCAACCGCTGCACAAAGTATTCATAGTCTAAATAATAATAAAATTCTAGGGGACCATGGTTGGAAGTGGAGAACGTTGCACATCCTCCGACCTGCGAGCTGGTGATAGTTAGAGTTATAGCATGAACTTTAATGAGAGTATTGTAGGTAGAAGGAAGAAGAGATGGGTCTCCCCAAATTGCTGTTGTGGGTCTGATGCTGTTCTGTTCATGTCTGGGACCAAAAGTAATCCGAATAGGTTATTCTTACGTTGTCCTAAATTCAAGGTATGTTCATAGAAAATTTTGTGTTGAATGTGTTTGATTTTATACTTAGTTCTAGGTTTGTTCATGGTTTTAACCTTTTTGAATTTATCTCTATGTAGACTGCAAAAGGATGTTGCTCATTTTTTATATGACTAGATGATTATGTTTCTTCCTTTAATGAGCATGTTTCGAAGACAACATCAAAGGGGGTATTGTCGTAGAACCAGCATCGATTTGAAGGCCTTAGTGATGCGGTCGATGACAAAGTAGAAGAGCTGGAAATTAGGTTGATTCGATTCAAAAATCAATTGGAAAAGAGTAGAAAAAAATGGGTGAAAGTAGATGCTTGGGGGTAGGTTGTAGTATTTTTGCATTTTTGATTGGGTTATGGTTGCTTGTTTATTTAGGACAACTATGTATGCAACCTAATGAATAATTTTAGGGTATCTAAGAACTGTGTGGCAAGATGAGATTGGATATGTAAATATTGTGGATGTAAGTTATATGAAGATGAATTGTTATAATGACTGTTTAAAGTTTGTTACCTGAACTTAATGCAAATTAGAGCAACAAATATTTGTGCATGTAACATAGATTGAAGTAAACCTTGTAAAGCATAGCAATTCATACCATTATATTTATATTGTCAAGAAACATTTAATTCATATGTTCACAGTGATAATATCATTGCAGAGGCAACATGGCCCTAATCAAAACTTACACATTTGTAAATATCAAAATACCAAAAGAACAGCAAGACATTTGTTAATATAACTGTATCCTTCAAACTAAAGTCTTAAAATACCAAAATAAAGTATCACATATCTAAATCCCTATTATAAGTATCACCCCTGCTTAGGAGGCTTGAGTCCTGGAAGCCTGTAGTCGGGTGTTGGCACAAATTTCAAAAGTCAGGATGCAGTAGTTAATTTTGCAGCTGCCATCGTCTCTTCAGAAATCACATCATGACTAGTTTCTGGAGTAGTCTTCCCAGCTATTGAGTCATTTGATTAGAGCTGTGAAGTATCAGGTTTGGCGCTTGGGAAGGTTGAGATTTGAACCATAAGGTTGGCCCCAGTGTTAGTATGGGTGGAGGCACGAAACATGGAGTTGGAGGCCTAACAATCTGCTGCTTCTCCCTAAATGTTGTAGGGTTGTCATTGGAGTTTTATCCTGCAGCCTGTAACAATGTAGATTTAACAGTTATATGAATAAAAACTTTAAAGGATTGAGATGTAATAATTTCTTGGATGAAACATGTTTTGTTTTTTTTAAACAACAGAAAAAAATATCTTCTCAGCTGGTGGTACAGATTGCGAAACTAAAATTTCTTCTCTCTAATTTTTGGGTAGTTTCTTCTTAGCTTTTCTGGCTTTGTTCTGTGACAAAATTCAATATATTATAGAAAGCAAGCAACAAAAGACAATTCTCAAGCACAACCATTGTACATAACACAGCCATACTCAAGCAAGCAACATATAAACCTAATCAGTACATAACACAGCCATTGTACTCCAATTCTCAAAATTAAAGTAAATAAGTTATTATTTAGAACAAGTCAATTCTTAAAGCTAACACATTGTACCTGATCAGTGTTTCGGGCTGGAGCAATGTTTGTTGCTGGATCAGTGCTTGTTGCTGGATCAGTTGATGATTTGTGCGTTGTTGTCTTCTTTTGTGCTCGTCTCTCCTTTTTAGTCATAGGCTTCCAGTTGGGATCTTGTGCTGCATTCGGACATGTCTTGTAGTAATGGCCCATTTGGCCACACTTAGAGCAAGTAACGACAAATGTCTTCTTCGCCTTGGTGGTGCTCATCTCTCTCTCAACTAGATCGGCTCTTCTCTTCATCTTAGGTCTATGAGCAGCTCTCTTGATAGTGGGAGGCAGTGCCCTTGGTGCACTGGTAGGTGTCCAGTACTCTTCACTGTTGACTGGTTTAATGCAATGTGAATAAATTGTTCTAATGGCTTCCATAGTTAGCCACTTATGCATGAAATCCTCAACCTTAAGACCCATTTTAGCTAGTGCTGCAACGACATGTCTACAAGGCATTCCTATGTACAATAACAAATTGATGCAGAATCAGCAAAAGACAATAGACAGATAGTGATAAACCAAAAATTATAACAACTAAACAATTATCCAATAACTATATAACCAGACTTATCAATCAACTGCCATACATTGCATGTACATGTCCTCTTGTGAAGATTCACACCCACTTTATGGTTTTAGGAATGAACCTCAAAGAGGACTCTTTCCGAATCACCAGCCCATAGAGCTCTCCATTTATGACTCTTAGGCTTGATAAATTGATCCAACTTCTTATGTTGGATTGGTGCAAGTGGTCCAATGTGAGCCTCCAACTTCTTCTTTGTGCGTTGCCATCTTTCTCATTAAGTAGCACTGCAGTCCTTCACACATGGTTAGAATAGGCTTTTTCCTATGCTCCACAATCTTTGCATTCCATATTTCGCACATATTATTAGTTATGTTGTCCACTTTCGATCCATGACTAAAGTACGCCTTATACCATATAGCCAGCTCAAATTTTTGCATATACTCCCATGCTGGTGCACTTACTCGCTTTAACTTCTCCATTGCAGCAGCTAATTCAGTGTGTGTGGTGCACCTTGCACATTTTCAAACCAATTGCTTCGTCTCTTCATATTTGAAGTGCTTGATGAAGTTCTTCCAGATATGTAGTACACAATTTCAGTGGTGAGCTCTCGAAAATATATCTTTCAAGGCCAATGACAACCCCTGTATCAGTCCAAGGACATGATATGATTATAAAATTCTAATTAGCAATGATCCACACTTCAAATGCTAAGACTCAAATTAAAGTAACTCAAATTAAATACAATATCTAATCAGGGAACTGCAATACAACATATTTAATTATCAATTGATGATGAATGAAACAGATTCTTAGCTAACATAAGAATTAATTCATCAACTAATAAACTGAAAAATAAGAAAGTTTTATCTCAATGGAACAGAGATTACCAACCAAATCAGAGCGCAGAATTATATATAATTATAATCAAATTCATAGCAGAGTAGTACAAGTCTATGATACAAAACAGAGTATATCATACATAAGTATTCAACACAAGTAACTAAGATCATCTCTAGTAGGGAACTCATCCCAGTCCCTGTTTATGGCCCACCTGTCATAAAAAGTAATTCCACATCAACTTTTGCGTCATAAATAGTAAATAGGAACTCAAAACATCTCTCTCTTCTCCATTAGAAAGAACTAACTTTAGTCCTTATTGTGGTCCCACTTAATTAATTAATTAAAATATTTAAAATTAATATAATCATTATTTTTTATAATAATATTATTTAAATTTATTATTTAAAATAATTTAGTATTATAAAATATTAAAATAGATAACTTAAATTTGATTAGTATTTTAAATTTTACAATAAAAATAAATAATCAAACTAAAAATTATTTTATAATATATAAAAATTAAATTTATTTTTTATGTAAATAAATTTAATTTATTATGATTCAATATAACAATATAAATAATATTTGATATTGAGTTAATATAATTATTTATATTAATTATGATTTAATATAATTAATTATTAAATAATTAAATATATATATATATATATATATCTAATATGTTTTTAATTTTTTTATTAACTTACCACATGGCATGATTTTATTGGCTGCTGTAAGTCCCTCTTTAGAGGGACTCTCAGTCTTGATCCACGTGAAGAGTCTTCCTTCCCTCTTTGCTCCAACGGTAATTGGGTCCCTATATGTCAGAGAGGGGACTCTATTTTTCAGCATTGGAGTTGCTCTAATTAGCAGGGTTTAGAGTTGACCTTTTGTTGATCGGAGATAAAATTTAGTCCCAACTCAGTGTAATCCCCTAGATCCTGCTTCAGTATTGACAAAAACCAGCTCCAGGTGTCTTTACATTCGTTCGGAAACACATCATACGCAATGACAAAAAGTGGTTGTTGGCATCTTGCCCCACTACAGATAATAGCTATCCACCATAGTAATCTTTGAGGAAGCACCCGTCCAACTCGATTAGAGGCCTGCACCCATCTTTAAAACCCCTTTTACATGCATCCAAACTTATATACAATTTGTTGAACAGTGGCAGCGACTCTGGCTGAGGTATGACATCAATCATAGCTGTGCTCCCTGGATTACTCATGTGAAGTTCCATCAGATAGTCGCGGAGCTTTCCATACTAAACTTGTTTGTTGCCTATAACTATCTCTCTGGCAACCTTCAGTCCCCTACTTATCATTTTCTCATTAAGATGTACATTGTACTCCTCAATCATATACTCCTTGGCCTATTTAGGCTTTAACTCAGGCTGAGTCAGTAGCCTCTTCATCAACTTTGATGTCACCCATTTTATGCTAGCTAGATTATTACCAAAATCTCTAGTACAGTTGTGCTCATTAACCAGTGTCTTCTGATAACACCCCCAACACTGTTCCAAGAGGTCAGAATCAACCAAGGACAGTTCTCTCCTGCACATGTAGCCCTCACCCTCTTCTTTTCATTCTTTAGATACATCACATCCTTCTCTTCATACACAAAGTAGTCCTTTAGTGCTTTCTTAAAATTTTTCATTGTGATGAATGTTTGCCCCACCTTAAATTCAACTTTCCCATATTTTGTCTCCTCATTGAAAACATCAAATGCAATCCTGTTTTCATCATCATCAGACACCGAGCTGTTAAATGCTTCACTCTCATATTCATAAGGCTTGTCATAATCTGAGTCTAGCTCTTCCCCAACAATATCAAAATTTGACGCTTTTGTATTTCCAGCCAGTCCATGTCTAGCCTCCACACCACCAACTGCTTCAAGCCCATCAACTACTGCACCTTCTGCCCCAGTTTTTTTATTCCTCATAATATGTTTCCTCGTCCTATCTGAATACCTCTTGGAAGCCCATTTTTTGATTGTCTTTGGAGAATAACATGGACCACATTTACTTGGTCCAGGCTTATCCCTATTTTTTGGGCCAGACTTCACCTCACCATCTGGTCCATCCTTCACCTCACCAGCTGGACCACTCTTCACCTCCCCAACTGGACCCTGACTAGCTCTCTTCATGTTCTTCTTTTTCTTCAATCTCTTATTCCTTTTCTGTACGTCACTATCGTCACTGTTATGAGTCTCTTCATATTCCGGAGGAGGTGGCTTATATGACTCGTCCTCAGTTGTTTCATATCCATCACCTGAGGAAGATGAGTCACTCATAATAACCTCCTCAACTTGCATCTCCTCATCCACAACTTTTGGCACACTAACCGGGTGATCAAAGTAGATATAAATCTCGTTTGTTTCCTTGTTTTTAATCTTATTATTCCTCATGTCATTTATCTTAGTATCACCCCTCATTACATGTAAGCCAGATTTCAAGTCAGGTGCCATGCTATCAAACCAAAACATCGTCTTGTACTCCCTATAACACAACCCCTTCAGTAACATTTCAAAATCAAAGAAGGTCACCAAATCAATGTCTAAAGGTGGCCACTTCTTGACTTTTTCATCAACATATTCTAATTTGCCTTGTGCATTTCTCTTAAAATTTCCTCCATGATGGAAAACAGGAACTCCTTCAAACTCATCCATCTGAAAATTATTTTTACTAATCAAAATTCAATTCATGACAGTTTAACATCACTGTGTCAATCATCTAAACTACTAACAATTAACATTAATTATTTAATAAATTAACTAAAAAACTTCAAAATTTATTCACGTCCACAATATTTATAAAAATAAACAACCAGGAAACCCATTTCAACCTACTGAACACTAAGACACCAACATGCAATTTAGGAATAGAGATTGGATTATAATAATGTTTTAGATGCCCAAATTTGTCACTAACCTGAATGCCGACACAGGCTGCCTCCACTGCACGACGTCAGTGACTCTGTCAAGTGCGGCGTTAGAGGAGTCCTCCGAGTCCTT
The DNA here is from genome assembly GCF_003086295.3 of Arachis hypogaea. Classification (NCBI taxonomy): domain Eukaryota; kingdom Viridiplantae; phylum Streptophyta; class Magnoliopsida; order Fabales; family Fabaceae; genus Arachis; species Arachis hypogaea. The sequence continues at coordinate 132,154,439 of NC_092038.1, forward strand.
CCTGGTGGCCTTGTCAGCTCCCTTGTCAGCACCAACACTTGCTATTTTCACCACTCTCTGTCCTATCGCACGAAGAAGGTTGAGGAGTTTTGGTTATTCTGTAAATATGAGTTAGGGCTTGGGGGGTTATCAAGGAGAGAATGACGTTTGCTTCTTCTTAACCTAGCAACGACATCATTTTTTAATATGACAAGGTGACAAATCGACCCCTGTCCATTCCTCCTTATCCACGTTGGCACTTAACTCTTGACTGACTGCCAGATCAGTGCCGATAAGTGACACATCAGACTTTTCCGTCAACTATAGACGAGGGATACACGGGAGGGGGCGCGATGAGTTATTTTTTGCATAGACAAGGACCGGCGTGGGTTACTTTTTTGGTGAGAGATCGCGTTGTCCTAATTAAAAATGGACAAGAACCAGGTTGGGTGTTTACTCAAAAAAAAGAAACACAAAGAATGTTTACTTCGCCCAAACTATCGCGGTTTGGAAAAATAATTAAAACCGTTACAATATAGATCTCTAATTAAGATAATTTTGGTCGGTACAAATATTAACGGTGAATAGTGCTCAATTTTAAAAATTAGAATCAATATTAATAAAATTTAAAAAGTAAATTTTCGAGGCAAATATAAATAAGTATAGTGTGAGACATACAGCAATAATAATTAAACACTTCTCTCTCTTTTATACAAGGGTAAAGTACTAAATTGTCCCCTAGGTTTGGGCGTAATTCTGTTTTGGTCCTTAAGGTTTAAAGTTGTTCTATTTGAATCCAAAAAAGTTTCATTTAGCATCAATTTAGTCCCACAATGAGATCAAAATTAAATAATTAACAAAATGTCCTACATAACAACAGTACAAGAACAAAATCGATAATTTAGAGAACAAGTACAAGCACTAGAGGCATAAAATCAACCATTGATACATCAATACATTTATTTATTATATTTTTTATAATATAAACAAAATATTTTCTATAAAACTAAAGAAAATGATAAATAAATGTATTGATGCATCAATGGTTGATTTTGTGCCTCTGAAGCTTGTACTTGTTCTCCAAATTATCGATTTTGTTCTTGAATTGTTGTTATGTAGGACATTTTTGTTAATTATTTAATTTTGACCTCACTATGGGACTAAATTGATGCTAAATGAAACTTTTTTGGATTCAAATAGAACACTTTAAACCTTAAGGACTAAAACAGAATTATGCCCAAACCTAGGGGACCAATTTAGTACTTTACCCTTTATACAATTATACTACTACATATAATATTAGTAAATTTATATGAATAATTTCTATTATTATATTGAGATAATAATATTAATAAATATTAATATTAAAATCTTTTATATATATTTTTTATTTTATATTTATTTTTCTTTCCTTATTTATTTAATTTATAGCACATTATCAACATAAGACTCTGATCTAAATTTAGAAAGACTCAGGTAATAAATTTTTATTATGTCAAAATTTTCTCATCTTAAATTTAATACTCTTAATATATTTAGAAACAACTACTTATCATGGATATTAGATGCCAAAATTCATCTTGATTCAATAGATCTTAGAGATATTGTTAAAGTTAAAAAAATGCATTCCAGAAGAATAAAATCAAAGCCATGATCTTCCTTTGTCGTTATCTTGACAAAAAATTAAAAAATGAATATCTCACACTAAAAGATCCTATAGATCTGTGGAAGAATCTTGAAGAAAAGTATAATCATCAAAAGACATTGATACTTCCTCAAGTCAAATATGAGTGGACACACTTGTGTCTACAGGATTTTAAATCCATAAATGAATATAATTCAGCAATGTTCTAAATTACCTCACGAATGAAATTATGTGGGAAAAAGATAACTGATAATGACATGCTAGAGAAAACTTTCTCAACCTTCCATATCTCGAATGTGCTTTTGCAGTTGCAGTATCGAGAAAAAGAATTTAAAAAGTATTCTGAGCTAATTTATTATTGCCTTTTTGTCATTGAACATAATAATGAAATGCTTTTAAGAATTCACGAAACGTGCTCAAATGGCGCCGCCCCATTTCTTGAAGCAAATGCGGCAAATTATAACCCCATAAGACGTAAATGGCAAGGATTTGGTAACAAAAAAAGTTATGAAAGAAAAAAAATTATGTTCACAATAAAAATTTCACGAGAAGTGGGATAAAGAAAGAAATAATAGACAAAATAAATCAACAGAGAATAAATGTTTCAGTTGTGGTAGAAAGGGTCATTGGGCACATACTTATCGTATCCCAAAGCACCTATTTGATCTTAATCAAGTATCCTTGAAAAAGGATGACAAATAAAAGGAGACGAATTTTATTTCAACGAATATTGCTCAAAATTACACCACTTATTATGAAGTATCTGATTTTTTTTAGGATTTTTTAAGGAAATATTGGTCATTTGAGAAATAATGAAAAAGTTTAATATTTAGGTTCGTTAAATATTTATGTAATTAAATAATGTCAAAAATTTTTTGTTAAGTTTTATTTTTTATGTATTTAAATATAATGTATATAAATAATATTTAATAAAATATTAATATTTATGTTTAAGAAAAAATCACTAAATGTGTCAAGTTTTATAATAATAATAATAATAATAATAATAATAATAATAATAATAATAATAATAAATAGTATATGATACTATTTTTATATACAGTATTTTTTTGAAAAGGTAATTTTAATTAGGAATATAATTTTACTGTGCATGTATTATTACTCATTTTATTATTATTATTTGTCTTTGGAAAAAATGAGAAGGACATATAATGAAGATATTTGCCTTTCGAATAGTGCAAGTTCATATACCATTCTCAAAAATAATATATATTTTATTCATCTTTTACCAAAAGAATGATGTATTAATACTATTATTGGCTTAGGCAATGTGATCGAAAGCTCTGGAGGAGCGATAATTTTGTTTTCTAGAGGAACAAAATTCATAATAAATAATGCACTATTGTCTACTAATTAAGTCTCTAAAGAACTTGTTAAGTTTTAAAGATATTTGTCGAAATGGATATCATACTGAAGTAATGAATAAGGAAAATTATGAGTATTTATATATCACAACTCATGATTCAAATAAAAATGTTATATTAGAAAAATTACCTTCACTTTTATTTGGGTTATATTATACTAAAATTAGTGTAATTAAATCACATGCCTAAATGAATTTATAATTTGTCATGATCGATTGGGTTATCTTAGAACAACCATGATGTAAAGAATTATTGAAAACTCACATACACATTCACTAAAAAACCAAAAAATTCTTAAATCTAGTGAATTTTGTTATGCAACATATTTTCAAGGAAAACTAATTTTAAGACTATCTTGAAATTGAGGCTCCTGAATTTCTAGAAAGGATTTAAGGTGACATATGTAGACCTATTCATCTACTATATGGATCTTTTAAATATTTTATGGTCCTATTAGACGCATCTTCGAGATGATCACATGTGTGCTTATTGTCTTTTCGCAACTTGACGTTTGCAAGATTACTTGCTTAAATTATTCGATTAAAAGCATAACTTTCAAAAAATTCAATCAAAACAATTCGCTTTGATAATGCTAGTGAATTCACTTTTCAAGCCTTTGATGCCTATTGTATGACTAACAGAATAAGCGTTGAGCATTCAGTAAATCATATTTACACACAAAATAGATTAGCAGAATCACTTATTAAACGCCTCCAATTATTTGCTAGACCCTTACTTATGATAACAAATCTCCCAACCTCTGCTTGGAGAATGCAATTTTACATGCTATAACACATACTCGTTTAATGCTAACATGTTACCATCAATTCTCTCCTCTGCAATTAATTTTTGGCCAGTAGTCAAATATTTTCCATTTAAGAATATTTGGGTGTGCGATATATATTCCAATTGTCCCGCCTTATCACACCAAAATGAGACCCAAAGAAAATTGAGGATATATGTTGGATATGATTCTCTCTATAGTGAAGTGTATTAAGATACAAATTGGAGATGTATTTAAAGTCTGATTTGCAGATTGTCATTTTGACGAATCAAAATTTTCAACATTAGGAGGAGAGAATAAGCTTCTTGAAAAGGAACTTAATTATAATGCATCATTCTTGATGCATTTAGATCTTCGATTAGGATAATGTGAACTAGAAGTTCAAAAGATTATACATTTGCAAAGAATAGCAAATGAATTGCTTGATGCATTTTCTGATATGCAAAAGATAACTAAATCCTATACGCCAGTTGAAAATATTCCATTTTGAATTGATGTCCCAATTCGACAAATAGTTATCGAAACAAATTCACGTCAAAAGTTTGGTAGATCTGTCAGTTATAAAGACAAAAATTTTCGAAAAAGAAGAAAGATAAATACTATTTCTGTTGAAAAGGATAAAGACATAGTAAAGATACTTACAGTTGTCCAAAATTCTGATATAGTTTTGATGCCAAAGGACATTCAGGTGCTTGAAAATTGTGAAAATGATAAAATCCCGATAAATTATGTCTTTACAAGAGAAAAATAGAACCGAAATAAAGTAGTTGTCAATGAAATATTTGCATATAATGTGGCATTACACATTATGCATGAAAGTAAGGATCTTGAACCAAGAACAGTCGAAGAATGTCGATAAAGGAATGATTGGCCAAAATGGGAAGTAGTCATGAAGGCTGAGTTAGACTCACTTGCAAAGCGTAAAGTTTTTGAACCAGTAGTCCGTGCACCAAAAGATGTAAAACCTGTTGGATACAAGTAGATTTTTATAAGAAAATAAAATGAAAAAAATGAAGTTATATGCTACAAAGCTTGACTTGTAGCACAAGGTTTTTCACAAAGTTCCGATATAGATTATGAAGAAACATATTCTCCTATAATAGATGCAATAACATTGCGTTATTTTGTCAGTTTATCCACATACCATAAACTACATATGCATCTAATGGATGTGGTGACAACTTATTTATATAAATAATTAGATCCTAATATCTATATGAAACTTTCTGAAGTACTAAAGGAATCTAAACCATCTAACGAATATTTGTAGGGGTTATACTCAGTAAAATTTCAAAGATTTTAATATGGTCTAAATCAATATGGAAGAATGTTGTATAATTGTCTTACTGAATATCTGGCAAAAAACGGATTCAAGAATGATGATATTTGTCCATGTATTTTTATAAAGAAATCTGCATATATATTTATTATAATTACTGCGTACGTTGATTATTTAAATATCATTGGAACTCCTAAAGAGATTCCAACAATTATAAAATCTCTAAAAAAAGAGTTTGAAATGAGAGATCTTAGAAAGACTAGATTTTGTCTCGGCCTACAGATCGAGTATACAAAAAATTGTATCTTTATTCATCAAACAAGATACACAGAAAAGATCTTGAAGAGATTTTATATGGATAAGTCACGTCCATTAAGTACCCCAATGACCGTAAGGTCTTTAGATGTGAAAAATGATCAATTCTGCCCTAAAAAAGAAAATAAAGATATCATTGCTTTGAAGTACCATATCTTAGTGCCATTAGAGCACTAATGTATCTTGTTAATAATACACGACCTGACATATCATTTGTTATAAATTTACTAGTAAGGTATAGTTCCTCTCCAACCAGAAGACATTGGAATGGAATCAAACAAATCTTTCGATATCTCCATGAAACAGTTGATATGGGACTGTTTTTTGCACATGAATCCAAGTCACAATTAGTTGGCTATGCAGATACATGATACTTATCTGATCTACACAAAGGAAGATCTCAAACTGGGTACCTATTCACATACGGTGATACAGCTATATCATGGAGGTCCACAAAACAGATGATAACAACAATATCCTCTGATCATGCTGATGAAACACTAACGATAAATGAAGCAAGTCACGAATGTTTTTAGTTTAGAAGTTTAATCCAATATATTCTATCATCTTGTGGACTAACTGATAGAAAAATAGCTCCAACTGTTCTATTTGAAGATAATATAATATGTATTGCTCAACTTAAGGGTGGATACATCAAAGGTGATAGAACAAAACATATTTTTCCTAAATTTTTCTTCACTAATGATCTTCAAAATCAAGGAACACTTGATGTCCAACAGATCCACTCAAACGATAATTTGGCAAACTTATTTACAAAGTCACTTTTGAAATTCTCCTTTGAAAAATTGGTAAATCAGATTAGGATGCGCCGATTTTGAGATATTAAATAATGTCGACAATAGGAAGAGATTATGCTCTTTGTTTTTTGGTTAGATTTTTGTTCCTATTAGATTTTTCTTGACAAGATTTTTAATCAAGCAGTCATCATCACAAAGAATATATTGTACTCTTTTTTTTCATTAAAATATTTTTCATTAGATTTTTGTTTAATAAAATTTTAATGAGATATGTTTTTAATCGACATACAAAGAGAAGTGTTACAATATAAATGTCCCATCAAAATAATTTTAGATGGTGCAAATATTAATGGTGAACGGTGCTAAATTTTCAAGGTTAGGCTCAATATTAATAAAATTTGAAAAGTGAACATTATTAATTTTATTTTTTATAAAATTTAATTTTAATATAATAATAATATAAATAAAGTTTACATACATAATTGTTCAGTTATATAAGCTAAGTATACCTTAATACACAAACATTTTGAATTAATACATGATTTGAAAACTGCATTCAAGATGTATTAATTATATAAAATTTATTAATTTTAAAATTATTATTTTAAAATTTTTTTAAATGCGACCGCAGTGTATCAATTTTTTTATTATTAATGTAAACTTGAGTGAATAAAAATATTTTGATGAATAAAAAAATAAAAATTTAAATGTAATTATTTTTATATAAAATTGATAGTTAAAAATTATTAAATAATTTAATAAATTTAAATAAATTATTATTTCTAATAGGTTTTAACTAATTAATTATATATAAAATTATTTGTATGTAAATTTTTATTATTAAAAAGAAAGTTATATTTGTGCTTATCAGCTTATGCATGCATGATGCATATACAGTATGAAAAACATTTTAAATGCACAGGCACAATTATTTTAACTGTTGATATTATATATATTTTTTATAATTCAGATGAACAGTTAAAATAATTAGTACACCAATATTCTCGGTGCACTTGAAATCTTTTCTATAATATGAGATGATGAATTGAAGGAGAGGTGCAGCATGGTGCGACCTTCCGCACGAACATGACTGAAAATTCCAACAAACTGATTTTCTTCTCCTTTGTGTTCTGCATGCATCCTTCTCTACACGTAGCCGAACCTCAAACGTGGCCATGCATCATTTGTTCGTAGGTGTCACACCAGGCCAACACAAGCCCATTTTTCCAAATTTTGACAATAATAATTCGTTTGATTCAACCCAATATATATGGTTTATCTTAACATTACAAAAATAAAAAGTTTTAATTAAAAATATAAAAAATTTAAATTTTTAATATATTTATTTTATATTTATTAAATAAAAATATTTAAATTTTTTTAGTAATAATAAATTTATCATATATTCTAAAAACACATATTAGCTAAATCCATATATATAATAAAAAAATACAATTAGTTTATCTTTTAATTAATTAAGACCTAATAAAAATAAAAGACGTATGGTTTCAAGTATAAAAAACGAGAAATAATATATATATGTAGTACTTTTGTGTAAATTTTTTTTATATTTTTATTTTATTTTTATATTGAAAGTGACTAATAAAAAATAAACAAATGAAAACATATTTTTATAAAAAGAAAAGTAAACATCATTTTTCATATAAAATTGATGGGGAAAATGATTTTCGTCTTACTTGTTGGCGCCCGCCGCCCATGAGTTCATCTGTCCATGACACATGCATAGAGGTCGAAAAATAATAATCGTAGTGGAATCAATCATTTCTAAAGCTTTTTTCGAAAGAAAATATATTATATTAGAATTACAACCTAGCTGCATGTTGAGCTGTTGTTTTTTCTTTCTGCATTTGTCAATATATACTTAAGCTAAGTTTTATTTGTGAATATCATAAATTTATAATAAACATTTTATAATGAATGTATTGTTTATCTTTTAAAGTAATCCGTGAATGAACACTATCATTGATAATAACTATATATAGTAAGTACATAAGACAAAGATTGGTTTCTTGTTAATTAGAGGCGTGGAAATTGCCGTCCAAATGCAGCAGATGGCTTGTTAATTTGACAAACGTGGAAATTAAAGCGACGAAGAAAGTGTCATATCTTGGGAATGATAAGAACTCTCCAAACCCAAACTTCAATTTCTTTTCCTCACGCCAAAGCAGGTAAATATGGATGGTAGAGCAGAGAGAGAGAAAATCTATGTCGCCCTTGGGAATAATGTGCTTGAAGGAATTCACACTTTGGCTTGGACTCTCAGTAAATGGCACTCTCACCCAATTTCCATAATTATTCTGCATGTCAAATACAATAACACTTGCAACCATCTTTCAACACTACGTAAGTTCTGATTCTCACACATTTCTGTATCATCAGTTTAATCAACATTTTACTTTCTAAAAACAGAGCAGATTGAAATTTGCGTTTTAAAGATAGTTTCTTGAAGTTTTCAATGACTATAATCCATAAAAATTACATTTTAAAATTACTTTAATCAAAATAAATATAATAAGAGTGGTAGATCTTTGGTGATCAAGATTATAATGACTAAACGCAGCTAAACTTTGACTGACCAATGAAGATATGACATGTGAAGAGTTAGATTCTTATTGTTAGTGATTACTCCATAACAAAAGAATAAATAAATTGGCTAAAATGATGTGTATAGCATGTGAGCCTTTTATTTTAAATCGTCTTATTTAAGTTCAAATAAAAAGCCCACATGATATATACATCATTTTGGTCAGTTTATTTACTTTTTGGCCTTGCAATAATAACTAATAATAAGAGTCTATCACTCTAACTAACAACTTGTACCAACTCTTCACGTCATGTGTTTATTGGTCAGTTAAAATTTGGCCACTCTTAACCATTATAACCTTAGCCACCAAAGACTTATCTTAAGAAAAAATACAAAATGACTTTAATAATTAAAGAAAAAGTATAGATAACCAACAATATTTTTGAACAATGTGTGAACTATGTGAATTAATATGGTTAAAAGAGTAAATTAATCTTAAATTCAATTAGTAGCATTAAATTATGATGTAGCATATTTTTATTTGATTGGTGATTATTCATGTTGTTTAAGATAGTAATTATTTACCTAACACTCCCCATAATTAAATATGGATTATGCTAAGAAATCAATAACTTTCTTGAACAACATGAACAACGAATTTTAAAATGAGTTCAATTCAAATAAAACACACTACATTCCAAATTACTCTCCTAAATCTTAATATTAAAATAATCATCCACATACATAGTAAATTGAACATCCAATATATCTATTATTCATATTATTTAATATTTTTATTATCTACTTGTACTTTTCCATTAACATTATATTGAAGTGGAGTTCAATTGAGTTTTCGCTTATAGCTTATTGTTTTGAGATATTATTTCAGTTGGGAATTTTCCAGAAGGCATTGCATGTGATGTTAAAATGGAGAGAATCCGGAAAGGCGAGGAAGACAAAATCGACAAGATGCTTTCCAAGTATATATCCTTCTGTGACAATGTGAGGAAATTAAATTCAAATTGTAAATGAAATAAAATGATGGAATTATATTATAATATTATACTGAAGCATATTTCCAGGTACCAGCTGAAATACTTGACATAGAGCAATTTGATGAACCTGTTCAAAAGCGCACAATAGACTTAATTTATGGTCTTGGAATTACCAAATTGGTCATGGCATTCTCATTCATGAAGGCTTCATTGTACGTACTCTCTCCCTTGTTCATTCAAATATTGAAAACTTAATTGATATTATTTCCTTTTTGCTATGTATGATTTAGGAAACAAAAAGATGCGATGAACGCAATGTTGTATGTTCATAAGCAGAAGCCTGGGTTCTGTGAACTGTTCTTTGTGTGTGAAGGGATACAAGTGTTCCTCCGAGAGAAGGATAATGATGAGACAGTAATGGAGGATGATAATGGTGTCACAGTTGCAAGAATGAAAGATAATAATAATAATAAGTCAGTTGCCAAATGGTGCCTAGAAGGACTAATATTCAGTAACAGTAGAACCATTGATTCCGATCCTACAAGTTCTTCTTCATCCTCCGAGTTCCCTCTTATTAACCAAAACCTCTGGGAATTTTATCTCCGAGAGATTGAAAATTATTATCAGGAATTGCTGTCTTTGAATTTGGAGGAAGAAAACCACAACTCAGATTTTCCACCTACTCAGTATGAGAGCCTCAGAGAGGAACTGAATGAAGCATACAATAGGATCCAGACAAAGAGAAAGGAAGCCAAGCAGAATATAGAGAGACATGAAAAGGCTGAATGGGCTATTTGGTTCTGCAACCGTCGGGTATGTTATATATGTTCTATCAGTTTTGTACTTTGTAGCACCTGATATTCAAAATTATTTCAATTCTCATCAGGAAGAAGAGCTTGAGAATCGAATCAAGGAAGAGGTTGCTGCAAGGGAAGAACTAAAGAAGGAACTGGAGAGAAAAAAGGAAGAAGTAGATGAAATAAGTGTTGAAGTTGAAGAGACTAAGAAAATGGTAATACAAGTGTCAGAAACAGAAAGACAACAAAGAAAGGTAATAGAAGTGAAAACACAGATTCTTGGGGAGATTGAAGAGTTGAGGAGACAAAGAATAATGGGGAGATCAAGGAGGGTGGTGGCAGAGGCAGTGAATAATAATGGTTGTTGTGTTTTCAGGGAGTACAGAGAGGAGGAGATCGTGGTGGCCACACACAGCTTTTGGGATGAGTTGAGGATGAAAGGTGGCTTTGGAGGATGGAGTAATGTGTATAAAGGAAGGATCAATGGTTATACAGTTGCAATCAAGATGCTCAATTCTCTTCCTGCATTCTCCCAACTACATTATTTCTTAGCTAAGGTAACATAATATGAAGGCTTTGAAATGAAATGTAAATTTAGTTTTAGTTCAACCCAATTGAGAAATCAGTTAGTTAGGTACTGGCTCCAGCTGGCAGTATTTGAAGTCAGTTGCATTGGTTATTTAGAGGTTTTCACCACAATTTTTAACTGCTACTAACAATGCCAAGAAAATAGATTTCTCTCTTGCTCTATCTTCTCTGCAATATTCTGTTGCTGTTTCTTCTCCTTTCATTTCTTGCATTGCAAGTCTTTGATACCATTTTACAGCATGTGATTGAAGCAAGGTGCCAAAAATATCTCTCTTTCAAGTCACTAATAAAAACTTACATCTTAAACCAAAAAGAAAAAAGTTAATAAATTAATTCAACATGGGCTTGGGATCTGGAAATTTAATTCCTTTCCTTTTGCATTTTGTTTCAATGAACATTTTCAGGTGAAGATTCTTGGCAGTATTCGGCACCCACATCTAGTTGATATGCTAGGCTTCTGCTCTGAGCCCAAATGCATAATTCTAGAATACATGGACAGTGGGAGCTTGGGAGACATTCTACATTGCAGGCTAAGAAGATGGTCCTTATTGTGGCATGATCGGATAAGAATAGCGATCGAAGTTTGCTCGGGCCTGGGCTTTCTCCATGAATCTCAGCCCAGGCCCATTATTCATTGTCGCATCGACCCATCCAACATCCTCCTAGACCACAACCTTGTTGCAAAGATCACAGGCTTTGGGCTTCATGGATGTGGTGAAGAATGCAATGTTGGGTCTGATGTAAAGGCGGTAGGGGTTTTGCTGATGCAACTTTTGACCGGAAAAAGAAATTTTCTGGGTATGGTAAGGGAGGATATTTTGGATGGAAGTGGTGGGAAATGGCCATTGGATGTAGCAAAGGAAGTTGAGGACTTAGCAAAGAGGAGCATGTCCAATGAAGACATGAGCATTGCAAGGGTCATGGAGGAACTCAATGAGATTAGAAGAAAGCATGATAGTATAGCTTGGACAAGAATTGATTAGTGGGACTTATTCAAGATTTAGAGCCTTTAGAAGCTTCAATTTCATTGATAGACATAGGTGCAATAAACTTTCTTGTGAATTTACTCATGAGTGCATAAATGGTATGCTCTTCTAAAGAAAAATCTAATGCATTTCTTTAAAGTCATTTTTTGGTACTAAGCAAAAACCATACTGCTATAGTCTTACAACATTAAGCACCTGAAATTACAAAATTGAATTATTAATTTGTCCAAAAAAAAGTAATAAATGTACAAGTACAATGAATTTCTTCTTTCGTTATATCCACCTAACAATTTGACCTATATGTATTTGAAAGTATCTGTGTGATTTTACAATCAAAATTAGAGTTAAGCCTGTTCCTATCTAGTGAAATGTGGCTAAATCCATGTGTGTCATATCTTTATTCTCCATGAACTGCAATGTCTTCTATGTGCCAAGCCATGACCTACTGTTTCAGTTTTTCTCCCACAAAACTAATAGACAGATGAATCAGAAAAAAACTAGAATTCAGACTCCTCCTAAACATTTAGCCCAACACAAGCACCGAGCAACTTTCTTTGGCAGAGAATATGGAGATTTGAGTGAGGGATCAGTGGCAATGTCTTGTGTTTGTGACCATGTGTACACCCCTCTTTCTTGTGCACTTCCTGGGACTGTGTTGTCCAGAGTGAATGCCACTAACAATGTAATCACCATGTTTAATGACATTAGAGCGTTGATTGCAAAATCAAGCTGAAACATTTTAAACACCTAAAGTGATTAGCTCATATATATTCATATTTACAAGTAAAGAAAGTGCATTCTTACTCATATGTTGTTTTGGAGAAGTGCTTACTTGTTTGATGCCTGAATGAAATGGTCCATCAGATGCAGCACCATAAGGGACTAGATAACCGGGAAGTATGAGAGTGGCTTGAGGCTGATATTGCTGAAAATAGTAAGGGATGGACAGACCAAGGAACAATGAAATGCCAACTATTGCCATGTTCCTAAAGCTTCCTGACTGACCATAGTGTAAGTTTGACAGACCCAATGCTGCAACAAGAGCCCACATAAAACACAGTACAGAAGCAGCCAAAGCCTGTGGAATGGAAGCAAGAAGGGCACCCACTTTTCCTACAAAAGTAAATGGAATAGATTAGGCCACTAAATATTTTTTCTATTGCAAATTGTACAAGACTATAGAAGTTGACATCCTATAACAATTTCGAATCTTGATACATTTGTTCTTTTTCACTAAATCTTGATGCTTTACCCATAAATGAGAAGAGGATCAGGAATGCTGCTCCAAGTTCAATTACCCTCCTACTCGCCACCTTAGTGGTTTCAATTGTGTGCACATTTTCTGTGAGAGTTGTTGAGCCAGTACCTGAACCCCAAAGACCAGCCAATATACTACACAAGCCCTCCAATGCTATTCCTCTACTCACAATTCCTGAACTTGGAGGCTTCAAATTAGCTCTCACAGATAACATGTGATAAGTCCCAACCTGCAAAAATAATAATTGATACTTTACACTGCGGTTTCATCTTTGGGTTTTAGACTTTTAGTACACTCATGATAATCAAATTTCTGCAAGTATTGAGTAATGTACTTACTGAATCAACAGAAGCAACAAGTGACACTACGGCCATGATTATGCAAGTCCTAAGATGGAAAACAGGAAGACCCCATTGTAGAGGGTAGGGGATTCTGAGCCATGCAGAAGTTGACAATGCATTTGATATATCCGTCCTGCAATGCTTCATAGTATCTGCATGCTTTCTGCATGAATCGTTCAAAATGTTTGAGCTTGGAATGTTGGGATTGCACCCTTTGTAGTTGTATGCTCCCCCAGCGGTTAAAAATGATGCATATATCCAAATTATTGTAACACTCAGGGGAACCTGTAAATATTAAAAATTATGTTAAACACCAGAATTTATTATATACATTTAATTATGGAAATTTAGTATACTTACAGCATAAATTCGAAATATGTGGTGTCCAAAGATAGATATCCCTCGAAGATGCTTCAATTAAGGAAACAAAGGAACAATGATGTGAGTGTAGGAAAACTATTGACATAATTTAATAATAAATAGATAAAAGATCCATGGCTTATAGACTCACCAGTGAGAACATTATAACCAATGCTATCTGTGGAATGCTAATTTCCAAGCAAGTGCCAGCTTCTGGAAAACCATAGCTGAAGAATGCTAAACCTACAGCAGCAACAGTTGGAGCCACCACAATGGGATTGATTATCCTATAACAAAACTTTTGTAAGTTGTTTAGAAAATTGAAACATTGTTATTATACTTTAATATCCTCATATTTAATAAGGTAGCAGATTAGCAAAATAACAAAGTGAAATTCACTCAGTTCAACACAAACATAAAGGAGGATCATATGCAGCTTCTTGTTACCTGAGAAGAATAGACATTAAACCACTAAACCCCAGGATGAATTGGAATATTGAACCAACAATTATAGCTCCTTGGAGTTCCCTCATTATGTGCCTAAATTTCTGCATTTATCCACAAACAAACAGAATTATAATAACTAGATTTAGTCCCGTACAATATGCGAAATTAATACTATAATTTTTTTTTTGTACAAATTTTTTAGATGATTAAAATGATAATAGAGGAATTTTGAGTTTTATAATTAGTTATAAAACAATCTATATAGCTCTTAAAAAAATATAACAAATTTTATAGTATATTACACTTAATAATATAATAAAAAATTATATATATTGAAGTATTTGTTTGTAGTATTTTTAACTCTTAAAAAAAAGAATTGTATTATAATAAATTTTGTAGTATAATAAAACCTAATTCTACCAATCTATTTTATATATATATATATATAGTACTTGTTTAAGTATAATTTTTGATAAAGTATAAAAAAAAAAGTCAATCTTTTTTCTATTTGGTTTTGATAAATTCTAGTATTTTTGTAACAATTCTTCTTAATATCATTGAATATCAATTAACTTCACAACTTATAATTTTATCTTGAAAATTCAAAAGTTTATAATGAAAATATAATATATATATATATATATATATATATATATATATATATTATTTGATCTATAATGCAAAATATATAAAAATAGAGTAATATTTTAATAAATAGAATTAGTTAATAACAAATAAATAATATGAAAGTTATTTTCTTAGAAAATAATCTAATAATAGTATTAAATTCATTATTAACTAGGAAATCATGCTAGTAAATGCCATTAGATGAGAAAAGATAATAAAGAGAATAAATTTAAAATTCTATAAAAATTATAACTTGGCAAAATAGAATAACTATAAGAGATGTCATTCTCTAATTGCAAGAAAACATGGGTATCAACCTTTGTATAGATAAGATAGATAGGTAGATGCATCAAAGGACAAAGCAGTGCAACGGAAAAGGTTCTGTTGGCTCAAAAAGTAGCAATATTGTACAACGCAATTGTAAATAGCTTAGCATGATTTATATTATTTGATGTAACTGTAAAGCCTGAAAGATCTTAAGAATGATGAATCAAAGTTTCCTGTTTGTCAGTAAACTCACATGTTCTGTAAGATTTCGAAACTCTTCAGCATTCATGATAACTAATGCTGGTGCCAGATACACAAATGAGCTCCCTTGAACAAGAGGCAATCTGGTACCAAAGTAGGAATGCAAAATTGTTGTGACGCCAGAAAGAAACAGCACCGTAGAAATCACATTAGCAGTATCCTTCTGTCATCATTTGTGTAAGAACAATGAAAATTAAATATTATTCCTTGTGCATAATAATCATTAGATATAACGGCAGATGCTTACATCTGATCCACCCATTGTTGGTACCATGATTAATGGGATTAATACTAGTGAGCCAGCCAATGATAAGTAGTGCTGCAGGGTGTAATATATAAGAGATACTGCAATTAAAGAGGCAAAGATGTAAGTCATATAACGAAGTACTGATTTTTTAGCTAATTAACCTTGCAACATATTAGTAATTACATGCCTAAACTATAGTGTAATAGTGTTATGTTCAAATATTTTCATATATGAAACTGATAGGAACAGAATACATTGAAATATTACTTAGGCATAAAGATTCATCATTAAATTTTCCACCAAAATTCAAGCTAAACAAAACCACAGTATTTTCAGAATCCAAAATTGGTATCCTGACTATAATGCTTATAAGAGGCAAGCAATGACAAATAGAATGGTGAATTTAAACTGACCTATACCCGGGTTTTCTGTGACACCATACTTCAATTCTGATAGTTCCTGCCACCCTTGAACGGAATGTTCCTCACCCTCAGGATACAAATTAACCTTAACATCTCCATCAGCTACACCATCCTCCTCCTCCTTTTGATCCGCCACCAGAGCAACCGAAGAGGCTCCATGGCCATTTCTATCCCAATTCATATTCACGATTCTAATTCCATTATCATTGGCATTAGCATCACCATCCCCTCTTAACTCAACTTTCTTCCCATCATCATCATCAGCAGCTGAAACTGAAGCCAAAACAGGCTCATCCCCATTTCTCCTCTTCCAATTTTGGCTCCTCAAAGTTCCATCCCATCCATTAGCATCTTTTGGCCTCAGAACTCTCCCCTTGTCACTCTTCATGGCTCCATGCATTGAATTCGAACCAGAATCTGGTTCAATCTCATCACTGTCCCTAACAGGCCTTGCCAGCCCAAGAACCGGATCAATCTCAATCTTGGGAGAGGACCCTTCTCCTTTATGATCATCAACAACACCATTCTCCACATCAAACCCAACGCTATCAAATTTTTCACTGGCACTAGTCCCAGCTTCCCCTGAGTAATCAGATACAGATACAAAGCCGGTTCTCTTTGCCCATGATCTTAACTCCTTTGGATTGTGCTCACTTCTTGGCACAAAGGGCTCAACTTTGATACCGCTACTTGGACCATTCCTCTTGCCATTGCCACCCTTCATAATCTTTCCCCTGCCCAAGAATTCTGAGCTTGACTCAGTTTCCATTGAAACCTTTTTTTCTTATCTACCTCAAAACTTCCCCTAGACAATGCAAACAAATTCAACCCAATATACTACAAGGAACAAAGTTTGAAGCTTTTTAATGAACAGGAACAATAGGCTGCATCACAGCAAGTGAACAAACTCCATACAGTGAGAGTAGAAGCAAAGGTACAGTGAGATGAGTAAATGCCTAAATGGTGATGAATGAGACAAGAAGAAAGAGAGTACTATGATGTAATTTTTGTGGAATAGATGTACGGTTACTGTTGAAGGATGCAGAATGAACAATCTGACTATTGAGACATGAAAACATATTTTATCTTAAATTAAACTCATTGCAGCTCGCAAGTTGCATTCAGTAACCGTCAAGCGTGACATTAAACTTACCGATAAATTCTATGATACAGTCAAGTGTTGATGTTGACAGAGGAACCAGCTACCACAACTGCACAAGAATCCTCAAAATGGAGGAAGCCACCAAAGCTCTTCACTATTCCATCTTCACTTTGTCTTTATTTTATTATTTTAAATCTTATTCTCTTGTAGACATTTCTCTTTGGCTGCTTTTTGGAGGAGCTATGTGCGAGTCTTTACTTTAGATTGAAGTTTCATATTCTTATTCTTTTATCATAATTTATGCAGGATCTCAGGGAGACTCATCACCGAGTGGAAGAAGTGGAGTAGTTTAATTGCGGTGTGTGCAGTGCATGACAACGATGATGATTGTATGATGGGAAAATATAGAACTTAGTGGTGGTAGCATTGATGGTAAAAGAATATGGTAGCATTGCTGTGTCAAAATCACATTAGTTAATATTATTAGTGATGGATTAGAATGGTTAAGTGGACCAATAAGAAAGTGGATATTTTGGACATGAATTGTTACATTTTTGAAGACTTTGAGCTTCAAAGATAAGTTTGTCTCTGTAAAGTGCTCATCCAAAAGAAGAAGAAAAGAGCATACTTTCCTTTTTCGTTTGAAATACTGCAAGTGTTTGTTTAAGTCTACAACTTTAAGAATCAGCCAACTGCATGTGAAACTTTAGCCTTCATTTATTATTATTGGTACTTGATAGTATAAGTTTATTGTTAAGTTATGATTAATGGGGGAAAAGCTTTTATCTTTTTTTCTTGTTATAGTTTAATCGTTACGTTAAAGCAATGTATATTAGTATGTAATTAGAATGAGAATCCGGTACTCAAGGCCAAGGGTTTTGATTTCCACAAGAGAACCTTTTTCTTTATTTTTTCGGGCTTAGCTTTCAAAATAAAAGAAAGAAAAGAAAAATTATAGTGAATATATTGCATCAAGCACGAAACTAACTTGTAGTATCACTCTTGGGGGTGTTAAATTAACATTGTTATTCACTCTGATGATTGATTGATTAATAATGATGTTTAGAATGCAACGTAAGGTTGGTGATGCAGCTTTGATTATCATCCCAGACCAAGATAAGCAAGCGCCGAAAGGATAAAACGATTAGAGAGCTATGAATACTGGAAACATGGTAGGCAGAAGTAGGGTTATTTGTCTTCATGATTTTGAGTGCACGATGGTTATAAATGCCATAATGATATGACATTTGTAAATTCATGTCCCGCACAAAACCACCTGCGACAGAAACATCTGCACGTTGTAGGTTGCCATGTTAGGATCCAGCACTTATGACAATAAATTCCCTGCTGATGATACTTTTGTCAACACCTAATTCCTGGTAGATTGAAAAATCAGTGTTTTCACTCTATCCAAAAATTTTTAGACTCTCTAATAATGACTATCTCGTAAAAATGCTTTATGCTTAAACAACTTGACATAAAACAAGAGTTAAAAGATCCAAACAAACAAGCTAATTTGCTAGAGATGGTTCAACTTAAGTTTGTAAAAGATGCAAAAGGAATGATATATACGCCCTTCAGATTAGACCAAAAAGCTTTCAGGTACTCAAAATAACAAGAAAAACATTTGAAAACGAGAAAGCAATACAAAATATGAATAATTATTTCCATCCAAAGGGGTCAGAAACTGTATATGGATATCATTCTTCTCCTTCGTATATGACTACTTGTGTAACACACAAGCCACTTGACAGATAGTTAAAAGGATTGAACTATAGTTGGGTTGTTTTACTAACTAAGATGCAGGCTGCAGCACAGGGTTGAATCATCAAGATCATATCCTAATTAAGCTAGCTAACTTTTCATCAATTCCGCTGCTGACCTAGTGTAACAAGAAACAAAAAAATTAGTCATGACCAATTGCAAAATTCTTATTCTGCTAAAAAAGCACAACCAGAAACAAGACGACAAAGTGACACACCAAATCCCGTTGATATCTTTCTTCTAGTGATCCAACTCCAACTCAAATTCAAACACAGCAATTACAATTTAGTTTCAATTTCGGACTGAAATTCGCCAAATTGCTAACTTTCAAATTACGAAATTCAATACAATCTAAAACTAAGGAAACGAAGAGATTGCCAATACATGAAACATCCTGAGAGCTGGATTATCAACACGATGAAGATTGCAACAAGCATTTGTACAACAATTTTTCTTTTTCGATTACTAATTGAAGAAAGGAACACAATTTTGTAATAGGATATAGACATCTTGATCTTAGGGTTTTTGTTCTAGAATGCAGAAGCGGAAGGTGAAGGAGAGAAGAGGCGCTCGACGTGTTGCTGCTGCTCACGGAAGCGTCGCCTGAGGTAGTTTTCGAGTATCTCCATGACGGAGACGAAGCGCTTCATCTGCTCCAGCTGGCGGCTCAGCTCCGCTTCCCGAGCCCTGGCACGGGCAAGACGAGCCTCCGTCTCCGCCAGCCGATCCCGCAGATCGTCCACCGCCGCCGATCCGTTGTGGCCGCCGGAACGGCGTGACGGCGGTGCGCTGAAGATGTCTCTGGATAAGGATCGCTGCTGCCCGCAACACATGGTGGAGGGTCAAGATTGTGAATTGGGAACTCACGATTGAGGGTATGACTTGAATCACTTGATTGAACCCACGCCTTTTATTAATTTATGAGTAATAGTCCAAATAGGTTCCAAGAAATTTATCATTCGATAATTTTGTTTCTGACAAAATTTAACTAAGATTTTGATCCTGAGGTTCTCAGATATCCCCATATACGTTCAAAATCATTTGATCCAGTTAAAGTGGTGACGTGTCTGGTGATAACAATACTGAAATTTTGTGTGAAATATGGTGATAACAATACTGTTTATTCCAAGCTCAGCTTTCTTTTAGACGTTCAAAGGAGACAGTAATTAGGGTAAAGAATTCGGAGAGTGTTAGTATTGAGACAATATCAGCTGCAACCAGTGACACAGTATTTAAGTTGTTCAAATTCATTCCAATACGAGAGTTGAACCAGTCTTTCAAGAAATGATGCTTTTAAGAATTAGTGTGAAAGTTGTTGTCTTAGTTATGTTACCACCTTTTGTTATGTTGGAGGAAGAAGACGTTATGTTGTTTAAAATGGTTTCGTTTACTTTATGTTGAAGAAAATAAACTTTCTTTTGACTTGATTTGGTTTGTGTTGCTATCAAAACCAAATATTTGTGTGATTAACTTGTTTGAGTTCTCAGGCTTATGTTACCATTTTGATAAATGAACAGACCAATGTCAATGTGTTTTTAAGGCTTGCGTTGAAGTAAATATAGCTTCTTTTAACATCACGAATTATAGGTCAAATAGGTCCCCTAAAATACTATTATAAGACAAATAGGTCCCCAACATGAAACGGCGCCGTTTGCATTCTCTGTCTAAGTGGGGACGAATTTGTCCTCCCCGAAACGATGTCGTTTTACCCCTGGTTCCAATACGATGTCGTTTTGTCCAGCATGGATGGGGATCAAAATGTCCTAAAGGTGAAATGTCACAGTTAATCTGATACATCACCACTTTAACCGGATCAAACAATTTTGGGGACATATTTGGGGGATATCTGAGAACCTCAAGATCGAAATCTTAGTTAAATTTTATGGAAGACAAAACTGTCGGATGATAAATTTTTTAGAGACTTATTTAAGGTATTACTCATAATTAAAAAAATACGTAAAAATTTATAAAATTTAAATCAAATTTACAATGTATTTGTTGCTGTAAATTCTTTTAAATAATAAAACTACACAAATAGACCGAAAATTTGTTGCATTTTGTCAATATTTTAAAATAGGAAATATAGCGGGTGAAAAGTAAAAACTCACATGGTAACATGTACCGAGTCCATAAGTATTGAATTCGACCTAATTTAATTCTGGAACTCAATCTAATTCAATTGGAATGGTCAATTTATGGTTAGTAGAGTAAGATGTGGTACAGATTTATCAATTATTTTTTACATATAAGTTATTTTTGGATACAAATTTATATAAGTTATTTATATTCACACTCGCATGTTTTTCTTGGTTCTGTTGCTGTATGTTCTTTTTCCTTTTTGTTGCTGCACATTCTTCTTCTTCATCTTCTTTTTCTCCTCCTTCTTCTTCTTTGTTATTTTTCTCTTTCGTTATTATCATCACCAATACTTAGGGGTGTTCGCGGTGCGGTTTGGTTCGATTTAAGGAAAAAAGTCATTCGATCCGAACGCTTAATTTATGTGCGGTGTGGTTTAGATTGGATAAAATTATTTTAGAAATCCAATCCGATCCAATTACAAGCAGTTTGAATCGGTTTGGATTTGCGGGTTTTTAAATAAAAAAAATACATATAACAAGTCTCAACATTAAATTTTAAATAATCAACAATGACATAACAAGTCTTAACAATATCTTAAAAAACCAACGATAACATAATAATAGAAATAAAATTATAGGTTAGTTAAAATAAATAAATAAATAATATTTTGAACATAAAATATTTATTAAATAATAATAATATATGAATAATAGAAAAATATATAACAAAGTGAACATGTTATAAGTATAATCGTAAATATAATAATAAAATAATAATATTATAGCACATTGTGCGATTTGGATTGGATTGGATCGGTTATGAAAAATAGATCCGAAATCCAATCCAATCCAGCGGTTTGCAAAAAATAGAATCCAATCAAATCCGAATTAATACGGTTTTAATCGGTTTTCGATTTAGATTGGATTGGATGAGCAGTTTAATTTGGATCGGTGAAGAACGAAACTCTTGCGCGATCTAGAATTTTCACAAATATAATCGTGTTGTAAGTATAGCTTCTAGACCGATAAGAATTCCTTTCTTACAAACGTTTTGGTTGTCACAAGTAACAAACCCAATAAAATTTATAAACCGAAGTATTCAAACCTCAGGTCGTCTTCTCAAGTAATTGCAGGGAAGTATGATTTATTATTGGTTATGGAAAATAGTATTTTTGGGTTTTGAAAAATGTTTGAACAAGAGAAATAAATTGCAGGAATTAGTAAATCAATAACTAAGAAAACTCTTAGAAATGTATGAAATTTGGAAGTCCTATCCTAGTTATCCTTATCAATGGTGATGAGAATTATATTTTTGCTCCCACTAAGTTAACATCTAACTATGAAGGTAAGTCAAGTGGACAAATCAATTTAACACCTAAAGTCCTAGTCAACTCCTAAGGAAAG
This sequence comes from Arachis hypogaea, assembly GCF_003086295.3. Lineage (NCBI taxonomy): Eukaryota > Viridiplantae > Streptophyta > Magnoliopsida > Fabales > Fabaceae > Arachis > Arachis hypogaea. The sequence continues at coordinate 132,177,073 of NC_092038.1, forward strand.
ACTAGAGTTATAGGAATCTAAATCAATAAGCAAAGATATCAATTATCAATCACGATGAGTTTGACAACTCAAGAGTTACCAATTAATCAACCAGAACCAAGAATATAAAAAGCTAAATAAAAATCATAAGTCTGAAATACCTCAAATTGTATTAAATAGAAAATCAATCTAAACATAAAGAGTTCATAAACTAAATTGAGAAAATAAATAAAAGGAACATTGAACCTGTAATTGAAGAAGATAAAAATATTTCTAAGTCCTTTAAGAGGAATCCTAATCCTAATCTAAGAGAGAGGAGAGAACCTCTCTCTCTAAAAACTACATCTAAAATTATGAAAAGTGAATTATGATCTCGTATCTTGAGTCTCTGCATGTTCCCTGACTTTAATCTGTGTTTCTAGGACGAAATCTGGGTCAAAACGTGGCCGAAAATTATCTCCAGCGTATTCTGTAATTTCTGCAGATCGCGCAGGTCACACGTACGCGTCAGTCACGCGTACGCGTCATTCAGCGTTTTCCTTGCCACGCGTGCGCGTCGGGCACGCGCTCGCGTCGTTTGCGCAAACTCCAATCCACGCGTACGCGTCAGCACGCGTACGCGTCGCTGTGATTTTGTCCAGATCGCGCGCACGCGTCAGCCATGCGTGCGCGTTGCTGTCTGCTGGTTGTCTTCTTTAATTCTTGTGCTCCTCCCCTTTTTGCAAATTTTCTCTCTATTCTCTAAGCCATTTCTGCCCTATGAAACTTGAAACACTTAACACACATATCAAGGCATCGAATGGTATAAAAGAGAAATTAAAATACACAATTTTAAAGCTTTAGGAAGCAAGTTTTTAGTCATAGAATAAATTTGGGAAGGGATTGTAATATCATGCAATTCACATGAATAAGTGAGTGAAAAGCTAATAAAAACCACTCAATTAAACACAATATAAACCATAAAATAGTGGTTTATCAATCGGTTTGAATTTGAACACCCCTGCCAATACCACCTCCTCCTATTCCTCTTTTTTTTTCATTGGAATTTCTCCTCCTCTTTCCTTTTCTTCCTTCTCCTCCATCATCTTCATTATCATCATAATCATCATCGTTATAGTCATCATCGTCGTCTTCTTCTTCTTATACGTATAGTCGTGATCACTATCGTAAAATTTTTGCCATATTCATGACGTTCCCAAATTCAAAATTAAAGAAAATATTTTTGTACATTTGTAGTAAAATTTCGATGTAAGAGTTCTAAATCTGAATTGTTATTGTGATGAATATGTTCCATTCACGTTTCGTTGTTTTTTGAAAATATTTCGGTGTATTTTTATTCTAATAAGTTCTGCATAATTCAAAACTCTTTATCTTCCTCTTCCTCATCTTCTGCTACTGCTTCTTCTTCTTCTTCATTATCATCATCATTTTTTTATTCATTTTCTTTTCTTGTTTTGCCTTCTCAAATTTCTTCTTGTTTTACTCTCATAACAAGAACAAAAACAAAAAAATCAAACAAAAAAGAATAAAAAATACATAATACTGCGAAATTACTTGAAAGAGGATGAACATACATTCATTCAATTTAAAGAAAGAAAGAAATAAGAAAAAAAAAGAAAAAAATGCATTAAAAAAGAAGAAGCAGCAAAAGATGAGGAGGAGGAGGAGGAGGAAGAGAAATTGTTTTGAATTATGCAGAACTTATCAGTACATATACACCAGAAATATTTAAATAATTCACGTAATATCTTAGTTTTACACTGAGCAAATACACAAAAATGTTTCCTTTAATGCTGTATTTTTTTCTTCTTTTTTTCCTTATTTGTTTCTTTATTTTAGTTGAATGAATGTAAGTTCATTCTCTCCCAAGTAATTTTGTAGCATTATATGTTTCTTCTTCTTTTTTGTTTAATTTTTTTGTTTTTATTCTTGTTAACAGAGTAAAACAAGAAGAAACTTGAGAAGGTAAAATAAGAAAAAAAAGATGAATAAAAAAAAGGAAGATGGTGATGATGATGAAAAAAAAGAAGCAGCAAAAGATAAGGAAGATGATAGTGAGGAATCAAGCAAGGATCAAGGTTGCGGTTCAAGATTTTTATAAATGTCTGTACCACCAAGAAATTTCTCCAAATGTAAGCTTTAGGGATGGATTAGTTAATCGGCTAGAGAGGGAGGAAGCTGAAGCCCTAGAGGCGTTACCATCAGTAGAGAAAGTGAAAGAGGCAGTCTGGGATTGTGAATCTTTTAAGGCTCCAGAGAGTGACGGATACAACATAAATTTTATAAAGAAGTGTTGGAATGAGATTGGAACGGATTTCACAGCAGCTGTGATGAGCTTTTTTTAGACAGCAAGATTACCAGCAGACTCTAATGTCACATGGGTACCGTTGGCTCCGAAGTTCGCGGGGGCTATGAAGATAAAAAAATCTCAGACCTATCAGTATGGTTGGATGTGTCTATAAAGTTTTAAATTGTTGACAAGAAGAATAAGGAGTGTAATGCCAGGTTTAGTGGGGGAATCTCAATGTGCCTTTGTGAAGGGGAGAAAGATACATGATGGAGTTTTAATTGCATGTGAAACTGTGCAATGGTCGAATTGAAAAAGAACATGGAGGGCATGGATCAGGGAGTGTTAGATCGACATCTATCTCGATCTTGGTTAATGGGTCACCATCGAAACCATTTAAGATGGAGAGGGGGCTTCGTCAAGGAGACCCATTATCACCGTTTTTGTTTGTTCTAGTGATGGATGTGCTTAACAGGATGATCAAGGAGGCAGTAAGGAAAGGCCGAATATCTCCACTCCTAGTTGGTAGAGATAATATAGAGTTATCACACTTACAATTTGCTGATGACACTATTTTATTATGTCCGCCAGAGGAGGAGACAATGAGAAACTATAAGAGGCTCCTGAGGAGCTTTGAAATGATGTCTGGTTTGAGCATTAACTTTGAGAAGTCCAACTTCACACCAGTGAACTGCAGCCAGGAGTGGGTTAGACGGATGTGTCAGCTACTGGGTTGTCAGGAGGTGACCCTACTAGTGAGGTATATTGGCATTAGCTTAGGAACAAATCTGAGATCGGTAAAAATTTGAAAATCGGTTATAGACAAGGTGGAAGAGAAATTTAGTTTGTGAAAAACAAAGGTCTTTAGTAAGGCTGAAAAGCTGGTGCTCATTAAGTTGGTAATCAAAAGCCTGCCTGTTTATTACTTGAGTTTGTATAAGATGCCAAATGCGGTTGCACGACGAATCATCTATTTACAGAGGAGGTTCTTCTGGGAGAAGAATGATGGATGTCCTGGTATGGCTCTTGTGAAGTAGGAGATGATCCAAGCACCAAAGAAGTTAGGAGGGTTGGGGGTGGGTGATGCAGTGGTCCGTAATGCTGCTTTTCTGTTTAAATGGTGGTGGCGATTCTCTAAAGAGGACTGTCCTCTATGGAAAAAGATTGTGTGTTCCTGTAATAACTTGAACCCAAATCACTTGTTGTCAACTCAGAAATTACTAGAAAGAGGTGGCCCATGGAGAAACATATGCCAAGTGCAAATAAAGGATCAATATGTAAGGCAGAAGATGATTGATGGCCTTACTATGGAAGTAGGGGATGGTAGATCTACCAGATTTTTGGAGGATACATGGCTCCAAGTGAAAAAGTTGAAAGACTATTTTCCGAGACTCTTCTTGATTTCAAACAAAAAAGGATCAGTTATTGGGGATTGTGGGTTCTGATATGGGATAGAGTAAGTTTGACACTTCCAATAGAAGAGGGAACTATGTCAATGGAAGACAGATATCTTGGACTAAATGCTTCAGGTCTTGCAATCTGTTAGATTGATAGCAGAAGTGTAAGATAGAGTGGTTTGAAAATTTGACAAGGAATGAGTTTATTCTACTAACTCATTTGTGCAGGTTTTACAGAAAGAGACTTTAGATGAGGAGTTTCTGAGATTCAAATTCACCAAGAAAATTTGGAAAGGTTTAGTTCCGCCTCGTGTCAAGTTGTTTACTTGGTTTGTATTGGTTGACCGGGTCAATACAAAGGATCGGCTAAGTAGGCTGAGAATCTTACAACAAAATGATAATTTGTGCGTGTTGTGCAAGAAAGATGTTGAAAATATACAACACTTATTCGTTATTTGTGAGTACTCTTGGCACGTGTGGTGTGCATGGATCTCGAAGTTTAGTCAGGTGTGGACTGCACCCGATACTTTGAAAGAACTTTTTGAGAGTTGGAGATCAATGTCGACAAGAAAAAAGATGCGCAAGTTCTGGCTAGTGGGGTTCTTCTCAGCTGTTTGGAACATTTAGTTACAATGGAATGATGTCATATTTCACATTAAGACAATAGGGGTTGTAGATTGCGTGGCTCAAACTTTTTCATGTGCTAAGGAGTGGTGTGGTAAATAACTCATGTTGTTGATGGCTATGTCGGAAATGACATAAGAGTTATCTTGTCTTTTATTTTGTTGTCTTGTCTTTCATTGCTCCACTTAAGTGTTGAGTTCCTTCTTTCAAAAATTAAAAAAAAAAATAAAAGATGAGGAGGAGGAAGATGAAGAGTTTTGAATTATGCAAAACTTATCAGTACATATACACCGAAAATTTTTAAACAATACACATAAATATCTTAGTTTTACATTGAAATTTGCTGCAAATACACAAAAATGTTTCCTTTAATGCTGCATTTTTTTCTTTCTTTCCTTATTTCTTTCTTTCTTTTAGTTGAATGAATATAAGTTCATTATCTTCTAAGTAATTTTGCAGCATTATGTGTTTTTTCTTTTTCTTTATTTGATTTTTTTGTTTTTATTCTTGTCAAGAGAGTAAAATAAGAGAAAACTTGAGAAGATAAAACAAGAAGGAAAAGATGAATAAGAACAAAGAAGAACAAGATGATAATGATGATGAAAAAGAAAAAGAAGAAATAGTAGAAGATGAGGAAGAGAGAATAAGAAGAATTTTGAATTATGCAGAACTTATCAATACACATACACCGAAAATTCTTAAACAATACACATAAATATCTTAGTTTTACACTGAAATTTGCTGTAAATACACAAAAATATTTTCTTTAATGCAGAACTCCTACATTACATTTAATTCAAACCATCAATGATGAACAACGATTTTCACAAACAAAAACATTATTTAGCTACAGAATCATAAAGTACTAACGAAAACATTAACTAGAATCGAACCACACCTCAACCACTTGATTGGATTCAAAACAATAATCCATTTCGCTTTGGTTCAATTAACAATTTGAACTTGAATAATTCATTATTTTTAACAATGAGATAACTTGGAAGAAGAAGAAGAAACACATAATGCTGTCAAATTACTTGGAAGAAGATGAATCCATATTCATTAACTAAAAGAAAGAAAAAAATAAGAAAAAAAAAGAAGAAGAAAAGATGCATTGAAAAAAATATTTTTGTGTATTTGTAGCAAAATTTCCATGTAAGAATTCTGAATCCGAATTGTTATTGTGATGAATCTGTTCCATTCTCGTTTCGGTGTATTTTAAAAGTATTTCGGTGTATTTTGGTTCTAATAAGTTCTACATAATTCAAAACTAGTCTTCTTCCCCCTCCTCATCTTCTGCAGCTGCTTCTTCTTCATCTTCTTATTTCATATTCTTATAATTCTTTTTGGGAGAAAAAAACAAACAAAAAAAATTACAAAATGTTACAAAATCAATAGAAAGAGAAGAAAAAAAAATATAGCAACAATAATAGTAATAAACAGAAGGGATAAGTATGATTTTGGTCCCTAACGTAGAGGCCGAAAATCGATTTCGTTCCCGATCTTTTTTTTTTTACTCTAAAATGGTCCCCAAAGTTTTAGTCTGTTTTAAAATCGTCCACCAAAATACCCTTCTCCCTTCACCCTAAAATCAACCAAAATCAACCACCACCAGAACAGAAGCCTACGCACAACCAAAACCACCACCACCACCACCAGTATCATCATGGTCATCATCATCTTCATCAGAACTTTCTCCAAAATCAACCAAAATCAACCAGAAGTCTAAACTGAACAAGAACCCACCACCACCACCACCATTATCATCATGGTCATCATCATCATCATCGTCAGAAAATTCAAGCAACATGCACTTTGAACAATAATCAACAAATTCAACAACAATAATATTCCAAATTCAAATTTCAACAATAATAATATTCCACAACAAATTTCACAAAAAAAATTTAAGAATTTCACAAAAAATCCAGTTCACAGAAGAAGCTGGTGGTGGTGCAGTGGTGCGGTGCAGTACGGCAGGACGGCGAAGAAGAATAAGAAGTTGTTGGTGGTGCGGTGCGGTGCGGCAGAACGGCAGGGCGGCAGTGCGGCAGCGCGGTAGTACGGCGATATGGCGGTCCCCCTTCTCTCCCCCCTCCTCCCCACCCTTTTTCTCGCGCCCCTTTTTCTCTCTCCCCACCCCCCACTTCTGTATCCTTTCTTTCTTCTTTTTTTTATTTTATATTTATTTTATTTTATAATTTTTTAATGAGGGGTAATTTAGTAATAAAAAAATAAAATTGGTAAAAAAGACGATTTTAAAATAAACTGAAATTTTTGGGACCATTTTATAGCGAAAAAAAGGCCGGAGAGAAAATAAATTTTCAGCCTCTACGTTGGGGACCAAAATCATACTTATCCCTAAACAGAACGACGATGGGATGAAATATGAGAAGAAAAAAAAAGGAGAAACACAAAAAAAAAAGGAAGAAGAAGGAAGATGAGGAAGAAGAACACGAGATACAAATATTAGAGGAGGAACGCATACATTTTATAAGTGGATTATGTTAGATTAGGGTTAACTTGTTGTATGTCAAAAATACTTGTGTGTAACGGAACTGCGGATTTATATACAGGTAAAATTAGGTGTAATGAACATTAAACACACAATTTTTTTTTTGTAAAAATTTAAAATTACTAAATTAATTATTTAAATTATTAATTAAGTATGCTTGTTTTTTTATAAAATTAAACTAAAATAAAAATAAAATTTAAAAAAAATTCATATATGACAATTTTATAAACCACTAGGTAAATTCATAAATCCTAAGTTAATTTTGTTCGTTTCTCAAATTTTTTTTTACCTAGAAATCGTAAGTTTTTTTTCCTTCTTCCATGGTTGCAATTCTATTTTATTATGTATGAAATATGAAATGATTAAATTTTATATTTATTTAAAAAAATAAAAAAGTATAGATAGATAATGAAAATATTAAACAATGTGAATAATGGAATATTAAATGTTCAATTCAATAGTTATGCAGATAATTATGTTCATTATTTTTAATTAGATGGTTATTTATTTTATTTGATTTACTCATGTACAGTTAATAATAACTGGATATTCAATTCACTAGGTATGCATGAAGATGATTATCTTAATATTAAGGTTTAAGAGGTAATTTGGGATGGAATATTTTTTTATTTTATTGAGTCAATTTCAGAACCCATTATTCATATTATTTATAAAAGTTATTGTTTACCTAGTAAAATTATAAAAAAAAAATTGGTTTTTATATGGCAGATAGAGTATGGTTGAGAATTTTAGAGTGAGAATAGAATTAGGTTTGAGAGATTTTCATCTGACCGATAGAATAGGGTTGAATTTAAAAAAAAAATTAATTCACAAGTCAAATTAGGATAGAATCCAAATTCTATTATAATGTATCCATTATCAACCCTAAATAATTAAAAAAAATAAAATGATTATTCTCCTTGAAATATTGAATAAGAGGGAACAGAAATTTCAGTCCAGGCCAAGGTTTCATTCATTGATTTTAGTTATCCCTGCCTCCAAACACAAACAACAATGGTTTCTCAGACGGTTGACCTCTTGAGGGAGGAGCTCCCCGTCGAACAACAACCTCTGCACTTGTCCTCTGACATCAAAACAGGTCTTGTGCTCGTCGACCTTGTCAATGGCTTCTGCACCGTTGGATCTGGCAATTTGGTACTTTCGTTTTCTCTCTCTTCTTCCTTGAAGCTTGGAACACCATATGTTTGTGATTTTGATCCACTCTTTCTTTTGTCTTTTTCCTTGGCCTTTTGTTCTTGTCTCATTTTCTTATGTTGTTGCTGTGTTTTTTTTTATCTTATGGGTTTGTCTTTATGTAAAAGAATCCTTTTTTCAATCTTGTCGTGTAGGCCCCAAGGCAACCGGATAAACAGATTTCTGGGATGGTGGATGCAACGGTGAGGCTTTCAAAAGTTTTTGCTCAGAAGAATTGGCCCATTTTGGCTTTCCTTGATAACCATCACCCGGACATTCCTGAGCCTCCCTATCCTCCTCACTGTATTGCGGGAACACATGAAGCAAATTTGGTTCCTGGTTAGTTGTTTGCTTTAGTTTTATAATGTGATTTTCTCTTGTTGCTACTTTGCTATTATTGCTCATGTTGTTAATGCAGTAATCGCATTAGTACCAATAAGCGGTTAGTTATGTTATGTGCACATATAGTGTGTATGTACACATAACATGTTTATGGTTTGAATCCATAAAATTATTATTTGGTGTTGAAGACACATGCTGACTCGTTTGGCTGATGAACCAAATGCAAAGAACTCCTGTGGTTGGAAAATGAACCAAATGCAACACTCAGGCGCAAAGATTGCATTGATGGATTCGTTGGCTCAATTGAGAAAGATGGCTCTAATGTCTTCGTTGATTGGGTGAAAAATAATCAGATAAAACAAGTAAGTATTTCCTAGAGTTTGAATTTGATTCTATCCTTTTTCAGGAAATTTTCTTACAGTAGAAGTAAGCAAGCAAGTGCCATGATATATCTACCAGAAAAATAATTGCCACCGTGTTTCACTAAGTTTAAGTTGCTATAGGAACTTCTAGTAGTTTTAAAACTGGTAACATCATGTAGTCATTCGCATGGAAATTATTTCATGCCCAATAGTATCTTCACCAAACCTATCTAGTATCTACCTTATCGAACACTCATGGTTGCCGAGTCATTTCTCGAACCCACAATTCTTTTCCCTGGATATTACTTTCATCAATCTTGAGGTTTTTGCTGAATCTATGAAGCTATGGCTTTTTCATGTAATAGGTCTTGGTTGTTGGGATATGCACGGATATATGCGTGATGGATTTTGTCAGTTCAGCTTTAGCTGCAAGGAACAGGGGTTTACTTCCTCCTCTGGAGAATGTGATTGTGTATTCCAAAGCTTGTGCAACTTATGATATTCCATTACATGTAGCCAAAACTAACAAGGATGTTATATCCCATCCACAGGTATTTTATCCAGGCTTGCTTTGTTGCATATAGACAACTTCAAACATGCAAATCTAGGTTGCTTCTGGAATTCTGGATTACTTTCATAGTTTAATGCATTACGATGAGTCTACTAACCTAAAATGTGGCTATAGACGTCTAAGGCTGAAAGGATACTATTTCAGTTTGCACTTTCAATTGATAGATGACATCTATCTATTGTATACACCTATGGGTAAAAAAGGGAGGATAAACAATGCTTATTCTCTAGTTTACATGAAATGGAACAGAGACAGTGAATAATATTTGGCAGTGTATACATGGTTATCGACAATCAAGTTGCATTAAATATGATTAATTTGGTCTTGCAAAAAGTTTAGAAGATTGAAAGTGACACACTATTGTTATTACTTAAAAACGTTTCTGTAAAAGTTTCCCCCCCCCCCCCCCCCCCTTTGATGTTGCAGGAGCTGATGCATCACATTGGCCTTTACATATCCAGGGGAAGAGGAGCCAAGATAGCATCAGAGGTCTTATTTGATTAACCGAAAGAGCATTAACTAAGTTTTAGTGTGTTAACGCTGTTATTATAGTTTTAAAAGTGTTGGACGAATGTTATTGTTCTGGACTTGTTTTCTTCTTGTCCTTGACATAAACTTATTTGTACAAATCAGTCCTGGTTAACAATAGTATTTTTTAGAAGTGTGGACCACCAGGATACTAATCTCGGATGTGAAACGGTTTAATTTAGTGTGCAGAAATTGGGTCCTCTAGTTTTTGGAGTACAAAATCGGACTTTTAAATTTTTTGAAATCGAACCCTTTGATTTCTATTTAAAAAATTAAAAAATTGAGGAACACAAATTGGATTCTTTAATTTTGGTATCTTCTACAATTTTAAAAAAATACTAAAAACTATAATGTTAAGATATATTACTCATCTTATTCCAAAGAACAAAAAAATTAGCCTCTTTTCATCATGTAGCTTATTAATGATTATCTTATCCTATTATGCGTCTAATCTTTTAAAGGTCCCTTTTGGTTCTGAAGTTATTTTTTCTTTAATTATTTGTAAATAATGAAAACAACAATTAAAGATGTAAATTTGTACAATTCTAATATAAAAAATTTATGTTTTATTTTTAAATAAACAAGTTCAAATTCCTGAATAATAAACTATAAATCTATAATCCATTTCAAATTAAATTTTAGATGAATAATTATATGAAATTATATACAATAAAATATTTTTAATATAAAACATTTTAAATTTATTATTAGTTTACGTATTATCTAATCAATCTCTAAATAATATTAAAATATAATATATAGTATAATTAATTTACATTTTGCACATGACACAAGTCTCACTCTAATTTGGTATAATACTGTAATTTTCAAAATTAACTTGCAAACTCCTTAAAAAGTTATTTAAAGTAAGAAGTTAAAAAAAAGAGTAATGTTACACATCATAACTGATTTTTGTTATATTAAATAGACCAATTTGATTGGACTAATTAACAAAAAGACTTAGATGTATAGTATTATTTAAAAAACAATAACTTTTCCTCTTCTCAAAGCTATCATATCATTGTCATATCATTGCAAATTTAAAATAAATATTTTTATGATTAAAAAAAATCACAAAATAATTTATTTATAAACTATTTTTAATATAAACTCTTATCTAGAATTTAACTAAGTCGTTTATCCAAAATTCCAAACAGACTCTATCTTTATCCATAATGCTTAGCTTGCAACGAGCAACTAGTCTAAAATTACACATAAAGTTCGCCTATGAAAATTTCTACCATTTTTATCCTCCAAACAAACATTGCTGAAGGTTACATGCTGGATTGATTCCACTTCTGATACTGCATAGTGCATACTTCTTCAGCTTTATCAACTAACTAACAATATCCATTGTGCCATTGTCCTTCTTTGAATAACCAAATAATAAAAGCCAAGTCTAATAGAGTTTCTCAAGAAACAAACATAATGATGCTGATGCATAAATAATTTTTTAGAGATTTCAATTTTTAAAGATGCACCAAACCAGTGGAGGACTCAGAAATATTGGCACACATATCCGCTGTTTCTGTCTCATTTCTGCTCAGTCTTTACAAGTGGTTTAGTGTTAATATGTCACGAACATCACGTACGTTTAAGATTCATCTGCAAGGTTGATTCCATGATATGTGAACATTCAAGTGAAGGAAACTTTTTCTTTTGAGGAAAATGAGAATTTGTTTACTTCACTTTCAATGAGGATGTCATAGTAGTACCATTGCACATAGCATTTTGGTGTTTAAAAGACATGCAGAAAATGTAATAGTTGAATATGTCAGAGATAAAGCACAGAATAAACAAGCACAAAATGAATATCTTCCTTTCAAGTGGAAAAGGCACTCTAATATCTCAACTCAGCTATCTAATGAAACCAGTCAAAGAATAATAAAAGAAAAGCCGAAAAGTAAAACAAAAGCAGTACAAAAATTGTACACATGGCTACTTATCTTTTGAACCACGGTGTTTTTTATGCATTCCAGGGGTCATTTTTGAGAAGATGTTTTTATTTTGTTTCTTTGGTTTGACGCCAAAGATAAATGACTTGAGAGGAATCCGGTTATGAGACTCGGAAGATTTAATTGGCTGGTTTTTATTGTGAGTTGATAGCCCAAATTTCTCAACCATCTTTAGAAGAACCTTCTCAACATCAATCTGGAGAGTTGTTATGATATCAAGACCTGTTTGGAGTCCATCAGAAATCTTGTTATTCCCTTGTTTCATGTTTAATAATTCGCCTTGAAACTTGGCTGCTTGATAGCTTGTGAACGTGATTTCATCATCTTCAGCACTGGATTTCAAGGCTGTTAGTATTTCTTCCTGCATATCACACAAGGACCTGAATCTCTGATCAAGTTCTTCTTTCAGCCCTACAATGCTTTCCATCCACGCTTGCATTTCGATTCGGATGGCTGCAAGGTGTTTGTAAAGTGGCCGTACATCTGATCTCAAAGAGTATCTTGTGCTGCTACTTCCCTCTGAAGATTTCCATTTTTCCTCAAGTTTTCTTTCCTCAATCAGCAAGTCTTTGACCTGGGTTTGATATCTCTGTATCTCAGTGATAGTAGCAGTGAATCTCATCCAGAAATCTAAATTCTCCTCCAGAAGTTCATCAATGCTCATTCGGAACTTCTCTTCAATGGCTGATATAGGCTCAGGCTCTTCCATATTTAACATTTCCTCAATGGGATAACCCCTTGAAAGGGTGGGTTCTCTTTGTAAAATCTCCTCAATGGCTTGAATCTCTGCTGTCTGCTCTGGAGGTAAATCTTTCATAGCCTCGCTTCCCTTTAGGCTTTTCTGCAGGAGACTTAGTTTCTGACGCAGGAGTCTAATCTCTTCATCTTTCATGGCATTTGCACCCCTCAGTTCTTTAAGCTGCAAAGATGAATCAAAGAGAGCATCTTGAGTTTTCTTCTCTAACTCAGCAAGCTGGTTCTTCACCTCTTTGTAATTCCTAAGAGCATTGGTATACTCCGTCAGCAAAACCTTTTCTCTGCCTTCCAATCCCCTTGTGAACAACTGCTGCCAATCTGGGCTATCTCCTAGTGCTTGTGTCGAAGCAGTCTTCGAGTCTAATGGAGATTCCCTCTCTGCCGGGGTTGCCTCTTCTTGTGCTGACATATTCTTAGCCTCAACCTCCTCCTCCTCCTCATCAGACTTCACATTCTGTACTTTCTCCGACAGAGTGTCAAGGTTACATTGTGCTTCCGTGAAATGAGTTTCAAGGTTGCTATTCTGGTCTTCAACCACTCTGTTTAGATTCTGTACTCCATGCAGCTTTTCTTCCATTTCTCTCAGTTGCTCATTCAACTTAATCTTGTCATTCATCATAGTTTCCTTATCACATTCAAGAACTTTAATAAGAGCATTAAGTTCATCAGTTTGTGCTTTCCATCTCGCTACAAGAGCTGACTGTGAGGAAACAGCGGATTCTAAGCTGACCACTTTGTTGACCAGCTCATCAATCTTCTCTGCCATTTCAGTCACAGTGAGAGTTGTATGAGAGCCAGCCTCAAAGTGTTCTTTAATCTTCTCCTGTAGTAACTGCACCTCCTGTTGATGCTGACTTATTTTATCAGCATCTTCTTCCAACTCCTTTGTTTCTGCATCATCTTTTGCATCCTCTGGATTGTCATGTAACTCATTCACCAGAGACATCAACTTCCCCCGGGTTTCCTTGACCCTTTTGGACTCAACCCTGGTTTCATCTTGAGATTCTGCCTGTTTTTGTTGCAAGTGAGCCAATGTCTCTTGGCAGGATTTAAGAGCAGCTTCTGCCATCAAACGGCGAGCTTCCTCGTCCTCAATAGCAACACCTTGGCCGCCAAGCTCATCTTGAAACTGAGAAACTTTCTCCTGAAGCTTCTTGATCTGCTCATCAGTGTCCTTGTACCTAGCAACGGAATTATCATAAGAGCTTTTCAGAAACTCTTTAACAGTTTGTAATGCCAGAATCTGTTTCTGGAGCTTGTCAACCTGCTCAATTAACTCGTCTTTGGTCAAACCAGATTTCTTAGGAGGAAGAGTGAATTTAACTTTTGTGGCTGGCTTCTTAGTAGGATTGAGCTTCTTTGTTGCCGTCTTTAAGAGATTCTTCAACTCTTTTGTTGGAGGCATTGGAATATTCCCCTGCATGAAGCCTTCAGGTGGGGTCTTCTTATTGGGTCTTGGTGATCCACCATCATCTTCATCTTCATCAATGTATGTGACTTTATCCGGACAGTTAGCAGCTATGGTGTTGTTGGCATTTTGCAAATCTCTTGATAAGTGATCGTACCGATCAGCCAAAGATCGGTAGGCACGAAAACATTCTTCCACAAAGTTGATCAGCTCCGGTCTCCTTTTGTAGTACATTTCTGCTCTCTTTCCGAACGAGTCTCCCTCTTCCTGTAACAGCTTCAGAACAGCTTGCACTTTTTCCTCCATATCTGCACTTTTTCTTATATCTTTTAGCTTCACATAAAACCTATCATGTTCCGCTCAACCTTATAATATATATATACCATTTTATTTGCACACAAATCAAACTTAATTTGGTTATATTGGCTGCGTTTGTTTTTTTTAGAGAAAAACAAGACAGTGACACAAAATCGTATTTGACAAAAGAGATATGGACAGAAAGGACACAAAAACACTAACAAATGACACAATTTATTTTTCATTTTTTTTTCATTATTTTTGTTAATTTTTTATAATTATATTTTTATTATTATATTTTTCGTCTCAATTTTTTTGAATAAAAAAAGATAATAAATTAGATTTTTATAATTTGTTATAATTTATTATGATACAAAACACAAAATCTTGTGTCTGTCTTATCCTGTTCTCAAAGACGACGACGACGACAACAACAACAACAATAATAATAATAATAATAATAATAATAATAATAATAAGATAGTATTGAAATGAAAGCAGGAAAATAAAAGTGACCTTGGAGGTTCTGTTCCACCCATTTGGATTGCTTTGTTCTGATGTGACTGGCCCACCACCATGTATAAGCATTGCTTGCAGCTCTTTGCAACATATTGGTCTGTTACTTGGTGTTCTTTTCTTGTGTAAAAATGAGAATCAAGAACATGCAAACGTCACTCCATGTGTCTAGAGAGGAAACAGAGGACATTTGAGTTTCTTCACAAGAGAAAATGAAAGATTGGTTTCAGCATAGAGGAAGAGAGAAAGTGTGATGAGTAAGTTGTAGTAATGAGAACATGGAAGAGAGTGATCCTCGCCCGAACTTGATGTCCCAACCTTCCTCCTTTGACTGCAAAACATAGACTAAATCATCCATCCACATCGCAACTCATGCCACTTCTCCATCCTCACTTCTTTTGCCAATTCAAAACATCAACTCATCATTATTCTAAAAATATAAATATTCTATATACTTATTCTTTGCTAATTTATATATATGTTCAATAATTAATACTTTGGTTTCAGACAAATCTATAAGTTACTCCGTTTCTTCATACACATTTTTATTAATATTCTCTAATAAAATAAAAGGACAAATTAATCGTTAATATTTTCTAAAATAACTAATTAGTCTTGAATTTTTTTTAAGAAGAATATGATTGAGAGATTAAATTATCTGAAATTTTTAAAAATAAAAAAATTATTTATCTTCTTTATTATGGACAAATTTTTGTTTCAGATCAAATAATTTATCTTTTTTTTTTTCGTGAATAAAGGAACACACTCTTGATTTTATTTAGTTAACTTTTTAATAAAGTTAACCGAAATTATCCAAATCATCAAATTTTGGTTTGATAGTTAATCATTAAAAAAATTACATACGCATAGTAAAATTTTAATATAATAACATAGTTAATTGTTAAAATAACCAAACCTTGATTTTATGGTTGATATTTGTATGGCATCCTTTTTTTTGTATTTTAAGATAATTCTACTCTATGATATTCCGAAGGGCGAGATATATTTTAATTTCTTGATTATTTATTCATGGTTGAAGAGATTTTGAATTTTTGTTGGATGATAAAGGGCAGAGTCTTATATTAGGAACATTGAGTTGAGAGGTGAATATAATTTAAAGCGAGGTTAAGAACGAACATATTAGTCAATAGTTTAAGTTAATATATTATTTTTATTCTATTAAAAATTAGAATCTATAATTTAATTTGTAATGTTTAGAGTTAGTCAAGTGTTGATTAAAATAATAAAAAAAATATCTTTTGTTTGATAACTTTAAAAAACAACCTATACCAGAAAATAAGAAATGTTATAACACAAATCATTGAGGGGTTTGAAATACCCTATTTCTTGCATGACACCCCATCCAGTTCCAAATTACTTAACTCATTCTCCTTGTAAAGCCTTGTGCTTAAAGAAAGTGTCATTTTCTCATCTCATCTAAAAGAAAAGTGTTTCTTCTATGGAAGTGTATAGATAATACATTTACCAAGAATGTGACAGAATGCCAAAGAATCAAACTACTCTAAGACACTTATGGAGATATAACAATAGTACCTAATGAACTTTCAGTTACAAATCATTTTCAGCCGGCAAATTGCCACCATTCTACATGTGATAGCCTTTGGTTTCACTTCAGCTTCATGTGCTCCACTACATCCATAGGCCATTATTTTGGTACAAAGAGTTTTAAATGATTGCATTGGACTGAAAAGAGAAATGAATGGCAAACTAAGCCATCAACGTTAAAGAACAAAATATATTTTGCACTTCACTAATTATAATCTCATAATTTATGTACTTTTTTTGCTATTTGATTCATTCGGCTAATCCATCCAAATAGAAAAGGCCGTGTTGTTGGCTTCTTTGAGTTGCAACCGTAGAAATCTACTCATAACACAGAAGCATATAAAGAAAAAAAAGTTTACCAATACAATAATATTGAATTAATGATATAAATTTTTTTAATCATATTTTTGCTACCTTTTTATATTCATCTGTACATATAAATAAGACAATAGAAAACGGTATCTACAATGAAGGGACTAGGCAATAGGCATTCAAGCGTCTCTAGCACTTTTTTATTGTAGTCTTCATTATCTTTCTAGCTACCAATAGGGTTGAGAATCATAGAAGATGAGGTTGGTTTCTTCCTACGCTTCAAAATTCTGAAGACAAGCCAGCCATTGTTCCATGTAATTCTTCCCAGCTGCATATTTTCATAACTGTGTAAGCGACTAAATAAAGGAAAAATGCTCAAAATGATAAGAGTAAGAAGAACCGAAATCAATAGAGGTTTGAACTTACAAAGAGATGTCTAACCCAAAATCAATGGCTTAAAAAGAAAATCATATATATTCAAAACAGTTATAGGAAAAATTACCAAAGGAATGACTTTGACTTTGTGCACTTGGATTTGGCAAAACATAAGCCTCTAAACCCTTTCACTTGTATAACTAATTCCCAAGAATCAATATAACAGAAAATAACAAATCCAATTTTACAAAAGGGCCAAAAATATAAAAAAAAAAGGCAACATTCCTATAACTTTTGTGAAAATGGTACAAATTTCTTCATATAATCAATGAACAACAAGGCCAAACCAACCCCAGATACTAGAAAGATTACTCTCAACATAAAAACAAGCTCCCTTTAACAAAATTAGTAAAATTAATAAAACCAAAAGTATATGGGAAGAAATTAAAAAATGCAAAGCAAAAAAAAGAACTTACTTGAAGAAAACTCATAAGGGAGGTTCTGGATGGCACTCAAGAGCACGTTGTTTGAAGCTTCTTCCACCTCCTTGCAGCCATGTCTATAGCAAGGAACCAGGACTGCAAAACTATCATCGTCATCATCATCAACATCACTACTCTGAAAATCAGAACCAAGTGGCTCCAACCACCCAATGGACCAATCAGAATCATAATCATAATCAGAGTCAGAACCATCAGATGGAACCAACACAATATCCTCGTACTCATCCCTATCAACCCTCCTCCTCCTCTCTTCCCTTCTTTGCCATTTCCTTCTAACCCCCCTCTGAGCTGTTGGTGGGGCCATCTTTGTCTCCCTCACCAAAGGGAACTTCACCATCTCAGAAGAAGATATTGGTGAATTCACAGTGGTGCTATTATTACAAACTGGCTCCTTCTCCTTCCCACTCCACAAGGGCCATGAGAAACGGGTCAACGACAAAGCCATGATTTTTCAAACTCCAAATAGCAGCAATTCAAATCTGAAGCTAAGCTCTCTTTTCAAGCCAATATGTGAAAGAATGAAGGAAAAAGCCGCAAACTTTGAGGTCAACAAAAAATGGTTCCTTTTCAGTTGCAGCAGTTACTACTATATATTAGGAAATGATCAATATAACAAGAACAAAAATGGGGGCATGAATGAATCTAACCCAGCTGAGAACAAGCTCATTTCATATGAATAAAGCAATAACTTTGAAGAACAGCTTCTGTAAAAAATTTTGCAAGGTCCTTCTTTTTCTCCCTCAATTATCAAAACCAGTTCAGCAAGTTAATCAATTATACTTGATGGTCCATTTAACAAAACCGAGACACAACGGGGGAAAAACAAAGCCTTCAACTTTTTGAAGAATTTGCTAAACCAATTAAAAAAAAAAAGTGTATCTTCAGAGTTTAAAGATAGCAGAAAGCTAACTATCAGAATTTTCTAATACAAAAATTTTCATCATCTTCTTTGTTTATTGTGAAAACAAGATGATAAACAATAAACCAAAAGGAAGAGCTGAATCAAAGGCAATGGAGGAACAAGGTTTCTTTTTTTTTTTTCACTCACACAGCAGAGTTTTTCTTTTCCTTTTTCTTTTTTTGTTTTCTTAATTTATTGGGAGAAAGAAAGAGAGAAATTGTGGTGATAAATTGATAATGTTGAGAGTGACTCGGTGAGTTGGGAACCTTAACTCGGTAACTCAGTGTGACTCCATGGAGCAAAAAGGTCTCCCCAAAACCCTTGGGTTACGCTGAAGAAACAATTGAGACAAGAAGCTTTCTTTTCAAGTCATAGAAGATTAGAAGAAGATATTTATTTCTTTATTTCTTTTTTGTTTTTTGTTTTTTATTTTCTTGTCTTGTCATATCTGACGGTTGAGATTTCGTCGTTAATTGTGATCTTACGCGGGGAGCAGCAGGGTCTTACTGCAAACCCTCATTCAATTTCCGATGGCCCAATAGCGTGGTGAATTTGAGGCCCCGTTTTCCGACACGTGTAAACGAGTCAGCCTCTGTCTTGTTCACTTTTTAGTTTTCTTTTCTACCTTTTTTTTAATTTATTATTTTTTAAGATTCTTTATAATTTAATTTTAATATATTTTATTAGATAAAAATTGTAATTTGTTTTATTAAAATAATAATGTAATTAATAAACCAATTCTAATTATAACGAATTAAATATAATATCTGTTGCTCAATAAAACATAAAATGAATAAAATTCTAAATAATAAAATAAAAATATATCGCTTTTTATAAAAGATAGAAAAATAAAAGTTATATTAAAAAAAAATACATGATAAAAGAAGTAAGAACATTTGAATAATAATTTTTTTCTGTGTCGTCAATAAAAAAGTAAAACGGTAGAATAAAGGAGAGAAAAAACAGCCAAGAATAAAATTTATTGAAAAATTGTAAAATAGCTTAATGGATTAAAGTGTGTTGTACCTATAACACAAGAGTTATTACTTATTAGGACTGTATTTATTTCTAAAAATAGAATAAGATAATATATTGAGATAGTGATATAAATTTTTGTATTTTTATATTTTGGTTAATGATAAATTAAAATGAATTATAAAAATTTAATTTTTTTCTATTTTTTTATTAAAAAATTTAAAAATATATATAATAATAAAAAATATTTATAAAAAATTAAAAAAATAAAAAATAAATTATGTTTTTGTATCTTTTTTATTATGATAAATATAAAATACATTAATTTAATATTTCTAAACAAAATACTTTTATCTATATCTTATTTATTAAATATAATTTTATATTTCTATATTCTTATTTTAGTATTTTATTTCTATAAATAAACGGAGCTTAAGAGTTAGGAACAATAAAATGTGGTGTACCAATAATCAACAGTTCCTTTGCTAGAAATAATTTTTGAATTAATTATAAAACAAAAGAACTAGAAATAATTTTTGAATTAATTATAAAACAAAAGCTAACAAAAATGTGGTAAGAATTAATCAATAAAAATATAATAAAATTCTTCAATATACAATTTTGGATTACTTTTAATTGAAAATTTTTATTTTAAAAAGTAAAGTTAAAATTATAATCTCAATCTAAAAACAAATTTCTAACTTTATTAATTCATGAGTCAAATTCTTTAACTTATTTTAGATCATTTTTACTTTACACAAATTATAAATTAAGAATAAAAATTTTGTTAACTATCGACAAAAACTTTCAAAAATATTTTTGTTATTTAGTTTGTGTTAATTTTTCTCTAATATTATTTTCTGAAATATTTTAGTTTTATCTTTAGTATCAATTTTTGTTATAATCAATAATCAATAAATTTTTTATTCCAATTTCAAAAAAAAATATTAAGGATGAAATGTAAACTTTACTTTTAAGAATAATACTACTAATTTATAAAATTCAACTCGTTTTTCGAAGAATGGAAATACAAGGACAAAATTTTGAAAATGTTCTTCAAACATCCAAATATTCAATACATCATCATATAGCGTAAAGACATTGACTCTATATCTTTCGAATTGCTAACATATAAATTCCTTTTTCGCTCTTAAAGTTTGTTAATATTCCATCAAACACCTAACTATAATGCTAACATAACATCACGCTAATATTTTATAAACTACATAAATAATTAAATGTATGTCAGCTTCCTTTGATATTACCCTTAATAAACATCAACATTGATAAACTTAGATTGGCATGCCATTTTCAAAAGAAAGAAAGTGAGCCAAACGAGCAAAAGTCAACCAAAACAGGTTTCCTCAGGAAATTATCCGTCTTTAATTAGAATAACTTTTTTTTTGTGCACCGTCTTTAATTAGAATATATGAATCCGATACTTCTACGTTATTTAACGTTGCTTTTTACAATTTGATTTATTTGACATAGTTTTTTTGACAGGCAAAATAAGTAGTTATCATTCATGAATAAAACTTATAATATCAAATAGGGCCAAATTACAGATATAGAGAGTTTCTTCGATCCACACTGAATTTAGATAGCTAAGAGCCAATTGAGTTCATTCATGTGTTACTTTATTACCAAATTTCTTGATATGAGAAAACGAAATCGATCTAAAAAGACTAGAATAATAGAAACAGTCAATAATAAAGCTACTAAAATAATTTCGGCTATATTTTCTGTTTTTCAGAACATTGATCACTTGAATATTATTATTTTTTAGGATTATTTTAAAAAGGCAATATTTATGGGCTAGTTTAAGACTCATTGCACACGCATACGCTTCAGCTTCAAAGAATAAGAGTGACAATTCCATGTTCTGCGTGGCTGCTACAGCAATTCTTTCACACCAATCCCAAATAACTGCCCCTATCATAATTGATCATTCTCCTCCTTTACCTGCATCAACAATAATTTTTCACAGGTTGGGTAGTGGGGATTCCCACTTCCCAGCACTTAAGGCCCCATGAGGTGGTTGGTGAGTGAAATTGATCTCTAACTTCTTATCCATACAAGTTTTTTGGAAATCTTCATTGGCTTTTGACATCCCTTCTACTATCTCTTGAGGAGTTCTCCACTTAACTTCGAATACTACTTCATTTCGAGCTTTCCAGAGGGTAGCCAGGCTATGACAGAAGAGACTTTGATTTGCATGGCTGAGTTCGACGATGGATGATCTGATCCATTCCACGTAGGAATTGGCACGGATGGAAGATGTTTTCACCGCTAGGGGATTGCAGAACCAGAATGCACGGGCAAATTCATAGTCCAAAATCAGGTGAGTTTCATCCTCTTTCCTCCAACGCCTGGGGGATAGGGGTGACACTTGAATTCCTCTCTTTTAAAGGTTGATCCTTGTCGGAGTTGAGCCGTTCAGAAGTCGCCAGACAAAATTGAGAGTTCTGGGATGGGCTTTGATTTTCCAAAATTATTTTCAGATATCTTCTGTTTGGCTTGCTGATGACTCTGTGCTGTTAAGATGGGCTTCGTGTTCTATTAACCGGTGGTATGCATCTCTGACTCTGAACTTACTATCTTATGAGTACTTCCAATAATATTTGTCTTGCTATCTGGTTAGAGGAATGAGAATTTTTTGAATCTGCTCTGATTCGAAAAGTACAAAAAGGTTTTTAATTTTCTGGACATCTCATATAGTTCCATCATCACACATGAGGTCCCTTACCACTGCATCGTTTTGGATATTTGGTACTGTGCTCCAAATTTTGTATCCATTTTGGTTTGGTAGCCATGGAGATCCCACTATTTTGATCGACATTCCATCTCCCATTTTTCATAAGCCTCTCAACTCTAGGACATCTATTGCACTCCTTATACTTCGCTAGGTATAGGTTGGGGCAAACCCCACTTTTGAATCTAAGAAGTTTGATATTGGGTAGTATCTGGACTTGATTATCCTTGCTGTGAGGGACTCCAAGTTTTTTATTAACCTTCATTCTTGTTTGGCCAGTAATACTCGATTAAAAGCTTTGAAATCTCTAAAGCCAAGACCACATTCTACTTTCCTTTTGCTTAGTTTGTCCCATTCAATCCAATGTATTTTTTGTTCCCCATTCCTGCAGCCTTAATAGAACTTTCACACCATTGTGTTCAAATAATGACAGTGTCCTTTCAATATCAAAAAACAGTCCATTATATAGGTTGGAATGGATTGAACAACTGCCTTGATTGTGAAAATTAGTAAAGTTAATTTTAGAAAATATATAAATAAATAATAACTAAATAAAATGAGAGGTAATAAACAATCTTAGTTTATAACCTTAGAATTTTAATGGTTGAAAAAGAGAAGAATTATATACCTCTAATGGACGGATGGTTCATATTGAAGAGACTTACCTATAAATTGAGTTTTTCTTTAATTCATTTCAATCAAGTCATCCAGATAGAATAACATAATATTTCTTTGAGTAGTTTTCTCCTATATAGAGAGAGAAGTGTGTTCTCTTTTTGTCAAGAGAGAGTGTTATTGTAATCTCCTTGTGATAGAGAGAAGTTGTAATTCTCAAAGAAAATTATTCAATTATTTCCATATTTTATACGAATTTCTAATTTGTCATCTTTATATTTTGCTGTGTCATTTATCTAGTACCTAACAGTGGTATCAGAGTCAAAGATTGCTTATTAAAATATTTTTTTTCCCGCTGCGAATTATCGTAAAAAAATGGCAGCAAAGTATGAAATTCCAAAATTTAGTGGGAATAATTTTTCCATATAAAAATTGAAGATAAAATCCATTATAAGAAAAGACAATTACGTGACAAAAATTGAAGGTAGACCCACTGGAATTACAGATGAAAAATGGAAGGAGATGGACAACAATGTTGTTGCAAACTTACACTTGGCACTAGCTGATTCATTTTTATCAAGTGTAGCAGAGAAAAAGACAGCAAAGAAAATTTGGGATGCTCTCACCAAATTATATGAAGTCAAGTCACTTCACAACAAGATATTCTTGAAGAGAAGACTTTATACTCTTTGAATGAGTGAGTCCACGTTGGCAACAGATCACATCAACAATCTAAATACGCTATTTTTCCAACTCTCATAATTGGAATATACCATAGCAGAAAACGAACGTGCAGAGCTCTTACTTCAAAGTCTACCAGATTCATATGATCAGCTTATCATTAACTTAACTAATAATGTTTTGACTGATTATCTTTCTTTTGATGACATGGCTGCTGTGGTTCTTGAAGAAGAATCTAAGAGAAAGAATAAGGAAGATAGATTAGAGAACTCAAAACAAGCAGATGCTTTGTTGATGACAAGAGGAATATCAATGGAGCGTGGTTCTAGTGGGAGTCAAAGTAGACCAAAGTCACAAAGTAAGAAGCAAGTCAAATGCTACAATTGTGGTAAGAAAGGACACTTCAAGAAAGATTATTGGAATAAGAAGAGTATAGAGAAGGTTCGAGAAGGATCAAGTTCTCAAGGATGTGTTGCGAGCACCTCTGATGATGGAGAAATCCTGTATGGCGAAGCAACAATTGGTTATAAAGGCAGCAAACAGCTCACT
Source organism: Arachis hypogaea (assembly GCF_003086295.3). NCBI lineage: Eukaryota > Viridiplantae > Streptophyta > Magnoliopsida > Fabales > Fabaceae > Arachis > Arachis hypogaea. Next base: position 132,201,033 of record NC_092038.1, read on the forward strand.
GATATTTGGATTGTTGATTCAAAAGCAACATGGCACATGACTCCTCATCGTGATTGGTTTTGTACATATGAACCTGTCTTGGAAGGATCGGTATTTATGGGAAACGATAATGCCTTAGAAATTGTTGGAATGGGTACTGTCAAAATAAAAATGTTTGATGGTTCTATTCGTTCACTTCAAGGGGTAAGACACGTGAAAGGCTTGAAGAAGAATTTGTTGTCGATTGGGCAATTGGATGAACTTGGTTGTAAGATCCACATTGAAGGTAGGATCTTGAAAGTTGTTAAAGGAGCTCTTGTAGTAATAAAAGCAGAAAAGATTACAGTAAATCTATACATGCTTGTGGGAGAAACTTTGCAAGAGGCAGAGGTATCAGTTGCTTCAACAAGTCAAGAACAAATGACGATGATATGGCATTGCAAACTAGGCCACATGTCAGAACGAAGCTTGAAGATTCTTGTAGAACGTAATCTCATTCCCGGGCTCAAATCGGTAAACTTACCATTTTGTAAGCACTGCGTTACAAGCAAACAACATAGATTGATATTTGGTATATCAACTACTCGGAGCAAGCACATATGGAGTTGATTCATTCTTATGTGTGGGAATCGCCGGAGATGTTCTTAGGAGGAGTAAAATATCTTATATCATTTATTGATGATTACTCTAGGAGGCTATGAGTGTACTCGATCAAGAAGAAGTCAGACGTGTTTGCGATGTTCAAAGAGTTCAAAGCAAAGTTAGAACTTGAATTTGGAAAGAAGATCAAGTGTTTAAGGACAGATAATGGAGGAGAATATGTTGATGGTGATTTTCTAACATTTTGCAAGCAAGCAGGTATTCAACGATAATTCACAGTTGCATATACGCCTCAGCAAAATGGTGTAGCAGAGTGAATGAATAGGACTCTCCTAGAAAGAGCACGAGCTATGTTGCAAACTACAGGTTTAGCCAAGTCTTTTTGGGTAGAAGCTGTTAAAACCGCCTGTTATGCTGCAATAGGGTTAAAGACACCAATGGAGATGTGGCAAGATAAGCCACCTAATTATTCTTCTTTACATATATTTGGTTGTCCTGTGTACGTGATGTACAATTCCCAAGAAAGAACAAAGATAGACCCAAAATCTAGAAAATGTATATTCTTGAGTTATGCTGACGGAGTTAAGGGGTATCGTCTGTGGGATCCCACTGCCCGCAAGGTAGTTGTCAGTAGAGATGTGATATTTGCAGAAGATGAATTGCAAAAAGAACAAGAAAATGACAGCACTATTAAAGAGATAACCACTATTCAAATAGATAAAAAATGCAGAGAATTTGATCTTTCTGAAGCAGAACCACAGCACGAAGAACAAGAAATAGATGCTAATGACATAGAAGTTCGTCGATCTACTCGACAAAGAAGAACAGCATCATGGCACTCAAATTATGTTTTGACAAACCATGATGCATATTGTCTTTTGACAGAAGATGGAGAGCCAACAACTTTTATGGAGGCTATGCGCAATCCAGACGCTTCTATGTGGATGACAGCGATGCAAGAAGAAATTGAGGCATTATATAGGAACTATACCTGGAAACTTGTTGAACTTCCAACAGGTCGAAAAGCCATTGGTAACAAATGGGTTTACAAGATCAAACGAGATAGTAATGATCAGGTGAAACGATATCGTGCAAGATTGGTTATCAAGGGATATGCTCAGAAAGAAGGTATTGACTTCAATGAAATATTTTCTCCAGTGATGAGACTAACTACTATTAGAGTAGTTTTAGCTATGTGTGCTGCATTTGATTTACATCTAGAGTACTTAGATGTAAAGACTACTTTTCTTCATGGAAAACTTGAAGAAGAGATATATATGCTCCAACCAGAAGGTTTTGAATAACAAGGAAAAGAAAACTTGGTTTGCAGGTTAACTAAATCTCTGTACGGTCTAAAGCAGGCGCCAAGATGTTGGTACAAGAGATTTGATTCTTTCATTATTAGCGTTGGATACAACAGACTTAGTTCAGATCATTGTACCTATTACAAGAGGTCTGGTGATAATGATTTTATCATTTTGCTGTTGTATGTGGATGAGATGTTGGTGGTAGGTCCCAACAAAGATCAAATCAAAGAATTGAAGACTCAGTTGGCTAGGAAGTTTGATATGAAAGACTTGGGACCAGCAAACAAGATTTTAGGGATGCAAATTCACCGAGACAAAAAAGATAGGAAGATTTGGCTATCGCAAAAGAATTATTTGAAGAAGATCTTGCAATGCTTTAGCATGCAAGAATGTAAGCCAATTTCAACCCCACTTCCTATGAATTTCAAATTATCCTCAAGTATGTGCCCTAGTAGTGAAGCAGAGAGGATGGAAATATATCGAGTACCGTACGCATCAGCAGTGGGAAGCCTTATGTATGCCATGATCTGTTGGTGCACGAAATTGCAATCACACTTTTTACAATTCCGCACAACTAACCAGCAAGTGCACTGGGTCGTCCAAGTAATACCTTACGTGAGTAAGGGTCGATCCCACGGAGATTGTCAGCTTAAAGCAAGCTATGGTTATCTTGTAAATCTTAGTCAGGATATCAATACTTATCAGGGTTTCTTGTGAAAAGTGAAAGAACATGAAATAAGTACTTGTTTTGCAGTAATGGAGAACAGGCTGAGGTTTTGGAGATGCTCCATCTTCTGAATCTCTGCTTTCCTACTGTCTTCTTCTTCAAACACGCAAGGCTCCTTCCATGGCAAGCTGTATGCAAGGGTTTCACCGTTGTCAGTGGCTACCTCCCATCCTCTCAGTGGAAATGTTTAACGCACCCTGTCACGGCACGGCTATCCATCTGTCGGTTCTCAATCAGGCCGGAATAGAATCCAGTGATTCTTTTACGTCTGTCACTAACGCCCCGCCCTCAGGAGTTTGAAGCTCGTCACAGTCATTCAATCATTGAACCCTACTCAGAATACCACAGACAAGGTTTAGACCTTTCGGATTCTCTTGAATGCCGCCATCAATTCTAGCTTATACCACGAAGATTCTGGTTAAGGAATCCAAGAGATATCTACTCAATCTAAGGTAGAACGGAGGTTGTCAGGCACACGTTCATAGTTGAGAATATGATGAGTGTCACGGATCATCACATTCATCCGGTTTAAGAACAAGTAATATCTTAGAATGGAAGCAAGCATGATTGAATGAAAAAACAGTAGTAATTGCATTAATCCATCAAGACACAGCAGAGCTCCTCACCCCCAACCATGGGGTTTAGAGACTCATGCTGTGGAAGGTACACAAAGAAACGTGTAAAGTGTCATGAGGTCCAGATACAATGTCAAAAGATCCTATTAATAGTGAACTAGTGACCTAGGGTTTACAGAAATGAGTAAATGACAGAAAAATCCACTTCCGGGCCCACTTGGTGTGTGCTTGAGCTGAGCATTGAAGCATTTTCGTGTAGAGGCTCTTTCTGGAGTTAAACGCCAGCTTTTATGCCAGTTTGGGCGTTTAACTCCAATTTCTATGCCAGTTCCAGCGTTAAACGCTGGGAATTCTGAAGCTGATTTGCAACGCCGGTTTGGGCCATCAAATCTCGGGCAAAGTATGAACTATTATATATTGCTGGAAAGCCCAGGATGTCTACTTTCCAACGCCGTTGAGAGCGCGCCAATTGGGCTTCTGTAGCTCCAGAAAATCCACTTCGAGTGCAGAGAGGTCAGAATCCAACAGCATCTGCAGTCCTTTTCAGCCTCTGAATCAGATTTTTGCTCAGGACCCTCAATTTCAGCCAGAAAATACCTGAAATCACAGAAAAACACACAAACTCATAGTAAAGTCCAGAAAAGTGAATTTTAACTAAAAACTAATAAAAATATAATAAAAACTAACTAAAATATACTAAAAACATACTAAAAACAGTGCCAAAAAGCGTATAAATTATCCGCTCATCACAACACCAAACTTAAATTGTTGCTTGTCCCCAAGCAACTGAAAATCAAAATAGAATAAAAAGAAGAGAACATACTATAGACTCCAAAATATCAAAGAAACTTAGCTCCAATTAGATGAGCGGGACTAGTAGCTTTTTGCTTCTGAACAGTTTTGGCATCTCACTCTATCCTTTGAGGTTTAGAATGATTGGCATCCATAGGAACTCAGAACTCAGATAGTATTATTGATTCTCCTAGTTAAGTATGATGATTCTTGAACATAGCTACTTTCTGAGTCTTGGCTGTGGCCTAAAGCACTCTGTCTTCCAGTATTACCACCGGATACATACATGCCACAGACACATAATTGGGTGAACCTTTTCAGATTGTGACTCAGCTTTACTAGAGTCCCCAATTAGAGGTGTCCAGGGTTCTTAAGCACACTCTTTTTGCCTTGGATCACAACTTTATTTCTTTCTTTTTCTTTTTCTCTTTCTTTTCTTTCTTTTTTTTTCGTTTTTTTTTATTCACTGCTTTTTCTTACTTCAAGAATCAATTTGATGATTTTTCAGATCCTCAATAACAGTTCTCCTTTTCCATCATTCTTTCAAGAGCCAACAATTTTAACATTCTTAAAACAACAAATTCAAAAGACATATGCACTGTTCAAGCATTCATTCAGAAAACAAAAAGTATTATCACCACATCAAACTAATTCAACTAGTTTCAAAGATGAATTCAAAATCCTGTACTTCTTGTTCTTTTGTGATTAAAGCATTTTTCATTTAAGAGAGGTGATGGATTCATAGGACATTCATAGCTTTAAGGCATAGACACTAAGATACTAATGATCATGTAATAAGACACAAACATAGATAAACATAAGCATAAAAATTCGAAAAATAGAAAATAAAGAACAAGGAGATTAAAGAACGGGTCCACCTTAGTGATGGCGGCTTGTTCTTCCTCTTGAAGATCTTATGGAGTGCTTGAGCTCCTCAATGTCTCTTCCTTGCCTTTGTTGCTCCTCTCTCATGATTCTATGATCTTCTTTAATTTCATGGAGGAGGATGGAATGTTCTTGGTGCTTCACCCTTAGTTGTCCCATGTTGGAACTCAATTCTCCCAGGGAGGTATTGATTTGCTCCCAATAGTTTTGTGGAGGAAAGTGCATCCCTTGAGATGAATATCTCCATCTCCCATGGCTGGAGGTGGAAGCTTTTGCCTTCCCTTTCCTCTTTCTAGAGGTTTCTCCGGCCTTAGGTGCCATAAATGATTATAGAGAAACAAAAAGCAACGCTTTTACCACACCAAACTTAGAAGGTTTGCTCGTCCTCGAGCAAAAGAAGAAAGAAGAGAGAGAGTGGTGGGGTAGGTGGGGATCCTGTGGGGTCCACAGATCCTGAAGTGGCAAGGATAATTCATCCCTGCACCAAGTGGTGAGAAAAAATGCTCCTTCTGCCAATCCTGGCGTTAAACGCCGGGCTGGTGCCCATTTCTGGCGTTTAACGCCAGCTTGGTGCCCATTCCTGGCGTTTAACGCCAGTCTGGTGCCCCTTTCTGGCGTTAAATGCCCAGAATGGTGCCAGACTGGGCGTTAAACGCCCATCTGCTAGCCTTACTGGCGTTTAAACGCCAGCAAGATCTTCCTCCAGGGTGTGCTGTTTTTCTTTCTGTTTTTGCTTTTTCAATTAATTTTGTAACTTCTCATGATCATCAACCTACAGAAGACATAAAATAACAAAGTAAAAATAATAAATATAACATTGGGTTGCCTCCCAACAAGCGCTTCTTTAATGTCAGTAGCTTGATAGTGGGCTCTCATGGGGCCTCACAGATACTCAGAGCCATGTTGGAACTTCCCAACACCAAACTTAGAGTTTGACTGTGGGGGCTCTGTTTGACTCTGTTTTGAGAGAAGCTCTTCATGCTTCCTTTCCATGGTTACAGAAGGGGAACCTTGAGTCTTATAGTTTGCATTGTCTGTAAGCCACGGAGCTTCCTGAATAGCAAATAATTGCTCATCCGGAAAGATTTCAGAGATCTCAGTAGGAGGGAGGGATGCTCCTGCTACTGGTTCTATCCGGGACAGGTGATCAGCTACTTGATTTTCTGTCCCTTTTCTGTCTCTTATTTCTATATCAAACTCTTGCAGAAGCAACACCCATCTTATGAGCCTGGGTTTTGAATCCTGCTTTGTGAGTAGATATTTAAGAGCAGCATGGTCAGTGTACACAATCACTTTTGATCCTACTAAATAAGATCTGAACTTGTCAATGGCATAAACCACTGCAAGTAACTCTTTTTCTGTGGTTGTGTAGTTCTTCTGTGCATCATTTAGAATACGGCTGCCATAATGAATGATGTGCAGAAGCTTCCCATGCCTTTGTCCCAATACTGCACCAATGGCATGGTCACTGGCATCACACATTAGTTCAAATGGTAATGTCCAGTCTGGTGCAGAGATGACTGGTGCTGTGACCAGCTTAGCTTTCAGGGTCTCAAACGCCTGCAGACACTCCTTATCAAAGATAAATGGCGTGTCAGCAGCTAGCAAATTACTCAGAGGTTTGGCAATTTTTAAAAAATCCTTTATAAACCTTCTGTAGAATCCTGCATGCCCCAGAAAGCTTCTGATTGCCTTAACATTGGTAGGTGGTGGTAATTTTTCAATTACTTCAACTTTAGCTTGATCCACCTCTATTCCCTTGTTTGAAATTTTATGCCCAAGGACAACTCCTTCAGTCACCATAAAGTGACATTTTTCCCAGTTTAAAACTAGGTTGGTCTCTTGGCATCTTTTCAGAACAAGTGCTAGATGGTTAAGGCAGGAGCTGAATGAGTCTCCAAATACTGAAAAGTCATCCATGAAGACTTCCAGAAATTTCTCTACCATATCTGAGAAGATAGAGAGCGTGCACCTCTGAAAGGTTGCAGGTGCATTGCACAGACCAAAAGGCATCCTCCTATAGGCAAATACTCCAGAAGGACATGTAAATGCTGTCTTCTCTTGTCCTGAGGATCTACTGCAATTTGGTTGTAACCTGAATAGCCATCCAAAAAACAGTAGTATTCATGACCTGCTAGTCTCTCTAGCATCTGGTCTATGAATGGTAAAGGAAAATGATCCTTTCTGGTGACTGTATTGAGCCTTCTGTAGTCAATACACATGCGCCACCCTGTAACTGTTCTTGTAGGAACTAGTTCATTCTTTTCATTATGAACTACTGTCATGCCTCCCTTCTTAGGGAAAACGTGGACAGGGCTCACCCAGGGGCTATCAGAAATAGGATAAATAATCCCAGCCTCTAGTAACTTAGTGACCTCTTTCTGCACCACCTCCTTCATGGCTGGATTTAGCCGCCTTTGTGGTTGAACCACTGGCTTAGCATCATCCTCCAATAGGATCTTGTGCATGCATCTTGCTGGGCTAATACCCTTAAGATCACTTATGGACCACCCAAGAGCTGTCTTGTGCGTCCTTAGCACTTGAATTAGTGCTTCCTCTTCCTGTGGATTTAAAGCAGAGCTTATGATCACTGGAAAAGTGTCACCTTCTCCCAGAAATGCATATTTCAGGGATGGTGGTAGTGGCTTGAGCTCGGGTTTAGGAGGCTTATCTTCTTCCTGAGGAATTTTCAGAATTTCTTTTATTTCCTTTAGTTCCTCCAGATCAGGCTGAACATCTTTAAAGATGTCATCTAGCTCTGATTCAAGACTTTTAGTCATATTGACCTCCTCCACCAAAGAGTCAATAATATCAGTGCTCATGCAGTCATTTGATGTGTTTGGATGTTGCATAGCTTTGACAACATTCAACTTGAACTCATCCTCATTGACTCTCAGGGTTAATTCCCCTTTTTGGACATCAATGAGGGTCCGTCCAGTTGCTAGGAAAGGTCTTCCTAGAATGAGAGTTGCACTCTTGTGCTCTTCCATTTCTAGCACTACAAAGTCAGTGGGAAAGGCAAATGGCCCAACCTTGACAATCATGTCCTCAATAATGCCTGATGGGTATTTAATGGAGCCATCAGCAAGTTGGAGACATATCCTGGTTGGTTTGGCTTCTTCAGTCAAGCCAAGCTTTCTGATAGTGGATGCAGGTATTAGGTTGATACTTGCCCCAAGATCACATAGAGCTTTCTTGGTACACGTACCCTCTAATGTGCATGGTATCATAAAGCTTCCAGGATCTTTAAGCTTCTCTGGTAAGCTCTTTAATATGACTGCACTGCATTCTTCAGTGAGAAAAACTTTTTCAGTTTCTCTCCAATCCTTTTTATGACTTAAGATCTCTTTCATGAACTTAGCATAAGAAGGTATTTGCTCAAGTGCCTCTGCAAACGGAATCTTTATTTCAAGAGTCCTTAGATAGTCTGCAAAGCGGACAAATTGCTTATCCTGTTCCGCTTGGCGGAGTTTCTGAGGATAAGGCATCTTGGCTTTATATTCTTCAACCTTAGTTGCTGCAGGTTTATTCCTTACAGAAGTGGTTGAAGAAGCCTTTTTAGAGGGATTACTGTCAGCACTCTCATGTGTCTGATCCTCCCTTAGCGTCTGAACGCCAGGATTGGGTGAAGATTGGGCGTTTAACGCCAACTTCTCTCCCTTCTCTGGCGTTTGAACGCTAGAACTGGGCAGGGAATGGGCGTTTAACGCCAACTTTCCTCCCCTTTCTGGCGTTTGAACGCCAAAAGTAATCCTCTCTGGGCTCTTACTGTCGTCAGAGGGATTTTGGACAGTGATTTGGTTATCCTCTGTCAATTGTTCCTTATTTGGATTTTTGCTACTTTGAGCAGTGTTATTCAATGTCTTTCCACTCCTCAGTTGAACTGCTTGACATTCTTCTGTTATCTGTTTAGATATCTGCTATTTTGCTTGATTCAACTGCAGTTCTATGTTCTTGTTAGCAACTTTAGTTTCATGGAGCATCTCTTTAAATTCTGCTAACTGTTCTGTCATCAGGAGCAATTGTTGATTAAGCTCAACCATCTGTTCTTGAAGATTAGGATCAGTGGCTACTGCCATGACTTCCTCTTTTGGAGAGAACTCATTGCTAGAGTACAAATATTGGTTTCTAGCAACAGTGTCTATAAGCTCTTGAGCCTCTTCAATTGTCTTCCTCATGTGTATAGATCCACCAGCTGAGTGGTCTAAAGACATCTGAGCTTTTTCTGTAAGCCCATAGTAGAAGATGTCTAACTGTACCCACTCTGAAAACATTTCAGAGGGGCATTTTCTTAGCATACCTCTATACCTCTCCCAGGCATTATAAAGGGATTCATTATCCTCTTGTTTAAAACCTTGGATGTCCAACCTTAGCTGTGTCATCCTCTTTGGAGGGTAAAAGTGATTTAGGAATTTGTCTGATAACTGTTTCCATGTCTTTATGCTTGCTATAGGTTGGTTATTCAACCACCTCTTAGCTTGATCTTTTACAGCAAATGGAAACAGTAATAGTCTGTAGACATCCTGATCCACCTCTTTATCACGTACTGTGTCAGCAATTTGTAAGAACTGTGCCAGAAACTCAGTAGGCTCTTCCTGAGGAAGACCGGAATACTGGCAATTTTGCTGCACTATGATAATAAGTTGAGGATTTAGCTCAAAGCTGCTTGCTTTGATGGGAGGTGTACAGATGCTACTCCCATATGCAGCTGTAATGGGGTTAGCATATGACCCCAGAGTCCTTCTGGACTGTTCAATCCCACTTAGGTCCATGATGGATAAAGGGAAATGATATGGATTGCAAGTGGATAAATTTTTTTTTTTGAATTAACTGAAAAAAATAAAATAAAACAAAAGGAAAATAAAATAAAAATTCGAAAATTAAAAGAGAATAAGATCAAAGCAAATTGAAAACTGAATCAATTAGTTAATTAAAAAGATTTTGAGATTAGCAATTAAAAAGATATGATTGAAAAATTTTATGAAAAAGATTTGATTTTTTTTTTTGAAATGAGGAAAGAGAAAAACAACAAAATGACACCAAACTTAAAATTTTTTTGAAAATCAAACACTAATTTTCGAAAATTTTAAGGGAAAAACACAAAAAGGACACCAAACTTAGAATTTTTACGGATCAAAAGGGACTAAAGACATGCAAATTCGAAAATTAAGAGAAAAACAAAAGCATGCAATTGATACCAAACTTAAAATATGAAACTAGACTCAACTAAAAGACTCTAAACCAACAAAAATAAAACAGTCCTAATCTAAGCAACAAGATAAGCCGTCAGTTGTCCAAACTCGAACAATCCCCGGCAACGGCGCCAAAAACTTGGTGCACGAAATTGCAATCACACTTTTTACAATTCCGCACAACTAACCAGCAAGTGCACTGGGTCGTCCAAGTAATACCTTACGTGAGTAAGGGTCGATCCCACGGAGATTGTCGGCTTAAAGCAAGCTATGGTTATCTTGTAAATCTTAGTCAGGATATCAATACTTATCAGGGTTGATTGTGAAAAGTGAAAGAACATGAAATAAGTACTTGTTTTGCAGTAATGGAGAACAGGTTGAGGTTTTGGAGATGCTCCATCTTCTGAATCTCTGCTTTCCTACTGTCTTCTTCTTCAAACACGCAAGGCTCCTTCCATGGCAAGCTGTATGCAAGGGTTTCACCGTTGTCAGTGGCTACCTCCCATCCTCTCAGTGGAAATGTTCAACGCACCCTGTCACGGCACGGCTATCCATCTGTCGGTTCTCAATCAGGCCGGAATAGAATCCAGTGATTCTTTTGCGTCTGTCACTAACGCCCCGCCCTCAGGAGTTTGAAGCTCGTCACAGTCATTCAATCATTGAACCCTACTCAGAATACCACAGACAAGGTTTAGACCTTCCGGATTCTCTTGAATGCCGCCATCAATTCTAGCTTATACCACGAAGATTCTGGTTAAGGAATCCAAGAGATATCTACTCAATCTAAGGTAGAACGGAGGTGGTTGTCAGGCACACGTTCATAGTTGAGAATATGATGAGTGTCACGGATCATCACATTCATCCGGTTTAAGAACAAGTAATATCTTAGAATGGAAGCAAGCATGATTGAATGAAAAAACAGTAGTAATTGCATTAATTCATCAAGACACAGCAGAGCTCCTCACCCCCAACCATGGGGTTTAGAGACTCATGCTGTGGAAGGTACACAAAGAAACGTGTAAAGTGTCATGAGGTCCAGATACAATGTCAAAAGATCCTATTAATAGTGAACTAGTGACCTAGGGTTTACAGAAATGAGTAAATGACAGAAAAATTCACTTCCGGGCCCACTTGGTGTGTGCTTGAGCTGAGCATTGAAGCATTTTCGTGTAGAGGCTCTTTCTGGAGTTAAACGCCAGCTTTTATGCCAGTTTGGGCGTTTAACTCCAATTTCTATGCCAGTTCCAGCGTTAAACGCTGGGAATTCTGAAGCTGATTTGCAACGCCGGTTTGGGCCATCAAATCTCGGGCAAAGTATGAACTATTATATATTGCTGGAAAGCCCAGGATGTCTACTTTCCAACGCCGTTGAGAGCGCGCCAATTGGGCTTCTGTAGCTCCAGAAAATCCACTTCGAGTGTAGGGAGGTAAGAATCCAACAGCATCTGCAGTCCTTTTCAGCCTCTGAATCAGATTTTTGCTCAGGACCCTCAATTTCAGCCAGAAAATACCTGAAATCACAGAAAAACACACAAACTCATAGTAAAGTCCAGAAAAGTGAATTTTAACTAAAAACTAATAAAAATATAATAAAAACTAACTAAAATATACTAAAAATAGTGCCAAAAAGCGTATAAATTATCCGCTCATCATCTGTACAAGACCAGATATTGCTCAAGCAGTTGCGGTGGTAAGTCGATTTATGGCAGATTCGGGTAAAGAGCATTGGAATGTTGTTAAGAGGATCTTGAAATACATCAAAGGGATCTCGAATGTTGCATTATGTTTTAGAGGATCGGAATTCATTGTCAATAGATATGTCGACTCAGACTTTGCAGGTGATCTTGATAAATAAAAATCTACTACAGGCTATGTGTTTACACTTGCAGGAGGAGCTGTGAGCTAGCTATCTAAATTACAGACTGTTGTAGCTTTATCTACTACAGAAGTTGAATATATGGCAGCTACACAAGCATGCAAGGAAGCTATTTGGATCCAAATGTTGATAGAAGAACTCGGGCACAAACAACAGAAGATTTCTGTGTATTGTGATAGTCAGAGTGCCTTGCATATTGCAAGGAATCCTGCCTTTCATTCAAGAACAAAACACATTGGAGTGCAATATCACTTTGTTCAGAAAGTAATAGAAGAAGGAAGTGTTGATATACAGAAGATTCATACTAAAGATAACCTAGCAGATGCCATGACAAAATCAATCAACACAGAAAAGTTTGAATGGTGTAGATCCTCATACGGCCTATGAAATACATGAGCAACATAAATTTTGAAAATTTATCAAAATTAGCTTTTTAGTGGGAGATTGTGAAAATTAGTAAAGCTAATTTTAGAAAATATATAAATAAATAATAACTAAATAAAATGAGAGGTAATAAACAATCTTAGTTTATAACCTTAGAATTTTAATGGTTGAAAAAGAGAAGAATTATATACCTCTAATTGACAGATGGTTCATATTGAAGAGACTCACCTATAAATTGAGTTTTTCTTTAATTCATTTCAATCAAGTCATCCAGATAGAATAACATAATATTTCTTTGAATAGTTTTCTCATATATATATATAGAGAGAAGTGTGTTTTCTTTTTGTCAAGAGAGGGTGTTATTGTAATCTCCTTGTGATAGAGAGGAGTTGTAATTCTCAAAGAAAGTTATTTAATTATTTTCATGTTTTATACGAATTTCTAATTTTTCATCTCTATATTTTGCTGTGTCATTTGTCTGATACCTAACATTGATTAGGGTCTCCTTCCCCGCTCTAGATAGGTACCCTTCCTTCCAACCTTTCAACTTCTTTCAGACTCTATCCTGAACAAAATCAAATACTTCTCTTTTAGATTTTTCTACGGATGTAGGTAAGCCTAAGTATCTGGAGTGATGATTTACTGTCTTAATTCCAAGCCACTCTTGGATGAAGATCTGTCTATTGGTCGGTACATTTCAGCTAAACGAAACCTCAGATTTGTACAGGTTTATTCTCTGTCCTAAAAATAACCGTGTTACGGTGCACTTATGTGTGAAATAAGTGAAAAAAGAGGATAACCGTTGAAATAAGTGAAAGCACACATAAGTGCACCGTAATACGGTTATTTTTTTCTAACTACCCATTATTAATACTATTGCTTCTTCCATTCACTTATTTTCATCCATTGACGATTTTTTATTAGGATTTATATAAAAAATTAAAATTTTGTTTGTTGTATGAAAATACATAAAAATTTCGTTTGTTATATGAGTGTACATAAAAATTTAAATAACCTTATTCCAGAAAGAACTCAAATGGAGATGGATTGATTGGTTGGATGATTTCCGTTAAAGAATAAGAGTTCATCCCTGTTCGATCGAAAGAAAGCTAACCGTGTTAATAGTGGACTGTTTAACGGTGCACTTATGTGTGCTTTCATTTATTTCGAAGTAAACGTGTCAACGTGCTTCTTTTAAATGGACAATCCATTTTTTCTATTATTTAAAATGGACTGTTTATTTTTTTATTATTTAAAATTGTTCATTTTTCCTATTATTTGAAACGTTCTATTTGTAAGAATTTAATCCAATTTAAATTATTAATATTTTTTTATTAGTTTTAAAAATTATATTTAATTATTTATAAATGCATATATCTCATTTACGATATATAAAAATTGAAAAACTACACATATCTCGTTTACATTGTAACCGAGATACATGCAAAATTATCTCGTTTACAATGTAAACGAGATAAGGAAGAAGTATTTATTTTAGTAAATATTTTTTACATTATTTATTTTTTAGTAATTATTATAATTAATTTATTTATTAAAATAAAAAATTCTTATAATAAGTGATTCCCCCAATAAGATAATTGCATAAAAAAATTTTAAATTCGAGATTTTATGTCAATAGGTGTTTGTATTTCTCATTAATTTTATCTTTTAGATTTGGAGGTATTAACCAAATTTATATCAATGATCTCAATTTGAAAAATAAATGATTCTTTTTGGTAGGTTGCTCTTAAAATTTAAAAATCGTGCTAAAAAAAAATATAAAAAATAATAATTATAAAAAACAATAAATAAGAAAGAATAAATATAAAATATAAAGAATTGAAAATTGTAAAATTTGTATTAAAATATGCAAAAACGGATAAAAATTCGAATAAAAATAACATAATTTAAATAACAAAAAAAAGAATCTCTCAATACTTACACGCACTCATGACTCATGTTTTGGTGTGAATAAGAATTTTTAGAGTGAGTGTGAAAATAAATGAAAACTCACTAATTTATTGAAACTAATCTTATTTATAGAAAATAAAAATTCTATGGTAATTGGTATAATATTGGATTTCAAATAAACTTATACTTCAAGTAGTTTTGAACTTTAAGAAAATTTGGACTTCAAGTAGTCTTGGATCTCAAGTAACGGTATATTCCAATGGTATAATACAATCGATTGAATTTTGTACGTGACTAACGGTATATTTCAATTCAATCAATTGGTATGATCATTCAATTGATTGAAATGTGATGTAAATAAGTTTTTTTTCTGCATTCAATCGATTGGTAGGATAATCCAATCGATTGAATTTTAAATCGCGCCGTTCTCAATTTTCATATTGTTTTTATAAATTTTGAATCGTGCAGTGACTAATGGTTTATAAATTGATTGAGTTATGTGAAACCTGAAATTCAATCTATTATTTTGTTAATTCAATCAATTGATTTTCTAAGAAACACGATTTCAAAATCCTCGACGGATGTAATGTGTCCAAGATAAACTTTTAACTGACTGGAATTACTAAAAAGTTATTACGATTAATGGAAGATCTAATTCATTATTGTTTTTTGTTTTTTATTATTAATAAACATAATAGATGAATGATTAAATAATAATTTATAAAATAAAAAATAAATTTTATAATTAAATAAAATATATAGAGTTAATTTGTAATTAAAATTAAAAATATACTATTTAACCGTTATTGAAAAACTTAAAAAATATATTTTGTTATGAGATCATTTAATAGTCCAAACGTTTTGAGACTATCGAATCCGGTACCATGCTAATTGGTATAATATTGGGCTTCAAATAAACTTATACAGTTATACTTCAAGTAGTCTTAAACTCTAAGAAAACTTAGAATTCAAGTAGTTTTAGACCTCAAGTAAATTTAGACTTCAAATAGTCTTGTACTTCAAACAAATTTGGGTTATTGGACACCAAACATAAAGTAACTAGACCATAAAACCTAACTCATGTTGTTCATGCATATATGAGTTTTGACTTTAACTGTTGAATTTGTTTCAACGTTAACTATTTATGCCAAATTTTGACACAACAATAAGTAATTAATATTTTTGTATTTGTCTAATATTTTAATAAATATTATCAATTTTATTTTTTACTAAAAATACTAGTCCCTTATTTTTTTTATGTAAATAATATTAAATTTATAGAGAGATTATGGCCTTTATTCCAATTTTCAAAGGATTTAGCTACAAATTTTTTTATAAAAAAAATATACAAATTTTAAAAATTTAATATATTTATTATGTATTTATTAAAATAAATATTTTTAAATTTTTATTAATATGATTTAACTAACATGTGTCCTAAATATTGTTAATAATAAAAAATTTTAAATAAACTATTTTAATAAATATACAATGAATACATTAAAAATTTAAATTTTGTATTTTTTTCTATAAAAAAATTTAACTCATAATTTTATCATGTAGACACATATTAACTAAAACGTTACTAATAATAAGCTTATGTATGTTAACCAAAAAATTAAATACATATTGATTCACATTCACTTTCCTTCCTCCACTAACATTGCTTCTTCTTGTATCATTCCCATGTATTGGTCTTGCTGCAGTTTGCTTCTAATTGTTCAACCCTAAAATTTCTCTTCACCAAATCACGCAAAAGTATAGAACCAGCAACTTTGTTGATATTTGGCCAGCATATAACTAGAAAAAAATTGAGTTATTGGATGAAATATCACATCAATCTCACACTATTAAAATCATTATTAATGACTATTTAATGACTACAAATCACAAAAAAAAAAACTATCGGTTAAAAAAGAAAAGAAAGGAAAAGTGGAAAACTATACGGCCACAAAATCCAACTAGTGCAAATTGTAATAATATTCGCACAATATAAAGTTGCCAGGACTTTTGGCGAAAAAATAAAGGAAAATTTGAACGAAAGGAGAGGAAAATTTTTTATCACGTATATCTAAAATTAAAAGGTGTTCAATAATGCTCATTTAGTTCTCAGTTTTACCCTTGTTCGTCTTATAGGCTATGGCTGACATAATACATAGATCTGATATTTTTCTTTGAGATTATCTATTTGATATTAGAGCAATTGGAGATTAATGAAAAACTTATAGTAGAAAAATCAAGTAAGACGGTTAGACCAATAGATTATAGTAGTGGTTTACACGTGATGAAGATAATCAAATTGGCCGCAAAGTGAAATGTTTAATGTGGCCACTTGCATTTTCTAAAAGATGGATGCCGTTTTCTTTTTCTTTTTTTAACCCTTTGGTATGTTGGATGCTATTTTGTATGTTACCTTCCCCACTTGGGCACTCTCCATGGGCCTAGCTAAGACAATCAAATTAAACGACAATATAAGATGTTTAATAATGTCTTATAGTTTCCTTAACACTTCCACAAAGTGTTGAAAATCTCAATTGGAATTTTAGGCTCGTAGGCTTTGGCGTTGTCTGCGCCGTATTTTTATAGTTAAGATTTAAGATCAAGCAAATAAATCCTCTTCAAACGTATATAAATCAAAGACTTGCCTATAATATATATATATATATATATATATATATATATATATATATATATATATAGAGAGAGAGAGAGAGAGAGAGAGAGAGAGAGAGAGAGAGAGAGAGAGAGAGAGAGAGAGAGAGAGAGAGAGAGGTTTGTAGACAATCAAAGTGGAGTGCATATTCATCGAATCTACATATGCGAAATTAAACTATATATATGGTGTGTCTTGTGACAATGCCATGAGCGAGGAATGAAATAATTATGTCATTTGAAGATCCCACAAGATATAATGACTTTAGAATTCAAGTATAGCACCGATATTTCAAAGCAGTTGTCGATCAACATCTAATATGTATCTAATACAACACTTCATAGATATTTTTAGACTTCGTTTTATATTATAGAATTCTTTGTTTTAAGTTTTTCAAATTTATATATGCATAAAAATGGAACGTTTATACATAATAATCAATATGACAAATAAACTTTAGTGTGTTTATACTGTTTTTTATTTAATCAAAATTAAAATCATTACTTCACCCTTTTTAATTTGTGGTTTATATTGATCATGTTAATTTTACACTAAGTTAATATATTATACCACAGCCATATCATCATGTATTATGATTTTTAAACCATCTTATTTTCGTATAAATACCGTATTGTATCCATTGTATATCGTATTTGTGTTTGTGTATGTGATTCAAAGCATATAATGTAAGAAGAATATAAATTAACAAGCGGGAGAAATTTACAATTCATACACGCTAAATAATTCGATCAATCACATCACAGTTATCAACTAAACAAAAAAAAAAACGAATATTATTTCTAAATGCCTCGACTGATTTCTTTTATAGAACTTGTGTAATATAATAAAGGATAATATATATATTTTTTAAAGTTTGATAAAAGTTTTAAAAATATCTTTAAGTTTTATTTTGTTTTAATTTTATTTTAAAAGTTTTTGATTTGCATCAAATATACTTCTGACAGTTAATTTTTCAAAAAATTTAAAACTTATTCAATAATAATTTCATAAGAATAACCCTCAATACAAATAAATCAAATATAATTTTTATATATTATTATTAGATTAGTCTTAAATTTTTTAAAAATTTAGTCATTGAGAATATATTTGATGCAAATAAAAAAATTTTAAGATAAAATTAAAACAAAATAAAATTTATAAATATTTTTAAAACTTTTACCAAATTTTAGGGATAAAAAAAAGATACTTTACCGTATAATAAAATATCAACAATGCTAGGAAACCAACTCTATATAAGCCAAGAATCAGTCAATTGGTAAACCAGAGACACCGGTGACTTTAACCGGATGTTGCTACTGATAGGCACGGATGTTTCTTTTTTTTGTAAATTGGATGGTTTTGGATATGATTTCTATGTTTCATGTGTTACGCATTAATAAAACATAATTAATTATATGGAACTAACTAATGAATGATCAAAGCATCTGTTCCGTGATTCTCTCCTATTATTAGCGTATATTCCCTCATGTTTTGAACGTGGTCAACAATAATTTAAAAAATAAATTAAATTATAAATTAATAAAACTAATTATAATTAATTATGTTGTTTCATTCTTAACTGATTATTAGTTGGTCCATATACTTTTCCATAAAATATTGTTCGCCATTATTTGGGTTGACATCAATGATTTCAGCTTATAAGGCATAGTTGATAATAATGTTCATATAGGATGGTGCATGTTATCTCTTGAAAAGGCGGAAAGTTAGGCTAGTTATTTTTTTTTTACGATATCTCTAATTTAATAGGTTAATTTGTAAGCTGTGTTTGTTTATAGAGATAAGACATTGAGACAAAAATACAGAGATATAAAATTATGTTTGATAGAGAAGATATGGATAGAAATAATGTGTTCAGAAATATTAAATTAGTATATTTTATGTAACAAAAAAGACATGGATACATTAATAAGAGACACAACTTATTTTTCATTTTTTTCATTATTCTTGTTAATTTTTTATAATTATATTTTTTATTATTAAATTTTTTCATCTCAAAAATTTAAATAAAAAAATGAAAATAAATTAGATTTTGATAATTTGTTCTAGTTTATTACTAAACAGAATATAAAAATACAAAATTGTGTGTCTTTATCTATTAGTGTCTTTTTCTATTCTGTTCTCAATGTTTTGTCCTATTCTATTCTAAAAAATAAATACAACCTTATAGCATTGTGGATTGGAGTTTCATTTAAATCTGACCAATGAGTTGGTGTATAATTTGTGTGTGGGCTCACTATAGATGAGCTAGGCTATGCCCCGAACTTGAGCCCAATATATTGATCCAATTAAAAAAGAGATGCCTAAGCACGACAAAAAAAAAACAAGACATGCCTAAGGTCGTAGAAGAAATGAGAGTGAGAGAGAACAAATCTTTGATCAACGGCTAGTTTTTCATTTGAAAAGCCGGATAATAGTGCTACCACAAACTAACTTTCTCTTTTTTTCTCCCATCAAAAGCGGTTAGTGTAGTGTAGTAACGGTAACTTCTGATTTCTCTTCTGCTTCTCCAATTTCCGTTTCACTAACACAGCACTTTCTTCTGCCAATTTCTTCTTCAAATGCAGCATTATTCAGATCTATAATTCAGGTCAGTTTAAGTGTTCCGCTTCGTTTTTGCTCTTGAAACTTGTGTTCTGTAATCTTGAATTCTTGATCTTATTGTTCAATATTATCATAGTTGTTTTGCGTTTGTTATATGTATAGTCTTTTGTCATACTATGTTAGTAACTGCCTTGTGCTTATAGAAAAATGGCGACAGTTTGTTAGTCTTTATAAAATGTAAGATTCTGAAATTGCTGTGAATTTGGGTATGCTTTTCCTTGTATTCCCATCTCACTAGGGTTTCTTGAAATAGATGCAGTCATATAGTAGATTTCCTGGGAAAAAATACTCTCAAATCGCGATATTTACGGATAATAGTCATAATACAAAGAGAATACTTACGGAGAAAGATATTATATTTACAAAAAACTTGTATTGATTTTTGAGGGTTATATTCCTTTTGGTCTTGTTTATTTTTTGCACACTGCTACCATTACTAATCATACGTACAAATTAAATTAAATATATAGAAATGGACAAGGTTTATGAAGAGCTGGATGAAGTTAAAGCTGAAGTTGATAGACTCAAGGCAGAACTAAGAGCCAAGACTGATTCACTTGAGAACTTGAAGAAATCTCACAATGCACAGGTCAACCAGATTCAAGAAGCAAGGCTCAAAGCTGAGGAGCGGAAACATGAACTGCTTCGAAAGGAGGATGAGATTGCGGAGGCAAATCAGGCTTGCCAAGATCTCAAGGGGGATTTGAATAAAAAGGAGTCCATCATCAAACATCTCAGTGCTGCAAACGACAAGCTTCGAGCCGATTGTAATGAGAAGCTTAAGAAGTGGGAAGATGAGAAAAGGGATTTGTTATTGACCTTAGAGGAATCAAATGAGAAGGCGGAGAACCGTGAACAACAGATTAATCTATGCAGGCAAGAGATTGAACGCCTGGAAGGCTATCTTGCAGTTTCAAACAAGAAGTGTTCTGAATCGCAGAAAGGCCTAAGAGCTTCCACAGAGCTAAGAGAAAGAAATGACATGTTACAGGAGTTAGAAGAGGAGAAGAGGAAGGTGGAAGATCAATTGAAGTGGAAGAAGGAACAGTTTAAGCATCTAGAAGAAGCACATCAAAAGCTCAAAGAAAACTTCAGGTCCAACAAGAAAGACTGGGACATGGAAAAGTCCACATTGCTTGATGAGATTTCTTCACTGCAAGAAAAGTTATATTCTCAGATCAGAATTTCTGATGATCTAAAACATCAGCTACAGACATGCCACCAAGCCCTTGCTCATGTAGAAAGCCAGAAAAAACGTCTGCAAGTTGAGGTTTCAGATTTAAAGGCACGGCTAGATGATGCTAGTAGTGAGTACCAGGATGCTAAGTCAGAGCTTGACTGCTTAAGCTCTCGACTTGAAAAAGATATTGGAGAGTTGAGATATGCACTGAAAACAAAAGATGCATATCTTAGAGAATCAAAGTACAGAATTGAGAAGCTCGAGCAAGAAAACCAAGAGTTAAGAATTCCCCTCAAGGAACTACAGGAAGCTCAAATTCAAGAAGCTGGAGCTACATATTCTCAGTCAAAGCTGCGGTCAAAGCTAAAAAACTTGGAACAAGCTCATAAAGAGTGTGCTTCAACTCTTCAGGTTAAAGAAGCAGAATGGAAATCTCAGCTAGAGAAACTGGCTAAGGACCTGAATAGCTACGAGTTTGAGTTGGAAACCAAAGTTGCAGCAACAGAAGAGCTGAAGAAGGAGTTGGAAAGATCTCAATCTCTGAATATTGAGATGGAGTTGCTGAATGAAGAGATGTCTGTGATGCTGCTAGTGTTAAGACAGGGAGTTTCTGAGGCTCAATTGAACCTTGCCAACTATAAGGAAGAGATGGATGTAATGAACAGGAAGAGAGAAGAGAAGGTTCTGCAACTGATGAAGGAGTTGGAGATTAAAGAAGCTGCTTTAATCAGTGTCCAGAAAGCTATGAATGTAGAGCGCGAGAGAGCAGCGTGTCTAATGAAGCAGGTTGAGTCCTTTGGAGTCTCCAAGGAACTTCAGCATCCGCTTGAAGATGAACTTGATAGGCACATGGAAATGTTGGAGGAATCAAACATATGCCAGCTAATCCTCAAAGATAAGGTCATGGAGATGGAATGTGAATTGAAAGACCAGCTTAAAGAAGTTCATGATGCTTTAGACAGTGCAAATGTTGAATTGGATGAGACAATAAGTGTGAGAAATGAAATGGAATTCGAGTTGCAGATATGGATGTCGATCGTTGAACGTTTGAAGAATGATCTTGAAGAGAACCACATAGTGCGCAGGGAACTGGAAACTTCACTTCTCACACAAGTAGATGTTGCTGAAAGCCTCAAGCAAGAGAAAGATATCTTGGTCTACAAGTTGGAGGAGCAAGAGATGAGAATAGACCAATTGAATCAAGAGCTGAAAGTAAGGAAGGAAATTACCTCAGAAATGGATGCTATACTACAGTTAGAACATGTGAAGGAATTGAATCATCAAATGGAGACAAAGGTGCAAAACTCAGATGATGTGATTCAGAAACTCATGATTGAGAATAGAAATCTGATGGAAAATGTCACAAGATTGTCATTAGAAAGGAAAAATCTGTTGCAATTTGTTCAGGGATTGGGGGATAAAATCAATGAGTTCTCCACTGTAGACTCTCAATTAATGGAAATGCTCAAGACCATGGCACAATCTTTTGAGAATGATGGTCAAGGAGGAATATTAATTTCAAAGAAGGATGATCGTTTCTTTGTAAATGAAAATATGTTGATTCATTCTCCTACAAGTAGAAAGAAACTTGAAGTCACTTCTGATATAAGATCACCCTTTAAGGAAGTCAACAATTAGCTACAATGCATGGCATGACTGCTTCTTTGAATTGCAAATGGAATTCACTATTCCACTGAGTATTTGTGATGCTGCTAAACCTTTTATTTCTCTCTTCCACTAGATACCCATTTAACAAACTCAATATCTAACTTGTCCTGTATGAAAACAATGTTCTATCTCAATATGATTATATTTCTGTCATATTGAACTATGTTGTGAACAATGCAAACAATGAATTTGTTGGATTTGGCTCCTCTGAAGTTGTTCATTTACTTTAGAGAGAAAAGTAATGCAATCTAAACCATTGATAATATAAATGTTTCTGATCATCTTAAATAAATAAATGCATTAAAAGAAGTTAAAAGTAGATTTTTTAATAAGATTCCTTGAAAATTGTGCGACAACTGCAGCAGCTTCCAAGACCGCGTGATTTCTTCCTTTTTATTTCATCTTCTTTCTATTTTATTTTGTTTTTTCTTTCTTTTTCTTCAACAAAAAATTATTTTCGGTTCTATTTTTTCACAATATTTAATTCTCTTTTTATATTTTATTATCATGTTCTTCTATGATATTGTTAGTGTTTTGGTTATCTTCTTCTTTTTTATTTTTGTCTTCTGTAACTTACATTTAAAGTTTTGTTATGAAAGAGATTAATGGTGATCACTAATAATTTTTCATTTTTTATGAATCTTGAATAATTTTTTAAAAAATCTGATAAAAAATAAAATTAATTTATTTAAATTAGGTCAAGAAATGTTTTTTATTTATTTTTTATTTTAATATAAAAAAACTCATATAAATGTATTCAATCTTTTTTACATAGAAATATAATTAAAAAGAGAAGGTTTAATCATGCGGATATATCGGATCGGATCCAACAAAAAAAACGCTGATATCATATCCGATAGAAATTATGTGAATCAGATCGGATTCGATCCGCCCCCTAAAGTTACATCTCTCTCGCCCCCTCCCAATTCTGGAGGCATAAGTTGGCCTGATATACATTGTCTTGCCATTAATTAAGGTAAATAGTTTGAACAGCAAAGCTCCACAACGCTTCTAGGATTTTTTATAAGATCTAATGATGGTTTATCGCTGGTATAATAGATTGTCCTTTTGAATTTTGTTTCTAATATAAAAATATAAAAAAAACAAAGACATAAAAACAAAAACGAATATCTTAATGTGTTACTTTTAGAAAGTACTGAACATTAAAATATTTTCCATCTCTATCTTTTTAAAATGTATTTATTATCTACTCTTTCTATAATTCCATGTTAAAGACAATAACCAAAAGCAGCCATAAAAGTTATGATTTGTGTTGCTGATGGTTAATTCTGGTAGAACTATGTTTCAGACATCTGAAAAGTATTGCATAAGGATGCCAAACAAATGAAACTCATCATTTGATTACTTTCATGCTGCAATTATTGCATTGTGAATCTATGTTCCAGCCTTCCAGGCATGAAATTCAACATCATTCTTACAACTAATTAGTTTCATTTAAGATATCTTTCACTGATTGGATAGCATAATTTTTTATTCAGATTGTACTCACGTGTATACATACATGGTTGCACAGAGGAAGAAAGCTCTCTCAAAATCAAAGAAGGAATAATGTGCAGCTTCTATTTATTTTACGTTAAATCTAGGATATATATATACATATAAAAGAAATGTCATGTTTGATTTTGGTCTACAAATATTTATAAGGAAAAGTAACTTCCTATAGTTGAGTTTTGTTTCTCAATTTTGCTGCTATGGTCTATGGCGCTCTCTGCATGAAATATCTATAGATCAAAATAATATATTACTAAAAGTATGATTTTAGCCTTAACCCAAACTATAGTATGGACTATGGAGATTCTCTAACAGAAAATCAAGCATGATATACTGATTTTTTTAACCCCTCTAGATTTAACCCAAGAGGTGTTGAATATAAAAAGAAATATAATGCATTTTATATTTATGGTAAATTTAAGTTAAAGTAAATTAAAACTTGGACAATACTTTTCATAATACCAAGAGTTCAACAATGGCAGTATGGAGTATGGAAATTATGTTTTATGGCATGCTATCAGTCTAAGCTGTTAAAAGTTAAAACATAAAACAAATATGCTAAGTATCTCTTTCCGATGGCTAAGCAGCACTCTAGTCCAACTTTATACCATAAAATAGACACATTGTTGTACATAAAAAGGACAAAATATCCATGTCAAGAAACTTCTAACATATATGAGAGGCCGTTTCATTGATATTCCTTTTTCATTTTCAATTTGTCAAGTAAAATATTTAACGTGAAGGCGAAGGCGAAGGCAAGAAGGGAGCCCTTAACAACCCCCAAAACACGCAGCCATAAATCAATTCATCCAGCGCATTCAGTTCAGTTCAATATTGACACTTCACTCCTCACATGCTTTACTTTTTGTGCCTTAGGCTTATATCCTTCAAAAACGGAACAAAGAAACAGCGCGTAATAAATATACTTGAGAGCGAAGGGTGAACAAACATGAAGCGCAGAATATTTGTGACCCATAAAAGCCCAACACCCACAATTCCATCCCAAAACGACGCCGTTCTCCCTCCCAAACGAAACCAAACACACTCCCTCCATTTATTATCGCTCACACAACAAAAAACAAACAACAATCCAAAAAGCCATATATTAGTACTACGAACCAACACCATGTAATTATCATCATAAAATTAAAATTAGAATACAAATTTAATAAAAAGCTCTCCTTATTTAAATTTCTTTTTCTTTTTCTTTTTCAATTAAAATTGTATACAGTAGTGTATTGTATTTTGTTCCACTTTATTGTTGGTTTCAAATTTGAAGCTTCGAAATCTGAGTCTGAGGGAAAAAGGCAAAAAGCAGAGGGAGGGAGCAATGGCGGAACACAAGAACCGCTGGAGCTGGGATGTCACCGGATTCGAGCCTTGGAAGTCCTCGCCGTCGTCCTCGCCGCCGGTCGATCAAGTCGATCGGAAACCTACTGCGCCACTTGTGAGACGCTACTCCGTTTCGCCCTCGTCTGTTCTTCCTCCGCAGTCAAAGCAGTCCACGGCATCCAAGGTTCAGCGCCTGCAGGAAAGGCTCAAGGTCATGCGTTTTTTCACTTTCATCTCTTACTGTAGCCAGCTGTTTTTTCTTCTTGTTCTGCTCATTCATTCCGGTCGCTGATATTTTAGCTTTTCTGGTGTGTTCTGCCGAGATGCGAGTGCTTGTAACGACAGTGTTTTAGTTTAGGTCTGTGCTGTGATTCTAGCTTGTTTCAGTAGTTGCTTTGATTGTGCTTGAGGTGCATCATGTGATGTGAAGGTGCTGCATGTGCCTTTGTACGAATACTTTCATTTCGACAGGTGAGTTTGAATCGAAGAAACTAAGGAGGATGGGTTTAGTGTGTAAAGTAAGCTATAGTTCATGTACAACTTCCTTTACGGGTGCAGCATTTGAGGATTCTTGTAGAATTTGACAGTAGTATGGCAATTTGACATCAGAAATTGCAATTGGAGTTTGTAGTTAGTGGTAGGTGAATATATCTTCTCGGTAACATGAGGGGAGTGCGCTCATGACTCATTTATGTGTTTGATAGAGGATTTGGCTTTTCTTGATTATGTAAACATAGGTGTGGGAACAAATTCTCCGTTGTCAATGGGTGAACCTCAATTAACTTCCGGAAGGATGTTGCAAATTATGAATTTAGTCCTAGGGTGTGTTGATGTAGGAACAATATGGCCATGGAGAATTTCGGGGAAAGAAAGTTTAGATCCAACAAAGTGCTGGTTTGGACAATTTGAAGATGTAATAGTGCATTTTAATATTGTTATATAATAAGGATCATTGCTTGCCACCATTTAGAAAACTTTGTGGCACGGTGCTAGTGGTCTATGTTCTACAATTTAATCTGTTTCCTTTATATGATATGTAACAAATGTAAGCTAAACAACTGGGTTGTTATGTAGTCAAATACTTGTATCTTATAAAATGAATTATGAAGCTCTTTTCTGCTTAAGGATAGATCGTGTCAATGAAGTGTTTTGGACTTTTTGTGTTTTGCATTAAATTTGAACCTTGGTACCACCATTCATACAAAAGAAAAAAAAATGGTTGCAAGAGATAATAATATCTAGAATGTATTTTATACTATTTAAATAATGGTTCCTTATTTCAGGTCAGTCCTGCTGGTTGAATTATCCTTTTATGTTGTATCCTTTGCAACTCTGTTCAAGTCATGTGCTAACAGTATCATCAGATACTTTGTGCAGCTTGCTAAAGAAGACCATTTGCAGCTCAGACATGAAGTGAGTGAACTTCAAGAATATTCAAATGCAAAACTTGATCGAGTTACACGATATCTTGGTGTTCTTGCTGAGAAAACCCGAAAGCTAGGTAAGAAACTGACTTGTGTTGACTAGACTAGAAAAACTTGACCGTTGGCTGGTTATGCTAGACTAGAAAAAGTTTTGGGATTTTACACCAACATGAACTTTTTTGCTTGATTGGATAACTTAATTTCTTTGACTATTGAGACTTATGCTCTAAATTCTTGTTGGGAATTGGGAATCTTGTTTTTACACACTCACAGGTTTGATCATAACATAATGAGAAATATGGCACCTTTTTATCTCAAAAATGCATTTAGTTTCTTGGAGTTGTGCAAAATTTGTCATACTTCAACATTTTATTTGGTAACTTATTTTATTTTATTTTTTTGTTTTCTTGGGGGTGGGGGAGTGCTGCCATGTTAAAATTTTGATATACTGATTGTACCATTTTTGAGACGTAATTTGTCTTTATGGTTTTCTATCGTCAATTTTTTAATTTCATTGTCCGCTTGTGAATTCCAGATCAAGTTGCGCTTGAAACTGAAGCAAGAATATCTCCAATAATCAATGAGAAAAGGAGATTGTTCAATGATTTATTGACATCTAAAGGTAATTGCTATCTGTAAGTTTTCATTTGGTCGTGGGTTGTTTCCTAATATGCACTTTGTTGTCACGTTGTGTCCCAAATACATTGTTTATTTCAAATTTGCATATACGATAACTGGAATTCAAGATTAGTTGGATGCACAACCTCTTGTTATTTAAGCATAATTCAAATGTAAACTTTACTGAGCTGAAAACATTGATGTGGCTGTTAATGTTTTGCAGGAAATATTCGAGTATTTTGCCGGACAAGGCCGTCATTTGAAGATGAAGGTCCCTCAGTTGTTGAATTTCCAGATGACTACACAATTCGTGTAAATACTGGTGATGAATCCTTGTCCAATACAAAGAAAGATTTTGAATTTGACCGGGTCTATGGACCTCATGTTGGACAAGGTAAAATGGTTCCTTTTCCCCCTTTTGGAGTTCAAACCCTGGTAATGTCTGATATGCATCTTATTTATCTTACCTTTTATACTCTATTTGCAGCTGAATTATTCAATGATGTTCAACCACTGGTGCAGTCAGCTTTGGATGGATATAATGTTTCCATATTTGCATATGGACAAACCCATTCTGGAAAGACACATACTATGGTTGCTCTTTCTTTCTTTCTTTCTTTCTTTCTTTCTTTCTTTCTTTCTTTGTGTGTGCAGGTGCAGATCACCTCCCCTTAAAACTAAAAAAAATAAAAAAAGAATGGATTTGGACAAGTTTTTCCAAATTCAGAGTTGACTAAATATTGGAATGTGTCAAGTCTCACATTGGCTAGACATGGCAAAAGATAACCTTTATAATAAACTTGGATAAATTTTCCTATTAGGTAAGCTTTTGGTTGTAGAGTTAGGCTTTCAATTCAAAGATGGTATAAAAGCCTATTTTATGCTTTAGATTGGGCCACTTGCTGATGTGCAATCTGATAGACTTCTCAGTCCATGTGTAGTTCTAGATGTTAAGGATGTGTCCCACTGTCCCACACCAGCTAGGCATATGGTCACGATAGCTTTTGTAATAGCTTTGATAATCTTTCCCCCTTAAACTAGTTTTTGGAGTGGAGTGAGGCTCACCATTGTTACAAATGGAGATTCAATGGCTGAAATTATTTATATTACTACATGTCTGTTTACTTCAAATCAAAATGTTTGGCCTGCCCAGTTGCTTATTTGATCTTCATTGATTGTTCTTAGGAAGGATCAAGCTATGATCGAGGTTTATATGCGCGATGTTTTGAGGAGTTGTTTGATTTAGCCAATTCAGATACAACCTCTACTTCTCAATATAAATTTGGCGTTACAGTTTGTGAGCTCTACAATGAACAGGTCTCTTTCTGTTGACTTAGACAGGCACACATTTCTGTTGTTACTGGGATCCGCATCCTTGTTTTTTGTTTAATTAGGATTATTATGGTTTTCTTATAGTCTTCTTTATGTGCTTTCAGACAACAGACCTGCTTTTGGAGTCAGGAAAAAGTATGCCTAAACTCTGCTTTGGATCACCTGAATGTTTTGTAGAACTGGTGCAGGAAAAAGTTGACAACCCTCTGGAGTTCTCTAGGTCTTTGAAAGCCGCATTTCAGAGTCGAGGAAATGATTTATCAAAGATTAATGTATCTCATTTGTATGGTCTAAATTCCATGCTCATGCTTTGCATGATTATATTGTAGTCTGACTATATTTGTGCTGTTTTAACTTGCGTTATAAACTTCATTGCTAGCATAGCTTCACCCTAAATCCTTAGCATTATGTTTCATTGTTTATGCTTCGATATACTATGCTAAAGGTTTTAAGGACTGAACCTTGAAAGATTATATTTCTTTCAAATATATCACATTACAGACATCTACCCTATTGCATGCATACATTGTAATAGGATAGGATCAGGTCTTCTAAGCTTGCTATACGCTAATTCATCTCTATGGATTTTGTAATTTGCCGAATTAGGATTGTCACAATACACATATTTTACAACAATATGATCACTGGTGAAAATTCATATAGCAAACTCTCTTTGGTTG
Organism: Arachis hypogaea; assembly: GCF_003086295.3. Lineage (NCBI taxonomy): Eukaryota > Viridiplantae > Streptophyta > Magnoliopsida > Fabales > Fabaceae > Arachis > Arachis hypogaea. Next base: position 132,230,282 of record NC_092038.1, read on the forward strand.
ACTTGGCTGGAAGTGAAGGTTCAATAACAGAAGATGATAGTGGTGAGCGTGTCACAGATTTGCTGCATGTTATGAAATCACTTTCAGCGTATGTAATTTCAATACAGTACTTATTGGCAAAGTTACCTTTCTTTACAATTTTGCTTGATGCCTGCCCCCTTTTACATCAAATATGTGTTTCCTTCGCTATTTATGTTTTTGGGCAAATTTAGCAAAAAGAATGTTGTGTGGCAAGATATTTCAGTGTCTAACTTCTTGTGGCATTAAACTTCTTTTTCAGATTGGGTGATGTTTTATCTTCTTTAACATCAAAGAAGGATGTCATTCCTTACGAAAATTCTGTGTTAACAAACCTCCTTGCTGATTCACTTGGTATTGATTTTTCCTTCCCCCATTTTATTTATGATCTTGTGCTGCAATATATTTGATCTTAGGTTGTTACACTTCATAGAGATATCATGTAATAGTGATACGGAATTGTCTGCTGAGGTGTGAATAATATTTTACCAGCAGGATATGGTTTTATCATTCTTATGATCTATCTTGCCAAATACTTGAATATTTTACATGTTGCTGTAATTTGGCATTAATATTGGATTTTTTCATCATTGTAACTTGGAATCATTTCTTTATGATCAGTTTCAGGCACATGATATCTTTTGACAATTTTTTTTTTTATGTTTGTAGGGGGGAGTTCAAAAACCTTGATGATTGTTAATGTGTGTCCAAATTTTTCAAACTTATCTGAGACATTATCATCGCTCAATTTCTCTACCAGAGCTCGAAATGCTGTATTAAGTCTTGGGAACCGAGATACAATAAAGAAGTGGAGAGACATTGTAAGTTTCCACTCCTTGGAAAATGATAATAAATTCTATTTTGATATTCTTTAACCAATAGTGACTATTTATCAGAGACATCTTATAATTATCACAATAACTATGATATATTAATTCAGATTAAACTTTATGTGGACCGAGTCATTGTGGTATTGCATTACATTTTTTTCACTTTATGATGAACATGTATAGGAAATCTAGTTGCTCAGTTGGAAGAGTAGATGATGGAGAGTGCATGTAGAACTTAACTAATAGTCTGCATCATGGTTTTTTATAGGCAAATGACGCCCGTAAGGAGTTGTATGATAATGAAAAAGAAATCCATGACCTGAAGCAAGAGGGTCTGCGGCTCAAGCAAGCACTTAAAGACGCAAATGATCAGTGTGTTTTACTCTTCAATGAAGTACAGAAGGCGTGGAAAGTTTCTTCTGCTTTGCAGACAGATTTGAAGGTTTGGCAATTTAATCTGTTAGTGTTTGTTTTCCAGTTCTGTGTACTGACAGGTTATTTGGTGACAATTTTGTTTTCTCCATATTACATCTACATCTATTGACTAATTATATAATTTTCCTGCTGCAAGATGTTAGTAAACATGTGCAACATTAAATGAGTTTCTCGGGTACATAATAACAAAGATTCTATCAATTCCATCATTTTGAATTTTCTGATATCACTTCTGAGTTGGGTTTTTACCGAGGTCTGGTGAGTGTTTTTGCCAAATGTTTCTGTTCCTTTAAATGATAAGAATACCATAGTTTTACTGTTTTCATTTTTCTTATACCAACATAATGCCAGCTTTTTCTTCCTTTTTTTTTCTCTTAAACTATTTTTTCAAATGTTCAAAAAGATTAATGACATGTACTTTCTTTCATTGAACGGCATAGATATCATGTTGCAATATGTGCTCTATATTTTACAAACATTCATACATTTTTTCAAGAATGGATTTTATGCTTTGAATATGAAGGCCTTAGGCTTGTCAAAGAATACATCCTTTATTTTTTGGGTTTGCAGTCAGAGCATATTTTGCTGTCGGATAAACATAAGATAGAGAAAGAACAAAATACTCAGCTTCGAAGTCAAGTTGCTCAACTGTTAGAGTTGGAGCAAGATCAGAAGTTGCAGATACAACAGCAAGATTCAACAATCCAAACTTTGCAGGTTTGTCATATATAATTCTAATATGCACAAAATATTCATTAGGAATTTCTTGAGTATAAGTCCTGTTTCTTAGTATTTTATTGACAATTTCCTAATAGAAAGTTAAAATGGTCTAAATAATGCCAAAAAGGGATGGGATCCATTTACGTAGAATGAATGCAAATCCATGTTTTTTGGTTGGTGCTTTGCCTTTCATATTTATCTTTTGTAATTGAATTTTTTATTCTTGTGGTTTCTTCATTGAATTTCGCCTCCTTATGGGTTCTTTATTTTCTGTTGAGACGGGGGGAGATAATCTGAGAGATTATTTCTATTTGCAAAGCTATGAAAGCTAAGAAAATGATTTTCTGCTTGTAGGTTTTTTGCCCCTCTATTTTGTTATTTTCACTCTTATTTTGTCGATTAGGCCAGTGCTTGAATATTGTGTGTCTTTTCTACGTTTCATTTACGAAGTTGTTAGACTTTAAATGGTAGAGAATTATGTTTTATTGATTATTTATTTTCCCTCAATAGTAAAACGTACACAGACTGTAATGGCCTTTTTGAGACTTGATTATGATAGAATACAATAGTTTATTTGATATGTTTTCGGAATCTGACATGCTTTTGTTACTTTTTTATTTTATTTGCCTTTATTCTCATTCACTCTCTACTCTGCTGGAGTTTTGGTTTTCTTCTTTATGGTTGCTTCTATGGCATGCTGACAAGTGCTATGTTTAGTCAAAATCTCAATTATGTGGGTACTGGCTGTCTTTTGTAGCACGAAACTGTAGGACAGTAGGAGCACCACTTTTTGCCACGAATCAGTCACTGTGCATATTTAACGTCCTTATGTTACTTTGTTCACATTCAATTATGTCATTTTCTGGATTATCTGAATTTTCACACAAATAAGTTCAAGTTGAGTTAATCATTAGTCCCAAATGTATGTTACCATCTTCTTTTTCTCTTTTTCTTTTTTTCTTTTTTTCTAATTTCTTTTTTAAATGCTTGTGAGATAATTTATGGGTTCTGTTTTCTTCCATGACATAGGATAAAATTAAAACCCTTGAAACTCAACTCAATGAGGCTGTTAAACTGAGCAAAACTAGGTCAACTTCTGCCTCAGAACCAGAATCTGAAGCTCTATCCGATACCAGGCCAACTGCAGATGCTGTGGATTCTTCTGCAGTAACTAAAAAACTAGAAGAGGAACTCAAGAAACGTGATGCTCTTATTGAGGTGTGCTATACCAGATAAATTGTGTCTGTTTTTCCTATTAATTTTTGGTTATTACTTGACTTCTTTGATCTTTGCTATCATTTTCTCTAGTCTCTTATACAATTGTGCCAGAAGTTTAGCACGAGGTTTGATGTTTGATGTTTTGCAGAGGTTGCATGAGGAAAATGAGAAATTGTTTGATAGATTAACTCAGAAAACATCTGCTGCTCAATCACCTCAGGTAGGAAGGTTCCATTTATTGACTGCATACCATCACAATGAAATGTTATTTAGTAAAAGGGACTTTCTTTTCAAACTTTTTGTCTTGAGCTATCTTTCCAAAAGTTTAAACTATCGAGTAAAAAACACATGAATGGTTTTATGTTATAACTCATCCCTTTTGGCTCTTGCAAGAGCTTCTTTAAAAGAATAGAGGAAAATAAGGATTGAATGACTGCTTAGTCATAGAAACTTTAATATCATGTCTTGAATAATCTAATCATCTCTCTCAGAAGCTTTGTTAAATATAAAATAACTCATATGTCTTTATGTAACAGCATAAGCTTTTAAGAAAGATTGTTCATAATAGAGTATTAGATTTTATCCTATTATTGTTATTGTGCCATACATGTCTTGTTAATCAAAGTTCATGCTTTTAAGTCCTCATTCAATCCTAAGCAGATGTATGAGTCTCATTGCCTAGGGAAAAGGTCTAGATAGACTTTCGAAGTCTTTGCCAACTCTCCACCGTTGATATAACATATGCGTTTGAATCAGAATCATTCAACTAAGAAGTTCAAATGGTTGGATAGAAACACGTGAATAATTGTATTTCTCAACACTTATAATTAGAATAACTTCCACAGTTCATTTGCACAAAATCCTGTTGTATTCTTTTGATTATTGTGCTTGAAATTATCGAGTTGCAACATAATAGCTGAACATGTCTGTGTGCACAAATAAATGTTTTTGATGGTGAAGAACTTTTGATATTTAATCTGGATTCTTTCTTCCAGCTAGAGAGGTTCTTGTGTTCCATCAGGGTTTGCTTTAGTTTGATTAATCACAAAATCAGCAACATATGGTAGTATGTAGATACGTACGAGGTATTATAGATAACACAACCACACAATAACCCGACCATATTTGCATTGTTAATCAATGATCATGCTTCTGTGCTATCCATATGGTATTTTTGTCTCTCTGAAATTGGTACTTTATTTTCAGCTGTCAAGTCCATTATCTCGAGGATTGGTTAATGTTCAGCCTCAAGATATCGGGAGGTACAGTCTACTTTATATCTTCTAAGTTTTTCTGTTGTGGTTTGTTTGTTTGGCATGTGAATATTGGCTTGATTGTTCTCATTTGATTGAAATAGGAATGGAACCAGCAACAATACAAGATCTCGTTCTGTGGATGTCCCTCCTCCATCTTTGGCCACTGATAAGAATGATGGCACAGTTGCTTTGGTTAAATCTGGCTCCGAAGTAGTTAAGACTACCCCTGCTGGTGAATATCTTACTACCGCCCTGAATGACTTTGATCCAGATCAATATGATGGGCATGCTGCCATTTCTGATGGTGCAAACAAGCTTTTGATGCTGGTAAGCATGGATGATTTATGCATAACTTATTTGCTGAAAAAGACTGAACTTTAACATCTGCAGGTATGTTCTTTCCAAAATTATTGCAGGTGCTTGCTGCTGTCATCAAAGCTGGTGCCTCTCGAGAGCATGAGATACTTGCTGAAATTAGGGATGCTGTTTTCTCTTTTATCAGGAAAATGGAACCGAAGCGAGTAATGGACACTATGCTTGTTTCCCGTGTTAGAATCCTGTATATAAGATCTTTGCTTGCCAGATCTCCAGAGTTACAATCAATTAAGGTAACAAGAAGTTGAGATCAAACCCTAAAGCAAATCTTCACTGGTTCTCTTTTTTTATTAGGATAAAGTATATTTTTTGTCTTTAACGTTTGTGGTTTTTTTCAAAAATACTCTTAACATTTAATTTCATTCAATTTTGTTCCTAATGTTTTTTATTCATTCAATTTTGTCCCTGACGTTTTCGATTTGTATCAAAACTATCCCTGGAAGTTTTTAATTTTATTCCTAATATTTTACATGGAATTAATGACCAGGGATATTTTGACACAAATAAAAAAGTTAGGTATAAAATTGAATGCAACTAAACGTTAGGAGTATTTTTTAAAAAAATTGCTAAAGTTAAGGACAAAAAGTATAATTTACCATTATTATTATTATTATTATTATTTTATTATTTTAATCTAGTGGGGTAGCAACTTTTGTTAATTTGATAAGTGTTGCACATTCAATTGGAAGGTCTTGCCAGTTGAGTGCTTTCTTGAGAAGCCTAATACTGGACGTAGCAGAAGTTCTAGCCGGGCGAGTAGTCCTGGAAGGTCTCCTGTGCAATATGTTGATGAGCAGATCCAAGGATTTAAAGTGAATCTAAAGCCAGATAGGAAGTCCAAATTTTCATCTGTTGTGTTGAAGATACGTGGGATTGATGAGGTAGCCCCAGTTACCTATTATTATGCAATCTTGCTTTCTATTATTCTATTTGCACAAACAAGCAGAAGTGATTGGCTGCGGAGGAGCGGAAAACGTTTTTTTGAAAGGGAGTTTTAATTGTTTCCATGACTTCCTTTCACACTTTGAACATTATAGAAGCATTTGCCATTTCTTGGTGTTCTTTTTTCTTTTCATTATAATAATTGGCTGATGAACAAAGGTTGAGAAAGTTGGCCTTTATCAGTTTCCATGAAGACGTATCATTTTTTCTTAAGTTTCTGGGTAGCTTGTCTTCCATTTCTTTTCTCGCACATACTGAACAGAATTATATCATTATTGAACTTAATTACACCCAAATTATTCTTTTGAGTTTATTCAGTCTCAATTTGAAATAAACTGCACAGGACATATGGAGACAGCAGGTAACTGGTGGAAAGCTTAGGGAAATTACCGAGGACGCCAAAGGTTTTGCTATTGGAAATAAGGCTCTTGCTGCGCTTTTTGTACATACCCCTGCAGGTGAGCTGCAGCGTCAAATTAGATCCTGGCTTGCAGAGAACTTTGACTTCCTATCTGTTACTGCAAATGATGCTTCGGGGGGATCAACTGGTCAGTTGGAACTTCTTTCAACTGCAATAATGGATGGTTGGACGGCTGGACTTGGTGCTGCTATGCCTCCCCAGACTGATGCCCTTGGCCAGCTATTATTTGAATATTCAAAACGTGTCTATTCTTCTCAACTACAACACTTGAAGGTATGCCTCATGTTGGATGTATGTAAAGTAACTAATGAAAAATGCATACCTGAAATATTCTTGATTACTTAGAATTTTGCAGCATTACTTTATCCAAGTTATTACATATTTACATGCACTCAAATGACTTGGGTAACCCCCCTCCCCCCCCCAAAAAAAAAAAACCACAAACAAACACACAAATTAACCACAAAAAGAAAATGATTTACTATGTTCATCTTCTGATATTGCACTTATTGTGTTGCTTCTGTGTTCATTGATATTTTGCTATCAGGATATTGCTGGTACCTTGGCAATGGAAGAGGCTGAAGATGCGGCACAAGTAGCGAAGCTGCGTTCGGCTCTAGAGTCTGTTGATCACAAAAGAAGAAAGGTGGTGCTTTCTCTTGTTCAACTGTTGTATTATTGCTTGCCTGTGGTCGAGTTAGATCAATTTATGCTTCTAGGTCTTAACTCTTAAAGAGATTTCTTGTGTTTGGTTTTCATTTTCATTTTCTGTAGTTTTTTTTTTCTAGGTTATTGGTTGATGTTCTATTTAGTTTGTACTCTTGGCTTTATGTCCATTGGTTGTTGATTTAGTCCAAGTGGATATTATTACATTGTTAGTGGTGGATAAGTTTATACACGCAATTAGAAATTGATCATGATGCTTTATTGTAAAATGAATTTCTTCTCTTATGAGAAGCTGGCATTGATTTCATCATTCTTTTTGTCACCAGATTCTGCAGCAAATGAGAAGTGATGTGGCTTTATTGACATTGGAAAAGGGCGGTTCATCTATTCAAAATCCTTCTACTGCAGCCGAGGATGCACGATTAGCATCTCTCATTTCTCTTGATGGCATAATAAAGCGAGTCAAGGTTGATATCTTCTTGTTCAAAGTTATTTTTTGAAATTCAGTATACTGATTGGAAACTATTAATAATTCAAGCTACCATATTTGAACAGGATATAACGAAACTTTCTTCTGTGAATATCTTGAGCAAAAGTAAGAAAAGAACATTCCTGGCTTCTCTTGACGAACTAACAGAACAGATGCCTTCACTCCTTGAGATTGACCATCCATGTGCTCAGAGGAACATAGCAGAAGCTCGTCGAATGGTTGAGGTATGTAAAATATCCCGAGTGTTTTTAACCAATTTTATCGTAATTATCCAACCTGAGTGCATGAACTCATGAAAATTAATTTGGCTTGATGTCATATGAATACAGTCAATTCCAGAAGAAGATGACTCCGTTCAAGATCTACAACAGGCTCGTAGGTTATCAATGGATCCTGGCTCTGGATCCGAAATTGATGTAGCACAGTGGAATGTGCTACAATTCAATACAGGCACTTCCTCACCATTTATAATCAAATGTGGAGCAAACTCTAGTTCAGAACTAGTCATTAAAGCTGATGCACGAGTTCAGGAACCTAAAGGTGGTGAGATAGTGAGGGTTGCCCCTAGACCATCCATACTGGAAAATATGAGTTTGGATGAAATGAAACAGATATTTGCAGAACTACCCGAGTCTCTAAGCTTGCTTGCCCTAGCAAGAACAGCAGACGGTACGCGAGCCCGGTATTCTAGATTATATAAGACCTTGGCTTCAAAGGTTCCATCACTTAAGGATCTGGTCAATGAACTTGAAAAGGGGCGGTGAGAACATAACCTTCAAAGGGCTAAGGTGTTTTCATCTTCCAAGTTGTATACGTGCCTCCAATTAAGTTTGCATTGCATATTCGTTGTCTTGCGTTTGCTTTATTCTTTGGGAGGCCAAATGTAATGTATGTACCATATACTCGAACCTCTTGCAATTTATTAGTGGTAATTATCTTTCTATTTTTTTTACTTCCGAGATTTTGAGTATCCGACCCAAGAAAAAGTAGACTGAATTAACATTTTATATCAGAGCAAAATAAGAAGTGAATGGTAATGACAAAGATTAAAATATTAAATGTACTGTTCACCTGTTAATCTTTTTGGACATATATTGAGAAAATGTTATGTCAAAACCAGGAACATAAATTGTTTAATATAGTATAATCATTGGTTGACAAAATCACTTCCTAAAAAAATACATCAATAAAAACGGGTGGAGCTAGACTGAATTGATAAGAGGGGCCAAACTTAATAGTTAGTTTTATGCAAAGGATAATATTTAGTTTTTAATTTTTAAATTACTGAAAAATTTAACTAAAATTTATAAGACATAAAGCAAATGAAAATGAACATTTGACAATTAAAACTCCTTAACCCTTAGCAATTGGGGGCTCATGTGGCTATATAAATTTGGGAATGCTCACTAATTATTTAGAATCGAGATGGACACGAGTGTTATTCATGAGAAAAAAAAGTCAACAATATTTTTTCTACTATTTTACCGAAATAACAGAATCCTGAGTGTTAAAAAACAGAAAGTGAGTGAAACTCTTTAGAGTATATTTGGTGTGTGTTTATTTTTATTATATGTTGTGTTTTAAATTTTGTGAAAGAAAAAATAGAAACAATAAAAATAATAAAATATTATTTTTATCTTTAAATCCTATTCTCAGTTTTTATCTCTTATTTTCATTTTTTTATAAAATTTTAAAAATAAAAATACTAAAACTAAAAATAAAAACCAAAAACACCTTCATTACTTTAAGCTTTACTTCCTCGGAGAAGAGAAATGAAGTCATGAAGAAATGCTGCTTCGTTGTCTATTGTTGGCTATAAATAAAAAAGCGCTGTCTATGTCGCACTCATTAAGCCACAAACACAAACAACACTTTCAAAATGCAATCAACCTCAGGCGGGTCTGGATCCGGGTTCGAATCCGAAACCCTTATCCGCTCTTGCACGGAGCGCCTCTCACGCCGCGACTTCACCGGCGCCCGCGAGTTCGCCCACCGGATCAATAAGTCTGACCCGGACATCTCCCTCCGGGTCAACCAGATCCTCGCTGTCGCCGACGTCCTCAGCGCCGCCCAGCCCCGCCCCGGGAGCTGCCACCCTGACTGGCCCGCCATTCTCCAGCTCCGCCCCGCCGACGCCTCCAACCGTGACCTCGCGCGTCGGCAGTTCAAGTCACTCGTCCGCCTCCTTGACCAGAACGCCAACAAGCTCCCCTTCGCTGACGACGCGCTCATGCGCGTGCGCGAAGCCTGGCTCGTCCTCTCCAACATACACCGCAACGGCGCCGACGATAAAGGTCCGTCGCAGGATCGTGCTGGCGACGCGCCAAGGGAGAGCGTGGCGACTACGTTCTGGACCATGTGCCCTTACTGCTGGTATCTGCATGAGTACGAGAGGAAGTATGAGGGTTGCGCCTTCCGGTGTGAGACTTGCCGGCGGGCGTTTCACGGTGTGGCTGTGAAGCCGCCTTCGCCGGAGAGGATGGTGAACGGGAAAGAGCAGTACTACTGTTACAATGTGAGCTTGCCGTTGAGGTACCCAATGGGGGACGAACGGCGCCGTTTTGACACTGATGATGGAATTAGGGATTGGTGTGAAAGTGGGGTTCTTGAGAGGAATGGAATGAAAGGATTTCAGGGAAATGGGAAGAGAAGAATGAGAATAAAAACTACGGCAATGAGGGTAAAAATGAAGTCTTTTGATCCCATAAATAACTCTGGTTTGGATGCAGAAGAAGAGGTGTTGTAGTTTTGCATATGTTTAAGAAGAATGCACTTTCATGTTTTCGTTGCAATGATGTGGATATTGAGATGAAGGTTAATACTTTGCTGTTTCCTTTTGTTGGGAACGTTGTAGCATGGTGTAAGCAGTGTAGAATGTAGTAGTTGACTTATTTATTTTTTTACTGTGAGCTTGATCTATCTGTTAGGGAGAGGAGCGTGCATTGCTTATAGTCTACAGTATTTTTCTGCAATGCCGCAACAAAATGTAATTTTTGTGCATATTATTATGAATGAAATGGTTTAGGTCTTTTTGTTTGTGGTGGATTATGTGGAGCCAACACTTTTTTCCTTTAGATCTTTCTTCCTTAGTCTGTTCAACAGCTAACACTTTATTTGACACCCCTTGTAATTAGTTGCTAAATGTAATTACTTCGAAAGTAAAAAAGTAAAAGGAGATGAGTAACCAATGATAGATATATCAATATGACATGTTCAATTCACCATGAGAGAATCCAAATTCATTCTTGTGCTATCAGACATAAATATCAGTTTATCAATTACTAGAACTCTAGGTGCTGCCATCAATTATGCCAGCTAAGTGTCATAGCACTGCAAGGAAAATGTATTCTCTATGTAGACTTGTAAAACGCTCTACTGAATTTACAAATTATGTAACATAATTGCTAAATCACAAATACATTTCTAAATGATTGTTACACAAGCACACCTAGGGCGTGTCAGCAGATTAGTCCTATCATCAGCACGAATGTGGGTAGAGGTAACAAAAGAATTTTACTGGCCATAACTGTTACATGATCACATCATGTAGCGAAGATGTATCTACAATGTAAAAGAAAGTTACAATTGCAATGCTCATTTTCAAGTCTCATCGCTTAAAAAACTTCAACTCTCGGCTACAATTGGCTTTCACTGCTTCCTCCAATTTTTCAGCTTGGTCAAAATCAACTTTAAAAGTAACCATAGTTGTGCCATCCTTACCAGTATCATAATCCTGCTTGATACCTTCAACTTGAAAAGATTGCAGCTGAAAATGACACGAGGCGTGAGTATAAGATGCTGATTTGAAACACATGTATAGTTCATAAAATAAAAGCTGCATGTAGACATAATTGTAATTTTAAAAAAATAACCAAAAAGAAACCCGAACTAGCTTAATTTCACCAGCATCTCCAGCATACAGAAACATAAGCCAATTATGCTTTTTAGACATTATGGAAAGTGGCAACAATGCTAGAGACAAGGGACCACATAGCAAGGGAAGTATAAGTAGAAAAAGAAACCAAATATGCTCCTCAAAGCTTACATAAAATTCCATCATTCACAGGGCTAGTTATGACTTATGACTTATGACAAAACAATAAGCATTCTCCATATAAAATTTGATGAGAAATATTGTACAATATCAGTAAATAGATCATCATGAACTAACCTGATGGTATAGAACTCCCAGAAGGTCAAAAGGGACCTCTACTCCCATCGGGACCTACATTTTTCATAAGAGTTAAAAATTGACCCTCCAGATGCATAATATGTTCTTAAAACTGGATGGATTAGAGTCTAAGAAAGAAGCACCTTTGTTTTCACAAGGCATCTTGGAGCATTTCGCAAGCATTCTGATGCAACTCCTCCATAAGCCCTAACCAATCCACCTGTGCCTAATTTGATACCTCCAAAGTATCTGAGACGATAAGATCATGAAACAAATTTTATTCCAATTTCCATATTCAACACCCAAATCAAAACAGCTCAATGCTTAAAGCATATATATAGTTATATACTGTGTCCTTTGTTAGATTGTCAAGGAAACAAAGATAGTAGAAGTTGTGAAAGTATTAACCTGATCACAACCACCATCACTCTATCTATTCCTGAAGAATCAATTGCAGATTGTATTGGTTTCCCAGCTGTACCTGAAGGTTCGCCATCATCATTGGACCGATACTGTTCCCCAACCTGTTACATAAGATGGCAAAACTGATGAACAAAAGATAGTAACACGCGTTCACAAGCTACAATCACCTGAATAATTTGATTATCCTTTGGGTGAAATTCTCATACAGAAAGCAATAAAAATAACCAAAATTGTGGTTAAACAAAACAGTGGCCAATAACAAGCTTTCCAATTTCCACTCAGTGTTTCATACAAGTGAAAAAATAAAATATCGACCTTTATTGTACCTTATAAGCCCAGCAATTATGGGTAGCACGCGGATCCCGAACCTAACAATCAATGAATGAAGTAAAACAAAATTCGCATGAAGAAATTTTAAGAGAACAAAGGGAAGTGCAGAATGGAGGAAGAAAAGAACCTGAGAGAGGAAAGACATGGCAGATTTCTCATCGGAGATGGGGCCAGCGATGGCGATGAACTTGCTCTTCTTAATCTCTTTATCGAAGGTGACCTTTTCTTGGATTGTGGTGAATTCCCCTGATTTGCTGGTGCTGGCCATGGTTGTATTCCTCCTCCTCCTGCTCGTGGCGGCGGCGGCGGAGACGAATGAAGTGTAGATGCGGTGGCAGTGATAGCAGTGTTGGTGATAAGTCGGTATAGTGATTGCCACACGCATCTGCGATTCTCTTATGGTGGTGCCTCAGCTTCACCATTCCTGTTCCTTCAGGGACTATTTTCTTTATTAATATGGAATATTTTGTATGGTGCAAAAACAAATAGGCCTTTTTTTTTTTTTTACTAAAAGGTTCATTATTTACATTTTTATATTAAATTCTAAAAAAAGCATGCAAAAATTTGTTAGTAGTACTGTAGTAGAAAATGGAAAAATAATTCACTTTTTTTTTTTTTTGCTTTTTAGTCTTTACTAAACTTCAACGGAACTATGGCAGTAAACAATGTGGGGGTAAACTATATTTTAGAGATTTTCTTTTTTTCTACAGAAAATTGTATACATACTATCTGCGGCTGATTTCTTTTATATGATTTGGGGGTGTGAGTTGGAATATGATCATTATGGGTGATTTATATTGTTATGACAGTGTTGCTTTTTAGAATCTTGAGGAGAAGAAATCGGACCCACCAATTTCAAACAGAGAGAAAGGAACACAAATCGGACCCACTGATTTGTGTGAGGGAAACCTTGAGCAGCATGAAATCGGTGGCACCGATTTGTGTGAGGCACCGATTTCTGGGTGGAGAAATATTTTACTCGAAGAGTGCAGTAATCGGTGGGACCGATTACTGGCGACAAAAAAATTTATTTTAATCTGGGGTGAACTAATCGGACCCATTGATTTGGGAGTTTACGCGGTCGGTCCGTCCGATTTGCCCGTTAATGCATACAAAAACTGGAAAGAGCTCACAGAACCCCCATTTTTTTATCGCCGGTTTCAGCTAATGTTCATCTTCTTCTCTTCTCTTCTCCTTCATGTTTGTAAAATAAATTTCTATGAGGTTGAGAATAGTTAAGTACGTGCAGTGTTATGGATGATAAAGTTGTATTGAAGATTTATTATTACGGACAGATATTATTGCAAACATATGAGGGAGTTCAATTTGTGTGTGAAAATCTATTAGATGTTGTTATTCCGTTCACATTGTCATTTGAGGAATTGAAAGGTGTGATTTGTGAGAAGATAGATTCTCAAAGATGTAGGAGAGTATCATGTATTTTGTACAGGTATCCTTTATTTGTGTTTGGTGGGTTTGTTCAATTTCATACCAAGTACGTGACGGACGAAGCGAGTATGCATGAAATGTTTTCAATATACATGGAAAATCGCCACCAAATGTCGTGCATCGAGTTATATATTGAGTTTGAGCAATCTAAAACGGACCGTAACATTGAATTGGAAGATTATAATAGTGAAAGCGAAGATGAATTTGAAAGTAACATGAGATCGTCGGTCCAGGTGAAGACGAAGATGAAGCTGGCGGCGCCATGAACACAGATGTGGCGGAAGTTGCAAATGCACTAGCAAACCCACATCCGTTTCAGGAGCCTTCTTTCATGCGGTCGTTGGATTTGGAGGCTATGCACGCACCGGAGTTTCCGCAGTATATGAACACAGGTGCGTAAACCTAGGTAGCTATGTGAAATTCTGAAGTAGCAGATCAATAAGTCGGATGAGTAATGTATGTGATATGTGACTAGGCATTTGTGACCATAGCGTTTGATTTTTTATTAATTAATAGTTCTTTGTTATGAATTATATTTAGTTGTTCTTTACGTAGATGGAATAGCGAAAAAATAAGACTGCAATGATCTTACATGGTAAAGTGTGTTTATTAATTTTGATGTATGCAGTGCCTCCTGTTGTGGCGGATGGTGAGTTCACAGTGGGGACGGAATTCAGTTCAAGGGAGGCAGTAATCAAGGCAATAAAAGATTATACCATCCAGAGAGGTGTGGACTATCGGGTATATGAGTCGGAACCGACGACATTCTATGCCAAATGTACAGAATATGGAAAGAGTTGTGACTGGTTGATCAGGGTTACCAAAATGCAGAAGAAGTACTGTTGGGAGATAAGGAGGTACAATGAAAGTCACACTTGTACCAGGTCTACTATTTCTCAAGACCATTCGAATTTGGATTCCAAGACAGTTGTAGAAGCAATTAAGCCGTTGGTAGAGGTTGACCCGTCTATAAAGGTAAAATCAGTAATTGCTGAAGTCCAGTCAAAATTTAGCTACACCAGCAGTTATCGCAAGGCTTGGTTAGCGAAGCAGCAGGCGGTGGAATCAATTTTTGGAGGTTGGGAAGCATCATATGAAACTTTGCCCATATGGATTGAGGCCATGTGTCACAAGGAGCCATCAGCAGTGGTTCACTTTGAAACAATGCCTGCTTACCAGGGAGATGATTTGGTTCCTGATATACGTGTACTGCATAGAGTCTTCTGGAGTTATTACCCTTGTATAAGGGCCTTCAGACACTGCAAGCCAGTGGTGCAGGTGGACGGGACTCATTTGTATAGAAAATACAAGGGTTGTTTATTGGTTGCAGTCTCACAAGATGGTAATAACAACATCGTGCCTATTGCATTCGCCATAGTGGAGGGAGAGACTTCTGATGCATGATACTTTTTCCTTAGTAACTTGCGTCAACATGTGGTGACACGTGATGGTGTGGGACTTATTTCTGACCGACACGATTTTATTAGGTCAGCTATTGAGAGAAGTAATGGGGCTTGGTCTACTAGGTAGTTATCAATCTCATCATCAACTGCCCTATTACTCTCATGAATCAGACTCATCGGAATATGTCTAGGGTTTCCACTCTGTATAATCCCTCCCGCCCCTTCAGCACTTCTGCTCGAGTCAACAGACATTCTGGCACCAGAATTAGCAGAGAAAGTGCGAACCCGAGGTCTCGAATCCAATGACCTCCTACCTGGAGTAATCCCTCCTGAATGTGCTTGATGGTCGGTGGAAATGTCAACATAATTACCTTAACGTGAGTGTTGCGACCCTGATGCCATAAAACCAAGCAGCTGACTGAATGAAGTTTGCTCTCCATACTCAAACTGCCGACCACCCCAATACTGTTGATGTACCGGGACTGACGCTAAAAAATAATCAGACGGATGCGTCTCAGGAACATATGGTACAAAATACCCACCCCCTGTTGTGGCGGTGGTGGTGGAAGTACCGGTGCCGGTGGTGGTGGAGAACTTTCTGGATTCTCTTTGAATACAAGGTTCGACAATTGCAAGTGGTCACCAAATGCTTGTCGGTACCAATGCATATAAATTTCCAATGGATAATGTAAATGCACTGAGTCATCAGAGAGAGTGTGACTATACCGATTGGTCCACTGCATCACCCAATAAGAGTGGGTATTGGCCCAATCTTGATTCTTAGGTCCAGTTAAAACTTCGCCGTGTGATGCACCTAGATCTCGCTCTTGATTAGGAACATCCTGACTCAATCCAAATTGCCTCCTGACTCTATCAGATGCATGCCACTCGATGCATTCAAAAGATATAAGTGGCACCGTGGCACTCCAGATAACCGAATTATGATGGATGTCTAAAGGAATCACGTCTGGGTCGATGTTTGCAATGCCATAAGCCTGCCAAACAAACTGGACACATCGAACCACTCAGATGATTACACAACAATTAATTCACTAAACAAGTTACATACGGTACTTTAATTTACCAACATACATGTCCTTCTTGTAGATCATCCAACAACCTCCTGTAGTGCGCAAGCGAATTATATCGGTAGGCATAGTTTTCACGATCCCAGTTACGCCACCTATCGTCGGACAATCCATTAGTTAACTTATCTTGTGAAAAATAAAAAACAATTTCTATCATTTCTTTCAATGCATACTTTAATCAAACTTACCTGTTTGCAATTGGAAACACTCGGGGATTGCCGGGAATCGGCCCTAGAAATGGTAGCCGGATCCAAGCCCAAGTAAGCAACAGTGTCAATGGACCGTCCATCTCCTTGCAGTCGATACGAGTTGCCCTACATAATGATCTATACAAATGTGCCAGACATGCCGAACCCCAACTAAACTGTATGATTTGGCCAAAATTACTGAGCAAAGGTAAAAATTTTCAATGCACAGCTGCACTCGACTTATCTCCAAACAGAACTGTCCCAAATAACAACATTATATGACACTTTACATACATCTGAATGTGCACAACATCATTCAATACTATACGATCTCTCAAGCCCCTAAATCATGTTAATTTTATAAAGCTCCCTCTACACTCCGTCTTCCTCGGTGCAACTCCAAATTGGTGCAAGCACTTGACTTCCAAAGCATCAAACTACTCATGGTCGGTCCTGTAACCGGAAGACCATTTGTCGACAGACCGAGAATTATCGCCACATCCTCCAAAGTCACGGCACACTCACCAACCGGAAAATGAAACGTGTGAGTCTCAGGCCGCCATCTCTCAATCAGAGCATTAATCATTGCTCACTGACATGGGATAAATCCAATTTGGGAAATATAATAAAATCCATTCTCGCGTAAGTGTGACTCAACAATTTGGTTGTATGGATCCGGCGACTTTAAATGATCACACATCAACATCCGTGAACCCTACAATATCACATTTCCGCTATAAGTACCAGTATAATATAACTATATTCTCAAAAACACAATTATCGTTACATGTCCATTATAACTAATTCCATCATAATTGCATTTCAAACATACACAGTAAATCTGTTATACAAAAATCCTTCAATCATATTCATTACCTTATAACAAAAATTATTTAATCTTAACTAACTAACCAGAATAATTTCACAACTGATAAACTATTTATTCGTAAAACAGCACACTAATTTTATTATTGTTATTATTATTCATAAAACAGCATACTAATTTTATTATTATTATTATTATTATTATTATTATTA
Source organism: Arachis hypogaea (assembly GCF_003086295.3). Classification (NCBI taxonomy): domain Eukaryota; kingdom Viridiplantae; phylum Streptophyta; class Magnoliopsida; order Fabales; family Fabaceae; genus Arachis; species Arachis hypogaea. Next base: position 132,247,743 of record NC_092038.1, read on the forward strand.
TTATTATTATTATTATTATTATTATTATTATTCATAGCACAGCATAATTTTCTAATCCAAGTTTAGTTACTACTAATTTATTGTCTAAATTTTAATGAATTAAAATTCAATTATTAATTATCATAAATAAAATAATTTATTAAATTTTTATTATTAATCATAATAAATTATTAAACTCAATTACTACTGCTAATAATAATAACAACAATATTATTCTACTCTACGAGAGTATGTACAGATTTGATCTCATTCTCCTTCTTCTTTCATTCATTTATTAACTATAAAAAAATCCAATTATTCCATAGAACTTACCATACCATACCATATCATACATACATACATACATGATTAATTCCCATTTTAATTTCTATTTCTAACCACCTAATAATAAAATTATACACACATACATGATTAATCTCTACTTAGTGCCATTATAATATATATTGCTAATCAAATTTAATATTATCACTATTATTATTATTAAATCAGATTATTAAAAAATAAAAACTTACATAATTTGGATCTCCAAGATAATCAACAATATGAAGCTCTGGTTGATTTACTTCTTTAATTTTTTGTCTTCTTAACATTTTCTTTGAATTGTTGTGGTCCAACAATGGTGATGCAGGAAGCAAGTGGTGGGATTGAGTGTGTGCAGGGAGACGAGAGTGAAAGAGAGTGAAAGGGATACGAGAGTGAAAGAGAGTAAAAGGGATACTACTGAATGGGGGTTACTCTTTTGGATGAGGGAGTTACGGGAGGCAATTGCATGCGTGACACGTGGACAGGAAACACAAATCGGTCCCACCGATTTGTGCACCATCCGCGTTCTGAAATCGGTGCCTCCGATTTGCTTCCTACTACTTGGTGCCACCGATTTCTTCTACCCAGCCGTCACAAATCCGTGAAACACCAATAACTCCCATATCGCTGCTATACTCTATCAACGGATTCATATCAAAATTAAAAAACTCACTATCTGCTCAATAAACACTATTGTCTCCTGTTTCACAGTCTTTTATATTTCTTAAGTTTAATTATTTTATACTGATAATTAAAAATATTATATTATTCAATTAGGTTTATATATTTGTTGATAATATAATTGAGTAATGTTAGAATTAGATATAGAAATAGAAATAATTTTTTAAAAAAATGAATATATGGATTTGGAAAAAAAATATAAGAAAAAATGAGAAGAAAACATCATATCAAAAATGAACTAAGCAGTGAAGGAAATGGTGAGTGCACTGGTGAACAACAATATTGTTTTTATATTTAGTGAAATATGGTTTAGACTATTAACCGACGCTTTGGCCGAGTGGTTAAGGCGTGTGCCTGCTAAGTACATGGGGTTTCCCCGCGAGAGTTCGAATCTCTCAGGCGTCGTAACTTTTGAACAAGACTACAAGTTGTCTAGTTAATCACTTTTATTAGTAAAAATCTGCAGAGGATTATTCTCATTTTTTTGTATTTATACTACAGTACGTACGAAAGGGGTGTTGGATGCGAGGAAATCTATATAGCATAATGGATGTTGGTGGTTAAATTGGGGGAAAATAAATCACGATATATATTGATCTTTTGTCAATATTTAGGGTGAGATCTTTTATTATAAAGATATTCTAAATAATTCTCAAATAATAAGGAAAGGAAAGTAAATAATATATTTTTTCTTGATTAAAAATTGCAAGCACATACGATTAAAAACTTTATTCGAACAAAGGTATATACAGGATATGGATTAGTGTTCCCAAATTGTTGCATTCCGTGTGAGATCTGAGCGAGTGGTAGCTAGATGCCTAGATTCCACTTTCCATAACATAATATCCATCTTTCTCTGCCGTGTCCAAATATACAAACCTTTATATATTTATATTCTTAGTTTCTTTCCTCTTCACAGTTCTTTCAGAGTAGCTTATGTCTAAAAGACAAAGGCCCAACATTATATTCCTCACTATTCATCCATACCCTTGGTCTCTACAATCATCAATCCAAAGTTCCAAACTCCAATCGGTCCATTCCCTTACGCTAATATTTTCCCGGAAAATTCTCTGACAAAATCAAACACCACCCCCCACAAGCTCAATTTCTTTGATTCTCTCAAAGCTCGAAACTTTTGCGCATAACTCCAAATGGGTCTCAAAGGTTTCGTGGAAGGAGGCATTGCTTCCGTCGTTGCAGGATGCTCCACCCACCCTCTCGACCTCATCAAGGTCCGAATGCAGCTCCAAGGCGAGACCACCCAACCCGCCCTCGCCTTACACTCTACCTCAACCCACGCGCCGCCGCATCCTCCCGCTCCCAAAGCCGGTCCAATTGCCGTCGGCATCAAGCTTGTGCAACAAGAAGGCGTCGTCGCCCTTTTCTCAGGAGTATCCGCTACCGTCCTCCGGCAGCTCCTCTACTCCACCACCCGCATGGGCCTCTACGATATGTTCAAGAATAAGTGGTCCGATCCCAATGCCGGCGGCAGCATGTCACTATCACGGAAGATCGCGGCGGGGCTGATTGCTGGCGGAATCGGCGCCGCGGTTGGAAACCCCGCTGACGTGGCAATGGTCCGCATGCAAGCTGACGGAAGGCTCCCGCCCGCCCAACGACGGAACTATAATTCCGTGTTGGATGCCATCACAAGGATGGTTAGGAATGAGGGTGTGACTAGTCTCTGGCGCGGTTCATCGTTAACGGTGAATCGCGCCATGATAGTGACAGCCTCACAATTGGCCTCCTACGACGAGTTCAAGGAGATGATACTGAAAAAGGGATTGATGCGTGATGGGCTTGGGACCCACGTAACGGCGAGTTTTGCGGCGGGTTTCTTGGCGTCCGTGACCTCAAACCCCGTGGACGTGATCAAGACAAGGGTGATGAACATGAAGGTGGAGCCGGGGGCCGCGCCGCCATATTCCGGAGCGTTGGATTGCGCCATGAAGACGGTGCGCGCGGAGGGGCCTATGGCCCTATACAAAGGATTCATTCCTACGATTACGAGGCAGGGACCCTTCACGGTTGTGCTGTTCGTCACGTTGGAACAAGTTCGAAAGTTGCTGAAAAATTTTTGAGGTGTACCGTGGTGTCCAAGAACAAGCTTCCACACAAGATTTCTTTTTTGAAGACAAATTTTGTTTAGTCTTAAGATAGAATGTGTGTTATTTAATTTCTTCCTGTTATGCTCCTTTAATTGGTGATATTGTAGAACACTTTATGACTAAGATCAGAATTAAGATCATAGTTACTATTTCAGTGAAGCATGGATATCGGTTGCGGCAAAATAGTTCGCGTAAGGAGTAATAAATAATTATTTTGACATGCAAATGATTCTGATTTTAATAAACGAATTCTAATTTTTGTTTGGAAAAGTGGACCAGCAATTTTATCAAATTTTGGCAAAGAAGAGTGAACCATTGGATGAAATCTCACATTAATCTCACATCATTAAAAACCTTATTAATGGCTATTTAATGGGTATAAATCCCAAATATTGATGTCCCTAACATTCTTCTTTTTGTTTTAGACATAATAAACTTTTAACTATTAGTTCTGATTGATAAAATAACTTAAATGTTCAGGATCATAATTTAACAATTAGTCAAAATAACTATTTACTCTCACTTAAAGTTAGGCCATGTTGATTATGTTGAAAGCTAAGGTGCGAGCGAGAAAAAGACATATGGCGTGATGAACTTTTGTTTGTTCTAGAAGAAAGAGCAGTAATAACTTGGATGTTAGTATAGATGAGATTGCATGGACAAAATGAAATTTGATCCTTGACGTGGAATGTTGAGAGAGGAATGAAGAATACTTGTCATCGATACAGTTAATTTTAATTTCCTTATTATTTTGAATACAACTTCAATTCCGCAATCTTCCAACATAGCAAAAGAGACGTAAAAAACATGTGGCGAAAGATGTGTAACTTTCCACAACACGTCTTTCTTTGTTAAATATTAAAGGTTAACAAAATTTATTATTTTTTATTTTAATGTTTAAAAATATAGATTAAAATATATTGTTAAATTATTAAACTAAAAATATAATTAGATATAAAATATATATAATTCTGGTAAAATCCTTTATCTATATGATATGATGAGACAAACTACTTTACGACCTATCAAAGTATATTTGAAGGATTTAATTTTGTTAAGGAAGCATTACAAACCGAAATAATATTTACTCCTTTTTTTTTTGGGTATGAGATTTGTAAGAAATGCTGAACCATATATATAAAGATTCTTCCAGTAACATGGGTAGCAATGGCATTTCCTCAGATTTTTTTTTTTTCTCTTTTGAGTAGAAGATTTCAGTTCGTTAATATTGCTAATGTGATCAGACCCTCAACAAAAAAAAAAAAAAAGCATCATAGTTACGTAAATGTTCAGCTCCAGTTGTTGGTAAGTATTGCTGTTGAAAGCAAGGGGAGCCCATATAACATGAAATTTTTTAGTTTTTAGTATGCTACATAAGAAAGATTAGTATCCTCTGTTCCAAAAACAATAACGAAGAAAAAAGAAAGATTAGTATCTCAAGTCCCAAAAATTGAATTTTTCTTTCAACTGCATATACTTCTCTTCTAATTTCTGTTTAGGGCTGCTATAAATATTAGTTAGGAATTTTAATATGTGTTAAAATTACCCATTTAACCTTTTACGAAAAAAAAATTACCCATTTAACCAATATATTCTTTGCATCCATATATGCTTTGTCTTTTTTATTTTATTTTTTTGCATCGATATATTACTGTACGTAATATATTTTTGTATTTATGCTTTGTTCTAATGAATTTCAAATTTTCATTCAGAAAAAAAAAAGAAAATTTTATTCTTCTCTTCTCAGAGATGTGAAAATAATATTTTTCTCCTTCTATTTATAAAATATGCACTTTTCTTTTTTATAATTTTTAAAAATTTTTATCTTTAATTCATTTTAAATTTTGTGTTAACCAAATGTTAATTTTATCTATTTTTTCTAAAAAATTATATTATTTTTACAAAAAATATCTTTTAATAAAAATTTTATTTTTTGTTATTAAATTTTTTATTTTCTAAAATATTTTTTAATAAATTATTTTTTTATTTATTAAATTGTATTTATACCAATATATATATATTTTTTAAAAAAATTTAGGAAAATCTGAAAAGAAAGCCATATGAAGAAGGAAAAGTATGATCCTCTAAGACAATCTTCAGAAGCAAAGGTGACTATCATTTGTTTTTTTTTTTTAAATAATTTGATCATTAAAAAAATAATTTAATCATTAAAGTTTTTTTAAAAGAAGATTTTAGTAAAAATACAATTTAATTAATAAAAAATTATTTGTTAAAATAATTTGATAGACAAAATTTAATCATAAAAGAAAATAAAATTTTGCTAAAAGATATTTTTATACAAAATAATTTTAAAAAAATAGGTAAAGTTAACGTTAGTCAACACAAAAAATTTAGAATTGATTAAAGAAATTTTTTTTTAAATTATAAGGGAAGAAAGTGTACATATTACAAATAAAGGAGAAGAGAATATCATTTTATCATCTCTCAGAAGAGGGGAGTGTAATTTTCTAAAAAAATGTAATAATTCTTGTAGGTGAAATATATCTTTTAAATAAAAGATAAATAGGTGACCTCAGATATTTAAGTCCCTAAGGATTGAAAAATATATTTACATCCCCTACCTTCCAAAACACATGATTATACCCCTCCGTATAGTTGGGATTGAAAACGGTAACGGAGAATATTGATTTGGAAGGGAGAGTGATGATGTGGATGGTTGGAAAAAAGTTAATGGACAATTAGATCCTTGTGCATCAAAACATTGTTTTGACACTGAGCGCTATTTGTTCGAAATTTATCGAAGCCATGGCCATTGATGGTGCTCCTGGAACTTGGTGGGAGTGAGGAATGATTGTCCGTGGCGAGTGAAGGGGATTCTTCATGTACAAGACCTGGAGTGGGTAGACAAGAGAGATCCGTTTCAACTAGGAGTGGTTGCGTCGTGCTAGGAGGAGATGAGAGAGATGGATTGCGCCAAAGTGCTTCTTCAGTTTATATGTCATTCTCTATAAGTCAAGAACACCAATTAATCCTAATAGAATATTTTTTAGGTTCCCATACTTTAAGGTAAGTTCATGTTTTGGTAATTTTCTGCAGGTTAAACAATGGTACTGTAGGTATTTTTTTTTTTGCCTTGATGAGCACTTGAAAAAAATTAGGGGTATGAAGACTTAAGCATTAGGTGCTAAAGATTATGGTGAGAGAATAGATGTTGAAAAACAGCTTTTTAGAAGGCAAGAATTGGAAAAAAAATTGAAAGATTCGAAGAAGAAATTGTTATCTTTAGAAAAAAAAAATCTATGACTTTTTTACCTACTGTGATTATTGTAGTTGTTACTATTCTTGCTGTGTATTTTTTAAAGGGATAAAGACTATTAATGTACTTGTTGATATTGTAATGAAAATTGCAACTGCTGTCTGTGTTATGTAAGTCTATTTTGGACTCATTCAATTTCTTTTTTTGTTTTTTCTGCATTAAAAATAACTAAACAAGAACACAAGTCACATATCATTCTAAATAGATTATAACTACATAAATAATACTATCATAATATAAGCATAGTTATCAATAAATATTTCTGGCTTAATCCTAAACATGAAGACCACAACATAAATTTGCCACAAAACAATAAAATAACTATATGGCATGAAATCAAGTTTGCCAACTAAAATAGCTAGAAATTATTATTTAATTGCTACTATTAATTAGGTCAAAAAATAGAATTTATTCAGCTATGTTAAGTTCTTCTGATTCTTGGAGTCAAGATTGGGGATGAACTTGAAAATTCTTGTGGTATCACTGCTAGCTACTTTTAAGGTCTCTTTTGATGGTTTTCTACTGGTGCTGGTGGTTTGAGTTTGCGATTTTCAGTTGTTGGGGCTTTACAATTGCTTGTTTGGGTCTAAATTTAGAGATAGCATCTTGGAGCTAGGGTTGGCCCATTCTTGACAGCTAGGATGGAGCCCTGAATGTAGTTTGGACTAGAGCAGATGGTACTGACACATTTGAAGCATTCTGACCAACATTACTTTGTAAGATTGACCTAAATACACAATAGATTCAAATTGTGGGCTAAGAAGTAGATTCTTGTATTTAAAGTAGAGAAAGTCTAGTGGGCCAGCACTTTTATTAAAATATGGTCAACACTTAACCAGCAAAAGAAAAATGAGTAATCTCATACTATTAGATGTAATCTCATACCATTAAAAATACTAATAATGACTAACTGATGGCTACAAATCACAAAATCTGCTGGTCTCTTAGCACTCCTCTTTAAAGTATATTATGTAAAAAGGTCTTACGGATAATTGTGCTGGCGCAGTGATTGTTTCAGTAGCTTTTTTACCTTGTGATTGGTTAACATCTGAGTTAACAATGAGCCGGTAGATTAACTTAATGGACACATTAGTCCCTATACAATATTAAAAATGGCATAATAACCACTAACTTATATTGAAGTATACAATATATCTTTGAACTTGAATATGTACAATTTAATCCTAAATATGTACTTACTTACCTCTGGTTGAGGTGTTGACAATGAAGGGGAAAGCAAAATTAATGCTTGTGAGTCAGTAACAAACTTCTTAGACTTTTTCCACCTTGGCTTTCAATTGGAGTTGCTTGGTGCTCCTTTGCAGGTCTTATAATTGTGCCTTTTCTCATTTCACTTGCTACATGTGACTTAAGCTCTTTTTTAGCTTGTCCCTTTGAATATGAGCCTCAGTTGGATCTCTGTGGCGGTTGTGCACCTTTGGCCTCCTAATAAGCCGCTTGATGGGTGGTGGAGTAGGCCCAAACAAGTCAGTTCTGGTCCAGAATTTCTTACTGAAAACTGGTTATATGCAATGTGCGTATGTCTTGTGAATGGATTCCATGCATAGCTAGGGATGCACATAATCCTGTACCTGATTATGTCTCTTTCTGATTACAGCAATACCATGTATGCATGACATCCCTGTTGTCAAGACAAATCACATTTATATAGCATTCAACCAAAATAAGAATTAAAACAAACTCTTGTAAATTAAACCACTTACCAGTCAATTGCCATTTGTTGCATGAACATGTATGTTTGATGAGCTCCACATCTACTTTGGTTGCTTTTCGACTAACTTCAAATCTTTTTCATTCATTGTCTCTTACCCACTCTTCAATCCACCTGTTGCTAAATTTTATCAGCCGCTATAACTTTTTCTCTTGGACTGGTGCAAGCTTTCCAGGATAGTGTTCTAGTAGCCTAATATGCTTGGTCATTCGCCTCATCGAATAACACCTGATTTCTTCACACATTTCAATATTGGTTTGCATCTGTACTTTACAACTTTTGCATTAAACACCTCACATATGTTGTTTGTAAGGTTATCGACCTTGGGTCCGTGACTGAAATAAGCTTTAACCTAAGTGACAGGGTCAAACTTCATCACATATTCCCATGCAGCCTTATTAACCTCTTTCAGCTTCTCCATGGTCTCTTTAAACTCTGGTATTGTTGTGCACTTAACACACTCCCAAACTATCTCTCTGATATGCAGGTCCTTAAAACGATTGATGATATTCTTTCGTATATGCATGACACATTTGCGATGGTGTGCATTCGACATGACCTCCTTTAATGCTGGTAGCAAACGCTACAAGCATATCATGTTGCAAATAGGGGTGTGCATGGGCCGGGTGAAACCGGGTTTGATGCGACCCAGACCCGGCCCAAAATATGTACCGGGCCCATTTATGAGACCCGAACCCGACCCTAGACCCGATAAAACCTATACCTTTTCGGGCCACAACCATACCGGGTGAAAACCGGGTGAAAACCGGGCCATTCACATTACCTTACCTTTTCTAAAATTAAAATATAACCATTAACCACAATCAATACTAATATTGTCTAATAGCACTAAATATTTAAGTCAATACAAACAATACAATATTATACATTAGTTTTAAAGTCTTATGCATTCTAAATATAAAACATTAACTTAGTCTTATAATAACTAAACAAGTCAAAATATTAAAGTTTACAAAACAATAATTCCACATGAATGACCATCATCCATCAATAACCATTAATGTTGTCAACTTGTTCCTTGTGATGTGGATGCATTAGTGAAACCTACAAAACATATAAAGTTACTCATTTTTCATATAAAAGATTATTACTTTTACTTGAAATAAATAAGTCATGAATAATAAAAATATCATAAATGTACCTTCAACAATCTTCTGACTGTTATCAAATAAATCAAACTCTTGATCTCCATCTCTTTGTTTAGAAGGACACAACCAACTTTGAGTGCATATCAAAGCTTCAGCCATTAATGGTGACAAAGAGCTACGGAAGACATCAACCACACGTCCACCAGTGCTAAAGCATGATTCAGAAGCAACAGTTGAAACTGGAATACCTAAGATGTCACGGGCTATGAGAGAAAGAACTCTGTATTTTGAAGCATTCACTTTCCACCAAGCCAATATATCAAAATTCTCATCTTCCACAGTATCCTCAGCCAAATATCTCTCCACATCTGACTTGCTATCTGCATTAGCCTTCTCTCTTTTTTGTTTTTTCCACATATTCACTCTATTTTCAGAAACTCCCTTGGCACCAGCTGAGACTTTAATAGTGTCATCAAAAATATCTCTTGATGAATCTCCACCATCATCCCTCCTTTTATCATCGGCAACCTCTTTTTCATAAAACTTATGCAACGTGTCTAATGTGAGTTTAACAAAATCAGTCATATTAGTAGACACTTCGTTGTCATAAACATCCTCCAAACACCAACAGAGATAATCTAGTTTGTACCGAGGATCCAATACAACAGCAACAAGTAACAATGGATTAAATTTGTCAACCGGTCCCCAATATTTATCATATTTATGTTTCATAGAACATGCCATGCTTCCTAACAATTCAGATTGATTTTGGCTCCAAGATGTTAATTGAGAAGCAACAGATGCAATTTCATGAAAACATTTATTCGATGTAACATGCAAAGAAGATGAGAAGCTCAATGTTATCTCATAGAATATTCTCAAAAAGTCAATAAATAATCTAGCATGTTGCCAATCAAGTGGTGTTGGTGGACCAATTTTCTTTTTTTCCCCACTGTCCTCTCCAAACCATCTAAGATAATCAGGTTCTTGATCATAAAGTCTATCAAAAGCTTTTTCAAATTTCTCGGCATGTTCCAACATTAGATAGGTAGAATTCCACCTAGTTGGAACATCCAAGCACACAAGACTTTTAGATTCAATTAACTCGGCCTCAATGTAATCTTTAAATTTTTTAGTCCTTTGAGGAGAGGACCTAACATACCTGACAGCATTTCTAATGCTTTCAATTGAAGTTTGCTGCTCTTTAATTCCTTCATTCACTATCAAATTAAGAACATGAGCACAACATCTCACTTGCATATACTTTCCTCCACACACCAATCCACCTCTTGCACCTAATTTTCTTTGAAGATAAGTAATAGCTCCATCATTTGAACTTGAATTATCTACTGTGATTGTGAAAACTTTTTCAATTCCCCACTCTCTCAAGCATTTCTCGATTTCTCTGCCTACCGTATCACCCTTGTGATTCTCAATGTGACAGAAATTTATAATCCTCTTTTGTAACTTCCATTCGTCATCAACAAAATGTGCCATCAAACTCATATAATTATAATTTTGAGTTGATGTCCAGCAATCAGTTGTCAAACAAACCCGAGCACATGACTTTGCCAACCATTCTTTTAGCTTTTTTTTCTCATCTAAATACAGTTGAAAGCAATCTCTTGAGACTGTCCACCTAGATGGTACCGTAAATCTTGGTTCAAAATGATTTAACATCTTACGAAACCCAATCCCCTCAACAACTTTAAATGGCATTTCATCTAGTACAACAAACTCAGCTACAGACTTCTTACAATCTTCCAAGTTATAACCCTTAAAGGCTTTGCATAGATCCTGTTCTTCCTCAATTTTGGGCATATAGCCATGAAGTGTTCCCTTCTTCCCCTCTTTAGTAAATATCCACTTATGAGCATTCTTTAAGTGCTTATTTAGAGAATTTGTTCCATGCTTAGTAGGATGACAACCGTATTTTTTCTGACAATGATTACATTTGGCCTGGTGCTGTCCCTTTGTCTCAGTCAACAGAAGCACAGTAAAATGCTGCCAAACATACGATTTCTTTCCCCTACGAGAAGCTTCTGGATTCTCAATGTTTGTATCCTTATCTTCTTCATTAACTTGTGGTTTAGCTGGAGTTGTGGCGGCATCAATAGTAGAAGCAGTGGGATTTTCAGCAGAAGCAGCGGGATTTTCAGCAGAAGTAACAGGATTTTGAGCTTCAATTTCCATTCTTGTGTTCTCCTCAATCATAAAGATAGAAACCTTATAATAATTCATGAAGAACAAAACAATAATCAACTAAATAGTACACTGAACAAAACAATAATTAACTAGCAAAAAAATCAGTAAACACCAAACTCATCAACAATTTAACATCTCTAAATTCACAATAATCAAAGTTCACAATAATAAAGGGTCAACACCCACAACCTTAATCAGAAATTCAGAATTCTAATAATCAAAATAAATTAACTAAACAAATTAGCAAAAGCATCAGTAAACACCAAACTTATCAACAATTTAACATCTCTAAATTCACAATAATCAAAGTTCACAATAATAAAGAATCAACACCCACAACCCTAATCATAATTCTAATAATCAAAATCAACAACCACATCCTTAAATTCACAAATTTTTATAATCAAATTATCAAAATCCCTAATCCCTAATCAGAATATTAATTACATAACAAAATAAATTGTTTACCTGAGAAGAAGACCGAAGAAGAGAGCGGAGCAGAAGGAGAAGGAATAGCAGAGAACCAGGAAGAAGACGACCGGGACAAGCACATATGCGACACGTCACGAGAAACAAGGCGGCACCATCGTCAGTTGAACGAACGGCTTCGCCAGAGACTTAACACTGGGGTAGTGGGGGTGAGACTGCCTGCTGCATGCTTGCTGGGAAGACGTCGACGGAGTCGCGAGCACCTGCGTGATGTGTGCTTGCTGCTGCTGTGAGTGCGTCGTCCGTGGCTGCTTGCTGGGAGATTGAGAATGGGTCGTGGGGAGAGAGGATGAGATCGAGGGTTACTGGGTCAGCGTCGGCCGTGGGAAGTGGCGGAGTGGAGACTGCCGAACTGGGGTTGTGGGGAGTGGGGACTCAGGATTGGGCGAGTGAGGTTGAATGGCTGAGGGAGTGAGGCTGAATTTCTGAATTCTGAGATCTGAATGCATGAAATGTGAATGCCCTAGCCCCTTTTCCACTGATTCAAATTGTATAAGTGAAATGCTATTGAGACATTGAGTTACCGGGCCGTCGGGCCGGGTCCGGGTGACCCGAGCCATGGCCCGGTCCCGGTTTCACTAAGCTTCAAGGTTTCATTTTTCTCTCCCGGGTCAACCCCGGGTCACTTCGGGTCCGGGTCTTTATGACCCAAATTTCATTGGGTACGGGCCGGGTCTCGGGCCGGACCGGGCCATGCACACCCCTAGTTGCAAACATATATTATTGAAACAGCAGCCTAGAATAGTGCAATATAATAACCAAAGTATATTAGTATATTGTTATCAAAATAAATCGTAAAATAAGCAAAGCATACTTGTCTAATCTTATCAAAATAAACATATGTTATCAAAATAAACAATATAATAAGGATAGCATACTAGTCTTTATCAAAATAAGAATTAAATAACCAAAGCATACTAGTTTAATATATTTACCTTTTGCTGGTCAGACATAAAGTTCCAACTAAATTGAGTAATTTCACCCAAGTCTTTTTGAAGCTGTGTGAGGAACCACTTCTATTATTTCTTAGTCACTGATCTTGCAACACCATAGGCCACCACATAAAATTGATTGTTTGCATTCTATGCCACTGTTGAAAGTAGTTGGCCACCATGGTATGTTTTCAGAAAAGCTCCATCAAGATGGATAAACGGCCTATATCCACTCTTGAACTAAGCATATATAAATTTTGTCAAAAACAAGGGGATTGTGGGATAGGTTTGACATCTAATCTTGCTGTTGACCCGTGATTACTCTTAATTATCTCCAAGATGTATTCCCTAAGCGTCCCATACTGCTCTTTTTCATTTCTCATAATCCTCTCTTTTGTCTCTTTCACTGTCCTGTAAACCATCTTCGAATGCACCACCAAGTCAAACTCTTCTCTAAGAAAGTCAATTGCCTCATTAATCGTCATATGAGGTTGAGTTGCCATTCTCTTCTCCACTTTCTTACTGATCCATTGCTGATCAGTAGCATTACTACCCAAATCTCTTGCACAGGTATGTTCTGCCTTGTAGGTCTTCACTTGGAAGCATAACAGTGTATTATTGTAGGATAAATGTGACATTTACGGACAGTCCTCACCGTTGCAGCCAACTCTCACTCTTTCCTTATCATTTTTAATCCAAACTAGTTCCCTCCCTTCAGATATAAACATATCCCTTATCACCTCATTGAACCTATCAATGGTTGAAAACTTGGTTCCAACTTTAAATCTATCCTCACCAAACCCATACTCATCATCAAACTCTGAAAATTGATGTTTGTATCCCTCACCTTTCGAAGACACTGGTATGTGAAGCTCTTCTGATTCATACTCATGTACAGGGTCATCATCGTCTGAATCTCCCTCTTCCACATAAAGTTTGATTCGAGGCCTATTATTGGGCTGCATAGTAGGACCAGATCCTCTAGGATGTACAACAGGCCCAGTTCTCGTGGGTTTTACAGTAGGCCCAATTCTTTTGGCACCACCATTTTTACTTGCACTCCTTGGTCCAGCTCTTTTTTAACCCCAGTTAACTCTGCCATTTCCCTAGATTCACATTGATCTTCTTCTTTGGCACAACCTTCTCCTTTTCTTTCAAAATTTTTTTTCTCTTGATCCCATCATCTTCATCATCAAAGCTAAAATAATCCTCATCTAAAATAGTTTCAGTCACAGTAGGAGGAGGTTTATATAGTTCGTCCTTCACACTTTCATGCCTATCACCGTCTGTTGATGATGATAACTGAAGCTCCCTCAAAATGTCATCAATACCAAACGGATCATCAAATTCTTCCACCTCCGTTTCTGTAGCAGCATCTTCTTTCCCAGCATTATCTACTATCTCTGGCTCATCAACAGTGTGGTCAAAATATATGTAAAACTTATCAATCTTTGAATTCTTCAGCTTGTTCTTTTGATGCTAATTGATTCTTGCATCCTCCCTCAAAATGAGCAGCCCAGATTCAATATCACTACTAGTTGGGTCATACCAATAAACTGCCTTATAGGAGGCATATCCCAAATCCTTGAATAACGTTACCAAGTTTTCAAAATTCACAAAGCCTAAGTCTATCTTCAAAATTTTTTCAACTTTTTCATTAAGATACACAAGAGTTCCACTGAGCATTCTATTAAAATGACTTCCGTGATGAAAAACGATAACCGCATATAAATCATCCATTTACATTATTAACTTATAAATAAATCAAAGATTACATTCCACAAATCATATATAAACCATCGTAAAGATACACAATCACATATTAAACCCCACAAACCATATATAAATCCTAGCTCAGATCCCCTGAAATTTTGGAATCACTCAACTCCACATAATTTTTTCTTCTTTTACACGAATGAAAACATGAAATAATAACTAAACTCAAAATCATGCATTATATATTATCATAGTCATTTAAACACCAATGCACATAGCATCAAAGATTTTTCTTATCTCTATAGAAGAAGGCAGCTTCTTTACCAACGATACTTGGTGTTACCTTCGCCAATCACAACTTCAACTAAGCATATCACTACTTTGAACTGAAAGACATTTTTTGGAGGGAGAAAGATGTTGTTTGTCTGCTGGTAGGATTTGCTGTAATAACTAGAATGGGTTATGGGTGTTACGGAGATTACGAAAAGGTGAAGTGAGGTGGAAAACTGCAACAGCGTCGTTTTAATACACAGGGATTTAATTGTCCATTAACTTTTTGTCAATCATCAAGACATCCACATCATCACTGTAATGGACACATTATCACTCTCCCTTCATTACCATTTTCAATCCCAACTACACATAGGGGTATAATTGTCATACATTTTGGAAAGTGAAGAATGTAAATATATTTTTCAATCTCGAGAAACTTAAATGTTCGCAGTAAAAAGGTCAAGGACCTATTTATTATCTTTTAATCATATCTTTTTGTTTGTATCATGTGTCAATTATTACTATCATTCAAATTTTTAAGCGATTATTAAAATTGCAACTTTGGATAATCCGAATTCAACTAGAAAACAATACTGAAGAATCTATTAGAACTTGAACTCAACTCAATTATTAATTCCTCATTCAAGTTGAATTGTGGTCTTACCCTGTTTCAGTACATAGCATTATCTCTGAATATTGTTTCCTTTTGCTGGGACACTTTAGAATCGCTAAAACCAATGCAACCAACCTCATCATGTTCACTAAGAACTCTAAGCAACCCAAATTTCAATAACAATGGTACTAGCTAGTGATACCCTACATACATGAAAAGATAATTCATTCATTCATTCATTCATGTAAATGTGCCCAAAGCTGCAATTTCTTTTTAATTCAACCCCAATCACATTTCCAGCTCAAAAAATGCTGCCACCAAATTAAAGTATATGTTAAGTGCTTCTCTGAAAACTAAAAATAAACTAATGATAACGGATATTATTACAAGCCTTCAAGTACAATATATAACTCTTCTTCTTCATTTCTCTTCTAAGTGTAATCAATATATAGAAAACTAAAATTAGGATTAAATAACATATCTGAATTTGTATTTTAATCGTGAAGGATCACCCCATTGCTATGGTCCAATTCCATATCCGTAATGTTGTAAAATGATTAATAATGTGCAAGTCATATTAGCATACGAGTTACATTATGAAGTGCCGTGGATAGCATACTAGTTTGCAGACTTGTTAAGGAAGACTGCATGTGTCTGTATATATATATATATATATATATATGAATTTTCCATAACCATAAATCATGATAATCATGTGATATGATATACGAATGGTTACTTAAATTGCACATTTTCAATGCATCATAAGCTAAATCCATCAGCAACATGTGTCAAAGGAGGATTATTCCTATCTTTCTCTATTGTGCTGTACCGAGTTTACTAGTAAAAGCTTTTCCATATGTTTTTTTTTTAATCCAAGATTCTTTGTGGTTGTGTTAGATACTTGGAGTTTTATATATATTCACAAGTGCCAAAGCACAAGGGCCACACATGGAGGCAGCATTGGTCTGCAAAAGACTCACACATATATATACATACTGAGGGAGAGATTCCCTTTTTTAAATGAAAAAAAAAGTGCTTATGGTTATGGAGTGGCAGGAGTAGCCATTAATACTGTGGCCTTTAATTTTTGTTGAGGCTACTTTCAGTTTGTGTTAATTAAGCACTCTCTCAAGTGAGATTGGATCCACTAAAGGTTGCTTTTGGATCATGCAAATTAATACTAATTAAAAGGCATACTTTTCATTGGACCATCCATATATACATAAATCTCTAAGACTCTTAACAACGAGTAAAGTATTGTTTTTATCCCCAATGTTTGGGGTAAATTCTATAGTTGTCCCTAATATTTTAATCGTCCTATTTAAGTCTCTAACGTTTTAAAACTAACTCAATGTTGTCTTGCCGTTAGGGATCCGTTAACAGAATTGACGGTGGAACAAAATTGAGACGATTTTAAAACGTTAGGGAGTTAAATAGGATGAAAACGTTGGGGATAAAAATGATATATAAAAATAAATTTTAATTTTATCCTTCAATAATATCAATTTTTTACTATACATAGTATTCAATTATTTTTTAATCACATCTAAATAAATTACACTTAATCATATTACTTTCATTTTAAATAAATTGTTTTTTTTATAATTTTACTCTTAAAGATTTTTAATTATCATGAAATGTTTGTAGAATGACTAGTATATAAACTTGCAAAAAAGAAAAAAATAATATATATACAATAAAATATAAATTATACATTTTGTCTCTAATGTATCAAAATTCTTTAAAATTATAAAAAAATAAATTTATTTAAAATGAAAGTAATATGATTAAATGTAATTTATTTAGATGTAATTAAAAAATAATTGAATAGTATGTACAATAAAAAATTAATATTATTGAAAGATAAAATTAAATTAAAATTTATTTTTATGTATCGCTTTTTGTCCCTAACGTTTTTGTCCTATTTAAGTTTCCAACATTTCAAAATCGTCTCAATTTTGTCCCGCCGTCAATTCTGTTAACGGATTTCTAATGGTAGGATAACATTGAGTCAATTTTGAAACGTTAGGAACTTTAATAGGACGATTGAAACGTTAGGGACAACTTTGAGACTTACCCAAACGTTGAGGACAAAATAATAAAATATAATTCTTACACGTGATAATAGTAATACACGTGATTTGATTTTGAGCTATATGGTGTATCTAAAGTATAGGATTTTTTTATTTAAAATAATAAAATATAATTTTTACTGAATTGTGTAAACTAATTTTTACTGGATACGTGTGTAATGGTGGTCTCAATATCTAAGACATATTCAGCTTGGCTGTATATAGAGTGCAGCCGAGATGTTTATTTATTTGAGTTATTTTGTTAGTTTTAGAAAGTATATATGGCTCAACGCTGGATTATATGCGCTTAGAGAATACTAACAAACTAAATGTGACGTGACACGTAATTGGGGTATTAGATTTTGAGATTGATTTGTTTATCTCTTTATTTAATTAGTTGATTAGTTAACATGTTAAGATATTTTGATTTAGTTAATTTTTGTTGATATGTTAGAATATTTAGATTTAATTCGTTAAAAAATATATTAGACTAGTGACATGTTGGAAGAGTAGTAGTTAGAAGTAAATATTAGAATATGATTAATTATATATATAGTTATGTTTTTTATCAAAAATTTTATTATATTAACATATTATTAAATAATTACGTTTTATGATTAGTTTTGAAAAAATTAAATATTTTTTAATTAAAATATTTATTTACTTAATTATAATATTTAATTACATTAAAATATTTAACTACTCAATTTTAAAATATAATTAAATTATATTTTATTATTTAATTATAATTAAGTTATTGTTAATATTGTTATACACAATATAAGTTAGAAAAGATTAATTAACGGTATATTTATAGATATCTCGATTGTTTTTGTTACATCATGTGATGTTGTTGATCTATTCTATTGTCTGACGTCCTACTATTTTATATTAGAGAGGTTGAGTTTGAACATGTAGTAGAACTAAGTGATTTTAGGTTTGACAATGTCTTACTTTCTGCATTTGTTTAGTAGTGAAGGTCTAAGACCTATACTTTTCATTTTCTCTCGGACAAGGATATCACCATCACATTTTAAGATGTGGTTTACCATCTTGGTTTGCGCACAAATGGTAACCCGATTGAAAATTGCACTAGAGATTTTTAGCAGTATCATAGACACCCCACTTGGCAGTGGGTTAAGGACTTACTCGGAAATAAGCCTCCACCTCAGCCAAAGGATAGAAACAAAATTTTGGCCTGGAGATGACTTGGCTCAGAAATATGGTTGCTCATATTTCGCCAAGGGTAGATCCAAATACTCTCCGCTAGTTGATGCTTGCATCAACAATGGATTTCAACCTATCCAACTCTAAAACTCTATATTCAGCGTTCTTTCTAACGTTGTAGTTCTTTATTACCATAAGAACAACATATCTATTCCTAAACCTATGGTCCACCCGAAATTTTTGCCGTCATCTGTGTTGTAATCTTCGCTTTGCTACGGTTAAAAGAATTATCTAGTTACATTACATCCAAGTTAAGAGTGTGACAGTGACTTAAAATTTCTGATAATTGTAGAATGACCAAAGGGGAAGGAAGAAGAAATAGAGCACCCGTACCAACTAGAGTCTCCGGTGCAAACTCCTCGGAGGAATCACTCTCGTTAGATGATCCAATTTCGGCAACGTAATCTGAATCGGACTCACTCTCGTCTTCTTCAACACTATCGCGAGGTTCGGCAAAGTGAATCGGTGTTGCCGCTGCTGGGACTGCTTGCGAGACTGAAAAGGATGGCTCACAACCACCACTTACGTCACGAACCGTAGCATACCACTTCATCACATGTTTTGGCATTAGTCTAGCATGTACGTCGAACATGAGCCTTACATGATGATCAACTTCGGTCCAAAATGTCCTATTAACTAACCCCCACTCGGCAGCGTTGATAGAAATCTATATGCAACTCTTCCAACCTCTTTGAAACCAATTACACCTATGTTGCTTAATATGACATTATTTAGCGCCTCTAGAGAATCAAGACGATAAGTGCACAACTTTATAGGTGAATTGCACTCAAATATCATTCTCTCCTTAGTGCTTCCAATGGGATAAACTACTGTTACAAAAAAAAAAAGCTGACTATTTACTGTGAAGAAGAAGAAGAAAAAAAAAATAGAGAATAGTGGAATTGGTGTAGTGTGATCAGCTTTTGAGTTAAAAACCTCAATATATAAATTTTATTTTATTTTTTGAGGTAGTTATTTAGAATGTTGAGACACTTAGATAAATAAACACATATTCTAAATATACTGGATACTAAACACTCGTTTATGTACAATTACGCAATTGTACCATATCTTGGATGTAACCGTGTTTTAAAAAGAATAAGAAATTATATTTTGGATACATTAGTTTCATTTTGTTTACTTAATAGTTTTTTAGTCTATGTATCTAAAATGTATAATAAATATTTAAAATCGTAATTTATCTATATATTATATATTTTAGTAAATATTATATTTTATTAATTCAAATAAAAAACTCCTAAAGTATTCTATATGGGAGTATATGGTGTATTTAAAGTATACTATATGGCTGGGAAATTTTGGGGAGACATCCCCACCAAGTGTATGGAAACTAAACAAGAAAATAGTTTGAAAGAGTAAAGGTAAAATTCTCGTAAAGAAATTAAATTTAATCATCTCAAATTTATACACATATAACTTGAAAAAAAATATATATATATTAAAAGATGTAACTTTTTTCATTGCAAATACAAGTACGTAAAGGCGAAGTGATAGATTTGTGCATATGCATGAAGCATCTCTATTCTCTAGGCAGGCGAAGAAATTGAGTAGGAATTTGTGTTGCTAATGCTAAACAGCTAAAAGAGATACATGCATCTTTTACATTTCTGAAAGTCACCTTCACGAAAAGGGGGATATGATTTAATTAAAGAATTGAAGTATTACGTGCTTCATCGTCGATCGGAGTCAATTCCCCAATACTTGCCCATAACTAGGATTAATTAGACTTTAGTTTTCAGAGTATTCTTTTAACCAAGTCTCTCCATATAGCATTTTCAATTCTCTTTTGTAAATGCTTTTTATATATGACATCATTTTTAGAACTTCGGAATATTTATACTTGTTCGGTTCAATTAATGACAATCCGAGCTCAAGAAATAATGGGGCTACTTTTTTTTGCTTACGCAAAAAACTAGACTGAAAAGACAATCTACAAAAATATTTTAATATTAAGTCAATAAGTATTTTTGATGTGATGTGTGTAAATTTTTTACTTTTTCGGATTTTAAGGTAGTTGATTTTTTTTTTTACTCACTTAACTCATCTTTAAGAATTTAGCTTTAGACGTTTGGCTTTTTCTTGGATTTTTCGACCTTGTCCATAATAATATTTATTTGAAAAAATGACACACTCTTTTCATTTATTTATAAAATATATATTATTCTCTTTTATTAGACTAAAACAATTTATTATTTAAATTTTTTAATCAAAATAATAAAAGACACTAATTAGTACTTATTTTACGATTTGTTTTTAGGTTTTTAGCAGCTTCTAGTATAATATATAATATTATTATTAAATAAATATAATATAACTCTCGAATTAAATAAGAGTAAAATATGTTTTATACATTACAAGATTTTTATTATGTTATATTTATAATTGTTCGAACTAATTGATGATAATAATCCAAGTAAAAGAGTTGATGGAATACTTTTTTTTGTTTATACCAAGAATCAAACTAAAAAAATAATTTGTAAAGACACTCTGATACTTAAATTAAATAAGTGTTTTATACGTATAAATCTCTTATATTTTTTTTGCATTGTTTTTTTTCCTTTGTTTTATACTCATTTAGTATTTTACTAGCAAAATAGTATTGTTGCAACTTAATTCTCATTATGACTTGATTTTATAGTATCTTTATATTTATTCTCCTTTTATCAGATTTTAAGGTAGCTGATTTTTTTTATTGACTTAACTCGTTTTTTAACTTTAGTTGTTTGACTTTTTTTTTCTTTGATTCTTTGACTTTGTCTGTAAAACTGTAACAATACTTTTATGAAAAAGTAACGCATTATTATCATTTATTTATAGATATACACTCCCTTCTTTTATCTTATTAAAATAACTTACTATTTGATCCTTTTGACCAAAATAACAAAAGACACTAACTATAACTGTGATCTATTTTTTGGTAGTTTCTAATATAATGTATAATATTTTTTTCTTTTTCAAATAATAAATGTGATATAGCTCCCGAACTAAAAGGGATTAAAACAAGTAAAATAAACAAGAAATGAATATCACTTGTATTATTTTTTATATGTTTCTATTACATGTATATCCTTTGCAATATCTTCCTATAGTATTTTCTATTTTTTTAAATATATGATATATATTCCATTATTTTTACTACTTAGATATATTTATACTTATTATTTAATTTTTTTAACCAAAATAACAAAGAATAATAATTGCCATTTATTTTGGGATATATTTTTTGACAACTTCTACTATGATGTATAATATTTTTTTTCTTTCTCAAATAAATGTGATGTAACTCCCGAATTAAATAGAGTAAAATAAATAAAAATAAATAAAAAATAAAATAATGCCGGTATTATTTTTTACGTGTTTCTATTATATGTGGCCATGAATAACAAAGGACACTAACGGTAATTGATTTCATGATTTATCTTTTGGCAGCATCTAGTATGTGTGTCTGATAACAAAGGACGAGAATAGTAACGAATTCAGAAAATTTTGGTAGTGGAACAAAATTTATATAACATAATAATAATTTTTATAATAAAAATAGTATGTATATATAAAAAATTAAATATTAAATTATCTATTAATCACTATATATATGTGTATAAATATATATATTGTTTAACTTATTTTTAATATGTATTTTATATTTTAATATATATTTTATACAAATAGTTATTTTTTATATACATATAGCATGATTATTATGATAATTATATTTTATTATTGTAAAATACGATTAATTTTTAAAATATCTAATATATAAATTAAAAACACTAAAATAGTAATTTAAATCATAATATATAATTTAAAATTCTATTGTTTTAGGTTTTATATTTTTAAAAAATTAAGTAATTTTTCTCATAACACCACCATCAAAATTTCTTTCTTTTTATATATTACTAAATAATTATTTAAAAATTCACTTCCCAACACAATTAGAAGCCAACTCTTACTGATATTTATAGTTAAAAAAGTTCTTTCAATTAATACAGTTGTTACGCAAAAATTAAAGCTAATTTAAAAAAAGATAAATAATATTCTTTTGAGTTGATTTTTAAGAAAGAACACTAATTTCGTTTAAATATGAGAATTGATAATTCTAACGAATATCTAATAAGAAATTTTTTAATTGACAATTAAGTACCAATAATTGAGTAAAAAATTAGTATGGGTCAAATTTAATAATCTAATGGGGACAAATAAATATTATTATCATGTACTACTCAAAAAATTTCAAATTGTAATAAGAGCACTTGCCCCACAACATTCCAATTGGATCGTCTCTGACGCGAAGTACTACTGATTTTGCGATCTATTTTTTGACAGCTTCTAGTATGTGTGTGTGAATAACAAATGACACTAATTGTCATTGATTTTGCTATCTATTTTTTGGCAGCTTCTAGTATAATGTATAATGTTTTTCACTTTCTCAAATAAGTTTGATATAGCTTCTGAATTAAAGAAGAGTAAAATAAGTAAAATAAACGAAAAATAAATAGTCTGTATTATATATATATATATATATATATATATATATATATATATATATATATATATATATATATATATATAAAACAAAGAATAATAACTGTCATTTATTTTGGAATCTATCTTTTGGTAGCTTCTAGTATAATATATAATATTTTTCTCTTTTTCTTTTTCTTTCTCAAATAAATGTGATATATATAATATTTTTCTCTTTTTTTTCTCAAATAAATGTGATATAATTCAGGAGTTAGACAAGAGTAAAATAAGTAGAAATAAATGAGAAAAAAAAATTATGCCTACATTATTTTTTATATGTTTCTCTCTCTCTCTCTCTCTCTCTATATATATATATATATATATATATATATATATCCTTTTTATTAAATAATTTTTATAAATTATATGATTTTTACTATGTTATATTTATACTTGTTCGGACTACTTGATGACAATCCAAACTAAAGAGTTGATGGGATGTTTTCTTTTTACTTACACTTAGAATCATATTAGAAGAACAATTTTTAAAGACACGCTGATACTAAGTCAACAAGTGTTTTAGACATGATTAGTGTAAATTTGTTACCTTTTTCTTGCATTGCTTTTCCTTTTATAATCATCTAGCAAAATGGTCATTGTTGCAACTTAATTGTCCTTATGACTTAATTTTATAGTATCTTTATATTTAATCTCCTTTCATAAGATTTTATGATGGTTGATTCTTTTTATTGACTTAACTCATCTTAAGGGGTTTTTAGCTTTAATCGTTTGGGGTTTAGGGTATAAACTGGTATTTAGATCAAATGACTCTTGCATCATCAGCTGGGCTACATAAAAAGAAAATGGATTATGGAGAATTTCTTTTGAAAGAAACAAACTAAGAAACCTCATGCAGCAGTTCACCCAATATGCATCCATTTTGCCGGTCAAAAGAAATTTCTACATTTGAATAAATGGAAAGAATTGGCTAATAAAGAGAACAATCCAAGGATTATATGGTGTTGATTACAGGTGTTTTGGTAAATTTGTTTTCCCCTGATGGGAATGTTATAGGGGGAATGATTTGCCAAATCCTCACCAACCTTTTCCTTTGTAATATTTTTAGGTGTGAGATATAGAATTTTTAGGTATCACTTTATGATGGTTTAAGATATTTTGATTGTTGTTTAATTTCTTTTGTACTATTGAACTTTTTTCTCCCACCCCATGGTGGTCGAGAGTACTTCAATTAATCGAAAAAACTTTAGTCGTTTGACTTTTTTTTGGATTCTTTGACTTTGTCTGTAACAATACTTTTATGAGAATGTGACACACTCTTCACATCTATTTATAAGATATACATTTTCCTCTTTTATCATATTAAAATAATTCACTATTTGATCACCTTTTGACCAAAATAACTGACATTTATTTCGGGATATATTTTTTGGTAACTTCTAGTATAATGTATAATGTTTTTCTCTTTCTCAAATAAATGAATGTGATGTAGCTCCCGAGTTAAACAGAGTAAAATAAAATAAATATATGAAAAATGAAATAATGCATGCATTATTTTTTACATGTTTCTATTATATGTGTGTGTGAATAACAAAGGACACTAACTGCCACTAATTTTATGATCTGTTTTTTGGCAGCATCTAGTATGTGTGTATGTGTGTGAACAACAAAGGACACTAACTGGCACTGATTTTGCGAGTGTGTGTAAAAGAGAGATAGAGAGAGAGAATAACAAAGGACATTAACTGCCACTGATTTTGTAATCTGTTTTTTTTATAGCTTCTAGTATATGTGTGTGTGAATAATAAAGGACACTAATTGCTATTTGTAAACCTCACAAAATTAATAAATAATTATATAATAAATTAATTATTATTAAAAAATAGAAAAATTAGTTTTTATAATTTATAGGAGTAGAAATATTAAAAATACAAATTTTGACACTAATCTTAAATATTTTGGCCTAAATCCGGGTCAAACCGGTTGGACCGGACCAAGCCCACCAATAAGACAAGCAACGAGTTTCCTTTTCTCCATTTCACTCCCGCAGATACATTGAGGAAAGGAAATTGATGTTAAAACCCTGAGCCTCGCCACCGAAAATTCAATCGTCCATAACTTTTAATTCGGAGATCCGATTGATGAGTTATCAGCAGCCACGTGTTCATCTCGAAATTCTCTTTAATTCTATCTGAACAAAGTGGTAAGAAATTTGAATTTATCGCTCATTTATTCCTCTCCTAGATTTCATGGGTTTTGAGTTTAGGTATTGAGAAATTGAATGATTTTGATAATTTAGGTGAACTTTAGTAGCGGATAATCACTGGGTTTTGTCCAATTGATCCGTGGGTAAGGTAAGAAACTATTAAACCCTTGTGAATCATTGAATTAGTGAACCCTATCATGATTATAGTGACATTGTGTGAACTAGATTGTGTTCTTCTTGATTTGGAATTCAATTTGACGGTTTGGAACGAAATCCGAGTGATTAAATTTGAGAAATTGACATTTGGAAGCTTGAAGCTTATGAAAGGAAAGGTTTTTTAGGAGTTCAGAGCTTAGACAGGAATTGGCCAAGGTATGGTTTTAGTTTCTCGTACATAATGTTTAATATCACGTGAAAACTTAGGTTAGAAAATCTTAAGATAAGAATGAACTGAATCTATTATTGATGGATTGTGTATAAAGGATGAATGAATTTGTATGTGTTAGATTATGAGTTTAATGAGTACAAAATAATGATGATTGTTGATGCGTTGAGGGTTGATGGAGGGTTTGTGAAATCGAATTGAATGAATTGGTTGAGAAATGTGTGGTTTGATTTTGTAAACGATTTAATATCGAAAGTGGTTTGATTTTGAAATGATTTGATACTAGAAATTAATAGAATAATCGAGAGGTGTTTAGTTTGGTAGTTGGGACCCTTGAAAGGTGGCAGAAATACGAGTTTTAGAGGAGATATTACCAAAATTTCTATAAAAAAATTGGAGTTTTAATTTGAAGTGTTATTTTAAAAAGAAAAAGATTATTATGTGGCTTGTATATTTGAGACTATTCGTTGACCCTCTGACGCAAGATGTGACTATGCACTTTAACTCCCCAGGTTCCTCCATGGGCATGCATATATATATATATATATATATATATATATATATATATATATATATATATATATATGGATTTTGAATATTATATTATTGAACTTGGAGTTTGACTCCATGGAATATTATATTTGAGCTTGGAGTTTGGCTCCATAGATATTATTGTTGAGCTTGGGGATGCGCACACAGAGGGACTATCTAATGGTTAACTACCAGGACATGTGGGGTTGGCTATATAACCGACAGATGAGACTCATCAGCCATAGGACAGGCATACATCATATCCATTTGTTTGTTTTGTTTGAGTGTGCATTATTTAGGTTTGCTTAACTGCTTAACTATGCTTATCTGCTACTTGTTCTACTTGCTGTAATTGCACCTCTACCTGTGTTTTCATTACTTGAATTGTATGTGTATATTTTATAAGTAACCCCTCTTGGTAGAGGTGTGAGGGGGTTGTTTCACCGGTGATTCGGAGGATTGGAGGATACAGAAAGTGAAGTGTTAGATTAAAGTTTGATTTAGAAGTTAAAATACCTTAAATAACTTACTTAATTTCTGGTTTAGTTTGATCTTTAAGCTAAAATCTGAGTGTCGATGTTCTAGGAATATCTCTGACTTTTCCGGGACCTTTTATATTAACTATGCAGACACCTTTATCATGTTGAGAATCTCTGGTTCTCATTCCATACATATTTCTGTTGTTTTTCATATGCAGGTCGAGATGCACCTTACTGAGCGTCTAGAGTTTCCTATGCAAGCGAAGTTTAGTTATTTTGGGTTATTGTATTTTGTATTGATACTATGTATATATGTATATAGATTCTCTTCTGTATATATTTATGTTTGTCCCTCCTAGAGGTTGACTTGAAGAAACATGTGTTTATTCTGTAGTTTGAGTTATATTTTGGGTTCTATAAATATATATAATTACATACTCTGCCTGACCTTAGCTTTGCAGGTCGAGTCTGGAGTTTGATATCTGTATTTTGGAACTCTGATTTGTATATTATGTCTTTAGCCTTCTTTTGATCTTACCTATCCGGTTTACAATTATCCATGCGAGTGTGACACAATTTTTTGTTTTCGTTTTTGCTTAGCTTCTACTTCAAGACTCCTAGATATGAATTCTTTCAACTATATTAATGTACGTATTTTACTTTTAGAGGTCGTAATACCTCACCACCTCTACTTTACGACTTAAGTGTAAGGCTAGGGTGTTACACCACTGATTTCGCTATATAATTTTTGGAGGCTTCTAGTATATAATGTATAATGTTTTTCTCTTTCTCAAATAAGTTTGATATAGCTCCCGAAATTAAAGTGGAGTAAAATAAGTAAAGTAAACGAGAAATGAATATCGCCTGTTTTTATTACATATATATCCTATGATATATCTTCCTATAGCATTTTCCATTGTATTTTCGTAAATATATTATATATATGCCATTATTTTTACTACTTAGATATATTTAACTTACTATTTAATCCTTTTAACCAATATAACAAAGAACAATAACTGCCATTTATTTGGGATCTGTCTTTTGGTAGCTTTTAGTATAATGTATAATATTTTTCTCTTTCTCAAATAAGTGTGATGTAGCTTAGGAGTTAGACAAAAGTAAAATAAATAGAAATAAATGAGGAAAAATATATATATATATATATATATATCCTTTTATTATCTTTTATTAAATAATTTTTATAAATTACATGATTTTTAATATATTATATTTATGCTTTTTCAGACTAATTGATGACAATCCAAGCTAAAGAGTTGATGACGTGCTTTCTTTTTGCTGACGTTGAGAATCAGACCAGAAAGGCAACTTGCAAAGTCACTTTGATACCAAGTCAATAAGTGTTTTAGACTGATGTGTGTAAATCTATTGCCTTTTTCTTGCATTATATTGCTTTTTTTCTTTTTTATTCTATTGAGTTAAGAAATTAACTAAATTAATTAGTGATGACAAACATTATTTTTGGGCAAAATAAATAAATAGTGTTGAGTATTAATAATTGTATGTTGTTAATTATTTATTAAATATTATAGGTCAAAACTTAGTTTAGCAGCCCAATTGGAATGAAAATAAAATAACAAGGCTGGTGGGCTGGTAAATCTAGCAAAGCCCAAAAGAAACAAAGCCAAAGAAATCAAACGGGTTGCCTAATGGATATCCGATCCAAGCCCGATTTGATTTCAGCAAATCCCTCCATCTTGCTTCCAAAGTAACGTTCTTTTCTCTCTGTCCAAGTCAAATCACAAAAGCAAGAGAAAGTGCTTAGTTCCTAAGCTATTCAAAGAAGAGGAAAGAAAGAGAAGGCCAGGCAAGAAAGACTGAGGTCAAATCAACAAGTTCAAACCAAATCCAGCTTAGGTAAAGATTAAAGGTAACCCATTTCCTTATACATGCATCACACTTTTTTCTCTTCTTCTTCAACACTCTGCCACTCCATTTTAGGTGATATGGAAAATAGAATTTCTGTTCTTTACTGATGTGCATCAACGGTTGAAAATATGTCTTGGGGACCAAGTTGTGTTTCAATTGTCAAGATCTGTGTTTACCATTGAAGAAATCCTTTTCTGCTGATAATGTGGCTTTCGATCAAGATAGAGAAGTCAAAAGCAAAGTTCCCATTTTGAGGATTACTGGGAAAAAGTGAACGGCTGGGTTGGTGAAGCTCAAGGCTCAAGAAGTTGACCTAGGAAGAGCAACCAAGCAACATGCAAGGAGATAAAAGAGGTTTGTTGTTCATTCAGAAGCCAAGGAGAGAAAACCAGAGTTTGGTAAATGGTGTTATGTGAAGAGTTCCTTGAAGAAGTTCTTCTACTTGGATAATGCTTTCTTTTAAAGAAGCATTCGGCCAATACTGAAGAACTAAATCAGAGGCTTGCAAATCTGGTTTATCACATAGCAAAGAGACTGTTGATGAAGTCAATCTCCTTCATGTTTTACAGATTGTAATTTACTTTTTAATGTTTATCTTTCCGTAATTTCTTGGTGAAAAGGCATAGTAAGAGAGCTCAGTAAAAGCCATGAGTGGAAAAAGGTTGAGTGATACACTTGAAAGAAAAGTCTATAGTTATTTCAGATTTCTTTAGGTTGATTAATTATCTTGTATCATGTACCTGTTAGGTATCCCTTTCTTAGTTGGGTTAGCACTAAGAGTAAAGAGTTAGGTATTAGCATAGCCAATGTCAAGTTAGGTTAGAACTTGAGTGTGAAAGGATTGGGTCAATCCTATGAAATTGGTGTATGTAATACTTTTAACTATAGTAAAAATTCCTCCATTGTTGTAGAGGAGACTGGACGTAGGTTGCATAGCACAAGGCAACCGAACCAGGATACATGCTGGTGTTAGATTTTCTCATCTCTGTTGTGTTCTGTTTTCTGATATTCATGAGACAAAAATAAATTGTCTCATAAATTTCTGCTGCTGAGTACAAACAGAATCAGAATTGAAAGTTTGTTTTAAAGGGTCGTTTTAGTAATCTAAAAGGAAGACATAGATTCAACCCACATTCTCTAAGCCTACCACAACCTTCATATTCATTTAGTCGTTACTAGCAAAATGGTCATTGTTGCAACTTAATTGTCATTATAACTTGATTTTATAGTGTCTTAGAGTCAATTTGATTTATAATTAATATTTAATCTCTTTTCATCAGATTTCATGGTGGTTGATTCTATTTAATCCTCTATTCTTTGACCTTGTCTGAAATAATACTTTTATGAGAAGGTGACACATTCTTCTCATCTATTTATAAGATATACACTTCCTTCTTTTGTCAAATTAAAATAACTTACTATTTGATATCCTTTTGACCAAAAAACTGTCATTTGTTCGGGATATATTTTTTGGTAGCTTCTAGTATAATGTATAATATTTTTTTCTTTCTCAAATAAATGTGACCAAGTTAGATAAAGTAAATAAGTAGAAATAAATGAGCAACGAAATTATGTCTGTATTGTTTTTTACATGTTTCAATTATATGTGTGTATGAATAACAAAGGACACTAACTGCCACTGATTTCGCAATCTATTTTTTGGCAGCATCTAGTATGTGTGTGGTGTGAATAACAAAGGATACTGACTACCACTAATTTTGTGATTATATGTGTGTGAGAGAAAGAGAATAATAAAGAACACTAACTGTAACACTCTAATTACCCTTAGCCTTACCTCTAGCCGTAAAGTAAAGGTTAATTAGAGGTTACGACAATCCTAAAGCTTATACAAAAATATATATAGAAAGAAATAATAATTTTAGAAGCCTGATGAAGAAATAAGCTCAAAAACCGAGAGTTACAAAAACGTGAAACGTTCACACGAAGCCAAAAACTTAAGGCACAAGATAAAGGTACAAGATAACAAAATATAAGAGTATAATGATCATAAGATACTAACCAAAGTCCGCGAAGTTTAGGCCGACTAGTTAAATACTGACATACAGAATTTTGAAAGTAAACAGCTTATACAGAATATCTCTCATAAAGTAAGCCTCTAAGACAAAATAAAATACAAAAGTGAGAGTACTAATAAAAATAAATTAAAAGACTCCAAATAGTGATAAAGGTCCTCTGCTCTGTCACCATTAAGCAACTCACCGAGATGGGTTGCGACCTGCATATGAAAAACAACAACAAAGTATGGAATGAGAACCAGAGGTTCTCAGTATGGTAACAGTGCCCAGTAATGTAAGATATAAGACTCCGGGACGCCAGAGGCAATCCTAGAGCTTCATATCAACACAAGATTCAAGCTTAAAGTATAACTAAAATTAAAACCATAACTTTAAAACTTAACATTTATAAAATAGGGTAAACTATCCTAAGGGATTTCTAACTATCAGATCACCGCTGTTCCACAGCTTTCACCAGCCTAACCGCCATGCGATCCCATTGCCACCACCTACCGAGCCTCCTCAATCCCAGTAGAAAGCACAATTAATTACAATGCAAATAAAACACAAGTATAGGCATATATGTCAAGTAATTCAAATAGGCAATTAGGCATATTATACAATTAGGCATACAATTTAAGTCGGCAAAGCAAGCAAGTAGATAAAATATGCACATGATGAATGCTTGTCCTATAGGCTGTAATATCATATTGTCGGTTCAACTGGCAACCCGATACATCTCCATGGAGATGTCGTCCTTTGGAATCATAATGGGAACCCCCAAAATATGGTGCTCGGAACAACGTTCTAGATTTTGTGCCGACACACTCTAGTGATCCGAAGGGATGCGAGCGGGATACTATTGCCACGGACCTCACATCTCAACATAAGCAGGACGAACTGCCGCCCTTACGCCGCGGCCGCTACCTCGACAGGCGGGATCCAACCAAACCGTCCCTGCCAGGCGCATAGCGTCTCAACAATCTCAGTATAAAACAGTGATTCAGTGGTTTTCATAAATCATTTTTCAATATATCATAGATCCATCACTCCACTCCGAGTCCCAGACTCATCTCAACCACTGCCAATTCATAATTTCCATTCCAAACTCGTTAGTTCATTAGTCTCTCAATTCATATACTATTCTCTCTTCTCACTCCATCAAACCCATCCTCAGTACACCAGAAATCTAAGCCTTCATTCTCTAACTTTTCAAGATAATACCAAATTAAATCTCCTAGGACCTTTTCTATGTTTTGATACCCAAAAATAAGCCAAAGAGTCTTATATAAGTGTCACAGAAGTTTACAAGCTTGTCTGAAAGGTGAAACAGTTGAAAACAAGGTTTTTATTGAAAAACAGGGCAGTGTGCGTACGCAAGGGTGTGCGTGCGCACGCCTAGAAGAATTTTCAAGATGTGTGCATACGCATAGAGGTGTGCGTACACACAGGGAGTAAAAATCTCAACTCTGTTCATCCGCACAAGGCGTGCGAATGCCCTCAACAGAATGCACCTTCCAACGTGTGCGTGTGCACAGCTTGTAAATTTTCGTTGGTTGTGTGCACGCACAGGGCGTGTTAGCGCTCTCAACAGCAAGCCTTGCCCTGGGTGTGCGTGCGCACATGAGTGTGACACTTTCAAAAACACACAGGATGTGCGTGCGCACAAGGCTGTCCGTGCACATAAAAACCGAAAATCACAAATTATGCAACATTCACAGAATTCAGATTTCAACACCAAACTTTCAATGATCATATATTTTTCTACAAAATTCAAATTTTCACAAAATTTAAACTATTTTAAAGCTTGTTAAATTATCTTTCATTTGATATAAAAACCGTTCAATTTCAAAAACGGTAACTCAAGATATAATCCGTCAAAGTTCACTAAAAATCCATTTTTATCAAAATTCACTAAGTGTTCAAAACTTCAAAATTTACCACCAAACCAAATCAAAGCCTAGTCCATCCCACCATAAAACACTATTAAATATTATACTTTACCCTTCTATCACATTTCGACCAATTCAACACCTCTATCAATTAATTCCACCTTTATAACCCAACAATTCCATAATAATAATCAATAATAACAACTTGCACCAAATTTCACTACTCATAAGCTTCATTTGTCATACCTCATCATAATTTTCATCTCAACACAACAAAACCATCACAAGCATTAACATCGTCACACATGATCAATTTAACAATACCATCATGCATTCTCAAATCCAACAATCAATTCAATCCAAACCTATTCTATGGGTCATTAGCCTAAATGTCCAGAGATATTACATATTACATAGAGAAAATCAAAACCATACCTTAGCCGTTCCCAATATGCACAAAATCCCAAAATTGAGTCCAACCAAGCTTCAACTCACCAACAAGCCACCAATCAACTCCAACAAGCATCAACAATCAATATTCCAAACTAGACATACATAATTTACCATAAATCAACTCCTAGGGTTCATCAAAATCACAATTTCACAAGGGTTAAGAGTAAACTTACCTTACCCACAGTTGATTAGGACAAAACCCAATAATAATCAAGTGCTAGAGTGTACCTAAATAATCAAAATCACAAGAACCACTCATACACCATAGCCAAATTTCAAATCTGTTATGGAAGGAAGAACTGGGCAAGAAATTGAAAGTTTCTTACCACTTTGTTTGAATGAAATCGAAGAGCTTGACAAGAGTTTCGCGTGGCAACTGACGACACGCGAATCGGAGCTCCGGAGAGTGAAATATGGCTCCAAGAAAAAGAGGATGAATAGTGGAAGGAAACCTCACCTCTCCTCTCTTCAATTCAACGTTGTTGCTGCTTGTGTTGTGTTAAAGTGGCTGAATTGGCCACTTAATGCACTTATATAATGTTGCGCTTGGGCCTAATTTGGACTCGGTCCAATCCGTTAGTGTTTTTGGCCCGTTTAGACTAACTTTGGGCCAAACCTTTTTAATTAGTGTCCGGTTTTAAATTCTAAATATTTTTCTATGGTTTTTTACTGTTTTTAATTATTCTCGCATAGTACTGGACATGTTTAAGCTGGTACTGTCGGTTAATTTACCGGTATGCGTTTTTTAAGCAATTTTTCGAAAAAAATTACATTTTCCAACTCAAAAAAATCTACTGAGTCCAAAAATCATATTTATATTTTCTAATTAATATTCCAAAATTTTAAAACTATTCAAAATAATTAAATTATTATTATTTTACATTAATTAATTGATTAAATAATTTGCGGCTCTTACACTAACTGTTACTGATTTTGCGATACATTTTTTGACAGCTTCTAGTATGTGTGTGTAAATAATAAAAGACACTAACTACCACTTATTTTACTATCTATTTTTTGGTAACTTCTAATATAGTGTATAATGTTTTTCTTTTTCAAATAAGTTTGAAATAGCTCCCAAATTAGAGAGGAATAAAATAACTAAAATAAACGAGAAATGAATATCGCATGTATTATTTATTATATATTTCTATTATATATATATATATATATATATATATATATATATATATATATATATCCTTTGATTTATCTTTCTATAGTATTTCTATTATCTTTTTTTAAATATATGATATATATTCCATTATTTTTACTACTTAGATATATTTGTACTTACTAATTAATTCTTTTAGCCAATATAACAAAGAACAATAACTGTCATTTATTTTGGGATTTGTCTCTTGATAGCTTCTAGTATAATGTATAATATTTTTTTATTTCTCAAATAAATGTGATGTGGCTTAGGAGTTACACAAGAGTAAAATAAGTATAAATAAATAAAAAATGAAATGATACCTATATTAGTTTTTATATGTTTCCATTATATATATCCTTTTTTATTATCTTTTATTAAATAATTTCTATAAATTACATAATTTTTACTATGTTATATTTATACTTGCTCAGACTAATTGATAACAATCCAAGCTAAAGAGTTGATGGGATGCTTTTTTTGCTTACAATAAGAATCAGACCAAGAAGACAACTGACAAAGATACTCTAATATTAAATCAACAAGTATTTTAGATTGATATGTATAAATCTCTTACCTTTTTCTTGAATTACTTTTCATTTTATAATCGTCTAGTACGTTACTAGCAAAATGGTTATTGTTGTAACTTAATTGTCATTATGACCTATTTTATAGTATATTTTTATATTTAATCTCCGATCCTTTCATTAGATTTCATGATGGTTGATTTTTTTTATTGACTTATCCTTAGAGGTTTTTAATTTTAGTCATATGGCCTTTTTTTTTGGATTTTTTTATCTTAGTCTGTAACAATACTTTATGAGAAGGTGATGTACTATTTTTATCTATTTATAAGATATACACATTCCTCTTTTATCATATTAAAATAGGTTTAATTATTCTGTTGGTCTTTATAGTTTTATCAATTTTTTAATTAGGTTCTTATACTTTTTTTTTAATTGATCCCTATACTGCTCTAATTTTATAATTAAGTTATTCTTAGCCCAGTTTGGATAAATAACTTAAATAAGTTCTTTTGGAAAAAGAACTTAAAGTATAAGGACTTTTATTAATAGTAGCTTATAAACAAGTTATTTTGTGTTTGGATTTTTAACTATAAAAGTACTTATTTTAAAGTTGTAGCATTTGGATAAATAACTCAAAAAATACATTCCAATCAACTTTAAATTTTCTTCTGGACTTGCCACTTTCATAAATTTGTTGGAGAAGAACATAAAAAAAAAATTATAAAATTAATTATAAAAATAATAGCAAGCTGTATAAAAATAAAATCACATATAAAATGGTGGTGGAGGGCCAACACTTCCAGTAGATGGAACATTGCGTGAAGATGACGGTAGAAGGCCAGTGCTTCTAGAAAATGGAACCTTGCGTGAAAATGGTGGTGGAGGGCCAGTATTTTCAGCAGAAACAAGAAACATTTTTTCACAGAATCAAGAATGAAAATAAATTTTTTTATTTTGAAATCAATTTTTTTTTTCACGGAAGTAATAAAATGACTTATGGAAAAGGAGATAAGTCATCTATTTTTACTTCTTCCAAAAGTTATAAATTAACTTTTCGGGAAGTCAAAAATTCTTCTTTAAAATGGTGCCAAACACGCTTATCGTAACTTTTCATAATTCAAAAGTAAAAAAAAGTAGCTTTTGGCACTTCCCAAACTGGCTCTTAGTGTAAAAAATATTAGAGTATTGAAAGTATTTATAATTAAAAGCTTAATTAAATTTTTGACCGCATGTATTTTGGTAAAAATATTATGTTAACTTTAACATTTTTAACATAAAAAAGACGTAATTACAAAATTAAAAGCAGTGTAACGACCCAATTGAAAGAAAAAAAGTATAGGGACCTAATTAAAAATTTGATGAAACTATAGGAACCAATAGAATAATTAAACCATTAAAATAACTTACTACTCGATCTCCTTTTAACCAAAATAACTGCCATTTATTTCAGGATATGTTTCTTGGGAGCTTCTAATATAATGTATAATGTTTTTCTCTTTCTCAAATAAATGTGACGTAGCTTCCGAGTTAGACAGAGTAAAATAAGTAGAAATAAAAGAGAAATGAAATTATGCCTTGTATTATTTTTTACATATTTGCTATTATATGTGTGTGTATGTGTGAATAACAAAAGACACTAACTACAACTGATTGCATACACTACAAGAAAAACACCCATTCAGGTACATTTGAAAAGTGTAGCTAAAAGTGAAAAAAAATGATGCCTTAGGCTACGGCTACGTTTTTTGGGCTACGGCTACGCTTTTTGGAGTGATTCCTATTCGGCCGTTGCCTATTCTCAAAGGCTATGCTTTTCTGCACCAAGGGCTACGCTTTTGGCTTTTAGGAATAGGGTACGCTTTTCAAGTGATGCTGACCAAGACCAAAGGCTACGCTTTTCAGCTTCCATTTTTGCCAGAATAGGCTACGCTTTTCAACGCTACTGCATCACCTGTAAAGCGTAGCCATATTATATACCATGGCTACCATTTATAAGTGTAGCCTTAGGTCCCTCTTTTTTTTTTAATTTTCTATGTATATATATATTCTAATAATTTTTTGTACATAATATTTAGTAATCATGATTACATGTATCATTTTAGATTTTTAATTAAATGAATTAAATATTATAAAACAAAAATAAATACATAATAATAAATAATTTCTTTAAATAATAAAAATAATCTTTCAACAAAAAATATATTTATAATGAACCAAAAATATTGGAATGAACATAATTTTGAATATTTATACATCTCACACTAAGTTAAACATACCCACTAAATTAAACATATTCTAAATAAATTATCCATCTCAAAATCTGGCCTAAAGAGCATTTTTCTAGGAGGGACTATTAAAAATCAAGCTGGATGAACAAGCATTACTGTCATAATCAAGATTCTCCTCTTCTATTGTTCTCACCGGGTGAATAGTGCTTGAAATTGTAGATATAATTGGGCTGAGTTTGAGTCTGAAGGAGACAGCATTTTGACAGCAACTTCAGTCTCACCTACATAGCCATGATACACTGTTCCAGATGCTCCTTTTCCCACAACCCTTTTAAAATTTTTGGTAATTTTTTGGACTTCAGCATAGCTAAATTGCTGTTTATTTGACTCTAACTCCATCTTTATTCTTGAATATGCTCTCAGATTCCCCATTTCAAAGGCTACTGTATGTGGAAACAATGCATTGAGTAAAATATAAAGCTAACTGTCTTAGAAATTAAACCAAACATAGAAGATTATCATGTACCTCTGTGTCTTTTGAATATGAAGAAAGAAGTGATTGTTGTTGCTAGAATCACAAAACCTCCACCTAGTGATGCCACCAATGGGACCACAACTTTATTACTATTGCTGCATGAACCTGAATAGCAAAGACCTTGATTTCCTCCAAAATTTGCACTTACAATAATAATAAAAATAAATAAACATGTTAGTAACATAAAATATTACTATTTGGAACTGAAATTTGAGGTATAAACTATAAAACATACCTGGTTTTGAACATGCCATTATTTGAATTCTCTCTGAGTTGCATTGGAACTGCTCCTGTTAGTTGATTCCTTTCCAGGTTCCTTCATTGGAGGAAAATGTTGAGTGTTGTCACTTATTTTATATTTTATAAATCTATTCAGAAATAAGTTTTCAATATAAAAATATCTTACTTACAGAACTTTCAAGGAATGAAGTTGAGATAAGAAATAAGGCACTGATCCTGTCAAACTGTTGTTTGATAAATCCCTGAAATTGGAACAAATTATTTTTACTCAACTCTTGAAATTTATACCTCAGCATTTATATTTGTACATCTGATGGATTCAGTGACTTACAAATATCCTATTGACTTCAAATTGGATATGGCTGATGCTATGTTTCCAGTTAAACCACTGGAAGATAAGTTCCTACAACCATCATGATTATAAATAAATTTCATCAATTTCATCCAATAGAAAACTATGTAGTTTCATCTACTATAAAATTAACCAAAACATACAAGTATATGATCCTTGGAGAAGAAGAACCAGCATAGCTGCAATTAACACCATCCCACATGTAACTTAGTGGAATGCATGGATCTCCTTGTCAATTTCTTTTATCCCATAATTTGACTTCACATTCATGATAGTTGACCATCGCATCCCTTGAAGACCCACACTAGGAGGGTATGAACCCAATGGAATAAAGAATCTAATCAGCTTTCACATAAAATAAATCAAGAATTATTATCCAAACCATCAACACTACAACACTCAAGAACTAGAATAAAATGTTCAAAGTTCATTAACTAAAGCTAATTCTAATTTGAAATCCTAATTCAAACTAAGTTAAACCTAAAAATTCAAGTCTAATTAAATTCATACAAAATCTAAACAACAAAATTAAAATTAACCTAGAGACTTAATCAGCTACAAGATCAAAAAAAATGGAACCTGGTGCAAATTGACAAATATGAGTTACAGGGAGAGGGGGAGGATGCTGTTTGAACTTAGAAAAGATGGTCATATCTATCCAAAGTTCTTTACCTCTTAATTTGACCCAAAATGCCAATGTTGCAACAAGTGAAATCCCACATAGGTAGAATGCTCCTAGATTTATGAAAAGCCCAAGGTGCTGCCATCCACAGCCTCTAGATATGCAAACAGAAGATTTATGGTAGATAGTATTTAATCTAACGTGGTAGCAGCCCCAATTCCAAAAAGAATAGAATAGTGTTAAGATCGTATCGAGACTGCACAAGAAAAATCTGACTTAGATTTCTAACAAAAAAAGTTATGCTATGTTATAAAACTTACCAAACTGAAAGAACTGATGTTTCAAGTTCTGAATCTCCTAAAATGATAGAATCAAAAGTCAGTAAATAATCTCAACAAGAGGAAACAGAACATAATTCATAAGGTATTAGTTATACTACAGGAATCTCAAATCTAGCATTTAATTATATATAAAATGCAGTCAATTACAACATGAAGCAAACAATAAGTTTTGTTACCAATTTAGAATTATGGACCTGACTCAACTCTAAAAGCAATTTCACAGGAGAAGGCTATTTGGCCATATTCCTAGACGATATCGATATGGAACTTGTCAATTACAAAAAAATCATCAAAAAAGGAAACATAAAACCATATAAATTCACTCAATTATTGTTTAGAGCTTCACACATTTATCTGATGTTATCAATCCAAATATCATCATCACCTACACAACTGAATAAGCACTTTCAGGTTCCAACATCAATTAAGATGAAAGAAATTCTCACAAGCTGCACATAAAAAAAAGATACTCACCCTGTACTAACTCTGGACTCAACTAACTTGGAGAGCTGTGTCAATGCCTCCCTTGAAAGCTTAACTTTCTGAATGTCACTGTCCTGCCTGTACCCTTCATCTCCAACAACAAATCCATGTCCTGATTTTATATCTGTACACCAAAACCAACATAAAAATAAAAACAATAATCAATCAGATAAATAACAGATTAAATCTTGTTTGCCTACAAAAAAACACATTTAGTTTTCAGATGAATTTCTGGTTTACATGATTAAGGAGAATTTAAATTGGTAATCAAATTTCTATGTAAAACACCCAAAGCAAAGAAAACATAACCAAAAAAAGCATCAGAGAGGAATATAGCTTGAAGCTGGAAATTGAAAGCAACCACTATGTTCAAGGAATGCGTATGAACCAAGACATCAATCAGAATATTTCAGTGTGATACTTGTTCTTTTCACTAATTTTTCCTTCAGATACTAAACTAATTGAAAACCTAAAATTAGAACCCAAAACCTCCCAAAAATTCACAGAACCAATTGAAAATTGATATATACCTTCTTTATCTCAATTAGCCACTATCAAAACCATACACACCTTCGAACTGAAAAGTGAGAGCAAGTTACAGAATGAGCGAGAAAGAGATGATACAGAACAGAGAACGCTTACCTGGTGACAGAGGATACGACCATGGCGATGAGCGGCGATGGTGAAGAAGAGATGAGCGGCGATGCAACAGCTTGGAGACGGTGCAGCAGCTCAGCGGCGAGTTCCAGACAACGGCAGCGCGGCGACAGAGCACAACGGCGGCGATACATCCCTTCGAGATCCTCGGCGGCGGTACATCAGCCTGGCGGCGGCAGAACGGCGACGGCAACAAGCCCTAGCAGTGGCGGTGGAGCTTCAGCAGCACAAAGAACCCCTTTCTTCTCTCCTCCATTGCGTTTTCTCTCTTCCTCGAGCTTTCTCTCTCTCACTGGCATTCGACGATCTCTTCTTCTTCCCGTTCTCCCCCTTAGCTTTCTGATTTCTTCGTGTGTGTGTGTTGAGTGAGGATGAGGTGTTGCGTGAGTGAGGGAGTGAGGACTGAGGGTGGGTGATCGAGGGTTCCTCCAAAATTTCACTAACTGTTTATTTGGTATTTTATATTAGGAGACACTTCTAAAGCACACCCAAAACTTAATAAATGGGTTACTTTTTAAAAGCGCTCCCTTTGGTCTAAAAAATGTACCCATAGCTTTTTAGATTTGGCTACGTTTTATAAGTGATATTTAAAATATCTAAGAAAACGCTTTTGAAGTGATGCCTCAATAATGTTTCCTTTTCTCTTATAAAAAGGTACCATGCGAAAAAGCGTAGCTTATTCTTAGAATAGGCTACGCTTTTCAAATGTAGTTTAAAAAAAGTGTGGCTGAATGGGTATTTTTCTTGTAGTGATAGTCTTTTTTTTGGCAGCATCTTGTATGTGTGTGTGTAAATAACAAAAAATACTAACTGCCATTGATTTTGCGATTGTATGTGTGTGTAAGAGAGAGAATAATAAAGGACACTAACTGCCACTAATTTTGCGATCTGTATTTTGACAGCTTCTAGTATGTGTGTGTGTGAATGACAAAAGACACTAACTCCCACTGATTTTTGCTATCTATTTTTCGGCACCTTCTAGCATAATATATAATATATTTTTTTTCTCAAATAAGTTTGATATAGCCCTCAAATTAAAGAGGAGTAAAATAAGTAAAATAAACGAGAAATGAATATGGCCTAAATTTTTTTTTGGATTTTTCGAAATAAATAAAATAAAAATTTTATTTACGGATATAAGTAATTTGGAGCGTTTTTACCAATTTGCATTGCATTACTTATCTTGTTTATAGTGTAAACAAAACAAGTGTGTATATAAATCATTTACACTGTAAACTAGATAAGACACGTTTACTATTGCACGTATCACATGTGCACATGTGATACATGGGAGAGAACAATCAACATGTAGTGTAAACGAGATATACACACTTATTTCGTTTAACTGCAAACAAGATATTGAAAAAGTTATGACGTTTGCACTGTAAATAAGATAAAGTACCACAAATTTGGAGCATCTATAAAAGGATATGCAACCATTTGAATTCTTCACAAACATTTCACTTCTTCTTCTCCTCCGTTTTTTTTTTTCCAAAAATTAAGCAAAAATGTCTAGTGGTAGTGGATATGTGGTTGTAAGTATGTATCCCAATTGTCATATGAGAAACAATGACACTTGGGTTATATTTGAGTGTGATAATCCTATTCTGTTGCGCACTCGGAGAGTAAATTCTTTGTCTGAGTGTTGCGCACTCGGAGAGTAAATTCTTTGTCTGAGTTAAAGAGTATAATATTGACAAACATTGGTGCTAGCGGGACAAAAGAAGTTGGAAGAGTTAGGTATAGGTTGTTAGCACCAATGGAAAATGAAGTTTTTTGGTTTCGTATATTTTGGCTCCATGGTGATGAGCATGTGCGCCTCATGTTTGATATTCACCGGAGAATCATGGCCAAACAAGTGATGAAACTTTCTGCGGAGGTTGGTGATGTTGGTGGCGGTGGATCTGGCCACTCAAAATTTGTCCAGGATGACCTACCTCTTGCATCACCATTGCTGTACTGTGCTAGTACAGTGGTAGACATAGACGTGGAGGGTAAGGAGTTCGACAAGGAGTATATTGTCAATAGCAACAATAGTGGTTCTTTTGAGGATGATGAAGAGGAGGAGTTTGTACCAAAAACTCCGGTCGGTGCATCAGTTTAGTATCTTCTACCTATTTCACAACCAATTCCGGCCTTATTAGCTGTATCCGGTCACTATCGTACATTAGATCTGGACATGGTGTACGAAAAAACTCTATTTTTCAATATGGGTGGGGATGATTACAACATAGACGGTGATGTGGAGTTTTGCATTGGCCACAGATTCAAAAACAGAGAGGCATTAATGCAAGGTGTGGAGAATTACAGCATTCAGAGAAGTGTTGAGTACCAAGTCGTGGAGTCAAATCGATTAAAGTACCAAGTGCATTACAAGCAATTTGCAGCAGAATGTCCTTAGAGTCTCCATGTTGCCCTCGGATAGAATCTCAGATATTGGTGAGGTCAAGTTTAATTATGGTGTATATTCTTATTTATCATGATTATTAAATGTCTAGCGTATATATTTTATTTCGTTAGGGAGGTGCGCACACCTGTTTAACCCCACCATATTCCAGGACCATCGACTGTTGGACAGTAATCTCATTTGTAGTGTCATCCTACCTGCCATACAATCCAGCCCATCAGTCACTATCCCCGTTGTACAAGGTACAGTTAGGCAAAGCTATCACTTCAAAAACCCTTATACAGAAAGGTCTAAATGGTGAAACAAAAGGCAATTGTGCAGATATACGGTGATTGGAGGAGTCATATAATAAGGTGTCGAGGTTGCTACAAGCATTGCAGATTTGTTGTCCCGGAACAATATGTGATTTCAAGGCCGTGCCGTACTATGATGGGTACTTGGTGGTACGCGACTACAGCCAATTTGATAAGATGTTTTGGGCTTTTCCTGCCTGTGTGGAGGCTTTCAAGCATTGCAAGCCCTTTATCTCCATTGATGGCACACATCTGTATGACAAATATGGTAGTGTTTTGCTAATTGGAGTGGCACAAGATGGTAACAGTAATATCCTTCCTTTGGCATTTGCAATTGTTGAGTTTGAGACTACGGAGTCTTTCTCG
The DNA here is from genome assembly GCF_003086295.3 of Arachis hypogaea. Classification (NCBI taxonomy): domain Eukaryota; kingdom Viridiplantae; phylum Streptophyta; class Magnoliopsida; order Fabales; family Fabaceae; genus Arachis; species Arachis hypogaea. Next base: position 132,291,038 of record NC_092038.1, read on the forward strand.
TTCTTTCTTACTAACTTGAGGCGACATGTGACACCACAAGAAAGAGTTTTAATTGTATTTGATAGATCCCAGGCGATCAAGGCTGCACTTAGAGCTGACGATAGTGGTTAGAAGCCTCCTAGAGCGTTTTGTGCTTATTGTGTCAGGCACATGGTTGCGAACTTCATGTCTCATTTCAAATCTGCTGAGGAAAAGCGATATCTCGTGAATGATGCTTATAGTCCAAGCAAGGCTATGTACAAGTGGTACATGAATGCTTTGAGAGATTTATTGCGAGAGATGGCAGACTGGACCAATAGATTCAACAAGAAAATATGGTTACAATATTGTGATAGCGGTCGCAGGTTTGGCCATATGACAACAAACATTTTCGAGTGCATAAATGCAGTTCTTAAGGGTATGCATTATTTACCGATTTCAGCCATCATGCGATGCACTTACGAGAGGTTGCAACAGTTGTTCGTTAGGAAGGGCAGGGAGACACAGGCACAACTGACCAATGGTAATAAGTTTTCTCACTGTCTTGTACATCGGCACGTGCCATAACGTTCGGGTATCTCAAAGATCTCAAGAAAAACGTTTGACAAAAAGAGAAATGAAGGTTAAGGGGCAATAAGAGTGACACTTGAGGCGCTGTGAACGAGTTCCTTATATAGGCGCGTCTAAGTCTTATCTCGTTTACAATATAAACGAAATAAGTGTATATATCTTGTTTACATTGTTATGTAAACGAGATATGCTACGTGTCATAACATGTGTGCAAATGTGATATGTGAACTTCGTGACGTGTCTTATCTCGTTTACACTGTAAACAAGATATACACACTTATTTCGTTTACACTGTAAACGAGATAAGTAATGCAACGCAAATCAGTAAAAATGCTCCAAATTATCTATATCCATAAATAAAATTTTATTTTTTTATTTTATTTAAAAAATCTTATTTTTATATATTTCTGTTACATATATATCCTTTGCTATATTTTCCTATACCAATTTTTATTATTTTTTTAAATTATATGATATATATTTCATTAATTTTACTACTTAGATATATTTATACTTACTATTTAATACTTTTAACCAATATAACAAAGAACAATAACTGCCATTTATTTTAGAATCATTTTTAGGCAACTTCTAGTATAATATATAATATTTTTCTCTTTTTTAAATAAATGTGATATAATTTAGGAGTTAGACAGAGAAAAATAAGTAGAAATAAATGAGAAATGAAATGATGCCTGTATTATATATATCCATTTTTATTATCTTTTATTAAATAATTTCTATAAATTACATGATTTTTACTATGTTATATTTATACTTGTTCGGACTAATTGATGACAATCTCAGCTAAAGAGTTGATAGAATGCTTTCTTTTTGCTTACTTTAAAAATCAGATTAGGAGGACAATTTACAAAGATACTCTGATACTAAGTCAATAAGTGTTTTAGATGTGATGTGAGTAAATCTGTTACTTTTTTCTTGCATTGCTTTTCCTTTTATAATGTCTAGTGCATTACTAGCAAAATTGTCATTCTTGCAACTTAATTGTCGTTATGATTTGATTTTATAGTATCTTTATATTTAATCTCCTTTCGTTAGATTTTATGGTGGTTGATTCTTTTTATTAACTTAACTCATCTTTATGAATTTTTAACATTAGTCGTTTGGTCTTTTTCTCATATTCTTTGACCTTGTCTATAACAATACTTTTATGAAAAGGTGACACACTCTTTTCATTTATTTATAAGATATATATTCTCCTCTTTTATCATATTAAAATAATTTATTATTTGATCATGTTGACAAAAATAACAAAGGACACTAACTACAATTGATTTCACGATCTATTTTTTTATAGCTTCTAATATAATGTATAATGTTTTTTTCTTTCTAAAATAAATGTGATATAGCTCCCGAATTAAATATGATTAAAACAAGTAAAATAAACGAGAAATAAATATCACTTGTATTATTTTTTATGTTTCTATTACATATATATCCTTCATTCCTTTGCTATATCTTCCTATAGCATTTTCTATTGTTTTTTTAAATATATTATATATATTTCATTATTTTTACTACTTAGATATATTTATACTTACTATTTAATTCTTTTAACCAAAATAATATAGAACAATAACTGCCATTTATTTTGGGATATATATTTTTTATATCTTCTAGTATAATGTATTAATGTATAATGTTTTTCTCTTTCTCAAATAAGTGTGATGTAACTCAAGTGTTAGACAAGAGTAATATAAGTAGAAATAAATGAGAGAAGAAATGATGCCTGCATTATTTTTTTTGAGAGAGAGAGAGAGATATAGAGAGAGAGAGAGAGGACACTAATTGCGGTCTGTTTTTTGAACGTTTTTGGCACGTGTGTGTGTGAATAACAAAGGACGCTCACGACCATTGATTTCGCTATATATTTTTGGCATCTTCTAGTATAGTGTATAATGTCTTTCTCTTTCTCAAATAAAGGTGATATAGCTCCTGAATTAAACAGGGTAAAATAAGTAAAATAAACGAGAAATGAATATCTCCTGTATTATTTTTTAGGGTAAAGTGTTATTTTGGTGCCCCAATGTTTGGATCGAATTTTAATTTGGTCTCTAACGTTTTAAACGTCCTATTTCAATCTCCAAAACTTGTAAACTTCCTATTTCAATCCTAAACAAGTTTTAAACATGTTCAATATTGTCCCATCATTAAATTTGACACAAATAGTTCGTATATTGAGAATTTAATAGCATTTAATTTTAGTATGTAAGTAAAATTGATCTACTAAAGATCACTAGTATACAAGGCTTTTCTTTGATTTTGGAGCATTGATGATTGATTATTAGGATTTGAAATTTTATACAAAAAAATTGAAAAGAAAAAGTATTACAAGCAGATTTTGGTTATTTTTTTTAACACACAGAAGAAGATATGACTTAACTAGTAATATTATTAACATCCACGTCACTCATTCCATTAACTATTAGTGTTAAATTTAACGAGAGAATAACATTAAACATGTTTAAAATTTTTTAGGACAAAAATAAAACGATTAAAATGTTAGAGACTAAATTAAAATTTGACCCAAAGAAAACCAAAATATTATTTTATCCTATTTTTTTATATGTTTCTATTACATATATATCCTTTGCTATATCTGATTCTTAATAGCTTCTAATATAATATATAATATTTTTCTCTTTCTCAAATAAATGTGATGTAACTCTCGAGTTAGACAAGAGTAAAATAAGTAGAAATAAATGAGAAATGAAATTATGCATGTATTTAGAGTTGGGTATACAGGTCATAATATGTGGGTCAACACGTTTAATTTGCAATCTGCACCATTTAAATTCGCAATTTGTTTATCTGTAATTTTAATGGATTTTTCAATCTGCACCATTTAACTCATGGACTAAATGGGTTGAACCCGCAGTTTAGCATGCCAACCCATTAATCCGCGTTAAATATACATAATATTAACAAAAATGTATTTATAAGGGCTAAAAGCTAACAACTCATTTAAAATTTATTTTTTCCACCTCAATGTTTACTCTTTAACTCTTTAGTTAGACCTAAAATTGGCATAAATATCAATTAATTGTTGTGCAAGATTTATGCATTCTTCTATGGTCCGTTGCCTTGTCAATTTTTTAGTCATAAATCATGAATTTGATAATAGCAATGAAAAAAAGAAAGACAAATAAGAAAAATTACGGTTTAGTTGACCTGCGAAACCGCGGACCAATGCCGTGCGGACTCAGGCCCTCTCTCAAAGTAACCTATATATATTGCGAGTTGGTCCGGCTCAGTCTATTAATATTTAGCCCGTTGTAATTTGGACTAAACGAGTTGGGCTAGCCTTTACACCCATGTCTACCTATATTATCTTTTACATGTTTATATTATATGTGTGTGTGTGAATAACAAAGGATACTAACTGTCACTGATTTCATGATATGTTTTTTGGCAGCTTCTAGTATGTGTGTGTGAATAATAAAGGACACTAACTGTCACTAATTTCATGATTTTGTGTGTGTGAGAGAGTGACAAAGGACAATCTCCCCGCACTGTAGATAAAACGTGTGGAACTCAAACCTCCACCTCTCTATCAAAGTCAAGGCAAGTGGTCAATTATACTCGAACTCGACCATATAGACCACATATTTAAATATGGCTTGTCTGAGATATGGCCTAATCTGCTCCGATGGCCGTGTCATCAAATTTCGCTTGGTGCGCAAGATCCGAGGCGCCTACCAAACGGAAACAAAAAAAAAGAACGGTGAACACATGAAATAACAACTTTATTGCTTATTAATTACAATAAAATAAAAAATATTTAAAAAAATATACCACTCGATTAAGCCTGCCAGCAATGTGCTCAGCATGATCCAATTTATACATCTCACCTTCATAACCCACTAACTGCTGCTCCATCTAAACACAATCTAATAAAATAAAATCACATACATTGAACTTAATTCTTTTTGTGTTAACTAAATTCTTAAAAAATATATTTAAATCCAAAACAACTTAAAAATTTAGTACTTCTAATTTTGTCCCAACTAACTGACACCGTAAACTAACTAATTAATTAGTAAATAACTAACTGAACCTTAAATTTTACTAATCATGTTTCTTTCTAATCCAACTTAACTTAATTAATTAGTCCACTAATTACCTTTTGATTCATAACTTAAACTAATTATTCTCACTAAACTAACTAATAATTTACTTTGTTATCTTATACTAATTAACATGTTATAAACAATAAACAACAATTCTACTTAAAAACAATAACAAAAAATTTAACTAGCATAAAAACAGTAAACAGTAAATCTAACTAACATGTAAACAGTAAATCTGTAACTCTAACTAATTACTTTATCTAACATGTAAACAGTAACTCTAACTAAGCTAAAAAAAACTCTAAATAAGCTAAAAAATTAACTCTAACTAACCTATTATTTACTGACCTGGAACTGAGAACGTCGTCCACAATGAACTTTACGGGCGTTGAAAAGACAAACAAAAAGGAGGACCAGAGTGAATTTGAAAGAGAAATAGAAAAAAAGGACAAAATCAAATGGTCCCACTAGATATTTATAGTGCGCTGAACTCATCATAGATTTCGTCGAGAGTGCAGCAAACTCTATATAAATAAAGCTGAAATATCTTGTTTGGAGAAATAAATAAATTTTTTATTTTATTTAAAAAAAATCCCTCCTGAATTTTTTTTATATCACCATGAAATATTAAAAAATTTGTTGTTAGGTCTCTTACGTTATGTGTAGCAATTTTAATTTTATTTTTGTTTCATTTTTCTTCCTGTTATCTTTAATGCTTTCCAAAAGATTTTAATTCCATCCTTGCAATATTTAATCGTAAGATAGAGTATTACTTTTATCTTAAATGTATGAGGTCAAAACCAAATTACCAACATTGGTTCTAGCATTTTTTTTTCATCTTATTTGCGTTCCACTTTAAAAACATAACAAAAATATTTGAGAGATTAAAAAAAATCAATCCAGATCAGTTTAAAGTTATTCTATTTAGTATTTTTTTAATTACTGTTTAATTTATTCTGAATTTTTTAATTATTACCGAAACGATTGAATAATATTCGATATAATAATTATGTAATTGTAGATATTATATATAATTATAAATATTAAATTAACATTTTATATTATTATTATTTTTCTAACATTATCACAAATTATTTTTACTAACGACTTGATAGCCGCTCTAAAATGCTAAGACAAAACAATTTTTTTCGGCATTTTTTATTGTTGTGATTATTATTGGTAGTGTTTTGCTACTTTGGTCTGTGATATTTTTCTTTTTCTTTTGAAGTAACCATAGAGAATTAATATTATAGAAGTTAGCAATATACATCATAGTGTATTGCTAAACAAATCTATTATAAAATTTATTAAAGATAAATTTTTTGTTGAGTTTGAATTTTAGATATTTTTTAATTGAATTTTTTTGTTTTAATTTTTAAGAATTTCAGAAATTTTTTTATGTTCAATATTAACTGTAATATTTGTAGTGTAATATTAGATTCCAAGACTTTATATTTCTTTTAATGTTGATTGACAATTTTTTTAATTATTCTTTTGGGTGAATACTGAATAATAATGATCTCTCTTATTATTTAAGAAAGTGCCTAATTCTCGTCAAGAAGGTCAAACATGTTTTATCAACCTAAAAATCGAACCGAAAATTTTGGGGTCCTAAAATGACTGTTACATATCTCTCTTGTTGGTCAATATCATTTCAATAGCAAAATAAATCCATTAATTTTCATTTTTATTTGTGTTTTTTTCTGTTTCTAATTTTCAGTGGAATAAATAATAAAAATATTCTCTTAAAATTTTGCTTATTAGTTAAATTATCCATAAATTTTTACTTAATCAAATTACTCTTCCAAATTTATTATAATTAAATGTGCTCATCCACGCCAATAAATTATAACTCAAATGACATTTAAATCTTCTTATTTTTAATAAAAAAAAAAAAAATGGACTCGTCCCCACTCCATTGTTATCCATATTACAATTTTCTTTACTTATTTTGTTTTATTTATATTGTTGGAGTTTTAAACCTTCAGAACAGTGCAGCTAATAACGCTGCTATATGACTTTTAAACCCCAATACTCCAATAGTATACAATGCATTTTTATAATAGATTTAATTTCTAACCAAACTGCATATAGATTCAATTTATCTAAAGTGTGATTTTTAAAATCCAAACACTTGAATCAAAGAACAATTGAAATGAAATAGCAATGCAATGTTAAAAAGGGAGAAATAATATAGTGTTCGATCTCCTAAATAATGACTGTAATGATAAAAAAAAATGATAATATATATAAATAAAAAAAATGTTACTCACTTTTGTATTTTATAATCATACTCTACACAGGATTATTTATAATTTTTCTATGCTGTATATTTGTATAAATTTATTAAGAAAACAGATATTATCAAAATAAAATAATAATAATAATTAAATTAGTCTCCTAAAAATGAATTATTTTTAAATTCGTTCCAAAAAAATTTATCAATCACATTGGTCTTTTAAATATTATAAATTAATCTTTTTTGTTTGTTCGTCAATTTATTAACATTTTTTATGAACGAGTGATGATATGAAATGTTAACGGATAACAAACATGAAATTTAGTATATCCAAATTAGATGTTGACCAAATATATTTATAAAAATCTGTCAATTTAACTCCTTTCTTCAATTACATTAACTCGAATTCTAATATAACTCTATGATACTAAATTGATAGATTTTTATAAAAAATTTTGTTCAATATTTAATTGGACATGTTAAGTATCACGTATACTATTAAATAACGTTTTATATCTTCAATTGTTGACAAAAATTATTAATAGAGTAATACAAAGACAAAAATGATTAATTTGTAATCTTTGAATGACCAGTTTAACTAATAACATTTTTAGGAATGAATTTAAAAAACGAATCATCTTTTAGAAACTAATTTAACTATTAACTCTTATTTTTACATAATAAAAAATTGTATTTAATTATTAAAGATATTGACAAAAAATACTTTTTAATTTTGTTAACGAAAAAAATATTCTTAAAATATTTTAAAACGTAACAAAATATCTAATATTAAATATATATTTTTAACATTAAAGTATTTTGATGTAAATTTTTATAAACATAATTAAAAAATAAGATATTCATTGTTAAAATTTAGTGATTTACGTTAAGTAGACCTTTTTTCGTCAATAATTATAAATACTTTTATAAAATAAAAAATATTTTAGAGTTCGAATTTTATTTTTTATATATTTTTTAAATAATTATCTAAATATTTTTATACAGTTTTAGATCAAATACATAAGTAATTTATCAAATATAAAAATTATTTATTATTTATAAAAAATAATATTTTTTATTATTTTTATTATATTTTAAGATTATTATTATTGTTATTAAAATTGAGTGATATTTCTATCAACGTATTAAAAAAATAACATTAATTTTTTTTAGCACAGAAATTAATTTGTCCCATGAAAGTAAAATTTAAAAATCGGGTTAAATATTTTTTTTATCAAAAATTTCGTTATCTTTTGAGATAATTGTCGAAATTATTTATAGTTTTTTCTCTAATTTTGATAGTTTATTCTTAGGATTTTTTATTTTAATAAATAAGGGAGGAATAATTATTTTAGTAAATATTTTTTAAATTATTTATTTCAGTAATTATTATAATTTATTTATTTATTAAAATAAAAAATTCTTTATCCTTGACACGAGTTTTAAACAGTAATAAATAAAATTGAAATAATAATAATTATTTTGACCATTTATTATAATTTTTTCCTCGGAGGATTCCACATTTCCTCAACCCCGGTCTCACACTTAGTCACCGCTCTCTTTTACCCTAAACGCATAAACGCACTACGCACATGCCACAGTTTCCTACATAAACCTCACACCTCACCACTCTTTTGTTCCATCCTTCTCCACTCTTCATTTCTCATTGTCCTCCATTTCATCACTCAATGCTTCATAAAGATCTCTTCTTTTAATCCGCCCCTTTTTTCTCTTGAGGTTTTTTTTTTTCTTTGTTTCTTTTCCCAAATGGAAGATGAGAACTTTGACCCTGCAACCTCAAGCCTTATGTGTCTGGAAAACAATAACACATGCTTTGATGATTTTGAATGTAGTGCCGCAGATGGGTACCACAAAAAACTTAACTTTAACGATGATGGATCGGAACCATTCGTGGGGTTTCTGGTGCTGAGTGATGAAACTTTTGGGGTTATGGTTGAGAAGGAGATAGAGTTTTTGCCCACTGATGATTACCTCAGGAGGATCCTTGGTGGGGATTTGGACTTTGGTGTTAGGAGGGATGCTCTTGATTGGATTTGTAAGGTTGGATTAATGGTTTTTTCATCAAATGGGTTCTTTTTTTTTTTTCCTTTTTTTTTCACGGATAATTCATTCAATCTAAGTCCTTTTTCATCTTCAATCAATGAAAGTGAAAAGTGAATCCGCTTCTAGATTTTTCGTTTACTGATGTGTGTGGATTGTTTAAAGTGCATTTATTGGTATTTTAGTCATTGAAAAAGATTAAATTTTCCAATTCCAACATCAATCTCTTCAAAATTTATGGCTTTCTATTGGGCTTTAAATTGATTGATTTTGCAGTCAATTTTTGTTTTTAGTAATTCCTCACCTACTCACCTACCTAGTTTTGCAGCAAATTGTCGATGTCCTATATTGATTTGAGACTCGATTATGCATTTGGTCTCTGTTCTTCCCAATTTGTCTCTTAATCTTGTATTTCTTTTATCGAATAATTCAGCTAGTGACTGATATATTTGCAAACTGTGCTCATCAGGCTCATGCTTATTATGGTTTTGGACCCAGTTGCTTTTGTCTATCTGTGAACTACTTGGATCGGTTCCTATCAGTACGTGATATTCCAGTAAGATCAATTAGATAAAAGCATACTAGTCTCCTACTATATATATATTGTTGATCCTTTATTATTGATAGTCTAATTGTTAGTTTTTTACCTTCAGAGAGACAAAAGAAATTGGGCTGTGCAGTTGTTAGCTTTAGCTTGTTTATCAATTGCAGCTAAGATGGAAGAGACTAAAATGCCCCATGTTATAGATATGCAGGTAATTGTGCAGCCATACAACTATCTGTGATTGTTAAGTTTTACTCTAATTTTGTGAATGTTATTGGTATTTGGTAGGATGACGAAACAACAGCTGTGTTTGATGCTAAAACTATTCAAAGAATGGAACTGATGATATTAACCACACTGAGTTGGAAAATGCAAGCCTTAACTCCGTGTTCCTTTATGGACTACTTCCTTGGCAAGATCACTCGTGAGCAGCATCTGGCAAAGTCATTGGTTTTGATATCAATGGAGCTCATAGTTCAAATCATCAGATGTATTTGTCTTGACTTTGTTAGTAGCACTTTTAAGATGTTCTGTTCTTGAGGATATTAACAAGGTGTTTTATTGGGAACTCAATGCAGATGTTGAATTCTTGGAGTTTCGGCCGTCTGATATTGCTGCAGCAGTTGCGATTTCTGTGTTGAGGGAATCACAAGGAATAGATATTGATAATGCCTTGAATTGTTTTGTCATCGCGCGGAAGGTAAGATTGATGTGTTTCCCACGAAAAGAAACAGTTGTTTATTGCTGTTTGATACCACATTCCCTTGTGCAAATTGTTCTGCTGATCATTTTGGGATTCCTGTTTCGCAGGACAGAGTCTTGAAGTGCATTGAACTGATCAGAGACTTAGCCTTGACAAAAATTCCGGCTAATTCGACTGGCAACTTAGCTCCATTAGCACCGCAAAGCCCCCTCGGGGTGCTCGATGCGACATGCTTGAGCTATAGAAGTGAGGAATCAACAACAGTTGGTGGTTCATTCACAGATTCCTTCCAATATAGTCCAAGAGCTAAGAGGTGTAGATCAGAAAATGGACCTTCTAATGAGAATTTCAGGTCATGAAATGTGAACTTTCCTCCTTCACCAAGGTTCCATTTGGGTTTGGTTGAATGAGAGTTTTAGTGTGGTCTATGTAGGCCATATTGGTAACACACTCAATGAAAGTGTGCCTTTATGAATGAATAAAGATGAGAAATTTAAGCAGTCTCACGCGTATAGCATGAGTTGCTAAGTTGTTTATAGTCAGAGGAATACACAAACCAGCTGCAAATGTTGCGGAGAATGTGGATCGGAGAGGAAATTTTGATGCAAACAATGATAGGTATATTTGGACAGAAAACCCATATTTTTTTTTCTTTTATTTTTCATAATTATGTCCGAACTTTTCATTTAATGGAAAAGAGAATGAAACATAAACTGAAATTCTTTTCATTTTTATGCGTTGTTTTGTTTTGCAAATTTCTGAAACAAAAGCAAGCAAAAGATCACTGATATTTATGCGATTACCTACTAATAGAGACCTTGGTTATGAACTAGGAAGATTATAAAGTCAGTTTGGTTCTTTGGTATTTAGAGCACAAAAGAGATGTTTTTCTTTTTCTGTCTATTTTTTCATGAACAAAATATAAAAATAAACTTGAGTTTGATTTCAAACATATTTTGTATTCTAAGGAGCGTGTTCTGTTGGGCATGAACAACAGTACAAAACATGGTAGAATTTGATACAAAGGTTATTAGGAGAATTTTATGGTAACAAGTTTGATAGTAATGTGGGGGGATCCACGTCAGCAATAGAGACCAAGATCTACTGGCACACATGAAACTGAGGATTTGTCTTTGCTTCATATTATTGGGATTAGAAACTGCCACAATGGAATAGAAAGGCCCACTAGCTTTTGTTTAGAGATATTGACCAGTCAAAAAGCATTCGTTTCACTGCCAAAAACCCACCTTATGATTTTTTTTTTCTTAAAGAGAATCACATGAATATTTTTGTCATCAACTGACTAAAAATTAATAAATTTATCATGTGGGGGCATTTGCATTGGGAGTCATCTCCTGTTCATTAAGATGGCAGAATAAATCATAAAATCAAACTAGTTTAGATTAGTCAGAGTAGTTAATATATTTATCTGATTAAATAAATATTGAAAAATTTAAGTTTCACAAATATTAAAAAATTTAAATTTCATCTTATACATATAATATATTTATCTGATTAAATAAAAATTAAAAATTTAAGTTTCACAAATATTAGAAAAAAATTAAATTCAACTTTATACATACAACAATTCATTAGTCTAATGTCTTAAAATAATTGCTAACTTACTATTGACAAAATTAATATGTATATAATAACGTTTCTTTTTTCATGGTGATAGTGATACTAGTAGCAAAATAAATAAGCGGGCATATATTATTATTTATAATCCCAATATATACCGTAAGCCCATATATGCATCGCATATGAGACGAACTACAGAACTTAGAGCAGACAATTCTCTTGGAACACTACAGCCATTCATTATTGGATTATTGGGAATACAGAACATAAAAAAAACCTAATTTATATTTTAACTAAGTATTTCTATTAAAGAGATCACTAACTAAGAATATTAAAAATATTTTTTCTTCAAAAAATAAAATTGTAACATTTTAATGACATTAAATACATAATTTTTTATTCTAATTTGTTAAAATTATAAGATAAAAATGAATATAGAATATTTTAATTTTTATTAAAAAGATTAATACTGTATAAGAATAGAAAATAAAAAATAGAGGTATAATAATTGTTATCATCAATTTGGTTAAGATACGTTTTAAAAATATGCTATATATTTATACATCATTATGAAACTAATTTTTTTAAAAATTTAACTTATGAAAATATAAATTTAATTTTAATACATTAATAGTATAAAATATTTTATATAATCATGTATTTATAATTTTTTTAATAATTATTTATATAATTAATATAAAAAATAATTATTTTTATTAATATTAATATTATATCATTAGATACACATATAAGAGAATTTTATATCAAAATTAAATTTTTCATCAAAAGCTATATCTCAATAAAAATAAGGTATTGTGCATTTGATGAGAGATAAGAGATAGGAGGAGATAGAAGGGAAGAAAAGCTGTAATGTGTAAGGAGAATAATTCTCTGAGGGTGAGTTTATTGCTTGTGTCAGTGAGTATTATGTGTGATGAGATACATGTGTATTTCTGTGCAGTACTTAGCAGTGGGACCTCAACAATGCTCACTGGTGCCATCACTGTCACACTCACTGGGTTTAGGCTTATTTGCTCTATGTTTTAACTTGCTTTCAATTAATTAATATATATCGTGCCCCCACTCTTCCTCAGGAATAGATCTCTCTAATGAAAAAAAAATAGATGGTATTTAATAAAAATTTTTACCTTTCATTGTATTTTTTTTTATTTATTTTTAGTTCTACTTATAAAATTAAAAGTAGAAAATTACACTTTATTTTTTCTAATAACAAAAAAAATAGAAAGAATCTATTTCTCTCTTCCTCTTGCCTCTCCCACATCATCCAACTCTACTTTTCACTTGACCATTTATATCTATGATTTAAAATACAACCAACAAATATCACTATTTTAAATTAATATTTAATCAATAATAATTCATATATATAAAATATATCATTTGTATTTATATTTATGTTTATTAAAATTTATCTACATAAATTAGTAGAGATTATTTAATATTTATACTGACTAAATACTTATTAAAATTAATAAAAAAATACTGATACTTAATATAACGGTAATTAACTAGTGTGTTGGGCTCTACAACTCCATCCATCCATCCATTCATTCATTCACAATCACAGTAATGATAAAAAGGGTTTCTGTTAAGCTGTGTATTAAAAGTATAAAACAATTGGTTTTGTTGTGCAGTGTACGATGGAGGTGCAGTGCAGGTTAATAAACCAACAAGAGACCCGACAAACATGTTATTAATGAATGTCTTGTTTTTTTCTTTCTATGAAATCCTGAGGCACTAGCTGCAGAACGGAAACAGAGATACATGATTCCTGGTTAACTGATTAATTTTGAAGAGTTTGAGAGCTCTCACGCTCCGAATATGTTCAAAAGAAGAGTTCTAGTTTAGCTTTTTGTTGGCGCAGTCACACCACAGAGAAACCAAAGAAAGGTTTCGATACATGAAATTAGGGCTGACCTGGTTTGATTCTCTCCTTCAAGCCACAAGACATATATTAGCTCTTTTTTTTTCTTAATGCAAGATTTTTTTAAAAAAATGAGTTCAACAAAGAAAGATTAGTTAAAGTTGCAAATATTTTCATCTCTTAGGTAAATTTGTTTGAGTGTTATTTTCGAAAAAATCTTTAAATGATATTTTTTTAAAAATTTTTTTTACAAAAGTAAGAGTGATTTTATATTCAGATATTTTATATAAAAATTTTTTTATCTATTAATTATGTTTGAATAAAATAAAATAAAAATATTTATTTATTTATTTATTATATAAAAAACATCTTTTTTTTAAAATATCTTTTAAAAAAAATATAAATTATAACTCAAAAAAAATTTATATTATTTTTTTAATATTTTTATTTTTATTATTAAAAATTTGTCAAACATACTAAAAAATAAAAAAATTATTTTTCTATTAAAAATAATCTTTTGTTTCAATTTAATAGTGCCCAACAAACATATAATCAAGTTATGTTTATAACTAAATTCAATTAAGTTGGTTCAATAACTTAAAAATTAATAACAAAAAATTTAGTTAAAAAAAATTATGCATAAAAAAATTTAATTAAATTTAATTATAAAAATAATTTATTTATTTAATATTTCTCTATTTTCATCCCTTAGTAACGAGAGTTTAGTTAAAGTAATAAATATTTCCATCCCTCAAGTTATGATGACCAACACTAGGTAAATTTTTTTGTGATAAAATTCAAAATACTAAGAATGCATTTAGTTTATGTTTTAATTTTTTTCCAGAATTTTGTGAATGACAAAAAAATAAAAACGCAAACTAAACAAAAACAAAAATATTAAAAATGTTGTGATAAGAACAAACAAGGTGGATGTCCATTCCCATGTAAAACTCATATTTTCAAAGAGAGAATGAATATTAAATGCATGTTGAAAATAAAGACCCATGCATGTATAAATAGGGGTATGGTACGAGACCTTTTTACACAACAATAATAAATAAATACTCTCTCTTTTTTTTTTTTTTACACTACAAAGCAATATAAAAATGTTCTCTTTCTTTCTCTTACTATAAACAAATGTAATTCTCTCTCTTTTTTATTTTTAATACTTCTTTCTATCTTTATATATATATTTATGCAATTCTCTCTCTCTTTACTTTTTATACTTTTTTCTATCTTTATATATATATATATACACGTTACAACATATAATATTATTATATATATATACAAATCATTATTGAGCTAATTATTTTAATGCTAGAGTCATATATTAATACATCTTTATTTTATATTTAATATATCTTTTATTTTACAACACGTTATCAGCACGAGACTCTGATCAAATTTTTATGAAGACTCAGGTAACAAATTTTTTATTATGTCGAAACTCTCTCATCTTGAATTCAATGCTCTTGATATATTTGGAAACAATTATTTATCATGGATACTAGATGCTGAAATCCATCTTGATTCAATGGATCTTGGAGATACCATTAAGGCTGAAAATAATGCATCCCAAAAGGATAAAGCTAAAGCCATGATTTTTCTTCGTCGCCATCTTGACGAAGTATTGAAAAATAAATATCTTACATTAAAAGATCATGCAGATCTTTGAAAAGACCTTGAAGAAAGGTATAATTATCAGAAAACGGTGATACTTCCTCAAACCCAATATGAATGGACGCATTTGCGTTTACAAGATTTTAAATCTATAAATGAATATAATTCTGCAATGTTTCGAATCACCTCACGAATGAAATTGTGTGGAGAAAAAATAATTGATCATGATATGTTGAAAAAAACTTTCTCAACCTTCCATGCTTCGAATGTGCTCCTGCAGTAGCAGTATCGAGAGAAATGGTTTAAAAAATATTCTGAGTTAATTTCTTGTCTTCTTGTTGCTGAACGCAACAATGAGTTGTTATTGAAAAATCATGAAGCGCGTCCAGCTGGCGCTGCCCCATTTCCTGAAGTAAATGTGGCAAATTACCCCAGAAGAGGTAAATGGCAAGGTTTTAATAATAAGAAAAATTATGGAAGGAAAAGGAATTATGTTCAAAAGAGAGGATCTCACCAGAAGTGGGATAAAGAAAGGAATATCGGGCAGAATAAATCAACAGAGGATACGTATTTCCGTTGTGGTGGAAAGGGCCATTGGTCACGTACCTGTCGTACCCCAAGGCACCTAATCGATCTTTACCAGACATCTTTGAAAAAGGACGACAAAGGAAAGGAAACAAATTTTGTTTCAAATGATGCTGAGAACTCCACCACTCATTATGATGTATCTGATTTCTTTGAGCATCCTGAAGGAAATATTGGCCATTTGATCAATGATGGAATAGTTTAATATGTGGGATTGTGAAGTATCTATATAAATAAATAATGTAAAGAACTTATTGTTAAGTTTTATTTTCTATGTATTTAAGTTTCAAATGTGATGTACATAAATAATGAAATATTAATGTTTATGAATTTTGAAATTATTAAATGTGTCAAATTTTAAAATAAAATTTTAGTATATGACATTATTTTTATGTACAGTGTTTCTTAGAAAAATAATTCTGATCAAGTATTCAATTTAACTGTGCATACTACTCATTTTATTATTATTTGTTTTTGAAGAGAATGGCAAGGATATGTAATGAAGATGTATGCCTTGCAGATAGTGCAAGTTCGCACACTATTCTCAAAAGTGATATATATTTTACCCATCTTGTGCCAAAAGAGGAATATGTTAATACTATTATTGGCTCAGGCAATGTGATAGAAGGCTCCGGAAGAGCTATAATTTTGTTTCCTGGAGGAACAAAATTTATAATAAATAATGCACTATTATCTACCAAGTCTCTGAGGAACTTGTTGAGTTTCAAAGATATTCGCCGAAATGGATATCATGTTGAGACGATGAATGAGGGAAATCATGAGTATTTATGTATCACAACTCATGATTCAAATAAAAAAGTTATATTAGAAAAATTATCCTCACTTTCATCTGGGTTGTATTATACCAAGATTAGTGCAATTGAATCACATGCCATTGTAAACCAGAAGTTTACTAGCTCAAATGAGTTCATAACTTGGCACGACCGATTGGGTCATCCGGGAACAACCATGATGAGGAGAATTATTGAAAACTCTCATGGACATTCACTAAAGAACCAGAAGATTCTTAAAACTAGTGAATTTTGTTGTGCTGCATGTTCATAGGGAAAGTTAATTTTAAGGCCATCACCAGTAAAGATTGGATTTGAGTCCCCTGAATTCCTAGAAAGAATTCAAGGTGATATATGTGGACCTATTCATCCACCATGTGAATCTTTTAGATATTTTATGGTCCTAATAGACGCATCTTCGAGATGGTCACATGTGTGCTTATTATCTTCTCGCAACCTGGCGTTTGCGAGATTATTGGCTCAAATTATTCGATTAAAAGCACAATTTCCAGAAAATCCAATCAAAGCAATTCGTCTTGATAATGCTGGTGAATTTACTTCCCAAGCTTTTGATACTTATTTTATGGCTAATGGTATAAGTGTTGAACATCTAGTAACTCATGTTCACACACAAAATGGGTTAGCAGAATCACTTATTAAACGCCTCCAATTAATTGCTAGACCCTTACTTATGAGAACAAATCTCCCAACTTCGGTTTGGGCATGCTGTTTTACATGCCGCAGCACTTATTCGTTTGAGGCCAACGAGTTACCATCAGTTCTCTCCTATGCAATTAGCTTTTGGCCAGCAGCCAAATGTTTCCCATTTAAGAATATTTGGGTGTGCGATATATGTTCCCATTGCACCACCTAATCGCACCAAAATGGGACCCCAAAGAAAATTGGAGATATATGTTGGATATGATTCTCCCTCTATAGTGAGGTACCTTGAGATACAAACTGGAGATGTATTTAAAGTCCGGTTTGCAGATTGTCATTTTGATGAATCAAAATTTCCAACATTAGGGGGAGAGAAGAAGCTTCCTGAAAAGGAACTTAATTGGAATGCGTCATCGTTGATGCATTTAGATCCTTGATCAGGGCAATGTGAACTAGAAGTTCAAAAGATTATACATTTGCAAAGAATAGCAAATGAATTGCCTGATGCAGGGGCGGAGCTAGAAAAAATATTGGAGGGGGGCAAAAAATATTTACACAATAAAATAAGACTAAAATAAAATTTTAAGGGGGGGCTAAACTGAAATTTATATATAATTTACATGTAAAAAATTAAAATTAGGGGGGCCATTGCCCCCCTTTGCTTGTACCTAGCTCCGCCCCTGGCCTGATGCATTTTCCGATACAAAGAGGATAACCAAATCTTATATACCAGCGAAAAATACTCCAATTCGAATTGATGTCCCAGTAGGACAAGTAGCCACTGAAGCAAATTCATGCCAGAAGCGTGGCAGGCCTGTCGGTTCCAAAGACAAAAATCCTCGAAAGAGAAAAAAGGTAAATAATATTCCTGTTGAAAAAGACATAGTAGAGACACCTGCAGTTGTCCAAAATCATGATATAACACCAGAAGACGTTCAGGTACTTGAAAATAGTGAAAATGACGAGATCTCGATAAATTATGTCTTTACAGGAGAAAAATGGGACTGAAATAAGACAATTGTCAATGAAATATTTGCATATAATGTGGCATTAAATATCATGCATGAAAGTAAGGATATTGAGCCAAGATCAGTCGAAGAATGTCGACAAAGGAATGATTGGCCAATTGGAAAGAAGCCATGAAGGCTGAATTAGACTCACTTGCAAAACGTAAAGTCTTTGGACCTGTAGTCCGTACACCTGAAGATGTAAAACCTGTTGGATATAAGTGGGTATTTGTGAGAAAACGAAATGAGAAAAATCAAGTTGTGCGTTATAAAGCCCGACTTGTGGCACAAGGTTTTTCACAAAGGCCCGGTATAGATTATGAAGAAACGTATTCCCCTGTAGTGGATACGATAACATTGCGTTATTTGGTCAGTTTAGCTGCATATCATAAACTGCATATGCATTTAATGGATGTGGTAACAGCCTATTTATACGGCTCATTAGATCGGGATATCTATATGAAAGTCCCTGAAGGACTAAAGATATCTAAGCCATCCAATGAATATTCGCAAGGGTTATACTCAGTCAAATTGTAAAGATCTTTATATGGTCTAAAGCAATCTGGACGAATGTGGTATAATCGTCTTACTGAGTATCTGGCCAAAAATAGATTCAAGAATGATGATATATGCCCATGTGTTTTCATAAAGAAAACTACATCTGGGTTCATTATAATTGCTGTGTACGTTGATGATTTAAATATCATTGGGATTCCTGAAGAGATTCCAACAATTATAAAAGCTCTAAAAGAAGAGTTTGAGATGAAAAATCTTGGAAAGACTAAGTTTTGTCTCGGTCTGCAGATCGAGCATATAAAAAATGGGATCTTTATTCATCAAACAACATACACAGAAAAGATATTGAAAAGATTTTATATGGATAAGTCACATCCATTAAGTACCCCAATGATCGTAAGATCTTTGGATGTGGAAAATGATCAATTTCGTCCTAAAGAAGAAAATGAAGATATCCTTGGTCCTGAAGTACCATATCTTAGTGTCATTGGAGCGCTAATGTATCTTGCTAATAACACGCGACCCGATATATCATTTGCTGTGAATTTACTAGCAAGATATAGTTCCTCTCCAACCAAAAGACATTGGAGTGGAATCAAACAAATCTTTCGATATCTTCATGGGACGGTTGATATGGGATTGTTTTATCCCTATGGATCCAAGTCACAACTAGTTGGCTATGCAGATGTTGGATACTTGTCTGATCCACATAAAGGGAGATCTCAAACAGGATATCTATTTACATATGGTGGAACAGCTATATCATGGAGGTCCACGAAACAGACGATTGCTGCAATCTCCTCTAATCATGCTGAAATACTTGCGATACATGAAGCTAGTCGCGAGTGTTTTTGGCTCAAGATATCATCATGTGGACTAATTGATCATATGATAGCTCCAACTGTCCTGTTTGAAGATAATACAGCATGCATTGCTTAACTTAAGGGTGGATACATCAAAGGTGATAGAACAAAACATATTTCTCCCAAATTCTTCTTCACTCATGATCTTCAAAATCAAGGGACAATTGATGTCCAACAGATCCACTCAAGTGACAATCTGGCAGATTTATTTACAAAGTCACTCCCAAAATCCTCCTTTGAAAGATTGGTACATAAGATTGGGATGCACCAATTTCGAGACATTAAATAATGTCAGTAAGAGGGGGAGACTGTACTCTTTTTTCTTTGGTCAGATTTTTTTTCCATTGGATTTTTCTTGACAATGTTTTTAATGAGGCAGTCCCCATCACAAAGGATATTGTACTCTTTTTCCTTCACTAAGGTTTTTCCCACAAGATTTTTCTTTAGTAAGATTTTAATGAGGCAATAATCCTAAATGGGCATCCAAGGGGAAGTGTTGTGATAAGAACGAACAACTTGAATGCCCATTCCCATGTAAAACTCATATTTCCAAAGAGAGAATGAATATTAAATACATGTTGAAAATAAAGACCCCATGCATGTATAAATAGGGATATGGTACGAGACATTTTTACACAACAATAATAAACAAATACTCTCTTTTTTTTCTTACACTACAAAGCAATATAAAAATGTTCTCTTTCTTTCTCTTACTATGAACAAATGCAATTCTCTCTCTTATTACTTTTAATACTTCTATATATATATATATAATTCTCTCTCTCTTTACTTTTTATACTCTTTTCTATCTTTATATATATATACACATTACAACATATAATATTATTATATATATACAAATCATTATTGAACTAATTATTTTAATGCTAGAATCGTATATTAATACATCTTTATTTTATATTTAATATATCTTTTATTTTACAACAAAAAATAAATAAAATACAAACCAAACACACCTATTTCCATTAGGGTCAATAACCAGAGATACATTTCATGCATTTTACCCCTTCTTTTTTTTCCCCTCTCCTCTGTACATCAATCTACTGTCCCATTTCTATGGAGAAATCTTTTTCTCTCTATAATGTGCCGAAAATAAGAAAGAATATGAACACAATCCAAACAATTTCCCATTAATCTGGGGTACGTAATATGCTTTACAAGCAACATCAGCCATAAAATTTATTATTTATCCAAAATACTGCAGATCTAGATTTCAAACATACAACAGCTCATTAAATTTGGCCCTTGATATCAGCTAAACAGATCTTACAAAAAAATCAAAATTCAAGCACAGAGTGCTTGGTGGTACCTCTAATCAAATTTTACCTGGAGTTCAATTTGGTGGCAAAGGTATTATTCAGTTGCCATGCTATGCTATACAAAAAAGAGGGAAATGCCTCCCTTCCTATTATTTTCGAAAATGTCTGCTCGCTTGAAATTTTTTCCTAGCTATGATATAATCTTGGGAAGCTTGAATTTACAAGCCTCGGGTTTACTCAACATTAAGTAATCAAATGAAGTCGGGTTGGCACGTTGAAGTTAAGCAACGATGCCACATTCGACTGTTGGGATCAACCAACCTGGGATGAGATATAACTTCTGGGATAGGAAAGTAAGCATAGTGTGTGTTACATAAGCCTACTGTAATGCCGCTATATCCTGCAAAAGCACCATGAACCTGAAATGCAAATACTATGAATCAATATAACATAGATATTAACGAAAAGGATGTCTAAATGAGCTCGTACATAATTTGCAGGAGGTCATAAGTTCAAGTCATTTTGCTGTCATTCTAACTCAAATATATACATATACAAGAGCATACTCAGAGGGAAAGAGAGACTAACAGCATTTTGTCCAAGTACAGTGCATAAAATTCCATCTGATGCATTTGCTCGAACAGCACGGATCATGTATGTTGGATCAATATATTTCACGTCAGCATGAACGCCAATCTCCTTGAAATATTTTTTCGTCTGAAATACAGCAGTTGTCGGCAAAACAGATATTACAAAGAAAAGGAAAGGAAAAAAAATATATACAACAATAATAATTCAAACGAAGGCTGTATTCAAGAATTCAAGGCATGTATTCATCCTCAGCATACAACATTTAAAACGTTATGGCATGAGAAATCAAACCTAAACACAATGCTTGGAATTGCCACTTCAAAAAATGCATGTGTTGCTTAGTTTTAATGGAAATAATAGTATAAAGGCAACTCAAGGTCAAACTTTCTGAGAACATAATTATATTAAAAGGTAAAACCTTGAAAGGTTCATACTCTCTCATGTCTGACTCATTTCAAAATAATATCTATCCACTTTAAAATCAGGTATTAACCCTTTAGAATTTTGTAAACAGTAGCACCACAAGAACGTAATACAAACCTCTTGCTGAATATATACACCAATATCTCCAAATACAACATTTCCTGATGCATCTGTAGCATTAGTCTTTTGAAGTAAATTCTGCATAATAATTTATCAACAAGCAAGTTTGAGTGTCAATCTCAATGTCTGAACTCTGAGGTGTCTTCTGAGAAAATTTAGTAATATGATGTCTGTAATTAACTTTTTATATAAGCAAAACAAAGGAGAAAATTTTAATAATGAATATCTTGAAAATGTTATATGCTAAATTAAATACTTAAACTAAATCACCTGTCCAGCTCCCTCTGCTACACAGACCACAGCCGATCCCTTTGTTTCTAAAAGATGCTTAAGATGACTCAGTACACCGTGAGGACCATGTAAATTGAAAGGTACCTTAAAAACACAGCCAAAACTTGTATAAGTTTATCAGTATCGCAGAAAGAACATCCGACTAATTTACATCATATATACCTCAGGAATCAGACATATGTCAACCTGTCCACTAGACAGGGATGACTGCATTGCTATGAATCCACTGCTACGTCCCATCAATTTCACAACCCCAATCCCATGATATGCGCTATGTGCCTAACAAGAGATAAGGGAAGAATGCGAATAATTCAATACCCATCAACTAGAAACAATTACGGCATCTAGTCAAAGTGACTCTGAATAACAAGTAATTTATTACCTCAATGTATGCAGAATTTATTGCTCTCTGTGCTTCTTCAACCGCAGTATCAAAGCCAAAAGTTTTGTCCATCAATAGAATGTCATTGTCTATAGTTTTAGGCACCCCAATTACAGATACCTTAAGACGTCTTTTACGACACTGAAAGAAACAAAAATCCCACTTCATTAAGTACAATAACAAATTAGGAGTACAAGCTTATAAATTATATAACAGTGTAATATGTAATTGAAGATCCTCAATTATCACACACTGCATATTAAGGGTAACAGAATGTTGACATCTAGTTTAATGTTAACACTGAACTAAGCAAAAAGAAAAGGAATAGCTAGTGAATTGGAAATAACAGTTTTCATATATGCCAATGAACACAGTTTACAAGATATCAATTTCTCCTAAAATAACCATTGTACATCAGACATTAATCCAAATTGAACAAGATCAAATGATACAAGGATAAGAGTTTAGAAACCTCATTGTGAATTGCATTTGCACCAGCATGTGTGCCATTTCCACCCAATACAAAAAGCATGTTGATCCCTCTTTCCTGAAATTAAGAACATGCAAATTCAGATAAAATAAGGGACAAACATCAAATTCGGCATAAAAAATGTCTTCTCTGAAAATTCATCAATTAGTCTATCAATGGAACAGATCAATCAATCACCTCCAAACTGTCCACAATATTACTGACTGCAGGTCCTCCTCGTGAAACTCCCAACAGGCTTCCACCAGAAAGATGAATATTCTGAACTACTTTTCTTGACAGCTGCAAATGAAAGGCCAATATGGTTAAGAGTCAGTAGATAGAAGAACTCATGTTCCACTTACCGCTTTAGCTGAACTGGTTAACGTTGCACCAAATTAGAAAGAAGATAGACATGAACTTACGGGCACTTCTGTCAATTCTTGGTCAGAAAATCCCCGATAACCAAATGGAATCCCCACTATCTTTTTCACACCATATATTTCAAGTGTAATTACAATCTGCACAACATTCATTATTGAAGCAATTACAATTAGGAAACAATTACTGGCTGTAAAACTTGAAACTAGGTAAAGTGAGCTGAACTAGAAACTTCCTTAACTACAAGATATGAAACAATTTAGTATTTAATGACACCAGGGATGGCTATATCATATTTAAGAAAGATAGATGAAAGTAAAGAGAATATGGTACATGACTACATGTTAATAGTCAAAAGCTTAGTGCAGGAACATATTATTTCCCAGGAAATGAAGTGATGACTAACAGCAATAGTCAATAACAATTAAATTATTACATTTTGATAACTTAACTTTCAGAAAACCAGAAAAGATGCTTTACATATTTCAGGGAACAATAAGGTCAAATACTTGCATAAAACAAATTGATCACAAGCTAACCTGTCTAATGACATCATTAAGACCAGGACAGAGGCCTCCACAGGTAACAATTGCAGCCTTTACTTCTTCTGGTTTATAATATATCTTTTCCCGAGGCCCAGCTCGATGAACCCTAAAATGATTTCAGTATCTCTCAACATATATGCTAATCTTATAAAACAACATGAATTACGACAAGACTTAAAACGATATTGTAAGCAACTATTTGGTAACCCAAAAGACAAAACAATCCGTGAATTCAATGGCCATTAGCGAGCATGGTTAAGATCATGGCTACAATCTCTTTTCTGGGAAAGGTAATAGAATTCTCAAAACCCAAATTCATCCATTAACTTTCATGAAGTTTTTAAAAATTTTAGAACAAGAAGGTGTTACTACCTTGTAACGTGCAATACTTTATATACAATATAACAGCAGTTGTATATAGTTGAATGCAAGATATTCAATAAGTCACTATCATATTCCTGTTTAAAATTAGGGAATTAAATACTTTACCATTGTTCGACCCAAGTACAGTTGGGATCAATGCACTCAGCACCAGCAGATGTAGGCGATGAATAGTATATTGTCTGAAATAACAACAACAGTTCAGAATAACCTCATGCCTACATATACATAGAGAGAAAACTAATTTGATCCAAATCTAGTGAAAGCTACACAAAGCCCCAATCATGATGAATAAAAATAGTAAAAGAAATTGGCAACAAGGCAGTATTTATTTAAGTATGAATATAGAGTGTAAAAAGCAAACCTTGAGAAGCACTCTGTCATTGTTGTTAATGTATCCGTGCCAGTCCTCATCAGAAGAATAATGACCTTGAATATCTCTGTCAACAGGAGTCCTGCAACACAGCGAAACACATGAACAGAGAGAAACGAATCCAATTGAAAAAGAAGAGTATAGTTTTGACTAAGTGACCTCATTTTGAGGCAGAAGGTAGAAGGAATAGGGGAAGCATCGGGGAAGATGTCAGTGAGATGGGGGAGGCTGAAGCGGGCCTCGAAGTCTTGCTGGAACTTGGTCTTCCAATCAGGATCACTGAAATCAAACTTGTTAAGGTTATTGTTGTTGATGGTGGTGGTGCTGGAAGGAGTAGGGGTTTGAGTGGTGGCTTTGAACTGCGCAAAGACTCGAACTTTGTTGAGGGTTCTAGAAGGTGGTGGTGGTGGTGTGAATTGGGTATAGGAGGAGCGGGCAGAACAAGTTAGGTGAGAGAAAGTGATCACGTGAGACATGGAACCCATCACCAATTTTAGAATCAGAATCAGGACGAGGAAGAAGGAAGCAGGAATGGGAGAGGGATCGGAGATCGGAGGGAACGAGGGGCAGCGGAGAGTGAGAAGGTGAACTTTTGGGGGGGGGGGGGGGTGTTTGGCGTTTGTTTGACTTTGACTTTTTGATGAAACCGAGGACCACGTATGCTTTTTTCTTCGTCAATCATCCATCAACTATGTAAGCTTCCTTGTTTGCCGCATATTTTCGGTTGCAGCCAAACATGCTTTTTTTTGTGTGTTTCTTTTTGGCTTAAAAAACAATTGTGCTTACATGCATAAGAACTTAGGTTTTTTTTATTTAAATTAAAATAATATAATATTTATCGATTTAAATAAACGTATAAGTATTTATTAAAATATATTTAGGGTTATATCTCGAATACAGTGGAAAAAATCACAAAACGAACATATTTCGAGTGTACTGACTCCGTTCTATGATATGCGACGCGTTGGTCATATCTCGGATGCACTCGAGATATGCTCATATTCTGACATGGACCAGTGCATCCGAGATACGTGCAAGGAAGTAAGACAGGGACATTATATCCGAGATATAATCAAAATCCAATGCTTTTTTTATGAAAATATTGTAATGTTGTAGATGAAAAATGATTTCATAACAATCGAAGGTAGTAGTTATACAGAAATTATGCTTCATTACACATTAAACACGTTTAATAACAATCGGTACATTAAAGTGACAACATTGAAACAAAAAGACCTAAATCCTAAACTGCATGCGTCGTCATGGATCTGAGTGGGACGCATTGGGACACCTACGTCTGGTGTGACCCTCTCTGCGGCAGAGCCCACATCTCTTCTCCGCACGCTCAATGGCATCCATCTCATTCCGGATTCGAGTGGATACCGACCTACCTGATGCCTTCTTCCTCATGGCTGAGTTGGGCTTTAGGCGTGCACCGTACCATGGATGCCACATCTTTTCGTCAGGTATCGGCGAAAATTTCCTCTCGTATACCTTGAATACAGAGGTCATTGTGTACATGGGATCAACAAAATAACCCCACTCAATATTCGCAGCTGCACATGCTGCCAGGGCGTGTCGACATGGGTAATGCAATGATTGGAACAGACCGCAATCGCATGTATGCTCGGTCATACGAACCCGATATGAAGTCTGTGACCAACCATCTACTGTCTCCGTCTCTTCCAAGCTAAAAACGGATGCCCTACGATCACAATGGGTGACTCGCAACATTGGCAGGCTCTCCCTGTTCTTATCTGTAGCTGCCAACAACCGCTGCGAGTGGATCTGTCCACCCTGTAACTGAGCATGTGCTTTGCGTCTTTTGCGCACGAACAACTGTTGTAATCTCTCATACATTGTCTGAACAATCACTGCAACTGGAAGATTCTTTGTTCCTTTCATCGCAATGTTGCAACCACAATATTTCGGCAATCTTGAGTGCTGAGACCCTAATATAATCTTGACTATATCTCGGATGCACTGGTCCATATTAAAATTTGAGCACACTCGAAATATAATCAGGAGGACCCATATCACAGAACAGAATCAGTACACTCGAGATATGTTCGTTTTGAGATTTCTCCCACGGTATCCGAGATATAACTCTAAATATATTTTGATAAATACTTATATATTTATCTAAATCAGTAAATATTATATTTTTTAATTTAAATAAAAAAATCCTAAGAACTTGCCGTAATTCGGTAATTGAAAAGCAGTCCTCTATTTTGAGAGTAAATCCTATAATTTTGGTTAATTATTTTATGTATTTATACTTATTGACTGCTACTGACTCTATTTTGAGAGTAAATCCTATAATAGTCATACAATATCGACTCTGCTCTAGTTAGCATGCATAGGTCAGGGAGATTGAAAAAGATATTAGTTAGACATCTAAAATTAAATAATTAACTTTGTTATTATTAGGTTTAATTATTCCATAAATTTTTATAATTTTATCAAATTTTTAATTAGATTTTTATATTTTTTAATTGAATTTTTATACATTATTTTTTTTTTCAATTTAATCCCTGTTAACATTAAACGTAAAAAAAATATTAATAAATTGTGAAATTACTTGTATACACTTAAGAACTTAATTGAAAAGAAAAAAAAAAGTATAGAGATCTAATTGAAAATTCGATGAAACTATAAATAATCAATTAAAGATATTCATATAATTCCTTTTATTTTGTCACTATTATTCTTTTTACTTATTTATATACAAATTGTACCAAAAATCCCTTTTATCTGTTTGCAACTTCTTTTTATATCATATTGCAATGGCAGCCAAAATCTTGATCTTAGCATAGAACATAGCGGTATGGTCTTATTAGCCATATTAGAAATTTAGAGGATCACTTCTCAAATCTCAACACAGTTTAATAACTACAACATTTAATCAATGGATCGGTTTTCACCTAGAATAGCTCAAATTTTTGTTAAACAAATAGATATAACATACTCAATCAACTAAAAAAAAAGAAAAGAAATTATCATTATATATTTGAATGATGAGTAGAATCTACTACACTTACAACAAATTTAAACAACAATGATTCAAAAAGGCAGACATGATTTACTTATACAATTCGAACAATTTTAAAACAAAACACTTATACTGATTATATAGGTAGAATATTTAAAATTGATACTTTATTGACCAAAGGATCCTTATCAAAAGCATTTGATGTTGGCTCTTCTTTGATTTTTCTTCCAACGAAAAATGCAGGATGATTAGAAATAGGAAGTGTCATTGTCTCACTTACTAGCATAAGAACCACTGTGGACATTGTTGGTCGATCTACTGCATCTTTTTGTAGACACAATAAGCCAATATGTAACTTTATATTTTCAAAGCCAACTAAGCTCTCAATCCACATCTATAATCTAATTGTATTACAAACTCTACAAGAACATAAATTTTTTCTTCTTTTCCTCCTAAATCCATCTGAACTCTGAAGCATTCATCTTTCATAAAATTCTCCTTTTTTTTCTCCTAAATTCATTGACTCTCCGGAGACATCCTCATGCTTAGAAGGCTTCTCCTTCCCACCCACCAACCTCTCCGGGTTCCCAACCGTGGTAGTCCATGGTGGCAATCACTGCAGTCTCTCCAACCACCAAATTTGAGCACAAGCAGAAAACTGGAATATAAATATATATATACCAAATTTGAATAATTGATGATAAAAATGGAAAACTCTAAAAGTAAAGCAGAAATGAAGAACAAATTCACAATTTGAGAAACAAACAGAAGTTGCAAACAATTAAGCAAAACTGAAACTGAACTACAAATTCACACAACTTAAGAATTCACAGCTTGAGAGACATGAGCTGAAAACAACTAAAAAAACTGGAAAAAAACAACACAATACAAATAGAACACCCCTAAAACATTCAGCTTTCCCTTATTCTCAATCTCAGTCAATCAATTCTCCCTCAAATTCAACTCTCTTCATCACATTATGTTTTACGTTTTTCTTGGAGTAAACAAATTTGCCAAAATTTATTTTGTCACAACAGGCTCATGGATAAAATGGATGTTATAGAAACTAGTGGTTCAAAAAGTTCAATACGTTCAATAATAGTAAGATTAAAATGTTTATATGCAGAAAAAGCTAAAAACTATATATGCTTGCAAAATTGACATATAAACTCATTTCGCACAAAATGTCCCCTTTCAAAAACCAAAAAATTAAAATGGGACGCCAAGATGAAGAAGCAAGATTGGAATATCACCATATCTAGAATATCATTAACTATGTTGATTAATTAACTGACTACACAAAAGATAAGAAAATATAACAAGCACCACAAGTAATCAGCAATTACAGCTAATTCTTAAATACTTGATATTAGTCTTTTGAAGATCTCTCCTATTTTCTGACCCATTAGCCAAATAAGCTCCATAGTTCCCCACTGAACTTGAGATTAGAATAGGGCGTTTTCTTGAAGATTCTATCATTAGCATCGATATCCGAAGAGCAGAGCAGCAAGGTGAGGTGCCGCCAGACGAGGCATGGTGCGGCAACGCGATGCGCGGCGCGACGATCCACGGTGAAGGAACGTGACGGAAGCAATGGCTAGGGATGACGACAAACTAGCGCTGGCTAGGGTTCTTCACTTTTGGGACAAAATACTAAAGGTTAGTTTTGGTATTTTAAAAAAAATGGGGGTGGATTTAATTAGTAATTCTGATCTAATTAGGAGAATATTCGATTTTTAAACAGAATATTCTGTTATCTCAAACGTTTTTGTCACGGTAGGGACTAAATTGAAAAAAATTAACGTTTAAGGACCCAATTGAAAAGAAAAAAAAAGTATAAGGACCTAATTGAAAATTCGATGAAACTATAGAGACCTGAAGAGTAATTAAACCTTATTATTATTATTAAAGTATCAAATCTCAGTTTCGTTTTAAATGTTTAAAATGTCTGATTTTTATTCTAAAATATTTTAAATAAATTTAATATTTATTTAGATGTTATTAAGTTGTTAAAAAATATTTTTTATTTTATAATGTGTTTGATAATATTAAAATAGTAAAAATAAAAAATACGTTTTTAGAAGTTATAATGTATATATTTTAAAAGATATTTTTTATTTAAAAAATATATTTTTAATATAATAATAAACAAAAAATATTTTTATATTATATCCAAATATAATTATTAAATAAAAAAATATTTTTACATAAGATATCTAAACATAAAAATTACTATTTCTATTTTAGAATATCTTATAAAAAAATCACTTAAAAAATCTATTCATCAAAGTTCATCAAAACAAATGTCATTCTTATATTAAATTCAAAAAGAATATTTAATACTTTTAAGAAAAATAACTATAAATAATAACTTATGTTCTAATTATATTTTTTATATTTAAATAAAAAATTTAATCTTTTATTTTTTGAACATATATGTTTAAAATTTTTATCTATTCAAATATTTAAAAAAATAAAGAAAACAAATTAAAACCTCCAATTATCACCCTATATTTAATATTATACATGATAATAAGATAATCTTTTTTTCACGTTATCTCTCGATCGACAAACTAATGAATCCGCCCGGAATCGAATATGAGATTTATACACAAATTAAAATTTAAATTTTTAATATTTATTTAAACAAACTAATAAACTAATTATTAATCAGTCTAATAGTAATATAATTAATTTGTTAATTCATTTATTAATGAATGATTAATTATTACTACGCAGGTCTTATTGTGCATGTCAACCTAGCTACTTATTAATCAAATAAATCATAATTTCTTCTAACATGAATATAATGTTATTAGCTTTTCTATTATTTCTAAAGATACACCATTAAAATATTCACACATTATAAAAAATATATTTTTAATTAATAGTATTTATATTATACAACAATAATAACTATTCCATTCATTTAATAATAGTATAATATTACGTCTATTTAAAATATTTTGGATAAAAAGTAAGCGGATTTAAACAAAAGTACAAAACTAGACCCAAATAAAAGAAACTTAATTAAATAGTACTTTACCCATCATTATTATTTTGTCACGGAGAAGGCATCTCTTGGTTATATTCGGAGAATCGGAGAATTTCCGCAGGGGTTTGATTGTCTTGCCCTTCTTTTTTTTCTCTTTTGTGGGGTCTTAGGTTGGGTTTGAGAATTTATTGTCCAAACTCTAAAAAGTATATATCAAAGTTGGGCTTTAATCCATATGTAGAAATTCAATTTCTCTTTTGCTCTTTTTTTTCTCGATCCTGGCCTTCTCTTATATATATAAAAAAAATTACCTTGACCTACAAGGAAATTCTTATTGTTGAGAAAGAAGAATCCCGAATGATGGAGTTATACTGCACCTTTGACTTCACTCCTCATTCCTCATGCATGTTCTCCCTTTTGAGTTAATAATAATTCAACTAAGTCATGTCACTAAATCATACAAAAAAATGTAAAATATAGTTTTTGGTTCACATTTACTAATTAATATGTTTCGCAATATACATTTGTTTGAAGTACTTGTTTAATTTCATCTACAAAATTAAAAATATCTATGCAATGATTGTACCTTCCTTTCTTTTTTGTTTCATCTATTATTTTGTGGCTACGGATTACGGGGTTATTTTAATCCACTTGTGTTGTAGTTCTGTTCAATGTTCATTCGATTTGCTTTTCTTTTTTTCCCTTGTACATACTGTTGGGAATAAGACACAATTCCCCCTTGAGAAAACACCTTTGACAGAGAAATAAAATAGACACAATCACAACACAAGAATTTAACGTGGAAACTCCAATTACCGGAGAAAAAACCACGGCCGTTGTCAAATGACAACCAGAGAATATCACTATGTGAAAATTGTTACAACACATAGACTTCTTTCTCTCACCGGCACCCCAGTACACCCACACTCTTTCAAAGCAAATATCTAACTACACCTCACAACACTCTCTAATCAAAGAGTACAGAGGAAAAGAAAAATCAGATACAAGCTTAAAGTGTTTCTGACTGGTGCAAAAACAAATGGAGAACTTAGCCTCATATTTATAGCCTAGGCCACCCACTCCATTTGCTATCCTGAGCAATGTGGGACTAATTCAACCAAATTCTAACAATCTCCACCTTGATTGAAATAGTCACACATCTTCAGCTTCCATTGTCAACACCGACAATTCTTTGCTGCCATTGTCTATACCGACAATCATAGTTCAGAGAACTATCATACTCCACCATGAAAGTATACTCACTTGGAATTAGACCACTCCAAGCATTTCGCCTTGGTACAGATCGAAACCTTGCTGAAAATTCATGGTGCAACTTCCAAATTGGCTTTTCCTGGAAGTTCTTCAGCCATCGACCTAACTCCGCCACACACCTTGCATCTCAACGCCAACCAATGCCCGTGTGCAATTGTGGACCTGATTGCCACAACTCATCCTTATCCATGGCAGTGCGGTAATACCATGAGGATACTTCTTGTCTTCTAGAGAACATCATCTTCTCTCATAGAGAGAGCAACCAGAGATCTTCTCCTTCAACGCCTTGTGCAAACCTGATTGTATCAACACATCCTTGACTTGTACTTGCCACAAGCCAAAATTGATTCTTCCATCAAATTTCTCTATTTCAAGCTTCACAGCACTTGAATATCCTGACATTGTTGCAACCGTATACTGGAATATTATAACTCAACTGTAGACCGTGCACTAGGAAGGGTCCCCAGGAAAGAGAGGTGGGTCACAATGGACACACTTAAATACCAAGTCTTTCCTTAGCCAGAACCTTTCCAAACAGCACTCTCACAGTGTCACACTGCCTTCCAGCAACAACAACAGCAACCAAAGATCAACATCAAGCCACAGGACAAAATTCTTTTCTGATGTGGAAGGTCAGACTAGGCTGCAACCACAGAGCATACTAAGAATAAATCCCACCGAACCGAAGCTCTGATACCACTTGTTGGGAATAAGACACAATTCCCCCTTGAGAAAACACCTTTGACAGAGAAATAAAATAGACACAATCACAACACAAGAATTTAACGTGGAAACTCCAATTACCGGAGAAAAAACCACGGCCGTTGTCAAATGACAACCAGAGAATATCACTATGTGAAAATTGTTACAACACATAGACTTCTTTCTCTCACCGGCACCCCAGTACACCCACACTCTTTCAAAGCAAATATCTAACTACACCTCACAACACTCTCTAATCAAAGAGTACAGAGGAAAAGAAAAATCAGATACAAGCTTAAAGTGTTTCTGACTGGTGCAAAAACAAATGGAGAACTTAGCCTCATATTTATAGCCTAGGCCACCCACTCCATTTGCTATCCTGAGCAATGTGGGACTAATTCAACCAAATTCTAACACATACACAGGACACAAGCTAAGTTAAAAACTATGATGCTCAATGTAGCTGGATTTGACTAATTTCTATGTACACAGAGATTTAATGAACTTTCATTCTTTTGCTGACAAGCGTGCGTGAAACATGTTCATTATTAGTTTTTCAGTTTTACTAAATGATGAATCCTCTCTAGAGACAATGATTTTTTCTTTTTTTAACAAAAAACATACATTAATTTTCTATCTCCTTGTTGTTCCAAATTTCTTCTGACATCGTGACATCTCCGTGTGAATGATTCGGTCTCGAGTCTCTTCCCTATGAATATGTATGCTTTATGGTATTAATTACACATCAATCTACACTATTTTAAATACGGAATAATGTGCAATTAAACTTATATGAAAATTTTCAAGTGTGTGGTCTTATCAGTATTTCAGTAATTTTTAACCATTGATTTTAATTATAAAAATATATATAATATATAATTAAGATCAATGGTTAAAAATTATTGATACACCACACTACACTTGAAATATGGCCTATTTATCGAAGGAGAGAGATGCACGCATACAATTTACCATTATATATATAATTTAATGTGGGTAAAAAATTTTAATAAGATTAATTAATAGGTAAATTTTTTTTAAAAAAAAAGAGAAGGTGATTTACAGGAAAATAAAAACAAATTATGTTTTTTCCCCCCAAAAATCGAATTATTGGGAGTTGATTGCCTATTTTAAATTTGAATTTTTTAAAAATACAATTTACTGGAAAGTAAGGAATTCTCAAATCAATGATATCTACGTAAATAATAAAACTACACTTTTTTTATATATATATATAAGTCATCCTATTAAAATTGAAAAGTGATTGAATGTGGCTCAAAATTAATTTTGTAACTATATATAAATTTCTGATCGGTCTTGTACGTTGCTTGTGATTGATAGGTAAACTTTTTCTACTCCTTAACAAGCAATATCTGATCAGTTCATTACTTTAGACGCCACAACAAGCAACCTATATGTAAGAGTTCAATGATTAAGCATCTTACATAATTAAAGTTTGTTTATATTAATATGTATAATATATATTTGTTCCTTAAACAAAAGTTGATGATGGAATAATTCAACTAATTCAGTACTTTACGGGAGAGAAATTAAACCGGATTCAAGAAAGATTCTGGAGATCTTGGTAGATTATTATTCTCACAAGTCTCTGAATCTCGCACTGATTGTAGTAGTTGGAGAGTTGCAGGAAAAAGTTATGCACTATCTGCATATTACTAGTACATTCTGCAAATTAAAGAGGAGAATGCCAACTATCTATGCATATAATCTTTTGTTTCAGGGTTACAACTTCTATAGTAAATAGTCTTTTTATTCATCCAAAAATACGGTTTGATGAGAAATTTTAGTGTACAAATTTCATGCAAATTAACATTAAAAGCAACGCTTTGAAGTCAAATGAATTTCTGCATCATACATGTGCTGATGTTAACTTTTTTTTCCCCTAACATACGTTACTCGAATTTCATAGAACTCGTCGTCGCATGCAACAAAATAAAAGATTGTGGTTCAACAATTCAACCCCGGCCTCTCCATAACGGAGAGAGCATAAAAAAGTAGTAATTAATAATTATGAATTGCGAGTGCATTATTGTGGTTCAACACTGATCAATGACCAAAGTAATTAAATTCAAAGATCAGAGTATTGTACATCATTCATCGATAATTAATTAACACCCTCTGTACGTAGGGGATAACGAAATCCTGACAAGCTAATTAAGTAACCAGTACATTATTACAAAAATACAGTATAATAATATTATTAATTGATGGCAGTAAATATTTCCCTAATTCTACCAGCAAAACTACAAGATTAAATTTGATAGCAAATGAATATAAGATAATAACAACACATCTGGTAAAGTTTTTAACAAACTGAAAACATAAATATACACACGCGTGTGACGAGGTGCAAATATGTTGTTAAGAAAAGAAAGATACATGCATATGTGACTTCAGCATCTTTCATTAGAAGCGAGTTTTTATGCGAAGTGGAGAGAAGAATCCAAAACAAAATATAATTGACGCTAATAAGTAACGCTAAATAGTCCTTAAAACGGGACAGAAAGTTTGAACCATGCTAGATAACATTTATATTTAATAGAAATGAGTGACGTTAGTCCCTTAAAATGAGCACGAGAGTTTCAACCATATCTCACACACATACAGAGAGTCACATATAATAATCACTTAACAAGCGTCAAGCGGAGAATTAAAAAGAAATAAAAAAATAATAATAATGCTAAGATGCTGCTCTTAACAATGCAACTGGTTTAGGTTCCCAGGCCACCATTGTATTATTCAAGACACACAAACAAACTCATGATGAAATAATGCTCATTCATCATCGTCCATACAAATTAAGTACTACTCTTAACTTAAAAAACACCGATCGACCAAATAAAATTAAAATTAAAATAACTAACTAATACTAATTAACGAACGAATGGAAACCCCAGTTTAATAAATATTAAGAGAATTGAATAAACCCTAATTAGAGATGATGAGGAAGGTAGCTAGGGCTTCTTGATAGCGAGGGTGTTCTTGTGGTTATGCATCCAAACCTTGAGAACGTGACGCTTCACTCCAACCTCATCGCAGAACTCCTGAACCGCCACCTCATCAAGCTTCTGAAGCTTCCACCCTACGCTCTCCGCAAACACCGTCATCTTTTCCTTCTGCTCCGGACTGAACTTCGTTCTGAACCTCTTCTTCGACGCCGAACCTACACCGCCACCGCCGCCACTAGGTTCCGAACCATCCTCGTGATCGTCCCTCGTACTCTGTGTGGTACCACCGCCGCCGCCGGAGATCGACGGAAGAGCCAGAGTCGGGGTACTGCCTCCTCTTTGATGTCCTGACACGTGGAGGTATCCAGCTCCCTGAGCGCGGTAACACGCCGCGAATTGCGGAAACGCTTGGTGGTGGCGGTGGTTATGGAAAGGGTTGTAGTGGTGGTGAGGTAGCAAGAAAGCATCTCCGGCGACGGTTTCCTTGCGGTGGAAGTTGCGGTGGCAGTTGCAGGCAGCGCAGTTTAGTGCGTCGAGGGTGCCGTCAGCTCCAGCGGGCATGAACTCGCCGCAGCCGTCGAGCGCGTGGCCTCCGAGGGCGAGCGCGTGGTTCTTGAGACACTCCATGTACCTTCCCTTTCCGCTGTTTCGCGGCATGGCTGGTGGTGGCGGTGGGTTAGTGGGCATTTTGACACGCGAAGGGTTGGGAACTGAGTCAGCGTAACTCGGTGGTGGGGGGATGGTGAAGTCTTCCTCGAAGTCCATTATTTTGTTGTGTCTCTTTCTCTCTCTGGATTGCGAGAAGGGAGGTGCTGATTTCTCTGCTTTATATCTCTCATAATCCTTTGTCTTCCACCGGCAGATT
Source organism: Arachis hypogaea (assembly GCF_003086295.3). Classification (NCBI taxonomy): domain Eukaryota; kingdom Viridiplantae; phylum Streptophyta; class Magnoliopsida; order Fabales; family Fabaceae; genus Arachis; species Arachis hypogaea. Next base: position 132,327,764 of record NC_092038.1, read on the forward strand.
CCGGTAGCTAAGCCATTTTTGTGAAATAAAAACGCTCAAATTCTTCAATTAAATTGTTTTTTTCTGTATTAGTCATACATGTTCTGTTGTGTGGGGTTGTTTTAAAGAGTCAAATATGATGTCAACTGCATTTAAGGTTTTATCTGCTTTATTAATTAAGGATACATGCACATATTACTGCTATAAATAATATAAATTTTTAAAAAATGTTATTTAAATAAAAAATTAATTAATATGTGTCTTAAAATATATATTAAAGTTATTATTAATAAAAAATTTTAATTTTAATACATTACTAGTATAAAGTAGTTTTATACGTACATTCAATTTAATAATATCACATCAATAAAAATAATTACATTTTATATTGACCATATAGATAATTATTTACAAAATTAAATGTGATTGTATAATTGTGTAAATTACATTATCAGTATATCAAAATTAAACTCTTATTAAAAATTTTAATTTTATTAAATACATAATAAAAATGTTAAAAACTTAAAATTTATATTTTTTATAATTTTTTGAAATTAATAATTTTAACATATTGCTTTAATCTATTTGCTATAAAGTATTATATTTATTTTAGGGTAATGGTTTCATTCTTTTGATTTAAAATATTCATCTAGAAGGAAAATAAAAATAATAAAACTAGTTGTTTAAATATTTTTAAATTAAGTACTCAATGAAGTTACAAGATATTTCTTTAAATATACAAATATATGTATTGTGATTTTTTTTCTCATCTTTCTCCTCTTTTATTATTATTGTTGTCTTCTTTTTTTTATTGTTATTTTTTTCTTTTTTTTCATCCTCTTTCATCATGATTGTGGGTCGATAATAAATATTAAAATAATATCAAAAATTTATATTTGACAAAAAAAATTCAAAAAATATTAACGATAAATAAATCTCTACAAAATTTATGTATAAAAATGTTTATAATATTTATAAAAATTTTTATACTATATTAATAAGTTCTGTATTTTTCAACAAAAATTTCCATACCGTAAAAGGACAAAGAAAAGGAAATGGTAACGCATGTGTGCCTCCAAAGAGTGGTATACGTGTAGCATCACTAAAAAAAATGATATATTAAAATAATTTTTTAAAAAAATAATATATTTTTTTAATAATATGTTTAATTAAAATTTAATAATTAAACAATTAATAAATTATGTAGGTAACACGTTTACTCATTCTAAAAAATAGTTTTATTATTTGATTTTTATAATTTTATCGAATTTTTAATTACATCTATATGTTTTGTTTTTTAATTGAATTTTTATATTATATTAAATTTTGTAATTTATAAAAACGTTAAAACTAACAAAATATTTCGATAAATAAAATGAATATGCTTAAATATTTGATTGAATATTTTATTTTATTTAATTAAATATTCTATTAGTTCTAATATTTTTATTACGTTAAAATTTAATTATAAAATCTTATATGATATAAGGATTTAATTTAAAAAAATTATAAAATTTTAATTAAAAATTTAGTAAGATTATAAAAATTGATCAAATAATTAAATTGAAAAAACAAACACTCAATACGGTTCTCAAAAAATGTTAGATCATACATTTTGATTTTTAACGAATTTTTATTATGTATAGTATTCGAAAATTAATTTCATTGGATAAGGTAGTCCCTTCGTAGTTTTGAAGGGAATTTTTGAAATTTAATTTTCTTGTCAACACTTATTTGATACTATTAATTTGATTGAAAGTGTTGATGGACCAATTTAATTTATCTAATGAGAATAATTTTCGAGTTCTTAAGAATATACATTTATTGAAGACCAAAATATTCTATCTAAAATTTCTTAAAGATCATTTTTTATATTTAATCTTTAAAAACAATAAAAAATTTTAAAAACTTATTTTTCTAATTTATAAATTAAAAATTTGATTAAAACTAATAATAAATTAATTTGTTTGACAATAGTAATTTTTAAAGTCTTCTAAAAAATAGACATTTAAAGACTAAAATATTTTATCTAAAATTTTGTAAACATCACTTTAGATATTTACTTTTTAAAAATAGTATTGCATTAATTACTTATATAATTTCAAACATTATTAAGAATTTTAATATAAATGTTTCCTAATTTTAAAAAATCATTTTAAAATAATTTTAGATTTTAATAATTAATTTTTACTTTATGTACTATTCGTGATTATGGTGAAATTTTTTCTTCTTTAACTTTAGTGCATTTTCTTCTCCGTGTTGATAACAAAACTCTGAACCTGAGAGTTACCCACATTTGTGTTCGCCTTCCTCTCACTTTTAAATTTTAATTGGCAAACAAAGAAAGAAGCGGATAGAAGGCAATATTTTGTTTTTCCGCGTTTTCCATCGCCGCATTTTTTGGGGAGACAAAAAGGCTTAAAATTGTTTTCAATAATATTAGGACTAAGATGATTTCAGTAAAAAATTAGTCAAATATCTCTCGGTGAATATAAAATTTTTATGTAGATAGTGTTTATGTTAGGTATTAGGATATTTTTTTTTCTTTGTAAGTTGGATGGTTCTGAATCTATTTTTTGATTTATCATGTTTTAAGCATTTAGAGAAGAAAGGAGAGTGAAGAGACGAAAGCTAATTGAATTAGTTTCCGTAATTTATGTTGTAATGATACTGAACGTATCTCTTCCTAATTTAAATGTAGTGAAATATTTAATAACCAATATTTTAAATCATAAATAAATAAAACTAATTACTATATTTATAATTAATTAAATTCTTCTATTCTTGAGATGGAATTGACGAACAACTAATACCACTAATAGTATTTATGAATGTCAAATAAAAAAAATGGGGCGTCGCCAAGCGGTAAGGCCTCGAGTTTTAGTCCCGTCATTCGGAGGTTCGAATCCTTTCGTTCCAGAGCATATCCATTCATGATATATATCCTATTTGAATAAAAATTGTATCTCAAGATAAAAATGACCATTTTTTAATCATTCTTAACTGAATTGGAATTGATTCATATACTTTTCCAATTATTTTAAAGTGATCTAAAAAGAAAATGAATCTTATACTCTCATCCAATTAAGAAAGCCGAAAGATGACTTAGATATTTTTTTATGCATGTAAAAGATTTTTAGAATTACCATAGAACCAATTTTTTTTTAAACTATTTTTTTAAATTAAGTCTAATAAAATTAAATTTATGTTTGCATTTTTTATACGTTTTTTTCGTTCTCTTTTCATTTTTATTATCATTATCTTCAGCATTATTAGTATTATTACTTTTTTTTTCTCTCTTTTTTCTTTATTATTATCGTTATTGTTCCTATTTTTTTCTTGTGCATAATTCTTCTTCAACGTCGTCGTCATCGTTATCATCATCGTCTTCTTCTTTTAAAATTTTTTTTAAATTTGTAATATTCTATCTTATATATCATTTTCTTCTGTGTAATTTTTTTCAACATCATCATTGTCTATCTTCTTTTTCTTTTAAAAAAATAAAAAAAAAGCAGCATTTAATTTTATGTCACCTTTAAAATTTTTCGGTGCTACCTTTTTAATTTATATTTTTTTCAAATAACAACTCCTCTTTCTTCTTGTTTTAATAGTTTCTTTTTATTTCACACTCTTATTATTCTTAAACCTTCTAAAAAAATAAAAAAATAAAAGAAATAAAAAGAGAAAAAAATGCTACTTTTTATTTCATTATTTGGTTAATCATTTATGACAATAAACACACATAATTTTTGAAGGGAAAAAAAACAGAAATTATGCGCAAAATAAGAAGAAAAATAAGAAAACACAAAAAAGATTACAACATTTTATTTTATGTATCATAGTTAAAAAATTTTAGTATCAAAATTAAAATATTATTATGTTGCAGTTAAAAAATTTTGATATTATTTTTTTTTTCAAAAATCCCTTCTCCTTCTTTCTTATTTTCATAATCTTTTTTATTTGACCTCACATATTTTTTATTGTTTTATACTCTAAAAATAATAAAAACAAAAAAAATCAAACATAGAAAAATAAGAATTAAAAAGAAAGAATTTTGCATCTTTTTGTTTTACTTTTTTATTTATCTTTTTTGACAATAATTACAAAATTTTTAAAAGAAAAATACATAATTTTATAAATAAAAACACAGAAATTCCACACGAAGAAAGAAGAATAAGAAAAAGAAAAAAAAACTATAATATGAAGTTCAGATTGAAAATTTTCGATATAAAAAAAATTTGTGTTAAAGTTAAGAAATTTCTATATTACAATTAAGAAATTTTGATGTTATTTTTCACAAAAAGAAAAATAAGTGTGCATAATTTTACGCGTATGTTTATGAGTAATTTTTGTTAGTTTTAAACCAATTTAATTGGTTGGACTTAATTAATAAAAATAATTGGACGTGTAAAAACACTAAAATTTTTTTATACAAATAATTAATAATATATCATCACATTAATAAAAATAATTAATTTTTAAATTCATTATTTAATAATAATCTAAATGCATGATTATAGTTGAATAATTTTATATTTTTTTTACAATATTAATACACCAAAAAATAAACTCAATTTTTAAACTTTTTTATTAATTAAAAAGAGAACTAAAACTTATATTATTTTTAATGAAAAATATTAAAGGACTAATATTTTAGGTTAATATTTTATTTTTATATTATTAAAATTTAGAATTATAATTTAAAATTTAATATAAAAATATCTTTAATTGATTAAATATTGACAAAAATAATTAATTTTATTACTCATATAGTATTCCTCATTTCTAATTTTATATATTACCTCTAATAACAAAACATTTTAAAGAGCACTAAAACGCACGCATTACGAAATAATTATCTATCAAATTTGTTTTAGAAAAAATATTTATTTTAATTTTTATCAATTAATAATTTATTATTATTATTAGAAAAAATTTCAAGAATCGGTATATTTTATTATCTTTAGCTAGCATTTTTATTTATTAATCTAATTTATTTAATTTAGTAATCTAACAATATACTTTTAGTCTATATTTTAAATATTATTAATAACAAACTGATCACCAACAACAATAAATATCACTGACCTTCTAATATTTATTTTATTATTATTATTATTTAATTACGATTAAAGTTATTAGATAAATAAAGTATGAAAATATCCTCTAAATATTTAGTCATTGAAAAAATATCTTCAAATGAATGGAAATAAAAAATGCTTTAAAAAAATAAGAAGACAACGAAAATGGTATGACATGAAACAAATTTGTCGTTATATTTATTTTATGTCGGACATTTTTATCACATATATATTTTAATATTTTAAAATTATTTTTGTTATTTTTACCTTTATTAATGTATTGTATTTGTTTTATTTTTATTATTTCTCTGCTGGAAAAAAAATCAGTAGGTATATATAGAACACAATGTCTCGTCACAAAATATATAGTACAAATTTTAAGTGATAATAATCTAATACATTGGCCAATTCTAATCTGTCAATGGAAAATGTTGTTTACGATTTAATTAAATAAAAGAAAATTATTATACTAGTTACTGATAATTCAATTGATAAGCTTTGTTCTATGATTATATTCGTTAATAACGATGCATGGTACGTAATTTCAATAAAACTATTTTTGAATAAATTATTATTTTTATTCATAAGTTTTAAAAAATTTTAAAAAGTAAATTATTATTTTTATTTATAAATATTCAAAAATGATAAATTTACTTATAAATAAAAATATTATTTAAAATTTTTTATTACACATAAATTATTTTTTATAAATAAATGTGTAATTTTAAATTTTATAAATAAAAATAGTAATTTAATTTCCTGTAATTTTTAAAGATATCATTATTGCTAGAGCGAAGACCAAAACAAAAGGACAAGCAAGCTCATGAGTTTAACTGGTCTAGTGGCTTTCCATTTACGTTCCTAGTACATGTTTGTCTGTAAATAACACGTTAGTTGTTCTTTTTTAATGGAAAATGAAAGTGATGACACTTCAATCACGTCAGGATTAGAGAATCACTCTCCCCTTCATCTTCCCTCCAAGCAATAATTGATGCAGCTTTATTAGTTGGCCTTACTCACTCCCTATTTGGTAAACCAACCGTATCCTTCTTCTAGGGGTGGTAAGACCATCCCAATCTATAGTACGATAGACCCGTCTCAGTGTAATTATCCGGTTCGATACGGGCGGATTTTAATAAAATAAATATTGTTTTGATAATATTAATTAAAATTAATTTTAGTATAAAATTATTAAATATAAATTAATTTTAACTTTTATAAATAAAATAAATTAAAAATAACATATGAAAATTTATTTATATACAATGGTATCGTTTGATTCATGTAGTTGACTTCACCTAGTAAAATAAGACTTTGTTATTATTGTTGTTGTATATAAAAATTATTTACATTTATATTAAATTTTAATAACATATAAAAATTTAACAACTTTGTAACTATTCTTTTTATAATAAAAATTAATATTTATTTATTAAATTAAAAATAACATATAAAATAATATATTTTAATACTCTTTTAAATACTCTTAATAAATTAATAAATTAACGTAGGGTGATATTTATAGTGAATTTTTTTAATAATTCATCAAAAATATTTATAATTATTATTTTTTAATTTATTATTGAATGTACATTTTATTGTATTCATTATGAGTATTCAATAAAGATTAGTAGATTATGAGTAAAATTAGGTGTTATAATATCTTAAGTTTTTAAAAATTAAATAGTTAAGTGATTTATAAATTATTATATTTGTTAAGATTTTATTTTTAAGAAAACTATTTTATCAAAACTAATTAAATAAAATTTTATGATTATTAAAGTTTAACTTAACTATATTTATTCTATTAACCTGAACTATTTCTTAAAAATTATTTTATTAGAAAAAATTAAATTAATTTTTATAATTATTATTATTATCATTTAAATTTGATTAAATTAAGGTTATTATATAATTTTTTTATAATAAAATATTTTACATAATTAATTTTATAATAACTAAAATTAAAATTAATTAAAATTTTTATATAATTTTTATTATAACAATATATTTTGAGAAAGGATAAAATTATTATTATTATTATTATTATTATTATTATTATTATTATTATTATTATTATTATTTTTTATTCGCTTTGATTAAAATAAAGTTTAGTTAATATTATTATTATCGAATTTAAAATTCGCCGATATGGGTAAGTATTGGTACTTTTTGGTGAGTCTAGTTTTGCTAATGTTTCATCGTATATCTTTTATTATTATATTACTAGTATTATTTATATTAGTAACTCATATATATTTATCCCTATATATATTATTACTTATGTTTTAATATATTCAACTTTTATAATTATCCATTTAAGATATTTATAACTTGAATCGTTGATTTAGTAGCCTTATATTGCGACGCCCAACCCCCCACATGTCATTTAACCAATAATTCTTCATTATTAATCATCAAAACAGCCATGCAAAGTTCATTTGAACGAGGAAAAGAAAATATAACCGAGAGAGAGAAAGGAAGAAACCATGAAAAATCCTGAACGCTCCGAGTTCGATTTCTTAATATCCGCAACTCCAATAAAAAATCTAATCTGATAAAAGTGTTCGTATCTTCCTCATTTACACATTGGCGTCACTTTTATTTGGTAGAAGTTGACGGTGACGTAACTCCTCTTCTCCTTGAGTTCGATCAATTGGAGTTTTAGGAGGCAATTACGATTTTTGACATTTTTTTCTTCAGCAGCTTGGTAAAAAAACTTCTCTAAAATTTTTGTTGTTTTGATTTCGTAAGGAGGTAGGATTTTAGTAAATTATCAATGAATAAATGTGCATTGAATAAGTGATTTGATATTGTGATTGATTGTTGATTGAATTTGACTGAATTTATATTGAATTTTTGTGATATATTGATATTTGTGATTAGTTTGGGGTTCGGTCAGTTTAAGTACAGTCAAGAACCGAATTATTTTGATGAATTCGGAGCTGGAATGTTTGTTGGTGATCAAGTAGAATTGGTGAGATTTGATGATGACATTGAGATTTAATAAGAAATGAATTGATGAATTGATGACATAATTTGAGATATAAAAATGGTTTGATTTTGGAAGCCGTTGGATTTTTAATTGGTTTGATTTTATAAATATTTTGATATTAGAAATGAGTTTTGATTTATTGAAAATGATTTGAAAGAGTTTGAGAAATGGTTTGGATGGGACTTAAGAAGGGTGGCAAAATTCGAGTTTTAGGAGAGATACTGTCAAAATTTTGTTATAAAATTTAAGACTTTGTTTGAAATGTTATTTAAAAAAAGATTGGATTTGAGAAATTGTATTATTTGATTTTTGATTTATTAAGAAAATAGTTATGTTTCGAGTTTAATTCATTTAAGAAAAGTATATGTTTTGAGTTCGATTTATTTAGAAAAGAATTATATTGCAATTTTAAATTATTTAAAAAAGGTATTATGTTTTAAGGTTGATTTAAATATGAAAATGGTTTATGTTTTAAATTTGACTTAAAAATTTCATTCGGAGGAGTTTTAGTGAACTTTAAAAGTAACTGAATTTTGATCGAATGATTTCGTTTTGCGACATCTTGAAAAAAGTTAAAGAATTAGTTTTAAGGATGAAACTAGGGTTGGTTTTGGTTTTGAAATTAGTTTAGAACTTTTAATTTGTATGATTTGATTTAAAAATTTTATTTGATTAATTCAATTTAAGAAAACAATGATTGTTAAGGATTTCTAATGAATTTAAGAAAATGTGATTGGTTATCGCTCTCCTAAAGTCTAGAGGTCTTGTTGAGGGGTTTAACTAATAAATGGTTTTCCTTTGTCTTTTGAAAGAATAATTGGTTTAAGTGAAATTATTTTAAAGGTTTTGGTGAATGTCACAAAGAGGTGATTTTGATTTTAAAAGAAAAAGAAAAAATAAATCGGCATGTGTAATTATGGAAAGATCACGAGAGAGTGACGATAGTATGGTTAAGGTGGCGAAGGATAAATGTTAATAAGTCGTGGGCTTTTTTGTGATTGTGCAGGGACACCCGTAAATATGGAATGGCTTCCAGGAGAAGGAGACACATGTTTCAGCTAAAAAGTCAACGCCTGCAAGTACTTCCAGAGGTCATGTTCAACATATTTCAACAGAAAAATCAGCGCCTGCAAGAAGTAGAAACTTGCAGAAGTTATGTCGCTGAAATGCCTTATCCGACTTGCGAGTTGGATTGTGTCGGGTGCAGGTCGAAACTGACAAATGAGCTCATTACCTGCGATAAGATTAGGCATGCATCATCCTTGTTTGCATAATTTGCATTTGGTTCGGTGTTGTGAATTGTTTGTGATTTTCATTGCTTGTTAATTTGAACTTCTATAACTGGTTATTATTCTGGCTCCCTGTGTCGGGCTGCGAATATCTGAACTGTGATAATATGAATTTAATTATCTACCCCCAATCCTACTAAGAACTCCCCAGTTCTTTCCCCCTATTTCTACCCCCTTTCAACTACAGGTGCAAAGGTTTAGTGTGGAGCTACAGGAGTATAGAAGATTATGTTTACGAGTTGAGTTGTTATAATTTATTTTTCCCTCGCCTTGTTAGTTAGAGTTTTATTCAGAGGGGTAGGTTATGTAATTGCTTTTGTATGTAATACTATAATGTATTATTAGTATTAAGTAGGTGAATATGTGCTGTTTGTTCTTGTTGGAAATTTTTAAAGTTTTTTTTGTGAATATATGAGTCGTCGTAATACCCCAGTTATCAGAGTGCGCCTTATTGGTATAATTTGAATTGGTGTAATTCGAATTAGTGAGGTATTCACGCGCATGCATAGTTTGATTCAGCCTCATTCGAATTAGTAGTATATTTCGTCTATGCATAATTCGAATTGCCCCCTTCGATTTACAAGTTCTCTAATAATTCGAATTGTACTACTTCGAATTAGTATTGGATTTTATAATTCGAATAGATCTCGTTCGAATTACATAAAAAAGTATTCTTGGTATATCCTTGTAACATTTTTCGTTTTGGTAGATATGCGTCATTTTGGTTTCACTTTGGTTTAAATATGCATTTTTTCCTATGATCTATACTTACAACCTCGGCTTTAGAATAATCCATCGAACATATATCGGACTAACGAGGAATCCTCAAAAAACTACAAATACCGATATTGCAGCACAACTAAAACAAATTCAAAAGCATAACGAGCATTTTGAAAAAAGACGACTATTGACTCTAAAAGCCGTTTCAGAAAACAACCTCACTCATCCATATAACAATGGGTGGAACCGATTCCACGGAACATGAGATATACCACTAAGATCTCAAAATAACAATCTCAAAAAAAATATATTCTAGCTTCAATTTTCTTATTATGAAGAAAGTTACTAACTTGAGCGTTGGAGTCTTTCTTATAAGTTTCCTGCCCGAGGTCAAGTTCTGAGGATAGTTCTTCCACTGGCTAAAGAAGCTTGCAGAACAGCGTGCAGCCGAGCTATTACTCGGAGGAATATCCTTGACAAAATAATATATATACAACAATAAGTCAATAACAACAAAGTCTTCTTCTATTAGGTGGGATTGGTTACATAAATTAAATGATATTGATCTTTATCATGTATTATGTAAATTTCGTTTGACTACCTGATGGATGGTCTTCCTAATTCTTCCTGTGTCTTTCACCATTTATCTATCTTCCATCTCATCCACCCTCTTGACTGGGTGCTCTATCGGTCTTTTTCTCACATGTTCAAATCATATGAGATGTGATTCTATCATCTTTTTCATAATATGTGCTACTCCAACTCTCTCTTATATATTCGTTCCTCATTCTATCCAATCGCATATGACTACTCATCCATCTCAACATCTTCATCTCTACTACACTTAACTTATGTTTGTGCTCTCCTTTGACCGTCTAATACTCTGTACCATAAAGTATAGCCGGTCTGATAGCAGTGTGATAGAATTTACCTTTAAGTTTTAAAGGTGTTTTTTTGTCACGTATAAAACTAGACGCACTTTGCCATTTTGACCAACCTACTTGGATCATATGATCTACATCTTGTTCAGTCTCTCCATTATTCTGTATGATGTACCCAAGATATAAATTTTTGTAGGATATTTTCTCCAATCTTCACCTCTGTATTAGGATTTTTCCTTCAGCATCGAACTTACATTCTATATATTTCGTATTGCTACGGCTTATGGTAGATCATACACTTCTAGAGCTTCTCTCCATAAATCCAACTTCTTATTTAGGTCTTCCCCTGACTCTATTATAAGGACAATATCACCGGTAAAAAACATGTAATATGACACAAGCTCTTGGATATGTTCTGTGAGTACTTCCAAGAATAATGTGAAAAGATATGGACTTAAGGATGATCACTGGTGTAATCCTACACCAACAGAAAATTCCTCTGTCACACCACCTTGAGTCATCACACTAGTTGTAGCCCATCATACATGTCTTTAATTGCACGAATATATGCGATCCTTACTCTCTTTCTTTTCAAAACCTTTTATAAGACCTTCTTTGGCACCCTATTGTATGCTTTTTCTAAATCAATAAGCATCATATTTAGATTCTTTTTATTACTACGATACCTCTCTATCATCCTTCTTAACAGGTTTGTAGCTTCAGTGGTGGATCTGTCTGACATAAAACCAAATTGGTTCTTTATTACTTGTGTCTCTTATCTCAGCCTCTGTTCTATCACCCTTTTCCATAACTGCATGGTATGACTCATGAGCTTGATCCCTATATAGCTTCTGCAACTCTGTATATCCCCCTTATTCTTGTAGATAGGTATCAAGATGCTATTTCTCTTTTCATCTGACATCTTCTTTGACCTTAAAATCTCATTAAAAGATTTGGTTAACCAACTGATACCTTTCTCTCCAAGTCCCTTCCAAACTTCAATCAGAATATTACCGCTTTAGAGCCTCTTTTACCTTAAAGTCTCGAACAATTATAAGAGACAGAGTCATTTTTTTTTCAATCTTCACACTGCTGGTCAATCTTTTTTTTCTTGTAGCCTCATTGTTCTGACGCCTCACCTCTTTCTTCTTCTGTACCACAACCTTATCTGTCGCCTCCCTTTCTTCTTTGCAAACTCACGTCCACTGCCCAGTCTCATCCTCTGCCCTAACTGCTGTCTATTCGTTAGCGTCACCTCCTCCCCTAGCAACCTAGCCTAGTTGCTTTTTCCTTATTGCTTCATTGATTTACGTAGCCTAATCTTCTGCAATCCTCCCCCATCCGCCAATTGCCGACGTCATTTCCTCCCTAGCAATATCTCCGCATTACAAGAAAAAGTAATATTTGTATTAAAAAAATTGTTACAAAAAATTGAAATTTTGAAATAAAAAAATTTATAACAAAAAAAAGAGCTGTTGCAGTATGTCTCGTTACAAAAAAATTTTGTAAAAAAAATAAAACTGTTACATTTTAAAGTGATATTTTGTAACAATTTTTTTGATACAAAAATCAAAATTTGTTACAAGAGTGATAACAAATTTTTATCTTCAAAATATTTTTTGTTACAATATTTTTTCTATCATAAAATTTTGTTACAAAATATAACTTAATTTTGTAACAATTTATTTTTTTAGTTACAAAAGCACAATATTTATTTTGTAACAATTTTTTTTTAAACAAGTTACATACATAATTTATCAAATTATTTTTTAATTATTTAATATATTAACTACTTTACTGAGCAAGTCAACATTTATATAATATGTAAAAATATAGATAATTAAAACATGTTTCATTTAACTAACATTTTTTTAAAACAAAATAATATTAATGTCTACATTGATTAGTTCTACAAGTTATATTTCTTACACAAGTCCAACCAAAAATTAAAAGTCTAACATAGATTAATATTCTTGAGTCCTTTAGGTAGCATGTTATCACCATTTTAGCACTCTTGTAAATTAAAAAAAAAACGAAACAAAAAATTAGAAACAATATATAACACCAATTATAATTTTTTTCATTAACTTTTATTCAAAGTTTTTAGAAAAATTTTGGCAGAATCTCCCCTAAAACTTGGATATTTTCACCGTCTATAGTTCCATCAATAACAACCAATTCATTACTTATTTATTAGCCAATACAAAACCAAATTTATCAAACCAAATAATAGAACATTTGTCATTTATCAACCATGACACAAGTAAAATATAATAAATAGATCCATATACAATTAAACTATACTAATAATATATGAATCATCTATGAATATGTATTAAAATCATAAGCAATTTTAGGAGTACCTTTAATTGTCTATTTTCTTTCATTGTCAAAGCGCGCTATGAAAGAGTTCATAACAGCTTGTTGAGCTTCCAATTGAACTTTCACTCGAGCTAATTCTTCCTCTTGCCGTGTTCATTGCTCTTCAATTTTTTTTCGAGCACATCTACTACACAAGCAAAATTCAACTAAAAAATTCAATAAATAAATTCAGTTCATTGTATCTACCAAACAAGTTAATGTATCCTCTAATTTGACAACTTTCATTAAAGTTATCACATACTTAAATGATTCAGTTAGATTATTTACATGAACAAATACAATAATTGCAGTAAAATTCAACAATCTAATCAAAACTCAATAAACTAATTGATAAACCAGAACATCATTTCAATACCAAACTAATCACAATTTTACAACCTCAAACTGAGCTTATTTCTATCAATTAATCACACAAAATATTTATAAATTATTTGCAGTTACTAAATTTCATTGGCATTTATAAGTTAAATCAATTAATTTTAAAATAAATCCCCTACCTCAGAGTGTCAAACTAGTAGGAATTAATTGCAACAAACCCCTTTTTCTTAATCCGTAGTAACAGTAGCAACATTTTTTATCACTTTCAAGCAGTAGCAGCGGCACCGGAGCAGGGAAGAGGCAGGGAAGAGGCAAGGCAGCTCGGACCAACGACTCCAGCAACCTCCTCTTGCGAGTTCTGTCCCTTTTTCCACCGTTATTTTGTATCTCAGTGAACCATTAGTAGCAAAGGTCTCGATTGATACTAGCGGTGAGTTCCAACAGTTGAGAATTGAATAAAGTTGCAGCAGCAAGAAAGACGATCATGACAGTAGTAGCAACCCCCTTTCTGCAATGACAGCAACAGAAGTTTCGCTAGCGGTGAGTGTGGCTCGACGGTGGTGCCGTGGATGACTCCCTTCCTTTCCCGTCTTGCTATCCTCCTCTGCTCAGATCAGTGTCGACGGCGGTGAGGGGAACTTTGAAGCATCGGCGCATCGCGTGTGACGGCGACAACAGCAGCTTGAACGGCGACGGCGGCAAGCTCCACAAACAGTGAGGGTTCGAGCTTGATGGAAGGCAGAATGGTAACGACAAGGCACGAACGGCGGCGATTCTGAGCAGCAATCCCTCCTTCGCGAGTTTTTCATCTCTGCACGAGCTTTCTCTTCTCGACAGCACAGCGATGACTCTCTCCTCTGGGCTCAACAGTTCGGCGGCGACAGAACGGGCTGAGCGCGGCGGTAACAAGTCGGCGACGCTCTTCTCTTCTCCTCCCTCATTGATCTCTGCGTGGGTGTGTTTGTTGTGAAGTGTGTGTGTTACGTCGAAGGGGGTTTATGTGGCTGAAGTAGCTGGGTTAGGGAAAATTAGGAGTTTTTTTTGTTTAATTTGAAAATTTTGGGATTTAGAGTTAGAAATTAAAGATTTTATAAAGGAATAAAGATAAATATGATAAAATTGGAGGATAGAATAATTTTAAAATTAAATATACTCTATTAAAAATATTTAAGAACATTATCTATCAACATATTGCTAAGTTTAATTAATTATTTTTAATTTAAATTATAAAATAAAAATATAAAATAACCAATTATAATAAAATTTACAAAAATATTAATTACCTTAACTCTAAATATTCATAAAATTAATTTAATTACTTTAGATTAATTTCTAAAAATAAATAATTTAAATTAATAAAACAAACCATAATTTATTCATAATAAAAAGGGTAAAAAACGTAAATAAGCCAAGGGAGCTGAGAAATTACGCAAATCCGCCAAACTGAAAATTGCTTCACGAATGAGCCAAAGCACATTTTTATGTAGTTCGAACCAAGTTGGTTTGAACTCACTTTCCATGTAATTCAAACCAAATAGGTTCGAATTACACATTGTAACCCATATCAACATAATTCGAACCAATTTGGTTCGAACTCTAACTCCATAATTCCAACCAATTAGGTTCGAATTACACACATCAAATAATTCGAACCAGCTTGGTTCGATTTACACAGACCATATTTCGTACTAGGCTGGTTCGAATTAGTGAGGACCAGACCTGTATATATATGGTGTGAACGTGAGTTGCTATCATTAGAGGGTAGGTAAGATGGCTAGTGAGAAAAGTTTCGTAGTGTTGGTTCACCACAGAGGATCCATTAAGAGGAAAACTCGTTCCGGTGTGAAGTTCACTGATAAGGATCCTCTCTGTATTATCGTCAGGCCTACGACGAGGTATGAGGACCTTGTTAGCTCTGTACTGCTAAAACTTGGTCTAGAAGGTGTGAAACGGGTTAAGAAGTTTTTTTATCGAATTCCAATCACGGTGCTCCAAGAAACCATGAAGTACGATTGTTTCACAATCGGGAGTGATGAGGACTTGCATGTCATGTTTTGTTGTCGCCAGCAGTTTCCAGAGGTGAGGACACCAGAACTATTGGCAAAGTTGGTTGACGCGGTGTCCAGCTCGGGGGTTCGAACTGGAATACCACCACTTTAGCCACGGTAGCCGGTTCTAGCTCCAGACCATCCGTTGCATCTTCCTCCGTCCCTGCGTACGAGCCACCCGTCCAACCTGTTTCCTCCCCTTCGTTCGCTGTTGATCTCAACGGCAGTGTAGGCAACGAGGTCGGAGAAGGGGAATATCTGCAGACCTCTTTACAGTGTGCTGTACCGGCTGCGGTTGGAGATGGATTCTTGGATGATCCAGAGGACGATGATGTCGAGCCGGATATGATTGCTGATGACAGTGGCGATGATGTTGGAGCAAGTGAGCCTGCTGGGGCGGGCGGTGGTTCTAGCTCTGGCACGCAGCAGTACCCTCCACATTTTTCCTCTTTGGACTTGAATGCCATGAGGCATGAGGGGTTCCTGGGCAGCCGGCTGGATTTGGCGCTAGAGATGCTGAAGGGTCTGCAGGTCTGACAGAGTTTCAGGTTGGTCAGCAATTTCCAGATAAAGAAGAGGCCCTCTTAAGTGTCAATACTTACAGCATCCGTCGAGGGGTACAGTACAAGGTCGTGGAGTCTGACTATCACCGGTATGTGGGCAAGTGTTCTGAGTTCGGCAATAGGTGCACATGGTTGATTCGGCTTAGTCTCTGACAGCGAAAGGGAGTTTGGGAGGTCAAACGTTACAACAGACCGCATACTTGTCTCGCCACCTCCATTTTCAGCGACCACAGGAGTTTGGATTACCATGTGATATCGGCATTCATTATGCTAATGGTTAGGGCTGATGCATCCGTCAGCATCAAGGTGCTCCTAAATGCCACCGCCACACACTTTGGGTTTAGGCCGACTTACAAGAGGGTCTGGTTGGCGAAGCAGAAGGCTGTTGCCCTCATCTATGGTGACTAGGATGAGTCGTACAACGAGCTCCCAAGGTGGGTGTTAGGAGTCCAGTTGACGATGGCTGGTACTGTTGCAGTCCTAAGGACGAGCCCTGTTCGTATCGGTGGACAGTTGGACGAGTCTCGAGCTTATTTTCACAGACTATTCTGGACATTTCCACCGTGTATCGAGGCATTCCATCATTGCAAGCCCCTAATTAGTATTGACGGCACCCATTTGTATGGCAAGTATGGGGGAACGTTGCTTGTCGCGATTGCACAGGACGGGAACTCCAACATACTCCGTGTTGCATTCGCATTAGTCGAGGGTGAGAATGCTGAGTCGTGGTTCTTCTTTCTCTCCCACCTGCGTCAGCATGTGACACCGCAGCCGGGTCTGCTGGTTATCTCGGACAGGCATAACGGCATCAAGGCCGCGCTTGAGGCTCCTGACGGAGGCTGGTTACCTCCGTCTGCATACCGGGCATTCTGCATTCGACATGTTGCGGCAAATTTTGCCCTCACCTTCAAGGGCAAAGACGCAAGGAGGCTACTTGTGAATGCGGCGTACGCTAAGACTGAGGTCGAGTTCCATTACTGGTTTGATATTCTTAGGTCCGAAGACCCGGCGATGTGTGACTGGGCGAACCGGATTGAGTATTTGTTGTGGACACAGCATTGTGATAAGGGGCGTAGATTCGGACACATGACGACGAATATATCTGAGTGTGTGAACTCGATCCTCAAGAGTGTCAGAAACCTTCCTGTGTGCTCGCTAGTGAAGGCAACATACGGAAGGTTGGCCGAATTATTTGTTCGCAAAGGGAGAGAGGCTGAGGCGCAGATGGGAACCGGACAACAGTTTAGTCAGCACTTGGTGAAGTGTATAGAGGCCAACTTGAAGACGGCTAGGTGCTTCACGGTTACTGTGTACGACAGGGATAACTCCGAGTTCACCGTCGCAGAGACAACTCTGACTGGTTCTTTCTCACTGGGTAGTTACAGAGTCTCGCTTGCATCTCAGACATGTGACTGCGGATACTTCCAGACACTTCATTTCCCGTGTCCCCACGCACTGGCATGCTGTGCCTACTCACGGCTTACATGGGAGCCTTACGTCCACCAGGTGTATCGTCTTAGTTCGGTCTTCAGTGTGTATCAGATGGGTTTCACACCTCCCATTCCGGAGGGTTTCTGGCCACCATATGACAGGCCGACTGTCATCCTTGACCCCAATAAGAGGCGTGCAAGAGAGGGTCGTTCGAGGTCCACTCGGATACGGACCAATATGGACGAGGCAGATCCAAACCGGCCAAAGAGATGTGGGCTTTGTTGGCAGCCCGGCCACACACGTCGGAGTTGCCCACAACTCGGAGGAGCAGAGCACACACGGGGACATGATTAGGTGTATTTGTGGCTTTGGTACTTTTGTTGTTTCAATTTCGCGTTTAGATTCCACTATTATCGGTTTTCTTACTTGTAGTTGGTGACTGATAGAATTTGTTAACGTTAGTGCGATGTACTTTGAATGGGATTTTAGTTAATGAATATGTTCTATCTGCACAGTTTTAAACAAAATGTATGTCTAATGCACACCGGAACAAATAACTGTACGAGTTTTTTTTAAGACATGATGCGAAAACTATGTTCGTAACTTAAATTGCTGTGTGGAACGAATTCTTAGTAATTCGAACCAATTTAGTTCGAATTACTTGGTGACTATTTCTTCATTGTAATTCGAACCTAATTGGTTGGAATTATGGAGTTAAAGTTCGAACCAAATTGGTTCGAATTATGTTGATATGAGTTACAATGTGTAATTCGAACCTATTTGGTTCGAATTAAATGGAAAGCATGGTTCGAACTACATAGAAACGTGTTTTGGCTCATTCGTGAAGCAATTTTCAGTTTGGCGGATTTGCGTAATTTCTCAACTCCCTTGGCTTATTTACGTTTTTTACCCTAATAAAAATTACTTAAATTCAATTATATAATTCTTTTATTATTGAATTTTAATCTCTATCATGCAAAATATTAAATTATAATAAAATTACATAAGAATCTTGATTAATATAAAAATTAGCCGAACAGATGTTTTGCGACAAAAATTCTTGTATTTTGTGACAAACAAATAACTTACTACAAACAATATTGAATTTTGTGACAAATTAACTTTTTGTTACAAAATAATTAGAGTTTTTGAAACAAATGAATATTTTGTTACAAAATATTTTAAACTTTTACAACAATTTCGTCTTTTCTTGCAAAATATTATAAAATTTTGCAACAAAATACCGATTCGTTACAAAAACCAATATAATTTATAACAAAAAAATTAAGTCGTTACAAAATAACAAAATATTTTGTAACAAATTATATTATTGTTATAAAATATTATTATTATATAACAATTACTATTTTTTGTAATAATTTTAAATTTGTTATAAAATTTTTGTTACAAATATTTTATTATCTTATAGTGTCTGATCTGACCCCTATCCACACACACCTCCTCCTCTCCATTCTTTATCTCGCGGCTCTTTCTTCTCACTCTCTCCATCGGAACCTCGCGGCTCATCCTCCTGTGCTCCTCTTCCTCTGTGTCAAAGTATCAGTAAGTTTTTTTTATGAAATTGTTTTTTCTTTTTAATTTAATTTGCCTCACTGGACCTTTAGCTTGCTTTTGAATTGTTGAAATAAAAATTGAGCTAGTCATAGAAGCACAGATTAGAATTCGACGAAATTTTTCACATAAAATTTAGCTTTTTCAATGATTTTGCCTTTAAAAATATTCGCGATACTTTGATTTTGACTTCAAATTTTGATCTTTTTTATAATTTATTTTGTCTTTCAATTGTTGGTAATGATTACGTTTAATTAGTGCTTCTGAGTTT
Source organism: Arachis hypogaea (assembly GCF_003086295.3). Lineage (NCBI taxonomy): Eukaryota > Viridiplantae > Streptophyta > Magnoliopsida > Fabales > Fabaceae > Arachis > Arachis hypogaea. The sequence continues at coordinate 132,347,294 of NC_092038.1, forward strand.
TTTTTCAATGAAGCATAAATAGAAAAGTATTGATTGAATTTCTTGATATAAGCTATATTTAAAAGTGACTAACATAAATAAATTTAAGAGTTCAAATCCATCTTATTTGATATATTTATGATTTGGTGTAACGATGTAACTTCTTGAAAGTTAATTTTGTTTGTTGGATTAAAAGTTACATTTAAAAATTGGCAGGACGAATATGTGTATAAATAGATTAAAATGCAAGATTTTAAAATCTGATAATGATGGAGCGAGATGTATAAAAGTCAAAGTAGGACAAATGAGATTGAATGAGACAAAAATTTATTACTATTCATCCCAAGATGAATATCTGCAAAAACAGATTAGGATGCAATATTTTAAAATTCACGAATAATAATGGAGCGAGATATATAAAAATTAAAGTAGAACGAATAAGATTGAGTAAGACAAAAATTTATTCCTACCCATCCCATTATCTTTTCTATCTTCTTTCTAATCAAATTCACATAAAAATAAAATAAAATAAAATTCCCATACCAATAACATCATTGTCACATGCGTTCATTATCATCATTAAACAATACAAAATGATAAAAGAAATTTATTCATCCTGTTAAATATTTTTTTATTTTTAAATAAATTTATTTTTAATATTTATTGTTTAGTTTTTAACTTTTATTTCGTGTATATATGATATAATTTTTTCTTATTATTGAAAGAGCCGTCCTATAATTAAGTCATATATATTCCTAAATGGTATTTAAATTTAAACTGATCTAAATTAAATCATTTAACCAATTCAATCCAAATAAAAAACTGATAAACCGTATTAATTTGAATTTGATTGGGTTCTATTTTTTGCAAATTGTTGGATTGAATCGAATTTCTAATATACTTTTTGTAATCGATCCAATTCAATCCAAACCGCACGTAATGTGCTATAATGTTATTATTTTATTACTATATTTATAATTATACTTATACTATATTTAATTTGTTATATATTTTTATATTATTCATGTATTATTATTATTATTTAATAAATATTTTATATTCAAAATGTTATTTTTTTTATTATTTTAACTAACTTATACTTTTATTTCTATTGTTATGTTATTGTTGATTTTTAAAATGTTGTTGAGACTTGTTATATTATGGTTGGTTATTTAAAATTTAATGTTGAGACTTGTTATATATATTTAATTTTTTTAATTTATATAACTGCAAATTCAATCAAATCCAATCCAAACCGCTTGAAATTGAATCGGATTAGATTTGATTTTTTTAAATCATTCAATCTAAACTGTACCACAAATAAAATTAATATTCAAATCAAATAAATTTTTTACTCAAAATCCATCCAAACTTACCGCAAATGCTCTTAATATCCAGGGGTGGAGCTTTTCATGGACAATGGGGTCATCACCCCCCAAATATTTTATATAAAAATGAGTAATGCTTTTTCAAATATAATATTTAGCTTTGATAATTAATTTTTGGCAACAATTTAGTTTAATGTTATTTTAAGTTTTATTAGTTTTTTAAGTTAATTTTTTTAGATACAAAATTAAGATATTCAATAAATATTGGTGTTATAATATATGAAAATTAATTTTTTTATAATTTAAATATTAATGTTTGAGTTAATTTTAATTTAACTTTCTTAAATTAATGTTATCTTTCATTTAGATCTTAATTAATTTAAAATACTAAAATACTAAAATATTTACTGTCTCTTTAAATAATAATAACTTTAATTTATTTACTGTCTTTTTTTTCTTTTATATTTTGTTTAGCAAAGATAATATATGGATTAGGATGGAGTTAAAAAATACTCTATACGATGCATGTTTGGCACTGATAAATTCATATGAAATAGAAGAGAAGAAAACAAAAAGCTAAAAAATACTTAGTTGAATGGTGTAAACAGATTCATTGAAGCCAAGTGTCCGTGGGTTCTCATGTCTCATCTCATTTTTCGAAGTTCAAACACATTTTAAATGTATGATTTTTAATTATATTTGTTTTTTCCCTCTTCAATAAATACTACAATCTCTTCCTATTTTTGCTATAGGCTTGTCTTTTATTTAAAAAAATACACAAAAAATATAAAAAGAAAAATCAAAGAAATTAAAGCTGTTATTATATTTTAAAAAAATAAATACTCTTTTAATTAAATATCTATGTAATTCTTATCTAGATATATAAATTGTATTTTAATATATTGAGTGGTAAATATAAAAAACTATATAATAGATAAGTTAAAATAACGAATAGTGAGATATCTATCTATTTTATTTATTCTATTATATAAAAATTAAATTTTTACACTTAATGATAAAGTTGACATGGCATGTTTCTTAGAATGTTTCCTAATTTATTTCTTTTAACTCATTAAATACAATTCATTACAGTGGATTAATTATATCAACTAATTGAGATATTTAAGTATCACAATTTAATATTATGTATATCAATTAATTAAATATAATTGTTAGAGTATAATTAGGATCAATTAGATCAATTAGCATTATTTAACATATCTAAATATTTATTATAGGATATTACGTCTTTATTATTTCGATTCTCTTAGCACCTATAAATACCCTTCTATATTGTATCATTTTACACAACTTGAATATACACAAACATTTTCTCTACTGCTCTCTCTTACCCTTTCTAATAATAATAAGTACAGTTTAATTTAGTTAGAAGTTCATTATTTTATAGTCTTCTATAAAATAATCTTTTTATCGCTTTGGATATTTTAACTCTTTTTTATTTTTTTTCTCTTTATATGTAATTTTGTTGTGCATTAACTTTATTTATTTAATTATTTAATAATGAAATATACTCAAGTTAATTCTATCATATAATAGTTTATTTTCTCCTATGTATTTTGATTTGTATAGTTACTATTGATCTTACTGTTTTCGATCTTGCTGTTTTTGTTTTCTTGAATTGTTCTTTATTTTTTTATGACTTGATAATTTAAAAAGAAAAAGCAAAGAACAGAAAAAAGATGGCCAAAGACGAAGGTTAGAAGCCTAAAGCAGCAACATCATTCCTCTGCATTATTATTAATAATATGAACTTTATTTTTTCTTTTCTAACATTCTTTAATACAAGTTTCGTTTCTTTTTATTAATTATTATTAATACTTTTATTCTTTTCTTCTCTAATTATAAATCTCCTTATAATAATTTTTTGATCGGATATTTTTTTGGTCTAATAAATTTTTCCTCTATTTTTTGTCAAAAATAATTTATATTAGAAAAAAAGATAAAAGTAAATTTTAAGATTCAAATTTAAATAAGATGTGCAAAGAATAACTATTGAATTCATTTGGTCGATTTAAACACTTTATATTATCGTCATTAAAAATTTCAAATACTATTATAAAATTCTAGATATTTTTATTTTGTTGTTCTTAAATTATATATTAACCCGTGTATTTGAAGAGTTTCATCTTTTTGAAAATAAAGTGTGGCATTATATACTTTTTAGATACAATAAATGAATAATAAGGTTAAATTGAGTAACAAAATTGATTATAAATAAGATACAAATTTTTAGAATTTTTAGCATAATTAACAAATTTTTAGTTTCAAAATAATTGTTTACTCTATTTTTTATCTTTTATTTGATTTTTTATAATTTTTTCTTGATTTTTTTAATTAATTATGATTGTAATAACTCATCATAAATTTGTGTTTTGTAAAAAAAATTATCAATCATAAAACACAGAAGACTTAACCAAAAAATTTAAAAAATATTGATTAATCACAAAATAAAAAAATTATGAATGGTGATTTAATTATGTTGTAAAATACGAATTGGAACTATTTAAAATTAGTTTTTTACCATTAATATTAACTTCAATCATAATAAGGTAAAAAATAAAAATTATATTTAATAATTTAATTTTATTATTTATACTACCAAAATTATTTTTTAATGTATTATATCCTATTTATTTTTATTCATTGATAATCTTTAGTTTTCTATTTTCAATAAAAATTTGAATTGATTAAATAAATTATTTTTCAATTAGTAATATAATTATTGTGATATTTACTTTATTCAGTAATATTTTTTTAATTTATTTAATCTGATTAATCATCTCTTTCTTATTTTATGCTAATTTAATTAATTAAAATTAATAAATTTTAGTTATTTTAATTCTTGCAACTTTTTATTATAATAATATATTTCTATTAATGTATTAATATAATTTTAATATTTATATCTCACTAATAATAATAATATATAATATGTCTAATTGTAAAAAATTTATCATTTTTTATACGATTAGATTAGACATATTTATATTCAATTTATTTGATTATTTAATTAAAATTAATTATATTAAAAGATTATATTAATATTATGGTAGACTAATTATATTATTATTCATTAATTATATTAAGATATTAAAATTATGATAGATTATTATTATTTTATTATTTTTTATTTTTTGATATTAATTCAGATGTTTAGCTTCTTTTTATTATCATTTTTTATTCTCTTATTCTATGTGTTTATTCCCATAAATCTTGCTAAATTAAATAAAGTACTGTATATCTTTTTTTAATATTCTTTTATATACCCATAAAATTTATTAAATTATTTCTCTTCCATCTAATAATTTTGTTTCTCTTCTATTTATATTTCTTTACTTCAATATTTTATTAGTTCTTATTTTTCTAAATTTTATTTTAATTTATGTATTTGTTCTTACTATACCCAATTTTTTTATTTATGTGTAATATATATTCTTATATATGTTATAGAAATATGATTTGATTCCATTAACTTACCAAATTTTTTTGAAAAATCTAAACTAAAGCACAAAAATATATTTATAGATATTTTACTTTAATGTTTTAACTAAAAAATATAATTTTTTTTGTCATATTATTTGGAATTCAAAGTTAAATATGAATATTAATTTTTGAAATAGAATAAATATATTTTAAATTTTTTGCATCTAAAAATAATATTCTATCAATGTTAGAATTATTTAGATGGATAAGTAATAGTGAATATAAAATTATTTATGATGGATAGAAATAAGTACATCTTTTTATTGAAAATACGAATTTAAAATTATTATATTCAATTCTCAATAGTCAACCTCTCATTTAACCATTGTATTTTTAAAAGATTTTTGAAAAAATAAAATAGTTTTAGGTGTATAAATTTTGTAAAAATTTAATTAATTTAAGATATTTATTATCGTTGATTAAAAAAATAAATTGAAATGACAATTTAATATTTTTATACTCTTAAAATATTATTTATTTATTTTTCATGCATTCTTTATCATCCAATGATCACATTAATATAATTTAAGTCAATAAAATTATTTATTATCATTTGATTGAATAAAATTTTTATTTTAGCTGAAAATTTTAGGGTTTCTCAACATCAAGATCATCCATGTTAAATCATTAAAAAATATAACTAAGAGCGCGGAAACGTCTCTTCATTCGAGAGTATGATTGAGATCAGAGAGCTTGGCTCTTGTGGTTCTTTGATCTTCGTCAACCAAAATCTTCTGTATTTTTTATAGGACTGAATCACAATTTTACTGTGGGAAAAGAGCTATGAAGGCAAGTTTGATGTGTTGGAGACCAAAATTTTAAAGTCATTATTTATATATATTTGAGTGTGACACTCATTAAACCCTAAAACTCAAATAAAATAGTATCTGTGATTTTAATCTTATTTATCCAAATCAAAAGTAATAATGACTTATTTAATTTAACATTTATGACAATAAATGAGATTACCGTTATATAAGTCATTTAATGTGAAATTACTTAATTTACGATTATAATTAATATATGTATTATGCATAAATATATTAAGAAACAATAATTTTCTATACAAAAGAACTATTTATATTTTATTTTGAGACAAATATAATATAATAAGTGGTATATATGTATATAAGTATTACTTTTTAAAAAAAATTGTAGGGGCAAATGCCCCCCCTATATTAAATGTGGATCCGTCTCTGGCTGTGAAGGAAGATGGGAGTTGTGAATAGGTAAGCGGCGATGGACTCAACAACAACATGACAGGAACTATGCGGTTTTTTTGTGAAGAAGTCGAGAAGAAGAAGATTTTAGGTGAGGACGATTGAGTTTATCTTGCATGGCTATAAAGTATAAACCGAAGCTATGAATCATGTGTGATGTGAGGCAAATTCTAATTCCTAAAAAGTGTTTATATGTATATATTCGGGACGGGTATACTCTAAACCCGTCCATACCCTGTCTTGAGCAAAATCTGCCCCGACTCGGGTCAAGTTATTACCCTTTTCATCCGCGTATGGATGGATCGGGTACCTGCGTATTCGAAAACTCCTGCCAAGTCTAACTACGCATTGATACCCTATTTATTAAGGGTTTATCGCTAGCCAATAGATTGCTATATACACAAGGCGAGATTCTAACTCCTAATAGTTGTTTAAGCGGACGAGTGAGATGATCACTTAACAAACTCAAATTGATTAAGACAAATACTAATTATTTTTAATATTTTAATATTAAAAATTTTGAGAATTTAATTTTAATTATAACTTTATAAAATATTTATAATAATTATTATATATATATTATTTAATTTTTTAATAAAATTTTTAATATAATTTTATGTATTATCCCGTACAAGGTACGAAAACATACACTAGCTATTAATTAATTAACTAATATAATATAATTAATTATCACTAATTTTTGAGTGTATTTATTTATTTTTCATACTAAATCAAATTTAACAATATAATTATTATTATGTGTTAAGTTTAATAAAATATTTTTTAACATAAAATACAAAAGAACTATTTATATTTTATTTTGAGACAAATATAATATAATAAGTGGTATATATGTATATAAGTATTAATTTTTTTAAAAAAAATTGTGGGGGCAAATGCCCCCTCTATATTAAACGTGGATTCGTCTCTGGCTGTGAAGGAAGATGGGAGTTGTGAATAGGTAAGCGGCGATGGACTCATCAACAATATGACAGGAGCTATGTGGTTTTTTTTGTGAAGAAGTCGAGAAGAAGAAGATTTTAGGTGAGGATGATTGAGTTTATCTTGCATGGCTATAGAGTATAGACTGAAGCTATGAATCATGTGTGATGTGAGGCAAATCCTAATTCCTAAAAAATGTTTATATGTATACATTCGGGGCAGGTACACCCTAAACCCGACGATACCTGTCTTGAGCAAAATTTGTCCCGACTCGGGTCAAGTTATTATCCTTTTCATCCGGGTATAGATGGGTCGGGTACCTACGTATTCGAAAACTCCTGCCAAGTCTAACCACGTATTGATACTCATTTTATTAAGGGTTTATCGCTAGCCAATAGATTGCTATATACACAAAGCGAGATTCTAACTCCTAATAGTTGTTTAAGCGGACGAGTGAGATGATTACTTAACACATTCAAATTGATTAAAATAAATACTAATTATTTTTAATATTTTAATATTAAAAATTTTAAGAGTTTAATTTTAATTATAACTTTATAAAATATTTATAATAATAATTACTATATATATATTATTTAATTTTTTAATAAAATTTTTAATATAGTTTTATGTATTATCCCGTACAAAGTACGGGAACATACACTAGTATATTATAATTTTTAATATTTATCATTGTAATGATCATTTTCTACATATTTAATATTTTATATATTCTAATTTTTTTTATAATTATAATGATAAAAATTAAAGAATTATGTCTTTTTTAAAAGAAAAATTAATGTTAAAAAAATATGTAATTTATAATATCAATAGATAATTTTATTATTCCAATAAATCATAAAAAAAAGTGATTCAATTCAAGTATATAACTTTTAAATGTTCAAATAATGATAACTAATTAATAAGTTTAATCTTATTTGTTTGATTTTATTTTTTTAGATGAGACTTTAGAAATAATTAATTTTAATTTTGATAATATCACCCAAATAATTAAAAGATATTATGATAAATGACATTAATATAAAAAGTATTTACATAATTATTCTTTATCTGATACAAAATTTTCAAACGATTTTAATATGTTTGGTTTAATATTTTCTTATAATCAAAATAAAATAAAATATATTATTTTTTATTTTTTAAATTGTATATTGGTCTCTCAAAAAAATTTTTTAAGCTCCGTCAGTATTAATATATTCCTTATTAAAAAAATGAGAATTATTATTTTGACATGACTAATTTCGAATTATTTTTAATTTTTCAGTCGTTATTAGTTAAGGTGAAAAAAGAAAAAGAAAAAAAATTCAAATACTATTTAGAGACGACTTTCAGTCAAAAGAGTTTCGCAAAGTTAATTGTAGCCACCTCAAAGGTTCATGTCAGTCATTTCATTATAATTGCAGTCAAAGCTAAGTAAAATTAGAATAGAACAATGAATTTCGGTTCATTCGTCTGGATTCTGGAGAAAAGTCAGCATTCAGCAGCACTCACGTAATAATTACTTAAATAGGGAACTGAACCACTAACTACGTCAATAAAATTGACAATGAATAGAGTAGTCTAAAATTTAGGCTCTATTTTAATTTTATTTGTGGGTTAAATTTATTTTATTTTATTTGTGAGTTAAAAATTTTTTAATTTTAATTTTATTGGTATCTTAAAGTTTTAAATTTTATTCTATTTAATTCTATTTGCAGAAGAATAAAAAAATTTAAACAAATATAAAATTTAATTATTTTAAATTTTATATATATTAATAAAATAAAAAATAAAAAAATTAAGTTCATATTAAAATTAAAATCAATAAAATTTTAAAATAATTTAACATAAAAATATAAATAATATGATCATCAATTAATTTAGTAATTATTTTAAATTATTTAAAAAAATTTATAGATTTAACATTCATTTTCTCATTACACATACATAACTTTTAGGAATAAGTATTGTTTTGGTCTCTCACGTTGAGAGTCGGAATCGAAACCATCCCAACGTAATTTCCAATTTAGAATCATACTTAACGTTTTTTCGTATTAAAATCGTCATTTTAATTTTTTTTAGACAAAAATACCCTCACCACCACCAGCACAATTACCTCCTCCGCCACCACCACCACCAACACCAACACCACCACCACAATCACCACCACCACCACCAATAAGACCACTACCAACACTAACACCAACACCAACAACACCACAACCATCACCACCACCACCATAACCACAACCACAACCACAACCATAACCACCACCAACCACCACCACCAACACCAACACCAAGAACACCAAACAGAAACAGAAAGTAGGAAACAACACCAAAAAGAAACAGAAACAACACCAAACAGAAACAGAAAATAAGAAAGCAGAAACAAGGCGTGAGGCGGAGGCGGCGAGGCGTGAGGCAGCATAAGCGAGGCGGAGGCGGCGAGGCATGAGGCGGCATAAGCGAGGCGGAGGCGGCGAGGCGAGGCGGCAATGCGGAGGCGGTGAGGCTCGCGATCTCCAACGGCGAGGCTCACGATCGTCCCCCTCCCCCTCTCCCCTTCCCCCTCCTCCTCCCCCTCTCCCCACCCCCATCCCGCGTCCTTTCCCCCTTTCCCTTCCCCCTTCGCCGCCGCCGTCCCCTCCCCCCTTTCCCCTTCCCCCACCCCGAACTCGCGTCCCCTTCATTTTCTTCCTCTTCTTCTCCGGCTTCTTCCACTTCCCCTCCTCCCTCTCTTCGCTGCCGGTGCCATCCCCCTCCCCCCTTCCCCTTCCCCTTCCCCCTTTCCCTCTCCTCCCCCTTCGTATACCCTTTTCTCCCATTCCAACCGCATTTTCTTTTATTTTTTTAAATTTTATAATTTTTTTTATTATAGGGGTAGTTTAGGAATAAATTAAAAAATTTTATTAGAAAGGATGATTTTAAATTCAAATACGACTTTAAAGATGATTTTAAATCAAAATATATACCAGGGACGGATTCGATTCCGACCCTCAATGTGAGAGACCAAAACAATACTTATCCCTAACTTTTACATATATATTATATAATATATTAGAGATGTAAATAGGATAGGATATGATAAGATATACCCTAAACCGATACACTATTCTACTAGTAAGTGAACTCGCGCCACACCCTACCTTACCCTACTCTACTCGCAGCAGATCGAATAGACAACCCTATACGAACGGATTAGTTCGAGTTGAATATCCATGAATAGAGCGAGTATAGTTTACCAGCCTCATGAGATAAGGGAGTGGATTCTTTTTTCCCTAAAAAAATATAATCATTCATCTAGCTATTTTTGAGATAATTTTAAAATATGATAATCAAAATTTTTATAATTAATAAATTTAAATTTTAAAATTTAATTAAAAATTTAATTTTATGACAAGATGGACTAAACTTGTGTATTATCTACGTTTTATGTTTGAAATAAATTATTATGTTAGAGAATATATTAAAAAAGAGTTATAATATAATGTCAAAAACTATCCTATTCATTGTAATTATTGAATCACACAGATGTGTTTCAAGTATCATATATACACTCAAATTCTAATAATTTTATTATTCTTTAAAAAATAGAAATGATTATATATGTTACTTGTAAACAGTCATTTTAAGATGAGACGCATATATTCTTAAAAAATTACGTAGAGTAATAAAAATATTATTTTCTATTTTTACTCGCTTACAAACATATTGTTGATACTTTAGATCCTTTAATATTTAATTAAATAAAAATAAATATTATTAATTAAAATTATATTAAAACTTAGATTTGTTTCTATTTAATTTTTATTTATTATTGATGTGACTTATTTTTAATATCTCTATAATTCTTATTTATAGAATATAAAAAAATAGTAGTAACAAATGTGAGAGTAAACTATTATCTTGATTTCAAAAAAAGAAAAATTGATAAAATATCTCAGAAGAATATGACTCATGTATTATTTGACTAATTTTTTATTGAAATATTTAAAAAATTATTTTAAAAGTACATAAAAAGTAAAAAAACTGAAGAAAATTTTGATATCTAATTAATCTTTTTTAATTTTTTATTGATTTTTTATCATCACAAAAAGATCATCAAAACACCAAATTTGAAGGATAGAAAAAATCATATGAAAATATAATCTCTAGAATTCTTTTTTAAATATCTCTTATAGTGTATTTTGTTAAATTGATATATTTTTAAATGCCAAAGTGATCTTTTTTATAAATTATTTTATAAAAAAGACTAAAAATGATAGTTTAGTGATCTCAATCCTGTGAGAGATGTACGTTCCCAACAGCAGCACGCCAACACAATGCAATGCCAAAAATCTTTACCATGAAAGTGGAAAGGGAAACGTCTCCGATCCATTGAGTTCCAAACTCCCCCGCCCAATCAATTTGGTAGAAATTAACTTCCAATTATTCTCACCTAAAATTAATAAAAATAATTATTAAATAATAATTTAATCAAATATATTAAATTATTTAACAATTCTTAAATATCAACTTCATATAAAAACAATTACACCTGAGTTTACATTCTTCAATCTCCACATACATACATTCATTACCGAACCCATAACATTTCTTTTAATCTTTAACATTGTGTTAAACATTACTTTAATAATTAATATGGATACATGCATTGTTAAAAATGTGAATAACTATTTAATTAGTAAACGAGAAAATTGACTAAATTAACTCACGTAATAGTCCATAATATAGTTTAAACAATACCTGCTTAACTTGAAAGCATGTTTTTGAATGGAACAAATAATTTACCTATATGTTTTTTTTTTCTTGATAAAATGTGAATTCCACATTTGACATGTATGTACAAATATGCAGACTGAAAAGTGTAGCCCCCCAAGATCCTAGCTTGCTTTGCTTCTATGTTGCATGCATGATACATTCACCCTCTAAAACGACTTTGCTTGTTGCTTTTTCCGAATCTGGTCTCACTGTTATTAGATTAGATCATCAAAATGTCATATACTGAATGGATATATGCATTCTAAAACAGATTCTACCCACCTTGCTATGATGAACCACACACCAAGGATACACACACATATATATATACTAATTATATTCTTTGGTAAAATCAAATCATCACGGGCACATACTAGTTTCTTTCTTTCTTCCTCTTTTCCCTATTTGTTTACGCAACATTCTTATTTTATACAATACATCCAACATCACTACTATTGATGCAAATACAAAATAATAAAAACAAATTATATTTTTAACTTAGTAAAAGTTTAAATGCATCGTTTTTACGTGAAGTTTATATTTAAAAAAATATTAAATAATTTAATAAATTTAAATAAAATATTATTTAATAATTATTAATTATCAATTTTACGCAAAAATAATTGATTAATTGATTATAAATTTCAACATTTTAACCTATATTTTGATAACTAGTTTAATACTAGTATACTACCATCCAATCAACGTTATCCATGTTTTAAATTTGAAAAAGAAAAAGAAAATATTTTCTAATTAATAGCTAACTAATTGGAACTGGTCGAATCAATACGAATATCATTATTAGAACCATTTTATTTTTTATGGGGTTGAAAAATCATTATATTCTATTTTGGTTTTTCAAAAATGATGAATACATATAAAAACTTAGTTACAGAATTAGTTAATATATATTTGGATATAAATATATATTATTCAATTTATTTTTAATATATATTTTGATATATATCGTATATAAATATTGAATTTAATAAATAATTTTGAAGGTTAATTTCTTTTATATTAGAATGTTATATATGATTTTCATTAATATTACAATATTTTAGTGTAATACATTAATAGTGCTATATGTATATTAAAATCAGCTACTAAAGTCAGCTATCATTATAAAATATATGTTAAAATATAAATACACATTGAAAATAAATTAAATTACACATGTATTTATACATAAATACATTGATGGCTGATTTTAGTAGCTGATTTTTGTGTATAAATAGTATAAAAAATATATACGATAAAAAAATTGTGAGTATCGATTTTAAATAGGATAAAAAAATAAAAAAATTATGAATCATAATTTCAAATAAAACAAAAAATAATAAAAAATTATGAGTCACCATTTCAATTTTTTACTTATATTATGCATCACACTTATTGAACACACTAATTTAGACTCATATTAATATATTCCACAACTTCATGTGGTTTGTATACAAAATAATTAGCGGATTTTTAAAATATTTGTTTTTTCCTCCAACGTGTAATAAATTTTTGACTTCTCAACATACATAATTATTCTCATATCGCATAACTCGTCCTGTCTATCAAAAACCCTAGCTACTAATCAGCAATAATGGGCCCAGTTCAGAGAGTGTGGCAGAGACCAGAGATGGAAAAGGACAGCACCAATAAAATGAGCTTTTCAACAAAAGGGAGACACAGAAAAGACGAATTATACAATGTTGTTTGCATGTGGTTGCACTCATACTGTTTTGTTTAATTTGTCAAAATAGATATATAAAAACTTGCCTAAATTAACAAAAATAAGGGAATAATCAAAATTAGATAACTTAATTGCCATGACTTTTACTCGATACACAATATTATTTATCAGTTAATTATTATTGCTCTACAGTCACACTGAATTGTCCAAAGAAAGAACATCTTGGTTGTTGGTTCTATAGTAATTGGCCTGGTCTGACTCCGCGAAATGCTTGTTCCACTATAACGTCCATTTTGGTACCAATTAAATGGTAGTAAAGAATCATAGTACAAGATCTCAACCTCATATGTATTCTAACTTAACAACTGAGTTTAATGTATGTAGTTGTGAAGGTTTCTTATATTTTTAAATTATGCGTAATAATCATGTTTTCAGTTTAGTACATGAAGTTGTGAAGTTAGTTTAAAGTTATCATGAGAGTATATGTTTTATGTTCACAGCTTTAGTTTAGTTTAGTTTTGTTTTGCTCTGGATTAGTATTATGATCCTTATTAATTAGACAATGTAATAACATTTATGCATGCTTTGAGAGTTAAGCTTTTGTTACCTTCTCACATATTTGGGTCAGAGTCATTCTATTATGTCTTCTATATTAGGATAAATACAGTAATATATATATATATATATATATATATATATATATATATATATATATATATATATATATATATATATATATATATATACTCAATTTCTTTTTACACTACTATTATTAGTTGACGGCAATTAGTTAAAATCATACTACGTTATTCTTCGCAGTGCTCTAATAATATTATTTGAAGGGCCTAGAAGTAATGATGATAGCAAGGGAAGTTTAGATAAGAAACTCATCGTATGACTTAGTGTGTGTTTGGATTGTGGTTGGTCAAATTGGAGTTTGAATAAAAGTGATTTTATAGAATTGATTTTGGATATAAGTAAGTTTGTGTCAACATGATTTATGTTTGACAACTCTTTACCAAAATTGATTTTGATAAAATAAATTTTGTTTGGATAATATTAGTTAAAATCACTTTTAGATAGATAATTACTTAAAAGGACATGACATTAAATTATAATATTATTTTTTTATACATGTTTAATTTTTTTATATTTTTTTCTTATATATTTTTTATATAGTATATTTTTAATACTCTTAGTACTCTCTTTTAGTACATTATAATTTTTAACTATTATTATTATTATCTAATGGGATCAATAAATTCTATTATAAAGATAATAATAAATATAATACACAAAAATTATAACTATAAAAATATATAATATCAAATAAAAAAATTAATAAAAAATAATAAAAAAGAATTCATATAAAGAGGAATAATAAGAATTTTATAAATAATGCAATAATATGTATAAAGGATAAAGTTAGTAAAAGAAAAATAAATATGGAAGGTATTAGCTAAAAGCACGTTAGTGCAACGGAGAAGTTAGAAATTATTGCTTCTTGTAAACGTGGGTTTAGGAACAAAAACACTTCTGCGTTTGTAGAGAAGAAAATTAACCAAACAAAAAAGTGAAGCTTTCAAGAAGCTTTTAACGTGCTTTTTTCCTTCGAACGTGGTTATTAAACACCTTGTAAGTACAGTACTAAAACCAATCAATTTTGTGATTCATAATTATTAATTAGTTATCATTCGTTTTTTTAATGGTATAAAATTATATTTTATAATATAGAATTATTTAATTTTTTTATTAGTTAAATACTGGTCAAATTTAAATGAAACTGCCGATTCCTAGATTTTCTCTACTTGAAATGGCCTAAAACTCCAACGACCAATAGTACACCTAGTGATGACCTACATTTCCTTCCCATGAACAAGTGAATTTCTTATTAGATTGGTAGAAAACTAAAGTCAATAATCATCATTATTTAAAGGAGGGAATTAACTTTGATGTAACCGCACATATATTATAAGGAAAATTATATGAATCAACTAATAATCAACTAAGAATGGAACAACATAATTAATTATAATTAGTTTTATTAATTTATAATTTAATTTATTTTTTAAATTATTGTTGACCACGTTTAAAATATGAGGAAAGATACACTAGTGTTAGGAGAGAATCACAGAACAGATACTTTGATCATTCATTAGTTGGTTCTATATAATTAATTATGTTTTATTAATGCGTAACACATGAAACATAGAAATCATATCTAAAATCATCTAATTTACAAGAAAAAGAAACATCTGTGTACCTATCAGTAGCAACATCCGATTAAAGTCATCGGTGCCTCTAGTTTATCAGTTGGCTGATTTTTTGTTTATATAGAGTTGGTTCCTTAGTATTGTTGATATTATAATTGTTAATTAAATGGTTGTGACTTATGAGCATTTTTAAAGTTAATATAATAAGACATGTATAGATGGTTACTCATTTGTTGCATACTTTTGTAACATAATTGCTTTGATTTGCTTTCACTTTGTGGTGGCACCTTTAAATCTTTAATAATAATTTCAGTTTTAAAGAAGGAAATAATATTATAATCTTACATTCCCGCCGCGTGCAAATTAAAGATCTATAGGGTATTAGCTTTGTGGCTGGGTTTGATCAAAGCATGCTTTATGCACAGTTAAGTAGTGGATTCCTTGACCAAGTCATTACAAGCTCAATCTGCATAATCACAATCTAATGATGGTTAACAATCATTAGAGCAAATCTCTTACTTAGATTATGTTTCTGTCCCCACTTCTCGTCGGAAATTATTTAGTATTTGTATATTCTTGTGAGCCTATCAAATTTCAAATGCATGCATGCCTTGAGAACGAAATATCTTTATATATGTATTACTTGATTTTAGAATAAAATCAAAAACCACCTCACCAATTAATGTTATAGTTTTATTCCAGAGATGAGAGTAAGAATATGAATCCTAACTAATAGTTTAAGTTTTCAATGTATTTATTAAAAAATATTTTTTTATTAATAATAATCTTAATATATGTTAACTAAATTCTTATAAATGTAATAAGTATTTATATTCAACTTCACCAAAAAAAAAATTAATTTGAAAATACAAGTATCATATCCTCTTTTGTTTTGGTATTGTTATTAATTAGCTATGGTTATCTAATATGTAAATACAATATTTTTTATAATACATAGAAGGTGTTTACTATGATACTTAAAAAGTATTGTCTAATTATTAAAATTGGTAAAATAATTAATTTTAAATTTAAAAATATAAAAGTTAAAAAATTTTAAATATTTTAAAGTTACTATAAAAAATTAAATAAAAGTTAGACACCAAAGAAAAGGCACTATAGAATTGGCTTACATAAAAATTGATTGATATTAGGTTTAGTGACAATTTTTCTGTGCCATGATGCAAAATGCACCGGCTTAAATGTGGATTTCCTCACTTATTATCCTTTTTCATTTTTTTTAACGATATTTAATTGTACTTTAATAGATAGGAAAGGAAGCATGTCAAACCGGGTAATGATTGTGTCATGGACTCATGAGAAATATGAACTCTTCGCAAAGGAAAATTTTGAAACTTTACAAGGTCCAGTCAATCGTGTTAACTGTTAATATGGACAGAAAGAGAAGAACAACAGTAATGCTGCAAAAGGCCAATAATATAAATTTTATTATTTTAGACTACGAATTACTCAGTATTAATGTTTTTGTACACAAGTCCAAACAAAATTCAAAAACCAAATGCTGGCTAGATTTGTTGAAATCTGTTGGCCTTTAAGACTTCCTCTTAAAAAATTATATCGAAAAAGACACAGAAGCTTAAGGATATTAGCAGAAGATACTAAACAGAATCTAATATTTAGTTGACACCGAAATATCATCAAAATCGATATAGATAGTGCAACCAGAATTTAGTTTCCATTCTTAAGAATAGAATTTTCTGTGTTCTTCAGCTCAGCCAATGAAAGCAATTATAGCACAAGTAAACCCCTCACTAGTGTTTACCAAATTGGATGCTAATTTGAAAAGTTCTGCCACACAATAATGTAAAAGTCTAAAAATATTCATAAAATGTCAAAGAATTGAATGAATCACATTTTCAAATACTTTATCCTATTTTGACAAATTTAAATTGGTTAACTAAAACCTGAATTTTATCCGTTGTACCAATTAGCTTATAACGGTTCATATTCAAATAAGATTTTCGAGCCATTATAATATTCAATTTACATGCAATATTTACTAAATAAAGTCGTGATTTTCTTAATGGACTTGTTATAAAGCAACAAGCTATGAAACCATCAAATATATACTCCATGCTTGTTATAATGCTATTGCTGAATGATTATACATACACTAGCATGCTTTTCCAGGTCAACCAAAGGCAGTTTTGGTAAAAATTCTCATTACCTAGTAAAAAACCGAACATTAATAATTATATTTCCCTTATAGTTATAATAAAATACAAAATACAAGATTAGAAAAAAGTGGATACATACCTTTCTAGCCTATTCTAATGGATCGTCCAAATTATGAAGTCTATGGAAAATTCAAATACACAAAAATGCCAAAAATGTGCAAGGAGCGAGATAATTTATTAACGGTTCCAAGAATATAATAACAAAATCTACAAACACCTACCTGAACAAGGCATGACATATATTTGAAGATCTAAAATTCTCTGATTTATATAACCTGGAGACTATGCTTCAAATCGTAAGGATTTGGCAGATAGAAAAGCTTCTTGTAGGCATTCCACAGCACCTTCATAGTTCAAGAACCCCATAAACCAAAATTCATGGTTGTCCACAGATATCACCTGGATGTACTTCTCAGCAGGATTGGCTGTGTTTGACGAAGGATTCACTGCTTTTAGCTCGTATAGTGGAATAGCTACCTACACTCATTTTAGTAATGATATCAATTTACACAAATAACACGTCCAATAAAAATGTTCTACATCTCAGACAAATCAAACAAGGAAAAAAAAAGAGAAATATGCTTCTTTGGGAAAGTTTTTTTTCCCGGGAATTGGTGGCACCAATGGTTTACTCTGCTGCTTTTACGAAATGGAGGTTATCAATATTACACCAGCTATATCAGCAATTACTTAACTAATTTATCTTTAAGATTAGTACTCATCTGCAAGTATTCAACCAATCCTAGATCTATTTACAAAAAAATGGCCACTCCTAAATTATATGGAGAGGGGTATTACATTGCAATCCATTTACAGGATGCACCATATAGGCTACCCCCGAGAGTGGAAACTGGACTGCCAACATTTACATTGCTACTATTGGATTTTGGTGTACCTTTTATCTAACAAAAAAAACCTTCTTTTCAACCTGAATCAGATTTTGCTGGTGTCAAATAGACACCTACTTCATGATATTCAAATTTCATTCATACCATTAGAATAATAGTAAACCTTAAGGACTCATCATAAAAATAAAAAAATAAGTTCATAACATAATCTAGTTATGTATGCAAACTCAGGAAAAAAGCTTTTGAGGAAAATCGTACATCATATCATGCCAATGCTTTGTTAAGTTATGGTACTCAATATGTACCTTATAATAGCTCCATTCCGTTCGGTTATCATCAGATTGATAGGAAATAGGATTATCACTAGCATATGCAATCTTTACAGTAGAGATATACAAAACCCCCATTATTGGACCAGCTGATGTTGATAGATAACATGCAAAAGAATTCAGAAGCCGTTCCTCAGGAACTGTCTCAAATGTATGCAGAAAAATCTTCTCATATCCACCTTCTGCCAGGACCTTTGTTCCCTGAGCAATTCTTCCCATAGCAGCTTCAGCAAAACTGGGGCTTGTTTTCACTTAAACACAATTAAACAAAACAATGACAGATCAGGTACATAACAAGGAATATCATCAAGGATGATGGCAGGGGAAAAATAACAAGAATCATAAGATCAATCAAGTACATTGATAATTATTAAAACATAACAGAGAAAAATGATACTGGTCAATGGTCAATACAGCCACTGGTTGGTAAAATGTTGAACAGGTTATAGAACAGAGAACAACAGAGAACAAAATAAAAATCAAGCATCTCATCTGCAAATTCTTATATTTATATTTTTTAAGCATAGTAATAAAGAATATTACCGAAATCATCACTGAAACACCCTATTGACAGAAAAATAACCGGAAATATCATAGAATCAACAATTCCATGGATCAAATATATACAAATAAAGAATGAATCACACCATTACCAGCAAAAAATTTTATCCCCACATAAATCATAAATGTGCGACATAAAGGGACCTTTATGCTAACACAAAGGGACATGTCAGACAGCAACATAGAAATAATAATAAAAAAAAGGCATCGCGTTGCAAAATAACTAAATTCCATGATAGTTGAATCAAATGCCAAAATCAGCATCATTCCACTTCCACCTGCACCTTCTTTTAGAAACCGAACAACAAATTAATAAAAAATGAAAATATATTAAATAAATAAAACGAGAAAACTTACAGTGCTGCCACGTGTTTCCGGCGAGACTTTCAGCTCTCCGAGTTGCTTCCCCAACCTTCTTTCCCCATCTTCCAAGCACGTTCCTAACGGTCACTACCGTCTCTGATATACCAAACAAAATTCCATAACAATCACACACTCCAGACGCATGCATGCAAACTGCATATACATCAAATAAGAATATTCAAACTACAAAGAATAGAAGAGAAGGAGAATACCAACCAAAGAAGGTTACTGTGGTCGCGGATTGCGATGAAGTCGACGAAGGAGGAGAAGAGAAAGAGGGAGAGAAATAGGCGCGTGGATTGAAGCGCGATTCCTGAGGTGAAGACACGAAGGTGGATTCCGTTACCAATTCGGGGCTCCAATGCACGGACTTTTTCGCGCTACCGGACGACGGAAAGGTGCGCGCCGATCCTGATCCGTGCGGAATCTGAGATCCTTGGTTCGTTCCTGGCTTCGGCGGTTCCATCATCATCTTGAGCTTTCGAGGATCGCCTGTGGCGGCGCGTGAGTACGCGTATGTTTTTTATGGTTGTGCTTTTGAATTTGTTTAACGTTTTTTGGTTCGGAGTTTTGAATTTTCTTCACCTGCAAGAAAAAGAAAAGGAATAGAAGGCTGAAATTGTAATTTCTCAGGAGAAAAACATGAAATGTTCGCTTTTTTTTAGCGCGAAGATGATGGATGCCCGCTTTTCCGTCCGTTCGCCAGTAACCAGTTACTACTTGTTGTTGTTGAGGACAGGACTGGAATTTCGAAAAAATAATTGGATTTTTTTTTACCGGAAAAAAAAATTGAAATGTTGTTTGTATGCAGAGAGAAAAAAAAAAGTGAGATTGTTAAAATATATGTTGTTGTAGTTTTGTCAATGTCTCATTTTAATTACTAAATTAGCATTCATCCCATATTTTTTTTTCTATTTATTAATAAATGATCATATTTTTACATGAAAAAGTTGTGTTTTGCTTATATTTTTTTTATCGTTTTAAAGAATTTAATTTTTATTTACGGTTAATATAAAATAATTTTAAATAATAAATTAATTATGTATTAAGTATTAATATATCAATAAAAAAATTAATTTTTAAATTTATTATTTAAAAAAATTTAAACATGTAAATCTAACTAAATAATTGTGTTAAACTTTTGTTTTATTAGTGTATTAAAATTAAATTTTATTTTAAATAACAAAATTAAGTGGATGAATTTTTCTCAGATTTCAAATATGAAATATTGAATATTTTTTAGTTATAATAAAACTCTCTTTAGGCCTTATCTTTTTACAAATTGACAAGCCACTTGATACTTACTAACCATAAAAAATGACTAATTGATCCTTTCTTTCTCTTCCATTAGACATATAAGTCTTTTTGTGAATATCTCTAATAATGATTGACGAAAATGACTGAGTTGTAACATTAGTAGTATGAGATGGTATGTATAAGTTTGACATGGACTATATCTATTTGTATGGGACTGATTATTCCCTACTCAGTAAAATGACGTCCTTTTCAAAAATAGTTGAATCGTTGTATGTAAAATAGTGATTATGACACCATATGGCTAGCTATAATACTCATTTAAAGTGCTTGATTTTCTCTTTTTATATTAGGATTAGAGATTGGGATGGTTCTTTTTTAAATTCGCAATTCAATTGTCTTAAAGAATGATATTATTTTGTTGATTAGATAGAACTAATCAGTCTTGTACAAATAAAAATAATTCATACAAATCTAGTGTAAGTCATCTCATGCTACTAATAATGTAACTTTGTAATTTATATTAATTATTGTCGAAGAGATTCACAAAATAATTCACATGACTAAAGAAAAGAACAACAAAAATCAATTAGTCATATTTTAAGAAAATTTTTATGGTGCTAATACCAAAAATCAACATGTCATAATGTTCATGTGTGTCATTGTAGAAAGCCTTTGTCACTAGGATCAGATTTTATTATTAACTGTTATGGAATATTAATTAGTTACAATTATGTTGTTAACTAAATAAAATATTTGAGCTGATTAAAGGATTTTAGGTATTGAATAATGGACTGTAATAATTAGATTATTTTATTTTTCTTTTTGTGTCTAATTGAAATTGTTTGGTCATTTCATGCTTATTATTTACTAATTTAGTTATTAGTAATTAGATTAAATCTTAATTTTTATTATATTTTTATTATAAATATTTTATTTCATCCTCAAGTTAATGTTAATTTTTTTTCTTTTAAAAATATTTTTTTATTATTTTATTATTTTGCTCTCAAATCACTATAACATCTACTATGATTACTATAATTATAATTTTTGTATTTACGTAGAAGAAAATTACCATGGAGAAAATGGTATTTTTGAAAGAAAAAACTTTAATTTTGATCACATGACTAAAATAAAACAAAATAAAATATTTAAAGTAAAAATAGAATATTTTAAATTTTAAAGATAAATTATGACTTAATTTGAACGTTAGAGATTGATAGAAAAATAAAGTTTTAGAATTAAATTCGAATAAAAAAATTCTATAAAAATGTATTACTAAAAAAATTCAGCCTTGGATTTTTTTTCAAAATTAAAATAATGTTGAGTGTAAATAATTTTGACTAAATAAAAAAATATAATGTGGATGGAAATTAAAATTTAAAAGATTTTTTTAAACATATTAAAAATAAATTAAACAACTTATATATTTATATATAAAAATATTATTTATATATTAAAATTAACAATCAAAATCGGTCACTATATATTTGTGTATAAATATACGTTATTTAATTTATTTTCACTGTATATTTTATATTTTAATATATATTTTATACTTATAAAAAATTTTAGTAATTAATTTTAATGTATAATATAATATTAATCTTTTGTGTGCATATAATATTTTTATTGTGCGAAATCTCCAAATCATCCAAATAGTAGCTATTAGTGAAACGAAAATGTTCCCATTTGAAAATGGAAGATTTCCCAAGTTGCAAACATTGGTTTTGTGAAATATTCTTCGAGTTGCAAACATGATTCGTGGTTATTGCAAGGTTGGCACAGTCTAAACAATCTAGAAACCATAAAATTACTAAACTTTCCTTCTTTTTACATTTGATCTAGTTAACTTTATTGTGTGGTCAATGAATAATTCTTAGAATCTAGTTGTATTCAATCCGGGTAGATTTTTAACATAATTAATTCCTATATCATTTTGTCATTATCAACATTAAGTCATAAGCATAACTTGGTCATAAGCATAACTTCATCGCTATGTATAAAACTGGAAATCTTATAATTTACTGATACTCTTGATTACTACTAATTATTAGTATGACATTAAGTTAAAGCTTATGGCTCTAATTTCATTAGAATATACTAATCTTATAAGGCTATATATTATTTATAAAATATATATTTATTTGTAGCGATAGATAAATTAAATTCAAGATTAATAAATTTAGCATACATTGCTCATTGCTCATAAAGTAGAGTCGAACTGAAATTTTAATTTACAAGAGATTCATTTGAGATATAATATACACAAATATATGATAATTGATTTTACTTATTAATTTTAGTATATAAATAATATTTTTATATATATAAATATATAAGTTATTTAATTTATTTTTAATGCGTATTTTAAAAAAAATTTCCAAATTTTAATTTTCATCCATATTATATTTTTTTATTCAATCAAAATTATTTATACTCAATATTATTTTAATTTTGGAAAATATTCCAAAGCTGAATTTTTTTAGTAATACATCTTTCATGGATTTATTTTATTTGGATTTAACTCTAAAACTTTATTTTTCTATTAGTTTTTAACGTTTCAACTAAGTTTTAATTTTATCTTTAAATTTTGAAACGTCTTATTTTTATTTCAAACATTTTATTTGATTTTTATTTTAGTCATGTGATCAAATTAATTTTTTTCTTTCAAAAAATACAATTTTTTCCATCATGATATTTTTCTACATAAAAGCAAAAATTATAATTGTAGTAATCATAATGGATGTTATAGTGATTTAAGAGCAAAAATAATAAAAAATAATAATTTTTTAAAAAAATTAATATTAATTTGAAGACGAAATAAAATATTTATAATAAAAATATAATAAAAATTAAGACTTAATCTAATTATTAATAACTAAATTAGTAAATAGTAATTATGAAATAACTCAACAGTCCCAATTAAACACACACAAAAATGAAATAACTTAACTACTACAGCCCATTGCCCATCACCTAAAACCGTGTAACCAGCCTAAAGACTATTTAGTTAACAATATAATTGTAGTTAATTAAGCTTGCTGAAACCATTCCGTAACTATCAGTAATAAAATCTGACCCTGGTAGTAGAGGCTATGTGTTGCGCTCCCACAATTGACACACAAGAACATTATGACATGTT
The DNA here is from genome assembly GCF_003086295.3 of Arachis hypogaea. NCBI lineage: Eukaryota > Viridiplantae > Streptophyta > Magnoliopsida > Fabales > Fabaceae > Arachis > Arachis hypogaea. The sequence continues at coordinate 132,371,623 of NC_092038.1, forward strand.
GAATTTTGGTATCAGCACTATAGAGGTTTCCATATTTTAATTGTGAGGGAGTAAATGATAAATTCATTTTTAAAAGATTATTTATTGTTTCAAATTAATCTCCAAAATTTTTTTTAATTAAATTTATTTTTTAAAAATTTTAAATTGGTTACATTAGTTCTTCCATCACTTCAATTACTCATGTCATCAAAATTTGTTGATATAGTGTGTTAAATAACACCTCAAGATATACCTAAAAGTCTTAATTAACTACTAACATGATATATTTATGAAATTAGAACAAATCAATTTCAATTTATGGGATTTCAATATCTCAAGATCTCTAACAATTTATGATTGATTTAATCTAATTTTATAAATTTATCATCTTAACAACTAATTAGAATTGTCAAGTATATATAGTAGTTAATGTGATGTCACTTAATGTATCACATTAATAAATTTTGATGTTGTTAGTAATAAAAATGATGAATGACTAACGTGATTAATTTAAAATTTTTAAAAAATAAATATATTTAAAATTTTTAGAGATTAATTTAATGAATGAATAAATTTTTAAAGATGAATTTGATATTTTACTCGTTAGAGGAAAAAAAATCATTTCATACCACTCAGACACTGATTTAGGCTGATTTTTTTGGATATGATTTGGGGGTGTGAGTTATACTGGGATATGATCATTACGGGTGATTTACATTGTTATGACGACGTTGTTTTTTGAAATCTTGGGGAGAAGAAATTGGACCCACTGATTTCAAGCAAAGAGGAAGTAACACAAATCGGACCCACCGATTTGTGTGAGGGAGATGTTGAGCAACATGAAATCGGTGGCACCGATTTCTGGGTGGCGAAATATTTTACCCGAAGAGTGCAGTAATCGGTGGGACCGATTACTGGTGGCAAAAAATTTTATTTTAATCCGGGGTGAACCAATCGGACCCACCGATTTGGAAGTTCACGCGGTCGGTCCGTCCGATTTGCCCGTTAGTGCATACAAAAACTAGAAAGAGCTCACAAAACCCCCATTTCTTTATCGCCAGTAGAATTTACTTACTAACCATATCATTCATACATACATACATAGTTAATTCCTATTTTAATTTCTATTTCTAACCACCTAATAATAAAATCATGCATACATACATGCTTAATCTCTACTTACTGCCATTATAATATATATTGCTAATAAAATCTAATATTATCACTATTATTATCATTAAATCAGATTATTAAAAGATAAAAACTTACATATATGTCCAAGATAATTAACAATATAAAATTCTGGTTGATTTACTTCTTTAATTTTTGGTCTTCTTGACATTTTTGTTTAAATTTTCTAGCAGATTGTTGTGGTCCAACAATGGTAAAATAAAAAAAGTGGTGGGGTTGAGAGTAAGCAGAAAGGGATACGAGAGTGAGAGTGAGAATGAGAGTGAGAGTGAAAGAGATAGTATTGGGAGAGGGTGAATCACTGGTCTTGGGATAGGGAGTTACATGCCAACCAAAAAGTCAACTGCATGCGTAACGTGTGGACAAAGGAGTCTCAAACTAGACCCACCGATTTCCGTTCCTCAATCGGTGCCACCGATTTCTTCGACACCGCCGTCACATCTCGGTGAAACACCACAAACCCCCATATCGCTACGATACTCCTTCATCGAATCCATATCAAAATTAAAAAACTCACTGATTTAGAGAATTGTCTATAATAAAAAAAGGTAATTCTAGTCCTACAAAGACCTTTAGAGAATATACTAAATTGGTGGCTCTGCTGCGATTTGTACAGAACAGCTATATATAGACAATTTTATCCAGCTATTTTTCATAATTACAATTGATGCCCATTAGATTAAATAAAGCAGTGATGTTTTGACCCTTGCTTTTTTTTTTTGGACATGATTTGACTCTTGTTAGTTACAAACCACATTGAAATAATGGTGTTTTTATTGGGCTTCCATGAGAATATTGGGCCGTATTGAATTTGGATATTACATGAATTAAAAAGACTAATATTAAATCAAGTTAGGTTGGTCTAATAGTTAACTCACTAATCCGCTTAACTAAGTATCGGGAGTTCGAATCCTGTCTTGTGTATACAGCAATCCATTGACCAGCGACAAACCCTTAAATGGAGCTCAGTACCGCGACGTATTAGTTCTTGGCCTGTCGGGTTGAAAGATACATAAGAAACCAAAAAAAATAAAAAATAAAAAGACTAATATTAATGGATCGTTGTCCCGAATTTATTGGCAATATAAATTATTAAAATTTTTTTATATAATTTATACACCTATTATTATATAAAAATATTTTAATATTTATAACAACAAACATATAATTAGATGTTAAAAAAATCTTTATATATTACAGTACATATATAAAAGTAAAGTATTTTAAAATTTATTTATTTTTTTCATGATATTAAATTATATCATATTAAATAACTTCATTAAAATAATTATATTTAATATATTTTATTAACGTATATATTTTAAATACATATAATAAAATTATTAAAATAATTTATTTATATTATTTTATTGTATATTATTTTATAATATGAAGAATAAAAATATAATTTATTATCACCATATTACTTAAAAAAGTAAACTAATTAAAAAATAAATAATAATTAAAGTTTATCGAATCAAAATATAAAAAAGAACTAAGATAAATTTTTAATATATATATACAAGTATTTACTAATACTTTTGTTAATTAAAAGAAAATAATAATCTAATCATGAGTGCATATATTACTAAATGTATGAAAATGAATAGTGTGATTAATTTTGTTTAAAAAATGTTAGTCTATATTATTATTAATTACTTAATGAGTAATTACTACATTTAAGTATTAAGTATTTGATATCATACTTGAGATTTAGTTGTATCTATATTTTGTACATGAATGATATAATTGGCATTTTGATTAAGTTAGACTATTATTTTATGTGAAACTCCAATTAGTATGAAATAAATATTTTAACGTAAAGAAATATAATTTTATGTGGATGTGACAATATGAGGAGAAAGAATTGTTCATTGTCTCTAAATTTTACAAAACTTAATCATTCTTAATAATGTGGATACTAAAAATATTTATAATAATTTAATTTTTAAGTGGTATTTTAGAATAATTTTGTTATGTGAATAATAGTAAAATTTTTATAATAGTAGTAATTTACATTATAATTCATTTATGTAATGTAATTTCAATTTCAGATTAAATATAGTGAAAAATTCAATAAAATAAAAAATTAGGGGATAAATTAAGTTATGTTAGTACAGTAGTGCTCTATATTTGGAGATTTATTTGCGTGGAGAGCGAAACCATCATTTCGGCAGTCAATTTTAAAAAAAGTTTTTGCGCCACATGTCGATTCCAATTGATAGCAATGTTTCCTTTTTCCTACTTAAGCATTGTCTCTATTCAGAAGTCACTTGCAATATGAAAATTCTGTATTATTGGCTTAATATTAAATGAGTTCCAAAATTTAAAGAAATTCCATAAAAATTTTGGTCCTTTAAGGATTTTGATATTCTTTTTCCATCCAAGAACCTTTTCTTATTCAAACTGTCGAAGTGGTGAAGCGTTCAGGAAGAGAATAGAAGAATTTACAGGATAAAAATTGTGACTAGAGAATAATAAAAGTTCTTTCACAATTTCAAAAACTCATTTTTATTGAATTGGATTTTCTCTAACTTATTTTTACAGCTGGTTGCAACTATTAATAATAATAACAATTAACCTTGTAACTAACTATTATTTATAATTAACTCAGTTACTAACTACTCTAATAAGTTACTCTACATGTTTACTCATGTGACACCCCCTCTCAAGCTAGAATCGATGTTCTCCATCATTCTCAGCTAGCTCAAATATTGCTGAAACTGATTAGGAGCCAATACTTTTGTCAATCTACAAATACTAATATATAATATATAGATATATATACTATATATATAAATATATATAATATGTCTGCTACTTAATTGTGGGTGGAGATAGATAGCAACTTTATAACTTGCTCTTGCCATTTGTCTCTCACAATGTGACAATCCATCTCTATATGTTTGGTTCTCTCATGAAATATGAGATTAGCGGCAATATGCAATGCAGATTGGCTATCACAATATATTCCAATGGATCTTTCAAGCCTTATTCTCAAATCTTGCAGCACATAAGTGATCCACTATGCCTCCCGTGTAGCCATTGCTAAAGCTCTATATTCAGTCTCACATGAAGAATTGGCAACTGTATTTTGTTTCTTACTTTGAAGTGCCAATGAAAAAGTAGTAGCCTGAGGTTAATCTCCTTGTATCTGAACAAGTGCCCCAATCGCTGTCCGAAAAATCAGTGGGTGTTCATTCTGTGTTAGCTGCAAACATCAGCCCTTTGGTTGGTGTTCCTCTTAAGTATCTCAAAACTCTCAATGCTGCTTCAAAGTATATGTTTGTGGGACAATCCAGGTATTGACTTAGTCTCCCAACAGCATATCTAATTTCTGGCTTAGTATTAGTCAAATAGATCAGTTTTCCAATCAGCTTCCTATACTGTGTATTAGACTGCAACGGATTTTCTAAATTCTTGGTCAATTTGATGGTGTAGTCCATTGGTGTTGCTGTTGGCTTGGCATTTAGTAGGTTATAATACTTCAAGAGATCGAGGCAGTATTTCTTTTGATTCACCATGATCCCCCTCTTGCTTCAAATCACTTCCAAGCCAAGAAAGAACTTGAGTTCACCAATGTCTTTGATCTTAAACAAAAGATGCAAATGCTGTTTTATGAAGTTGATCTGTGCCATGTCATCCCCTGAAATAATTAGGTCATCAACATATACTAGTATAACTGTGAAACCAATTTTTGTAGATTTGGTAAAAAGGCTATAGTCACTTCGAGACTGACAGTAACCAATTGAGAAAAGAGTGGAAGTGAGCTTAGTGTTCCACTGCCTGCTGGCTTGATCTAACTCGCAAACCAATCCCGGGTTAGAAAGGAACAGTCTAGGAGGAGGCTTCATATAGACCTCTTCAACAAGATCCACATGTCAGAAGGCTGTGTTGACATCCAATTGATGCACAAACCAGCCTTTGACTGCTGCTATGGCAAGTAAGATTCGAAGGATTGTCATCTTTACAACTAGGCTAAATGTTTCAAGATAGTCCACCCCAGCCGTCTGGGTGAAGCCCTGTGCCACTAATCTAGCCTTGTGGCGTTCCACCGTTCCATCAGCATTGAGCTTCAATTTAAACACCCATCAACAACCTACAGTCTTTTTTCTAGCTGGAAGAGGTGTTAGAGTCCAAGTCTTATTTTCTTTTAGAGCATTTAACTCCACATTGATTGCTTCTTGCCATTTTGGATCAGTGACAACTTCAACATAGCATTTGGGTCCAGTGGATTTTGGCTGAAAGGTGGTTTGATTGACAAATTCAATGGAGGATGGACATAATGAAATGAGTGGTAAAGCTGAATCTGGTATGGCGAATTCAAACAATAGCAGGGTTGAATGTTCAAAGAAATTATGTTTTAAATCATGAATAATGTCAAATTGACGTTCAAAAAATTTTCATGAAGACATTGTGAAGAATGAGTTGTGCTGAAATCTGGTGTAGCTAATAGAGCTGATGAAGTAGTCATGCATTGAAAATTAGCAAGGTATGCTTGTTTTCTTGTCTCCCTAGTGGATCTTCTTAAAGGTTGCATAATGGAAGTGTGTGATGGATTAGGAATATTGGTATGAGAGGATGCTGATGGTGCATGATCTAAGGATGGGAACCTAGATGCAGTTTGCTGTTGTGATCCTGGTTGTGTGTGTGATTCTTGAATTTCAATGCATAAGGGATCGTCAAATGTATGCAAATCATGTATGCAAAAATTTGGGTGTGTTTCAATCTCAGCTTTCTCATTTTGTACAGTTTCCTGTATTGTAAAAGGTAAAATGAATTCATAAAAAATGGTGTTTCTTGAAATGAAGATATCTCTACTGCTAAGGTCATACAGTAAATGTCCTTTAACTCCTTCCTTTATACCAAGATAGACATATTTTCTAGCCCTCTTATCCAATATGCTTCTATGATTCACTAGTGTAGATGCATACACCAAACATCCAAAGATTCTTAGATATGAAATATTCGGCTGTTTATCATATAATAATTGATATGGTAAGACGTTTTTTAAAATACTGTTGGAAATTCTATTCATCAAGTGAACTGAATGTGCCACGGCATAATTCCAAAATTTTTTGGGCAAGTTGGAGTGAAACATCAGTGCTCTTGTTATTTCTAGAATATACTGATGTTTCCTCTCAAATATTCCATTTTGTTGAGGCGTCTCGACGCATGATGTTTGATGTATGATTTCCTTTAGTGCATAGAATGCTTTAAGTTTGAATTTGGGTTCATTGTCCATTCTAATCTTCTTGATAGTGATACCAAATTGGCTTTCAATTAATTTGACAAAACTTTTAACTAATTCAGCAGCTTCACTTGTTCCTTTCATGAAATAAATCCAAGTGAATCTACTTTTATCTTCTACTATCGTTAAGAAATACTTAAAATCAGAAATTGATACAATGTTTATTAGAACCCAAATGTCAATATGCACAACATCAAATCTATTCTTATTTTGTGTAATTCTTGGTACAAAGAAATTTCTTTTTTGCTTCGCATAGTGACAAGAGTCACATGGCTTATTACAACTAGAAAATTGTAAATTAGTGTATGCCTTTTGCATCACCTTTATTCTATGATTCGGCAAATGTCCTAAATTAATATGCCATAATGCAGAATGGCCAGGATATGATGAGTGTGATGTGTATGTATTGATGCATGCTGAATTTGATGTAGCTGCAATAGGTTGAAGATTTTTAAATGCATACAATCCACTTCTCTGTTCAGCTACACCAACTGTCTTCAATGTTTTCTTTTCTTAGATTGCACAACCATTTTCATAAAAAATCAATTGACGTTCAGAATCCAGAGTTAATTTTGAAACCGATATCAAATTGAATTTAAACGTTGGAATGTAAAACACATTAAACAATTGTAAATTGTTATGAAAAATGACATTTCCTGCTAGTGTTGCAATTGTTCTAGTTCCATCAAGCATGTTAATGATCACAGGGTTAATTTTATAAATTCTGTGAAAGAATTTGTGTGAGTAAGCTACATGGTTGGTGGCACCTGAGTCAATGACCCAGGACCTTGGGCTAAAAACAGAAAGTGACATGATGTAGGATATATCTTTGTTAGACAGGAGAGTGGTGGTGCTAATCTTATTGATGCTATGCCTTGGCTGAGATTCTTGGTTTTGTAGGAGAGCAAGCAATGCTTCCCTCTGCTCTAAAGTAAAATGAGGCTCAGACCTATCATCTATCTCTCTCTAGGACTGCACCTGCATGTTGCTGTCTTTATCATCATCTTCAACAATTATGTTGTTAAATGAGCTTTGATTGTTCTTGAGATTGGGAGGATATCCATGCTTCTTGTAACATACGTCAATTAAGTGGCATAACTTTCCACAGTAGGTACACTATTTTTAACCTCTTCCCCCTCTGTCTCTGCCCCTTCTGCCTCTGCCTCTACCTCTCATATTTCCATTATTGACATCACTTCTCGAATTTGCACTACTACTTCTTGCATTCACCATCAGTACATTATGAGTTTCAGGCATGTTTAGTTGTCTTTCTTGCTGCAAAACGGAGGCAAACACAGATTCTAACTTTGGCATGGGATTCATCAGCATGAGTTGTGATCTCACAGTGGCGAATTGATCACTTAATCCTCTCAAGAACCTTACCACTTGAGATTCTTCTCTGTAATTTCACATGATACTTAGCTTGCAAGTGCACCTATTAATGCATCTTGAATAGTTTAGTACAGGGAGAAAGTTCTCTAATTCTTCCCAGATTGTTTTCAATTGCGTGTAATAATCTGTCACATATAGCTCTCCTTGCTTGCTTGCATACATCTCTTCTTCCAACTCAGCAATCTTGTCCATGTCTCCTTGGCAGTAGCGTTGTTTCAATTTTCTCCATAGTTCTTCCGCTGAGTTGATCCAAATGACACTTTTAGCTATGTTAAGACTTAATGAGTGATTGATCCAAGAAATCACGAATGTGTTGCATCTTTTCCACACATTAAACAGTGGATCTTCTTGTGTTGGTCGCTGAAGTGAACCATCTATGAACTTGATCTTGTTCTTTCCTCTCAAGGCTCTCCACATTGCTCTCTCCCAAACTTGATAATTGTTGTGCTCTAATGCAATAGGAATTAGGGCTGTTCCTGAACTTTCTCTAGGATGCAAGAAATACGTACTTGCCGGATCTAACGCTGGATTCTGCTGGTTCCTATTTTAATTTGACTGTATCTTATTTAGCTGACTCAAAAGACTTGTCAGTGTTTGCAGATCGATTGTTGGATTCGCCTCTGATGCCATTTGCGACTGACGCTGGAATTCACAATCAATTGCGTAATCTTCTTCCCAAGACTCGCTAATCGGAAATGGTTACCTAAATCTTGAATCTTGTTCAGACAACACAGATCTCATTAGTCTCTATTGTTTGAGTCTCAAAGGAAGAGAAGAAAATAGTAGAACAGAAGGAAAGTAGACGAATAATGAGAGAAGATTCAGAAAAGAGAAGGGAAAATCCAGTAAAAAAAGAAAAGGGGGAAAAACTACAATAGTAAAATTCAACGAAGTTTCTATCGATTCATCCTTTTTGAAATTCAATTCCTCACTGATTTTTTCCTTCCACGCTCACCGCCCTATGTTAAAGTGGTGAAGCGTTCAGGAAGAACTTCACAGGATGGGAATTGTGACCAGAGAGCAATGAAAGTTCTCTCACAGTCTCAAAGACTCATTTTTATTGAATTGGGTTTTTCTTGACTTGTTTTTACAGCTGGTTGCAACTATTAATAATAATAACAATTAGCCTCCTAACTAACTATTATTTACAACTAACTCAGCTACTAACTACTCTAACAAGTTACTCCACGTGTTTACTCATGTGACACAAACATTCCATTTTTTTGTGGTCAAAATATTCCTTTGAAGCTGCATAACACACTACGTATAGGTCTGAATTTGACTGTTAAAGTGTTTAGTGTTACGTGATTTTTTTTATTTAATTACTTTGGAAGTCTCTATAATTTTATCAAATTTTTAATTAGGTGCATATATTTTTTTAATTGGATCCTTATACGTTAATATTTGTTAATTTAGTCCCTGCAGTGAGAAAAACGTTTAAAATAATAGAATATTAAGTTAAAAAATGAATATTCATGATTGAGATAGAATAGCTAATTGAGGACACCTCCATTTTTTCAAAATACCAAAAAAATCTTAGGTATTTTATCCCAAAGTTAGAGAACCCTAATCAGCCCTAACTTGTTCTCTGATCTGAAGTTCATGTGCAGTCGCGTTTCTCCTCTGTTGCTTAGTGTCATCGTCTATTTGCATCATCGTCCGTGGCTTTGTCATTGTCCGTCGTTTGGTGGTCGTCGTCCCTTTACGTTGTCCACGGGTCCACTGGTGTTCTGCTCTGCTCTATTCTGATCGTCCACCACTTGCTTATCCTTGCTGTTCAAACTGGCTCTGAAACAACAGGTGACGATTTATATTTTTTTTTAGTTTTTCAAGCTTGATGAAATAGGTTTAAGTATATGTCAATTTTTTTTATATAATAATTTATGAGCTGATTAGGAAGAAATATGGACGGGTTAATATCTATTTCTTGAATTGATTTTTGAATTTTTTTTTATATAATGGTTAGGATTTAGAATATATATATATATATATATGTGAATTAGTTTTGCTGATTATGAATTTTGTTTAGGGTTGATTGTTATTATTGTGATAATGCTGGTTTATTAAAGTTTATTAGGACACTTCTAAATTTAGGTTGATAGAGCAGTTCCAGACAAGCCTCTTAATGCTGTAATTTTGACTCGGCTGAAGCAGTTTTCTACAATAAACAAGCTTAAAAAAATGGCTCTTAGAGTGAATATTATTATTTTCATCTTTATGGAAAGTCATTTGAATTAGAGCTAGGTTTATAGAAAGGTATCTATGTAAATATGTTGACTTCATTCTAAAAGTTTCCTGTTTGAATTGTCAAATTATACCCTTAGTGAATTTATCTATATTCTTCTATGCAGGTAATTGCAGAGAATTCTAATAAAGATGAGATTGCTGGATTGAAAAAAATGTTTAAAAATATAGACACAAACAACAATGACCACGTTATTTTTGAAGAACTAAAAATTAGACTGAAAAGATATGGTCATAATCTCAATAAATTTGAAATTTATGATCTAATACAAATTATAAATACTAATTATAAATCATCTTATTTCTTATCTTAACCGAACCTATATTTTCATGAATCATGATTTTAGAAAAAGTATGATAATAGATTGATTAATATAATTAAATTACATTTGAAATTTTTATAAGTTCACTTAACTTTTAATTAGGATAATATAAAAACTTTCAATCAAGCCCTTATAATTAAAAAATTTGTAATCAAATTCTGTTCACTTATTAATATCTTTGTCATGTTTATTTTTTTTTTATCCCTATCAGAATGGAAGAATAGACTATAATAAATTTGTGGCAATGATGCAAAAAGGCAATGCTGATATAAGTAGAAGGGAAAGAAAAGATAGCAGTAGTTTTAGTATTGGATTTGGAAACCACTACCTCCATGTTAAGAAAATAGTGTATAAGTTTCTTTTTTTGATAACACAGAAAATTTTCTCCAAGATGTGTATTGAATTGAATTCACCCTAGTTCATATAAATTTTGGATGAAGAAACATTTATTACAAAGGGTTTGTTCGTTTTTGTTTTGGATGAAGACCAATAATTTGATCTTTAAAAAATTATTAAAATGTTAAGTGTTGACACATAATATATTTTAAAAGTAGCATTTAACATCTGTTGTAAAATAGAGGAGACACAGAAATATAAAGAACAATATATTTGAAAAAATGAAACAAAGACAGAAGTTAAAATTATTTTTATTTTGAAATAATATTTAAGATTGACTTTTTAAAATAAAAAGGTACAAAAAATATGTATCGATATTTTACAATGAAATCTCAGAGAAATCAGAAATATGAGGTGTTTGTAATTAGAAAATAAGGATATATAAATAATTTTACAATTTATTAACGATTTTTTTATATTTAATGTTAATACAGACTAAATTAAAAAAAAATAACATATAAAAATCTAATCAAAAAGAAAAATATAAAAACCTATTAAAAATTCGAAAAAATTATAAAGATGTAATAATTAATTTTTTTAAGTGTCTAATCAAGTATGCAATATGCTATTATGTATTTTTGGTGTTTTACCGTTTTATATAACATGACGGTATATAATATATACATGTACAGGATGTTAGTTAGTCAAGTAGCTAGTTAGTCAAGTAGGGTTGAGACTCAACCCATATTCTGTTTAACCCGCACAAAAATTCTACCTATATTTTATTTTATCTGCTGCGAATTGAGTTAACAACCTGCCCAACTGAATGAGATCAAATTGAATATCCTTTAGATAGTGTGCATGTTGCCCCATAACCAAAACCAATCTTCCACACCCAAGTTTCAACGGCTGCTAACTACGCTAACCGCCATTTATTAACGCCAACCAATAATCATTTTCTAATAAGCAAAATATCTCTCTGACAAATTTTAAACGTATATTCTACCTTGCTTTAATTAAATTATTCCTTACCTGCTTGATACATGCCCCTTCTCTTTTTTATTAGGTTTCATATACGAATTTTTTAGTCATAATTAAGATTTAAACCCAGTGCACATTTTTTTTGGGACATTTTTAGGGCTAAGCTTAAACCCTACCCGAACCCATAACCCCAACCCTGTGCACCTTATAATAAGACAAATATAGTTGTCACTAAACCAAACTTGGATTACTATGCTCGCGGGACCACTCATAATGGGTCTTATAATATTTGGGCCTCCGAAACATCAGACTTGGGGAGTGTATGACCAAACCATTTGAGCGACCCTTCTCTGATCTTTTTTCTCTAGTTAAAGGCCCAAGAATTCTTTTAGGCCTAAATGAAAAGCCTAATATATGCTGTCTCCTGTCTGCTACTCATTGTTATTGTTCTACACTTTTATAACTGGCCTTAACGGTGGAAGGCTTGTCGCCTTGTCCTAATGCCAAACACACAAACACGACATTTAGCATTTTTTTTTGAAAAAGATAAATTAATATAGTCATGTGTAAAATAATGAATATACTATATTATAATAAATAAAAATATTATATATACACAAAAAATTAATTATCAAATAATTTATTCATAAAAAATATATATAAATATATTGTGAATAATTTAATTTTTGTTATCTGTTTTTCTATATGAGTCCTGCTAGAAAACCAATAGAATATTTATACAATGTGTACAATGAGCTATTTATTTGGCCTAATATGAGTTAAAAATAAAAATTATCCACAAAATAATAAATTTAAAAATTCTTATTCAGTTATTTCACATCAAATTTCAAATTTCAAATTTTTAAAAAATTCAGTTAGTTATTTCAAAAAATAACTATCTGAAATTCTCCAATACTCTCTTCTTTTTCAACCGGCGGCCACCCCACCTTCATCGATAATCATCTCATTTCACTGTCGCTACTTGACTTGCCATACGCCACTCACCCTTAATAAAAATAATCATCCACCTAAGGATAAAAATAATCATCCACATACCTAATGAATTGAACATTAAACATATTTTAATTATATATAACTAAACTCAATCCAATCAAAATAATCATCTACATAAAAATCAAATAACCATCTGTATATCTACTAAAATGACCATCCTAAATTGACCATTAAAATAGAAGAAGATGATGAATAAACACAAGAAACTATTATTGTGGTGAAACATATTTAAAGGACTAGTCATGACAAAAGCGGCACTGTTGTAAATCTTAGGGCTCAAATCATAAAAGAAGCTAACCATGATTGGATTCGAAAAAGAAAAAGAGCATGGTGGTATCATTAGTGAGAAGAGACTTGAAGGAATGGGAGAAAACGAAGCCGATTCGGAAGAGAGGCACGATAAAAACGACAACAACGTTAGGGTGAGCGTCAGAGGGCAAGGCGCATCGGGCTGACCGGCAGAGGTGAGGACGGTGTCAATGGGAGGATGCGGCGGCCGGTGAGAAATTTAGTGACGCGAGGTGAGAATCGAAAAAAATGATAGTAAATTTTGGACGTGTATTAAAGGTTACGGTGAGATTAGAAATAACCGTATATAGTGTGAATGAATTTAAATACTAATATTAATTTTTAAATTTTTAAATTTAAAATTAAATAATTAATTGATGATCTCATTTTTAATTTTAATTTTATCTTTTTTTAATTTGTTGTACACATTATATACAATTACTATTGGTTCAATACTTTCTCTTTTTATATACATAACATTTTCTATAAATGGGTAAGTTTTCTTCTAATTCTTTTTCCCGTACATGACGTAAAATTTACAAAAACGATATGTAAGTTAGGGTTTTAACTTCTCTTAAGAAAAATTGTGGTAGCAATTTCTTATAAGAAAAAATGTTAGGACTTGTAGGTGTGATATGGGTGGTTACTTACATAGGGAGGATAAGAGTTCAACAGGGATTTTATAAACTACTTTGGTTAGGATGACAACTGGCTGATGTATTTAAAAATGGGTAATGTGTAATTTTTACATCGAATATCATTTAAAATTACGAAATGGCAACTTAGACAGAGTACTATTTTTAAGAAGGCAATCATTGTGAGCCAATCATTAAAGAATTGGAAAGTACGAATAAGTTTATTTTACATTAGTAAAATTAATCATCAAATGAGTGCCAGCTTTAATTTCGGCAGCTCTATTTGTTTTCATCAAACATTTTATATTCAATAGAATGAAGGCATGATAATAGGTAATAATTAATAGAAATATTTGATAATAAAAAAAATTAATTAAAAAGTTTAAATTTATTTTGTTTAACCTTTGTTAGTTATTGTTAAAATTAATAAATGATAAATAAAATAAATTCAAACTATTTAAATTAATTTTTTATTATTTTTCTAATATTATCGAATAATTAATGGGTAATATTGAGTTGGGTTTCCCATTATTGTGATCATCCCTCCTGGTGTCACCAGTTTGGTTGAAATGTAAGCCTATGTCACCTCTGGTTCCAACTGCTCCATGGTCCATTAGAATAATCTCTCTTCAATCATAGTAATAATAATAATAATAATAGGTAGTATACGACATGTTTGAGATATATTATTCTAAATGATTTAGCTAAATTTATTAAATTATTTAATATTTTTAATTATTAATTTATGTAAAAATTATATAAATACTTATATATCTTAAAAATTTAATTTCATAACACAATTAAAAGTTTTTTTAATTATTTTTTTAGATAACAAAATATGCAATGCACTACACGATATTTTTTTTGAAATTATATTCTTTTAAAATGTAGTGACATATGTTAAAATTATTATTAGTAAAATTTATAAATATTTTATTTTAGTAAACAAATTAAAACCTTAGATTTTATATTTTTATAAAAAAATTTAATTAATAATTTTAAATGTAAAACTAAACACGTCTTCCTATCATTATTACATGGAAGGAACGGAATGGAATATATGAACATGTGAGCTGTTTACCTATGCAATGGTCAGTTTAATACATTATTCTCTCTCCCTCTCTTTCTTTCTCTTTTCCGGAATCAATTTTGTGGCGATTCTTTTATGTTAGAATATTATTGGTCATTTTTATTAATATTATGATATTTTGATACAGTACAATGATATAAAAAGTATGTAGAATAAAAAAGATCGTGAGTAATAATTTTAAATAAGGTAAAAATAAAAACATAAAAAATCGTCAATTACAATTTTAAATAGGATAAAAATAATAAAAATTGTGAGTTACGATTTGAATTTTTTAATTAAAAAATTATAATTTATAAAATTACAAATTACAAATTTTTTTTGTTATATAAATCATTATTCACAATTTATGTTATATATCACACTTATGAAATACATCAATTTAAATTTATATTAGTGTATTACACAATTTTATCCATCATATAAAAAATAATTAGTGCAATTTTAGTAGTTGTATCATGTATATATACATTATTACACATTAAAATAAACTAGATAATATTTTCCATATCCAAATTTATAATAAAGTATACGTATGTAAAAAATCAACTATTAATTAGTTAATATGTAAAGAAATGTATAATAATTTATTATTCAATTAAAAATTATATATATTGATATTTAATTTTTAGTATATATATAAATTATTGTTGACCAATTTAATTGTGAATTAAATAATATGGTTTTAGAATGAAAAATCACCAATGAAAGAGTCCTATGTGATATTGATATACCCGCGTGCTTGACCTCATCCATGATGATTGATTGTTATTACAACAGAAAAATCAATTATGGCTGCAAAACAAAACTAAAACATTCTAGTAGATAGAAGCGTTGTTGAAAAGTTCGAAATTAAAGAGGGTAACGCGGAAAGGAGTTAAGAGCAAAAGACAGAGAAGAAATCAGAAATAGGACCGCCCAAGAGCGGTTAAACAGAAAACGACCCTTCACTCACCATTTCAACCTAACACATGTAGTTAACTTGTACAATCACTAAACTATGAAGGAATTTTATTATATTTTGACGGTTCCGTATTTGACCCATTATTGCTAATTGCCACCTTCCACCACATGCATGTCGCACCGCCTATAAATATATGCACCCATTAATTTAAGCCACTTAGAGGGAATCTCACCCATTATTCATTTCATTTTATTCGCTGGCCACTTTCATCACCTAATTATATATACTCTCCTCTTCCGATCCCCTGTTCATCATCACATTCACATTTACAAGATGGGTTTTGGTTCATTGCAAGTGTTTTTGATATTGGGTCTTTTGGCCACGTCATGCATAGCACAAGCACCAGGAGCTGCACCAACACAGCCACCCAAATCATCTGCACCAGTACCAGCACCAGCAACTTCTCCTTCAAATTCACCAGCTCAGGCACCTAGCCCCAGTGGTTCTTCTCCTCCCCCGCCGTCACCCGGCCCAGCTGGCCCCGCATCCGGACCAGGCTCAGAGCCACCTCCCTCTGCTGTGCCACCCTCTGCTGCATTCTCTATCAGCAACACCTTTGTTGCTGCCACTGCCCTTGTTGGAACCTTGGTCGCCATGATCACCTTGGCTTAATTAATTCATTATAGATATATATTTATGTTGTTGTTGTAGCTTAAGCTTTCTCTAATTTGGTTTTTGTTTTTCGGCTTGTGTATGCTCTGTTGATGTATTTGATTTGTGATTATTTTGGTCATTCTTTGTGATTATGTTCCTCCATCTATATATATCTCATTATTATTGTTATCATTGGAATGAATAAAAGCGTTTCTCATTCTTTTTTTACTTATATTTTTCGCTGATTCCTGTCTTTCTTACCATCCAAGTCAAAAAACCCTGCAGGCGATTAATCTACTTATACACAATTTTCGTGTTGCTTGCTTTCGAGTGGTATAGCAATGCAAAGAAAACAAATATTAATCAAATTAGAATTACTAATTAACGGAAAATTTAAAATCAATTAAATATTGGGAATAATTTTCAATTTAAAAAAAATGAAATAAAAATTATACGTTTTGTTTTTTGTTTAAATAATATTAATCGATTGGGTTGGGCCAAATAGTGTTTTCTTGAAACTGACCTTACCTAAGCTTATTGGGTTAAAGCTTATGGGCTTATAAAAATCCATTACCCATATGGTAAACTTTATTAGAGTTTAGACTCCTATGAGCACAAGACCAAAAAATAAAAGACTCCTATGAGCACAAAAAAAAAAAGTCGAGACTCCTCCAAACGGAAACAATGACTGCGTTAAGCTTCATTCATCATCGTCGAATCAGCACCAGAGCAGCAGCAATTGCTTCAAGCATCACCGCAGGAACAGTCATAGCGAGCATGGTATCGCCCTAAACAAACCAGCAGCAGGGTATAAGCCATCCAATCTTGTTCGTAGCGTTGTTATGGCGAGGTTCAGTAGTCAGAGAGTGAGAGAGACGAGCGATGGTGAGAAGGAGACGTAGTTTGAATTAGGAAGTATCAGATTGGGTGGGTCTAGTTTTTGGGTCCTTTCTGAGTGTGAACCGGGAAAGTCCGACTCTTACCATGTCCAAAAAAAAATAAAAAATCATAGGTCACACCAAAGCTAAATAAATAATAATCATAGTTATTATATCATAAATTATTCTCTATATATAAGCGTTTTTTCCGTATAAATTTTATAAGTCATTTATATCACGCGTTTTGTATCATTACTGCACGTTTTTTTTTTTTCGTTATCATCGTCATCAACAACACCTCTTCCTCTTCCTCAATTTCTTTTTATCATTTCTTTTTCTCTTTCTCCTCCATCATTAATTATCTCGTTATTGAAGATAATGAATAATTCAGGTTCAGATTGTCAATTGAACTAGAACAAAATTAATTATTGTTTTGAATCCAATCAAGTGACTAAGATGTGGTTCAATTCAGAAGAAAAAATGTAGCATTGGAGAAAATATTTTTCTGTATTTGCAGCAAATTTGGATGTAACAAGAAGATATTTGGGTATATTTTTATTCTAATAAATTTTACATAATTCAAAACTCTTCATCTTCCTCCTTATCTTCTGCTGCTTTTTTTCTTATTTATATTTTCTTTTTTGTTTTACCTTTTCAAATTTCTTTTTGTTTTTTACTCTTTTAACAAGAATAAAAACAAAAAATCAAACAAAGAATAAAAAAAACACATAATGATGCAAAATTACTTGGAAGAGGATAAACTTACATTCATTTAACTAAACAAAAGAAATAAATAAGGAAAAAGAAGAAGAAAAATGCAGCATTAGAGGAAATATTTTTCTATATTTGTAGCAAATTTGGATGTATTTTAAGAATTTTAGTTGTATTTTTATTCTGATAAGTTCTGCATAATTCAAAACTCTTCTTCTTCCTCCTCTTCATCTTCTGCTGCTTCTTTTTTTATCATCATCATCGCCATCTTCTTCTTCTTTTTTTTCTTATTCATCTTTTTCTTTTTGTTTTACCTTCTCAAGTTTCTTCTTGTTTTACTCTCTTAACAAGAATAAAAACAAAAAAATCAAATAAAGAAGAATAAAAACACATAATGTTACAAAATTACTTAGAAGAAGATGAACTTACATTCATTTTAAAAGAAAGAAACAAATAAGAAAAAAAATACAAAGTTAGAGGAATTATTTTTTTGTATTTGCAGCATATTTGGGTGTATTTTTATTCTAATAAGTTCTGTATAATTCAAAACTCTTCCTCTTCCTCTTCCTCCTTTTCATCTTGCTTCTTCTTCTTCATCTTATTATTTCATATTCTTATAATTCTTCTTGGGAGGAAAAAATAAACAAAAAATATATATAATGTTGCAAAATCAAAAGAAAGAGAAAGAGGGAAAAAAATGCAGCAACAACAACAATAGTTAAAAACGACGATGAAGATAAAACACGTGAAGAAAAAGGAGGAGAAACGCAAAGAAGAAAGAGAAGAAGAAGGAAGAGGAGGAGGAGTAATGCAAAGCGCGCTATAGAAACTATTGAGTCGCGTGCATTTTTGACACGCTCGTATAGGTGAGCGTTCTTTTTGTTGAGTTTGGCATAACTTGTATAACTTATAAACCAAAATGACTTATATATGTAACACTTCTCTTATATTATATCATACTTAATTACCTATAGTTCCATATGGACAAAATTAAATTTCGAATGGAGTTCATTATACTAAATTGGGAAATAGCTTCATTCTTATTTTTGGAGGCATTTCTTGTTAGTTTCTGTCACAAACTTAGAGTTAATACACAAAATGGCCCTTAAAATTTGGAGACAGAGTCAATTTGACCCCCGAAATTTCAATTGACTCAATTTGAACCCCCAAATTTGAATAAGTGACTCACATTAGGTCTTGTGTTAATCTCTATTAATGACACGCTTACCTGAAATGTTAAGTGACACATGGACTTGACAGGTGGGCTTATTAAACGACGTCATTTTCTCCTTGCGCGTAATCTCCCTTCAAACGACGGCGTTTTCTATTCTGAGGTTAAAATTCAACAACACCAATGATCAAACCACTCGAAATAGGAAAACTCTTCTTCTTCTTCATTCTCTCGCATGCACCATACTGTGGAAGATAAATGTCGCAGCTAGTGTAGGGTGCCGGCAAAACTTGTCGCACGCATTCTCGTTTGCTAGCACAAGGAAGAAGAAGCTGTGCACTACTGTTTCTCCAAAAAAGGTTAGTAACGCAAGTATTCTATGTTTGGGTTCAATGTTATGTTTTGTGTCTTCTCTTGGTTGGGGTTTACAGGCCATTAATTTGTGCTCTATTTGATACTCAAATGGATTGAGTCCACTGTGAAATAAGATAGTTTTAGTTATTAATCCTCTTCTTCTGTTAGGATTTTTTTCTTTGAAAAGACTAATTATGATTAACGTTAACTGTGTTACAGAGAAGAAAGGATATCTAATTAGTGAAGTCTACCCCTTCTTTATGTACCAGTTTCTGTCTATAGATGATTTCAATAGCTGAGCTTTTTTCTGAAAATATAAAATGAGAAATTCAAATAGATTATGCTTGTCAATTTGATAATGGAGAGCTGTTAATTATAGATAACAAAAAATTGTGTAGCTATTGTTACATGGATAAATTTTATATATGAATTTTTATATTTTCAGTTCTGAAAAAATATTGATTGACATGTTAATGTAGAATCATCTTATGCATGATATGAAAGGTCTTGGATGTTAAAGTTAATTTGTTAGTTGTTTGAATTATATTTGTAGATGGGCGATTTAATAACCATTGTCTATCATCACAGAGGTAGCTTTGTTACAAAGAATGATGGCAGTGTAGTTTAAGAAACGGATAATACGGATGAATTAACTGGACTAGATGAAGATAGATTAGATGTATTTTCACTGAGGGATTATTACGACCCAACCTGAAGTACTAGTCTAGAATTGCTTCTTGAAAATCTTGGTGACTATGAATAAGATAAACGGATCTTTATATTGGACATGCAAAAAGTTATCTAAACTTGAGCTTTATACAACTTATTTACAAATTTAATTTATTTTAATTATATGCTGTAAAGTACTTAAGAGTTTTAATTACACTATTATTTTTAATTTATTTTAATTAAGAGTTTGATATTAATATATACTATTATATTCAAAATTAAACGTGACTTATTAACGTATCATAAGGACCTGCTCTCTTTTTAAGAAATACTTATACATACTTATTTGAAAGCATATATGTTATTTAAATTTTTTTATATATATGTTTAAACATATATAAATTAAAGTTGAATCATTTAAAAGAGTTGAATCATTTGTTTCTGACATATTTAAATAAACATGCTAGCAATTAGTGGAGAGTTGTGAGTTATTCATCATCTATCAAATATTTCTAATTACATGTAGGTGCTTTCACCTCCACTTTCACTCACAAGGCTGGATAAGCTGCCGCATAAAAGAAGAGCAACTCCCGGTGTGGAACCAATGCAAGGAGCTAATTCTGGGACAGCGTCAAAATTTACAGAATTTATGAAATTTGTCCCCACTCCAAACTTCAAAACACCAAAGAAGAAATAGATATTAAAGTATGTTGTCTTTTGTGGATGAATTGATAAATGTAATCCAAAGTGTGTGTTTTGAGGTTATTTTGTGGCTGAAATTTGTATCAGTGGTTGTTTATGCCTTTTGTCATGTCTTGCATAGGGTTTTGTTTTGCAACCTTTTAAATAGCCTTTTTGTTTTTTTGACTGTAATGATGACATTCTATATGTGTTACAATGGTCATTGTCATGACTATGGTTGATCTATGAAATCAGATTCAAGGTTTATTATTATAAATTATTTTGTAATTTAGAGATTTGATAGATAAATTACAAGTTAGTTTATTATTGATATTTGCAGATTTGTAATCAGACTCTCACTCTCTTGTTTATTCTTACCATTTTATTTTTACAGATTTAGTCACAACTTTTAATTTATAAAATCATACCTATTTGTAATATCTTTACTGAATTTGTAGATTTAGTCAAAATTTACAGTTTACATAATAGATTTGTATTCAAAAAAATATAATTGTAGTGACATTAATTCAATTTTATTCATCACTTTCTTACACCTAAGGCATAGCCAATGGCTACAACTACAAACAAAACAAAACAAAAAAAAAAACTCAAAATACTATTCCATACTTTTAAAATCCTAATTTCAACTTCTATTGCACTAATCTTTCAACTCACATTCACCTTCCAATACTCAATGCTATTTTCAGTTTCATGCCTGCCAATCATGTCTTCTTCTTCCACGCTATTTTTTCACACAAAAGTCCACACTATCTATTTTTAGAGGTCTATCACAATAAAAACCACAAAATAAATTATGCATATATTACATGAAGAAGATGTAAATTCAAAAAGAAAGCAATTTAAGAACTCACGTTATAGTTTGGACATCCAAAAAATGGTTTATTTGGATTTGCTTCTGTTCCAGACCAACGAAGAACGGGACGCATTCCACAACCACACCAGTGTGGAATCTTTTCAGATCTAGCTCGATTTGGATTCCTTTCCAAACTTTCATGTGAATGAGATCTGTTGCAGCTTTCGGAACCTTGGCTAGTGCTCTTCATCATCTTCTCCAACACCCAAACAACGATATCAATTTGAAAATTTGGTATTTGTTAGGGTTTTATATTCATTAAAAAAGGCTAAATTGAGTCTAAAATTTTTTTCCTATGTCAACAACATTTAATAAGACCACCTGTCAAATTTATGTGTTACTTAATGTTTCAGATAAACGTGCCGTTAATAGAAGGGCTAATGTGAGTCACTTATTTAAATTTGGAAATTTAAATTGAGTCAATTGAAATTTCGAGAGTTGTCTTTAAATTTCAAAGACTATTTTGAGTATTAACTCCACAAACTTAATAAAAAAAAAAAACATGCGCCCATGTTTTCTAGACAAAATATTGAATAACTAAAGTTTTATTGTTAAGTTTTTTTATTACATGTATTAAATTAAAAAATAAGACATTTGAATGAGTAGGATTCATTGTCAAGTCTATAATTTAATGTTTATTCTCTTATATTATCATCCGAGTTTGAGATTTTATGAGTATTTGAAGCATAGGACAAATGATTACGTATAATGCGAACACCATAGCTTGGAAAGCATGTGATTGCAGGCCACACGTGTGCAGTGAAAGCTTCCTTATTATATGAAAGTTTTGTCTTGCCAGAGATTAAATCTGATATCGACAAATGACACGCTAATTGCTAAGAGACACAGACAATAACATTCATGTTTCATGATTCATCACTTCACGTGTAACGGTAGGGATAGACACCACTTTTTTTTTTAATGTGGGCTCAAAATTAGAAAGGGTGAATTTTCATTTGTTTGGTTTGGGCCCAGTGTTTTTTCTTAGTTTTGTCCATATGTCAACCAGCTTCTGGATATGCTTGCCCATCACCCTCTTTTCATATACCGACAAATACTATATAATTGTAAATGGAGCCCAAATGTTTCATCCCGCTAAATTATTTTCTCCTTTTCTTTAATATATGCATGTATAAAGTAAGCATTAAAATATAATTTTATTAAGTAGGTAAACTGAAATTGATACTTATTATTGTAAATTATAATCAGCTAAAATTTATATATAGTTGTGTTTACTAAAATTAATATTTAAAATTTATTAAATGATATGTCAAATTATCTATTTTTTTAATTATCAATTTTGTAAAAATAATTATAAGTGAGTCTTGCTATATACATATATAATTATTGCATATCAGTTAACATCTAAAATTTTAAATATATAATTCTTTTTATTCTTTTAGATATTAATAAAATTTTGACGTAATATTTTTTAAAATCTTAGAGGCGGGACAATATGTCCCTCGCATATTCTTCCACCCTAAAATTTTAAAAAACACCGTATAATTCAATAATTAAGTATATACCAAAGTTTCTTCTATATTCAGAAAAATTAGTCACATAATTCATATTCCTATCGTTATTATTTGATAGTAAATTTTATTTGTCAAAAGACGAATTTCTATAAGGTCAGTGTATGAGAAATATTTACATGAATACTTTAAAATGAATTATTTATATAAAATATATATTAAAAATATATAAATTAACATATTTATAGATGTTTAAATATATAATTGTTATTAATTTAGCAGTTAACTTTTTTAAAGATGTTTATGAAGCATATATAATATATATAACCAACTGAACGGCTAATGCTGCTTAGAGATTATTAAATCACAAACATAATAATAATGAAAGTGACGATTAAAAAGGTTTGCCGGTATAAAAATGTACAAGATTAGGATTAGGATGAAAAAGCATCCTCAAACTTCGATCACTTTCATTTTCGGATGATGCCATGATGGTTATGGTTCAGAACATGTAAGGATTAAAAGGGCCTGAAATTAACTCCACAAAAAAAAGAGAATAATAATATGATAATAATTTAAGCAAAGGCAGAGTTGAACAACACGTATATCCCGATCTTGAAGCTTTCTAGTTAGAGTTTATCCGAATTTCGAATTAGAGTCATTTATTTGTTTTTATTTATTATTTCTTTTTGTTCTTTCCTTCGGTAGAGCAACGAATCAAAGGAGGGTCAAGACAACGTCCTCTGTCTCCATGGCCCTGGTTGGGTGAATATATTATCGTAGAAAACATTATCTGTAGCTTGCTAGCAATTCTGCCATAACCGAAACAACAGAATCTAAGGTAGCGTTTGGAGGAGAGACATAGACGAAAAGATGGAGATTGATAGACAGAGACTAAGAGATAGAGATTGAAATGAATTTCAGTATTTTATTTGGTGCAAAATGGGAGACAGAAATTGAAATAAGAATGAAATTCTATTTTAATTTGTACAAAACATAAAATTGGAATTAATTAATTGAAATGAGGGTATTTTAGGTATAAAATGTTATTAAAATTTCAGTTTTCATCTCTAAAAATTTTATTCCCCTGTATTCATACTTTTTAAAGGTACTAAAATACTGAAATTTTGAGAACAGAAATAAAAAATTTAATACCAAACTAACAAACATGATACTGAGTCTCAATCTCCTAATTTCTATCTCAATATCTCAAAACAAATGCTACTTAAGAGTTAGTTAATGTGTCAAAGCTAGTTTTTCAGGCCTTATTAACACAAAGTTCGTTAGAGATGCTATAATTCTCTCATATATTCAATTGACCTAAAAGAGGAGGCGAAAATAGATTAATTAGTTATATATGCTTTCAATTCTTAGAAAGAGAAAATTCTATGCCCTAAATTAAATTACGTTAATTTATTCTGTAAATTGTGATGGGACAACAATTTTAGTTCCACAATTGCTGCCCAAATGAACTTTTGCAAATAAAAGAGAAACAAATTTAAGTTTTTTCAAACACTCGTATTTATATGCATGATGAGGTGTACATAATTATTGTGTCAACCCAGGGTTTTATCTACCTTTAGGAAAAAGGAGGCATATTGTATATGATAATTGCATTAGTATTCCGATCAAGTAATCATAGATTCGCACTACCTTTTGTTTTAGGTAGTCAATAATATCAATAATGATATGATAGGAGTACAGTATATATATGAGGAGATAAAGGTGAAACACAATGGTGGATCTTTTGACAAATGTGCTACTTATTTCAACATAATACTCCATAATAATTTTAACAACTAGAGGCATCAACTACTACTATTAATTAGTTAATACTTACTTTCAAGCTTTCCAGCTTGTTTATTTTTGACTTCTTGTCCCACCCAACCGTGCCATTGCTATGGAAATTAACACTCGGAGGAGGATCCACATTTAAGACTTGCATAGTGCCCAAAAGCCCCAAAGATTCTCCTCATCAAAGTACTTACTGCTACTTATTAAGTTGAGAGATGTTAAAATTAGAATTATAAGTTAATTAAAAATGATTCACATACATGATTAGTAAATAAATATATTTGGATCTCACAAAACATGACTTTGATTTCTGTTGACAATAATGCATGCAAAGCTACTTAATTGGGTTACAACTACCTCAGTAAAACACTTAAAAATTTCAAAAACAAATGAAAAAATACTCTACTCCTAGCTAGCTAGTAGGATTATTGAAGAGTCAAATTAAAGGAAACTCTATTATTAGTTAATGGGTTTATGTTGACCTAATTCCATAGCAATTATATTGTAGACTACATACAATTTCATAGTAATGATTGATTCGCATCCGTAATAAAATAAATAGACCTTATTATTATTGAGTTAGGAGGAAAGTTTTCCTACGTGAGAAACTGTCTTTTTTTTTTTATGTATCTCTCCATCCATTCCTTTACCTATTGAATTTGATCACTTAATCTTAAATTCAAATATTAGAGAAGTACTATAATAAATTTTATGATTTGTACGTAGTCATCAAATAATCATCAATAATACTTTTAATAATGTGAAATTTTATTTAATAGTATAAGATTATTCACTTTTTTTTACTAATTATATATTGATCAAAAAAATACTAACCCTCTAAACTTTCTCTCTTAAAAAATATCTTCGGATAAAAATAAAGATTAAGATGTGAATATATTAAATAGTTTAAACTATTAACTATCATTTTCAAATTAATATATTTGACGTGAATTTTCTCGGCTTGGGAGTTTATACCTAATTAAGAAGACAAGTCAATTAGAAAAAGAACATAAAAACTATAAAATAATTAAATATTAAAAATAAATTAAATAACGCATATAATATTTTTATAATAAATTATTAGTACGTAGGCTGGTCAAAAAGAAAGAAAATATCTTTATTAATAATAATTCAGTGGATATATATTTTATTTTGTTTTGTTATGATCCTTTATTCCCGTTTTATCTCTAGATGCATGAAAATATAGAAGGGATTGTTTATATCCTGACTCAATTATAAGACCTAAATTCAAACATTATTTAGAGGTCCAATCTGTATAATTGACCTTCTCCCGTAACCGACCTCTTTGTAAGAGGTCGGGCTTGACATAGGTTCCGCCAGAAAGAAATTGGGACGAAGATTAGTTAGCAGATAACACTCATTCACATAAGTAACTGTACCTAAAATCTCTCAACCCCTTTTTACGAGTCAAACCTTAACCTTCCTAAGATAAATGGACGGTTATCTTCCTAAAAAGACAGAACTACTCTAACGGTAGTTATGAATTCACCACTATAAATATACTGATATTCTTCAGATATCAAGAAATTTTCATACTCTCTAAACTTGTTTAGACCCTTGTTAATTTATGCATTGAAATGTCTTTGCATGTATCACCTCCATTCTCTCTCATACATAAATTGAAAGGAAGTTCCTAGACGCAAACCCACTCAAAAACTTCTTCCACTAGACGATTTGGCCAACTTAACAAGTTCAGTCCATAAATCTTTGGTTACCACCATAACCGGGGTTATTGCTTTCATAAAAGAGACATGCTCTACGGATAGCGGTTGATCTTAGAGAAAATTATTAGCCACGGTACATGCATAAAAATGCACTGAATTTGAGCATATAATAAAGTGAGAGCTAGCAGCAGAGTCTTAATTATTGCATAATACGGAGTCGTAAAACCAGTATGCAATAATTTTATCGTAGTTTTATTTAACATATTTAAATATTTATTATAAAATATTATATTTTTATTATTTTATTTTTTTAGTGTTTATAAATATTTTTTTATATTGTATCATTTTACAAAATTTAAATATTCACGAATTTTTTTTCTATTGGCCCTTTCTAACACTTACATTGAAATTAAAATTAAAATTGATAAAAAAAAGAAAAAAGAAAAAAAAAAGAGCTAGACATTTTATTGTGTGATATGTTTATACTAATCAGTGTGCTAAATTGTGTCATTATCGTAGATTACAAAATAGTTAGAGGATGAGCCTGATTTACATGATCTAGTGACAAGAGTGGAATCTAGCTAGCTAGTAGCATAATTAATAAGTACTTTCTATATATGATTGTAATGAAGACTACGTATATGTAGGTACATATATAATTGATAATTCATGGGAATTTACAAGTTGTTAATTAGACAAATGCAAAAAAGCGAGGAGTCACTTATCAAAAAAGCGATTCCGATAACAAAAAGTTGCAAAAGGAATGCACTAAAAAACAAAATTAGAGAGAAAGCAAAAACAAATTTAGGCGAAATTGGTAATGGAAGTTAAGGTGGAATGGAACTTTGTTTTGGGGGGCTCACAAAACCAAGTTGGCAGTGCTAAATTGTGTTGTGTGTTCTCTTTATCAACTTCTTGTCCGTTCGTACCTGTCTACTATGGTAAGAGAGGAACACAGTGACCCCACATGATAGAGGGAATTCTTCTCACAAATTGCAATACAACCAATATGTTTCACAATTTCATATTAAAAATTATTTTAATAAAATAAATTTTATTTAGATCATTTTTGTTAAGATTATTTTTATGTACAATTTTTCAAAAAAATATATAAATTATATTATTAATCATTATTCTTTATTTATTAAAATATTTATATTTTTTAATCAATTATACTCACTACAAAAAAAGAGAGTTATTTTAATATTTTATTTTTTAACACTATAATTAAATATCAAAATTAATATATATTTTTTATAAATATCACAAATATCAAATTCTCTATATTTTCTTGATAAATAATTTGACCGTAGAAAATTACTTCTCAATTTTGACAGTCATTTGTTTTCCATTTACTCCACTATTTCTCTCTTTTTCTGGGTTCTGTCAATTTTGACATCACACTGCTCTCAATTTGGGGTCATACTACTCATTTTTATTTTATCTTCAAAATCTCAATTTATTCTTCAGTTTTAAGATCTCATCTCATTCTTTGTTAAAAAATTTTGTTGAGAATATTTTATGATCAATAAGTATCACAATAAATAGTATTTTTTACGGTTAATAAGTATCACATAAAATATATTCTCAAATTTTTCTAACAAATTATTTTTGACAGCCAATATTTATCAAAATAAGATTTAAACTTTTTTCACAATTACTTATATGTTAAAAATACTATTTTTGACAAAACTTTTATTAACATATTTTTATAGTTAAAATAGTGTCAAAATTTATTTTTTTGACAAATTTTAATTTTTTTTACACATATAACTCTAAAAAATAATCTATATTATTGTGATGGCTATTTTATAGTTAAAAAAATGTATTAATTAGTAAAATAATAAAATTATTAACAAGATATGAATAAATAATCTTAGTAAAGTCGCCATTAATTAAATGAACAAAAACACAAAATAAATAAAATATAAAGTACGAAAGAAAGTGAAATTGAATTTGAATTAGTAAGATGATAATATATTAATAAAAATTGTAAAAATAAATATATACGAAACAAACTAAAGTTTAAAGATAAATAAAAAAAGTCTTATAAAATAGCAATATAATAGGTGGAAAAACTTAACTACAATAATAAATAAATATTTTTTAGCAAGCAAGAAGGATAATATTGAAAAAAAAAATTGCAACTATAATTTTTCAACAAACTACTTTAAACACACAAGTAAGAAATTCTAAAAAGTTCTTACTTTTGGTTGAAGGTGAGCTTGGGAGTAAAAATCTATTCACATTAAGTAAAATTAATGCCAAACAAAATTTGACAAACATTTAAACCATTCTAACCAGGTTTACAATGCATAATGTGAAAACAAACATACACTAATTTTGTCACCATTTTTTACTTATTTTAAAAACTTTAGCTGATAGAAAAAATATATAAACAATTATATCTCTAATAATACAATTTTTTAAATAATTTATTTTTTTGAGTTTACTTAAATTTTTGTATGGATATTTTTTTTATTTGTCTTCTACTAACTTTTTTTAGAAATAACAAAGTTTGAATTCTAAACATTTGGGATATAGAATTTTTGATATCATGATATCACATTTTTTAAAAAATGTAAATTAATAAAAAAATTACATAAATAGTTATATTTTTAACAAATTCAATGATTATTGCTTTTAATTTAATGTTTAACCTAGGTACTTAAGAGTGGAAAAGATATAAGAAGGGAACATTGAATTGATAATGTGTGGGCAAAAGGATAGGAATTGAAGTAAGGTGGTCCTAATATGGGGAATAGAATAAAGGTATTGTTAGGTTGGTGGTGATGGAACAGAGAAGCTAAGGAGATGGCACATGCCTTCTCCTAATAACTACTCCAAAAGCCAAAGCAAGCATCACTATTGACTGCCACTCTTCAGCTTTGTGACATTTGTTTGTATCTATTCTCTCCTAATGCTTACAAAATTTAAAGTCACACAAACAGTGACACTTGATGCTTCTGGTTCCTTGTGTCCAACAGATTCCCACCCTTGCTTCTTTTTTATCATCAACATGTATGGAATCTCTTCTCTACTTCATTACTATTCAACCTAGTCATTCATTTCTTTCTTCTAGATCATCCCTAATTAACACCAAACTAGACCAACGTGAATATTAAGATGGATCATTGCCTCTAATAAATTGCAATTGTGGAACCATATTCAATTTGTGTATGTATTTATTTTGTACCTATCATAAAGAATATTCTAAGTCACGTCTAAAGTAAAAGTGACACTGAACCAACCTTCCTAAAATAATAAATTGAAGATAAGAAAATAATATCTCTACTTTGCTGTGAGTATATATATATATCAAAGAAGAATAACATATAAATATCGTGGAGGTCAACATATCTAACATGCAATCGATGAATATAGATAGTTATTAGGGCGGTAGTATTTTATGAATGAAAAGAATAATTTGAAAAAGGAAGCGATATGATGCATGGATGAATAATTAATTACAAGAATGCTTTCAATTAGGATATAATGGTGAATGTGTCCTCCTGTATAATAAAAAATAAATAATGTTAAATATATGCTGTTAATTTATACTACAATCTTGCTAGATGAACAATAAAAAATATAAATAACATAAAAAATTTCATTTTTTAACCTATTATTTAGGTTATTAAAAAAACCGTTGTTCCCAACCCTTTGTGTTTATACTAATACTTATTGGGATGCCCTCATCACTTTTCCAGGCCTTTGAACAAAACTTTATCGTACGTGCTTGCGTATTGTATTTTTCTTTTTCGTTCGTTTCCTTCACTTTTATGATTCATTTGAATATTATCCAACCAATATTTGTCGGAACTTTATTTATTTGCTCCTTCTGAAGCTGCTATATGTATGCTATGGCAGGAATATTCAAAGTATAGTTATAAATTACATCAACCCGCCGAGACCAATTTCACTTTAATTTATACAGTTTTAGCTCGCTAAGAAACTCAATTTCAATATATATATATATATATATATATATATATATATATATATATATATATATATATATTAGATAAATAATAACTATCTTAAATAATATGAACAACTACCAATTAAATAAAAATATATTATACTTTTAAATTACTCACCTAAATTTTAATATTAAAATAACCATCCGTACACTTAATAAAATAAATATCCAATATATTTATTATTCACATTATTTAGTATTTTTATTATTTACCAATACTTTTCCTATATATATCTTGGCACTCCTATAGCTTTGTATACTTTCACTCAATAATAAATGATACATTCAGTCACTCATATTCTTTCTATAATGCTCTGCCTCAGTTTTTGTTAATAATAATAATAATAATAATAAGGTGTCCCAAATTATTACGTATATGTTGCGTAATTAATGGATGCATGGAATGTCAAATATACAGTCATAAAGACAAAATCATAGTATACATCAGATCTCTGACAGGAAATCAAAATGAATATCGTCCAAACTTTTTTGAGTGATTGAAATAAATAACGAGAAGCTTCTAATTCATTGATATTTATATGACGAGTTATACGTATGTATATTGTGTATGTGAAACTATCACTTCTGAATTCTCATCATCCACTAGTTCATTATTCTAACAGTTAATCTTAGCCTTGAAACTAAGGGTGCTAGCTAGGATTGACAAACGTGAAGATGGCCATTCTTTCCATCCATCATTTAATTTAGTGGTCAATTTGTACATGCTCATCCATCAGCCAAATTAATTAATTCTCTTTGACAATTTTAATAATGTACCTTCAATCACATGATATATAGTATGGGTCTAATTTAAAGTTCAAACTGTTTTTCTTTTCTTTTTCCTCAGCAATGCAAAACTTGTTTTCTAGATATAGGTGCAATTAAATTGGGTCAATTAAAATTACAATTTTAGAATTTGATGGAATATAGAAACATACAAGTAAGCCAACAAAAATAATAGAGTTGGAGAGTGGAGATGGTCCCAACGAAACAAAGAAGAATTGGAGGGGAATATAAGGTCCCACATGTCGGTTGGTTACCCATTTCGGTGGCATCAAGAATCACCCTTTCACACCACCCAACCTATGTAGTGCCTCTACTTTCTCACCACCACAATCTTTATATTATTATTATTATTATTATTATTATTATTATTATTAACTAATAAAAAACTTAAAGTTTTTACATTTTTAATATAAAAATTAAAACAAATTATATAAAAAAATTATATAAAATGACCAATATTATTTATGTAGAAATAATGAATCTTAAAAACCGATTATTAACTAAGACAGAAAAAATCAAAGAAATATTAAATCTTTTCTTAAATAATATAAATTATTTAAAAAAAATAAAAATTAATATTTTTTTATCAATATTAGAAAACACTTACAATTAATTATCGTTCATCAAAATTTTAGATTGAAAATAGGTACATATATATAACTATCTTCTTTTTCCATGGATTAGTGACAAAAACAATGTCAAAATATATAAACTATAAATAAATTTTTAAAAATTTAAAAACATAATAAAAATAATTAAATATTAGATATATATTTGTCAAAAAAAATTGTATAGATTGAATTCTAATGTCATTTTTTTTATAAATATTAATGAGACTATTTTATCTTTAAAAATTTCTAATTTTATATATGTTAAATAATTTATTTTTTATATTTTGTTAGTATAGGTCTGACATATAGCCCCATATTTGTAGATTATATGAATAGGAGCCATATAAAGAATCCATTATAAATATAGGGTTTAGTTTTGGATGAAATTTCGAAAGTAGCATTGATCGAGCCAAGAGAGAGTCGGGTCTGTGGGTGGAGGAGACAGTGAATGAGGCATGACTTTGAGAGCGAGATGGCTTGTGCTTTTCTAGTGTTGTGCCCACATTTGGATTTGGTTAAACATAGCATTTGGGGTGCACCCATTGGTGTACGTTTTTCGTGTATTCGTCTAATTAGTCCCCCACCATCATCAATCTTCAATCACTTCTCTTTCCAGTCATATATGTCTTAGCTAGCTAGGCTGCTACCTACTTATTCCAACCTAAAAATTTAAGTCGATAAAAAAAATAATATAAATAATTATATCTTTAATATTTTTTAAATAATTTTTTTTAAGATTTGTATAATTTTTGCATTGGTCTTTTTTTTAATTTATTTTATGTTTTTTTTAAGGATCAAATTCTTAATTTTTTAAACATAAAATTTTAATATTATATCATGATATTATTCATTTAACATATTTAAGCTAATAAAAAAATACAGCATAAACTGTTATATCTCTAACTATTAATTGTACTTTTCCTTGGCTTAGATTAATTTGTTTCAAATAAGTCATGGCTAGGCTTCATTATTCTTCATATTCATATGGATATAAAATTATAAATATAGAGAAGGACCTAGCTTGGGATAGAATATAATTCATGTTTTTGTTACTACTATTATTATTGTTTTTGTTGTATGTATATAGAGGGAGAAATAAAGAGGGTAATTCACGTGCACAATAACCATTTACATGAAAATTTTTAGTAGTATTCTATCGAAGAAGGAATAAAGTACTTTATTCAGTTACTATATTAGAGAATATACATAAACTTGCTTCAACACTATATATAGTGTGTTAGTAGGAAATAGGAACGTAACGAATAGTAAGATCGTGAAAAAAATGAAAAGCGAACAAATTAATTAAATAAATAAAGAATTCAAAACTAGATACAATGAATTCAAACATTTTAGCATGCAGATGTTATTAGGACAAATATCCGGTACAAAGAAACCAAACTTCATGTTTATTCTCATCCAGCATACAAAACGTGAATGCATGGTGGAATGTATACGAATTATTATTCTTATATAAATTATTCTTTGATTATATTCTAATAAGCTATTTGAGTCTATTGTCCTAATAATATTAATTAATGCCCTTCAATTCATCACCAATAAACAAAAAGTGAGTGATCGATCTATGATCCTCAAGGAGTTTTACTATTAATTAACAATATAATTTCTATAATTTATTATACCATTTGGAGCTCCGATCATGGTGTTAATTAGTTCAATGGAAACACCGTACAATTGTAAGGATATACAAGATTTAGAGAGAGAGAAAAAAATTCAGTAGGTAGAAGAGAAATTCCAGAGAAAGGGATGAGAAATTTAAATAAAAAATGTCTAGGACATTTTATAATTCACATATTTCTCTCCAATACAATTTTTTTTATCTTTTTATTTATGATTAAGTACGAATTTGCTATTTAAAATATAAATTGAACATTTTTTTTGTTTTCAATTTTTTTTTCATACAAAATCGTATCTAAAATTCAGCTTAATTTTAAAATCCGGACCAAAATACTCTTCTCCAACAAATCTTCACTAAAATACTCAATTTCGCTTCTTTTTTTTCTTCTTCTTCGTCACATCATTAGCAACAACAACAATAAAATCAGAAATACATAGAAACAATGTTATAAATAAAAGAAATAGAAACAGAAAAATCAACAATGTAATTAACAAATCAATAAATATCAAAGAATCAGAAACAGAAGAATCAACAATGTAATAAACAAAAAATAGAAGCAGAAATCCATACCAAATAATCAACAAATTTACATTTTAAATATCAAAGAATCAACAAAATAAAAAAAGAATTGGAACTGTACGAAACAACACGGCGAGCGCGCGAGGAGCAGCAGTGAGTGGCAAGCGAGCGAGGAGGAAGAGCAAAGACGGCGACGCGGTGCGGGACGTCCTCACCAATCTCCTGGCGTCGACGTCGAACACTAGCGCAGGAGCAGAAGCAGTGACGCGGCGTGTGACATCCGTCCTCCCTCGCCAGCGCCACCTTCCTCTTCCCCCTTCTTCTTCTTGCATTCCTTTTTATTCTTCTTTCCCATGGTTCTCTTTCTCTCTCAACTTCAAACACTCTTTTTCTTTTTTTTTTATTATATAATTTTTTTGTTATGGGTAATTTAGTCTAAAATGTTAAAATTTAAAGTAAAAAGACGATTTTAAAATCAAGTTAACCCTTATGAACAATTTTGTATGTAAAAAAAGATTGAGAACCATAAAAAATTTCACCCTAAATCTTAAATACCAAAATTATATTTAACTCTTCTATTTATATATAATATTTCTAATTGTATCAAACTTATTTTTATTTGTTAAACATAAAACTATTTATGTTATCTCTTTTTATTAGCTTAAATTTAAAAAAAAAGTGATATCATGGTATAATATTAAAAGTTTTATGTCAAGAAATCTAAAATTTATGTTTGGATGAATTCAAAAAGAAAAAAAGATAATATAATAAAATAAAATAAGGAAAGAATATCGCAGTCCCATTGAACTCGTTACATCTTACATATGACTATAATAAGTATATTTCTCGTTCATGCATGTTCCATTCTTGTTCCGAACATCTTTCATACCTAGCTAGCAGCTAAGATCTTATGAGTGCAAAGTTACCTAACGAGCTAGCTCGCTAGTCTTTCTCAACTATTAATAAACTCGTTGGACTTGGACCACTTCTTATATAATGCGTGCATTTAGGTTTGTGTTGCAAACGCCTAAACACTTATTCTAATCCTTTACTCTTACTTAATTAACACTCATTAATAATAACATGCCATTGCTGATAGTATCATCTTGCCGGGGCCAGTTTTGTACATGCAAATAAATATCATGACATATAGTTATATTATACAACTAAACATCTGTTGCTCGAAATTTAATTTGATAGATCTATCTCTTAATTAGAAAGACTTTAATATTATATTATGAATTTCTTTTCCTATTATTTTAGGTATAATTGTGATGCCTTGGCCTTTATCATGGTGACTTCCGTCAAGAATATAAAAAAAAAAATTAAAAATCCTAATTTATATCTTATTAATTTTTAAATACAGACAAATTTAAATATTTTTATTTGTAGAAAAAAATAACTAAAAAAGATGAATTAAAATTCTCAATTATTATTCAAAATATAATTAACAATATCTCCGTCTAAATTAAAGTTTGTAAATCAAAAGAAGTAATTTTTCACTAATAATTACCACCATCCTCCATTGAATGATGTGTTGTACCTTTCAAAATGGTGAAGGCTACATATGCATATATGACAACCTTTCACTGTTAATTTCCATAGTTTAGCCAACACCTCGTTAGCTCCCACAGCCATGTGCTTTGTCAATTCTAGGAAATTAAAAGCATACCCTCTACATTAAATAGCCAAGAAAATAAATACATTATTATTATTATTATTAGAGAAAATATTGGGTCGATTACTAGACCATCGGCCAATTTGAATAATTTGTTAAAAAAATTCAAATTTTCAAAAAATAAAATTTTAAATAATTAGGATTAGCACTATTAAACTAGGATTAATGACTGTCACGCATAACCACTTTATCAATGTGAAGCCTCTCTCATCGCGTAGTGGATATCTCGTCTTCAACTGTCCATCACATTATTGTTGTACTCTCTGTCGTTACTCTTCTATGCGTCATGTCAGGCGACCAACATCGAATACAAGAAACATCCTAAATTTAAGAAAAGAAACATTTAAAGTTTAACAAAAAAACATCCCAAAATTTAACAATAAAAACATTCTAAGTTTTACAAAAGAAATATCCCAAGTATTACAAAAAAAAACATTTGGAGTTGAACAAAAGAAACATCCATGTTTAACAAAAGAAATTAAACATTCCAAGTTTAATAAAAGAAACATCCAAATTTTAATAAAAAAATCCCACGACTACCTTCTCAGAGTATCCATTGCAATCGGCGACGAGGGATTCTTTATCCACCTTTCATGGCAAATGAATTGCATAGACGAGGGCGGGTGAGGGCTGGTCGACGACATGATTGGGCGCGGCGCAGTGGGTCGTCCGGAGATTCCTTTGTGACGTTGTAGACGTCGTCTTCGGCGGTTCGACGGCGGGATTGGGTGACGCAACAACGCGAAGGAGGATTGGTTGGTTCCCTTAATAGGGTTGTGGGTGTCGTTGTCGATGCAAGAAGATCGGAATCATCGTTGCGACGAGCGGATGATCAACAACGACTGCGAAGAGCGGCACAACGACGTGTCTGAAGCGGGAGAGGAAGACGGCAGGATAAATGGCGCGAGTGGAAGTAAGAGGGAAATGTGGCGTATGTGGTTGTTTTTTTTTTTTTTTTTTTACCAAAATCAAAATATATAGAGTTATTAGGTTTGGATAATGTTGTTGTGGGGTGTTTTTTTTTGTGTCATTAGACTTTTTTTATTGGAACTAATATTGTAGTTGGTAGAATTAGCTGATACTCTAATTGGTTAAGTAATAAAGTTGCAATTATTATTATTATTTCAAAGAACTTGAAATATAAATAGAATAAATGACGCTTTACCTTGTATCATGGTTGGTTGTTCCATATTTGCCTTTGAAACAACTTGGTATGTTAGCACAAGTCTATATCTTGAGCCAACTGTTGCCCCCGGCATGTTTTGCATAAATTCTCCATTGAATACATGGAAGTTCAGTATAGTAGTGGTCACTGCTCATCAATCATTTAATATCTTCTCTCGAAAATAATCAGAATTTCTCTTTAACTTGATATTTTTTCTCAAATTAGATTTCAACCTCTCTTTGATGTTATGGTATACTCTTAATTACCTTTGCGTTAGCACACTTACATGGAATGCATCGCCCATATAGAACAAGATTAAACATAAAGTTATATGATGTTTTTGTGAATTAATCATATGACCCTTTAATAGCTTTTAATATCTTAACCCTCCATAGAAAATTATACTACCTAAATTTATTCTTCTCAAGCTCTCACAAATATTTTGTTAATAATATAATTATTTATATACTTTTTTATTAATTTAATTTTTTTAAAGAAATAATATCATCACATTATATCAAAATTCTTATCACCTAAAAGTTTAAAGTTTAATTTTTATTATTAATTCCAAAAATTGTTTTTTTATCATAAAACAAAAGAATCTATATAACTAAATTAGCAAATGTTGGGGAGCATCTCTCTCTTTCTAGATATTTTATTAATATGTGATCCATCATGACATTATTGTAGCACTTGTGTAATTAAAAATAAAATTTATTTTTTTAACAATGGGGGTTCTTAATTCTCAGCTTGTTAATTATATATGAAATTACATATATAAACCTAGCTAGCTAGCTGGCTAGGCCCGTACATCTTTGCCATTCTTATTACCTTTTCTAATAATCATGCTCACAAAAAATTGATATATATATATAGACTATAACACATCATAGTATGCAATTCGAAACCAATCATGAATATCACATATGATGATGATAATTAACTCCCTAGATGTCTCTCCTTTTGTACTCTCTCTACCATTATTAATGGGCCACAAAACCCTCCATCTAAATCATTTATCACAATGAAAAAGCTTAGAGAGAGGCTTTGAAATAATAATATTTATGAGCAACAATTCAAAAGGGCAAACAAAAAGTTGAAGACAACCCTCAACTACTACTTATTTAGGGATTAACACCATAAATATTTCAGCATCAATGCAAGAAGGCTTGATCTGCCACCACAATTTTCTTTGTTTTGATTTTATTTTAACCTAATAATCAAACACCTGCCTCTAATAAGCCAACAAGAGGTCTCCCAGCTGCACTCCAATAATATGCTAAGTTTCAATCTCATGGACCATTTGCAATAAATGAATGTGGAATGCTCATCACTCATCACTCATGACATGCATGCCACGGAATGGCACTTTCGTCATTTTTCAACAATACAAGCCCAATCTTTTATCCATATATAATATATGCTTTCGTGCAAATAAAGTTGGAATTCATTTTTATATGGAGCCTATCTATTAGCTTGTTAAGGATAATGATATACGTATATGGTTCCTTTTCGCCATTTTAAGTTCTGTTATATCCTTATTTCTTCACAAAACTATTATGGTGGATACTACCATGAAGATTTTATTATTGTCTTTATATGAAGATGCTTCTTTTTTACCATTAGATGATGAAATGTATGGTTTGATTTTGATGTGTTACAAAAGTGTTATTTTTTTTAAAGTGTGGCTAAACAAACAAAGTACACTTTTAACACAAGAATCTTCATAAAAAGATGTTTTTAGCATCTTCATTTGAGTAGTTGCCAACTATTATTTATTATTACTGCTGCTGAATTATTAATTTATTATATTCTCTATCTACATAGAGAAAGAGAGGACACAAAATGCGTGTTGCAAATTGAACAAAGATGAAATAGTGTTTGACTAGAATAATCTAATGGGAGAAGACTGCATCAAAGTAAAAAATGCATTAAAAGAAAAAATCAAAGAAAGGTAAAGCAAAGAAAATTATTAATTGCGGTGGCAATGATGAGAAGGAAGGGCACTAGTGGGCGCAGGATAAGCACGTGGGAGTTGCCATTCCATTAGCACTCTAGTAGTATAATCAAAGTTCAAAAACTGAGCTACACTAGAACTAGAATTTCTAAAATTTAAAAGTTCAATCAAAATTTAATTGAAATTTAACTACTAAAAAATTAAATCAATTTGATTGGTTAAATTTTTAGTTGTTTAACCAATTTTTTAGATAAAGCCTAGCTAATACAAACATATCATAACATTCTTCTACCAAAACACTAGAAATTAAAAAATAATAATAAATAAATCAAAGGTAAAGTTGACGTTACAGTGTTACAAAGTTATTCCATGTCGCATGTATATATTTCCCCCTGTAATGATTTGCCACTTTCTGTATTAGCTGGTCACATAGTATCAGTATAAAATTAATCTAATAATATCACATACTTTATGTTATGTACTGAGTATTTCTATTTCTAGAATGATTATGTTTATATTTTCTTTAACTGTGCTGACTGCTGCTAAGATAGATAAGTAATGCAATATAGTCAATTTATTTTACGGTATGCCATCTATAATATGGTGTGATCCTTGCAATGTTTCATCTTCTGATATTTTCTTACACAATTGACTATTCTTTTTCTTTTTCTTTTTTGCTGTTGTTTTTCTAAATTGCTGAGTTAAAGAAGGTGGTTAGATAGAAAAGATAAATTCTCTCAAAATTGAGGAATCTTGTGACATTGCAAAATAAAGTTTGTCTGGGACCAACTTCTTTTGTGTTTTAACATTTTTGTTATTATTATAACTCATAAACTTATTTAAACTTTGTATATATTATTTCTTCCCACAAAGAAACCTCTTTGGTTTTCCTTCTCCATACTGAAACTTTTACATCTCTTCCCTCCTCTCTCTATTCATTCTTTTTTCTTTCTGAGAATCCCTCAAAGTCTTTCTACCAAGGGCTCCCACACTGATTCAGTTTGCACTAAAGTTCTATCATACATTCAATAACAAAGTGATGGTATATAATATAAATTAGTATTCACTTTGGTATTTGTGTATATAGCTAGTTTTCACTAGTACCATTGCAACTAGAGTCACAGAATTCAGAATAACACATGATTTAGAGGGAAACAAATTTGGCAAACTAGTCATGAAGTTCATGAAACTTGGATCTCGTCCTGATACCTTCTACACTGCTGATTCAGTAAGGTAAAAGCATAATAAATTGAGGAAATTCTTTGTTATGTTGTTAAAATAAGATTGTCCAATTTTGTTTGCATGCAGGGCAGTAACTTGTGAAGTTTCAAGTGACCTGATAATTCAAGTGAAAGGAAGCAGATACCTTCTTCACAAGGTGAGTGTACAAATCCTTCAAACTTGTCTTCAATGACTAGTTTCCTTCTTTTGTTGATCTTTTTTCGGTTTCAGTTTCCCCTTCTTTCCAAGTGTTTGCGGCTCCAAAGACTCTGCTCAGAGTCACCTGATTCAGGCCAGCCTCAGATAGTGCAGCTCCCTGACTTCCCCGGCGGCGCCGAGACATTTGAGCTCTGTGCAAAGTTCTGCTATGGAATGACCATAACACTCAGTGCCTACAATATTGTGGCGGCGCGCTGCGCCGCCGAGTACCTTCAGATGACTGAGGATGTAGAAAAAGGGAACTTGATATACAAGCTTGAAGTGTTCCTGAATTCTTGCATCCTCCATGGCTGGAAGGACTCAATTGTGACACTGCAAACCACAAAATCAATGGCTCTGTGTCTGTGGTCAGAGGACTTGGCCATTACAAGCAGGTGCATTGAAGCCATAGCCTCAAAGGTCTTAAGCCATCCTTCTAAGGTGAGTTTGTCACATAGCCATTCTAGAAGGTTGAGAGATGATGTCTCTTCTTGCAATGGAACCGAAAGCATGAGGCACAAGTCAACAAGCAAGGGATGGTGGGCTGAAGATTTAGCAGAATTGACCATAGATTTGTACTGGAGAGCCATGATTGCTATCAAATCCGGCGGCAAGACACCGTCCAATTTGATCGGCGATGCGCTCAAAATCTATGCCTCAAGGTGGCTGCCAAGCATCACAACAAAAAGCAATGGACATGCCAAGAATAAGAAGGAAGAATCTCAAGAGTTATCAGACTCAGATTCGGATTCGGCAAGCGAAATAGCCTCCAAGCATCGTTTACTTTTGGAATCTATAGTGAGCCTGCTACCTGCTGAAAGAGGTGCTGTTTCTTGCAGCTTTCTTCTTAAGCTCTTGAAGGCTTGCAATATTCTGAATGCATCTTGTTCTTCAAAGAGTGAATTGGCAAGAAGAGTAGGACTTCAGTTGGAGGAAGCAACAGTGAATGATCTTTTGATACCTTCACTTTCTCACACAAATGATATGGCTTATGATGTGGATTTGGTGATGGCAATATTGGAACAGTTTATGTCACAGGGGCAGAGTCCTCCAACTAGTCCTCCAAGAATGAGGATGATTGCCTGCGAAAGAAGGCGGTCGAGGTCGGCCGAGAACATTGATTTCGAGTTCCAGGAGAGCAGGAGGTCCTCCTCAGCTTCTCATGGATCAAAGTTGAAGGTGGCTAAGCTTGTGGATAGGTACCTTCAGGAGGTGGCCAGGGATGTCAACTTGCCTTTGTCAAAGTTCATTGCTCTTGCTGAGGCTATACCAGATTTTGCAAGACATGATCATGATGATCTATACAGAGCTATTGATACTTATCTCAAGGTATACTTAGAGAAATAGACAAAAAGAAAACAACATTAATAATTTAGTGGATAACCAACTAAACTAAGTATATTGACCTTAAAATTCTTGTCCTAATCAAAATTTATTGGCAGTTTAGGTGCAAGCTGACCCACAGAAATTTAGCCTAAACATGGCTTCTGATTTAATTTGGCTACTAGTTTGTTACATTCTGTTGTGTTGTGTTGGCAGGCTCATCCAGAACTGAATAAAAGCGAAAGGAAAAGACTATGTAGGATCCTAGACTGCAAGAAACTATCCATGGAAGCATGCATGCATGCAGCACAAAATGAGCTACTCCCTCTAAGAGTGGTTGTCCAAGTCCTCTTCTTTGAGCAAGCCAGAGCAGCAGCATCCGGCGGCGGCAACGGAAAAGTCGCCGACATACCAAGCAACATCAAGGCATTACTGAAAGCACATGGCATTGACCCTTCTTCAAAGCATCCCCCACCATTGAGCACCACCACAAGCATTCATGGTGATGATAACTGGAGTGTCAATGGACTCAAGACACCAAAGCCAACAACAACAGCAACAAGGAATCCAACTCTGAGAATGAAGCTAGCAGAGGATAAAGACATGGATAACATTACCAATGATGAAAATGGGAGAGCTGCTTCTAGATCTAAGGGTATTAATCAACCAAAACGAATGCTTAGTAAGTTCTGGTCTACAAACAAAGGTGTCACAGGAAAGAATTAGAGTGAATTTTTAGAGGATAGTAGTAATGTACACTATTTTTACTTCATCTGCAAAAAGGGCCTTGTAACTTCTTAGGCAGAATTAAAGAATTATTCTAAAATGTGCATTGTTCATATAAAACTTATGATAATAAGATATGAGATCTTTCTCAACATAAGGGGAAATCTCTTTGGTAAAAATCGCATATTTGTTAATAATTTCAAATTTATTCTTGGATATCAGATAATAATTTGTATCCACACTAATGTTCTCTTCCTCATAGAATATGACATTCAACTATGGGCTAAAATTTGGAGTGTTCGAACATGCATTTATTATTCTGGTTTCTAGTTAGAAGAGATTTTTCATTGATCTATTGTGCTTTGTTACAATTTATTAGTGCCATCATAATTGATAACAAACTGATGTGCAATCCAAAGCCGACCAGAAAGTAGGACAAAAATATACAACAGAAGAATAAAATCCACCATTGATAAAATGTGTTTGCTTATAATTAAGCGGTGTTATCTTTAAATCAGTGGAAAATTAAAACCGCTTGGTCTATTTTATCCCAACAAACATCTTGAATTCTTGATAAACCTCTAAGTTCTACAATATAGTAAATATGGGCCTCCTATTTAAAGAAAAATCTTTTGACATTAATGAGAAAATGTAACTACTAATAAATATTCTATGTCTTGATGACTTTCTTTAATATCTCTTATTAATAATGTGGGCATTAGGTTATTGGATGAATGTCACTTTCATCCTCCTTCATACTAAGATTTATTGGATGAATTGTGTCCTCAAATAACAACTAGTTAGTAGTTACTTTGTTCTGTTCAATCTCAAAAACTGAAATTGACCTTTCACTACTGTTTTGGAGTTCAACAAAATAATAATAAAAGAAAATGATGATATAGTGGGGGACTAACAATGGTGGTCATCATGATCATTGTTGCAATGATGATCACAACACTCATTATGGTTTCCTTTGGCCCTTGACTTAACTATTCTTAGAGCATGCCTGCATGAATCTTCCTTTGATCACTAACCAATTGCTATGATAATCATGACGAAATTTGGCACTATACTCAATCATCATTTTGCCATTTACATTCCTATCATAAGATTCGAAATTAAATTGGACTTTTCTTTCATGTCCCTCCAATTGATTAGGAACATGTTAGTAAGGAAACTTCTGTATTTTAATTTAATTTTAAGTGATCAATTGTTTTTTTCTTTCCTTAATTTATTAATCCACTATTTTACCGAATAGTTGTTGGTAATTTAATAAGCATGCAGAATTGATGACAAGTTGTGTTTTATTTCGATCATCTCAAGAAGAAAACAAACACAATTGAGTTCATAACTTGATACAGTAAAAATAACATCAAAATGGAACTCACAAAAAGTAAATTAAGCATATATAACATGTATGTGAATAGTATCGAATTCAAACAAAAGATGAATTATCTATCGATGCTTTTGGTCCTTTGGAGGGTGCTGCGGTGAAGCCTGCAACGGAATGAACCAGCATGTGTTGTTGGAGAACAAAGACAATTATTATTATTATTGTTGTTCTTGTTCATACTCGTCTGTCTCACAATTGCCCCTTGATGAAATTGCTCCCCCACCATCTCAGGTTCTGCAACAACAGCAACAACTTCTTTCATCTCCTTGTTTTTTTGCTCACTTTCCATACTCTTTTGTGTTTGGTTCAAAGCATATGTAACGTGACTATGTGAGACATATATAAATATGCAACACACACAAGGTTTCAAGTTTTGCTTTTCCTTTTCTTTTGTGTATGTCTTGTCACGGGTGTGAACTGTGAAGTGTGAAAAATCAATTGAAATTCAAGTCCCTCCACCTACCTACATTTGAATCATTTTTGTGTTATTGTATGTATAATAATGCTTCAACGGTTGCCAACTAGAAATTAAAATCATTATGGGTTAGAGAGGTCTAGGGCCACCGTCATAATCATTTCTTTTTTTCGTTGAATGAATATCATCATGATGCAAAATAAGGGCCTCTAATTAAACAATTAGAGACAGTCCCTAGTTTATGCATTCCGGTGGGTCATGGGTGCCAATTAACTTATTATAGCTTTCCTCTTTGGACTCAACTTACAATTTATAATTCTTGTGACGAAATAAAGTAGATAAATCAAGACAAGTTGTCCAGAAATAAGATGAATATTTAAGTATAAATAAAGTTGATAGTTAAAAATTAGGTGGAAATTCAGGTGCAATCGACTTCACGTGAAGTTGATAGCTGAG
Source organism: Arachis hypogaea (assembly GCF_003086295.3). NCBI lineage: Eukaryota > Viridiplantae > Streptophyta > Magnoliopsida > Fabales > Fabaceae > Arachis > Arachis hypogaea. Next base: position 132,416,257 of record NC_092038.1, read on the forward strand.
AGCCGTTAGATGAAAATTTAGTCAAATCAGTCAAACCATCTAACGACTCTTAGTTATCAACTTCACGTGAAGTCGACTTCACTTAAGTTTCCACCTAAAAATTATTTGTGGACTTGAGGTGTTTAATTACACGTGGGTTTTTACCTGTAAATAAAATAATATGGGTACAATAATTTTTTTGGGTATTACAACGGTGCTGAAGCCCGAAAAGAGTTGCAATACACCAGTCATTTGCATCATCATTTAACAATGGAATAGCGTTGATTAATTCAAGGAATTAAAAACCAGGTCCAAGAAAAAAACAAACAAATGCAGCGTCTGCAGGCCCAATTAGTAAGACCGGGACCTTTGGTTTGGTAGCCCATCTACCATTTTTGGTCGGAACTAGCCCTTCAAATGACCTCTAATACTTTTAATCTTTTATATATTGTATTAAAATATTCAAAAAACCTCCTAACTGTTGATCCAAAAAAAAAAGAAGAAAATATTAACTGATAATTAGTTATGAGATTTAAATATTTAATATCCATTTAACAACTTTAGATTTTATCCTTACGTCTAGCTATAAGATTCTTACATTATTAAAAAGCATTATTTATACTGACAATTATGTTGAGAGTTGAGACTCCTTGTAGGTATTTTCTAAGGTCCACACTAGTTTTTTGGACCACTCCCGCTCCCTACTCCAAAAGTAATATATTAATTAAAAGTTAAAGAAAATTAGGTTACAGCTAAAATAAACATCTAACTATTTCATATACCAGCAGGGAGATACCATTCCAAATTTGTATTTATAATATCTAATTTTCAAAACGAACAAATAAATATTGAATCCACATCCTACAATATTATGTTCCATATATAACGGTAGTGTGATTATTTAAACCCTGAGATTAATTATACATGGTTTAGTAGAGCAACATTGAAAATGGTTTGGCATGATGGCATGCAACTTATGGATTAGAGGGTGGGTGTAAAGAAATCTCTAAGGTGGCGTTTGTTTTGCAGTACTGAGACAGAGACTGAGAGACTGAGATACAGTATCATGTTTGTTGGTTCAGAGACTGGTACTAAAATTTCTGTTTCTATTCCCAAAATTTCAGTATTTCAGTGCCTCCAAAATGTAGGAACACAAGGGACTGATATTTTTAGAAACAGAGACTGAAACTTTAATAATATTTTATACTTAAAATACTCTCATTTTAATTAATTAATTTTAATTTTATCCTTTGTACAAATTAAATTAGAGTTTTTTTCTTCTTTTAATTTTTGTCTCTCACTTGACAACAAACAGAATACTAAAACTTATTTCAGTCTCTATCTCTTAGTCTCTGTCTCTCAGTCTTAGTCTTTCAGTATCTGTCTCTCTACCAAACGCTACCTAATGACTAAAAAGAAGTAGCAGTATTACGTGCAAGTGGAAGTGAGATTGGGAGAGTTGTATCCGTAATGAATGAGTTAATGTAGATAGGCATATATAAGTAGAGAGAGAGAGGAGAATAAAGAAATAATAGTAATTGATTAAAGGACAAAAATAAGAGAAGAGAAGGAAGCAGAGTCCACAGTGATAGTACCACGCGTTGCACAAAGCAGTGACGACCAAAACATCAGAGGGATAGTTAATTAAATAGTTATTATTATTAATTATTAATTATGTGACGGCGGCATGCAGGGCAGAATGGCGAGGCTGGCCTTAATAATATTAATGGGTATGTAGCCGACGTAGTAGCATGATTTTAGAGTCATAGGGTTTGCCTGCCCAATTCTTGGATCTGGATTTACATACTCATATTATAACACACTCACTCACATACTCATCAAATTCTTTTCTATTCCAATTAATTGATTTAATTCCTTCAATTCTCGGGCTATATATCAATGTCGGATTTTTTATTTAAATAAATAAAATAAATTAATTAATTACTAAAATAAATAATTTTAAAAATATTTATCGTTTTACGTTTTCAGTCATATTTCATTTACAGTGTAAACGAGATGATATTGCATGTATCTCGTTTACAAGGCTGAACGGCGCCTATAAGTATAAGTCGTTTACACAGTGTTTCTAAACTCTACTTTGACCTAGTAAAACTCTTTCTCACCTCTTTTAACCGTTTCCTTCCATATTTGAATCCGATACGGTGATGGCACGCCAGGCAGGCAACGATGGTGTCATCAACAGACTAAACGAGACTTCACATTACACTGGGGCGGCCGACTTTCAGTTTAGTTGTGTTATGTTCAGTTAATCTAAGTATGTGGACATTGTTAGGGTTAGTCTCGTAGTGACAAGAATTGAGTAAGATGCTTTAGGGGTTGGACTGTATGATGAATTTAGAACAATATTTGTTTGTGTAAGATTTGTATGACTTAATTACGATTTGCTTACCGACATAAATAAGTTAGAGACAGCTGTAGAGTAGACACATGGTAGTATGTTCCTAAGTAGGAGTAGTACTTTCTTTTTAAGTAGAGTAGAAAAATGTATTATTATATAGGTTGAAAATTTATTTTTCATTCCGCAGAGGCCTCGCTTTCTGTTGCCCCGACGAGTCAGCCATACCCTTCCTCCACTCAACGCCATCGTCCCGTATCTGGCTGAGGCCAGATTCGGCGACACGGTGCCGCTCAGGGACTTCACATTTGACAATTTCCTGATTTTGGCACTCGTGGAGCGATGGCGTCTGGAGACGCACATGTTTCATCTTCCGTGGGGTGAGGTCACTATCACCCTGCAGGACGTGGCGTACCACCTGGGCCTACGTGCACACGGGAACCCCGTTGGGGGGTGCCTTCGTGACATTGGTCAGTGGTACAACACTGAGACGTGGGCAATGGTGGAGCAATTGCTTGGTGCCAGGCCTCCGTTGGTGGCACAGCAGGCGGCGCAGAGGAAGGAGTCGTTCACGCTGAAGCTAGTCTGGTTGCGTGATCGTATCTGACAGATACCCCCACCGACGATCCTGAGACACTCCGACAGTATGCCCGCTGCTACATTATGTTACTGATCAGAGAGTATCTATTGACAGACAAGTCCAACAACCTGGTGCACGTACGGTGGCTACCGCTTCTACGGGACTTCGCGGAGTGCAGGGCGTTATCAAGGGGCTCTATTGCGCTAGTCTGAACTTACCAGTCACTCTGTTTGGTGGCACAGCGGGGAGTCATGGATATCACCGGTTGTACTCCGCTGCTAATGAGTTGAATTTACCAGAGATTTTCTCAGTAGTGTCCACCAGATAAAGGAGTCTACCAGTACCCGCTAGCTGCTAAGTATCAAAGTATTACTTTTTCGTTTCATGTTAAATTTTGCTGTTAATTCGCATTGTTTGTAACTTAAGAAGTTGTATATGTCTTTGTTACTTTCAGATTGGTTGGATTGTAGTGGTAGAGTAGAGACCAGCACCAGTCCAGAGTCTTGCACTATAGGGTATCCATCGACCAGTTACGGTTCGATGAGGTAAGTTATGAAATTAAATATTTTGATATTTTTTTTCTACTTGATGTGTTGTAATATTTGTTATTCTGTTAAAAAAAATTTTATTCAGTTTACATAGAGGGTGTACGACGACCCACCCTGCACTGCAGGCCCTGTGCCCACATTGGTTCCGTGAGGAGGACGAGTGGGGTACTTGGTTGTCGGCCGTTCCTATAGTCTGCTTCAACATTATCCAGTTTTACTACGTCGATCGAGTGAAACGGCAGTTCAATGGGGAGCAGCCAGTGCTGGGGATTCCAGTGAATCTTGACAGGTATGAACGTGGTTAGTTTCTTCAAAGTTATACGTTGGTAGTCGTTTGTTGTTCTGATAGTGAGACTATTTTATCTATTTAATGTGTTTAACATCAGGTATCTGATCACCACTGGTCGCGGTGAGTATGTTTGGTGGCCGGAGAGACTCCAGCAGTGGTACGACGGTCGGAGGCAGAGGTTCGAGTCTGGTCACAAGATTACAGTTCATTATACAGTCGATGCTAGGTCGACCGTTGAGTACTACGATTGGTGGCGTGGGGCTTGCCGTGTGAGGCATCTATCTGGGCAGGAGGTTTTGGAGGATCCCAGGCTGGTGGAGTTGCCCCACGACGTCCAGCCCACTGTCAGTCAGCCGAGGGACGATCTAACCCTTCCGAGGGGCATGCCGGATCGGAGGAGATGTGCGAGGGAGGTCAAAGAGGACACTCGCCGGCCAGCTAGGAGGGAGCGGGGCCAGAGAGAGCGTCGCCCAAATGAGCCCATCCGGAGGGAGAGGGTCAGGCCTCGACGGGCTTGGGGTGACACGGACTCGGAGGAGGAGGCGGAGTTCGACCATCACGAGGATGAGGGACAGGTACCAGTTCACGGTGTCGTTCCACAGAAAGCACCAACTCCTCCACGTCCTCCCCCTCCCTTGTGGCACGGAGCGTGGCATTCATCCGGATCCGGTTGGCATGAGGGCACTCCATCCATGACCCAGCACGAGGAAGACGTCTTCCTTGATGAGATTATGATTGACGATTCTTTCTTACATACAGTCAGGAACCCGTCATGGATAGGTTAGCTGAGACATTTCGCACATGCAGGAAGGTTGGCATCGCGGACGACCATCACCCATCAGCTCTGGCCCAGACCTCCTCCTTGATGCCTCATATATCACCTGCATCTGGTGGGTCACACGGGACGCGCCTTCGGCCAGGAAGCCAGTGCGCGACACCCCCTTCGCACAACTATGGCATGTACCTAACCCAGTCTCAGCCTCAGGTTACCCCATCGATAGCTCCACACCCGCAGACTCAGCTTTAATTACACCAGTTTGCCACAGGTTCATCATCCGGAGGGTTGCAGCTGTATCGTCCTCAGACGCAGCAGGATCCGACAGCCATGGACCTAGATTCTCGACCGGCCCGACCTTAGCGACAGGCTCAGCCTCCCCCATGTGGCATTGGGCACATGCGTCACTTCTAGGATCCACACCAGAGATAGTGATTGTAGTATTGTCTGTACTGTAGTTGGGTTTAGACTATCTATGTATTTTTTCATTAGTTAGATGTATGGTATGTACATTTGGATGTAGAATATGTATGTATTGTTAGTGGTACTCTGTTTGTGTATATTGTTATTTATATTCGTGTTCTTTCTTATTTGCATTTATGTTTATGTTACTGTTCCTTTCAAGGAGAAAAAAACCAACATCTCATAAAGTGATTATTTCTCGTTAAACCTTGCAATAGAGGTTTCAAAGTTTCATACCCATTGATACTACAACATTTGATAACACAATACATAATAAAAAGACCAACATATGCCAACTATAGTAAACATACGACACTAGTACGACCTAGACATCACTCGTGGGCTGATTAGGACATCCCCATCTAGTATGACCGTATTGCCTACACAGGCTACACCGCTTCTCATGCCGCTCGGTCTCGTCCATGTCATTTCAGAATCTGGTAGACACGGGCCTTCTAGTTGCCTTCCGACACATGGCTGGGCTAGAACACAGCCTAGTCCCATGCCACTCCGCCCACATCGACTCGTCTGGGATAGGGGAAAACTCCATCTCGTACACCTTGAAAACAGCTTCCTGTTTGTACACAGGATACACATACGGGGCCCACTCAATGCTAGCAGCGGCACACCCAGCTAGTGCATGACGGCACGGATAGTGGAGTGACTGGAATAAGCCACAGTCACACGTGCCCTCCGATAGCCGAACACGGAAGGAACCGCCCCCATCCCTCAAACGGCTCAAGCTCCTTTACAATGAACACCGATGCCCGCCTGTCGCACTGAGTGACACGCATCTTCGATATCCCTTCTCTGTTCTTCTCAATGGGGGCCAATAGTCTCTGTGAGAATCGGCATCCAACAGCGAGCTGTGACTGCGCCTCTTTGCCTTTCATCACAAACAACTTTTGTAATCTCTCGTACGTGATGCACACAATGGTAGAAATAGGCAAGTACCGGGTGTCGTTCAACACTGCATTGATGCACTCGGATAGATTTGTCGTCATGTGGCCAAACCAACGCCCACCGTCGCAATGTTGCAGCCAAATCTCCTTCCTGAAATGACTAGCCCACTCAACCATGGTAGGCGAGACTCTTCTCAACGCATCCATGTACCACTCGTAACCGGCTTTTTTTGGACTATAAGCAGCGTTAATGAGGTACCTCTTGTCCTCGGCTGACTTGAACCGTGTCATAAAGTTCGTAGTCACGTGTCTTATGTAGTAAGCATGGTAGGCTCTAGGGGGATGCCAACCACTGTCATCAGAGCTAACCGCTGCCTTGATAGCCTGAGATCTGTCGGAGATAACCAGCAAGCCGTCTTGTGGGGTGACGTGATGTCTCAGATTAGTTAGGAAGAATGACCATGACTCGGTGCTCTCGGACTCCACAATGGCAAAGACAATATGCAGGATGTTGTTATTCCCATCTTGCGCCACCGCAATAAGCAACACACCACCATACCTGCCATACAGATGCGTACCATCTACATAGACAAAGGGCTTGCAATGCTTGAAGGCTTCTGCACATGATGAAAAAGACCAAAATACCTTATCGAACATGCTGCAGTCACGTACAAGGAGGTGCCCATCGTAGAATGGTTTGACGCGGAGGTCACAAATGGTACCAGAAAAACAGATCTGCAGTGCCTGAAGCAACTTGTGAACCTTATTATAGGACTCCTCTCAATCCCCATAGATTTGTGCAATTTCCTTCTGCTTGGCCGTCTACACCTTTATGTAGGACGGTTTGAAATGATAGCTCGCTTGGACCGCCCCTTGCAAAACCGGCATGCAGACAGAGGGGTTGGATTGAATCAAAGGCAAGGTGACCCGGCATATCAGACTGCTGTTTAGCTGACGATGGTCTTGAGACATGGTGGGTGCTAGTCAACTATGCACTCCACCTACCCTTCGAACCTCCCTGAGCACAACAACACAAGATTGCTTTAGGCACTTCGTACAACTACTTAGTATATCGTAATGAAGTATTGAAAGGCACAGATAAACTTAATATTACCAGTATCCGAGGTTCTGTCAAAGGGCTACACGGAGGCTCAATTGACACCCATTATCAGCTTGATGGCACTGCACATGATATTTTAACCAGTCTGATTCTATCACTCGGTACTCCGTACTCCTCCGAATACTGTAGTTCTTCACACTCTGAAGCATTGCCTCTCGGCTTCTAAACTTGTGGCCGACCCGAAACACTACACTGCTGTCTAAGTTGTAATCCTCTTTACCCGTGTCAAGAAACGGAGTCTTCTCGTGCATGGTGTCCAAATCCAGACTGTGATAATGAGAGGGAACCGCCGAAAGCGCTGGTATCGGAAGAGGTGGAGGCAGGACATGGCGAGCCGCAGTCGAAACGGGTGTCTCCGGAACACGCACATTCTCATCCCCACTATCGAATGATCCGCTTTCACCACTGTCCGCCACGTAATCTTCGTCCGACTCCTCCTAGCCCTCCTCCGCCTCAACCACTGGAACGACAACATGAATGGGCGGTGGTGCGAGAGGTCGGTGATAAACCCCATTTTTAGGGTTTACCTTGTATTGAATTTAGAGTGTTTTGATAACCTTTTGTCACATTTAGCCTATGAATTAGCATGGTTTTGTTATCTCTCCCATATTTGTGTTTAAGTGTAAAAACATGCTTTTTAAGCCTTATTTTGATGAATTATAATTTCTCCTTGATTCCATAAGATGCCTTGATGTGTTTGCTAGTAATTCCAGGATTGAAATAGGCTAGGCATGGATCAAAGGAGCAAGGAAGGAAGCATGCAAATGGAGAGAAGCACAAAAGACAAAGGAATTGATCTCGGCCAAGCACGCGCACGCGCACAAGGCGCTTGCACGCACATTGCAGAATTGGCCAGGGACGCGCACGCGTACCGTGCGCGCACGCGTCGATGACCGCACATGACTTCATTAATGCAACACGTGCCTAGCGATTTGAGAGGGTTTCTGAACCCATTTTTGGCGCCAATTGCTAGGAGAAAGGAATAAAAGGATGAAGGATTAAGGGGAAGTCATCAAAATTTAAAAGAAGGAATCATATAGTATAATTAGGATTAGTTTAGAGATAGTTTTAGAGAGAGAAGCTCTCACTTCTCTCTAGAATTAGGATTAGGTTTAGGTTAATCTCTTTTCTTAGATCTATGTTTAATTCATGCTTTGATTCACTTTTCCTTTATCAATTCTTAATCTTCTCCTCCTCCTCTTTCTAGTTATGTGCTTTAATAATTGTAATTCTTCATTTTGTTTTGGATAGATTGTTGTTCCTTTGTTTTCTTTCAATAATGCAATTTGAGGTAATTCATGATAATTGTGATTTCCTTGATTGTTGTTGTTAATTCTTTGCAATAATTGTTGTTAGATTCTATTTTTGTTCTCAAATTACTATGCTTTTCTTTTGTGCCTTCCAAGTGTTTGATGAAATGCTTGGTTGGATTTTAGTGTAGGTTTTGTTCCTCTTGGCCTAGGTAGAGTAATTAGTGACTCTTGAGTTATCTAATTCCTTTGTCGATTGATAGTTAGAAGTTGCTAATTGATTTGAATGCCTCTAAAGCTAGTCTTTCCTTTAAGAGTTGATTAGGACTTGAGGAATCAAATTAATTCATCCACTTGACTTTCCTCCATGGTTAGAGGTTAACTAAGTGGTAGCAATGAACAATTTGTCATCACAATTGAGGAGGATAACTAGGATAGAACTTCTAGTTCTCATATCTTGCCAAGAGCTTTGCTAGTTGTTAGTTTATTTTATTTGCCATTTATATTTCTTGTCTAAAATCTTAAAAACCCCAAATATAACTCACAACCAATAACAAGACACTTTATTGTAAATCCTAGGGAGAACGACCCGAGGTTTAAATACTTCGGTTTATAGATTTTAGGGGTTTGTACTTGTGACAAACAAGTTTTTGTATGAAAGGATTATTGTTGGTTTAGAGACTATACTTTACAACGAGATTTCATTAGTGAAATTCTAAACCGTCAAAAATTCAATCATCAGTCGGTCGTCCTGCACATAGGTCGGTGTATGGAAGGACCACCGCCACTGTGTCCAAACTCTGCAGACAACTCCATTACTTGCTCCACCATGATCCTCCCATGGATGTCGAACATCACTCGCACATGCTCATCCCCTTGGAGTCGGAATAGTCGAAATCGGAAGACTCCATTACCTATGGGGGCCAGTAACCTATACGCCACCCTTCCGATTTTCCTCGCTATTGTACCACCGAGCTTGCTCAGTATCAAACTCTTCAAATTTGACAACGTATTCACACGTTGAGTGCAAAACAATATCGGATCCTGGCACTCAAATGTCACCCTGTTGTCGTCGTTTCTCATACGACAATTGCGATACACAAACACAACTATGTACGGATTATTACTGGCAATGCCTTGTATTTGTGAGAAATATGATACGAAAAGTTTGTGAAGTATACCAAGGGTTAGACATCCTTTTATAGCTGGTGGGACACAACTCCATGCATCTCGTGTAAACGAGATAGATGACGTGTTATATCTGGTTAACAGTATAAATGAGATATATACAACTTTATCTCATTTACACTGTAAATAAGATATGACTGAAGAACGTAAAACGATAAATATTTTTAAAATTATTTATTTCAATAATTAATGTATTTATTTTATTTATTTAAATAAAAAATCCTATCAATGTCTCATGGGATATTTTATTTTTCACGAGCTTTCTTTGTTAGTTGTATGAGAAACTTCTATAAGGGCTAGGCATGAGAAGATTATTATTATTATTATGCCACTTGCATACATATATTTTCTCAAAAGTACTGGTTACATATGGCCAAGAACCTCCTTTAATAAGGTTTAGATCCACGGAGTCGGAGATAGGTGTTGAGATATCTAACATGATAATAAGCGAAATTCTACGTCAATTAAAATTAGATTAAATAGGAAGTATATACAAATAATAAGACAACTTATCTGTTTTTATAGTTGCTTACCTTTTGTGATCCATTAATTGAAATTTTCTTAAGTACAAGTGTAGAACTGTGAGATAATGACTAAATGAATTAAATTAATAAAACTATAGTTTTTTCTGACGTAGTAAGCATTCAGTTCAACGTTATAAAATTTTAAAGGAAAAGTATGAAAAATTAATGAAATATTTGTATAATGTATACAATTGAGGTTTAAGAAGTATTAGAGATATAATTATTAGTGTTACTTTTTTTATCAGTTAAAATTTTTGGGATGAGTAGTATTATGACATGGTATTAGAGCTCTAGTTCCGAAAGGTCAAGAGTTCGATCATTAGTGAATCCGAAAATCAGTTTAAGTTTTTGAAAAGATGTTTATTATCTCTAGTACTCGGATAGTTATTCTAGATAGTATAATGGATGTTCATTTTGTAACATAATAACCCATTATACACATTGTACAAATAAGTCATTGTCTCTCTAGCAGGACTCAATTTTAAAATAGATAAACGAGTGTTTTTGAACAAAATATATATGATTATTTATTTTTAATTTACACAAAATTAAAATATTTAATTTAAGGCTACACAAAAATAATAATTTTGAAATAAGTAATGTTAAGAAGTTATTTTTGGCTATTTTTTTAGTAATGGAGAATGAGCATGTGTATTGGTGTGTTTTTTATTAATATAATTTTTTTTTAATTTCAAATTACAAATCGGAGGCTTAAATTTGACTGAAATGAAAAAATTGTGCGTTTGATTTGTGACAGAGTGAATTCAAATTTATGATAAAACAAAATTGAGTCTTTTGATTTGTGTAAGATAAATTTTTTCATTTTAAAAACGAAACAAATTTACGTAGATTTTGTAGAAAAAAAAATTAGGAAACCCAAATTTAAAGGTAAGTTTTGTGAAAAAATTAAAAAAATTTAGAAAACCTAAATTTAAGGGTAGGTTTTGAGAAAGAAATAAAAACAAAAAGAAAATCCAACTCTAAAGGTTTGATTTATGGCATCTTTTTTCTTTTTCACACTTAGGAATAACATCCAAGTCTAATATCGGTAGAAAATATCATTCTACTTCTAATATGAAAATTAAAAAGCAGTTGTTTTTTGGGGGGTCATTGTCAATTTTTTTTAATTATTTTATTTATTTTAAATTTTAAATTCTAAATCATAAATTTTTTATTTTAAATTATAAAATTTAAATATTAAATTATTTAAAACATAAAAAAAATTAAAATAAAAAATTTAATTAATATTTAATCAACTAAAAATTAATTCTCTGTAATGTGTCCTTTGAAATTTGTAAAGAAACAAGTCTTAATGTATCGTTACGATAAATTTTAGAAGATTAAATTTAACAGTATTTATATAATTTTTTGAAGTGTTTAAAAATGTTCTAGATGGTTTCAGAACATTCATATGATAAGTTCTAGGGCTCTTCCCTTAATAAGAGAAAGAAAGAGAGTGAAGTGTAAATAGCTGTTGTTCAATCATATTCTAGAACGTTTCGAAACCATCTAGAATATTTTCAAATACTCCAAAAATTTATATAAATACTGTTAAATTTAATATTCTAAAATCTACCATAACACCATGCCATCATAGCCAATAATACAATGCAATAGTTTAGTAAGTGCTATGTTTTACAGTTTTTACCTACGGGCTGGAGACAAGATAAAAGGGAACAATATCTGTAATGATCGTTTGCGTTGAGAATGTGTATTCATCTCTAATTAAAGTAAGTAATGACTTGTAGGAATTTCATTAATAATTTTTATTTTGATTTAATTATTTTGTTGGTTCCCATAGTTTTTCGAAATTTTTAATTAGATTTTTATACTTTTTTTTTAATTGGGTTCTTACACTAATTTTTTTTTTTAATTAGATATCTTTTAGTAGTAATTGATTTAATTGTATAAAGATTTAACTAAAAAAATTGGTACAAAGACTTAAATAAAAAAAAAGTATAGGAATTCAATTGAAAAAAAATTAGTGCATAACCCAATTAAAACAAAATTTATAGAAACTTAATTAAAAATTTCATAAAACTATAAAAACTAATAGAATAATTAAACCTTTTATTTTTGCATAAAAGTTAATTAAAAACTTTATTATTGATTTTATGCCATGGTAATTTGGCATTTTTGTGTAGAAAAAAAAAACCGAGGTGAAATGGTATGTTAAGAAGCCATGTGGCAATGAGAGGATGATATAGATGATACTTTATGGACATGACTTGAATATATGAACAAGAGAGATGGATAGGGCCAATTCTATGGTGTTTATGAATTGGTGTCTAAATTTTGTCTAACTTATTTTTTGTAATAAATTTTAATTTTTTAAAAATTATTTATTGTTATATCTTTTAAATTAAATATTATTTTTTAACCTTTTTTAATAAATAGACAACATTTTTTAGGTACCATAGCATTTACGGATACATAAATAGAAAGATATAAAAGCAGTGGCACGTGGCAGAAGAGCATAATCTGAATTGATAGCAGAGAGATAAAAAGAAAAAAAAGAAAAAAAAAACAAAGAAGGATTTTAATTTATGTATTGAAAAAGCTGCATAATCATGTTTGATAGAAAAATTTACATGTCAAATGGTTAGCATAGAGCGATCATGATATTGCCCTGGGTGTAAACCGTGTGCTCCCATATATACTGTCATATCAGCACCAGACAAAGCCATCTTCCATTTCTTTCTTTTTTTTCCACTTGATTAGATATAGTAATTAAGCATCTTTGTTATTACCTAAACAGAAAAAAATTAAATTAATGAAAGAAGGAGAGAGCATGTATTAGGTATGAGGATAGGTTGTTAAATTATAATTTGTTTGATTATATTCCCATCAAGGTAACAAAGTATCCGGGGATGTTGTCTCCATCTCTTGGAACCATGCGGTTTGGGAAAAGCTGCTGATATATCTTTTTATGGATTTTGTTGTCTCTCTCTGCAACCTTTCTGTCCACTGCATCATGCAGCAGCAGAAAAACCGTCATTTTTAATTCCCTTATTATCCACCGTGGTCGGTTTTGAATTTGTTTCTGTTCTTGAATAACAAGTAGAATGAATCATGAATAATCTTGATGCACCTGATATGTATGGTGGTTTAATCACTACACCTGAAGATCTGACCAGGTAAAACCATGCAAGCAAGCAAGCAAGATCCTATGCTTGCAATTAATTTGGCATTCAAAGCATGCACCTTCGAATCTTATAAATTAATATTTGTGATTCTGCTTTGCTTCAATTCATTCTTCTTCTAGGATGTAAAATCTTGTGTAGTAAGTACTACATAGGTTCATGCACCTGACAAAATCTCAGGCAAAAGGTACCTCAACTTTTGGGGCTTTCTTACTCTCAGTCCTCATGCCAATTCTCATCACCAACCATAATTCACTTCAAAATAAAATTATCCAATCAATCGCTATATATATTTTATATTTTAATATATTTTATATAAATAATTAATTTAATAATTTATTTTTTATATACATATAAATAATATAGTTAAAATATAATAATATATCTTAATTTTAGATTTAAATTCTTCAGCAACTCTTTTTTTATTTATTTAAATATAAAAGACTTATTATTTTTATTGAAAATGAATATTATTGTCCTTTAGTTTGATATCATTTATTTTTTCTATAAATTTATAAATAATGTATTATTATTTTTCTTTTTTTTTTTATTTTGTATTGTCTAATTTATTAAGTACTTCTCAAGCAGCCTATATATGCTGTTGATTTGGTCATACAGAGCCGAATCAGCAAAACATACACCTTATTATTAACTTAATCACAATCATCAAAATTTTTTTTGACATTTCAAGTAGTTAATTAAATATAAATAGAAAAAAAATCATGTATTTGTATTCAAATGAAATAAAATACAATAAACTACAAGATTTGAAATTCATTTTGGATTTTAGTCTAAATTTAAGAATTTTTTTTTAAATTTATTGATTTAAACAAAAAAGTCTAATGATCTTATCAAATTCAGTAATTTTTTAAAATTTAGTTAAATCTAAAGATTATTGTCGAGACTTGAATTTAGAAAAGTGCTTCTAAAGACAACTCTCTAATGTTGCATTTAATTTTAAGGATATAATACTTAGATATAGATAGATACATTGTATTTTAGGATATTGAATTAGTGTATTTTGTATTTTTTTTAATAATAAAGACACAAAAATACAATTTATTTTTTATTTTTTATTATTTCTATCAAATTTTTATAATTATATTTTTTATTCTAATATTTATATGAAAAAATAAAGATAAATTAAATTTTTTTATTATTTTTTATTTTATATTCAATTCACCGTCAAATAAAAAGATTTAATTAATATATATCCAGTACACAATAAACTTATCACTAATAAAAAAATTTAAATGTTTTTATTTAATAAATATAAAATAAATATATTAAAAAATTAAATTTTTTATATTTTTAACAAAAATTTTATTATTTTATAATTTTAACATGTCTCTTTTAATTTAATAAATAAACCCAACACAAAATATTTTAATTTTCAGTGTCTTATATTATTATGTTTTTAAAATTAAACGCAACCTAAAAACATAAAAGACAAACTTTTCTATTCTTTTTAAGAAAAAAAAAAGAGATATAATTGAGAAATTTGTAGTCCTAGATTAGTTTCTGTTTTGGATACAATGTCCACTTCATCGTATATGTCTTTCTGTTTTGTGAGACATTATCTTTCTAAAACGAATTATTTTAACAAAAATATTTGAATAATACTATGGTCCATTCGTTACGGAAAAAGAAAATCTTATTCCAATGATTATTATATGTAGATATTTATAATAATTTTTCTATGTCAACACGTGCTTTAAAATTACTTAAGTTACTTTAATTAAAAATTATAAAAGGTTATCTCCTTAAATAGAAATAAATACATTAAAAATTTCAAATGTTTAATTTTTGGATACAAAATTTTATAATAAAACATTTAGGACGAATTTGAATAAGGGTCGTTTGGAAAGCTTATTTAATTTTTGGTATTTGTTGTGATACCTAAAAAGTATTGTCTAACTACTAAAATAGGTAAAATAATTAATTTTAAATTTAAAAGTTTAAAAGTTAAAAACTTTTAAATATTTTAAAGTTACTATAAAAAGTAATTTAGGTAAAAGTTAGGCACCAAATAAAATATACCATAGAATTGGTCTTAATTTTTTTGAATTGTTGACTTATGAAAAGTAATAATATTAATTACAATTTTTTAAGAAACTATTTAAGAGTTATAAAGAAGTTAAAAAAATATTTTTCATAATACTACTACTTTTTATCACATTTTTTTATAAAATAAACACTTTTAAAATTAAAAATTTAAACACAAAATAATTTATTTATAAGCTACTTTTAATATAATTATTTATTATTTAAACTATTTTTCAAAAAAAATTTAATTAAATTGTGTATCCAAATTGGACCTACGTAATTTTTTTTAATTTTTAACTTATTAAAAGTGATATCATTAATGTTTGGTATAATTTTTAAAATTAAATTATAATTTTTCAAAAAATTATTTAAGTACTTATAAAAAAATTAAAAATATATCTTCTCTTCTAATAATTTTTGTTATGATTTTTTTTGAAAAATAAATATTTTTTAAAAAGAATAAGTATAAAATAATTAATTTTAATATAAATATTTATTATTTTTACTTTTTTAAGAGAAGCTCAATTAATCAATTTATCAAAATTGAATTTTAACAGGTGTCTTATCTAATTCCTAGTTATAGAGGTAATGTACGAATTTACGAATTCATGACTTATCTGACGAAAAGAGCATTATTACTTATTAGTGTCATTAGTATATTAGTACTACAAGAAGGATGAATACATGGTGCATAGCAAATAATAATCCTATCTATTGTCAATTGCTTCATAGTATAGAATTATAGATAGATATAGATTGGGCAACCTCATTAATGTCATTATTATTTGTGTCCATTATTACTCAACCAATTAACAAGTTTTTGAAAACTGACAAATCCCCTTAACTGGTCATTGGGAATTGGATGAAAACGACCTTTGTATTCTAATTAGTTATTCCCGTAACATAATTTACCTAACGGAATTACTATAATCTTATTCGGGGTTTGCTAAAGATCTAAATTAGTAAGATTTTTATAGTTAAAAAATACAGTACAGTAGTACTAGAGCTTTCAATACATTGATGATTTTATTTAAAATTTACATAATTCTTCTGTTGTTTTTTTTAAGGATAAAGTATAATTTTTTTATAATTTATTAAAAAGTTTAAAAATATTCTTAAATTTTATTTTATTTCAAAAAGTTTTTTATTTGCACTAAATATATTTTTTATGATTAATTTTTCAAAAAATTTAGGACTAATTTAGTAATAATTTTATAAAAATGATTATAAATATAAGCAAAGTAGAAATAATTATCATGTATTATTACTCAATTAATCATAAATTTTTGAAAATTCAGTTGTCAAGAATATATTTAATACAAATTAAAAACTTTTAAAAAATAAAATAAAATTTAAAATATTTTTAAAATCTTTAACAAAATTTAAAAACAAAAATATTATTTCTTTTTGTTTTTAAATAAGATTAAGCAATAATCCAAAGATACTGTTAATTTGACTTGTTAGTTCTTTTATCTCTGAGTACAATCACTTTTTCTAGCTACCAAGTCTAAGGCCCATTAAATCACCCCTATTTAACCCCTATAAATGAGACAAGTCCATGTGATGGCTTTAAATCCTTGATTTTCGGTCTCACAACATCAGTAATGCAAAGCTAATATAAACAAGAAAGTGTTTCGTGTATGTAGTATGAAAGAATTAACTTAAAAGGAAAAATGAATGAAAAGCAATTACCAAAGTAAGAGGAACAACTTCTGAGCGCCGCCAGAGTAATCATTCAAAATGATATTCACAAGCCACCGGAATCCTCTCCCAATGTCTTATGGATTTAAATTTTTTTATTTATTTTTTCTGATTTCTGATTTTATTTTGAGTAAAGAAAGACAAAAACACAAACATGCACACATTGCATACAGCTTTATCATACCCTCCTGCCTCAAAATCTTCACTCTTTATTTATTACATGTTGGGTGGAGAACTGTTGATACAAGCCCTGAAAAATAAATAAATTGCCCTGTATTTAATTCCCTTCCTTTTTTATTTTATTTTATGTAATTCCCACGCACTTGCTTAAAAGAGAAAAGAAAAGAAAATGGTGATGATAGAAAATTTTGAAAAGAGAGTAAAAAAGGGAATCTGCAAAGAATACTTATATACTAGTTACTTCTTCTTCTACAAAAATCTTCAGTAATCCAAAGTCAACAATAAGTAACTTTTTCACAGCTTTTTCCCACCAAAAAGAAAATGAAGATAAAATAAAACTTTCTACCACACGGACCCAAAATCGGAAGGTACCCTTTGCCTTATCCTTGCCACTATTGTGTGATGATATAAATGATCCTTTCTTTGCATTGGGTACAGAGTCTTGGAAATAGTCGAAGGGCAATGCAAATTACTACATACTCTCTATGCTTTCATAGCTGTCACACTAACTCACACCCTTTTTCTTTATTGTTTTATTTTATTCAAATATATTATTTTTCCTTTTTCTTGACTAATATATACATTAATTCTATGCAAAATTTATATATATTTAATTTTTTATATTTTCTATTAAATTTTTTCTTTTGTAATATCTTTAAAAAAATATTCTTAGCAAAACTCTTTTTCAAAATTTACAAAACCTAGTTGGATTTGACACAAGATCTTATTAGGTTAATCATCAACTAAACCATGTCTTTGGAATCTTAATCGCTAGACCATAAAAAATTCCCTATGTTAATCAAATAATTGGATAATATTAAATATAATAAATATGTAATTCTAGATATTAAATATATAAAATTATAGATTTTAAATTTAAATTAGATAATTTTAGGTTATTACGTTCGTATTATTATTATGATAGAAAAATAATACTTATATAGCTTGAAGAATATTTAATGTAGTAATTTAATTTTGTAAGTTAATTAACAATGTCAATTGTTAATCTATTAACATAATAATTTGTTTATTAAAATTTTAATTTTATGGCTAAAATTTTTATCATATTATATATTTATGCATCTAAGTCTCTTTTTATTTCAACATATCACGCAGGTATCTTCGCTAGTATATTACTAATTTTATAGTTAAAATTTGTCACCTCTTGCTTTTTTTTATTGTAATAGAAATAAAATATTTTTCTAAAAAAATTAAAGAATTCTCTCTCCTCTTTCCCTTTCTTTTTCTTTATCTATCTCTCTCGTTTTCTTACATACTTTATCTCTTTTATATATTATTATTGATGACTAATTATAAATTTGATAATCAAAATATATAATATGATATTCTCTAATTAATAATTATAATTAAAATTGAAATTGAAATATAACATTTAACAACTAAAATAGGTCATATTATACTTTCTGATTAAAATTGTGATATAATATTTTTTTTAAAAATTAATAAATTTTTTTCCTCCATTCTCTTATCTACCTCTCTCTTTTTCTTTATTTTTTTCTACCCTTCTTCCTCTCTATATATAACTTATAATTTATATTTTATATTACTAATTTAATAAACCAAAATGTGTTACAAGATATTCTTTTATTACCATTAAAATAAAATTTTTTTCACTAAAATGGACAAACCCCCTTTGTCCTTTTTCTTCTTTATCTTTCTCTCTCATTCTCTATCTCTACTTTTCTGTCATAAAAAAATAAAATTAATAAAATAATATAATTCAAATAAATTTATAAAATATTAAAAAATATATTAAATTTATATTTAAATATAATTAAAAATAATTTTATAGTATTATTCAGATAAAAAAATATATTATCATCATATGTATAATTTTTAAAATTTTTTATTTGGTTTTAATTTTTTATTACTTATTTTTAAATTTTTATTTTTACTTTTCTTCCTTCAACTATTTATTACATATGATTTAGAGAGAATATTAATGTTATGATTAATAATTAGAATCAAGATTCAATTATTTCAAAAAAATAGTTTTGAGTTAATTTTATAATTGTTAATATAAATTTTTTTATACTAATATCTAACTATATTTTTATATATATGTAAAAAAAATATTATTTTTAAATAACAAACATGAAATTAATTATTTTTATTCATATAACAGAATTAACACCTAATCAAATATAAAATTATACACATTAAATTCTTTTAAATTTTACATGATGGATATTAAAATTAATTAACATAAAAATAATAACTAAAAAATTTATGAATTAATTCTTAGTCGATGGGAACTTTTATCTTCTACAATTTTTTGTAAAAATAGTTTGATTTTATAAATTTTTTCTACCATAATCTATAAAGTCAAGAAAAAGTCGATGTGATTTCAACAGATTTAACTATAATATTATTACATGCAAAAGCACTAGTAACACTAAAAATAATAATATTTATAAATTGAATTTAATATATTAAAAGTGATGACAAATATAAAAACATAAACTTAAAAAATACTAGAGAAATATCAGAATTTATTGTTTTTGTCATGAGTTAGCCATCAATTTTAAAAGTATAGAATAAACTATGTTGTTGGACTATTAAACCAAATAAACTAAAGGTTTAATTACTCTGTTGGTCCCTATAGTTTCACTAAATTTTTAATTAGGTCCCTGTACTTTTTTTCTTTCAATTGAGTCGTCCATATACCAATTTTTTTTAATTTGGTCCCTATTTGAAGTAAACGTTAAATAAAACGTTTACATGTGTTTAATTGACCAAAATATCCATGTCTATAATTCTACATAATCGTTATAATCTCTTGAACCTTATTCTATTCACCCTTCTTTTTTTCTCCTTTTCTTGTTATTTATTTTTTAAATTATCTCATCTTGTATGAATTCCACCCAACTCTCTACAAAAATTGAGCTAAAAAAGCCTCAACAAGAGAAGATTTCTGTGTTATTGTGAGAAGACAGTTATTATTATGTCTTTTTCAAAAGTGTCAATACCTAGAAAGAGATATGTAGCTTATGAAAGAGTGCTAAAATATAATTTTTTTGAGTGGATTGATGATGAAGATAATATAAAAAGTGAGTGGTTGAAGCAAAAGAAGAGGATTCATTACTTCTGTAGAGACACTCTAATTCTCAGAAGTTCTGGTATACCCAAGAATCCAAATAGAAGATTTATTTTTTGCCCAAAAAGGAGATGCAAATTTTTTTAGTAGGTTGATAAAGAAAAGAAGATTGACAATGTTTGCTTGTTAGATTCACAGCATCATTTTGGTCGAGTGAAGGGTGAAATCAGGGATGCTAATGCATAAGAAAGAATGATAGATAGATCAGACTGAGTGTTGACACAGAAAAATTAAATGTGGAGATTATAGAAGTGGATACTTATTTAGGAAGAATCTGTGTTGAGTTGAAGTCGGTCCAAAAGTAACTTCAAAGATTGGGAGAAAATATGAAAAAGCGGACCAAGATGCAAATGATAATTTTCCTTTTCTTTGTAATCCTAATGTTTCAATACTTTGAGAAAAAGGTTTATTGATGAAGTGGTCACTATTAATTTTAAACGGAGTGCAATTATAAAAAGTATATTTTATGGTGTTTAAATTGAATGTAATAAAGTGTATTTTTTGCTTTTTACTATCAATATAATATTGTAATCTTTAATAACAATGTCTATAATGAAAAACAATTAATATAATGAAAAACAATTAATATAAGAGATTCATGCTTAAAATAATATAATGCATTAAAGTGGTCTTTAATATATTTCACACCTTACAAAAGATAAGTGGTCCAACTTATATAATCATAAAATAAATATTCCACCTAAAATGTACCACTAAAAGTGATCCACCACAAAGCAACATAAACAAAAAAAAAATTATCTTTTCAACACTAAAATATTTTCACAGTAGAATAAAATACACAAAAAATTTTACATAAATCTACAATATATAAACCTACATAATCCTACATATTTCAATCATTTGTAAGGTCTATGTGTTCAATAGATTTGGTTGTTGCCTTCTTTATCCCATCTTTAGTATTTTCTCTTCTCTCCTAAAAAATCTTAATCTTAGACAAAAATTATATTACTGATGTAATTGGTAAAGTTGATTGAGTAAGTGGTCCAATGGAGGAAGTTAGTTGAGTTGCTGGTGTATGAGGGTGAGCATGAGAAGTTGCTGGTTGTGCAGGACGAAAATTTAGTATAGTTAGAGTAGCAATGTTAATTCCAACAGCAATTGAGTCATTTGTAGTACTAGATCTAGCAACAGTAGTAGTTGGTTCAGGAGCTGATGCAATATCAACCAAAACTAAACAATATTTTATAAAACACAGTTGCAATCATCTATTATGAAACAACAAAAATTAAAAGTAACTGTCATAATAGGATTTGGGTGAGTTGGTTGGTGTGGTGGTATTGCTCTTCCTTTGTCCCTTTCTCTGTCTAGTCCCACACCTTTTTTTCTGTCTTTCTCCCTTGTAGTAACTCCAGTAGCAGGTGCACCAAATCTAGCACCAGATGATTCCTTTGTAGCACTAGATCCAGTAGCAGGTGAGCCATTTGTAGCATCAGATGCAGCAGCAGTAATAGTTGGTTCAAAAGCTAATGTAATATCAACTAAAACCAAAAAATATTTTATAAAACAATAGTGGCAATCATCTATTATGAAACAACAAAAATTAAAAGTATCTGTCATAATAGGATTTGGACAGTGTCTTCTTTTATGTCCATATTGGTCACAATTGTTGCAAGTCACAGAGATACTCGTCCTTCTATATTTGGTTTGATATCTATTTTTATCAGGTTTTCTAATCCTTACCATTCTTGGTCGACCAGGTTTAACCCTGTATATTGGAGGTGTAATGATATCACAGTTGATTTTAGACTACATGTTTTTTTCATTAATTGGAGCAATTGGCTTTCTATTTGTTGCATGGTATGCTGCTGGGCTATAGTAGTTGTTGCAATACTCTTTAGGGTTATCTCCTTTTTTAAAAATGGCACTGCATGCATGTGGTATGACATACCATTCAAGAGTCAAGCTCCAAAATCTACAGCTACAAGTTTCAGCTAGCATATCCACCATAAACCTCTCCATAATCACCTGTCCATCTAGTTTGCCATTCTATAGCTTTTGTTGTAATAATATCCAACTTTTTCTTTGATTTGGACAGAATTGATCCTTTATACTTCTCAGCCTTTTCCTTTTTTTCTGCAAATATTGACATTCAGTAGCATTTGATTTATTCAAATATAGTTAAAATGGGTTTGTCTCTTGTCTCAAGAATTCTGCCATTGAAAATCTCTAATATGTTTATTAACATATCACTCTTTGCCATAAAAGGGGAATGACTTTTTATCCACAACTCTGGGTCCAATTCCATCAGTTTATCATAGCAATTTCTATTTTTATCCTTCAGTAGATTCATTATTCTCTCCTATTCTTTCACATTGGTAGCTTTAACAATAGAGAGAATTAGATATCTCAAAATTGTCCCTCTTCCATTTGCCTTCTTACAGTTGGCATACAAATGCCTTAAATATAATCTATACTCAATAAAAGATACCATCTCTGCAAAAACTTGCATCAATTTCTATAGCAACGAAAATAACAGTTTTATGACTATCATCCAATCAACAAAAAGTATGCAACTACAATGAAATAGTTAAAATTATATGTCATGTAACTCTTACTTTTTGTTAATTCGACATAAAAATTGGTCTTTTTGATTTACCAATAATATCCATCAATGAATTAAGGAACCATCCCTAACTGTCCTTTGTTTCTGCCTCCACTGCTGCAACAACAATTGGACAATAGTTGTTATTAGGATCCCTCCCTACAACAATTAGCAACTGATAGCCATAGTCCCCTTTCAAGTGACATCCATCCACTATTATAATCAGCCTACAAACAGCTAATAAGCCTTGCTTAACCGAATCGAAATACGTGTACATCCTCTTAAATCTCAATTGGTGTGTTAAAAATGATCTATCCATAATAATATTCAACTTGAATCTCAGATTTGTCTTTAAAATCTCTGCATAATAATCTCTTAGCTTGGCATATTGTAGTATGGCCCTTCCATGTACTTCTTCTCTCGTTTTTCTCCTTGTCCAATAAACATTTTCTATACTAATGTTTGCCATGTACTTATCCTAAATGGTTTGAATAACAGTTGTCAACCGCATATCTTTTCCACAACTAATGTTGTTGGCAATCTTTTTTGATATCCAGTCGCTTGATGCAAGTCTACCATTGTAATTTCTCCCACATGTATGCTTGCCATTCAAGGTCTTTATCTGAAAATAGTTAGATCCTCCTACCTTACTTGCAAAGCACATTCACTTACACTTTTTTTTGTCCATTACAAATCACTCTGCACCTTAACTTGTCATTCTTCTTGTACCTGATGTCTTTCCCATTCAATAAGAAAAGCTCCTTAATTGCATCTTTAAATTGAAAAAGTGATTTGAACTCCAAACCCACCTTAAACTCATATTCTCTACACATTTCTACTCCATTATACTTAGAAAAATTCTTTTCTTAATCATGTCATCAGAATATCCCTTATAATTATCAATATCTTCATTTTGTAACCATCAGAAATGTCTGTAACTTGTTCATCCGTCTCTCCAAAAGCGTGATTATCCTCGGCAACCTTCTCTGTAGTCCTTTCTTGATAAAGCGGGCATTGAAACCATCAAACACATTTGATTCTCCCCCATCAACACCATCCTCTACATCAAATCCAAAATAATTTTCATGTTCACCATCATCAGTATTATCCTCAAATCTATCCTCCTCGGTAGAGGGTTCTGACTCAACATCCACTTTTTCTTTTATCAACCCACTATCTTTACCTTCATATGGGACGTAATCTAGATCAATTGATGTGATTTTAACCCCATTACATTCTTTGTAACCATCAACAGCAAATACTACACCATGTTTCACATAATCCATTACTAAAGCCCTAGCCATTTTAGTGGCATTTCCGTCTGACTTTAACTCTTTGAGACCTAACTTCAAGTCAACTCCAGGTTCGTTTCACCATAACTTTGCACATCCCTTGTAGCCTAAACCCTTCAACAAACTCACTATCTCTTGCCGAGACCATTATTCTATTTCATAATGCAAGTCTTTTACAACCACCTCAATTAAATATTCTAACTCGTGTCCCGTGTCAAAGAATTTTTTACCGTGATAGACTTCCATTGTGAACTCTGATTCTTCCATTATTACACCGCAAGAAACAAAAAATGCAAAATAATAAACACCTAATCAAACATCACTAACAAAGCCAATCATGTAAAAGACACAACGTTCAACAAATAATGAAAGAGTGAAGAGTAAAAAAAAGTTTAACTCGTACCTAAACAAGATATTCACAACAGCTTCTAAACATGACGGCAACAATAGCTCCTCCAATATTGAAGGCCACAATAGAGAATAACCAGCTTCAATCACACAATATCGGGTGAAAACACATTACTGGATCCACACAATCTGAAATGGAAAAAGAATGAAGAGCAATGGTTTTTTTAGCTTAAGTGAAAAAGGAAGAAGAGGAGTAAGCGTTATTTTGTCAACATAGAATAACTAGAGTCACTGAAGATTACACTAAATATTTTTTCCTTGATATATCCTATTTGGAAATGAAATATTCCGTTAGTTCAAATGTTTTTTGTCATTGTAGGAACCAAATTTAAAAAAAAAATTGGTATATGAATTCAATTGAAAAAAAATATAAGAATTTAATTAAAAATTTAGTGAAATTATAGAGACCAACAAAATAATTAAATTAAAACTAAATTAAAAAAAATTAAATTAATGACTAAATAATAATAACCAAAAAATAATAAATTCCGATACCTTTAATATTTCTCCACTTCAAATATACAAAGACTTTACCAAAATAACTTTCACATCAACCATGGAAACACACTCTACAAGCAAACTACTTGTACAAAATTATACTACTACTACTACAACATTGATCGGATACCTGTGGTAACTTAATAGTGATGTGCTAGTATAATTATTACAAGAAACGTATACTTTACTTGTTTAACATACATAGCAGTAGTATAGTAGTAGTTTTTAACATACATAGTAGTATAGCAGTAGTTTTTGATTGTCTGGTTAATTTTGGCATATATTTAATTAACAGTATAGGTGTTAATTATTAGACCTCAGAGGAAAACTGTATTAAGAGAGAAGCATAGGTGTAGTATAGTGTAGTAGTACTAGTATGGGAACACTCTATCTAAAATTATAAAAGAAGCATAAAGGTTCATGGTCATCATCATGGACTCATGGGGCATAAAGGCGAGTAATGTTGTAAAGGTAGAAAAAAGAAATAAAAGAAAAAGATCAAAACAGTGGATTTTGTAATGTTGACATCTTTAAAAGGTACGTCTAAGAAAAAATAAACTGAAAATATTATATATACCGGCAATGTCCATGCATGCCAGCTCCATAGGAACACTGAAGAAGAAAATATAAACAGAAAGAAGAGGAGGAAGAGGAAGGAATTATGATCATGCCATGCATGCACAGTGATGCGTGCAGCAAGTTAAACATAACATAACATAGTGATATATATAGCATTGCCCTAGCTACTACTACATAGTAATTACCCCCAAAAAAAATATCAAATCAAAGTAGTATTAATAATGAGACATAACCACGTGACTTAATTTTCCAGATCAGAAGCTGGTATTACTAGAAAATAAATGAAAGGAAAAAAGTAGTAATAGGAATGAGTAAGATGAGGAGTGAGTGAGTAATCACTAGTGACTAGTAACAAACCAATAGAGTGGCAAAACAAAAAGTGAAAAAAAACCTGCTTGCTTAATCAGTTTTGTCCGTTTCCCATTGTTTGTGTATGACATGCACTTTAAATCAATCACTTTCCCAAAATCCCCTTCTCAGAAGGAAGAAAGAAGAAAACATCTCACTCACATCATAAGGTGTATTTGGCAACCATGTTTAAAGAGAAGAAATACATTTCGATATCTTAAAAATTACAATTTTTGGTTTGGCAAAATTTTGATTTATAAACGCAGAAGTGATTTTGCATTCAAAACCATGTTTTCAAGAAGCAACAATTTTAAGTTTCTGCGTTTCACCAACGGACTTTTAGCCATCAATACTCAATCTTTATTTATCTTTTACCAAATTTATCCTTTATCCATACTATTGTATTATTTATATTATTTTTATTTATATGAATTATCTTTTTCTATTATTTACTATTTTTATTTAATTATTTATTTGATATTATAACTTTTATAATTATAATTTTTTTGTATTATTTTTATTTTTTATAATATAATATATTGATCCTATTAAAAAAATAAATTAAACAAAAAATTAATTGTAAATAATAATAATAAAAAATTATAACATACTAAAAAAAAGTACTAAGAGTACTAAAAATATATTATATAAAAAATATCATAAATTTTTTTTGATTCATTTCAATTACTACCAAGATAAATATTTAATTTTTTTTATTATTCTTAGTACTCTCTAAAATTTATATTTTGTTAGTTTTAATTAAAAGTATATTTTGTCAATTTTTATATATTATTTTTATTTTAGTGTATAAATATTAATTTTATTATAGAATTAATTAATAAGATCTATTCAAATATCTAAATTAAAATAATATACAAAAATTATTAAAGTTGATGTCTATTTTAGTAATTTTGTTTTTAAGAGTGATTTTGAATAGTGTAATCCAAACAACATTTATTTTACTATAATCCATTTTGATATAAATATTGCCAAACATAAATCACTTAACACAAACTTACTTTTCATCAAAATTAAGTTTGTAAAATCAATTTTATTCAAACTCTCGTTTACAAACTGTAATCCAAACACACACATAGTATCATATCTTCATGCATGAATTCTACATGTACCTCTGCAACTATTAATTATTAAATTATTAATTATTTAATTAATAATAAACTCCAGCCAGCCTCCTTAAATATAAAGAAACCAAGGCAGTGGCGGTGAGTGCACACCTCTAAAACAATTCATTTCTCTCTCTCTTTCTCTCTCAACAATGGAAGAAGCGTTTAGGCGTCTCAACGGCATGCCTCTGATCCAAGAACCCGACCCGATACAAGACTCAACCATCGCCGACCACCAGAAGAAAGCCAACAACAAGAGGATGGCCAAGGACGGCGGCGGCGGCTCTGCCGCGGGGCCAATGAGGTACCGCGGCGTCAGGCGGAGGCCGTGGGGGCGTTACGCGGCGGAGATAAGGGACCCGCAGTCGAAGGAGCGGCGGTGGCTGGGGACGTTCGACACGGCGGAGGAAGCTGCCTGCGCCTACGACTGTGCCGCCAGAGCGATGCGAGGCGCGAAGGCGAGGACGAACTTCGTGTACCCTGATTCTCCTCCTCATCCTCATCCACACCATCACCATCACAATTTTCGTCACTCTGAACTGTTCCAAGCGTTCAACTTCCCGAAGCAGCAGTGCCACGTCAGCAAGTTAGTTCAGAGCGGCCGCCATGGCTTAACTGCTCCATTATCGACTCAGCAGCAGCACCGAAACGTCGCTAACAATTCTCATCATTCCCTGAACATGCTTCTGTTCCGCGAGTTTCTGAATTCGAATCCGTGTTTGGTTTCTTCTTCTTCTGCTGCTGCTGCTGGTGGTGTTGGTTCTAGTGGTGCTAATAATAGTCCTTATCAGTATTGCATGAAGGAGGGTGGTTCCGCTTGCTGCTTCAATGGTAACTGTTGCGGTGGTGGTTCCAACAACGGCACGACGGAGGTTATTGCTGAAGGTGTCGAGGAAGAAGATCAGTCGTTATTGGAGTTGTTCCCTAGAGAGTCTTCAGACTCTGGTCTGTTGGAAGAGATAGTTCAACGCTTCTTGCCGAAATCCAAAACCGTTCCAAACAAGAATTGCGACAGCACTTTGAAGCTGAAACCCGAGGCGGCGGCAGTTTCGTTTCCTCATCATCAACAACAACAACAACAGGGGTATGATGATGACAGCAGGATGATGAGGGGTTTTGATCATCAAAATTTTCCTGTTCAGCAATTTGATTATGGCTTTAACCCTATTCATGAGGCCTCATCGATGACCATGCCTGTGGGGAACGAACAGTTGATGATGAACCCTACTGCTATGCTGGAAGATGCTGTTCAGTATCAACAATTTCTCAATGCCTTCGCGGCCAGAATGCAGAATGCTTAACTAATTAATACTAGTTTAGTTAACCTCTTTCGTATATCATATATTTACAGCGGTTACTTATACGAGGATACCTTCGTATAAAGATGATAGGCGTTTGCAATACCATCTTCACACGAAGTCGTCTTTGTACAAGTAACCACCATATTTATATGTATGTAGTTCTTGCTAGCTACCTTAATCATATATATGTGTGTTTAATCTGGTGTATTAGGGTTTGTTATTTTTCCGTAGTTAGTTAAGCGTGTTATGTTTGAGAATTGTGATAGTTTTGAATGAAAGCAATGAAGAATATGATGTGTAGTTTCCGTAGGAGCACAAATGGCATGCGTTGACCTTGGGAATAGTTGTAATGTGAGCGTGTCTGTTATTGTTCGTTTTGTTCGGAGTGGAGAAGATGGAGTAATGGCCGGATGTGCTGTCATTTTCTTCTTGCATTGGTGTTTGTTCTTCTCATTATTTAATTTAAAGTGGAAATAGAAAAGGGAAAAAGGAAACCCTAGCTAGGTCCAAAGTTTTTCATTCACCTCATTCATCCTAAAACGAAAACCCAACAAGGTTCCAGGGTGAAGATTTATCAAGGTAACCACGTTTGAACAAGAAAAATATGTTAAAACTTCTTGAAACTTCACTTTTTTTTGTTTAGCTAATTTTCTTCTTTACAAACGCATAAATAATTTTGTTTATAAAATTATGTTTACAAGAAACAATAATTTTTAGTTTTCCATTGCACTACCATGTTTTTAGCCAATACTTTTTATATTTATTTTTCTTTTATCAACTTTATTTTTTATACATGTTATTGTATTATTTATATAATTCTTATTGTTCCTTTCTATACGAACTATTTTTTTATTATTTATTATTTATATTTTATTAATTTTTTTATTTGATATTATATATTTTTATAGTTATAATTTTTGTGTATTATATTTATTATTATCTTTTTATAATAGAATTTATTGATCCCATTAAGTAAAATAAATTAATCATAAATAATAATAATAGTTAAAAATTATAATGTACTAAAAAAGAGTACTAAGAGTATTAAAAATATATTAATATTATATAAAAAACATATAAGAAAAAAGTATAAAAAAATAAATATCTATAAAAAATAATATTATAATTTAATGTAATGTCTTTTAAAGTAATTATGTATTTAAAAGTGATTTTAACTAATATTATCCAAATAATATTTATTTTATCAAAATTAATTTTGATAAAAAGTTATCAAACATAAATCTGACACAAACTTACTTATATCCAAAATTAATTCTATAAAATAACTTTATTTAAATTTCAGTTTGACCAACCACAATCCAAACACACACCATATCAAATCAGTAACAAAACAAAATCCAAATAAAGAGAATATATATATGTCATAGTAGATTGTAGAAGCTAATATACTCACCTTTCAATTGGATGCACGTTCATGAATCATATGCCGCTAATATATTCATGATTTTGTTATTGTAAGCACCATTTTATTCTAGTTGTTTACAAGTTGTGTATGTGTCATTTGAGATGTATTTAAAGTTAGGATTTTAGTTCATTTTGATACACTAAAGATTTTTATCCAAGTACGAATCGCTGCATAAACAAATCAAATATAATAGTTGTCTTTCATTCTTACCGTTGGATAGTTATGAGAATAGATTGAATAAAAATATTGTATCAAAATTAAAACTCAAAGTTATATTAGCATGATATTAAAACAAAATTATATATAATTTAACACGATATATAATACATTTAGTTGATTGGCGGAAAATTGGCTATTACTACGTATTTGGGAATTAACTCTCTATATATGACTTAATTAACGTATACACGAGGTTTGCATAGATGGAGACCAAATTTGGCTTAGAGACAAAAAAAGGTACAGTTGTGAAGTTAAAGGCATGGACTTTGATTCATTAGAAAAATTGAAAAACACTACAGCATAATTTATTATTTTTAAGCAACAATTAATCATCAATATTTAAAAGTAAAAACTGTGGATTAAAAATATTTATTAAATTATTAGAATAAAAGAATTAGATTAATAATTAAAAACTGAGAAAAAATAATAAATTTTTTTAACGGGCGAGCTTTTCTCAAATTATTTATAGGTGGTCATAAATCCATAATTACTGCTAGTTATTAGTAGTAGTACTTATTATTGTCTATACTAATAAGTACTATTAAATAGAAAATAAATACGACAAAATTAATTAATTAATAACTATCATACACTTACAGAAAAATGCAACATTTTTTCAAAGGCCTAATACGGTCCACAGTGAGTGGAGGCACGTTGTTGTTCTTTGTCGTTCATATATTAGCCTGGTAGGGTTACTTAGCCTGTACTGTGTATTTATATATATTTGACCGATTTTAGTGATGAAAACCATAAATCATTTGAACTTGAAGAAGTTGGTCCCCATCATGGGGTGGTTACAAGAAATTTGGACGGTAATAAAAAGTAAGGGATTAACAATAATTACATTTGGCTAATGAGCAATCTTTAAAAGGTAAAAATAGGAAAATAGATTGGAAAGTTTCAAAATTTTCCACATGTAGCTTCTTCAAGAAAGTCTTTAGAATATTAATTGGTACTGCCCTTTTTTTGGGGGGCAAAGTGGGTGATTAAAGATTTTGTAACATCATAGATAGTACGAATAAAGACAAGTATATGAACCAACTCAAAATCAGATAAAAATAAAATTATTTAGTTAATTATAAATATAGTAATTAGTTTATCTATTTATGATTTAAAATATTAGTTATTAAATATTTTATCACATTTAAATTAGGAAGAGATACGTTCAGTATCATTGCAATGTGAATCACGAAAACTGATTCGATTAGCTTCCGTCTCTTCACCCTCTTTTCTTCTCTAAATGTCTAAAACATGATAAATAAAAAAACAGATTCAAAACTATCCAATTTACAAAGAAAAGAAACATCCTAATACCTAGTATAAACACCATCTACGTAAAAATTTTAAATTTATCCAGAGATATTTAGCTGGTTTTTTGCTGGAACCACCTTAGTTTCTTAGCATTATTGAGCGAATAAACAACATAACCACTCAAAAAAGTGATAATTAAAGTGGTTAGTGATAAATTCCATTTGGAGCAAAGATATAGGATTAGATCTCGTCGGGACTAATTAATTTGTAGACGCGGGTGGAGCTTTGTTTGGTGTAGTGAAGACAAAGCATTCAGATATGAGCGTTGTGGGTTGTTTTGGATATATTTTGTGGGATTATTGTATAATTAGAGTTATTTTTTAGGAATTTCAGTAATTTTCAAATTTTAGGGTCTTTTTGCAAAAAATAAAATTTCAGGAATCAGTTTAAAATTAGACCAAAATTTATTATGTCAGTGTGAATGTCTCATTTTTGGTTTTGTTAATGCATTGACGTACAATAGTGTTTGGGCCTATCAAACATGGAAAGCCCAATCACAAAGTTCACAATAAATTCGTAACAAAGTTATTAATGAATGGAACCGATAAAAAACACGTAACTAGTACCTCGTCTATATGGGCCTCTAGCACCCATAAGTACCAAAATCAAAGAAAAATGCTTTGCTTCCCAAAATCAAGAGTTTTAAAAACATTAAAAGTCTTCATTCCAAGTATCAATTTACGTGTTTTCTTCCTTTGTTTTTCACTTTTATGATATATTACGTGGTTGACTATTTACCTGCTTAAAAGTTGGATTTTCTTTTCTAAATTATATTTCCCTAGAACGTAATAAAAAGATATCAAGAAATGAAGATAAAATATTTGGACTAGTTGGTACCTCATCTAGTAATGTACATACAGATAAACAATATCACACCAAAATCGAAATAATTAAAAGACAAGAAGAAATTAGTAATGACAGGCGGCGAAATCTTGCATGTTGTGTAACATTGCTAAACTTCCGTTGACTTCTATACACAAATATAGCCATCAAAAACAAGGAGATAGTAGTAGAATACTTGTTTCACATTATTTATGGGAATTAGTTCAATTGAAAGTGCCCTATATCGAATAAAAAGGCAACCCATAAACTCTCCATCAAACAATATCATTTGTTCATAACAAATGTGTGAATTCCATAAATAAGCCTTACAATAAAATTTCTACCTTTACCGTCATCAGAATGAATAAACAATGGTCACTATAGCGTTGTCATATATGTATTCATAAAAATATCAAATAATGTTATATACTTCAGAAGAAAATTTTGGTATCCCTTTCAATTATATTATTTAACAACCGTATTACGTGTTTATCAAAATTCAGTGACAAAAATCAATATTAGTATAAAAATATATATTTAAAAATAAATTAAATTATATATATTTATTCACGAATATATAATAATTACTTTTAATAATTAATTTTATTGTATAAATAATATTTTTGGTTATTTAATTAATATATATGGCATATCTCTCCTAACTAAGGCACACAAAAGGAATCTCCCTTTCGATATTTCGCCAAGTGAGGTCGTTTTTCTTACAACCAGAATCCATGATCTTTTGACGCGTTTTTGAGAAGAGAGTATATATATGAGCATATATTTTTAAATGATGTTTGTAGTATTTATTTTTTTGTATATTCTTTTAAATACGTATAAAAAAAATTTTTAGTTAATTAATTTTAGTTAGTTTTTATTATAAAATTAATTTTTTTTATTATTCTTAGAATTTAAAATATAAAATTTATGATAAAAATATAATTCAAAAATAAAAATAACAAATATTGATGAAAAATAATTAATTTCCTTATTAAATTCAGCTTATATATATATATATATATATGTAAAAGACAAAATTTTATTTTGTCTAAATTTTTATCAATTATTTCTAATATTAAAAGTAAAAAAATGAGATATACAAGTGATATATTCTCAACCTTTTTTTTTTGGACTTTTGGTTCTTTTTATGTTGCTTTTCTAGTGCCCTTTTTCCCTCTTTTTGTTTGTAGTTGAATGAGTGGGTATTAAATGTGTTCAAGTTATTCCGGTGAACATTCATTCATGTTCCAGCTGTCGTCCTTAGATAGTTTCCATTTGAGCCACTTGATGAGTCATCTCTTTGCATTGCATAGCCTATGAATGGGTTTTCAACTTGCATTGCCATCCCTGTTTTTGTTGCTATTCATAGTATAGCACGAACCCAACATGTCCAGTGTTCATAGTTCACTTGAGCAGAGGAAGACGCCTATGCTCATATATACCGGAGAAATTGAACCATAGAAAAGTTAGACTGGCAAGTGATTAGGCAAAAAGTAATGGAAAAACTCAGTGGAAGGGCTCCCCTAGAATGCATCTTATACCAGTATGTAAGAATGTTTCTTGTATCCTTCAGATCTCGCAAACCTGAAACCCAAATGTCAAAATGTTAATCAATTATACAACTAGAACGCAATAAAATAAATAAATAAAAGCCAAATAATTTCAAGTTGTGAAAATTAGAGAAATTAAAAAGGGTCCCTCAAGGAAAGATAGGATAAGGCCATACCGGCCGAAAGAAAGGAAAAAGGCAACGCATTAAAGAAAAATGCGAAACAGGACAACTCATACAGCCAGAACAAGATTAAAATAAATAAATAAAACAAAATTAAACGTCAATGAAGCATCTTCTCATCTTCGATATGATATTCTCAAGAAAAAAAAAATCCAAAAAGGACGAACTCACTCACCATCACTAATTTGGATCGAAACGAAATCTGACTGGAATTCATTAATGGTCAAAGCAAGGATCACAATCTAAAACTCCAATCCTTCCCAGCGATTTATATCACATATGTACACATTTATATAATTATCTTTAAATTCACATCCTTTTCTTAATTAGTAAAATAGTTTCTTAATTGTTGTTCTGTTCCATCATCCGTGGATCGAAGCTAAGCTGGCACTAGTGCCAGTGGTTGCAGTTGTTTACGAGGTAAACAACACCACCGGCGTTTCCCGGGACACGGTAACCATAGCAGGGGAAAGCGGAATTTCTCGCAGTGACAGCGGATTTCTTGGTTCCGGTACACATTTGGGCGCGAAACGACGACGTCGAGGAGGAGGAAGAAGAAGAGGAAGAGGAGGATGGCGTAGTTTTGGCAGTGGATGAATAGGAAAGGAAGAGCCTGATCTTGGAAGATGAAACGCGGTCGTATTCCTCGAGAAGGTTAGCGAGATCCTCATCGGAAGTGATGGAGACCAAGGCGTCGAGGTCCTCGGTAGGTAGTTGGCAGCGGAGGTGGGTGACGGGGGAACCGCACAGGTCTCCCAGCTTCACAAGCAGCTCTGTAACGGAATTCAGTTATTATGCCTCGAAACTTGTAAGTTGTAAGTTGTAACTGACAAAGCAAACTAAAAAAGGACAGTAGTGGTAGTTGGTTGGTAAATAACGAACTAACTAACCGGAGAAGGCAGTGGAGCGAGGGAGGGAGAGGAGGCGGGTGTGGCCGCCCAGGTAGCGGAGCTTGCCGTCGGGATAGCGGGGGAGGATTTTACCGTCGTAGCTGCAGAGGAACTTGAGGTTGTCGCCGCCCATCTTGGTGGTGTGGCCGCGCTTTCTCTTCAAGCCTAACAATAGAACCACTCCTCCCTTATTTATATAGGGATTTAATAATTATAGTTGCGTCACTTGTGTAAATTGGATTCCCCTCTCTCTTTTTTCTTTTTTTTTTAAAAATAAATTATTCCAATGGCGTATAAGTGCAAGAAAATGATAGATGAAAATCCAGAAGAACCTTCAAATATTATCTGAATTTCTTATTTTTAATTATTAATTAATCGTTAATATTTAAAATATAAAATAAAATATATTATTAAATTATTAAACTAAATAAATTAAAATAATTAAATTAATAGTTAAATAATAATTAAAAATAATAATTTTTGATAGTTTTTAATATTTTAAAAAAATTAAATTGCAAATATAGGCGGAAATAAAAAGCGCAGCTTTGGTTAAAAAATAATACGCTATTAAAAATAATAAGCTATAAATTTAACTTGTTTAAAAAAATATATGTAGTTCGTTTGAAAATTAAAAAAGAATGATTAATCTAATTTGTAGATTGTCTTTTAAATTTCAACTCCTTATATAACATAACAAAAGTGAGACATAAGATATGTTTAGTTAATAACAAGTGAAATACTCAGTTATTTAACAAGGGAATTTAGGGTACTTATTAGCAAAAATTTTATATTCTTTGGGTGATATTTTGAACAAGTAGAACTTTGGCATGTGTGAAATGTGGAATTTATGCCGTCAATAAACAATTTTATTCTTTATTAATATCCAAATATATTTAGTCAACACTTTATTAGATTTTGACAAATCGTTAATAAATTAAGAAATAAATTAATTTAAAATTAAAATTTATATTAAAATTAATTGATAAAAATATATATTATTTTAATAAAAAACTAATAAAATTTTATTGTTCATATAATTATGTTGATGAAATAATTAAAAATAATATAAAATTTTAATTAAACTAAGATTAAGAATTAGAAAGACAAATTTTATTTTTAATTTCAAATCATTATTTATAACATATGATCCCATAAATATTTATGTATCATTTTTGTAGGATTCAAAATAAAATTGAAATTAAATCTAGCATTAAAGATACTCTAACAAAATGAAAAAAAATATAGAATAAAAAAATTAATGAGATTAAAGAAAAATAGAAAAAGAATTAATTAAATCAAAAGAGAATTAGGAAGGATATAATTTTATGAGAATAGAATTCAAAACAAAATATCAATTACTAATTTTTACTTGATTAATTACATTTTTATTATTTATATTTATAATAAATTATATTAACTAATAAAATTATCCTCATTGGATTTTAGATTTATTTTCACTCGTTACATTTCATGTGCAAATTTGAGTTAGAGAATAATAATTTGTGCTAAAAAAAATTGTATGTAATATGTAGATTCATTTATCTAATAAAGTAAACTGTTGTAAATTTAATTAATAATTAAAGTTTGTCCGAAACTTTCAAAATTGATTTACGGCACCATCTTTTTCTTTCCTTTTATTTCAAGAAAAGATATAGGGACGTTTACTCAAGTGTAAATAAATCACATGAAACTATGAAAGGGCATCGCAGGAGTTAGTTATATATATATATGGCTAAAAGGTGCCCCAAGATTTGTGGTGAATCATATTGAAATGCAGTGTTATTCACATTGGCAACTTGGATGCTACTTCATACAAGCTAGCATCCACATCTACATTTATATATGATTTTAGTTGGTATCATCAAGACTTGGACTATACATGGACACCAATCTTCTACATTCTCTAATAATGATGAAAAAGGGCTACTTTTCCTTGATACAAATAATGAGAATTTTGCCTTAACCAAAGAATTATTCTCTAAACTAAACTCTCTTCTCATTGGTGGACTAACCATGTTGTCCTAATATGACTCGTCTATGGCTTCCACGATCAATCCCCCTCTCATAATTGCATTTAATTTGGGATTGCCATATCCTCTTATCCTATGTATCTCACCAATGGCCACCAAATTAATCATATAAGAATAATATCCCATTCTATCTATGACGTCACCAAGCTAATTGAGTACCGTATTTCATGCTTTTATCCATCATATGTCATGTCATCTTAATCTCTATCATTAATCTAAGGTTATCCTATTAATTAATATAATCTGAATTAAGCATGTGTATGTCATCCAAATGTTAGAGAGGAGCAAGAGTAAATATTATTGGCAGTTAACAATAAGTAAAGCGTAATATTTTAAATAAATTAGTCCTAAAATAGTTCAATAATAGTTTAATTCTCAATAAATTTTAATTATTAAATCGATTTTTAATTTTTAATTTTGTTAAATCTATTAATTGTCAAATTAAATTTTGACTAAAAAAATTAGATAAATTAATCTCTTTTTTTATTTAATAAAAAATAAAATATTTTTAAACAAACCAGTTTCTGTTATTATTTAATAAAAAATAGAATAATTTTTAGATTAGTTTCTATATATATGAATGATTTGATATAGGGATTGATTTGTTTAACGAAATAAAAGTTTAAAAACTAATTTGATGATTAAAATTTGTTAACTATTAAAATATTTGACTAACAAATTTTTAAATATTAATTTGAAGTATTACTTATAAATAAATTATCTAGATTATGAAAAATGTGATAATAACGAACATAGACAAAGAATAGCTAGAATTAGAATGATTCTCATGTAGATGTAGACAGATATATCCCTATCTATGAAATTAAGCAGGGGTGATGATACAGGTAACCCTAATTAATTTGGTATAGATGTGACAATGATTGAACTGGTCATATACTGAACCTGACATACGTGAATAACAAATTAACAATAACCATAATAATAACATTATAATGAAACAGCAGCTATAACTATTCAAGTCATCGATGCAATTCTGTCTGAATCAAATACATCCAAATAATAATGTATGGAAATCATTTAATTGAATTTTTTTTTTTAAGAGATAGAAGAAAGGCATTTTAATATCATTGGTGCATATATATAGCGGATAGGGTTGCAGGCCTCAACACGTCATGCAAAATCTCTTCATTCAGAAAGAAATAGAATGAAAATAAATAGAAAAAAAAAGGAGTTGAGTGGATTTTTATTTTTTTTAGATGTGTTTAGATGAAAAGAAAATAAGAAAGAAAAAATATTATAAAAGGATAATTTTATTTTTATATTATAAAATATATTAAAAAAAGCGAAAGGGTAACATTAAAAGTGGTGAGACAAAATAATTTTTTTTTCTAATATTAAAAAGAAAAAAATTGATGAATTCAACCAGTTTTTTTATCTCTTTTCTTTTTTTTCCTATTTTTCTCGCAATTAAACAATAAAAAATAATTATTTTTCTTTTTTTTTTCATTTTTTTCAAACAAACATAGCTTCAGAAGTGTTTAATTATTAAAAAATACGCCTTACCACTTGACAGGTTCGAGTTTTCAATTCTAATTATTTCAATTCTAATTAATAAGCAATCCCATCTTGTATTATAAAAAAAATAATGATATTAGGTGTAGAACAAAATTAGTCACTGTATAAAATATATATTAAAAATAAAATAAGTTATATTATTATTTTTAATATTTTTATATCGACTTGTCTTAGAATTAGATCTTTTATTTAAAAATTCTTAGACCAGATCTTTACATTATATCTCTTGGCTACTCGTTATTTTAGAACTTGTTCTGCTAATTAGCTATATCCCTAACTTCGTCAATTAAGTCCAAACTTTCGTAAATTGTCGATGCTTTCAAAAGTATTTTTGGGTTTGGCTCTCTAAATTCTACTGGAATTACTACATCTTCACTATGAGTAAGTTCGAATTGAGTCTTGTTAGTAGTGAAGTGCACTATAATTCAGTATGACCATAACACTGACCATATCTCGTCAGCCCAGAAGTCTAGGTGTTCATCCAATCTTTTCTTCAACTCATTCAAAATTATCTTTCACAGTTTTAATTTGTCCATTTGTCTGCAGATATTCCACCGAGGCAAATATTTGTCAGATTCCCAATCCAAACAATAATTCTCAAAATTTTCAGTAAATCGGATCCATTATCTATGATAATAGATTCAGAAATCCCAAATCTCGCTATAATTGTTTTCCAAACGTACTTTTGACATTAAGCGGAGCTGATGCTAAACAGTGGCGTATCTTCAGTCCGCTTGGTAAAATAGTCTATAACAACTATAAGATATTTTACTTGGCGGGATCCTTGTGAAAAATATCCCAATAGGTCCAATCCCACTTAGCAAATGGTCTTATTGGGATAACAGACCCAAGCTCATCGGGAGGCGCTTGGTGGAGGTTGCCGTGTTTATGACATTTATCACATTTTTTTCACATACTCCATGGCAGTTTTGATGAGAGTGAGCAAGTAGTATCCAGCTCGGATGACTTCTCTTAAGTGATGTCCACAGCAATCCTCATGAACTTTCTGTAATACATACATCGTTTGTTAGTTATTTAAGCATTTGAACAGTGGTTAGGACACATCCCTTTTGTACAACTGCCCATTTATCATAGTATATTTGACCTCTTTAAACCGTAATTTCTTTGCTTTCTTAGGATCATTGGGCAAAGTCCTGTGTTCTAAGTATTCGCAAATTGGATCCATCCAAGTGTTGATCGTGGATGAACAGAAAGTCAGAACATCAGGTTTTGTCATAGTAGATTATGTAAGCACCTCCTGTATCAAACTACAATTTCTAGTTCTGGGCTTAGTGCTTGCGAGTTTGAACAATACATCAGCTCGTATATTTTATTCTCTAGGTACATGCTTGAGTAAAAAAGGAATCGAAGGACTGTACCTCTTATTGTACTTCTTTCAAATACTATTACAGTAATAGGTCTCGCACCTCGTATTTCCCATTAATGTGAGAGGTCACTAGCTGTGAATCACTAAATACAGTTACCTCTACTGCGTTGACATCCCGAGCTAATGCCAATCCTGCAAGCAAGGTTTCATACTCAACTTAATTATTTGAGATAGAAAAATCAAATTTAACAGAGACCTCGATCACCACGTCTACTTCTTTGGTTAGGATGAGACTCGCTCTCCCATATCAGACATTGAAAGCTCCATCCATATGAAGCTCCCAAAGCGGTATGTTGGAATCTGGGTGTATCATCTCAGTCAGAAAATTAACCATCGCTTGAGTCTTGATGGCTAAGTGTGGTTCATAGTGCACATCAAATTGGAATAATTCAATAGACCAATTCATCATTTGACCTGCTAAGTCGGATTTCTATTAAATCCTTTTGATCGGTTGATCGGTTCGCACAATTATTTAATAGTTTTTTTTTTTTGAAAGAAAGAAGCTCAACACATCAAGTGGAGCGAACAATAACAAAAAGAACCAGAGTAAACCATAAAGCAAGCTATCAAACTCTAAGTAACACTAATGTTTATCCCATTGTCATTTCTGGCATTGCCATCAACAACAAAAAGAATCCACACCTAACCACTCCTTATAGTTCATGAAAGACATATGGATAACCTCAACAACCCCTTTTTCTTTATTCTGAAAAATTCTTTTATTCCTTTCTAGTCAGATGTTCCAGATAATCGCACAAAAACCCATCAACCACCTTTTGCGCTCCTCCTTACTAGCTGATATCTCAATTCAACTTATAAAATGTTCCTTCAACGTTCCCAAGTATGATCATTGCTTTCCAACAAATGATAACCAAGCACACTAAACCTGCCAAGAAAAATCACAGCCAAAAAACAAGTGGTGAACATATTCAATACTCTTGTTACAAAACATACATACAACATCTTCCTGGTGGATAACTCTTAACCGACTCAGCTTCTCCTTCGTATTGATTCTATCAGTCAATACAAATCAAACAAACAGTTTAACTCTTGATAGAACTAAACCTTTTTAAATTATCTTTGTAAAATTGTTACTTGTTATATCCTCCAGAATGATGTCTTTCTATAGTATCTGCATAAAAAAATTAATAAAAAAGACCCATTATTTATTAAATTTTTATACAACTCTATCCTTTAAATATTAAAGTAACTGACAGATTGACGTAAGTAACGCAAAAGCATATTTTTCAATTTTTAAATATTATAGTTCAGGTCATTAAAAAATTTTGCTAACAAAGTATAATGAACATTGATATTTATCCTGATTCTCTAAAATTAAAGCTAAAACCAAAATTTTTTCGACTACAGATAGATACAGAAATAGAAATTGGTCGTATTTAGATTTTGCCAAAATTAAAAGAAATAAAAGCAAATTTTTAAAATATTAAAAAACAGCCTCACATTTCTCTATCCAAACAAAATTAACGTCTTTTTTCATCAACTATATTTATATATAAATATATCATAATAAATTTGTTAATTAATTTTGTATGTATATAATATTTTAATTAAAAAATAATAATTAATTCTAATAACCACTTAATCAAAACAACAACCTTAATTAATTCTTTTATCAAGATTCGCATACAAGCAGTGCATGTGCTGATCATACATGAAAGTGCGGTTTTCTACATTCTTATCCCCACACATCCAACTTGTATTAATGGCTAGAAATGCTATGCTTACAAACCATGAAATAATTTTTTGTTCTAAGTTTCGTCCATTATTGATTTTTGGACACAAGAAGATAAAGGGAATAGCCAAATTAATGTGAGCGAGCCAATTTTAGGAGCTATTCGAAAACATTCATCAAAGCCGACTTTTATGGCGTTAATAAACAATTACTATAAAATATTAATTTTTTAAAACAAAAACTCATCTGCATAAACTTCACATGAAGTTATTTCTGGATAATTAATACGTATTATCATTTGGTTTAAAAAAAATCGATTTATTTTATACAAATAATTTAATTAAAAAATTAAGTTAAATTGAACGACCAAAAAATTATTTTTATTCACTTCTTTTTTGTTACGCTCTCAAAATTCATTATCTTTTAATTTTTTAGAACTAATAACAAACTTCTAATTAGATATGTTCGTTTTATTTGTATTTTTTAATCAAATTTATTATTTTAAATATATTTTTTAATTTATATTTTTATCACTTCTCTATAAATGATGAAAATCATTTAACAAATACATAACTGTTCATATCTTCATACCATTTAAAGTTTAGAATAAAATTAATTGAATGTTGAATAATATTTTTGAGAATTTTATTGTTCACATCTTTGTTTAGAATTAACACATAAATTGATTAGGTTACCATTACTTTCCATATTCAAATCATTATAGCTAAAGTTAGTAAAAATGAAAAAGAATTACGTATCAAATTTATTGTTTAGAAATTTAGAAATAACAGACAAAAAAATAAAAATTTTTTAGAAATAATTATTTAATTTATTTAAATTATTTTTTTAATTAAACTATTTATATAAAATAAACGAATTTTTCTACTAAATAATAATACACCATCTAAAAACAACTCTGTATAAAATCGACTGCAGTTAAGTTCTAACTAATTTTAATTAGCTCTTGCTTTTCTAATAATGAGTTTCATATTGCAAAGTTTATCTACTAACTCATTAAAAATAAAAAAAGTTAAAGGTTCTGAATTATCTCATATATATAAATAACATCTTTTTTAAATGTGGTTCTAACAAGTTCACTTCAAATTAAAGTCAGAATGAATATTATAATTTTCTTCAATTATTGTCCTTTTCGGTGGAGAATGATGATGACGTCACCAGAATTATCCGATCCTAACAAAAATAAAAAATTAAAGATAGGTTCTGAAATGGGACCTACAGTTACGTTGGAAGGCTCTGTAATTTTCAAAAGATAGCAAGCATATCCACCTCCATATCCTTCGTCCTAGAACACTTGCGGCTTATGACAAATCATGTAACTTACATTGATTACTATATATACTAAATGCTATAAAAAGACAATTCATTACCATGAGCCCGATTATTAATCATTTGCCAAATGAATGAAATGCTTATTGTTACCAAGAAAGAAAGATAAATACAAGCCTCACGATCAAGTCTGGAAATAATAATTTATAAATATGAAATATTTTTTATTTTATAAATTCATTTTTAAAATTAAGTTAGACGACCCATTAAATTTCAATTTTAATGTAATAAACAATTTTTTTTTGTCGTAAATTAATTTCACGATAGTAATACTAGATAAATAATGACTCAACCAAGTTGGGTTGATTTAGTGGTTAGCTCACTAGTCCGCTTAAGCAAGTGTCGGGGGTTCGAATTCTGCCTTGTGCATGCAGCAACCCATTGGCCAGCGGCAAACCCTTAAATGGAGCTCAGTACCGCGGCGGATTAGTCCTTGGCCTGCCGGGCTGGGGGATACCGTGGGAAACCAAAAAAAAAAGATAAATAATGACTCAAAGTTACGTTATTTAATTTAATATTTATAATTTTATATATGTAATATTTATTATATTAAAATTATTTATTTATTTTAGTAATAATTACAAAATATGAAATAAAAAATTACTTTAAACTATTTTAGATTAATTTTTTTATTGTTTTTAAAATATTTTATGATTCACATCTATTAAGTATAAAATCTAATTGAGTTAGATCCATTCAATGTTGATTCTAATAAAAAAAATAGAAAAATACTTTAACCAATTAGTTTCATTTTCAAAACGCTCATAGTAGTAATATTTAGCTCCAAGAGGTTGAAATATCTCCCCTTTTCATTCAATTAAATATTTGGCTTTTTGTGGAACAAACTACTTTTAGTATAGCTAAAGATCATATAGATACTTATATTTCACTTGGGTGTCTATTTGTCACACTTATTGAGTATAAAGATATAGACAAAAATTAAGAAAGCAAAAATATATAAAAATCATAATATACTCAATAATAGCTATAAATTAAAACTGTAAAATTTGTATAAGAATATAATTTGAGTGTTTTGCATGCTTTTATGTGTGATTTAAAATATGGTTTGATTCTGTGGGAATTTTAGTGAATGTGCTGACCATGCATACACACTACTTTTACACGCAAGACATTAATAAATGAACTCTGCATGCACGTGACATACAGTATGTGTATATATATAGTTGAAGAGGAAGGTTTTAACTTTGGTAAAACAACTATTAAAATTAAGATTTTAAACTATAAACAATAATTACAAGATATTATTAGTTTGTGCAACCAACCTTACTCTAGTATGTGAAATAATGCAATTCATATTTATTAAAAGAATGTATCAGTCTAAATGGTGGAGAGTGGAGACACGATAATACAAACGTGTGGTGGTGGGAAATGATAGCTAGGATATGTGTCCTGTTTAGAAAAACTCCTCTAAAATGAGAATGATAATAAAATAATATTTTAATTATTTATTGTAATATTTATTATTTATAATTTTTAATTAAAAAATAATTAAAAGAAGTTTGGATGAAGATGGGCCCTTGAGCCCATGAATAGAGTACGCTGTAAGCAAAGTGTATTTATGTATCTCAAATTCTCTAACACGCCCCCCTGACCCCCTCCCCTCCCCTCCCACATATAATAGATTTAACATAGAAATTATCTGGTGAGGACGTCGAAAATAAGTATGTGGTGTTAATGCTACTTGTCAAATTGAGACCGTAACACGTAAATTTTATTGATTGTGAAACAATTTTGATTTTTTATTTTCTATTCCTGACAAGTGATATTAATGATATTGATTTGTGATTAAGTGTTTATATATGGAGTA
Source organism: Arachis hypogaea (assembly GCF_003086295.3). NCBI lineage: Eukaryota > Viridiplantae > Streptophyta > Magnoliopsida > Fabales > Fabaceae > Arachis > Arachis hypogaea. The sequence continues at coordinate 132,460,752 of NC_092038.1, forward strand.
TATATGGACCAGTTAAAAATATTTAAATAATAAACTAAAGTGAAAGGAATATTTTTTTTTTAAATGTGAACTTTAGTAATAATATTGTTTAGAATAAAAGAGAGGGGAGATAGTCAAAAGATAAAATTTGTTTTTGTTGGACAACATAACTTTTTATCGTACAAGATATAATAGGCATAAAAATATAGATAAAAAAAATAAAGATCAGAATTTTAAGTTTAAAAAAAATTAAAAAGAATAAATCATAAACATAACTATCTTTTTTAATGTTATTTTTTGTAATATCACGTACATATAAGTTGATATAAGTTGATGCAGTTTATGTTAAGTAAAATAAGAATATTTTGCTTTTTTAACTTATTATAAATGTATTTAAGAAAATGCACAAAACATGTATTTTATCATATATATATATATATATATGTTATAATATTATATTTATATTGTCTATTATATACAATTATTGAGGTGAGAATTGTTCACACCTTATGGTCAATAAACAATATTTAATATAACCATAAAAAAAGGTTAATATTAATATTCATATACTTTGTACATAAATTTATGACACAAATAATTTTTATAACGATATAATTTAATTTTAATTTATCTAAATATCTCAAAATTTGATATTTTTTTCTAAGTATATATTTTTTGTGATTAAAAAATATATACTCAACGAAAAATTATCAAATTTTAAGGATACTAATATCTCATTTTTTAATCATTCTTGTAAAAAATCACATCAAAATTCAATCTCTAATATATTTTTTGAAAAATACATATTTAATGTTAGATAATCTTGTAAAAAAACTAACATTAAATATGTATTTCTCAAAAAATATATTAGAAATTGAATTTTGATACAATTTTTTGCAAGCATAATTAAAAAAATGAGATATTATTATTCTTAAAATTTGGTGATTTTTTGTTAAGTATATATTATTTTGTGATTTTTTTAAAATTATTATTGGTTGTTAACAAAAACAATTATAAAAAAATTATATACTTAACAAAAAGTCACCAATTTTTATGTATAATAATATATTATTTTTATAATCATTCTTGCAAAAATTTACATCAAAATTCAATCTCTAAGATATTTTTTAAAAATATATATTTACTGGTGAATATTGTTGTTGTGTTTTTAAATTATTTGAAAATATTTTTGTTCGATAGTAAAATTCGGTGTATTTTTTTTAGCGTTTAAATATTCCGAAGCGTTTTTTGTGGTTAACCCTTAAAATGATTATTATTATTTTGTAATATTTTATAATGATGGTTGGTTTAACCTATTATATATTATTAAAATTAAATTTTTATACTTAATAATGAAGCTATCATGTCATATTTGTGAGAGTGTTTTTAAATTTATTCTTTTAATTATTAAATCAAATCAATTATAATGAATAAATTATAAAACTAATTGATTTAATAAATTCATATGATTGAATAATTTTTTGATAATATTCATTTTTGTAACTTTAGTTAAAATAATAGAAAAGTTTTTTTTGATTAGAAGTCAAATCTAACAATACTAATTGCCTTATAATCATAGTTAATTAATTTATCATATTGAGTTAGATTTTAGTAACATTAATTTTTTAATAATTATAAATAGTCAATAACAACAATAAGTATTATGAGATATTTCGAAGTACTCCAAAATACTCCGTTGTTAGTTTTCTATTTTAAATTTTATATTTATTAGTATAACAAATCTATTTTCTCTAAGTCTTCTTCCATATCAATCTTATTTTTTTCACTAAAATCAGACAACAATTTTATGAGAAAGCTGCAAAATAACTTTATTCAAAACTAGGCAGGCAGCTGAAATTGTAATTCAAGATGACAGAAATCTACAAAAGAAAATTATCTTCTACCGCAGTCCAAACATATATATTAGGCATTTTGGAGTGGTTCCAATGACATTAAAAAAAATCATTTTTAACGATTATTTATTTTTTTAGTGGCAATAAAAATAACTGCTAATACATTTATCGACAATTAGATATTAATCGTCTTATATTTTGTTATTAAAAAGTTATTTAGTTTTAGTAGCTATTACTATTATCGCAAAAATCCATTTTACTGGCAATTTACATGACAACTCAAAATAATTCTAAAATAATGTTGTTCACTTTTAATTATACTCACTTTTTTAAAAATAACAATCTATAAATTTTCTAAAATTTCAAATTATTTTTACCAATAATTATTATTATTATACGTAACATAAATATACTAAAATTAATTACTATAAAATAAAATATTCTATTCAATTTAAAATATTTTATTCACTCTCATACTTGCGTTGTTGGATCCGCATGACAATGACTTTTAATTTCAGATATTTTTTCTTGTTAATTTCTACTGTCTTGCATCTTGAACTACACATTCGTCTGGCTGGTGTTGTACGTTTGGATTCGAGATACAGCTGTAGTGAAAATAAGATTAAGGTGAAAAAAATTCAGACAGAATAAATTTGTAATATTAACGAATACAAAATCTAAAATTAAAAATCAACAGCAGAATACCTCGAAGTACCTACTACTATTATTATTATTATTATTATTATTATTATTATTATTATTATTATTATAACTAAAGTTAAAAAAATGAATAATATCCAAAAATTATTTAACAATATGAATGGATTAAATCAATTAATTTTATAATTTATTATAATTAATTTAGTTTAATGATCGAAAAAAATAAATTTAAAAATACTTTAACAAACAGGACGTGCTAACTTTATTATTAAGTACAAACAATTGAATTTAATAATATATAATAAATTAAAGCAATCACGATTATAAAATATTACAAAATAATAATAATAGTAATATTAATCATTTTAATATAATTAGGTTTAAAATATTCACTAATTAAAAGGCTAAATTTTCAACTTCTTAAATTTAAATTTATCAATATACAAAATATATGAATATTAATATTAATATTTTTTTATGGTCGTATTAAATATTGTTTGTTGACAGTAAGGTGTGAATAATTCTCACGTCAACGATTATATATAATAGATAATATAAATATAATATTATAACATGTTTATATATAATAAAATACAAATTTTACACATTTTTTTTAAATACATTTATAATAAATTAAAAAAGTAAAATATTTTCATTTTAGTTAACATAAATTGCATCAGTTTGTATGCGCGTGATATTAGAAAAAAATAACATTAAAAAAAGTAGTTAAGTTTATGGTTTACTCTTTTTAATTATTTTTTAAATTTAAAATTCTGAACTTCGTTATTTTTTTTTTTATTCATCATCTATATTTTTATGGCTATTATATCTTGTATAATAAAAATTATGTTGTCTAATCAAAACAAATTTTATTTTTTTATTATCTCCCTTTCCTTTTATTCTAAATAATGACTGCTACTAAAATCCACACTATAAAAAAACATTTTTTTATGGGTTCAAATATGCTCCAGACATAAACACTTAATAATAAATCAATATCATTAATCTTGTTTGTCAAAAACAGAAAATAAAAATTTAAAATTACTCCACAATGGCACAATCAATAAAATTTACATACGTAATACATTACTGTCTAAACTTAACAATTAAAGCATCTAATACTTATTTTCGACATTCTTACAAAAAAATTTTCCTTCAATATAACCATTTCTTAATTATAATTTAAAAAGATTTTTAAGTGTACTGTTATATTGGTGTATCAGTGACTTTTAACCTTTAATCTTAATTATATATATTATATATTTTTTTATAATTAAGATTAACGATTAAAAATTACTGATACAATATTATGACGGCACATTTAAAAATTTTTCTATAATTTATCGGTAGCATATGGAATTTTCAACAAGACATACATAGATTGGAGTGCGAGTCTTGGGATTTGATTTTGGTCTTCATGAAACGACTCACCGTAGTTGTTCTTCCAACCATATAAGGGGACACGGGGAGGGATGATGCTACTTTTCATTAACGTACCACAATATACATGGCCACTGCTTTGCTGCTCGTATACATAACTTATGTACGTAATCTTAAGAGTTAACACCTATTAAATGTGAGATAAATCACCTATAATTACTCAATATTTTTAAGTTATAATAAAATCAAAAGGACGCTTTTATGGTGTTGAATGCCTAAAATTTCAGCAGCTGCTAAAATGAGTTGTCATGATGGAGAGAAGGACGCATGTAGTGTTAGGTGTAATACGCGCAGACAAGAATTGATTTCTGTGCAGGAGTGACAGAATACTGCTGAAATTAGATGAATGATTGTGTTAATTATAAGTTATGATTAATTATGATTAGATGTTTGGGCTGGACTTTTTTGTGAATATGGCCATTTAGTGGGATTATGGCTGGACTTTGAGTTCATTGTAAAGGAAAAAAAAAAATAAAACAACTTTTAGAGGAGGTTGGGCTGTTTAGTGATTGTAATGGGTTAGGCTGAAAAGATAGAACAACACGCTTTTGAATGATATTTCATCAATATTAATTCAAATTCAAATAGTAATGCAATAGCATGAGTCTCAAAAAAAAAAAAATGCATAAACATTAAGAGTAATAATATCATGGGCTCAAACAGTATTCTCTATAATAATATATTATTTTTGATAATATTAAATAATAATAAATCTAATATAATACAACTGAAATAAATTCTTTATAATTATCTAACAATTAAGACAGTCAAAACGATACTAACCCTAAAAAATATAATAATACAAATATGTCATATTTTATTTGTTATTTGGGCTTATTATAGTAGTTTTATTATTATTTATTACCAACATAAAGTACTATAATATTAAATATAAAAAATTAAATATTTTATTTACTATTGATACAGTAGCATAACAAATTCTTTATTATTTATTATTAAGATAAAAAATATATCATATGCTATTTATCTTTTGTACAGTGTCATATTAGTTTTATTATTTATTATTTTTAATATTAATAAAAAATATAACATTTTTTTATGATATTATTGATATGTAAACCGTATTACAGTAGATTTATTATTATTTAATATTATACAAAACAATATACTACTAGAGAGGATGTCGTTTGGACCCATGATATTATTACTCTTAATGTTTATGTATTTTCATTTTCTTTCAAGATCCATACTATTGCATTATTTTTTGAATTTGAATTAATGTTGATGAAATATCATTCAAAAGCATGTTGTTCTATTTTTTCGGTCTAATTCATTACAATGACTAAACATTACGGTCCAACTTCCTCCAAAAGTTGTTCTATTTTTTTTTTCATTTACAATGAACCCGAAGTTCATCAGTAACCCCACAAATAGCCATATTCACAAAAGTGTCCAACCCAAACATCTAATCATAATTAATCATAGCTTATAGTTAATACAATCATCCATCTAATTTCAGCAGCATCCTATCACTCCTGCACAGAAATCAGTTCTTGTCTATGCGTGTTACACCCAACACCACACACGTCCTTCTCTCCATCATGACAATTCATTTTAACAGCTGCTGAAATTTTAGACATTCAACACCATAGAAACGTACAAATCAAAATAGTTATTATTGTTTGTGGGACTTGATTCATGCGAATTGGGGATTCTTGCTCACCAAATATAGCCACAAGTTCACAACTCAGCACATTCTCTCTATTTCTTTTTTGTGAAAAAAATTTCTTTTTTTTTTTCAAATTTTTTTTTTGGTCTACAAATTCTTAGGTGTGACGTTGGAGCTTCCTTTAATTTTTGGTCCTCAGTGTATAAGCTTGCTCAATGTAAGCATATTGGATCTACAGAGGGCTAAGCCCATTTACAATGGGGCAAAAGTGAAGAAGAGGCCCATTTATTAGAAAAATCATGTCTAATTTTTTTACCAAGTAATAAATATCATTAATTAACAAAAAAAAAAACCTTAAAACCAACTTAAATGGACGAACTCACTCGTCCGCTTAAACAAGTGTCGAGAGTTTATACATGTAATAGCTCATTGGCCAACAACAAACCTAAATTAATAAGAAAAAAAGGTATATATGTAAAAAGTTTTAACATTTTGAATGGTAAAAAAAACTAATTGGAGAATAAGCTCATGTAAATTTAATACACCTATATGTTGATATGTATGTAATAAGAATTAATTATGTTGCGTGTATATTAAAATTAACTATTAAAATTAGTCAATAATATAAAATGTATATTTAAATACAAAATATACATTAAAAATAAGTTAAACAATACATATATTTAACATAAATATATAGCCAGTGATTTTAATAACTGATGTGAATGTACAAACAATATTTTTAAATAGAAACCAAAATAGATTGTTACTATAAGAAAAATAGCAGCATTAATATGAACAAACTGAACGCATTAATAAGGAATGTTAGACAATGATTACTAGACATATATGTATTTAACAAAAATGGCGATTCTTGATTGTATAGTGACAGTGATTTGTCACATGATCTGTGAACGTACGTAACCCATGGATAAACATATAGCTTATCTCCCCTTATACTAACTTACAAATTTGATTTATTTAGAACTTGAAAGAATTGTCAATGCAAGTTCATGCGTAGACGTGTAACTCACTCGGACACACTTGCACTATTTGAGAGAGGATAATGGTTCCTTTTTCTAATTTCAAGTTTCAACCATAAACATTGATTTTTTTGTTGCTATATGGTCTAAGGATATATGGTTGCTGAGGAACAATCAACAATCACCACTCATTTCTTCCATTAACCAAACCAACATTATTCCCATCTTTCTTTCTTTCTTTCTTTCTTTTTTTCCTTCTCTCTTTCTTCAATCATGGCCAAGCTTCCTGAATAATCCAATTCAGATTATACTAGTTACTTACAAAGAAGACATGAATCTCTCAGCTTATCGCCTCTCTTCAACAAAATCTCCTTCTTTTCTTCCAAGAACTTGTTATCATACCAAAATAATCAACCCAACCAGTACCAACACTCTCCAACAAAAGCCTTCTTTCGCCATTCTCAGGTTCAAAGGAGCTTCAAATAATAGTAAACTGTGGGTGAACCCTTTCGCTACCTTATCATCTTTCGCAGAAGGGGAAGAAGAAGAAGAACTGAATGGTCAGCATTCAACAGCAACAGAGAACAAGGAAGAAAAAGTAACAGGTTTTGCACAAGCCTTCAACATTACTTCACGTACAGCTTCAGCTATCACAATATGCATGGCAATGGCTGCACTCACACTCCCACTCTTCATGGGATCTTTGGGACAAGCTTTGACCTTCAAGACCAAGCTTCTCTCTTACGCCTCTCTCCTCTTCGGATTCTACATGGCTTGGAACATTGGCGCCAATGATGTTGCCAATGCCATGGGCACTTCCGTCGGCTCTGGTGCCTTGACTCTCCGCCAGGCCGTGCTCACGGCCGCCGTCTTGGAATTCTCCGGGGCCCTCTTTATGGGGGCTCATGTCACAAGCACAATGCAGAAGGGAATTCTTGTCGCTAATGTATTCCATGGAAAGGATACTCTTCTCTTTGCTGGCTTGCTTTCTTCTCTTGCTGCTGCTGGTACTTGGTTACAGGTAAAAACTATAAATTTCATGCGCTTTCTTATCTCAATTCCAGTAATTAATTAAATATACTATTATTTTCCTACTTGCAATTTGCAATACACAATGTAAATTGCAAACAAGTCCTTTTTTCTTTATTCAGTGTGATTGATAATGTGAATTTTTCCTAACATAGTACACTGTTTCTCCAGTTGTTTTACTTCAGCAACTAGAGTATTAAAGAATTATAAGTAGACAAAAGGGAAAGCTAATAACAAGATGCCTAGTGAAATTGTAGTTATCGAAACATCTGTTATTTGAATAACTCAGCTGGATTCAAACACCAAAGTCAATGAATCACTTTTAATAATCTTTTTGCTATTGGAAAGACATTGGTATAATGTCCCTTGAGTATAATTTGGTACCAACATATAAAATGTGCGGCTACTTGATTATTTGTCTAGATTTTTTAGTGTAACATGTATGATATGTTCAATGCATGTTCAATGCAGTTTGTCTCCTTTTTCTTTCCCCCCCCGCCCCCCTCAAGATTCACAATAGTGTTGCTGTAATCAGAAAGTTAACAAAGGATGAACAAAAAAAAAATCAACATTAAAATTGATGATGATGTACTTTTAAACATAGTTTTGTTTATATTTACAACTATAAAATGACCCTTTTTGACAGTTACTAAGGAAAAGAACAGAACAGAATGATGTATGCAAAGAAGCAATGCATTTGAATAGGTATTTATGTTATGGTTTTGTGCAATGCAGATTGCATCATACTATGGTTGGCCAGTATCTACTACACATTGCATAGTGGGAGCAATGGTGGGGTTTGGTCTAGCCTATGGAGGTGCTGGAGCGGTTTTTTGGGGTTCGCTGGCGAGGGTGATTTCTTCTTGGGTTATCTCACCACTAGTGGGAGCAGCTGCGTCATTTCTTGTCTACAAATGCATCCGGAGGGTATGCTCTTTAATGCAACTTGCAAAACATTCAAGGTTTTAACTTCTGCTGATTTGGTTTCTATGATAGATGATACTTCAGTAAAATTAATAATCAAAGTGTTAAGAAAAAAAAGCAGTAAAACATAAGGCTTTTATAGAGTAAGACAGATAATTTACAACTAAGTTTAGACTACTCTATCTGTTTTACAATTATGACATGGGAAATAGATTTGATAGTCACTAGTCAGCACAGATTTATAAAACAATCTTAATATTTGTGATTTGTGATCTCATGCTTCTACCAATTACAGAAACTTTTTAATTACAAAAAGGAGATCATGAAAACTGCTATTTAAGGTTTCCAGAATCTTATGAAGTTATTTTGGCCTACAGTTTGTGTACAGTGCACCAAACCCAGGACAAGCAGCAGCAGCTGCAGCACCAATTGCTGTATTTCTTGGAGTAACTGCCATTTCCTTTATGGCATTCCCTCTTAGCCAGAGCATTCCTTTGGCTCTGGCACAGGCCTTAGCTTCCGGAGCGGCCGGTGCTTTTCTTGTCTACAGAATCATCAGAAGACAACTTGGACATCTTCTTGCCAAGTCAAACACTCAAGAAGAACATCCTGAGACCACAGAAGACACTACTGTCCACCAAAACATAGGAGGATTACTATCTGATGTTGCAGGTCCAAAGGGTACTCAACTGGAAATAGTTTATGGTGTATTCGGCTATATGCAGGTCCTCTCAGCATGCTTCATGTCGTTTGCTCATGGTGGCAATGATGTCTCCAATGCCATAGGTCCATTGGCAGGTGCACTAGCTATCCTTCAAGGTGCTGCCAAAGGAGGCACTGCTACTGAGATTGTTATTCCAATCGATGTTCTTGCTTGGGGAGGATTTGGAATCGTCGCGGGGCTAATGATGTGGGGTTATAGAGTTATAGCAACAATTGGGAAGAAGATAACAGAACTCACACCAACAAGAGGTTTTGCTGCTGAGTTTGCTGCAGCTTCTGTTGTTCTGTTTGCTTCAAGGTTGGGGCTACCAATCTCAGCAACACACACTCTTGTAGGTGCAGTTATGGGGGTTGGGTTCGCCAGGGGTCTCAACAATGTGAGAGCAGAAACTGTGAAGGAGATTGTGGCTTCTTGGGCAGTTACTATTCCGGTTGGTGCTGCGCTATCTGTGTTATACACATGGATCTTGACTAAGATTTTGGCCTATATTTTATGAGTTGAGTTCAAAGATGTGAAGAGTAGCTTGTGTTTTTGAGATCAATAAATTCATCTTAGTTGTGCCGACTTTCACATGATTTTTTTTGTGGTATGGATTGGAGATGAGGATTGATGTGGCAGCACAGGCACATTGGGATAGGTTCTTAACTAAGTTGGTGAGGGATGAATCTTTTATGTTTGGATCCTAAGCCAAGCCTGTGATTAGTTATGCTGATTTCCCATCAGAGATGAACTTACCAAGATAATGTGTGACAAGTTGTCTTAGTAGGTTCATGTTACAACTACAGGTTAAAATCCAAGCTTCAGCACAAGTATTGGAAAATACATTATATCTGTACTTAATAGATTCACATTAACATTTTTTTCTTCAGTCTATTTCTGTTTATTCGATTGTGTTTCTAGACTTCTTGATGTTATGAAAATTTTGCAAGAGTAGTAAATCAGGCAAGTAGAGCTGAAGTATGAGATGAGCTTTTTTAAGAAGAAAGAAAATTTGTTGAAGATAAACAATGCAGCTAATACCAAAGTAGTAACCAGTAACATCTAAAGTGGTGTAAAAAATTGTCCGGTTCAAATTTGGCATTATAATCCATATTCCATGCAGGAAAATAAAGAAGATAAATTTGAATATTAACATTGAGTGTGATAGAGATATCTGAATTCAAAAAGTAGCAGCTGAGGCATTGTTATTCCAAAATTGATTCTACATTTTTACCAGTATTTTCATGTAAATTGCACTACACATCTCCCTCATTTCTAATAAAGTTTCTATCTTATGCATAAGTAAACAGTTTTATCAAATACAAGGGTGGAGATGAGTTTTAATTTTATTAAGAAGATGTAGCAGGACCTATTAGAAATCAGATCCGTGAGATGAAATCAGTAATGAGTGGCAGGCAAGGCATAATACCATACCAGAATAGGGAGTTACACAAAAGAAAAAGTAAAACCTTAGCAAAATATCATGGTGATAGCTCTTTCACACTTGGGAGGCTTGGTTGCCATCCCATACTTCTATATGATCTTCCCCTTGGGAGAGGTGGCACAAAAGGACTCCTCCCCTTTAGCCCTTTTCGTCTCGAACAAGGTCTCGCAGATCTCTTCTCCTTAGGGACATAGAAGTCCCTTGCAGAGGAAAAAAGAGACTGTTCTTCCTCATCTCCACCTTGAGAACCATCCTCCATTGTGTCCACTATCTCTTCCTCGTCATCAACTAGTCCATTTGCCACTTTGGCTTGCCCTTTGTTGCATTTTCCACTTGGAGACAAAATTGTCTTTGTTTCCAACTTCTTTTGGCCTGCAAATCCATTTGGCATTTTCATGTTGCCATTCTCCTTGGTGAATGTGATCTCATCATGTGTCTTTCGGCCGGCTACTCCATTCTGAGCTTTGAGTTTGTGTCCACTTGGAGACCCGGCCTTTTTGTCCATCTTTTCAACCGCCACCACCCCATTCGCCCTACTGGTTTTGCCTTGCGCCGGAAACTTGCGTTTGAGCTTGTCCACATCCTTGAAGGAGATTAAGATGTACTTGTGACCAGGCTGCAAAACCTCTCCTTCATTGAGCACTGCATTGTGAGGATCTTTGAAGACTTGTGGCAGTGCAATACACATCCCATGATGCTTTCTCATCAACTTTGACACCGGAACTGCATGTTTGTACAGATCCTTTTGTCCACCTACATGCTTTATCTTCACAAATAACTCACTTGATCTTGAGGTTAGCTCTGAGGAAGCCTTGCTTCCTTTGGCCTTGTTTTTTTTCTTGTAATCTTTCTTAGTCTCCTCTACCAGGCCTAACTTGTGAACAACACGCTTCAGCATAGCCTGCAACCGAAAGTTTTGCAGCCTATCTGATCCAACATGGTAATTTGGGAGATGATGTTAGGTAGCGGAAGAGCGAAAGCAAAGAAAATGACATTTATAGTATGATTTACCACCAAATATCATCTTGTTTTCAACGGCCGGCTATGAAGCAGTGATGAAACCAAGACATTCAAAATTCACAAAAAAAATTGAGGCATGGCTTTTAGCTCTGTCTTCTTGGATGAGAACAAAAATTGTCTCTAGATTAGATAAGAAGGAATTGAATTGGTTCATCAAAATTAACTTCATGGTTTTATAGTGTGCCAGCTCTGCAGGCACATCCTTGTGCCAGAGTCATACTCCCACAAACCTGACATGACTTGGCGCTCAAGCTTCTTCAACCTCCCACTGATCCAGTTGTTGTGGATAATGAAGCATCCTTTCTTCAAACATGCTGCACTCACATTCTTCTTCTGCCACAGATCTTGGTATGCACCATTTGGAAAAAGGTCTCTATCTAAGAAATATACTGTCATGTTTGTTTCGGATTCAACACATCGATTATCATCGACACGGTTGGATCCTCCTGTTCCACACAGCATGTCATAGAAGCTTGGCTGCTCAGATAAGCTTGAAGTTTGTGCATGCCTCACCACTTTCTCCATTGCAGCAATGGTTTGACCATCAGAGTGAGCATAATAGAAGCCAGAGTTCAAGCGTCTCGGAAGGTTTATTGGTCCTGCATAAGCAAAAACAGAATATCATTTTTAAATCATATTAGAAAAATTGAAAAAATCTTTATGCATTCTTGTTACTTGACTCTTTTATTTTCGAGTGAGATTGAAGAATAAGCACCTTTTTTATTGAATTCATCAGACTGTGCAGCAAGAACAGCAGGACCAAAAGATTGAAGCAAGGGAAGTGGGTTTTTGAACCAATATGTATCCACATCACTAAGAAGAACATTGTAACCTAGCTTGAGTATCTTTAAGACCATTCTTGACTTCACTTTTGTCACCCTCTGGAAGCACTTTGTTCCAAAGTGACAGTCATCAAAACTAATATTACTTGGTGCTAATGGATCTTTGAAAACTGGAATTCCCTATGGTAACCAAAAGCATGGCAAGGGAAAGAGAAAATTTGCATTCAGATACAAAGGTACTACTTTGAAATATAAATTTTTCAGGCAGAAAATCAACACACACCTGCAAGATGGAGAATTGATAAGTTTCCTGATCTAGAGCACAAACAATGAAGTTTTTAATGGACAGTTTTCGCAATCTGCAAACCCAACTCATCAGCATATCCTTATAGCTAAATCCAGCAGTTGTGAGAACAATGGTTTTGGTTTCGTCCGCCGAGATAGAAAGGAGTGATTCTAAAGAGAAAGGAATCTCCAGAGGCTCTGAAGTTTTCATTTGACCCTTTAGAGAGCAATCCAATATTCTGATGATCTGTGATTTCAGACAAGCAATGCAATGCATGGTGTTTTTCTCTAACCAAGAAGAGAAAATATTTTCCTTCCACAAGTTCAGTTTTCTATTGTGTCCAATCGGATAAACAATGTTCTTATCAGTGTCAAGAATAATGTATTGTTTATAAGACTTGAAAAGTTTGGGAATGCTAGAATAATTGGCTTCACTGAAGAAGAATGAGCCATAATGTGCACCTAAATGAGAATTTCCAATGTACTCCCATTCCCTATTTTCAATATCCTGGTCACCATTCAGATGGAAACTTGTGATGGTCAAAGTAGCATCAAACACAAATCTGAACTCAGATGACATTGCTTCATGAATAAGCCAATTGTTGTGTATACCCTTATTGTACAAGAAAGGAGGAAGAACTCCATTATGTAGAGGCGCATCATTGTTGTTCCATGCAATGATCATGCTTGTGTAGCATTGATTCCCCTGCCAATTCTGCTGAAGCATTTTCTGAATCTGAAAGACCAAGCAAAATTCAATATAGTATGTTCAACGAGTTTGTTGATCAATCATTGAGTTAACTTTTGTTACCTCATGGATCTTCACATGTTCCCCATTGTCTAGTAGCCAATGTTTCCCAGAATTGTCCAAATGAAATGGGAAGTGAGACACATTTTGTGATGAAGCAACTAGAAGCCAATCATGGTCAAGTTCATAAGCATGGTTTAAGGTGGAGATGAATCCGGAAAGGATAACAGTTTCAGGATCAACAATGACATATATGTCTGATGTGAATGAGTGTGATCTTGCAATCATGGAATGAAGAAAAGGTGTACCAAGGAAGCTGGAAACATAAATGAACAAACATGGATTAGAGGCCAAAATGAAGGAATGTGCTCCAAGAGTATGCAAATATTTCGCCTAAGCAATCAATATCAATTCATAAATACTATAGTTCAAAGTTAACAAACATACGTGAAATCAATGTTGGTATCAACCAAAACCCGGGAGCCAAAAGCTCCAGAAAAAGAAGCAACAGAAGGATCCTTGCTGAACAAAACAACACCAACATTTGGAGATAGAGCAAGCCATGATTGAATAGCCAGTGACTGCTTTGTCCCAGTGGAGCCCTTAAAAGGCTTAGGAGCAGTGAATATGGTAATCCTCAAACCTGTTGAATCCGATGCGACGTTGTTGTTGAGGTTGGAGATAGTGATTCTGCTGTGATCCTTATTGTGCAAAGGTAGCCTCTGAGTAGCATAGAGAGAAAGACCAATCAAGACTAACCCAGATAGCCAAATTGACCAGAGCTCCACCTTAAAAGATTCCTGCCAAGTCAAAAAAAAATAACACAACATTGACATGTTAGAAAGTAAAATGAAGGACATGCTATGACATAGAAGAATGCAATTCAAGTAACAGAAGAAAAAGAACCTTCATGGTTTGTGTTGTGTTAGGAAGAAACTTTGTGATGGTTGTGTTCTGCCAAGTCTTATTGAAAAAGAGAGAGTGGTGCTTTAACTGAAGGAAACAAAGAAAGAAATTGCAAGCGTAACAAACCCACTAATAACACATGTGAAGTTTGACGTGACAAGCACGTTAATTCGGATGATAACAAATGAATTAATATATTGAATTTGGATACAAGAGTTTAAGCTACTAGCTGGTCAAAGGTCAAAGCCGATATTATTTATATGTGAACAAGTTTCAAGAGTTACGAAATCACGATAGTAGGGGGCATGGCATGTGAATTCTTAAAATTCACTTCAAATTAGCTCATCACCTAGGCAATTTAGGTCTTAAGAAATATATAACCGTACAAGCAACCTTTATTTTAGTGATGGTGACACTTTCATTTCATGCGAAGGAAAATATGAAAAAAACGGTCTGTTTATTTTATTCTTGACTTTTGAAATTAATTTCTGAGGCTACACTTACAAAATAGTTCCATTTTAAATTTGTCAAGCGTCTATTATTTTGTAATTTCCTTTTAATGATTTGTTACTGTTTAGAAAAATGAAAGCTTAAATTTCATTCTGACAAACAAGAAGGCCTTCTAGTTACATTTTTTTTAAACATATGCTAAGCAAAGCTTATTAATTATTATGCTTTTTTTCTTATTAATTCGCAAGAAAAGTATAGTCTAATTTTGATATGGAAATAGTATCTTCCAAATCGTATTTCACTTTTTATATGACAGAACACTAGCAAGAATAAACATTTCAATGACATAATAAAGCATCACTGTCATTTTAAACCGATTAAATGAAATAGAATAAAAATAATTTGACACAAAATAATTAGAATAACAATTTGCAGGAATATAAAGTAAGAAAACTAACATCAAGAGCAAATCAAATTAATGAATAAATTATCTGAAACATTCAGGCTTCAGCCACCACATCGGGCAGCATCGGAACACATTCTAATCTATCGGATATTTATGTAAGAATTAGACATTGAGAGAGGAGGGGGGCTAAATAGTAAATACATACCAGAAATCTAGTTGAGGACACAGCTATGATTTCCTGTTTTTCCTTTTTACATGAAGAAACATTACAACACATATCCATATGTAGCCCAGTCTAACTACTCTTCTCAAAGAACAGTGACAAACCAGGGTTCAAACCTACAAAAATGGGACAACACGTGTCCTCTCCCAAATATCCTCATCAAGAGTCCTTGCAAATAGCAAACATCACAAACTTCGCTCTGAACACTTCAAATTTATGTTTCTCTTGCTTGGAACCTGTAGATGTAATGCCAATCATCTTTTCACCCTGGCATTCATCTTTGCCGCCGAACAGGTGATCTGGATCTTGACCTCCTTCCTCTGCATGAAAAGCGCACACAGTAAATATACAAAGCAGCATTGTAAAGTAAACATGAAGAAGCTTGACAAATTCACCTGAGTTATTTATTCTTATATGATGATGGAAGTTTTTGTCTCAAAAACATAAAATCTTAATCTTGAAAACTTATATGCCAACAAACCTGGAATTATCAAGAGAAGAGTAGGGAGAATGCCTGCGCTGAGAACGCTTGCTATAAGGAGACCGCGAAACTTGTCTAAAAATGAAACCACCGTACTGACTTGGTGAGTTAAAAGTGAATGTGTTTATCATAAAAATGTACTCAACCTGGTAGTGTCACAACCCCATTGGGAGTAGCCTATAACCATTAAATCTTTTTTCTGTAACTTCTGAATAAAATTAGAAGATACAATCAAAAGTTTACCAGATCTTAGAACCTCAATAATAACTAAAAATCTACCAACAACATACTTCTCTATCCTGATTAGATGCAGGGGATAAAGTCCTTAATAACCACATGCAAATAAATGCTACATTGTACATAAAACTAAGGGTTTTCTAGCATTTCTGTCAGTGATCATTGGCGGATAAATAGAAATAACATGCAGACTACACTAATCCATAAATACAAAAAAGATTATATTTACTAAACAATAAACCAACAGAATGTTAAGTATGAGCTTCAGAATCCTAAAACGCAACACAAATGTCAAGCCTAAATTTGATCAAACGAATAAAATAACTAGCCTATGGTACACAACAAATTATAACATCAATTTCAGAACTTCAGTAAATGTAATCTCATAAGTTCCCCAGCAAATGCATACTAATGATAGAAACATTTATCTATGTACATATATACCATAACAAAAATATAGACAACCAGAATATTTTATCACCAATAGAAGTAAATAAATGATTACACATGAAACTTGGCAAATGACCAAAGTTGAAATCCATAAACAGTGCATAAATAAGTAGTACAATCATAAGTAAAGGTAGTATGCTGATTTGTGAATGTATAATGTTCCAATTTTGCTAAACTGATAATTATTAGTGAACGGTGGTAATATACAACTTTCTGGTCTTTATGATGTCAACAGAATCCTTCATCACAAAATTAAGGGATGAAGTTAATCTGCAGGCCGTAAAAAAACTGACCCAGATATAAAACATTAAATGCACAAAAGTGGATAGTTTCATGGCAACTCATACACAGATGCACAGAAAGTATAAGAATGGCAATACAACAAATAGACTACTTTAGACCAAATTTTAGCACAGATCATCAGTTAAGTAAAGCTGTTTGTCGAACCACCACGATTCTATAAGAAACACAGAAGAAAAAAAGAAAACAAAAAAGAAAGAAGGGCGAGAATAAAAGTAAAAGAGCATTCCCCGAGTTAAATGTGAATATAAAATAATACCTTCTCTTAGACCTGACTGGAGATGGTGATAAGTCCCGTCTTCTTGAATGTGGCTTCCTGCAATATAGAAAACGAAATGAGGCAACATGTGATAACAAGCTAAACAAGGTTTCAATGGAATCTGTTCTAAACCTTTTTGAGCCATCTGAACCTTCACCGCTTGAAACACCAGAATGATTAACAGCATGGTCCCTGCTGGTTCTGCCTCTACTGCCTACTGAAGATGAACGTCGTCTTTTGTGCCTATCAGGGTTGCTTGCATCTTTTTGCCTAGATTTATGTTCCCCCTTATCCTTTGTATGTCCCCTTCTCCGGCTAGTATCTTCAAAGCCACTACTTCTATGGGGCTTGTCTGCTTCCTTCTTATCATCCTTGACATCATGAGAGGACTTTTTCCTCGACTCTGATTCCTTTGCCTTCTCTCCATGCCGTAAATTGAGCTCCTTTCTTTCTTTTGCCTCACTGTTGTAATCTCTTTTTTCCTTTCTCCCGTGTTTCTCATCCTTTCTTCTATGGATCTCATCACTTTTTTCATCTGTCCCAGTCTTGTTAACATGTACCTCCTTAACAGACTCCTTTTCAGAACTCCTATCATGTCGGTCATTTTTCTCTGATCTTCTTTTGCCTTCCCTAACTGGATTATCATCTACTGCTTTCTCCACGGCAGCATTCTTTCCAGGCAATTCAGATTTTGGTAACCCTGAAGAATCTTTAGAACTAAGACCATTAAATCCATTGTGGCTTCTTTCCAAGGCTTCAGTCCTCCTATTATCTTTAGAATTCGAATTATCCAATTCTCTGGGCACCTTATTACCCTGCAACTGATCAGTAGCAGCCCCGTTGCTAATTCTGGGTTGTAATGAGCCGGTTTTGACCGGCTTATCCTCTAATTTTGTTTGACTTCTTTCATGCTCTTCAAGTTGAGAGCTGCTATTAACAGGGAAATTATTTGTATCTTCCAAACTTTTCTTGAGCCTTGACCGATTAGTAGCATCTTTTGAAGGAGTTGGCACACTGGAACTCTCAATTTCATCATCTCCATCATCAGCATCAGAACCATAATTTCCAAGACCTAAAACATCTCCAGGAGAACTGGAATTAGATTTTTCAATGGCAACATCATTCTCGAACTCCTTTGCTTTGACTGGAACTAGAACCTTTGCAGATGCCTTAGGAACTTGAACTGATGATGGTGGAGATGCTGATGGCTTATGGTTTGAAGTGGCACCATTATGACCCACTGCATACAAAAAATTTAAAACTTACATATTAAATTTACTAGACCATGAAGTTGGCACATAATCATTTGTATAGATATATATTTAAAAGGAGAAAAATAGAGCGCATCACACTATCACCTTCAGCAGTCAGACCATCTTCATCAAGAACTTTTGTTGCAATTTCATCAAATAATTCATCAGTAACCTAACAAGAAGATTCAATTAGAACTACCATAAACTACTATCTGCTACCTAGATAGATTTTAAATGACAGTAATTTACTTATTAAACTAACCTTTAAAAGAACTTCCGTAAGAACTCTCTTTATTTCTAGGTTGATTGCTGCAGTTCTAGCTGCTTCAGCAAGATCCTACATATTGAACACATTAGATCAAATTTGATGAGAATAATGTTCATGTAAATAACAAAACAGAAAGAATATGAAGGGAATCATTCTGTAGAAGCAAACTGCAATGGCAGAGAATGGAACCTCTTCATCCTCCTCCTCATCTGATCTAGAGGAATCAATGCTCTTGCTATCTGTCTCATCACCCTTTGCATACGTTTTACCAATGCCATCGTCCACAGATGTTTCCGCTTTTGGGTGCTCTGCAGAAGGAGCAGCAATGACTGTTTTCTTTATTTCCTCTCTAAGCCAGTTAGGGACTGAAGCCTGAAAAATAACAACAAAATGAGGTTTGATGATGCATATATTGTCCAAGAAGTAACCTATGCAATATAATTACCTTCTTTGGACGTTCTGGAACACCATATGGATCAGCAGAGAAAGCTGCTGTAGGGTGAACTGCAGCTCCTGTGCTAAGAGCAAAGGGTGCACTAGTTGGGGGAATTGCTGGAGGTAGTCCAGGTCCTGGAAACCTTCCAAATGGTGGTGCCACATGACCAGGACCAGAAATAGAAGGATCATGCTGTTAAAATTACCCGAGTGTCAGGCTATGTACATTCAAATGAATACATATATGTATCTATGTAAGTAGCAAAAATGGTGACAAAATTAAGACCTGTGGCCCAGAGGCAAGAATTGCAGGTATTGGTGCATAACCACCGGCAGGGGCCACTGGAGCAGCCCAGTTGTTCATAGAAGTACCCGAATCATGATGACTATAAGTCGACTGCATTTGCAGGTCACTATCATGACTAAACCTAGGTGCAAAGTCTAAAGGTTGATCAGCAAGACTGATAGCAGGGTCCACTGAATTGCTGCCAGGTGCAAAGGTTGCTTGGAGAGGAGGTTGCACATGCTGTTGTTCTTGTGATGAGGAAACCGGTGGTGGGAACATTGTGTATGATTGTTGAATATGCTCAGCAGCCTCCTTACCTGTATATTAATATCCAGGTTACAACAATGGCAACAACAGCACTTTTCACACTATGTGAGTTCAGCTATATGAGTCAAGCAAATATAGTTTACAAATAGGATTCAAGTTGTTTCACGATGGAGACGGTTTCCAAGGAGAGTCTTGAAGCAGTTTTGATAGTTTTCTTTTTGGTCATCTCTTCGGATTCTGATGGTTTTGAATTTTGCTGCAGGCATTTTTACCCTTTTCTAAACTTTCGGTATCAGTGGTTTTTGGAATTGGGTTTCTACATGTACCTTACCCTCTCTTGTATTTATTCTTATAATTATTGATATTTCTTTTTCTATTTAAAAGGAACTTATAAACCCATATTAGTTGTCTATAACAAAATAATTGCAATAGGCTGATCACATATCTCGCTTTAAAAGTTAGGAAGGATGGGGTTGAAAAGGATCTTTCTTTGAAGCAAAATGTAACAGGTTCACATCACATGTACTTCAGTATAGGGAAATGTTAGAGAATCATCTACAAGCCATTTCCACAGTATGTGAACAAAGCTTCACTGGCAATTTCAACATGCTAAATAAATAATTACCTGTAACAGAACTATAACTAGAAGGTACCTCCTGCTGATGAACTGATGGATTTGTAGGCAAGTTTCCCTGTTCAAATGAAACTGTTGGATCTCCAGTGTTGGTTCCATCTCTAGCACCATATGAATGTCCATCTGAAGTATATGAGGTCTCCAAACTGATAGATGCAGCATCCTGGGAATGTCCTGAGAGCCGTTGTGCAGATGCATCCAAGTAGGAAAATTGCTGATAGGTTGATGATGGATGGGACTGGTTTTGAACATCGGTATAGCGTGAGTCAGCAGATTGCTGATACTGGTCATGATAATGGTTTTGCTCTTGCACTCTTCCAGCAGGTGAAAAGTGTGACTGTGGATGCTGACTTTCCATAGTAGACTTAGCAGCCCATGCTCTGGCCTTAGCAGCCCAATCTTCTTCATTATTTTGGGCTATTATTGCATAATTATTATTATTATTTAAGCAAAGATATACAAATTGGAAATTCAAAATAGGAGGGGGAGAGAGAGAAAGAAAGAAAAGGAAAGCAAGTTTCCAAAAGGCAAAATGGTGGCATGCAATGGCACACATGAGTCGAGGGAAAATAAAAGAGAGATGCTACATTGTTATCATTTAAATGACTAAATGCAAGCCAGTTATTGTTGGTTACAAACTATAGACGAAATTTTGATCAAGACATCTGTTCTCTTCTAGAGCAAAATTCAGTGCCAACTCAAAACTCGCCGTAGTCTTATGGTTACAAACAAAATTAAGGCCACAAGATGCTGAAATATCTAGTAACAACACACAAAAACCGGCACAACATTGCATGCAAATGCTTGCCTCTCAATTCAAAAACGTTTCAGATCCCTACTTTTCCACTGAAGATTTAAACAAACAATATATAAACTCTTTTTAAAAAAAAAATTGATCCTCGAATAAAAAGTACAACAACTAACTAACCAGGATAACCTTGGTTGGCAGGCCAGCTTGGGTTGCTCCATTCCTACAAAAAGTAAGAAATTAAAAAATGAATGAATTAAAACAAAAGAAAGTGTAGAACCAGCTATCAACTAATCAAACTTCAGAATAATCAAAGTAGAAATAAGCCCTAGCCAACAACCAAGAAGAAACAAAACACCAATACTAAGAGAGGGAAAAATAAGGTAGAATTTTCACCTGATGATAGGGCTGCTGAGAAACGTGGGAGTGAGGGGTGAACTGAGGAGGAGGAGGAGGAGGAGCGTGAGAACGAGCGTGGGGAAGGGGAGGAGGTGGAGGCGGAGGAGCATGGAACTGGCTGGGATGGTAAGGGTAAGGGTTCGACGAAGGAGGAGGTGGAGGATACGATGCCGCCGGCGGATAATGCTCGGCGTGTTGCGGCTGCGGAGGCTGAGGCCACTGCGGAGGAGGGGAGGGGGTCTGAGAAGGGTGGTGGTACTGGAATTGAGAGGAGTACCATGGTGCTTGGGGAGGTGCAGGCTGACGCGGCGGGAGCGGCGGCGGAGGCATCTGGTGGAAGTGGTGGTGGGGATCAGGCGGGTGGGGAGGCCTGATGTAGCCGTGGGACTGCTGGAAGGAATCCATGAGGAGAGCGGGGATTTGGGAGAAATGGCGCGCGTATAAGGTTCCAGAAAATTAGAGAAGCTCCGATTTGGATTGTGATAGGGTTTTGGTTTCGATCGCAAGAGAGGAGAAGACGAAGAAGAATAAAGTCTTGGATGAAATTGGAAGAGGGTTCAGCCACTCCCCGTGAGGACCAGCGCTTCCGAACATAAACCTTTCGCTTACTCTCTCTCCTTCTAGTAGCAAAATAAAAATAAAAATAAAAAGAGGGAAAAAAAAACAAACAAACCCCTTCCTTTTTATCTTAAACATAAATAAATTTGTTGACAATTAAAAATATAAAAATATAAAAATATTTTTTATTTTTAAATTTTTTATATCTCATTTTATTCAATTGATTGATATTGTTTAAAAAATTGTAATCTTTTTTATTTCATTTAAAACTAATTGAGTTTTAATTAATTACATTTTAACTTAAAACCTTATATTTTTAGAATTTTTAATATTAAAATTTTAATATTTAAATCTGTATATAAAATTAGGAATATAATATAACTTCTTACAAATGTATAAACTCTTAAAATATATCAAAAAATAGTTCTTAAATTTATAAGAATTATAAAGACTTATATCGTTATAAATACTATCTAAGTCATAATCATGGCTCTAAAAAATTGGGTTAAATCAACTTGTCAGATCGGTCCAATCACGAATCGAACATCTTTATAATTCGGCTTAAAGGAAAATAAAATCACAAATCTAAAATTTATGCGTAGATGACTGAACCATTCAGTTAGATCGAACTAGGATCCAACCGATTTTACTTAAATTGTGCCATTTTTAAGTTTAATGAAAAAAAAACACTTGAAACCTACCCAGCTACCCTATCTTTTCCTTTTTTTTTTTAGTTAAGCCCCACTTTGGTCTTTGAGATTAGCGAGTTACATTGATTTAGTCATCGAGATCCCAATTGCACTAAATTAGTCCTTCAGATAGAAAAAAATACACCACGTTTGTCCTATCCCCTTTTTCCATCACCGGAGCACTGACGCTGTTAGTGATGTGACCAATTCTTGCCACACTAGACACAAAGAAACGGCGTCGTTTGTAATTTGGCGTTAAACACCCCTTTGAACGACGTCGTTTGTGTGTGCTAAGAAATAAAACGTCGCCACCCCTCTTTTGTCTCTTCTCTTCGTCTTCAACTTTTCCATGAGTGATGCAGAAAAAAAATTCTCTCTTCCATGAATGACATAAGTTAGTAACTGGTAGCTGTAATAGGGTTTCTGGAGGCCATTGGAACACGACGTACACTGTACACTTTGTCTGGAGAGTTCGTTTGTCACTGCAAGGATCTTCTGTTTCGTCATCAAAGTTAGTGAGAAGGAGTAAAATTTTATTTTTTCAAATTTTATGGAATGCTTTGATGTTTGTTGATCATGGTTGATTGTTTTGTATATTGTCAGTCCACAATTTTTGAAGTGGATCATATGCTAGATTTTATTTTGATGTTTTGGGTGACTCTATTTAGGAATTTTTTTATGCTCTTTTTCAATGGTAGAACAATGAGTATCTTCTCATGATTGATAATAGTGTTTTATTTTGATATTTTTTTGCCATTTATGAATGTTGTTGATGAAAACTATCTTAAAGTGATCAGCATGTGTAACTGGTGTTGAAAATAAATTCTTTTGAACCATGCAAATGGATGTGCAATTAGATATTATGTTTCACCATGAGAAAAAATTTTAGAAAGATAAAAAAGGATAACTATTTATTTGCTTGATAAGAAGGCATATGTTGGTGACATTGATGTAGGTACTTTAGATGTATTTTGGGTGATAAATTATTATAAATAACTAGTATATGATAAGATGGAAGAATGTTGGTTGCATGTTCCTAGGAGGAGTTTAGACAGTAGTTTGAGAGTTCTTAATTCTGATGATGAATTAAGAGAGATGTGTTTCATGGCTGAAAAGAATGATGGACTGGTTGATGTTTACTTTGAGCATGCAGTATCATCACTAGAAATTCTTGAAGGGAAGGAGATTATTATTTATGTTGATGATGACCATGATGAGCTCAGAATGGTTGGTGATGAACTCGGCAATGAACCCCTATCAAACAAGATCCTAAACCAAGCTAATAAACCCACTGCCTCTGCTGATAAGACTCCATTATCCAACAACTATGAATTAACAAATCTTAGTGCTAATAAGCCCACTGCCTTTGTTGATAATACCTCACCACCCGACAACACAAAACCAGCAAATCCTGGTACTAATAACCCAATATCTCACAACAATGAACCCATTATCACATCCAACTCTAATCCTAACCAAGCTACTACTGTAAAGCCTATTAGCAAGACTCTTCCAATTATCCCAAAAACTAAACCCAAGTCAACGGCCAACTCAATGCCAAAACCTAATACTATATCTTCTTCCAAGCCCAAGCCAACTCAAAGTGTGTGTCCAAACCTAAAATAAACTCAAAGCCCAAATCCAACACTAAAGCCTATTGCACAAGGTCTATATCAAAAGTGAGGCAAGTCCAGCAACCACACAAGAAAAAATAAGTTCTAATATTGCCTTCTTCTAAAAATGAACACACCACAAAGAACAGTTCATATGAATTTGGGAGAGATGATAGCTCAAGTGGTGGTGACATAGTTGGAAAAAGTATAAAGCCAAGAGAAGATACTTTAAGTTTAGGCATGCACCTGGAGAAACTTATGCAAAGTCTAAAAGGAAGTTAATTAATGATGATGATGCATTGGTGGTGGATGATAAGGAGTGTGAGGTGGACTTAAGTTTTTTACAAGTTCCTGTCATAAGAGA
Organism: Arachis hypogaea; assembly: GCF_003086295.3. Lineage (NCBI taxonomy): Eukaryota > Viridiplantae > Streptophyta > Magnoliopsida > Fabales > Fabaceae > Arachis > Arachis hypogaea. The sequence continues at coordinate 132,485,458 of NC_092038.1, forward strand.
TGAAGATCTGGACAATGCTTTGGACCCAGGAACAGAATCTGATGAGGCCAACTCTTGGTACTCCGAAGAGATGAAGATTCCCCCCTTTAGAAGAAGAATTTTTAGAAGAAGAGCCTGATGACGTTTTCTTAGTATTTAGAGATGGTATTTGGTTTAGTGATTTAAAGTTTAATACAAAGTATGAGTTCAGAGAGATAGTGAAGGAGTTTACAATTCAAGAAGATAGATGGATTCAGTTTATTAAGAATAATACTGTGAGATGTAGGGCTGTGTGCAAGATTGAGGAGTGCAATTGAGTGGTTTATGCCTCACGGGATCATGAGAAAACATGTTGGCAAACTAAAATATTCAATGACGACCACACGTGTCCTAGAGAAGCCACCAACCGAGTTGCAAATAGGAATTGGTTGACTAGCAAGTTAGTGAAGAAGGTTAGGAAGTATCCTAACTTTAGACAATGTGAGGCAGTTGTGTACTTCAAGTCTAAGTGTGACCTGGTGTTAAATAGAAGTTTTATTTCTAGAGCTTTGGCATATGCTAGAGCTATAGTATATCGAGGTGAAAAAGTCCAATATATAATGGTGAGGGACTACGGTGAAACACACTTAAAGTGTAATCCGGGATCAACAGTGAGAATTGACACCATCCCACAACCAGATGGAGAGGTGATTTTTCAGAAGATGTATGTTTGTCTTAGTGGCTGCAAGAATGAGTTTAAGGCAGGGTGTAGACGACTGATTGGATTAGGCACGACATTCTTTAAAACACAAATTAGAGACCAGATTTTATCAACAGTGTGTCAGGACGTAAATCATCACATATATGTTATAGCTTGGGCAATTATAGATGTGGAGAACATAGAAAATTGAAAATAGTTTTTGGAGCTACTCCATGAGGATTTTGGAAACTACAAAAAAAAAAAACAAATAATGCTTTATGAGGGACATGCAAAAGGTATATTCGTTAATCATCTTTTTTTCCTTTCATAATACATTTTATTATTCTAAAATGGTTTCATAATTCATATTTTTTAATGTTTTCAGAATTCTTTGAATGTAGAATTTTTTTACGAGAGATAAAAATACATGACACTAATTAAAATGAATTAAAGTTATATCAATTTGGTTACTTGTTATTGCTGTTTATTTTTCAATTAGAAGCTGGATTATAAGTAGTGTATTTGAGCTTGCTGTTCAGTTGTAAGATTTCAGGTTAATAATTGCTAGTTAGTAATGCTATTCAATTATTTGTTACATGTTAGTCTGAAAAGGATTTACTTTCTGAATAAAATATTGTGCATGGGGATAGTTATTATTCCATGTGAGTAGTCTAACATAGAGACAAAAATAGGAAACAATTTAAAGGTAGGGGACCATTTCAGATTCATTAAACAAATGCTATGGACTATTATGGGCTCATTTATTGTTTCTCAAGGACTATTTTGTATCATAACAAAAGTTACTTAATTGTTGTGTTCGCATGCAGGGCCTGATTTCTGCTGTTCAGGAGGTCATGCCTCATGTCCACCATAGATTCTGTGTGTGGCACTTATGAAAAAACTTTAACAAGCAGTGAAAAGATTTAGAATTAAAGGAGGTACTCTAGGAATGCACAATATCAACCACATATCAAGAGTTCTCTGATAACATGAAGAAGATTAAGAAAATTAATGAAGATGCTTGGAATTACTTTAACAAGTGGCCTAGAGAATCATGGACAAAGTCAGCATTTAGTCATAGCCGGAAGCTTGACAACATCTGCAATAATGCATGCGAGGTCTTTAATGCAATAATTAAAGAAGTAGGGGCCAAGCCAATCATCACTTTATTTGAGGAGGTCAGAATGTTTGTGATGAGAACGATAGCTAAAAATAAGATTAAGCTTGCCAACCATGTAAGGTTAAGCTTCCCAAGATCAGAAAGGAGTCTAAAAATTGGATGCCAATATGGATTGGAGATGATGAGTATGAAAAGTTTGAAGTGCATGGATATCCAACAAACATGGTAGTGAATTTGGACAAGCGGCTGTGCACATGTCAGTTTTGGATATTAACAGGTAATTAACCAGCATTTATATCCTCTTTTTTGCGAATAATTAATACTTTAATGATACATTTGTTTGTTATTTTCTTTAGGAACGTCTTGTGTGCATGCTTGTGCGGCTCTTGCAATGGTGAATAAGAGACCTGAAGATTTTTGTCATAAGTAGTTCACCATGGACTCGTATAGAGACATTTACCCATTACATAAATTTTTTACCTGGACAAATTTTTTGGGGGAAATTTGAGCACAATAGGCCACAAACACCAAAGACAAAGAAAAAGATTGGATCACTCACAAAAGAAAAGGAGAAAGGATACAGATGAGGACAATGGAGGAAGTAAAAAATATAAGTTTATTGGGGTCTTAAAGAGACAACTTAAACCCTTCACTTGCAGATACTACCTATAGAAGGGACACACAAAGAGGGATTGTCCAAAGAAGAGAGCAGCTGATGGTGCAGCTGCAGCTGTCGCTGTTGCTAAGACAAAACCCAATGCACAAGGAAATACAACACCAGGATCAACTGTTGATTCAAATTCTGTTGCACCAGAAGCTGTTGATGTTCCTGCTCAAGCTCCTCCAGATGTTGCATCGATTAATATCCAGGAAGTTGATATCGAGCTTTCTCAACCAAACTACTCAAATGCACAACAGTCTCAAGAGATAGTTACATTTAGTTTAACAAATCATATGTAAAATTATTGTGCACAATCAGCCTAAATTTATGTACTATTTAAATGAAATAGGCTCCACCTATAAGGCCATCCAAGTTGCAACCAGAAGGAGGTTCTTACTACCATCAGGATTGGTCACTATGGATCCACTATAAGAAACAAGCTCAGGCACAGCTTTCAGACTGACCAGCTTCTTGAAATTTGTCCCAATGCCCGACTTCAAGCCACCGAGAAAGAAGAAATGAAGATGTAGTTGATGGCAGTAGACCATTTTGAATGATATTAGGAATCTTTTTGTGAATGATACTTTTATTTTGTGGCTTAAGTTTATGGAAGTAGACTATTTATCTATTTGAATACATTATATGATCTGATGGCAGTCTCTATCTTTACTATTGGTGTATTTTAAATTTAGAACTAGTCTTTACTTTTGTGGGAAAGTTGTCACTGATATGACAAGGGTTTGACTTGTTAAAACTCATTGTTACTTTTCTTGAAACCTATTGATATGGTAATATATTATTACTATTATTATGACAAATTGTTCTACATTTAATTATGCTATTGTAGATTTTTTTTGCAATATTTTTCAATAATTTTGTTGGATGACAAAAAAAAACTTGTTTTATGTTTATAACAGGACTAACAACTTGAACATTTGACAATGACACTTTTTCTTTCTTCTACTACACATTAACCCTAAACACATTAAACAAAATCATGCTCAAAATTTAAATACCAACATGAAACCAGCAACAAACATTATAAACAGAGCCAACAATAACATATACAATTTTTGGGTTCTAACTTCAGTTTCTAACTTCTTGATTCTCCAAGCCAAATTCATCCTCACTTGGTCAACATCCTCGGTAGAAGTTACCCTTCTACCGACATCTTCTTCTCTAATGTCAGCTCAGACAAATAAACCACACCACCTCTTTTCCTTGACATTGTAGTTAGGACACCCAAAGAATAGTTTGTTAGGGTTAGTCTTTGTTGTGGACCACCAAAGAACAGGACGGTAGCGACACCCACATCACTGTAGAACACTCAATGCTCTGCTTTAACTAAGAATCTTTGTGTTAGACCGCATAGAACTCTGACTCCTACTTGCAATCATGATCCTAAAATCAGAAGGGTGCACAACGAGTAAAGAGATGAAGAACCAGCAAAAAAATGGGAAGAAGATGAATAAGTAAATGAAGCAATTTAGGTTATAAAGGGGACGAATACCAAATTGGAGCTAATCAGTGCTCCAGTGATGGAAAAAGGGGGAAGGACTAACGTGGTGCATTTTTCCAATCAGGAGGACTAATTTAGTGCAATTGGGATCTCGAGGACTAAATCATTGCAACACGCCAATGTCAAGGACCAAAGTGGGACTTAACTCCCTTTTCTTTAGTTCAGACTTCAAAGTGTCACGCTCAGACACCACCGTCTTCGTCTGGTTGTAGTATTCGAAGTTTCCAATCCACCAATTGCAGCTTTTTCTTCGAACTCGGTGTGTTAGATTCTGTTCTTCGTTTGTCAGCAACAACTTCCTCCAATCCACCATCGTCATGCTCGTCGCCTGACTTCCGTCTCCGTTGCACTTCTGTCTCTCTGCTCAGAAGTTAAAATGAAGGTTTACAATTCTGCTAGTGCAACTCAAATTGATTTTTTTCGTTTATATTTTATTTTTTATTATTGGCTTTTTATTATTTAATTTAAGATTCTATTGCTTGTAGTGCTATTTAGATTAAATTGTTTAATGATTAGCTCTGTCCATTATTACTATTTTGTGCTATGTTGTACTTTATTTTGTTAATTTTTTGTGCTGTGCTAAAAATAATTTAGCTGAAATTATGCTCGTTACTACTACTTATTGTTAATTTTTGAAAAATTTTATTAATTTTTGTTAAAATTATGCTGAAATGATGTCATTACTAATGCTTATGGTTAATTTTTGAAAAAATTTATTAATCTTTGTTAAAAATATGCTAAAATAATGCTCATTGTTAATCTTTAAAAAATATTATTAATTTTTGTTAAAATTATGCTGATTATTATTGCTCATTGTTAATCTTTAGAAAAGTTTATTAATCTTTATTAAAACTACGCTGAAACCTTATTAATACTTGTTAATCTTTGGACTTTTTTTTATTTGACTTTTGAATTTGTATTTTGCTAAGATTATAAGACTTTAGTTGATATAATATTTTAAATATGGATGATATTTTAATATTTATATTAGACTATAATTATGTTTTAATATATTTGTTTATATTTTATTTATAATTTTATTATAAAACAATTTTTTTCGATTAAATTGGTTGAACTAATAAACTAGTAACTAAAACGGTTCAATGATTGGTCCAATTTTTAAAACCTTGATCATAATATAATCATCTCTTTCTAAGATTAGTTTTGATATTATTATTAAATTTAGGAGTGTTCATGGATCGGATCCCAATCCGCAAACCCGAAATGTTTATCCGAATCTAATATGAAAATTTCGGATATTGATCCGATCTACAAGGCTATCGGATCCACATATCCATAGATCTGTAAAAAAATAAAAAAAAATAAATATTCTTTATATTTTATTTCAATTAATCATTATCATATATGTTGTATTATTTTATTATTTAAAAAAATATATGTTTAATAATATTTTTGGAATAAACTTATTTAAAAGAGTGAAAAAAGTGAATTTTATTGACAATTTTGTAATAAAAATAAGCTTTTCAAAATATTGTTATATTTTGCAAATATATCCGATATCTAATTCGATCCGCATGAAAAAAATACGCGAATACTAGATCTGATTTGATAATTTCAGTACAGATCATATCAAAATTTTGGTCATATCCAATCTCCGTTCACCCAAACTTAAATTTGTTCTTTAAAAAAACCGGTCAACAATGAAAAAAACCCGGTCAACAAATAAAAAGAAAGAGAGAGCGCCCCATTCGAGTAAGGACAATGTGGGTTGGTTTGAGTCGTTCCAAATTGTCATTGCTATGTTAAAAATTGAAACCATGGCCCGAGTTCAATTTTGCCTATGGATAAGATCTAGTAATAAAATTGGGTTCATCTTTATTTAGACCATGTGTGTTTATCCACTCAACTTAATAACTACAAAATTTAACCAAATTTATTACAATAAAGTGACATTTTTCTTTGTTAATTTTTCTTTTAAAATAACACACCTTAATTATAGAATAACTAAAGAAATAATTGTAATTCATTGTTATTAATTATTTGATCCTTACTAAAACTTTTTTCCATTTTTTAGCTATCTATTTAACTTTATATGTGATCAAATAAAATTTATTTTATTTAAACTAATATATTTTGTATATATAAATGCCAACAAAACTAATCAAACAACGAAATAAAACATATCTACAATCTAAAACACTTTATATTTTTTTATTTATTGATTAGGCCATTAATTAATAAATTTTTATTAAACTATCTCATCATTGGTATATATATATCAATTTATTTTCTATTATTTAGATATCGGGTATTTTCCGTCTATGTAAAAGGAATTCCAAGTTTTAAGTTTTTGATATTTTTATTTTATTTAAAAAAAGTTTAAATTGTGTATTCTATCTTTTTTTCACGACTAAATTATCAAGATAATACTCAAAAATTTATGTCACTCACAAAAGTAACTTTAAGGATATTAACCATGAATAAGTTTTTGAAAAATTAAAAAAATATAACAAAAAATTAAATACTAAATATATATTCTAAAAATTAACTTTAGAGATAAAATTTTGATATAATTTTTTATAAATATTATTAAAAAAAATTTTATTCTTTAAATTTGATAGTTTTATGTCTAAGTAAATTTTTAAATTTTTTTAATTGTAAATGACTAAAATTTTTTAAAAAATAAAAAAATCTAAAAATTAAATTTCTTTCTAAATTTTTTATATAATTTTTAAATATTTATTCAAATATTATCACAAAATTTTAGATGAAATAAAAAATATAAATATTATTTTATTATTTATAAAAAATATAATATTTATTTATTATTTTTATCATATTTTTAAATAATTTAGAGACGAGAAAGTTTAGGAACCAAAATTTTTATTAAAATTTGATCAACATTTAACTAACAAAAAAATTGTATAATCTTACGTTATTAAAAATATTAATAATGACTAATTGATGATTACAAATTATAAAACCTGATCTCCTAACATTCTACTTTAGACTATATTTGGTTAAAAAAAAAATTGAATAAATTTTTATTTTTTTAGATATATTTAGATAAAAAAATAAAAAAATATTATAAAAAAATAATTTTATCTTTATATTATAAAATATATTAAAAAAATAAAAAAATAATATTAAAATAAAAAATTTTAATTTTTCTAAATATTAAAAAATTAATAAATTTCATCAATTTTTTTTTAATTTTTTTATTCTTTAATTTCTCTCTTCAACCAAACAAATTTTTTTTTCTTCTTCTATTTTTCCTTCACACAAATATTAGGTAGCGTTTGTTTTGCAGTACTGGGATAGAGACTGAGAGACTGAGACACAGTATCATGTTTGTTAGTTCAGAGACTGGTATTAAAATTTCTGTTTCTGCCCTCAAAATTTCAGTATTTCGGTGCCTCCAAAATGTAGAGACATAGGGGATTGATATTTTTAGAAACAGAGACTGAAACTTTAATAATATTTTATACCTAAAATACTCTCATTTTAATTAATTAATTTCAATTTTATCCTTTGTGTAAATTAAATTAGAGTTTTATTCTTGTTTCAATTTTTGTCTCTCACTTGACACCAAACAGAATACTTAAATTTATTTCAATCTCCGTCTCTTAATGTCTGTCTCTCAGTCTCAATCTTTCAATATCTGTCTCTTCATCAAACGCTACGTTAGAGATGATATAGTCGATAACATGTAACAGAGTAACAGACTGCTGGGTAACTTTTTTCTCATCTTATAAGAGCCTTGAAAACGACATCGTTTTGCACGGGAAAGGTGGCACACGGCACTGGCCAACACATAGCCACGTTCCAATATTGCACCAATAACACGACAACACTGGCGCCCATCTTCATCCTTACAAGTCACAACTTCCCCCACATAAATATCTTCTCCCCTCGCTCTTCTCACTTCTCACTCAAACCCCTCCCCCTCCCGCCGGTCTTTCTTTCTTTTCTTCCTCCTCTTGTTGTTTCTGCCATGGCTGCGAATCTGGGCAACCTGGCACTCTTACTAGACATAGCTTCCCCGCGGAGCATCATTCTCGACAGGAAGCTTATTCGCCCCGCCGGGATCGACGTTGTTTTGAGCTTGTCACCCAAAAGGGACCATGAGGGAGAGTATCGGAGCAGCAACAACAACCTCCGCGCGGTGATGGCCCGGGGGAAATCCAACTCCGAGAAGAACGGGGTCGGGTATGACGCCGAGTCCAGCGACGAGGACAATAATGGCGGAGGCGGCGGGTTCTGGGAGACTGAGGAGTGGGAGAATGAAATACGGAGGAGAGTAAGGGATTTCGAGGACAGGAGAGCGCTTGAGAAGAAGGCCGAGGAGTTGCAGAGCCGCGGCGGCGATGGGACGCAAGGAGGAGAGGAAGGTACGGAGGAGACCGAGGAAGAGAAGAAGATGAGAGTGAGAAGAGAGCTCGAAAAGGTTTTGTTTGTTTCAATTGACCTATTGGTGATAGATACATGATGAGATGGGATCTTAACTTTTATGTTTAATGAATGAATGTGGCGTGCAGGTGGCTAAGGAACAAGAAGAGAGGAGAGCGACGGCGCAATTGATGTTTGATTTGGGTCAGAAAGCTTACGGAAAAGGCATGTACGGACGTGCCATTGAGTTTCTTGAAGGTGCACTCACTATCATCCCCAGGCCTACTTTATTTGGTGGTGAGGTTGGTCGGCTCACTTCTCTCTGTTTATCTCTCTAATTGATGAGTGTAGATGGAGGGTTTTTAGGGTTTTGTTATTTATTTCAGATTCAAATATGGCTTGCTATGGCTTATGAGGCCCACAACCGCCACAAAGACTGCATTGATCTGTACAAGCAACTAGAGAAGACGCACCCCAGTATTAGCATCCGCCGTCAGGCCTCTGAGCTTCGCTACATTTTGCAAGCGCCCAAGCTCAAGATATCACAAGAGGAGATGGTCACCATACCCTTGATTGGTTCTAGTTACGACAGGTTCTTTCATTCTTACCATAATCTTTATACAATCCTAGTTTGTGGCAACAAATTATTTTTCTTGTATGCTGATGCATGATTCACAACTAGACAATGAACACAAGCAATTTGGCTCAATTTCCACAAATATCATTGCTTTTTTATTCCTTATCAATCTTTTTCAGTGGTTATTGACTTGTATAGAGTATAGGTGATACAGAAGGAATTTCATTTCTTGCAACTTGCTCAAGTTGTTGTACTGTTCATGTCAAATCGTCAATGTGTGATAATCTCTATTCATGTCTTATTGTCACTGAGCTGTGTCCCACTACACTGAACTGCCTCGGCATTTGTCACATTGTGGTGGATCATAACTATTAACTGCATATATAGTAATTTAAATTGCACTTTATTACTTTTGTGACTTGGAGCAAATTAGAAAAATAATATTTTATTTGTTACCATGCAATGTAGCTATGCGGGAACATGGAGTGATAAGTACAAGGACAAGGATCGAATAAGTGGATCGGTTACCAACCAGCTTCCATCTTCAAGAGATTACCTTGGGGATTTTCTTGTATGGAAACCTCCAATTGGGTTAGAGAAAAGTAGAGCTTTCTGGATTGGATTGACAGTATGGTTGGGTTTGGTTGGCGCTGCCCTCATTATTCAAAAATGATCATACACTTATACATACACATTTTGCCGTCTCCAATTTCTCATCTATCCGTTCTACTTAATTAGCTCTAAGATTTTCTTTTTGATTTGTATATACATAATTATAATTATATATAGATTCTAATGTGAAGCCCCATGTCACTGTAACATTGTTGTACCGTTTGTACTTGTGGAATATATTTGTAAAATTAATTACATGCTGTCTTATTATTTCCCAGGCATAGTAATTCTGCTAAACCGTTTCCAGTTTTTAATCACACAAAAAATATTTTTTTTTTTTTTGAAGGAAAGAGCTCAACACAACAAGGTGAAGTAATTAAACAAAACAACAAAAAACAAATGCTAATCAAACAAACAAACATCTCTTCATAGTTATATCTAGCAATGTCGTCAACAACTAAAAGATCAAATTCAGTCCATTTGTTAAAAAATTTCGCAACACCTGAAGAAATTCCCTAGCCTTTCAGCATCGTTTCAGAAAACTCTTCAATCTATCCTACGCTAACCAATACCCGATCAAAGCGACTGCACGATTGATCCCGAAACCACGTAAACTTTCAATCATTCAGCTCTAGAACCACCAGCTCCATATCTTGTATCCATGTTTTAAAAATTACTGCTACTGTAAACATACTAGCTCATTTCTTTTCTTCCACTTACACAACTTCTTTAAAGTCACCCATGTAGCAAATAGGGATTTGACACAAACCATAAATAAAATTCAGCTAGCAGAACACAAAATTAAAATTCTTGTTCGTCAACACCCCCTCCACACACAACCATCTTTTCCCTTTATAGTAGTTACGCAAGTCAAATATCAGTACGTCCCACAACAACAAAAAAACCTCTAAAAGCACCGTCCGGAACTCACAAGAACCTAACCCACTGAATCATTTTTCCAAAATTATACTGCATCAATTTTGTATCCACCTGCTTTTTCGTCTCTATTAATTTTAACATGTTCAAACTATATTTTGTCTTAAATTTTTCATCATACCCAAGCTTCCAACACCCCCTAAGTCCCTCACATTCAAAAACTAAAATCATTTAAAAATTGTATTACACATCTTATTCCAATTTTTAGGACGACTCCTTCTTGCTTTCTCTTTTTGTTTTGCTTACTTCTTTTTCTGTGCAATAAGTTCATTCGGAGTTTGAAGAGCAGCCATAATATCATCTTCTTCATCATAAGGAATAGCTCCTGATTCCATCACCAAATCCCAAACTACTCTATTTTCATCCAAGTCTGCAACCCAACAACCACCTTGCTGGTACTGCTCACTGTCAACGTCTTTGTCCAAACATCCCGACTTCTCCAAGTCCCTTATAGCCCCTTCCTCTTGGACACAAATTTTCTCCAACAAAATAGTTTCACCCCCTGAATCTAATTCCTCCGCTTCACCATCCCTCATCGAGCTAGCTCCAGTGTTCCTTTTGTCAGTCATATTCATCCTATTTGCTTTGGCACAGGATCCATTCCACCTCCAACTCATTCCTAACTACTGTTTTCCAACCTCTCTTACGCTTACAGCATCACCCTATGCACCAGTCTCATATCTCTTCTTTGTCAGTTTCTCATCAGAATATGCCATCAACCCAACACCATTTACTTTGTTGGCTAAGCAGTTCTCTGCCAGACTCGCTTTTTGCCCTGCACCACCAATCAACTCCTTCTCGGTGCTGGTCAACTCAATAGTGGCTCGACAAACTCCTCGCAGTTTACTACTATCCACGTCATCTTCCTCTACCCGACGGTCATCACAGTCGCCGCCACCAACAACCAGCCGTCCTGCTTCCTGCCCTCCCGTTCCCCCACCATTCTCCTCGTCGTTGTTGGGTCTCAAAAACTCCACGGCTGCTGCGTGAAGGGCAGAACCTTCCATTCTCTTCTCTCCCAAGATCGCGCAGTCCCCTTCACCGGTGCCTACGACCTCTGCCAAAGCAAACTTAGGAATACGCAAAACAATGTAGCACCACTGCATCCCACCTCAAACTCTCCTATGGCGCAACCCAAGTCATGGCCATCCCCAACAAGAAGCTGTTGGTCTCTTCTATCCTTGTAAAGCGCCGCTGGATTGTTTCTGGTTGTGAGTACCCGACCTATGTTTTTCCTGTTCCATCAGATGAGCCTGTTTGGTTTACTAAAGTAGCCTCCCCAAATCTTACTCCCCCATAGTCATAGGATACCGTTTTTTCAGACGTGGCTTTATTGTTGCTTAATGGGGATCCCAAAGAATAATTATTTCATTATTTGAGTCTAATTCGTATGAATTGTCATCTTTAGAAGGTTTAGGAGGTAAGCATCAAAGTGGTCTCTGAAGTTGTCTTCGAGGATCAAAGTAGTCCCTGAACTTAAAAATTTGTCAAGATCATCCCTGAACTTGATCTCCGGTACTCATAGTGGTCCTTCCGGTGAATTTCGTCCAGTTGGTGCAATCGAAAAGCTGACCTGGCGTCGTTGGTGACACGTTTGCAGCCTAACGGCTAGCTGACGTGGCCAAGTAAATGCTTTGGAGTCAATTTGGTCTCTAATTTTAGTTTAAAAATCCTAACCCCCAATTTGACTCTGTTCTCCTTTCTTCTCCATCGCACACATTGTTCTTGTCTACTATCCGTTCATCTCCACCGCACCAGAGGTGAGTCTTCAGTGTTGTCTTCATCTTCGAACAGCAGACGTTATGGCTAGCGCAAGCAACGCAGCTGGGAGCTCCAACAACCCAAGTTCGTTTGGAAGCATCATGAGGAGAATGAATAGAAACAGAGATGCGCGTCTGCCAAAATGGTGTGCATGCGGGTCGAGACCAGTGCTGCAATGGTCAGCGACGGAATCTAATCCACGGAGAGCGTTCGTGGGTTGCCCAAACTACAATGTAAGTGCTTGATTATGTTCTTTGTTGTAAATCTAGAGGTAAAGTTGGTTGATTCACTTTCCTGGGTTTAGACTGCAGGTAAGAGGTGGTGTGGGTTGTTTCTTTGGATGGACAAAATTCTGGAAGAAGATATGGTGACATGTGATGGTAAAACAAGCCCTTCAAACGACAACGAAGAATGGAAGATGAAGATTGCTTGGAAACTTGGAAGACTGGAGTATGAAGTTAGAGTTCTGAAAATGGGGGGGATTTTCTTGTTTACATGTATTCTGCTGCTTCTGGTTACAGTTGTTGTGCTTGTCTTAAGGTTGGATAGGCAGCAGAGTCAATTGTTCTGTTCATATAATTGCACTTGTATATGTTGTTCTGTTCATATAATTGCACTTGTAATTTTGGTTGAAATTACTGCAGATTAAACTATTTCACATGACTGTCCAAGAGTAATTTGGAATCTGAATAAAGTAGAGGTTATATGTAAATAATTGTTCCTGTAGTACTAATGGAATCCTCTAATTTTTCTAATCGTAATTGCATATCAGAGAACAACAAAAAAAATATGGCACAGCTCAAGTTCAATGAGGTCATAATCCATAATCATATATTAATGCAGAAAACATATACAAAATAGGCAAGGAAGAGCCAGGGCAATATTCTACAAGTATATTAGAAGTTCTCAACATACTGAGAACACAAGTTTTGAACAAAAAAATCCCCAACACTTGAGTTCTAAATGCAGAAAGTACACTGCTTCATCAAAATAGTTAAACAAAATAATGTTCTCCTAAACATAATAAACCTAGTCTTTATTTTTTGTTTCTTGGTGGTCTGAATTCAGGATTTGGAACAAACTTCATGAAGTTAAAAAGTCTTGTTACGGTCCCCTGTGATACACCTTGCATAGGATGAGACGGAGGAAGAGTTGTGGGTTGACTGGTTGCTGGTGGGGTGGCAGCAGGTGCGATGGTTCCTTCTTGAAAGCTGCTTCCTGGAGTTGCCTTTTCTTGTTTGGATGACTTCCTTTTGGGAGGCAGTTTTGGTGGCCTCACAGGAGGAGGCAAGACCTATTAGTGAAGACATGTATAATAGTTACTAAAAGTGGAGAAGAACATGCACATAATAAGATTGAATGTGACATAATTTTGTTAACCTCTTGAGAGTCATCGATTTGTGACAATGGTGGTTGACTGGCTTCAAGTTGAATTTCGGTGGGGGGTTATGGGACAACGGTGGCTTCACCACCATTAGCTACAGCAGCAACCTTAGTAGCAGCAGCCTTCTCTGTAGCAACAGCCTTAGTAGCAGCAGCAACCACCTCATCAGCAGCTCTCTTTCCACAGTTTCTCTTTGTGTGTCTCGATTCACCACAATAACGACAGTGACCTTTTTGATAGATTCTTTTCATCTTCTTCTTTTGCTTTTTACCCCCACTTGGCTCCTCATCTGCATCCTTTCTTCTTTTTTTCGTAAGTGGACCTGGTTTCTTTTTAAATTTAGGTGCTTATGGTCTGTTATGTGGTGACTTTTCCCAAAGAGCTTGACCTGGAATTGGGTTGATATGGAAGGCATATGTGTTATTATATGCTTACATTGTCAACCACTGGTGACAAAACTCATCTGGTCTTCTACCAACCCTTGCTAATGCAGCACAAGCATGCACACACGGCATCCCTAAAGAACATTATCACAAGTCCAAAAATTACCAATATTAAGCCAACAGTCAAGAAAAAAAATTACAAAGCAAGAAACAAGTAACGGTATATCACCACTTAATTGCCAAAAATCACATGTGCAGAGCCTCTTCCCCAGATCAACAACCATGTTAGTCGGCCAACCGTGAACCTCAAATTTCTCGTACTCAGACCACATCGGGACCCAACTCTTTGACTCCTTCCTTATTTTTTCCAATCTGCTTCGCTGTATAGGTGGTAGAATACTAGTGTTGGAATTAAGCTTCACTTTGTTCCTAGCGATTGACCTCATTGCATACAGTCTGACTTCCTCTAACAGTGTAATGATAGGTTTGGCTCTAGCTTCTTTGATCCTTGAGTTGAAGACTTCACAAGCATTGTTGCAAATATTGTCTATTTTAGGTGCGTTGCTAAAGAAAACCCGGCTCTAAGAGTCTCTAGGCCACTTGTTCAAATACTCCCAAGCTTCCTTGTTAACCCTCTCAATCTTTTTTATACTCTCTAGGAACCCATCTTGGCTGGTGCACCTTGCACACTCCCATAGCAACCCTCTCAGCTGGAGATCTTTCCACTGCTTATTGAAGTTCTTCCATAAGTGCCACACACAGAATCTGTGATGGACACCTGGAAAAACCTCATTAACAGCATGGATTAGGCCCTGAGTTTAAAAAAGAAAACAGTGACATACAAGTTATCGAGCATCAAACTGATCCCTTTAGTTATATAAGTGACGTCAATTTAGTCCCTTAAGTTTTATACGTGACATCAACTTAGTCCCTTCAGTTTTATAAGTGACAGAAATTTAGTCCTTGTTCGTTGAATTACATATCAGTTCAATATATATATACCAGTTCATGGAGCAGTAGTCCATCTATTTAGACAAAGCATTGGTTAATTACAAAGACAGCAGTTCAGCAGTTCAGCATATATAAAACGAAATTATACAAGAACAAAACAACATATATCAGAGCAGCCTATACAAATTATACAAACTATGCAATTACTCATGCTAATATTAGAGCAGCCTATACAAATTATATCACAGCAGCCTATACAAATTATACAAATTATGCAATTACTCATGCTAATAAAAGAGCAGCCTATACAAATTATACAACAACAAAACAACAAAAACATGGATAAAACATACCTTCTGCATATCTGAAATGAAACAGAGCTTGTTTTGCTTATAATCTCCCAAGTCTTGATGAAGTAATTCCAAAAACCACCTCCAGTTTTCAGTATTTTCAACAGGGACAATTGCATATGCAATCACATATATGTGATTGTTTGCATCTTGTCCAATTGCAGACAAGATCTGGCCACCATGCTGGGTCTTCAGAAAAGCTCCATCCAAGCCTATGAGCGGTCTACAGCCAACCAAAAATCCCTTCTTACAAGCATCCAAGCAGATGTACATCTTTTCAAATATTGGTTTATCATCAGGGTTGGGCTGAGGGATAACTCCAATTGTGATAGTAGAGCCTGGGTTACTCATAAGCAGTGTCAGCCCATAATCCCTTTTACCATCCCATACTAGGCAGCAACATCACCATACACAACAGTCCTGGCATCTCCTAAGGCCCTAGTCAGTGAACACTTGCTTAGTTCCAAGTCACATTTTGTCTTAAAATACTGAGCAGCCTCACAGTGTCTTAAGTTAGGATATTTTCGTAGCTTCTTCACCAATTTCCCAGCCAGCCACTTCCTAGTAGCCAATCTATTTTTGGTTTCCCTTGCACAACTGTGATCATCATTGAACGTCTTAATCTGCCAGTAATTGTTCTCAGTGTTGTTAGCAGCATAGACAAGCCATCCACAGTTCTCATCCTTACACACTGCTTTCATCCTTACATTATCATTTTTTTAAACCAAATCTTCCGACCCTCCTGTATACAATATTCACGCACAGCCTCTTTGAACTCCATCTTTGTAGTAAATGTCATTCCAACAGCAAGCCTAAGCTCCCCAAACCTACCTCCATCTCTGAACACAGGAAAAACCTCATCCGAATCAATCTCTTCCAATTCATCCTCAGAGTTTGGAGGAGTCTTCAGTTCTTCTGAGTGTCATGAGTCTCCACCATCAGATTCCTCATAACCTTCATCTTGGGCATCATCATATGTTCCCATGGACCCGAACCTAGGAATTGGTCCAAAAAAACGTACATCATCCTCAGAGCCTGAATCAGCACACACGGGACCATCATCCTCAACCATTACAGCCCTCTTTTGTTTAGAATTTTTCTTAGCTATCCTGGTTCTCTCCTTCACATTTGTCTTTTTATTTCCTGCTGATCTCTCCACACCCACATCTTCCTCACTAGACACTACATCACCATCAGATCGATATTGTTCATCCTCCTCACTACCAACACTGGCTTCACTATTCGAGGAATCTTCTGAGCTAGACAATGCCACATGTTCTGTTTGGGGCTGTTTTTCCTTACCAATACTTCTTATACTAATTCCACTAGCAGCTGCTCTTGTTAATGGCCTCCTTCCATATGATGTTGGTACTGCAGATTTTATATTCCTAGTCCCTCTCCTTGGTACAGCAGACTTCTTGGTCTCTTTTGATTTCGACCATGGTTTAGGTATTTCAGTGGGTAGCGACATTTTTTTGGGTGGATTTTTCGACTTGGTTTTACTGGGTTGAGTCACTGTTTTTGGAGGTGGATTGGGGTTGGACATAGGAGTTGCAGTGGGGTGGGATTGTACTTTTTTTGCTGGTTTACTAACAGTAATTGAAATAGGTTGGAGCTTTGTAGTTGAGTCTGATTTTTCGGTGGGAATAGTGGTGTCATTTGGTGCACAGGTTGGAGTAGATGCTGTTGTGGTGGAAATTGGCTCGGCATTGTCATTGGTGGTGGGGTTTAGGGTGGGATTCAAATCCTGTATCACCAAAACCTCCTTCCCTTTAGATGAAACTACCTCTGCTTCCTCAATGTACAGAGGTTCTGAGACTCCATGTTCATAGTAAACATGAACAACCCACTTGTTCTGCTGTCCAAGGTAGCACATCTCCAACAGTTCCTTGTCATTTGTTAAAGTCCTTAGACCATTTTGCAACGGCCTATTAGGAACCAACCACCATGTTTGAGTGACCTTGTCATATCCAAGATCCTTGTGGTAGTCTCGGACAAAGAAGACGTTCAATTTGTCTGTATCAACTCTTGGCAACTCAAAGACATCTCCACCATTGTAAGTCACACCTCCATCAAAATCTGTGATGAATGATCTTCCATGGTGAAATAGTATGGTAATCAAATCATCACCCATCTGCAATTTAAATTTTTTTTATCTTATATCAGCCTCCCTAAACTTCAACCACATTACCAACTTACTAACTCCATAACTAAAACTGTAACAGCAGTAAACCCTTGGACAAAAAAATAAGTTTTCGTCTTAACAAAAACCCCCTTAGTTAGCCTAACCACTAAGAAACCTCCTCCTGATCAAACCCTAGCCAATACCCCAAAACACAAGCATGCATTCTGACATAAAACACTCCAACAAAACGTTTTTTCTCCTTGTGAAGAATAGATTAACAACAAAATTTAAAAAACAGAGTTTCACCACACATTTAAATATTTTTTTTGCGTACCTTTATCAGAGAAACCCGTCTTCACAACTCTCTGTATGCTGCAGATGATGAAGGCGATCCTCTGGAGTTTAGGTTCTCCACCGAAATACGCTCCGGTGACTGCAATAGCACTGGCGCCAGTGAAGAGGATAACGGAGAAGAAGAGAGCTCTGCTTTGTGTTGTGTTTGTGTGTTTGAGTATGGGAGATGAGACGTTAGTGTAACATTGAGGGAGGGGTTTTTTTTCCCATAAAACGATGACGTTTTATGTCTTTTTGGCGCCACACCAAAAACGACGTCGTTTTGGGTTGCAAACGTGTCACTAACGACGCCAGGTCAGCTTTCCGATTGCGCCAGCTGGACGAAATTCATCGGAAGGACCACTATGAGTACCGGAGATCAAGTTCAGGAACGATCTAGACAAATTTTTAAGTTCAGAGACTACTTTGATCCTCGAGGACAACTTAAGGAACCACTTTAATGCTTACCTCGAAGGTTTAGGTTCCTCACATCAAGTGGTCTGTAACCAATTAAAAAAAAAAAAGAAGAAATGATATTACAGCCGCGAGAGTAGATAATGTAGTGAGTTTACTTGGAATTTTTTTCCAGAAGGGTGGGTTGAACAGCTTCTACTTATTATATCGTCACAATATTCACTCACATTATATACTCATTAATATTACGAGTTTTTATTCACCATTGGTCTTAACCAATCTCAAATTTAAATATACTTATTGCAAGACATAGATGATAACTAATAAACTAAAGCATTGCGTGTATTTACTTGGCACTTAAGAATATGATCTCTGTAGTTGGTTAGTTGTGGACTGTCCAGTGTCGCGTATTGGCTGCTTTTGATTAACTTGATAATTGAAGCTCAGTTTTTTCGTATTGTCAAGAGATTAACTTAACTATAGTTATACAGTTATAAAATTGGTGAAACATCAGTCTGAATGCTCATGGAGCAAATCAAATCAAAATCAATTAAACTTGTCGTAATTGATCATCTAAAGAACAAAAATTTTTGTGATGTTTTCTGGGCCAACAACATAACAGGTTCTTCTTTATTTCTGGCTCGACATTATCAAATAAAGGCTCAGAGCCCAAATACAGTATGGTTCTTGGCGGCGAAGTCCGAAGTGAAGGCGCCGCGCTTCCGTCTTGGCAACTCAAGCAAGGCGAGAACGACGGGGAGAGCAGCAGGTCCGCCGGCGAAGATCCGGGCTAAAGCGCCGATGCAGGAGACGGCGGGAAGAACAGCGACGACGAGGAATGAGTCTTCAGAAACGGGATAAGGTACCGATAAAGAGCTACAGCTGCAGATTGGGGAAGGAGAGCTCTTCCAACTCCGGGTCGGGTCATAGGTTTGGGGATCCGGTTTTGTGTGATTTGGGCTTGTCTGTTGTCCTGGACTCTAACAAAAAAAAGGCCCATAACACCAAAACCCTAGTTGTAAAACCATAAACCAAAAAATCTAAATCCATCCTCACGCAACTATAAAATACCCCAAACCCTAATTCCTCTATCTCTGTCCGCCGAACCCCTACCTTCAGAGTGCTCGCTTGAGATCCGAAGATGACAACTCGCTTCAAGAAGAACCGCAAGAAGCGCGGTCACGTGAGCGCTGGGCACGGTCGTATCGGAAAGCACCGTAAGCACCCAGGAGGTCGTGGTAACGCCGGTGGCATGCACCACCACAGAATCCTGTTTGACAAGTACCATCCCGGTTACTTCGGTAAGGTAGGTATGCGGTATTTTCACAAGCTCCGCAACAAGTTCCATTGCCCAATCGTTAACATCGACAAGCTGTGGTCATTGGTCCCGCAAGAGGTGAAGGATAAGGCCTCTAAGGAGAAGAAGGCTCCATTGATCGATGTAACTCAGCATGGTTACTTCAAGGTCTTGGGAAAAGGTGTGCTCCCTCAGAACCAGCCTGTTGTCGTCAAGGCTAAGCTTATTTCCAAGGTCGCCGAGAAGAAGATCAAGGAGAACGGTGGCGCCGTCCTTCTCACCGCTTAGGTTTCCTTTTAAACTTCATTTTCTTTTTCTTCATTCAGGAGTTTTAAGTTTTGTGATCTGTTGAGACTCTGGTTTCTGATCGTTTTAATTTTAATTAAATGCTGTTATGGATATTTTCCGAATCGTAATGCTGTCTTATATTGCTAAGGATATATATATTTTTTAGAGAAGTTTATTTCATATGCGCTGAACCGTTGTTTCAATTAGATTAGTTAATCTATTAATCCAGTTTGCGCAATGGAAATGGTTCTTCAGGAGTGCTTGGAGAAATCTATTCTAGGTTTGTCTTTTGATCTGTTTAATTCATATCCGCAACCAAATCTATTCTGCAATCTGTTAAGCTGCGGTGGTATGTGCAGAGAAACTATGAAGTTGCCTAATTTTTATTAGGCTACGGATTAATAGATTGTGAAGAAGCTTTAATACTCGGGGGTAATTCACGGTTTTCTTAAAAGAAAAAATTATGGAAGCGATTAAATTCATCAGTCCACTGATCAGTATGCTTGCGGCCTAAAATCAAACTTCCAATGTAATTGTTAAGGATAATCTTGTTCCGCCATTTCCAATAAATAATGCATAGATATTGAAAATACAGTAGTAGTAATAGTATTGGGATTTTACACCATAACAAGTTATCTTCTCACGGAAATGGGGAAATGTTTTAAGTTTTACCTCCTTTCTCCTGCTGGACTTCGCTTGGGCTAGAGTGTGAAATTCAAACTTTTGTTCACTTTTTTTTTTATAATTTGTGCAAAACATATTTGTGTAATATTTTATCATTAGAAGGTTAATTTTTTTTGTTGGTAGAATCGTATGGATCTACCTTATAAAGTTATATATGACATTTTAATACTACAGTCCCAACACAATAGACAATACATGTATTACAACAAAACCCAAGAGCTTCTTTGAAAGCCTGATAGCCCATAGAACATATAGAATTTACAAATCAATTCCATCCCTAATCCTACCCTCCAGCCACCTCAATCAACGATATTTGTTCCAGTTACAGCTCCGTATGTTTAGTGTATAGCATGAGACATGGACACACAGACATAGTTCATCTCCATTCATAACAAAAAATTACGCAGGTAACAAAAATTTTAGTAATTTTAACAACAAATTTAATACATATCTTCTTAATCAAATAACAAGTAATTAATTGGCATGATTTCTATTTTGAATCCTTGTGTCAATTTTAACTTGTTAAAAAAATTAATTGGAGGGTGAAATATTTCAACGCGTAGAAGCCAATGGAAATAAATTATCCATAGTATCCATACTATAATTTTTTTCCTAATACATAATATTAAAAAACAAATAAAAAATAGAATTTCATTTTAGGAAAAAAATCCAGAAAAGGGCAAATAAAAGGATGAACAAAGATGAAGATGGAGACACAATTGGTCGATGATAAAGGTTTGATTGCAATATGGCAGAGATACAAATCGCAGATCTGGAGATTTAGAAGAAGGAAGAAGACAGAGACGCAATCTGGAGAGTATGAAGAGGAAGTGATGGCAGGCCATGAAGAGAGAAGAAACAACCAAATAGAGGATGTGTGTGGGCGTGTCTCTGTCTTAAGCAGACACACCCACTAACCAAACACTACTGTAATTCATGGAAACCTGGCCTCCAGTTGGATGACTTAGACCTTCGGTTAGATTTTTTCGACTTATATGGGGAACCGGAACACAACCTGGATATGGAGCGCTATACTTGGGTGCAACAAAGCTAGTACTACCAAAACAGAAGCAACAACCTCTAAATTGATTCTTTAATTTCTTGCAGATTGCAAGCCGGAAGGCAAAGTAGCATTGTGACATAAAAGAGAGTTCAGAAGGGATGAGTGTTGAGAAAGAAACAGGTGAACGGAAGAAAAGGATGAGCAGCAGCAACCCCATCCACTACAGCCCTATCGTCCGAGACTCAGCCACCCCTGTTTGAGGGGTGGAGATAGAGAAGTGCTAGAGGATTATCGAAATTTATTGTTTTTGACCATCACATTTGATGATAAAAAATAATAAATTTTGATGACTTTCTAGCATTCCTATCATACGAGGCAACTAGGCATAACACTTCTAAATTATACAACTGGGCTAATGTTGGCCCTTGAACACAAGTTTGACAAAATGAAATTAAATACATAAAAAACTTGGTTCTAGAATTTGCAACACTTTCATGTTTGCTGATCATTATTTGCGACACCATTGGGTTTTGAATCTTTATGCCCACCCCACTTCTTTATTCTATCTTCTGCAAGGGAGGCCTGCCATCAACACCCAAAATTAGCATGAATATAACATAATGAAATTGGTTTGCATGCAATGTGATATGGTCTGATCTTCACAAAAACGTTACCTCTTTGTCCCAGTCAGTTCTATATACTATGATGAATAGAACACAAGTTTGGACAATGGTCCCCGTGAGCATCCCAGACCAGATCCCCTGGAAATATCCATCATAACATATCACACGACTGAATAATAGAGAAGGCAAATAAGGGAAGCAAGAGAAAGGCTTACAATGACACCAAAGTCAAGCGCATATCCCAAAATAAGTCCAAGAGGAACTCCAAAAAGATAGTAACAAGCAATGTTGACATAGGCAACAAGACTCTGCCACCCTGCCCCAACGGCAACACCTGAAAGAACAGGCTGCACATTGTTGATGATGATGCAAAAGGCCAACATTGGTGTCAGCTCCATCACCAGTTCCTTCACCGCTGAATCATTCGAGAACAAGGAAGGGTATTGCTTCCTGAACATGATAAGAACCAGTGACATTGCTAGACCCAGCACAAACGATGTTATCACTGCTACCACTAGCGAGAATTTCGCTGCTCTTGGGTGTGATGCCCCTAGTTCATTTGACACCCTCACACTGCCCACAACTCAACAAAATTAATTCATCTTAATTAAACAATAACCACTTTACACTTTAGGATTAACACAATAACAAATACCTTACTGCTGCATTCATTCCAAAGGATACCATCACGGTCCAACCCAAGATGTTCATGCTGCAAATCCATTGCTACAAGGTCAGATATGATTTCACCAAATTCAAATAGGCTATACTCATAGCACAATTAAAGTAATGCTGAAAGATTAAGTATATCACAATTCCAACATGTGCTTAATTTTTCAAGGACAAATTTGAAAATTACTTTTGGCAGAAACACATAAGAAAGTAGTGTGCATGGTCACGTCCCAGAAAAAGTATGCACGCATGGTAAAGGAGGAAGAAACCAAAATAGTTTAAATAAATAAATAAATAAAAATTTCAGTTTTGATAATACTTAATGGAGATAAATTCCATTGATTTTTCTAGAATTTTAATTTAGAATTGTAGGTGTGTGAGATCCATTACTAAAGTGATCAGAATTTGTATGTAGTTATACTGGATTCGTAGCAAGTGCATCCATATGTATCGGTAAGGCCGTGTGTGAAATGTTCTTTCTGTTTTCCATGAGAGGTCCTTCTTTGCTTTTCCAAAAATGCTTAAACCATGGTGGGGTCTGTAGCATTGTGATATATATTCACTAGATTCCAAATTAAATAAGGTGAATGCTATGGTGCCTAAAATGTGGTGCCTATTTACTAAAAAGAGTTAAAAATCAATATTTAATTTAAAAAATATAAAAATAAATAATTTTTAAAAATTTAAAATTTACTAAAAAAAAGTTAAGCAAAATTTAGATACCAAATCATAAACACTATAGAATTGGCCATTAAATAATTGAGGGAGCTTAAACTTCTCACTGTTAAATCGATCAATCACTTTTATATCAAGGAAAAGAAAGAAAACGACAAATGTTTTTCTTTTTCTTGGGTGGGGAAGGGTGTGGAATGATTCAAAAGGTAGTTTTGCATGAAACATTACTTTAAATTTTATCAAGTGCACACTATGATATAAATACTAATGATGGATAGTGATGAGAAATCATAATTTATATAACGGTAATGCTAAGGTAAAAAAAATCGTCCGAACTTATTTTATATAATATTTATTAATTAGTATAATAATCAATAAATGATCAATAAAATAAATTTTGATTATTTTTTGGTTAATTTATGTTGATCACCAAACATTTTCGTTTATATAATTTGATGATAGCTCCCTCTTGGCCCCTGCCTTTATGCTTAAATTAATGAATTTCTGTCGTTTGGCTGAGTGTGGGAGCAAGTGCCTAGTGGCAATAAGTTTTCATTTTGACTTTGCTATCCATTCCAAATGCTATACACAAAAAAAAAAAAGAGAGTTTTATGGTGTCTTTATTATGGTATTTAAATTATTTAATTTCTCTTTTAAAGTAAAAAATAAAATGTTTAAAATAAAAAATAAATTATATAAAATTTATTAAATATTATTTATTTATTTTTTTTAGTAATTTAAATACAAAATAATAGATATTATAATATTCATTCTAAAAAATTATTAAATAATTATTATAATTAAATTAATCACCTAATATTGAATAATGTTAAGATTTACACATAATTATTTTTATATTAAATTAATAGTTAAAATTTTTTATATAATAATTTAATTAAATTCACATAAAATTAATATTTAAAAAACGTTAAATAAAAATTTAATTAAATTAATTAAATAAATTAATTAAATTATTTAACTGCTCTCAAATATTAATTTTTTCGCCTGCATCATCTGAGTTTCCACCTTTTTCAATTCATCAAGCAATGAGTGCAATGTTTGGTATGAAGTAGGAACTACTACTGGAAGCTGTCCCGTGATTATGATTTTTTGGTACAATAATAGAACCGAATCCCAAAGCATGCTATTCTCTGCATTTATTAACTGTTTTTTATTTATTTTTTATTGTTTTTCAAATTAAATTTATTTTTTAATTTCAGAAGATCATTAATTAAATTTTACCTATTATACCATTTATTATTAAATAAAAAAGTTAAAGACTAAAACGTTACTAATAATGAGAGAAAATTATATTAAGAATAATTTAGTTCTTTTCTTTTGATTATTTATATTTTCAAAAAAAAATAATAATTGTTTTAAGAGAAAATATAGAGAACTATAATTTTATTTAGTTAATATTAATTAATTTTTTTTAATTTGAATGTTTTTATTTTTTGAAGGATTTAAAATTTATAGTTTATAACTTAAGATTTTGGATATTAAAGGTTTATTAGAATTTAAAATTTAAAATAAATAAATTTTTTTAAAAAATTAACTAATATTAACTGAAAAAAAATTATTTTCTAACATTGTTCTTTATTTAATATTTTTGCACAACTAAAAAAATACCTAATATAAAAGGAAGGGGTATTATTTAATAATATTAATTAGTTAGAACTTAGAATGATGAACAGTTGACCAGTTAATTAAACAAAGTTTTATATTTATAGTACCTGTAATTTAGCTGACAAGTGGCTTTATGCCTTTAAAGTAATATAGATGGTTTTATATTAAAAAACATTAGTTTTTAAAGTATTTATTATATAAAAAATAAAAGCATATGTTATATATTATTAAATTTTTTCAACAAAATAACCTTAAAGAAACTTTCTTTTAATTAGTGTTTAACTAAAATGAGATGCAATAAACTATTCTTTATCATAAACCTAATCCAGTATCTTACAAAATAGAAAAAGGATAATATAAAAAATCGCACATGATCATTTGCGAAGTAATATTATTAAAAATAAAAATGATAATATCATTTTTTTATAAAATAAAATAAAATCATATTGATTTTGATACTATATCTTGCACAATATAAATTTAGATTTAATAATTCATACTCGGGTACGGTATACTTATAATAAAAGCTTTTTACATAAATATATTTTTTTATGGCACACTCATTCACTTTCGGTGTTGTACCATGTACTAACTTTATTATGTGTTGAAATCAGAAAGACTTTTATAATTTGTTTCATATTGATTTTGTCATTTATGATGATTCCAAAGGCATGTGGATACGTTGGTTTAAGCATTACTGCATTATGCACTATTATAATACATAAAATAAATCTTTGTAGCAATAACAAAAGGGCAAAAAGGGTAACTTTTCTTTCCGAATGAATATTGATTAGCAGAGTGATTGATGTGAGGGGTCTCACCAGATAGATAAGGCATCAACTGAAACTTCTGCATTCTTGAGATATCCCGCGAACAGAATTAGTGCCATAAAATACCACATTTCCAGGCTGCAAACATATATATACATACTGTTAAAGTAAAAATTATATATATATATATATATGTATATATTAATTTTTTAATAAATTGATTAACTCAAAAAAATATTAATCTAAAATAACAAAAATAATTATAATTGTTCTTATTTTATTTTTAATATAAATAAATATTATTTCTTCATTTATGTTCTTAAATAATTATTTAATTATTCATTATCTCCTACTCAATTATGAAATATGAAATTCACTTGTTATAGTATTTATGATATAAATAAAATTTATTTCTAACCAAAATAATTACTCTAGAGTCTAGACAAGACTATTTTAATAGAGATTATTAATATATAGATGATATATTTAATTGTCTTAACTAAATTTTAAAGAAATACTAATCATTTAAGTTATATTTAATTAAAAAATTAAGATTCAATTTGATTATTAACTAATTATTAGTTAATGTGATAAAGTTAATTATCACTATTTATTTTTTTATTGAGTTGATTAATTTATTTATTTTTAATATTTATATTAGATCAAATTTAACCAAATAAATTATTATTGTTTCTTAAGTTTAAAAAAATAAAATTTTAATATAAAATTCAAAAAAATAATTTATATTTTGTTTTAAGAACAAACATAACACCACTAAGAGAAATAATATATAAATATTGGTGGAGGCAAGTGCTCCTTTTCACAACGTAAACATCAATTAAATTCATCTAATTCATTAGTCTGCCAACTATTATATATACAAAAATATTATTAGTATATTAAAATTAATTATTAATATATTTATATATAATTATATGTATAATTTAATTTATTTATAATATGTATTTATATTTTAATATATATATTATTTTAATAATTAATTTTAGTAATTAATTTGAATGTACTCTTAACATCATCCATATATATTATGTTAGCATTTATTTTCACATGTATGTCGCGATCTTTGTAGTGCAAGCATCAAGCATGGGAAACGAGTTATATTCTGTCCTCTATTATTTGTACCCTGGTACTAAAAAGCGTCAAACCAAATTAAAAAAAATTCGAGTATGTGAGAAACTTATATTAGGTATGGAGTATGGTCAATGTATTCTTCACATTTATATGAATATTGATTGATGTATGACCTATTTAATTCGTTAGTTATTAGATAAGACATAAAAAATCTTACTTGAACACTTGAATTTAAAATACATTTCACCAATCAATGCAAGACGGACCCAGGTTAATAAGAAGGGACACTATTGTCTCTGCTAAGTTTTGAAAAAAATGTTAATAATTATATACAAATAAATATATCTCTTGTCAAATTTGATTTAGTATAAAAAATAATAAACATTGATAATGCTCTTTTTAAAATTAGTTAATTATCAAACTGAATCTTAATTTTTGAAACATATGTAAAATTAATACTATTTTTTAAAAAATTAGTTGAAATAAAAAAATATTATTTATATTAAATAATAAAAAATAAAAAAAATCAATTTTTAGACATTCAATATTAACTAATTTTTTTAATTATAAAAACTCTTATTGTTAGAGAATTTAAATTTCAAAATCTACCATTTAAGATTTATGATTGAGGGTTTAAAATATAAGATGAATAAAATCATTTTAAAAAAGATAAACTGATATTAATTAAAATTAATTAAAAATTAATTTTGTAATTAAATTTTAATTAATATTTTTTATTTTAATTCTTATACATAATTATTCTAAATATAAGTAAAATTATTATTTTTTTAATACTTATATACATTATTTTAGTTTTAAATTATAAATATTTTTTCGTGTCTTTCAAATTATAAATATACCAATGTTAAACAAAATTTATTTTGGAGTGAATATCCACCCGACCTCTGACAATTATCTCGAAAGGACAACGAGATCCTCAAGAAAAAAAACACCCAATTCGATTTTTGATATTTTTTTTTGGGACTGATTAGCTCATGTGCAAAAAAAACAACATTAACTTTTTTTGGCACAGGAATTAATCAGTCCTATAAAAACAAATCTAAAAGACCGGATTAATATTTTTTTTATTAAAAATCTCGTTTTTTTTAAGATAATTATTAAAGACCATTTTGAGTTTTTCTCTTTATTTTGTAACTTTGTCTCATATAGATCAGGCGGCATATCACCAAGAAATAAATAAATAAATTTAAATTTTGATACCAGAGCATAACTGCAGATGCAAGGGAGAGACGAACGAATCCCCAGAGATTCTCAAACGCCTTTATCGAGAAGCCACTCCACGCGGTCCCGCACGTGCCGCTCAGGATGTACACAAGTTGCGCCACCACTATGAACCACCATGACCCGTTCAGCACCACCGCCGCCCCGACCAGCCCCCAGCCCAGCCTCAGCATAAGCAGCCAGCTGAGCAGCAGGTGCATCACAAGCGCCGCGGCTGCTATCCACGCCATGACCATGATCTTGCTTTGCGCCTGCAGGAACTTCTGGATCGGGAAATTCATGGCGTATGCGAAGAGCTGCGGTATCATCCAGACGGCGAACTCTCCCGCCGCCTTGGATATGGCGGCCGTCTGGCCAATAAAATTGAGGAGCGGCTTGGCGAAGACGTAGAGAAGGCTGAGGAGCAAGCAGGTGGTGTTGAGAATGACCCATGATCGCTGCATGTAAATCCCTAACATCCTCAATTGTCCCGCTCCGAAGGCTTGCCCACATAGCGTTTCCAACGCACTTCCCATCCCAAGCTGCATTCATTTCAATCAGTTACTCATGCCAAACATCCTCCCACTAACAATAAATTTTTTATTTTTACACTAGTTTAGTCTAACTTTATATTCAATATTAAATTCAATTTGTTACACAGTAGATCAGACTACAAATACAAATGTACTCTATCATAACGCCTATATCAGTTTTGAGCAGCAAAAGTCACAATACAATATACAAAGGAATCATGATTTAGCCAATTCTTATCCTTCTTATAAGTTACTAGTACACTAATCATGATTTTATTATTGCAGTGATATATATATATATATATATGAAAAAATATTACAGAGTCAATTGAATTTATTATTTTTTATCTTACATTTTTAAATTAATAATTAGTAATAAAAAATTAATAAATTTTAATAATTTTTTAATATTTTTTTATATATATAGAATGTTTTATTGTGAGGCTAATTAATTATTATTTAAATTAAAAAATGATTAAAGACTGAAAATTTAAAAAATAAGTAATATTTTTTTAATATAAATTAAAAATAATAAATTATGCTAAGCTCTAATATCCCTCTAATATAATTATCATTATTACCATGATGCCGAAGCAGAAGCCGGCGATAACGGAGTTCTCGACAGAGACAGCAGCGAGCTCTAAGGTGCCAACGTGGCCAGCGAAGAGCTGAGTGATGGCGCCGAGTGAGTACTGGCAGACAGAGGTGAAGATGGCAGGGCCGGCCAGGTACCAGAGCTTCTTGGACTCGAGGAGAAACTCCCTGCCGAAGACTCTGAGGCTGCTGATCGGAGGGATGTCATGGGATTCTGTGGTGAATACGGCGGCCAAGTGGTGATCCTGTAGCGGCGGCGGTGTGAGAAGAGGGCGAGTGTAGTTGTTGTTATGATCTTGTCCCTCCATAAATGGATATGGACCTAGCTAGCTGGCTAACTAGAAAAGCACAATTGAAAATTGGGAAGACACGTTTAATTTATATGCATAAACAAAGATGGGCAGCCATGTTAATACACGTCTTATCTTATATCACTCACTCGTAATATACATGTTTTTTCTTTCTAGTTATTATGTGGAATTTAATTAATGGCTGCTATATGCGGATCTGCTTACCATATTTTATAATAAATAAATTTTTAAAAGTAAAATAATTAGAATCTAATTATATGTAAGCTTTTTTTTTAATTAGGAGTACGTGACTTTTAAATGAGTATAAAAAAATATATTATTTAAATTATAATTTTGTTGACTTAATTATAAAATAGTTTAAAAATTTACTAAATGTTATATGCTTACATTTGTATGATGATATATTCAAAATAATATATTCATGGTTATGCCAAACGCTCTATACTACTTTTGTGTTAATGTTAATAAATCAATATATACTTGTTTTGTTTTCATATATTAAAAAAAATTAGTAGAACGCCTTTTAATTAATATTATCATTTTTATATTTGTAAATATGAAAATATCTACGTAGCTTTCAAAACAATAGCATATATACTATCATCGTTTCTTTCCTTTGAATTTCTATATATACTTTTATTGATAATTGATAATATTAATAAATAACACGAGTTACAACTTGTTTTTTTATATACATATTATGTGCATTGTCTCCTTAACATGGCGGCTACTTTTTGAAATTTATGTAAAAAAAATCTGATTGTTTAATTTTTTTTAATAAAAATTAGTACATAAATTAAATAGTCTAATTTGTGTGAGGAAAAAACTTTAAAATTGCATAAAATTAATTGAATTGTTCAATTTTAGTATTATTAAATTTATTATTTCATGCAAGAACAAATCAGATCTTTTGATTTATTTAAAAGAAATTATTTTAGTGTTTTAAATAGAAATTGGATCAACTAATTTATTTCACTACATGTATACACAACTTGCATTCGAATGATCTCTCTTCCTCCAGAATTCTCCTCCTCTCGTATTTTCCTTTATGCTTTAAAAGGTTACGTGAAGTTTACATATATTGATGTGAGAGAAAAAAATCATAAAGTTAGATTAAAAATATATTATAATGGTCAGATTTTTTTATAAATATACGAAAGAATGAAATTTATATGGGAAAATTTGTTAAATATTATTGTTTTATTTAAAATTTTATTTAAAAAATTAAAATGTGTAATTTGTGAGAAGATACATTTTAAAATGTTAAAGAGAGTATCATATATTTTATACAAGTCAGGTATCCTATACTGATATTTGGTGGATTCATTCAAATTTAAACTAAATATGTAACCGAGGAAGCGAGCGTATAAGAGATATTTTTAATGTATATTGAAAGTTACTCTCAAATGTCGTTCATTGAGTTGTATATTGAGTTCGAACAATCTAAAGCCAACCGAAATATTAATCGAGAAGATTACAACAGTGACAGTGAGAAAGAGTTTGAAAGTAATTACGAAGTCATTGGTCCAGATGGTGACGAAGATCAAGCTAATTAACGACACTATGAAGATAGATGGGGAGAGGGAGAAAAAATGTCGGTAAAGATTTTTACGAAAATAACGCGTTGCAAGTATAGTTCTAAACCGACCATTAAACCTCAAACAAAATTTAATTTGTTTGTTACAATGCAAACCCAATAAAAATAAACTGAAGTATTTAAACCTCGGGTCATCTCTCAAGGAATTGCAGGGAAGTATGTTTATTATTGATTACGAAAAGTATATTTTTGAGTTTTTGAAATAAGGAACAAGTAATGTAAATAACAAGGAAATAAAATAATAACTAAGAAAAGTCCTAACAATGATTGAGAATTAGAATTCCTATCCTCATTATCATCATCAATTGTGATGGTAATTGACTTTTGCTTTCACTTAGTTAACCTCTAATAATGAAGGAAAGTCAAGTGAAAAAAATCAACTTAAGTTCAGAAATTCTAATCAAATACTAGATTTAGTGAAGTCTAAGCCAGCTAGCAATTTTCAGTCACCAATCAACAAAAGAATATTGATAACTCAAGAGTCTCTAATTGATTAATCTAAATTAAGAACATAAAAATCTAAATTAAAATCCAGCCAATCATTTTATCAAACACTTGGAAGGCATAACATAAAAACAAAAAAAAGCTAACAAGGAATATTAAATTTAAACAACCAATTGCAAGCATCAATGACTAAAAATTAATGAAAACAATCATAAACATAAAAACATAAATTGCATTAATATGAATCAAAAGAAACAAGGAGAATTCATAAACTAAATTGGTAACATAAGGAAATCAACAAGAGAAATACATAAACCAAAGTACTAGAACAAATAAGAGTAGAAGAAAACTAAATTAAAGTAAGATAGAATTCTGAAATTAAGAAGAACTAAAACTAAAACCCTAAACTTAGAGAGAGGAGAGAGTCTCTCTCTCTAGAAAACTACATCTAAACCTAACTAATGTGAATGAATGTGTGAATGAATGAATCTCCCCTTCCAGCTTCATTCTGTAGCCTCTAATCAATATTTTCAGACTTGAAACTGGGCCAAAAACAGTCTAGAAATTGCCTCCAGCGAATTTTGATATCTGCAGCACGTGACACTTTGTCACGCGTACGTGTCAGCTATACGTACGCGTCGCTGAACAATTCCTAGTATGACGCGTACGCATCGCTTGTATGCTGTGCCAGCCACGTGTACGCGTCGTCCACGCGTTCGCGTCAATGCCAGCTCCTCAAAACATCATTTTCTTGCGTTCCTTCCACTTTTACATGCTTCCTTTTCGTCCTCTAAGCCATTCCTACCTTGAAAAACCTGAAATCACTTAACACATATCACGACATCGAATGATAATAAGAGATGATTAAAATTAGCAAATTTAAGGCCAAAGAAGCATGTTTTAAATCATAGCACAAAATTAGGAAGGAAAATGTAAAACATGCGAATTATATGTATAAGTGTGAGAATAATAGATAAAATTCACTCAATTTAGTACAAAATAAACCGTAAAATAGCGGTTTATCAATCTAAAAAATTTGACGGAGAAAAAATATCGGTAAAGATTTTCACAAAGATAACGCGTTGTAAGTATAGTTCTAAACCAACAATTAAACCTCAATCAAAATTTAATTTGTTTGTCACAATGCAAACCCAATAAAAATAAACCAAACTATTTAAACCTCGGATCGTCTCTCAAGGAATTGTAGGGAAGTATGTTTATTATTGATTACAAAAAGTATATTTTTGGATTTTTAAAATAAGGAACAAGTAATGTAAATAACAAGAAAATAAAATAATAACTAAGAAAAGTCCTAGCAAGGATTGAGAATTAGAATTCCTATCCTCATTATCATCATCAATTATGATGGTAATTGACTTTTGCTTTCACTTAGTTAATCTCTAACAATGAAGAAAAGTCAAGTGAGGAAAATCAACTTAAGTTCACAAGTTCTAAGCCAACTAGCAATTTTCAATCACCAATCAATAAAAGAATATTGATAACTCAAGAGTCTCTAATTGATCAATCCAAGTTAAGAACATAAAAATCTAAATTAAAATCCAGCCAAGCATTTTATCAAACACTTGGAAGGCATAACATA
This sequence comes from Arachis hypogaea, assembly GCF_003086295.3. NCBI lineage: Eukaryota > Viridiplantae > Streptophyta > Magnoliopsida > Fabales > Fabaceae > Arachis > Arachis hypogaea. The sequence goes on from NC_092038.1 coordinate 132,518,622, forward strand.
AAAACATAAAAAACTAACAAGGAAGATTAAATTTAAACAACCAATTGCAAGAATCAATGACAAAAAAATTAATGAAAACTATCATAAACATAAAAATATAAATTGCATTAATATGAATCAAAGGAAACAAGGAGAATTCATAAACTAAATTGGTAACATAAGAAAATCAACAAGAGAAATAGATAAACCAAAGTACTAGAACAAACAAGAGTAGAAGAAAACTAAATTAAAATAAGATAGAATTCTGAAATTAAGAAGAACTGAAACTAAAACCCTAAACCTAGAGAGAAGAGAGAGCCTCTCTTTCTAGAAAACTACATCTAAACCTAACTAACATGAATAAATGTGTGAATGAATGAATCTCCCCTTCCAGCTTCACTCTGCAGCCTCTAATCAATATTTTCGCGCTTGAAATTGGGTCAAAAATAATCCAGAAATCATCTTCAGCGAATTCTGATATTTGTAGCACGTAACGCTTTGTCACGTGTACGTGTCATCCACACGTACATGTCACTGAACAATTCCTGGTCATGCGTACGCGTCATCTATGCGTACACGTCGCTTGTATGCTGCGCCAGTCACGCGTATGCGTGTGCGTTGATGCCAGCTCCTCAAAACATCATTTTCTTGCGTTCCTTCCATTTTTGCATGCTTCCTTTCCGTCCTTTAAGCCATTTCTGCCTTGGAAAACCTGAAATCAGTTAACACACATATCACGACATCGAATGGTAATAAGAGAGGATTAAAATTAGCAAATTTATGGCGAAAGAAGTATGTTTTCAATCATAGCACAAAATTAGGAAGAAAAATGTAAAACATGCGAATTATATGCATAAGTTTGAGAATAATAGATAAAATCTACTCAATTTAGTACAAAATAAATCGTAAAATAACGGTTTATCATGTAAAGAAGTGGTAAATGCACTAACAAACTAAAATCTGTTTGAGGAGCCATTTTTCATGCGTACTTTAGATTTAAAGATCATACATGCACTTGAGTTTTCTAAATATATGAATGCATGTTCGTAATTTAGATATTTGTTCGAAAGATTAAAATTTTGTTATAATTTATATTGTCGAGCGATTAATTATTTATATGACATATAAAAATATAATTAATTAGCATTTGTTTGTCTTTATTTAGTTAAATTTAAGATAATAATCCTTTTTATTTTTTTATTTATTTGGTTAAAATTTAATTAATATTTTTTATGTATTTATGTTTTTTTTTGGTTAAATTATAACTCTAATAATAATACTTATATTGTATTATATTCTATTCTATTACATGCATACATACATCAACAATACATATTCATAATACCACCAGCCTAATTATTTGTGAGATAATTTATCAAGTAATAATTAATAATTTACTGATAATAATTAATAATTTTCTAATAATAACAAATAATTTATTAAAATAATACTAAATTTAGTGTTAATTAGTTAATTTAGTAACTAGCATGTATACATAAATATGGCTAATTTATAAATTATTTAACTAATATTATTAAATTTTTTAAAAACTATAACTACAATAATATATTAATTAAATATCTAACCACAATCAATTAATTATTAAATTTAAAAAATATATAATATTTAGTAAATTTATTTTACTGAAATTCCACAATAATAATTTAACTTCTAAATTTAATTAATGAAACTAAAAAATATTTTGAAGAGTTTTTTATTTTCAAAGATTATAATATTATTATTCATATTAAATATTTTATTAAATTTTTATTAAATTATTCCTTACATAATTATTTATTTATTAATAAATAATTGATCAAATAATAATTCATAATTTACTAATAATAATTAATAACTTTCTAATAATAACTAATTAATTAACTAGCATGCACGTACGCCTAACTTAATTTAACTAACAATATTAAAAAATTTAAGAACTCAACTACAATATTTATGTTAATTAAATATCTAACAATAAATAAATAATTATTAAAATTTAAAAAATATAATATTTATTAAATATACTTTACAAACAATATACAATAATAACGTAACTTCTAATTATAATTAATAAAACTAAGATATAATTTTAATAATAATTACAAAATATTCTAAACATATATTTCCTAATAATCTACTGTATCAGTCCAGTATTAACATTATCATTGACTAAAATATTCACTAACTAAATTTTAAATATATATATTAACTATTACATCAATTATTATTAACAACCTTAATTTCTAAAATTATTAATAATATTTCTGTTAAACAAAATTTAAAATACTAATTTATATAAGAGGCCTGCTACACATACAAGTCTTAGCTGAAATCACTAATAGAGAGTCAAAAAAGAAAATGATTTTCATTGGTATTGGAGAAAATTCAAAAAAAAAACTGCAAGGATAGAGAGTTTGTTGCAAGTACTTCATACCTACCAGCACATATGTTGACTGATGAACTTGAAAGACTAGAGTCTTTTACACAAATATTTTTTAATCCAAATGCATTTCAATATGGAGTAGCTGCTGGTCAAGATTATTCAAATACAAAGAAATCTATGACACATCCAAGTTGTCATTTATCTTCTGGACGACATGTGATCAGTGGGATGAAGTTATTTTCTCAAGATTCTGAAGTTGATATTTTAGAAGATGGATTAGTTTCTGTTAGAGTTGATTATGATTTCAACTATGATGATATTTCTGGTGAGTTTGCTATGAGAAATTAATTTTTTTTATGCTATTAGTACTGTTACCTATTCTGACTTAGTTTAGTGTTTAACTTTTCTATTTTATATGCAAGCAGCTTCTCAAAAATTTTACTCTCTAAGCATTGGTTTATATCAAAGTAACACTGATTTTCAAGAAGGTACTATTATGCTATGTTTTTATTATATTGTTTCACATATATTTATTTTGTCAATTACTTTTACATTTATTTCATTTTGAAGTTAAATTTATTTAGTTGAGAAATATTATATTTGATATGATACAGGTAATGGTCACCAAGAAAATAACTTTCAGTTCACATATGGAGGTAAAAGATTACTTTTTACCTATAAATATTCTTTTTCTTTTATATTGTATATTCTAAAGAAAAAATTTTGTCATATAATGCAGATTATTTTGATTTCGGTGATCCAATTTCAATTTGTCAAGAGTGTGATGCTTTAATGTGGTATGATGAAAGAAATCGAAAAAATAGAAATTATATCATTCCAGAGTTTAGTCTATGCTGCAGTTTAGGAAAAGTGCAATTGCCTTTTCTAACAGAGCCTCCTGAAGTTCTAAAAGAGTTACTTTATGACTATGGTTCAAAGCATTACAAGAATTTTCAAAATAATATCAGAGCATATAATCAAATGTTTGCATTTACTTCTTCTGCTGGAAAGGTGGACTCATCTATAAACAAAGGCCATAGACGTGCTCCAACGGTCTACAAGATTAGTGGAAAAAATGTTCATTATATTGGTAGTTTAATGCCTATGCCCGGTGAAAAACCTAAGTTTGCTCAGTTGTATATCTATGACACAGAAAACAAAGTAAACAATAGGATAGCACCATTTAGGTAATTTGCTTTATCTAAACTCGATTACTAATATGTTTTTTTCCATTTATATTTTCTATCTATTTTCTATATCATTTTGTTTAGCTATAGAAGTTCTTATTTTTTTTTTACTTCTTTTTTATTGATGTTGTAGGTCAAATGATTCTGAATATGCTATTGACTCTGAGATTGTTGGCAAGTTACAAAAGATGTTAGATGAGAATAATGCTTTGGCAAAATCATTTAGAATGGCGAAAGAAAGATTTGCAGGTTCTAATACAGAACATGTAAGGTTGAAGCTTTTAAGTTCAAGGGAAAAAGATGGAAGAATTTATAATTTGCCTGATGTTTCTGAAGTGGCAGCTTTAGTTGTTGGTGATATTGATTCTCTTTCATCAACCAGAAATATAATCTTAGAAAGGCAAGATGGTCGCTTAAAGCGTATAAATGAGATTTATGTTGCTTATCTTGGTTTACAATATCCACTTCTTTTTCCATATGGAGAAGATGGCTATAGAATTGATATTCAACATAAAATCATCGGGAGTTTGAAGCCTAACAAGAGGAGCAAATTGACCATGCGACAATTTTTTGCATTTAGGCTTCAAACCAGGAAAACAGAAGCTCCAACAATATTGGTTTCTAAAAAACTTTTTCAGCAATTTGTAGTGGATGCTTACACTATGATTGAGTCAGAACGTTTATTATATTTTAGAATTCATCAAAAGGAACTTAGAGCTGATGATTACAAGAGTTTGAAAAATGCTAAATCTACAGGTCAAACAAGTGGCTCAAGTATAGGAAAAAGAATAGTTTTGCCATCAAGTTTTATAGGAGGTAGGCGTTATATGGATGGCTTATACCATGATTGTGTTACAATTTGTGGTCATGTTGGTTATCCAGATTTGTTCATCACTTTCACATGTAATTCAGAATGGCCAGAGATCAAGCGACTCTTAGACCCTTTACATCTCAAACCAGTAGACCGTCCTGACATTGTTTGTCGAATGTTCAAAATGAAGCTTGATATGCTAATTAAATATTTGAAAAAGGAAAGATTCTTTGGTAAAGTTGTTGCTGGTAAGGTGTACATTAAAAAAAAAGTATATACTACTTTAAGAACATCAAGTATATCTATAGTTGCTAATATGTACTATATTATGATTTATGTGCAGATGTTCATACAATTGAATTTCAGAAACGAGGTCTACCACATGCTCATATTTTGATATTCTTGGATTCTTTAAGCAAATTTCCAGATCCAAAAGATATAGATAAAGTAATTTGTGCTGAGATTCCTAATCAATTTGAGCATCCAGAGTTGTACAAGGCTGTAAAAAAATTTATGCTTCATGGTCCATGCGGTTCTGTAAATATATTTTCACCATGCATGAAAGAAGGTCGTTGTTCAAAGTTCTATCCCAAGTTTTTTGCTGATTTAACAACTATTGATGCTGAAGGGTATCCAATATATAGAAGAAGAAAGACTGGTTGTTATGCTGAAAAAGGAAATGTGGCTCTAGATAATCGCTATGTTGTTCCTTATAATCCTTCTTTGCTAATGAAATATCAAGCACACATGAATGTTGAGTGGTGTAATCAGAGCAGAGCAATTAAGTATCTCTTCAAATATATAAACAAGGGTTACGATCGCGTCACTGCTATTTTAGATAATGCTGATGATAGTGAATGCTCAAATAAAGTTATTGATGAAATAAAAAACTATCTTGATTGTAGATATATATATCCCCATGTGAAGCTGTTTGGAGAATATTTGCATACCCTATTCATTCTAGAGAACCTGCTGTACAGAGATTGAGCTTTCATTTGCCTGGTCGAAATCCAATTCTATATGAAGATGGTGAAGATATTGATGATATTTTGTCAAAACCCGGGATTGATCAATCAATGTTTACTGCATGGATGGAGGCTAATAACAATTACTCGGAGGCTAAAGAGTTGACATATTCTGAGTTTCCAAGATTCTTTGTTTATAATAAAAAAGAAAAAATCTGGTCAAGAAGAAAGTGTGGCTATACTATTGGAAGGCTTTATTATGTACCTTCAACATGTGGAGAGTTATTTTATTTACGAATGATGTTGAATTTTGTTCGAGGTCCTACCAACTATGACCAAATCAAAAGTGCAAATGGTGTTATTCACAATAGCTTTAGAGATGCTTGCTTTGCTTTGGGATTACTTAATGATGATAGAGAATATATTGAAGCTATCAAAGAAGCTTCATGTTGGGGTTTAGGTGATTATCTAAGGAAGCTTTTCACTGTAATGTTGATGTCAAATAGTGTGAGCAGACCAGAACATATTTGGAAAGAAACTTGGAGGCTTCTATCTGATGATATTTTGTATAATGAAAGAAAATTGTCTAAAAATTCAGGTTCTCCTTTAATTCTAATAAAAATTTATTTTTTAATGATTCATATTGTGTTTCTTATTATAACTATTTTATTTGTTCTTATATTGTTTTTCTTTTTGTTTGCAGATTTATCTTTGACTGATGATCAGCTGAAAACGAGATGCTTATATGAAATTGAGATGATATTGCAAGATAATAGGAAGAACTTAAAGGAATATCCTCATATGTCTTTTCCAGAATGTTTTGTGAGGCTGAAATTTCAAAATGGTTTAATATATAAGGAGCTAAACTATGACAAGAACAATTTGAAAAATGAATTTCAAACATTATTCTCATCCTTAACACAAGAACAACAAGGTGTTTTTGAGAAAATTGTGGAAGCAGTTTCTAAAGAAGATGGTGGAGTATTCTTTGTATATGGCCATGGAGGAACAGGTAAGACTTATCTCTGGACAGTTTTGACTTCTTTTTTAAGGTCACAAGGAATGATTGTTCTTATTGTTGCATTGAGTGGAATTGCTGCTTTGCTACTACCTGGAGGTAGAACAGCTCATTCTAGGTCTGCTATACCATTAACGGTGCATGAGGATTCTGTATGTAATATTAAACAAAATAGTAAACTAGCTGAGTTGTTAAAGCAAACAAAAATTATCATATGGGATGAAGCATCTATGGTTCACAGATATAGTGTTGAGGCAGTTGATAAAAGTTTAAGAGACATTATGTCATCTACAAATAATAATAATGCTAATTTGCCTTTTGGTGGGAAGGTAGTGGTTTTTGGTGGAGATTTTAGACAAATTCTTCCTGTCATTCCTGGAGGTGGCAGGACAGAAATTGTTAATGCAAGCATATGTTCCTCTTACATATGGGACTATTGTAGTATTTTGAGACCTACAAAAAATATGAGATTAGAGGAATCTTCACATGCTGATAATGATGAATTGGCTTTGTTTTCACAATGGATCTTAAATGTTGGAGATGGCAATATAGGTGGGCCTAATGATGGCATCTCTGAGATTATGATTCCTACTGAGTTGCTCATATCAAATTTTGAAGATCCTCTTAGTTCTATTGTGGATTGTATATATCCAAATCTTCTTGAAAATCACTTGGATTTTAATTGGTTGCAATCACGAGCAATTCTTTGTTCTACGCTTGATGTCGTTGAGAAGGTAAATCAATATATTATCATGAAAATTTCAGGAGATGAAAAAATTTACTTGAGTTCAGATAGTGTTGACAAATCTTATAGAAGCGGACAGTATGCTACTGAAACACTTACTCCAGAGTTTTTAAATAGCCTCCAATGTTCAGGATTACCTCATCATGCTTTGAAGTTGAAGGTTGGAATTCCTATAATGCTTTTAAGAAATCTAGACCAATGTGCAGGTTTATGTAATGGCACCAGGCTAATTATAACAAGGTTATCTAATCATGTTATAGAAGCAGAAGTATTAGTTGGAAGCTATCTTGGCAAAAAGGTCTTAATCCCACGCATGTGCATGTCTCCTTCTCAATCACCATGGCCTTTCAAATTGGATAGGAGACAATTTCCTATTGTTTTCTCATATGCCATGACCATCAATAAAAGTCAAGGACAATCTCTTAGCAATGTTGGAGTGTATCTTCCTAAACCCGTGTTTAGTCACGGACAAATTTATGTTGCTATATCTCGTGTTCGAAGTAAGAAGGGGTTAAAAATTCTTATTCACAACAAAGAAGGGCATGTTTTAAGTAGTACAACAAATATTGTATTCAAAGAAATTTTCTCAAATTTAAAATAGCATGTTATTTTTTATTATTACTATTTGTTATTTTTTTATTATTTTTATTCTACATTACAATTAAACATTTTAGATATTTTTATTATATTTTATCATAGTTAATTTTAGTCTAAATATACCCGTGATTTTTCATGGGTAAAAATACTAGTTCATAAACTAAATTGGTAACATAAGGAAATCAACAAGAGAAATACATAAACCAAAGTACTAGAACAAATAAGAGTAGAAGAAAACTAAATTAAAGTAAGATAGAATTCTGAAATTAAGAAGAACTAAAACTAAAACCCTAAACTTAGAGAGAGGAGAGAGTCTCTCTCTCTCTAGAAAACTACATCTAAACCTAACTAATGTGAATGAATGTGTGAATGAATGAATCTCCCCTTCCAGCTTCATTCTGTAGCCTCTAATCAATATTTTCAGACTTGAAACTGGGCCAAAAACAGTCTAGAAATTGCCTCCAGCGAATTTTGATATCTGCAGCACGTGACACTTTGTCACGCGTACGTGTCAGCTATACGTACGCGTCGCTGAACAATTCCTAGTATGACGCGTACGCATTGCTTGTATGCTGTGCCAGCCACGTGTACGCGTCGTCCACGCGTTCGCGTCAATGCCAGCTCCTCAAAACATCATTTTCTTGCGTTCCTTCCACTTTTACATGCTTCCTTTTCGTCCTCTAAGCCATTCCTACCTTGAAAAACCTGAAATCACTTAACACATATCACGACATCGAATGATAATAAGAGATGATTAAAATTAGCAAATTTAAGGCCAAAGAAGCATGTTTTAAATCATAGCACAAAATTAGGAAGAAAAATGTAAAACATGCGAATTATATGTATAAGTGTGAGAATAATAGATAAAATTCACTCAATTTAGTACAAAATAACCGTAAAATAGCGGTTTATCAATCTAAAAAAATTGACGGAGAAAAAATATCGGTAAAGATTTTCACAAAAATAACGCGTTGTAAGTATAGTTCTAAACCAACAATTAAACCTCAATCAAAATTTAATTTGTTTGTCACAATGCAAACCCAATAAAAATAAACCAAAATATTTAAACCTCGGATCGTCTCTCAAGGAATTGTAGGGAAGTATGTTTATTATTGATTACAAAAAGTATATTTTTGGATTTTTAAAATAAGGAACAAGTAATGTAAATAACAAGAAAATAAAATAATAACTAAGAAAAGTCCTAGCAAGGATTGAGAATTAGAATTCCTATCCTCATTATCATCATCAATTATGATGGTAATTGACTTTTGCTTTCACTTAGTTAATCTCTAACAATGAAGGAAAGTCAAGTGAGGAAAATCAACTTAAGTTCACAAGTTCTAAGCCAACTAGCAATTTTCAATCACCAATCAATAAAAGAATATTGATAACTCAAGAGTCTCTAATTGATCAATCCAAGTTAAGAACATAAAAATCTAAATTAAAATCCAGCCAAGCATTTTATCAAACACTTGGAAGGCATAACATAAAAACATAAAAAACTAACAAGGAAGATTAAATTTAAACAACCAATTGCAAGAATCAATGACAAAAAAATTAATGAAAACTATCATAAACATAAAAATATAAATTGCATTAATATGAATCAAAGGAAACAAGGAGAATTCATAAACTAAATTGGTAACATAAGAAAATCAACAAGAGAAATAGATAAACCAAAGTACTAGAACAAACAAGAGTAGAAGAAAACTAAATTAAAATAAGATAGAATTCTGAAATTAAGAAGAACTGAAACTAAAACCCTAAACCTAGAGAGAAGAGAGAGCCTCTCTTTTTAGAAAACTACATCTAAACCTAACTAACATGAATAAATGTGTGAATGAATGAATCTCCCCTTCCAGCTTCACTCTGCAGCCTCTAATCAATATTTTCGCGCTTGAAACTGGGTCAAAAACAATCCAGAAATCACCTTCAGCGAATTCTGATATTTGTAGCACGTGACGCTTTGTCACGTGTACGTGTCATCCACACGTACATGTCACTGAACAATTCCTGGTCATGCGTACGCGTCATCTATGCGTACACGTCGCTTGTATGCTGCGCCAGTCACGCGTATGCGTGTGCGTTGATGCCAGCTCCTCAAAACATCATTTTCTTGCGTTCCTTCCATTTTTGCATGCTTCTTTTCCGTCCTTTAAGCCATTTCTGCCTTGGAAAACCTGAAATCAGTTAACACACATATTACGACATCGAATGGTAATAAGAGAGGATTAAAATTAGCAAATTTATGGCGAAAGAAGCATGTTTTCAATCATAGCACAAAATTAGGAAGAAAAATGTAAAACATGCGAATTATATGCATAAGTTTAAGAATAATAGATAAAATCTACTCAATTTAGTACAAAATAAATCGTAAAATAACGATTTATCATGTAAAGAAGTGGTAAATGCACTAACAAACTAAAATCTGTTTGAGGAGCCATTTTTCATGCGTACTTTAGATTTAAAGATCATACATGCACTTGAGTTTTCTAAATATATGAATGCATGTTCGTAATTTAGATATTTGTTCGAAAGATTAAAATTTTGTTATAATTTATATTGTCGAGCGATTAATTAATTATATGACATATAAAAATATAATTAATTAGCATTTGTTTGTCTTTATTTAGTTAAATTTAAGATAATAATCCTTTTTATTTTTTTATTTATTTGGTTAAAATTTAATTAATATTTTTTATGTATTTATGTTTTTTTTTTGGTTAAATTATAACTCTAATAATAATACTTATATTGTATTATATTCTATTCTATTACATGCATACATACATCAACAATACATATTCATAATACCACCAGCCTAATTATTTGTGAGATAATTTATCAAGTAATAATTAATAATTTACTGATAATAATTAATAATTTTCTAATAATAACAAATAATTTATTAAAATAATACTAAATTTAGTGTTAATTAGTTAATTTAGTAACTAGCATGTATACATAAATATGGCTAATTTATAAATTATTTAACTAATATTATTAAATTTTTTAAAAAATATAACTACAATAATATATTAATTAAATATCTAACCACAATCAATTAATTATTAAATTTAAAAAATATATAATATTTAGTAAATTTATTTTACTGAAATTCCACAATAATAATTTAACTTCTAAATTTAATTAATGAAACTAAAAAATATTTTGAAGAGTTTTTTATTTTCAAAGATTATAATATTATTATTCATATTAAATATTTTATTAAATTTTTATTAAATTATTCCTTACATAATTATTTATTTATTAATAAATAATTGATCAAATAATAATTCATAATTTACTAATAATAATTAATAACTTTCTAATAATAACTAATTAATTAACTAGCATGCACGTACGCCTAACTTAATTTAACTAACAATATTAAAAAATTTAAGAACTCAACTACAATATTTATGTTAATTAAATATCTAACAATAAATAAATAATTATTAAAATTTAAAAAATATAATATTTATTAAATATACTTTACAAACAATATACAATAATAACGTAACTTCTAATTATAATTAATAAAACTAAGATATAATTTTAATAATAATTACAAAATATTCTAAACATATATTTCCTAATAATCTACTGTATCAGTCCAGTATTAACATTATCATTGACTAAAATATTCACTAACTAAATTTTAAATATATATATTAACTATTACATCAATTATTATTAACAACCTTAATTTCTAAAATTATTAATAATATTTCTGTTAAACAAAATTTAAAATACTAATTTATATAAGAGGCCTGCTACACATACAAGTCTTTTTAGCTTACAAGTCTTATAAGTTGGTACAAGTCTAATAAAAAATACGCATTACACTCCCACATTTAAGAGTAAATAAACGCACGTTATTCAACCACTTTCTGTTTCCAAAACGCGCTACTTACCATGCATTATAAACGACTCTTCTTCTTCTTCCTCCATGAAAACGATTTTTTTGCCAAATTTGAAGATAATGGAACTTCAGAAATACACCCAAACGATTACAGAAATACACTCAAACAATTACAGAAATACACCCAAAAGATTACAGAAATACACCCAAACGGTTACAGAAATTCACCCAAACAATTATAGAAATACACCCAAAAGATTACAGAAATACACCCAAAGGATTACAAAAACTACACCCAAAGGATTTAAGAAATACACCCAAAATTCGTTGAAGTACACCTTATGCATAATTCAGAACTCTTTTTCCTTCTCCTCCTCGTCTTCTGCTGTTTCTTCTTCTTCAAAAACAATTTCAGAGCTTGATGTCAAAAAACAATTGAAAATCGAGAATAACGAAGAAAGAAAACAGAGAGAAAAGCACGTAAATAAAGAAGGAGAAAGAGAAGGCAATAAACGAAAGAAGAAGAAGAAGAAGAAGAAGAAGAAGAAGAAGAAGAAGAAGAAGAAGAAGAAGAAGAAGAAGAAGAAGAAGAAGAAGAAGAAGAAGAAGAAGAAGAAGAAGAAGAAGAAGAAGAAGAAGAAGAAGAAGAAGAAGAAGAAGAAGAAGAACGTGCAGTAAGAAGAAGAAGAATGTGCAGTGAAAACGTGCAGTAACGGTTGAAGAAGGAGAAAAAGAAGGCAAGAAACGAAAGAAAAGAAGAAGAAAAAGAGGAAGAGGAAGAAGAACGTGCAGCAAGAAGAAGAAGAAGGTGTAGTGAAAACGTGCAGTAATGGTTGAAGAAGGAGAAAGAGAAGACAAGAAACGAAAGAAAAGAAGAAGAAGAAGAGGAAGAGGAAGAGAAAGAAGAACGTGCGCAAGAAGAAGAAAGTGCACTTGTAAAGACTTGTATAAAAAAACGCTTGTATGTAGAGAATTTTTCTTTATATAATCAGAATGACAGAAATAATTAATAATATAAAGTTGAAAACAATCTACATCTTTAAATTTTTGCTTTCTTGACATTGTGGTTTTTTTAATGAAGATTGATAAAAAAAAAATTGCCGGTGAAAAGAAGAGAGAAAATGGTAGAATTAGAATTTCAGACAAAGGAAAAGAGATTTGAGAAAGAGTAGTTTCAGGAGAGTGAAGAGTGGTTCGAAGAGAGAGAGCTTAATCGAGAAAAGCTATTATGTATGCGCAACATGTAGTTAATTAGTGTGACACAAATTAGATGATCTAATTTGTATATCTTAAATCGGTCTATCCAATTACTGTACTTTGAATTTGAACCGTCTGATTACTTCGATACTAACACCACAGCTGCATACAACATTCAAATCTTTCATATCTACATTCTACATCAATCGTTTATTAACTATTAAAATAGTGATATTACATTATAAATATTTTTAGTAACTAAATTTAATTAAATTAGTAAAAGTTTTATAAAAAATTGTGCACATTCATCATGTAGTTCTTTGTTTTTGCATTTTTTAAACATATAAATTTTGTTATAAAATATAATTTTTTTATATTATATACTAATTTTTTGCTATATATTAAAATTTTTATATTATGTATCAAAATTTTTATATTTAAAAAAATAATAAAAAAATGATACGATGACAATAACAATCACCAAAAAAAAAAGTAGCAACGACAATACATACATACGTGCATTCAAAGATTTGATCGAGCCATTGAGGCCTGAGGGCTTAATTTAAAAAATTTTAGATGCCTAATTTTATTGTTAAAATAATATGCGAGAATTAAAATAATTCACACGTGGATCTAGTGAATATTATCCTTCTACTCTTGTTCATATCCAAATAGATTTATTTGCAAAATTTCTGATATGACTTTTATTATATAAATTAAATTAAATCAAGAAGTATTACATTAAATATATATCAAATTAAACATTTAAAAACTCATAAACCAAATTCAGTTAAGCATATACCGTCTAAAACAAAAAATGGAACCTTTACTTTTATTATTTGATATATATATCCCCCAAATATGTCGACAATGTCGGTCATATATGTGGTACCAAAGAAATCCCACACTACAGCATCATATCATGCGAAGCTGTATCCACTCGGTACGAAAAAAAAAAGGCATGTTTTTTTTGTGAATGAAATAAATTAGATAAAAAAAATAAATAAAATAAGAAACTACTTAAATAAAGGGACAGTCTCGTTTAAGATTATTCTTAAAATTCTTTTAAGATAAAAGAAGCTCTATATGCAAAAGTTATAACTTCATCGTCATTTTTACTATAGTATCTGCTACTGTGTTTACGTCTCTCATAATCAAACGAAAGTCAATACACCAATTCCAATGCATGATATTTCTTATTTTGAACACCAATTAATCAATAAACTCAAAACCATTTTGAGTAACAAGATTAAATGCTTCCATACAATCCGTCTCATAAATAACATCTCGTTGACCCACATCCTAAGCTAAGAGATATCATCTCCAAATAGCAAACAATTCTCCTTGAAGAATACTATTACTCTCGATCATTTCCAAACACCCCCTTTGTCAACTCCCATTACAATCTCTAATAACACAAGCAAAATTAACACTATCACTCGAACCAAAATAACTAGCATCACAATTAATCTTAAAAGTACTAATGGATGGGAGATTCCAAAAACCATTTAAAGTAGAGGAAAGGGACATACGTTATAATTCAAAAATATTCATAAGCTCAAGTAACCATTGCCTGAGTCATAAACTTTGACAGTAAACCTACTCCAATACCAACCTACTTTCAAACCTGTTTGTTCATTTAGATTGTAAGAGAAAATATTTAATTTTTATATAGTAAGAGACTTTGACATGTTTTGTGTATTAGAATTTAATTTTTATATACTCGTATTGTAAAATAATTTTATACAGATAATAAAGATAATAAATCGTATATTTTTACATTATAAGTAACTATTCTTTTAAATATTATTTATAAAATAATCTAAACACATAAAATTAATTAAATTATTATATAAAAATTTTTAAATTGTTAATACATTAAAATTAAATTTTATTATTTATTAATAGAAAATTTACAATATTGCCATCACAAGATATTCATTGCATCGATCAGTAGCAAAACTAGATCTATATTGATTAAGTATTTCAGCCTACATATGAATATTTCATGACGGATATGCATGCATGTGATGTCGAGTTAAACCCCAAAATGGTCCCTGAGATTGGCGTATTGCATTGAAATCGTCCCTGAGATTCCAATTGCACTAATTACGTCTCTGAGATTGAAAAAAATGCACCATAGTAGTCCCTGACCCATTTTTCATTAATGACGTGATGACATGGCATGATGACGTGGACTGTAAGTGACACGTGTCACTTTATGATTTGGCCACGTGTAATGGTAGGATGATGTGGTGAACAGTGACACGTGGCATGCTGACGTGGATAGTTGTGCCACATGTCACAATGTTATTTGGCCACGTGTCCAATTGTGCCACGTGTCGCAACAGTATTCGTCCACGTGTCATGCATTATGCCATCGTTGTATATGCACCAAATTAGTCCCTCACTTTGCATTAAGTGACTCATTTTAGTCCCTGAAATTGAATGTCGTGCACCAAACTAGTCAATTCATCAATTTTTTCTCATTTTTTCTATAAATTCAAAATTCTCAATATTTTTTAATGCATTAATTTCAATTCTATTTTTTCACACGTTCTTCAAATAAAAGTGTTTTTATAAAATATTTTTTCTCTTGCGAATACCCTATTCGCCGACTTGGAGTTAAAGTGAAGGCTTTTCAAGCACCTTCACTACCATCTCCAACCTCTTTCAGTACTTTTATAAAATATTTTTTTTCTTGCGGATACCTCTAATAGCCACCGTCTTGGAGTTGACGTGAAGGCATTTCAAGCTTCCCTCATTATCATCTCCGACCTCTTTCGTCTAGATTGCAGAGATCAAAAGTGGTAGTGAGGGTGGTTGAAGTGCCTTCAATCTAGCTCATTTATACATAACGAAAACGTGTATTTCATAAGAAAAAAATATTTATTTTAATTATTAATTTCTTGTTAAAAATACATGTTTTTTTATGAAAAAATTGTGTCTAATCAATCATATAATTATTTTTTATAATAACATACTTATATATTACAAAATTTACCAATATTAAATTATTAAAAAAATTATATAATTAAAACTAAAATCTTAAATTTTTTTATAAAAGCTCTTGTATTTAAATGATATATGAAAAAATAGAATTGAAATTAGTGTATCTAAGATATTAAAATTTTAAATTTAAAAAAAATGAGAAAAAATTGGTGAAGGGACTAGTTTGGTGCACGACATTCAATTTCAGGGACTAAAATGAGTCACTTAATGCAAAGTGAGGGACTAATTTGGTGCATATACAACGATGGCATAATGCATGACACGCGGACGAATACTGTTGCGACACGTGGCACAATTGGACACGTGGCCAAATAACATTGTGACACGTGGCACAACTATCCACGTCAGCATGCCACGTGTCACTGGTCACCACATCATCCTACCATTACACGTGGCCAAATCATAAAGTGACACGTGTCACTTACAGTCCACGTCATCATGCCATGTCATCACGTCGTTAATGAAAAATGGGTCAGGGACTACTATGGTGCATTTTTTTCAATCTCAGGGACGTAATTGGTGCAATTGGAATCTCAGGGACGATTTCAGTGCAAAACGCCAATCTCAGGGACCATTTTGGGGTTTAACTCTGTGATATCTCATAAGGACGATGTATGCGTTTATTTATGAGATCAGAATAAGATATAATATTGTGAATAAAACATAAAAAATATAAATATAAAATTTATATTTTTATATTCTGTTTAGTGATAAATTAAAATAAATTATAAAAATTTAATTTATTTTTATTTTTTATTTAAAAAGTTAAAAAATAATAATAATAAAAATATAATTATAAAAAATTAATAAAAATAATAAAAAAATAAAAAATAAAATATATTTTTTATTAATATTTTTATATCATTCCTATCAACATGGACATAAGAAAATATTCAAACCCTTGAGAGAACGACATAAGAGAAGAATAATTAAATTGGTCTCATAATATATGCCAAGTATTAGAGCACTCGTCACAATTAGACCAAGCGAATGGCAAAGGAACCTCAGCTATGCTCAACCCATCTTCAACACCAAAGCCCAACAAGGCAAATTCATTTCTCTATTTTATTATGGTATTAAAGTTCTGTTCATGCTCATCAATGGCCTAAACCTCAATCATCATCAGCACGTGCTTGTGCATGCATGTGAATATATATGTATGATATTATTTCTGTTTGTATAAAATATTTATATATAAAAAATTAGTTATTAAATATTTATATCTGTATTTATACATATTATTTTATAAATATAGTAAATTGATTAATTATAATAAAATAATCAAAATTTCATATCAAAACAATCAAATTTATTATTGTCAGAGCGATCATCTTTTTTACAAATTGAAGGCATAATTTTAAAAATAGATTCTCTTAATTGTTAAAAGAAATTAAAAATACAAAATATGATCTCTAATTTTTTATTATTCTCTTTTTTATATTTATTTTTGGTTCTAGTAATAAAATAAATGATAAAAAATAAAAAAAATTGAAAGAATTCATTTTCCTAAAATTCCATACTTTTTATTAACAGAAAAAAGTTAGCCTTTTTTTAATACTTCTCCGCATTTGTTTTGAGGGAAAAATAGCTCGTATTTTGATCAGTATACAACTGTTGCGCCTGTTGCCTCGCTTGGAATTTTAAACCACTTTATTTTGTCACGTTTCTTACGCTTATCGAAGGATCAAAGCTTGTGGACAATTAGTCACCACAATCCTAGTCATGAGAGAATCTACTTACATAAATAACTAACTAAACAATTGTTTAAATGAATGTATTTTAGAGTTATATATTTCCTTTTCTATTTAAAATAAGTGTCTTTGATTTAGATTTTACTTTAATACAGCACTGGCTCACAATGTATCCCCCTTGGCTCTTATATTAAGAGCAACATGGGTCATTATTGAAATATATATGAATTATGATTGGACAGACCTACTTAGCAATACATTAGGTTCTTTTTAAGTAAAACACCAAATACATGAATTTAATTTATAATATAAATGTATTTTTATATTTTTATTTCAATATCTTATACTCATAAATAAACGCAATTCAATTACTTGTAAAAAGTAAAAAATAAAGATGGTCACTACTGCAACACAAATTAAGTAATCTTATGATTGAAGAACGAAGAATATTTTTTACTATGAGTGAAAAATAATGTTCTTTTTATAATAAAAAAATATTTTAAAAATAAAAAATTATCCATATTACATAATATATTTTGAAAATTTAATTAAAATCTTCACTCTTCTATATTATCTCCATTGGGCTCAATTTTATGGATATGGAAGGTTTGGGTGTGCTATTTTCAGATGTGAAATTATAGCGTACAAGACAAAAATATGGGACAGATTTTTCTGAGTTAAAGGTAGAACAATTCGAACCATGCGAGTTTTTTGAAAATGAAATTTTGCTTCACAAATCACATGTCCGATTTATAACTGATGGAATTTGAAATCTGAAACACGCAATTTGGATCATCCCTTTTGCTTGTTCTAATTAAATTTGTTGAGCAAAACGCAACTCGGACCGTCCGTGTTTAAAAACACAACTCGCAAGGTCCAAATTCTGATTTTTCTGATCCCACAACAAGATAAAACACCTCTTCTCCCCATACGCGAGTCTAACACCTATTTTCTTTCCATATTCAAATTAAAAAGCGTCGCTATTGCATAATATTTTTAAAAAATCTAATTAAAATCTTCGTCACCTCAATTTTATTCTTTAACAAAATTCTTTTTCACAAGTTAATGCACTCCTAGTCCTTGTCACTCCACTCCTGGCCCTGGTCTCCTGCAGTGCAGTGAAGTAGTGGACTCGTGTTCCTCGAGGAGTATCTTGATTATTATCATAATTGCAACAGAATGAAGGTGCTTCCTATCTTTTCCAGTTTTCCCTCCTTTGTTAGAATCAATTATTCACTTCTTTTTAAAATCATTGTTATTTTTACATTTTTTATAAATTAAAAAATAAAAAATACTTTTTATACACTAAAATCAACTACTAAAATTAGTTATCAATATATTTATGTATAAATACATATATGATTTAATTTATTTTTAATATGTATTTATATTTTAGCATGTATTTTATACTGATAACTGATTTTGGTAGCTAATTTTAGTATATACATATTACTTTTAAAAAATTAATATACTTAAATAGCAAATATGTCTAGTTACATTAATTTTTAATATATTAAACAAATAAAAATAATAATAATTATTTCCGAACGGAAGAAACAATTAATTTATTTCCTATTCAAACAACAATTATCATTTGAGGTAATAGTTAAAATCGTCCATGAAAGATACCCCGATCTTCATTTTGGTTCTCGAAAGATAAAATTAATCGAAATCATCCTCGAAATATATACGACTTGGTCACGTTAGTCCTTCCGTCAGTTGGATGATGACGTGGTGCGTTAATGCCACGTGTCACAAGATGATTAGTTAACGTGTTAGATCAGTGACACGTGACACGCCAGGTGTCAGATCAGTAACATATGGCATGCCACGTGTCACTTCCTACAACTATAGTGAGCTACTAGATAAAACTTTCAAACTAGATATGAATATTCATCCTACTCAGGTTGATATTAGAACTGAGACTGAAGTTGCTAACAAGCGGAAAATAAGGGAATATGAAAATATTGGAATTCACTACTAAACTGTTCATCACTCAACGCCTCTTGATTGACTTTTAGAACTGAAGAAAGCCAGTAGAAAAGGAAGTGGCAGCAGTGTTTTATAGAACAGCTTTTTTATCTAGAGATTCATCCCTTATGTCACTTGACATGTAAAAAAATTATTTATAATCAAAATAATTTTTGAAAGTTCAGATGTAAGTCATTTTCTTCCTTAAAATTTTAAAAATTAATCAAATTAGTCCTTATATAATTTTTTTATTTTTTTATAATATTAAATTTGAAATATTTTTTTATACTACTAATTTTAATAGAAATGTAATTGACAAACAAAAAATTAGTAATTGTATCTTTTCTTCTTAAAAGTTTTTTTAATAAAATTATCTCTCTCCTTTTATTCTTCTCAAAATCTCTCTTATTCTTTTTTATTCTAAAAACTTTTTCTTACATTATTATATTTTGCTGGAATATATATATACTCAAAATTGAAATGTATGTATTTGTTAACCTAAACAAAGTTATATGCTCAAAATCAAAATTTATGTGGAACTCTATTGTCTTGATGGGTGGTTTTTTTTGGACTGAGGGTCGGGTTTCATGGGTTGCAAAGGAGTCTTCATGGGCTGAAATATAATTTTGATGGACTTATGCACTGGTTTAGTGGGCTGAGAATTGGGCTTCATAGTTGATTTGTTGGGCTGAGAATTTATTTTTATAAATCAGTTTACTAACATCAGTTCCGCTTTTTCTGCAAGAACAAAATAATCTGATAGACACACTAAAGGCTAATGACCTATTTGCATGGACCTCTACTGATATGCCAGAAATCGATCCGAACTTTATATGTCACAAGTTGGTAGTCAACCCTAACGCCCGACCTATAAGACAAAAAAAGCGAAATCTGAGCATGGAGAGAAGAAATGCGGCAGCAGCAGAAATACAAAAATTACTTGATGCAGGCTTCATCCGAGAAATCCACTTTCTCTCATGGCTAGCAAACATGGTAATGGTCAAGAAGAGTTCGGAGAAATGGCGAATGTGTGTAGATTTTACAGATTTGAACAAAGCTTACCCAAACGATTCCTATCCACTACCGAACTTTGACAGGCTAGTAGACGACACCTCAGGATATCAAGTGCTTAGCTTCATGGATGCATATTTCGTTTACAACCAAATACAAATGCACCCAAAGGACGAAGATAAGACGGCATTTGTAACTGACCAAGGTAACTTTTGTTATAAAGTAATGTCCTTTGAACTGAAAAATGTGGGGGCAACTTATCAGAAACTGATGGACAAAGTCTTCAGAGATCAAGTTGGATGAAACATCGAGATATATGTCGACGATATGGTCGTCAAGTCAAGTTCAGAGAAACAGCACGAAGCCGATCTTCAAGAGTTTTTCAATAGCTCAGAAAATACAATATGAGGCTAAATCGAGAAAAATATGTATTCGGGGTACAAAAATGCAAATTTCTTGGATTTATACTCACAAACAGGGGAATAGAAGCCAACTCCGACAACTGCCAGACCGTCATAAGCATGCAGTCACCTCGGGCTATCAAAGAAGTACACCGCCTCATAGGTCATCTAGCTGCCATGTCCCAATTTATACCAGTGGCAGCCGCTAGATCATACCATTTCATCAACCCAATGAAGAAGGCTAACAAGTTCATCTAGACAGAAGAATGTGAAAAGGCCTTCGCCAAATTCAAACACATCCCAGGGTTACCACCTATACTCAAAAAACCAGAACAAGATAAACCGCTTTTCTTGTTCCTTTCAATTTTCACTGACATGGTCAGTTTCGTGCTTGTAACAGAAACAGGGAAAGAGCAACACCCAGTGTACTTCGTGAGCAAAGTCTTACAAAGTGCCAAGACAAGGTACCCGATGATAGAAAAGTTAGCATTTGATCTGGTCATTACTACTCGACGTCTACGACATTACTTTCAAATACACCCAATAATAGTTCGGACCGATCACCCTCTGCGACAAATATTATCACGACTAGACTTAGCAGGCCGACTCACAAAATGGCCAGTAGAGCTCTCTGAATTCGATATTTCATACCAATCACGAGGATTACCTAAAGCCCAAGCGTTGATCGACTTCATCTCAGAGTTCACGAACAAAGAGGAAACACCCAATACATAGGAACTATACGTAGATGAAGTATCGAACAAAAACGAATGTGGGGCAGGAATCCTTTTGAAGGACGATACTAGAGTTCGAGCCAAATAGTCAATCAAATTCCTCTTTGAAACAACCAATAACCAAACCGAATATGAAACTCTCCTAGAAGGTCTAAGGCTGGCCAAGGAAGTAGAAGTTACAAGCCTAAAGGTATACTGCAGTTCACTCCTAGTAGTATAGCAGGTAAATGGCCACTTTCAGATACGAGATCCACTCTCACAAAAGTATTTAGGCTCGGTTAAAACCATGGTACAACTTTTTCAAAATTTTAAAATATCACATCTACCTAGGGAACAAAATTGTAGAGCCGATATTTTATCTAAATTAGCTACATACAGGATAATTGATTCATTAGACAAATTATATCATCTCACACTAACGGGACCAAGTTTAGATATCAAATATGTTTTAAGAGTGTCACAGAAAGAAGATTGGTGAAGCCCATTTATCCGTTACCTAAAAACTGGAGAAACGCCAGAAAATGAAAATCCGAGGTCATTCAGATACAAAGCAAACCACTACACTATGATGGGAGCAGACCTGTACAAACGAGGTGTTTCTAAGCCATTACTAAAAAGCCTCAGTCGAGCAGAAGCAGAAAACATCATAGAGGAAGTACTAAAGGAACCTGTGGACACCATACAGGAAGTAGAAGTTTGGCAAAAAAATTCTCCGAGCAGGTTACTACTGGCCGACGTTAAGTGAAAATTGCAGG
This sequence comes from Arachis hypogaea, assembly GCF_003086295.3. Classification (NCBI taxonomy): domain Eukaryota; kingdom Viridiplantae; phylum Streptophyta; class Magnoliopsida; order Fabales; family Fabaceae; genus Arachis; species Arachis hypogaea. The sequence continues at coordinate 132,540,944 of NC_092038.1, forward strand.
AAAAAAGTGCAAAAGTGTGATGCATGTCAAAAATGCGCGCTGCTCATCCACTACCTGGCTGAACTATTGAACACCTCAGATGTCAACTGGCCATTCCACAAATGGGGGATGGACATACTCGGACCATTCCCAGTCTCGCCAGGACAAGTAAAGTTTCTCTTGGTAGCTATTGACTACTTCACAAAGTGGATAGAAGCGCATCCACTTGCAAAAATCACAGCAGAAAAGGTACAAAGTTTTATTTGAAATCAATTATTTGTAGATTCGGATTACCTAGAGAAATCATATCTGATAATGGCCGGCAATTCACAGATAAGAAAATTGCTTCATATTTAACCAATCTGCATATCAAACATCATTTTTTCTCTGTCGAGCACCCACAAACTAATGGGCTCACAGAGGCAGCTAACCAAGTTATTTTGCAGGCCTTAAAATAGAAACTAACAGATGCTAGAGGACGATGGGAAGAACTTATACCAGAAGTGCTGTGGAGTTATAACACAACACCGCAGTCTTCAAAAAAAGAAAGCTCGTTCCAACTAGTCTATGGTGCAGAATACATGATCCCAATCGAAAGTAGTCAAGGGTCTGCCCGGACCGAGTACTTTGACAAAGAAAACAACACCCAAGCCAGGTCGGCAGAGTTATATCTAATAAACGAGGAGCGATGTCTAACCGAACTCAGGAAAAAAGCCATGCAGGCAGCCATGCGAAAACAATACAACAAAAAAGTACGGCCGAGGACCCTAAATGAAGGAGACTTGGTGCTGAGACAAATCGAAGAGGTTCGAAAACAACCAGGACATGGAAAACTAGCTGCTAATTGGGAAGGCCTTTTCAGAATCTCATAGGTCATCGGAAAAGGGGCATCTCGCCTCGAAACACTGGAAGGAACCACCATCCCTAATACTTGGAAAATCTCATCTTTGAAGATCTATTATAGTTAATCTGCTTCTATAGACATGGTTTGGGCCGGTACTCTTTTTCCTGATCACGAGGTTTTATCACTAAGGAGGATTTTACTCAGACAGGTTTTAACGAGGCCGACCACCCTACACCTTTCAAAGTCGAAAGGTCCTTTAACATGTAAAGAAATACCATTCATCTTTTCTTATCTATCTTTGCAATTATATCTTGCACACATTTATTCAAACCAATAGCAAAAAATTTGGAAACAACATTCATTCATACGCAAAAGCTAAAGCCAAATTCGGCAAGTTCTTTCATCAAAATTCAGCAATTAAGCCATAGTTTTCAAAACTAGAATAACATATTCCAAATTATAATTATAAAGATAAGTTAACAAGGTGGTGGAGCGTTTTCAGCATGCTCGTTGCCAACTTCATCCTCCACAAGTTCTCCATTGATCATTATCTTAGTCATGTCGAGTTTACCAACATCAAACTTAGGGCAGAAAAGTGTGATCTGACCAACAGCACGATCAAAACCTGTAGCAAACATATCTATCTTTTCTTCTTCTAGCTCATGAATGCGAGAGGTCATCTCGCCCTTAGTCTTATCATTTTCTTTTATCTTGGCCTGCAGCAAGCGAATCTGGTCATGAAGGAGAGAGGCCTCCTCTTCCTTCTCTTTCATTTTCGATGTAACACTGATAAGCACCTCCTCCTTTTCCTTAACAGAACGATCAAGAATAACAACCCTATCAACAGCCACCTGCTGTTCCGAGGCCGGCAACTCGGTCGCACACCCAACACACAGCAAGCGGGAAGAAACGATCTAATAATAATACGAACAGTAGCATAAGCACATTACAAAATATGAGCTATTACAAAACGGGTACTTTTCCTAAATAGTTACCTGGACAAATTTTCTCATTGCTTCAGTACCAGTGCGACGGGTTAAACCCATATCCCTAGGATATTGAGAAACCCGGTCGGAAAGCTCAGAAATGGAAAAATGATCGCTCTAAAGAGAATGAGGGTTCACCCCATCAATGAAACCATAAAGTTTCATTTGCCTCTCAAAAATGGATTTGCCGGTAAAATCCCCTTCAGATAACACTTCAAGCAATTTTTCGGAATAAAGTTTCCTTCTTATTGGCGAAGGAGGAAGCTGGGTAGTAGAAATGGCAACATCCCCACCTCCCTCTTTCACCACACCTGATGTGCTGCTACCTTTTTCGCTCTTCTTCTTCAAATAGGATTGCAGGATAAATATACTCAAATTTGAAACCCTTCCATCTACAGACAACAAACAACTCTACATCAGAAATTAGTCACAAAAAAGACAAGCAAAAAAAAAAAGAAATGATACCTATGTATGTTTCCGGTCCTTCTCTATCATTTTCCTTATCATACCTCAACAAATCCGGGATAGACAAACACTCACTCTCGAAAAAAAACTCTATAAAAAATCTAGAAACCTATTCTCTTCTTCACTTCTTTCCATAGACTCCAAAATCTACATTAGCTCTAGACACCAATACAACGAAAATTTGTCAACAAGTTCGTCATCTAAGTAAAAGGGATATTCAATCTCCTGAGACCGAACTTTTACAAACATGGCCTTAAAATTTTTTAAGGATGACTTATACAAAAGGAAAATAGAGCGACTTGGATAGCTGCTAAGAAAAATCTATAACGCTTTTCGAATTCCTTTGGATTGAAATAGCGAAAAGAAAGCATTCAACGAAACAGAAAAATTCAGAAATTCCATCAAACATTCAAAAGCTCTTAAAAATGCCCAAGAGTTGGGGTAAAACTATGAAGGAGCATAGACGAGTTGAGTCAAAACGTTACATTCAAAATCAGTAAAGGAAAATTTCAAATACAGCTCAGTAAAACACGAGGTATACATGTAAATATAACCCCAATCACCTTTCCTTTCACACACTCTCTCGTCACTATTACAAGGTAATAACTCGACACCTATACCCGAACCATCATTTGTCAACTTCAAAGCCCTAAGATCACAGAAGGATTCCTCGTCACAGTAAAAAGAATGGGTCTTTACATCTACATGTACCCATTGGTAGGGACCATCACTTTTCACTTTTACTACTTTTTTCTTTTTTTTCTCTCTCTCTAACCATTGTGAAGGTAACACGACATGGAAGAAAACAGAGAAACTAACCTCTTGCAGTCATGTTTCTTTCACTTAAGCGAAAGTCCTTGAGGTCAATTTTTCGTGTCTTTTTCCAAGAAAATAACTATAATAAAGAAGCATAATAACCCACTCACTTAGTGGGTGATTTGCAAGCATAACCGTTCACATACCCCAGGAGATTTTCAAGGCCCAAACTCAATTAAAGAAGGTAACCTATGAATTTATTGTAGGTAACGATTCACAAGGTAAATTTATTACGCAGTTGTATTTCCCAATTAAATTTTTAGCATATAACCCAATTGGCAAATCAAGCTTGGGGGTTATGTATATCGTATCCCTTATACGTCGAACAAATCGGGCTATACCTCAGTCAAATTAATTCAAAATTCAAAATAACTGTAAACCCCTCAACGTATCCAAATCTCTCTTTCGAAATCTCGCCTTTACGTCGGTTACGAAGATCTTGGCACTAACCAACGAATAATTCCACCTCAATCAAACTATAAATCAGGTGGAGTGCCGACAATAGGAGACAGATCATTTCAACACCAATTCATTAATCATATTCTCGCTTTTTGAGTAATTTTTTACTGACTTAAGCGTCGAAGTCCTTTTTGCAGGTACCACACTCGGGTCCGAATTCGCAAGGGTATTACATTTTCAAACCGAGACGTTGCTATAATAGAACAGGACAAAGCCGAATAGTATTTCGAAAAAGAATATCTTTGTCTAAACACCTTCAATTTGCAAATAAATATTTAGTTAACTCTATTATTTTTTATACTATAACAACCTAATTATAAAATTAATAATAATATAAAGATTCAATTAAAAAAAATATATAAAAATTTAATAAAATAATAAGAATAAAAAAAGTAAGTAAACCTAAATTATATACTCCTTATTTTCGCCGCACAAAAATCTATAGAATGTCCAATTGTCCATCATATTTTGAAGAGGAATGGGATTGCTACTCGGCTGTCTTGGTGGAGCAGGTCAGTAGTCAACATTTAGCATTTTTTTTTGAATACTATGGTGCCTATTATTTTTTACCTAAGTTATTAAAAAAGGTAAATAAATAATATTTAATAAATTTTATATGATTTATTTTTTATTTTAAATATTTTATTTTTTATTTAAAAAAAAAGTTAAACAATTTAAATACCATAACAAAGACACCATAAAACTCACCTTTTTTTTTCGTTATGCATGATCTTGTTTTCTTGTCCTTTTGTTGTTTCTACGTGATCATTTTACCAATTTACCCACATATTTTGAGTTTTTGACTAATACTCTAGCAAATTAGCAATTATATCAAATGATTAAGAATTATTATAGCTATTCTTTTATTAAACATTATAGATGTCATCTAAGATACAAAGGGTAAATCATTAAAATCGGTCTCGATTTTTGAATACGCTGACAAAAGGTTAATATCATCCATTTTTGTTAATAATAAAAATATTCTCAAAAATCTTCTAAAATTTGATAAAAATACATCATATTAAATATATATTTTTTAAAAATACTTTAAAGATTAAATTTAATTATAGTTTTTTACAAGCATGATAAAAAGAAGACATTTTTTATCCTTACCATTTAATAATTTTATGCTAAGTAGTTTTATTTTGCAATTTTTTTAATAATCAAAAAAAAATAAAAATTTATAGAGATCAAATTTTTATTTAATTTTTTATGTATTTTTAAATAGTTATCCAAATACTATTTACAATTTTTGAAAACGTTGACAAAAATATTTTTTATTTTTAATGACAACAAAAATATTCTAAAAATATTAAAAAATACGATAAAAATAATTAAAAAATATTTTTATAAATGGCAAATAACTTATTTTAACGAATGATAATAATTGTTTTTTAAGATGTAATATTTATTTTGTTTTTAAAATTTTGTTTCATAAATAATTTATTTTTAAGAATGCATGATAATAAATTTTATTTTTTTAAATTATTAATGAAGTCGTTTATTTTAAAAAATACGACACCTTTTAGTTTTTGGATAAACTGCTGTCTCACAATTGGTAATACAGTGTTAATGTGACCAATTAAAGTTCTATAAATTTTTTTCCCGATTTCATTGATATATAAGAAATGGAGCACAATAAATATTCTTTGCTACATATAAATAACATTTTACATTCAACATAGATACTATATCAAACTTTAAATTAAACATACGCTTCTAATTGACGGCAAACTTATTTTTGCTCTTCCCGATTTATGAGTTATCTGAATAAAATTGTAGAGAATAAATTAGAGACACAATATTGTCGTTATTCTCCTATTCTAATATCGTAATGTTTTAAGTTTGTTATTTTTAATAGTAGGAGTAGTTCCTGCAAAATTTCGATGCTCAACTTAGCATAGATCACAAAAAAAATTAAAATAGAGATCATACTTGAATGTATATATTTAAAATAGTGCATATATTGTGAGGTTGTGATTTTATGAGTTTTCTTATGTGAGTTATTCTTTTCATGAGCTACTCTCGTCATAAAATGTTTGATGTCTTATTGTCGTCTCATCATATAATATTCTTAGACCCATATATATATAATCAATATTATAATATTCTCTTTTAATAGTAGAATAATGGTTACAAGATAATAATTAACCTCATAAAATTGAATTATTAAGTATTAAAATGAGTTATGAGAAATTAATATTTTTTTATAATATATTTTTTGAAATCCAAAAAAATACTTACTCATCAAACCGATTTTTTAAAACTTTTTATGCTCTTGAATCCGAGTTTTAGTATTGGATTTATAAAAATATTCCAAAACAAAATTATACAACTTTTTTAAGAGGTTTAGACTATATGTTGATACTGTGTAACAGTAACGATGACTTCCATGACCTAGGAATCATCTTGTTATGTTATCTTCCATTTCTTCCTCTCTAAATTTTTCTTTTTCGGGTTTTTATTTTTTCTTTGTTTTTTCTTTGAAGTAGTCTTCCATTCCATCTTCAATTTGCTGCTGCTTTTGTAGTTTTTTTTTTTTTGCTGCATCGGGTTTGATCATACATGAAACATAGACCCAGACAAAATTCATTTTGGGCCATATTGAATTTAACTTAACTTAAAACAAATAAAAGCCCTAAATAGCATAAACGATGATAGTAACCCACTTCCCAAATGGTGGCAGAGGCCTATGTGTTGGCCTCATAGAAGCCACATCCCAAGTTTGAATCCCAGCTATAGCTGGGTAGTGATGGAATCTTTAGTATGTGTGAGTGAGTGAGTGTGTATGACCAAAAAAAGCAAAGCCACCTCCCAAATGTAAATTTTGTTATTAATTTATGTAATTAAAAAGAAAGTGGAATTTCAATAAAAAATAACTCAATTTAAAAAAAGAAATCAAGTGTTAGAAAATGAATTATGCTAAAATTTCAAGACGATAATTAATTTGACAAACTGAAAGTAACTTGCTTATTAGAAAAGAAATACAAAAATTTCAAATTTTTTTTTTCCAGTCCTAGGCAGTGTTAGTGTGCGTGTGTTGTGTCGTCTTCAATGATGGGTGATTGCTGCTGATTTGGCAGTCTTGTCGGAATCATTCCATAAAAAAAAGATGGGTATTTTATATTATGAGTAATCAATATCATTATTTTTTCATAAAAAATGCTATTAATAATGGGGAGCTGTAAGCAATATTGATACAGAACCAAGCAATTTCTGTAAAGAAAAAGAATTATATCTCACCAAGATTGTTGTTTCAAAGACTTTAGTCATGAAATTATCATTCTTAAGTAGGGAGTGTTGCGTCAATCGTGAAGAGCTCTCGATTATCGGAAGACTTTGGGGAGGAATCAAGTGAGATAACATAATATGAGAAAATATTACATTTAACTCAAAACTTTAAAGCATCAAGTTAATAGGTTTCTTATCTTATAAACTCCTCACTCTTTCGTACTTTTTGTAATATAAGACTAACTTCAACACTCCTCACACTTGCAACATTAACAGGGAGTACGATAACAACGTTATTAATTTGTAGGTGATAATTTTTTAGGGAAAAAAAGAAAAAGAGAGAGAGAATGGATACCGCTTAGATTCTGGATCCAAACACTAAACGACAAGAAACCATCTTGGAACTTAATCTTTATCAACAATAATAATCCTTCTTGGTTTTATTGTTATGATCCAAAAACTTGGACTCACATCATATAAATGCTCGAATTCAAATAAGCATAGATACCATGTCTCCACAATTAGGCATTGTCGACAAGCAAAATCTAGCTTATGTCTTGGTCAACGATACCAGCTACACTTCCTTCTAATTTTTTCTTCTTAATTCTAACTCAGAACAATTTTAGACGATAATCTACTGCTTTTAATTTTAATAATCACTCCACGCCCCTGTACCAATAGTTTATACTTTATACTACGTAATGTAATATGTGTAGCACTCTTGAGCCACATTAGAAGAGTCTCCATAATAATAATTAAAAAAAACATTTGGTCATATTTTTAAATAATAATAGAAGAATTTAAAATAAATCCAGCTTTTCAAACGCACAATAGTTTCTCTAAGCAAACATTTTTTTCTACCTACATCTCTTTCTTTTTTGGGAAAAAGAAATTCCCCCTCTATAATAATAACCTAAACTATATTTTCTTCATACTCCCTCGTTTGTTGGCTAATTATTAGTTGAAGAAAATTATTTTTTTTATCTCTTTCTTTTATTAATTATAACAATCCCATTATATGTACACCACTAAATTCGTTATCATTAGCAACCAATTATTTACTTATTTATGATCCACGTCATATAAAAAATCAAAATCAAATTTATTCTCACATATTATTAAAATATAGCAAATTTAAAGAATGAAATATATTTATCAAAATAAACAAAATTTCAATATGATAAATAAAAAATAGATCCTTAAAAATAAAAAATATTTTAAATTGATTTTAAAATTCAAATTCCAAATTTTTAAATCCTAACTTCAAACCCTAAATTTGAAACCCAAATTCTAAATTATAAATTCTAAATTTTAGATTCTAAACTAAAAAATTTCATATTTCACGCAATATAAATTGTTCATACCCTGACCCAATACTAAGGCCCAGGTCCAAATACACCAAAAGGCCCAATCCAAAGATTGGCCTTCGTTATTCACCGACTCCTTCAGAAGAGGTCGGACTCAACACAGACTTCTTTCCAAAGAAGTCGGGCTCAAGAGATAACTGGCAGATAACACTTATTCAAATAAGTAACTGTCCCTAAAATCTCTCAACCCACTTCTAGAAGTCATATCCCAACAATCCCTAGATAAAGGGACGGTTATCCACCTAAAAAGGTGGCACTACTCCAACGGTGGTTATTGGTTCACCACTACAAATACACTGACACCGCTTAGGTATCACTAAGTCCCAATACTCTCTAGATCTGCTCACACCCTTGCTAACTTAGGCATCGGAGTGTCTTTGCAGGTACCACCCCCCATTCTCTCACACTCACAAGTCGGAAGGAGTCTCTAAAGGCGCAAACCCGCTCAAAGGCTTCCTCCCTCATACGATTGGGCCAACCCAACGAGTCCAGCCCATTAACCTCCGGTTACCCAACGTAACATTGGCGTCGTTGCCGGGGACATGGAGCTCAATCCTTGATAATGGCGGATGATCAACAAGATGGTCGGACAACCTCTCGACATGAATAAGATGCAAGCATGTTAAAAAGAAGCTGGAATACAGTTTCTATGGATACCAGAAATCCCATAAAAACTTCTCCCAATGGAGAGAGGATATTAAATAGGGATGATGATTCTACTTCTACAGTTAAATTGGATTAAATCAAACAAAAAGAGAAGAAAGCACCATCCCAAGGCCATTGTAAAAGGCAAACCAAGACGAACTCGAAAGCCAATTGAATAAAAGAATTTTCAATTCAGAAAATTCAATTGGCAAAAGAAATTACGTGAACTAAGATGAACTCGAAAGCCAATTGAATAAAAGAATTTTCAATTCAGAAAATTCAATTGGCAAAAGAAGTTACGTATAAAAAAATAGAAAGGGAAAAAAGGGAACATGACTGATCCCAACCTCTTCGTGGAATAGAATGGATAACAACATTTGTGCCGACTTACAACCTCAGAAAAAAATCATGATACCCACTCATGATAATGGAGCAGTTGCATCTTCCAAATACACAGATTTTATAAATAAATAAAATGTCTCATATTGGTCAGTAATTAAAGAAGGAATAGAAAACATTGTTGATAAAAGCAATGAGAACTTTCTTCTCAATTTATGCCAAAAAAATGCAGCATCAGCTAATTTGAATGCAACCCAATCCGACAATGGATTGATGAATCCAGTTTTTTATTCATTGGATTCACATATCAATTACAACAGAGCAGTGAATAACACGAAAAATTCACATGGCACATCTTTTGTTGGTTGCTCACAAATTACATCACTGCCAATGAATATGAAAAGAAATAATCCTGTGGTGGAATTTGATGTCATTTGCACACCAATAAAGATGGATCCGATCCAAAAGACAAAGAAAGTCGGGGTGACAAAGGTCCGGTCTTCATTGGAGGGGATGATATTTGTTCTAAAGAGGTCATGCGTGCAAAGGTTCCAACTAATTTTCAACATCCCAACATGGATCCCTACTATGGATCTACTAATCCACATAACTATCTCAACAACTTCAAAGAAGTCTACTAGGTCGAAAAAAGTTGTACAAAATTCGACCTCTTTTAGAGAGCTCATAAAGAAAAATCCGACCTCTTTTAAAAGTCCGACTTTACAACAAGGTCGGATAGGCTTAAAGCTTACAGAGAAAAGTCCGACCTCTTTCGTGAGGTACGACTTCGAGAACCAGATCCCAAGCATAAATGGCCATGAGAAGGTCATACGAAGAAATTTTTCAATTGACAACCTCATCTTGATTCAAAATGACATCGGGCCAAAATCGGACGAAGAAAAGCCAACACCAAAATAAAAAGATCCCAACAAAGTCACTTAAGACTTGAAAAAGAACTACTACAACATACTTGACTTACTCAAAAATAATCTACCTAGATTGTGTCATGTCTACAACAAAAGGGATATTACATCTAGAAAATACACCTTACTCCCTAATGCACACTTTTTCTGACTTGAAGTGACGAGATCCAAAGTGGTGTAAGAAGTTATAAATGCAAATCGTGGTCCGACCTCACTAAGCCACTTGTACTAAATCAAGCTGGCAAGGGGCAAACCTAAAATGAATTGCACATATAACTTAAGGACAGCGTGACCATAATCAAACATCAACACAAAGAGGATGTAAACCCACCTCACAACAATTTGTTTAAAACAAATTGAAAAAAGGATGGCGATTTATAAGAATGCCTCCTCAAGCCAAGAGATAAGGATCCGACCTTACTAAGTTGACACAACAAGTATAAAACAAGTTATCCGACCTCCCAAAAAGAGAGTCCAAAATAACTTGTAAAAGTCATATAGCAACAAATAGTAAAGAATGGCATGACTGAATACTCGAGTCCGACTTCATGAAACTCGACCTCGAGTAGGGGCACTGGCTTATTATGAGAGCCAAGTCCAAAATCATCAAAAACCAAAGACAACATTCTACAATGATGCTAGAGCACAAAAGAAGAATTCGACCTCCTTCCAAAAATCTAAAAGCAAACTCAGATAAGAAAAGAGGCTTTAAGAAATTCTATAAAAAAGTTAGTTAACATTCAAAATTCAAAAGAAAAGCTTGACCTCCTTCTAGAAATTTGAACTCGGATAAGAAAAGAGCTTTTGAGACAAAGTATGGCTACGAGATTCGCCGCAAAAGACCTCATCTTGATAGGAAATAATATCGGGCTATAAAGGTCGAGCAAAGAAAAACTGACAGCAAACTGGATAGGACCCTAGAAGTCTTAAGAAAGGGGTTACTACAAAATGTCCAACTTGAATGGAGCTGAGCTCCCAAGGTCGTGACATGCTTGCAATTTGAAGAGAAATTTTCATTAGTATTTCTACGACACGCACCGAATTAAGCTCGAAAAACTGCGAAAATCTGCTGCCCGACCTACAAGGTTGGCAAGATAAAGCGACGAGGTACAAGTCGGTGTAAAGAGGTTATAAAAGACGATCATAAGAACTCGGCAATAAGATGGCATACGACTAGTAAGTCGGAAAAGCCCCTGAGCAGAGCAAAATGTATCGCAAAAATAACCTAAGTTAAGAAAACGATTCAATGATAAGTCAAATTGATCGTCCGAACTAAGTAATGGAAAATCCCTCCTCTAAATCCTAATAGTCTAAGGTTCCCAGTAAAGGCTCATGCCAAAGCCTCACGGCTCAACAACAGATGAGTTGACCTAGGTTATAAAGGCAAGCCTAACAAAAACCTAAAGACGAAGGATAAAACACAGTAAAATCTTGAGAAAAAGGTTCAAACAAAGGCTCAAATCCCTTTGAAATAATTTTAGCAATGCAGCAAGCAAAGAAAGTTGGTAAAACCCACCTAAAGGGACCAATATCAAGTAATGTGAAAGTTATTGAAGTCCTTTGTTAAAGGACCAAAGGTCAACCATATTTTCAACGAACTTGTGTCAAGTCGTATCAACCTAAAAGCAAAACTTTAAAAGTGATTTGTATAAAAACAAATCATTAAAGCAAAGCATTAAAAAGTGATTTGTATCAAAATCACTAAAACAAAATCAAAACAAAAATCCTTCAACCAAATAACTCGTATAGAAACGAGTTAAAAAGGAAAGAAAGGATTGTAAACGTTTTTGAACAAAATTGAAACGTGAAAACTATTCTCAAAAACAACTTGGGTAAAACAAGTTGTATCATACACAAGGATGACAACCTTGTAAAAACTAGAAAGGGGGGAGGGAATAAGTATATAATCCCTTCACCTAAGGCGCCAATTTATGCTCGACAAAGCGCAAAAATCACGAGCTGACCTTTTCAACGGTCGCTCGGATAAAGTAACAAGGTACAAATTGGTGTCCAATGATTATAATACGGTTTGATGATTTAAAAACAACTCAAACTCATGAGTTGAACAAAATCAAGTAAAAAATAACCATATGATCTACGCAATTTGTATTAAAACAAATCGCGCAAAACAACTTGATATATAACGAGTTGTGCTTCAAAAAAGTGACTTGTATAAAAAACAAGTCATTTATAAAAAAAACTCAGAATGAATGAGTTCAACAAAAAAAGGTTTCATTCGAAAATCCTTTCTGCTTGATTGCTCGAGTCCGACTTCATAAAACTCAACCTCGAGCAGGGGCACAATGGATAAAGCAACGAAGTCCGATGGTTATAAAGATGATTTGATACTTTAAAAGGACTCAAAATAAACAATTTGTACTTGAAACAAGTCGTAAGAAATCAGAATAAGTTTCAGAAAGGTGATTTGTATTAAAACAAGTCATGTATCCTCAAAATAACTCGAATTGAACGAGTTGTACGAAACTAGGACAAGAAATATTCTTTGGTTAAATAAGATGTGCTAAAACCAATCATACAGAGCCTACAAGCCCGAGTTCAAATACTCGAATCCAACTCTTAAGAAAAAGATATTGAACTCGAGTAGGGGCACTGTTCATATCCTGACCCAACACTAAGACCCAGGTCCAAATACACCAAAAGGCCCAATCCAAAGATTGGCCTTCGTTATTCACCGACCCCTTCAGAAGAGGTCGGACTCAACACAGACTTCTTTCCAAAGAAGTCGGGCTCAAGAGATAGCTGGCAGATAACACTTATTCAAATAAGTAACTGCCCCTAAAATCTCTCAACCCACTTCTAGAAACCATATCCTAACAATCCCTAGATAAAGGGACGGTTATCCACCTAAAAAGGGGCACTACTCCAACGGTGGTAATTGGTTCACCACTATAAATACACTGACACCGTTTAGGTATCACTAAGTCCCAATATTCTTTAGACCTGCTCACACCCTTGCTAACTTAGACATCGGAGTGTCTTTGCATGTACCACTCCCCATTCTCTCACACTCACAAGTCGGAAGGAGTCTCTAAAAGCACAAACCCGCTCAAAGGCTTCCTCCCTCATACGATTGGACCAACCCAACGAGTCCAACCCATTAACCTCCAATTACCCAACGTAACATAAATATTGTGGTTAAAGTTAATCTCAAATATATATAAATAAGAGGTGTATGTTGTTTGATCCATGTCATTGATTTTACCTAATAAAATAAAAAAGCCCCACTATTTGTAGTCTTAAAGGTAGATGCGATCATATTCCTTTAAATTTGTTATAAATTAAAGTAAATTCAAAAAGCCTGTGTTCACCTTTTACGATTCAATGATAGCTCGAATCCGAACCTTTTCATATGAGCTTTCAGATCAGCTATCATATGCAAATCTTTCTTTTCATTTTGTTGCACCCAACACCGTACCACACACTCAATTGGGTATTAATTCATCTCGATCTCGTTATACTTCAACCCTTAACAAGTCTTGAACTATATTCGATAAATTACTTAGGAGGCAAGATACAGTTGCATGCATGTAAATTTAGTAAATCATGGTAACTAGAAGCACACAAACACGAATTGGGAGATGAATCATTATTTTGTCGTCACATGTATATATGTTCTCTGTCTCTGCATGCCATGATATGTATGACAGCACAAGACAAATAATAATTAAAGCGAAGCAAAAATAATGTGGTATCTACTGATTAACATAACATATATGCATATGCCTAAAGTTATTGATTCTGATGGTGAATCTGAAGGTGGGGGCTATTTAAATGATCATTCATTCACGTGAATGCAGAAATAATAATAATAATTGATTACTAGAGTATCTAAGTTATTATCAACAAAATTAAGAAAATAATATTTAATTTAGAAAACATAAAAATAAATATTTTTAAAATAATTTAAATTTATCAAAAAAAATAAAAATTAAACATCAAATAATTATAATGAAAAGTTGAAAACATTCTCCGCACACATATGACATAACCTAACAAGTAAGTAGTAACTACTGTCCACTGTGTACATGCTGCTCTACGGACTACGCTCTAATAAATATTGTCTTCTTCGGGTCTTCTGTGTACATCCATAAATTTTGTACCAAGTACGGAAGCTTTTGTTAGATTGGAATCCTTTCATTCGTATATATAAGGAAAAGTATTTGGAACTAGGGGTGGCAAGCGGGGAAGTTCGTCCCGCTCCGTTCCGCAAGAAGTCCGCCTTTGGCGGGTTGGCCCGTCCCGTCTCGACTAGTGAGGCGGTCCCAGAATTCTAATCCGTCCCGCCTAACGGTGGGCTGGTGGGCCGGTGGACTAAGCCCGTCAAATATATTTTTTTTTATTTTTAACTATTAAATAATATATATAAAGGCATAAAAAAATCTCTCATATTTTTTACTTTTAACTATTATAATTTCTAAAAGTATAAAAAAATTATAATTTTTATATTCACAAACATTAAAGTCTTTGTAATTATAAATATCTAATAAATATAATTATAAACCAAGTTTTTATCCAAAACATAATTATAAATATTGTCTCTAAAAAATAAATAAATATAATCCAAAACACTCAATTTTCATCTTCATTCTCTTGTAAGTTGGGTTGGGAAAAAGTTGAGTTTTGGCAAAAAATTGTAAAAATACCCCTTGCTAAAAAATACTAAGCCCGGCGGGAAAACCCGCCCCGCCCCGCCAAAACTCGCCGTTTAAGCGGTGCGGGTTAGGCGGACTTTTACTATTTGGCGGTCCCAATTTTTTAGCCTAGCCCGCCTTTTTTGGCGGGTTACGCAGGCCGACCCGGCGGATTTAGGCCCGTTTGCCACCCCTATTTAGAACCAAGAAGTTACCAACCAAAATCTAAACAAAACCACATTAATTTATATTAATAATTAATTTTAAATTTTTTAAATTTAAAATTTAAAAAATTTAAAATTGATTAACTAAACCTAATTGAAACCTATAAAAATCTTCCTCTTCTCTCTCACATTAATCTACCCACCTCTAACAATCACACACACAGACCTCTCTCTCTTACTGTCAAGCCCTCTCCGCCTCTCTACCGCGACCCACTCCTCTGATCGCTTCCGCTTCTATTTTGTAGCAGTGAACATAACATTCCAAAACACAGCACGACCAAGCAAGCACCAAGCAATTGCCTTTAGAAGCGGAGCCGACTTATCAGCCTTCTTCTACATGTGCAGCTTCGAGGGCTACCAAGACACTCTACGCCCATTTCATGCGTCAATTCTACAACGACTGCCACATTTATGGCACCGTTAATTTTATTTTCGGTAACGCCGCTGTAGTCTTCCAAAATTGCAACATCTTCCCCCGCCTTCTTATGACCGGCCAATTCAACTCAATTACTGTACAAGACAAAACCATTCCCAACCAAAATACCGGAATCTCCATACACAACGCAACAATTCGACCCGCTGACGATTTGGCCCCTCGCGTTGGTGTTGTGAAAACGTACCTTGGTAGGTCGTGGAAGCAATACTCGAGGACGATTTTATCAAAAGAATATAAAAAAATATTTATTTAATATGAAAAAAATATCCTAATACTTAACAAAAGAAATATCCAATTATATTTTAGCAAAAATAATTAACTATCTATAAAATTTAAAAAAAAATATGAAATTCTTAAAGAAATAGACACATTCACATTTGCAATACAAAAAAATTCGAAAAATATATAAAAGAACATCCATTTAGTATGAAAAAGAAACATTCTGATACTTAATAGAAGAAACATCTATATATATTAACTCGTAGAAATTTTAGATTCACCAAAAATATTTTGACTGATTTTTTGCTAATACCCTTTTGGTTCCCTAACATTGCTCTACAAATAAATTCTCACTCTGCATGCTTTCGAATTATATATATATATATATATATATATATATATATATATATATATATATAAACTTCTCTTATAGATGAATTTATTATGTTTAATTTGAAAGTTTATTATAATAAAAATTAATTTTAATATACTATAAAAATATTTTACATACAACTATATTTAATTATATTTGTTTTTTTAAATAATAATTTATGCAATTAATGTAAAATTAATTATTTTTTATTAATATAATATTATGTGATTAAATATATTTATAAAATTACTTTATATTAACAATACATCAAAATTAAATTCTTATTATAATTAGTAAATATTTATTAATAAGTTCAAAGTATGCTTGATCTGATAATCTTAAAATAAAAAAGGTGGTTTAATAAATGGTCATAGTAAAATAAAGTATTGGTTTAATAATAAAATTTAATTTTAATGCACCATCAATTTTATACATATATTTAATTATATAATTTTAAATGATTATTTAGAATAATAAATATAATTGAATAATTATATAAAATATTTTACATTGTTAATATATTAAAATTAAATTAATAGTATAAAATAAAATAAAATAAAAAGTTGTGTAAGGTCATTTTTGGACAGGTCTATATTGTTCTTATAGACTAATAGACATATATTTTAATGCTCACCTAATAAGAATGTAATAATAATTTTCATATTAATTAGATTGCTTTTAAAATAGAAAAACTAATTATTTATACTCATAAATTTTATGAATGATAACAAAAATATTTGTTAAAGAAAGAAATTAATGTACTTATTATTGAAGATGGATTCCGTATGATAAATATATTCAAATTTTAAATTTTTATCTTTTTAATAAAATTTTTAATTTATTCTATCTTCTACCTTCAACTTTAATTCTATCACTATCTATTTTTTTTCAAATATCTTATTTTTACATTTCTCCATTCCACTACTTTAACCATCTTTTCTACTATTCCACCACCACCATCATGACGACATTAACATCATCACGACAATCATCATCAACAGCATCTTTATTACTCCTTCTCTTAACATCATTTCTTTTGTAATCACGATACTTGCATTCGATTCAAGCATTAAACCAAAAATTAGTTGTTTAATACTGAAAACTAAAAATTTGACCAGTGGATACCAAGCAAAAACTAATATACCTTGACCTCCTTCTCTCTAGATACAGTCCTTTCATGATTATTGATGGTAAAAAAATGGTGGCTAACCTTTATCTCCAACCTTTATCTCTCTCTTTTTTTTTTATCCCAAAATTTTTAAAATCCTTCATTAGCACCACCGTTATTACTTGCACTGCCATTACCACTATCAACACACAAAACCTGGTGGCCATGGGCTCTCTCCAATGACGACTCCAAGCTCTACTCAGCACTGTCGATCAATGGAAAAATGGACTGTCGGTGGAGTATCTTCATGCCATTTTGTAGGGGTGAACACGGGTAGCGAGTACTTGATTATCCATCCAAATTCGAACCGAATCAATTAAATTGGTTCTGTAACCAATGGATAATTAGGTGTAACCCGACTAAACTGATGACCTTTGTTAATGATTGGTTCGGATATCAGTTTTGGGGGTGGGGAACCCAAACCAACTCGTAAACCCGATCATATATTAATTAAATAATATATATATATATATATATATATATATATATATATATATATATATATATATATATATATGGCTTTTAGTGAGTTTTCCAACTCGTAACCCTAACACTGTTTTACAAGTGGCGCCCTCTTAGGCTCTCAGTCTCTCACCCCATGGAGTAAACAAACCCAAAAATCCTAGCAGAGACAGAGCTTCCTCCCACCTCACCGTTACTCACGCAACTAACTTCTCCATCAGGCGTTAGGTGCATCGTCTTCTCCATCTTGTCCGCGTGGGACCGTCAAGCACATCGTCGTCCTGGTAGCAACAGCGACGCAGCAACCAACTTCCTCTCCATCGTCGGCATCTCCATCAGCATCGTCGTCCGGGATTTCCTCTCCAATAGTCAGCTTCATTTTCGGTCAGTCGTTTCCTCTCCAACAGCCAGCTTCCTCCAGACTCCAGCGTCGTCTTCTCCAGTCACTTAGTCAGGTTAGCGTATAACTTTTGGGAAATGTTATATGTTAAAGTGTTGATTATTTTATTTTCTGTTCAATTTTTGAAATTATACATTCTTAGTTCTTGTTGAATAAAGCTCTTGATCACTCTGAATCAATCCTCTTTGAGACCTAAATTGAAGTTAAATATACATTTTTAGTCTCCTGTTGTTCAATCCTCTTATTCACTCTGAAGCAATCCTCTTGTTCAATTTTTTAAATTGTACATTCTTAGTCCTCTGTTGTTCAATATATTTGGAGTTAAACATCCAAATTGATTAGGCTATCACCACTTCTATTTTAGGGACATATTGCTTGTAATGTTTATAAATAATCTGGGTTCAATGTTGGATCAGGATCGCCTGTGTTGTTGTAATTGTATAATCAATTAAGTGATTAACAAATATTCTGTAGTAAGGTTTTCTAATTGTACTAATTGGTTAATAACTTATTATAATACTTGTACTAATTAATTAATGTCAAGATCAGATAAAATACATGACTTCTCTGATTTTATGAAATAATAATATATAGAGTTTTGCTAATAATAAATATCCTAAAAATTAATATTGAATATCTTTATAAATTTGATGGATCTGTACTTATTTTATGTATTTTGCAGATTCAAAAATTGGGAAAATTAATTCTAAAAGTGATATGGTTGTTGAAAGTACTTCTTCTCCAAGTGCAACCACTCTCGCTGTTATTGACGATGATCTTTCTGGTGGAACATCGCAAATTTCAGCTCCTCCACCATTGTCTACCTCAAATCCTTCATCAGAAACACAGACCGAAGCTATTGGAGCTACTGGTGAGCCTCTAAAAAAAATAAAACGTAAACCCAGTAGGGCACCTAGTTTAGTATTTGTGCTCATTTTTCTAAAAATTCTCAAAAAGAAGCATGCTGCAATTATTGTAAAAAAAAATATGCATGCAATAGTTCTAATCATGGTACAACAAACTTGCATAAATATTTAAGAATTTGCACTAAAAATTCTCATAAGCAAGTTGAAAAGGGACAAAAAATTATTGCACTTGGAAGGCAATTTGAGGATGACCCTAATGCAGTTACTATGAAGCTTGTTGATTTTAATCAAGAGGAAACTCATCTTACTCTTGTAAATATGATAATTGTTGATGAACTTTCTTTTAAATTTGTTGAGGCTCAAAGTTTTAGACAATTTATGAGTAAAACACAACCTAGGTTTAAGGTTCCTTCCCGTTGGACAATTGCTAGAGACTGTATAACTTTGTTTAGATATGAGAAAGAGAAGTTGAGAAATTTGTTATCTAAAAATCGTCAAATAGTTTTCTTTATTACCGATACTTGGACCTCAAATCAGAATTTGAATTATATGTGTGTGACTGCGCATTATATTGATGAGCCTTGAACATTGCATAAAAAAATATTGAATTTTGGTTTGATTACTGATCATAAGTGTGAGACTATAGGGAGAGCCTTAGAACAGTGCTTGCAAGAGTGGGATATTAGAAGGATATGTTGTGTAACTATTGACAATGCTAGTGCTAACGGTATTGCAATTTCATATTTATTTAGAGACATGGGTGATTGAAATGGGTCAACATTATTAAATGAAAAATTCATGCATATGAGATGTTGTGCTCACATATTAAATCTAATTGTCGGTGATGGTGTGAAAGAGATTGATAGCTCAATAAATAAAAACAGAATTGCATGCAAATTTGTTAGGTCATCTCCTACTAGGATGCAAACTTTTAAGAGGTGTGTTCAAGAGGCTAATATAACTTGTAAGACTAGTGTAGTGTTAGTTATGCATACTAGGTTGAAATCTATCTATTTGATGTTAGAAGTTGCTGAGAAGTTTGAATCGACTTTTAGTCGACTTAGTTATCAAGACTTATTTTATTGTTGGCGCTTGAGTTTGAAGGAAGACCTCCTGATGCTAATGATTGAAAAAGGACATGTGTGTTTGTGAAGTTCTTGAAAATATTTTATGATGCAACTCTTACTTTTTCTGATTCTTTAAATGTTACATGTAATAATTTTTTTAATAAATTGTGTAATATTCAAAAAACTTTGAATAAGTGGAGAAAGAATAATAATGTTGGTTTGTAAAAGATGGCGACACAAATGAAAATGAAACTAGATAAATATTGGGAGAATGATGGCATAAATTACTTTTTTGTGGCTATTTTTTTATTTTCGTTACAAGTATGAGTATGTTGAGTTTTGTTTTAATCGGGTGTATAAGTTGAATCAAGCCAAAGATATGTTGAAAAAATTGAAGGATATCATTCATAAGCTATTTGAGTATTATTCCATAATATATCCCCTTTTGGATGGTAGTTCTTCTACTAGTTTTAATTCTAGTATTGCCTCTCATGATCATGGGGTTGGTGGTGAAAATGCAAATGAGGAGGAAGATGACTTTAAGGATGAGTTTAGATTGAGGGTTAAAAAAAAGCAAGGTGAGATCAAAAGGAATGAGTTGAAAAGATACATGAAAGATGATGTGGAGGATAACATTTCCAGTTTTGACATTTTGCGTTGGTGGAAATTGAATTCAATGAAGTATTATGCTCTTACTTACATGGTTAGAAATTTGTTGGCTATTCCCATCTCTATTGTGTCATTTGAGTCGGTATTTAGTACTAGTGGTCGTGTGCTTGACCAATTTAAAAGCTCATTAAGTCCTTCTACTATTGAGTCTCTAAATTTGCTCACAAAATTGGCTGAGGACTCAAGAGCAAGAGCAGATACATTATTTAAAGTAAGAATTTGAGGATCAAGAAAAATTTGAATTAAGTAACTATTTTTAAATTATATTTTTTAAATCATTATGTAATTGTTGTTATTGTTGAGTCTTTAATAATAATTTAATTACTGTTAATGCAGAATTTTCAGCTATAACAATATCTAATCAAGTCATTGGAGTTGATGTTGTTTACAGCAATTTGAGGTTAACATTTTTCACTAATTATTTGTTTGTTGAGTTACTTTCAATTAATCAATTTCATATATTAACATTAGCTAATTATATGCTGATTTTTCGAAGGTCACGATTTCTCTCTTGAACATGCTTAATTGGTTGATAGAATGAAGGATTATGAAGTGAAGACTTTGAAAACTAGACAAATATTTCTATTGCACTTTTGTATTTAACTTCTAATAATGTTTAGATTTTAATGTGTTTTGATTTTAGCTTCTTTGAAAGATTATTCACTAGACTTTTGTATTTAGTTTCTAATATTTCTATTGCACTTTTGTATTTCTATTAGACAAAGATTATTCACTATTAATATGCTTGGATTTTAATGAGCTTAGTTTTTAATGTATTTAGTGTTTAATATATTTGGATTATTTTTATTGGCTCAGGATTCGGTGGTCCCAGAACCTTTGGACCACTTAATGGTCCCATTAAAAAACATGTTTTTAGAGTTTTTTAATAATTGCTACATAGTCTTTGAACTAATTTTAATTACAAATTAACCCCATATATTTTATTTAATTATAAAAATTATTTTTATTTTATAAATTATTATTTTATCAATTATCTATTATATTTATTAATAATCAAATACAAAACAACAACCAATTATATACTCTATTGATCCTAATAAAGTTTTTGGCCATTCCAATCGATTAAAATATTAAATTTGATCTCGTGACGTTCGTCCATGGCTTCCAAATCGTGTTTCCTTGAAATTCAATCGATTGATTTATCAAAACAATCGATTGAATTGTAACTCAATCGATTGAATTACAGTGTATCACAAAACAATCGATTGAAATTGTTAGGTAGAATGGTTTTTACTTAAACCAATCGATTGTTTATACTTTCCAATCGAATGAATGCCCAAAAACAATCGATTGTTTTTGTTACTCAATCGATTAAATTCACGAAAACAACATGAATTTGCCAAATACAATCGATTGGAAAGTGATGACATTGAAGTTTTAGCCAAATTCAATCGATTGGTAATGTCATCCAATCGATTGGAAGGTGATGAAATTGAATTTTTTGCCAACTTCAATCGATTGGTAATGCTACCCAATCGATTGAAATGTATCCTGCGTCTATTTCAATCTTGTTATCTTTTTAAAAATTATCTTATTATTCATCTATCTTATCTTTAAAATTCTATCTTCAATTTTTGCTGTTTTATTTTGATGTAGATAAAGTAATCTTATCTTTTCCTTAATATTAACATTATAAATTGGTGAATAATCCATCACTAATTATTCAATCCCACCATTAAAATCGTGTATCATTTTCTTTGATTATAAAAAATTTAATTGTTTTTCTTTGGAACATCTATCTACTCAATATCCAATTTTTTTTAATTTTTTATCCGTCTATTTAATATCCACTATTTCTTCATCGTTAATCACCGTTGCAGTAATCAGCAAAGGTCCAATCAAGTTTTTCATTGTAGTGTTCAAAAAATAAACCATCGTTTTGATTACAAAATCGAGGTCAGTGAATAGAATCTTTAATTTTGCAATTATTCGTTTCGATACTTTATTTGTGAAATTGATTGTGTAAGAAAAAAATTTTTTTTATCTTTTATTAATTCACAAAAATTGAGAAATACTAAAAAATAAATAGATGTTATTATTTTTTATTATTAATTAATTAGCTAGTAACAAGGGATGAACCTAGAGGGGGCAAGTAGTGGCCTGGACACCCCAAAATTTTAAGAAACTATACTTATTTATAACAATTTATATTAGGAATACAGAGGGTTTGGTGTCGAATATTTTTTCCTATTTTACCCCTATGTTTATAATCTAAAACAACATACTTAATCACGTACTCACGTTCTGTAAATTTTGCATTAACCCATGATAGAATGATGTAACTGCTTGTTAAGATATTCTTATTGGATGTAAATTATTGTTACAAATATTTTTATTAAGATATGCTTTGAATGAATAAAAGTAGAATAGTTCAATAAGGATTAATTTAAAAAAAAAATTTACACTAATAAATTTTCTCTTCAAATTATTAACGTACTTTTTTAATATACTCTAAGTACCTACACAATATATAATATCAATTAGCGTTCAAATTTAAGTTCCAATATTATTATTAACGAGAGAGGTTTATTCATTTTTTAAAAAATTTACACACAATAAGTTTTGTATCAATATATCATGATTCATTTTAAAAATAATATTTATTCATCTAAGTTATAGAGTGTCTTGAAAAATCATATTTAAATAATTTTTTTATTTTTTAACTATTTTATATTTTTAGATTGAAAACTTTATATTTTTTATTCAAGCTTTATTTTTATATTTTATTTTAATTTTCTTATTCAAAACTATTAATATGAATTTTTATTTTGTAGGATAAATAAAAAGATGAAATTTTTTTAATAAATTAAATTATTGAAAAACTTACTTATTATAAAAGAAATTAAGTATATTTCTTGATTATAAGAATACATATAATTCACTTTTGAATATAATCAAAATAAATATAAGTTTATTTAATTTTTTAAAATTTACATTAATTATTAAAATTATAACATAATGAATGTACTCCTATACAAATTTATTCTTATTTTTGTGTTTTATTTTAATTTTGTTAAACAAAAAAGTTTAAATATTATTTACTTTTAATTGGGTAGCATTACCAATCGATTGAAGTTGGCAAAAAATTCAACTTCATTACCTTCCAATCGATTGGATTACATTACCAATCGATTGAATTTGGCTAAAATTTCAATGTCATCACTTCATGTTGTTTTCGTGAATTCAATCAATTGAGTAACAAAAACAATCAATTATTTTTGGGCATTCATTCGATTGGAAAGTATAAACAATCGATTGGTTTAAGTGAAAATCATTCTACTTTACAATTTTCAATCGATTGTTTTGTGATACACTGTAATTCAATCGATTGAATTTCAAGGAAACACGATTTGGAAGCCATGACGAACGTCACGAGATCAAATTTAATATTTTAATCTATTGGAATGGCCAAAAGCTTTATTAGGATCAATAGAGGATATAATTGGTTGTTGTTTTTGTATTTGATTATTAATAAATATAATAGATAATTGATAAAACAATAATTTATAAAATAAAAAATAATTTTTATAATTAAATAAAATATATTGGGTTAATTTGTAATTAAAATTAGTTCAAGGACTATGTAGCAATTATTAAAAAAACTTTAAAAATATGTTTTCTAATGGGACCATTAAGTGGTCCAAAGGTTTTGGACCACCGAATCCTGAGCCATTTTTATTGATGTTACATGTTTATTGTACTTGTTGAATTTTTAAAATAATTTTTTTTATGAATTTCAAAGTCATTGGGTACCCAATTAACCGAATCAAATCAATCCGTTTTTAATCGATTTAGTTTGGTTCGGATACATGCACAAAAAATTATAAATTCGAACCAAATCAAACTAATTACATTTTGATCAGTTCGGTTTTAATTTCACCTTGAATCCAAACCAAATCGATCCGTACTCGTCCCTACTATTTGGTGGGCATGGAATCGACTTGGCTTCTGTCTGACGAAGCAAACTTGTCGGGCGCAGGTGGCAATGGAGCAGGTCACAAAAAAGAGTGAATTCCTGGATCTCTGAGTTTCTACGCAATTATTTTGTCTTTAAATACTCTGAAATCAGGAGGCATGGTGGTGATGGTAGGAGTTTTAAAAATTAAAAATAAAGAGTAGAATAATTTAAAGATTTTATTCAAAAATCAACAAAATTTTAAATTTTAATATTTTGTAGTACGAAATTTATTTTTAATGAGTACAACATTAAATCATTTGCTAAATTGGATATATATATATATATATATATATATATATATATATATATATACTGGTTCTTTAATTTATATATGTAGGGAGCCCTTTTCCATTGTTAGTAGCTTGTATGCACGACCGCAGTGGCAGTCAGGCAGTGTTTATAATCAGAACACGTACAATTAATTTGAGTTTAGGGTACAAGGGTTTAATATATTGATACATTTATTTGACAAAGACGAAAATTTAAATTATTATTCAATTAATTTCATCATATAAATATCTTTGAAAAGTATATCTGACTAAAAATTTTTAAAAACATAATTTTTTAAATTTTTACTATATTAAATATATTAAAAACTTAAGAAGTTCTATTATTATATTTTTTACATGTGTATTTAGAGTTTAGAATACATTTTAGCCACGTCTATTTTTTTTCCGATGATTTTAACTTAGACTATTGTAAAATAGAACAATTTTGTCTATTATCCGACTAATTTATTATTATTATGTCAATAAAAGTATTTGACTAAATTAATTTAAATCAAAGGGCTTACAAAACGAAATATACGATGGAATAACGAACAATAATACATCAAAATTATTAATAATAAATTGTTTATGTTAATGTAGGTATAGATTTTTTAAACGATCATTGTCTCACAGCATATATATTTTTCAAATTAAAATATTTAGTTTTGAATGAGTCGTGAGTATTATTAATTATTTATTTGTTTTTGGAGAACTAGGAGTCTACCATGCAACATGAAAAGATTTTCAGAAAGATAACGTACAAAAAAATAATTTATTAGGTGTACATTAAAATCAGTTGTTAAATTTAATAATTAATATAAAATATATATAAAAATATATAATATACGTAAAAATAAATTAAATTATATAAATATTAATATACAAATATATGATAAGTGATTTTAAATTATAAATATCAATTGTTTTCTCCCGTATTAAACTACAGTCATAAAGTAGCGTTTGTTTTGAGGTACTGAGACAAAGACGGAGATATTGAGATTCAGTGTCATGTTTGTTGGTTCAGATACTGATACTAAAATTACTGTCTCTATTTTTAAAATTTCAATATTTCAGTATCTCTAAAATATGAGAATTCAGGAAATTAAAATTTGTAGAGATGGAGACCGAAACTTTAATAACATTTTATACATAAAATATCCTCATTTCAATTAATTAATTCCAATTTTACCCTTTGTACAAATTAAATTAAAGTTTTATTCTTGTTTTAATTTCTGTCTTTTATTTTACACCAAACAGAATATTAAAATTTATTTCAATTTCTATCTCAGTCTCAATCTTTCCATCTCTGTCTTTCCACTAAACGCTACCTAACGGAATTGGAAAAGGTTAAAAAACAAATGTTCCCCATTATTGGTGCAACTCTATTTTATTTTTACTATAATTAATATACAGTTTTCTTTTATAAATCACAAGGTAGTTCATGGTCCTTAAACCACCAACCAAGCCAAATCTTCTGGTATCTTTAAAATAAACAGTTAGTGGATAAAAAATAACTAATTTGCTAAAATTAATGCACATCATGCGTGTCTTTGTACCAATCAAATTTGGTTATGACCATGTGGTCTCCATATAAAATGAGACTGAATTGTGGATTAGTATAAGTATAGTAGTACTAATAAATAATAAATATAATTCAACAAAACCAAACAAAATCTTCTAGTTTTTTCTTTATTTAGACCTGTTTGATGAATGCTTTCCGATCCCAAGAAACCATTGTTTTAGATATTAGGTGAACTTCTTCTAGCTCATTCCCCACTTTAATTAGTAAACTAGTGATGACTATTTAAGTTGATGATAAACATTCCATATAATATATAGTAGTAGTAATAGGTGATAACGAGAAGATAAGATAACAATGAGTTGGAAATTATTATGATAGAGTTTCAGTGTGGCAATTATTGGGCATGAGAAACTCTTTCGGCTTTAGAGGAGAAGTGATAGAAAAAGAGGGCCGTTCAAAACTAGCATAGGATTCTAATATTTTCCCTCCACATGTGCTTTGTCGCTATATTCATATGAGTCCATCCATGAACTAACTTATAATATATCACAAAAGCATTATAGAGTACCTTCCCCACTATCGATACACCAAGTGGGTGGGGGTCATTAGAGACACATAATATGGTTTTTTATGCATATCAAATCGAATTGTTCATGTTTATAAGAGTAGTAGTACTATAGTCAACTAACTAGGATTGAACTAATAACTTGGTGCAAACTTCTTTTTATGATAGGAATTTTAGACCTTACTCTGCATTGAATATTGTGCAAAAGAAGTACTTTTTTTTTTCATATATATGGAGATGTGGGGCATATTGTGTGCAATTCTCTCGTGTATGTGCTACCCTAACTAGTAAAAAAAAATAGAGAGCCAATTATAGTATAAATTAATTTTTTTATTTTAAAATTTAAAAAAATAAGATAGTGGAGAGTTATTTTTTTATTTTATTGTATAATAAACTTATTTTTTAACTAGTTGGTTAGAATTCACTTCACTTCTAATTGATTATCTAAATGGGTAAAAAATGTGAAAATTCAGGTGCAGTCGACTTCGTGTGAAGTTAATAGCTGAGAGTCGTTGGATGAAAATTTAGTCAAATCAATCAAATCATCTAACGACTCTCAAGTATCAACTTCACGTAAAGTCGCCTTAACCTAAATATTTAGGTAAAAAAAAAAAGTCATTTACTTTAATGTTTGAACTGGTACGCAAAAGATCATGAATGTATAATACTAGGACGAGTAATTTTAGTCAAAACAACAAGATCATGCATAAAGTATGTTATTTTTGTCTTTTGAAGTTTATTTTTTTATATTTTTAATTTATACTAAAATTATTTTTAAATATTAATTCTATCTAAAATATTAGGAATAAAATAAAATTTATATAAAAGTAATTTTAACACAAATAAAAAATATATATTAAGAAAAAAATTGAATAAAATTAAATCATATAGATATTCTTAAAAAAATTGTAAACAGGAAAAATATATATTTTATCGATTTATCGTAAAATAATAATTAATATTAAATAAATTATAAGAGATAAAATATTAAATAGTGAAATTTGTGAAAAAGAATATGAAAATAGGAGTTAGGGTGGGGCTTATGATGGATGAGAGTGAAGAATGAGATAGGAACCGTGCAGCATCTGCCTAACTCTTTTGAAAAGGATTGTACCTCCCAACTTGCAAGTTTTGGATCACATTCTTCTCTTATATTTGACTTCGTATCTCTCATCATGTCTCTATTTTTTATTTTTTATTGTACGCGTGTTTGTGAACAGTAGTCACACATCATAGTCATCCATACATGGATATGGATACTAGGTTGAAAGTTGAATACAATCTCCATAAATCGCTATGGTAAAGAAATAAAACTAGCAACAGTTAATTAAGATACAATTTTTATTAATTAATTTGTTTTCCCTATACAGAATAGTCCTAATCTCCGATCCTCTAGTTAGGACTAAGGAGAAGTAAGGTAGACATAACAGAATGAAATGCTAGGTAGGTAGGTCTAAGATTGATGATTTTAATTCTCAACTAACATGGCGGATGAAGACGGTTTCTAAGTCAGGTGGGTTGAAGAACTCTCTGATAACACCAACACCACGGAAATTATTGCACTTTGAAGAAGGTTTTCGCTTCTTCTTTGGAGCAGGTGGGCACGTTAATATTCTTGGGATTCTTGATTCAACACTTGTTGGGGTTGTTGTACACTCAGCATCCTCTGCTTCTGCTCCTGTCTCTGCTTCTTCTTCTTTCTGATCCCTGTCAATGTCAAGGGTAGTGGTGTTTATTGGTTTCAATGGTGCACGCAAAGAGATTCCAGCGATGACCCATTTTCTGTTACTGTGATCTGAGTCGAATCCTCCGTCTACTTGCGCCGCCTTCTCGGAGAGTCCCATGTTGTTCACTCACACACACGAAAAGAGTAAGAAAAAGAAAGTGTTTATATGTGTGAAGAGTATATATGTAAAGGAAGGGAATATATATAAGAATAAAGATGTTTTTGTGTTTAATTTCTTTTTGGTTTCTTTTTGAATTTTGAGTGAGGAAAGTGTTAAACTGATGAAAAAAGAGGAACGGATAAAAGCAAGCTAAGGGTGTTGGTTCAAAGGAAGAGAAAGAAGAGAATAGAAGGATGAGGATAAAGAAAAAGAAGAAGAAGAGTGGAGAGTGGAGAGTGAAGAGAGTATAATAAATGAGGTTGAAAAATTGAATACGTTGAATGAATGAATGAATGTTGAAAGAAGTTAAAGGCCAATGAGGGAAGGGAGGGAAAGGGAACCCGAGGAAGAGAGCAGGAAACCCAAGCTCGTGACATAAGCAACCACTCTATACCCGACACCTAATTCAATTCAATAATTAAATTATACCACGGATTATTCAAGATAAATGTTATTCAATAATTGTGTATTAGGCATCTCCAAACTTAATCGGTACATCGGGTAATGCACTAGTCATACTTAAAATAAGGGTAAACTATTAAAACTGTATTCGAAAAATTTTTGTGTTGATAAAAAAAGATTTTAAAAGATGTAAAAGATAAAATAATTTAAAAAAATTTAAAATTTGATAAAAATATCTAAACATAAATATATGATGTCATAATGAACAAAAAAATTTTAATGATAGTGACAGAGAATTTCAATGGCATTTTTTTTTATCCAAAATTCTTTTTATAACCGTTCATTTATCGCTAATAATGAGGTTTAATAACTTTCTTTCTTTTTTCAATCTAAAACTCTTTTCGTATCTTTGCTTTTGTAGATTTTGTAGTTGAAGAAGATAAATCAGTGGTGTCTGAGTGAGATTTGAAGGTATAATTCGGAAAAAGAATTGTTGAACAGAAAGGCGTACTATCTCTTGTATATAGAACGAACTCGTAAGAAAGCGGGGGATGAGAAAAGGCAAGGATGCGATCGATAAGCCTCTAAAAAAGAAAGTGAAGATGCGATCGATGAGCCTTTGAGAAAATTTGCAGCCACGGTGGTATCACTGATATGACGAAGGTGTAAGAAAAAAAGTGGAGATAGTGATGGTGATAATGAAAACCTTCTATGATTGTTCGATAAGGAAAGTAATAAAGAAGAAAGTAAAGGATGTGATTTAAGGAAATTAGGGTTTAGGATTCTTTCTCTTTCACTACTTTCGATTGTTAGGTCAGCGTCTTTTGTTTATTATAACATCATACTTTTTACGTTTGAGTGTTTTTGTTAAATTTTAAAACCGAAAATTATTTTATTTTTCATTTCTTTTAGAATTTTTTTTGTCAGTATCAAAATTTTTTTAATATCATTTTGATAATATATTCTTAAAATACAGATGTATATATTTATTGTCAATTTGGTTATTTGTATTCTAAGAATATATTTTAATAGTATAATAGTAAAAAAATTAAATATATATTCAATATATTATCAATAAAAAAATATATTTTAGTAAAATATTTTTTATATAAAAATATTAGACGGTCAAGTATTTTTTAAACTAAGTCTAATTAATTTATACTCTATATATGCACATTCTTTTCTTATATGTCTTATTCGTAGTAACTTTCATCTACATTGTCTTTAATTTTTCTTCTTTATTTAATAAATAATGGTAATTGGCATGTGTTCTTTGATACAAACTTTTATCTATATATACACCCTAATCAATAAAGTAAATTTTTTTCTAATATAACAGATTGATTTATTATTCTAATTTATTTCTACCAAAAATATATATGATAAATTACAATATACATAAATAACTAAACTTTCTAATTGACATTTTTATATATAACTTATGTTGACTGTTATTATCATTGCATATTCTCTTTTTATGCATCATCATACGTTTTTTTTAAATATAAAAAAATAAAAAAATAAAAAAATAATATAACAATATTTATGTTTTTATTATGAATAAAGTATTTATTATCAAGTCAGAAATTCACTAAAATAAAAGATAACTATGTAAAATTAAAAAATAATATATATTTGTCATAAATACTATGTCATCATAAAGAATTTCAATATCATTTCTGAATTTTGACTATTAAAAATTTATTTTTTGTATTCTGTATATCCCCGTTCAAAAATCAATTACTTAATATAATATATATTAATATCTTAATTATTATTTTTTTATAAATGTATCCATATTTAAATAAGTAGTCACATTTACATAAATATAATTATAATAATTCTTGTGTAAGAATACATACACATATTATGTGAAACATAATTAAATAGTTTAATATATTTAACTAAACTACTTATAAAATACACATTTATATTTTAATTATGGTCTTTATAACTATTTTTTTAACACATTGATCAACTTACTTTTTCCTATATACGAAATTATTAATTGTGAATTCAATTTCGAATTTTCAACATTTTTTGTTTGAGAAAGCTTTTAATTGTTGAACTACTAACTAAAATAGAATTAGACTATCCTTTATAACGACAATTACAGGATCGGAGACCAGTGTATACCAAGGGGGAATCTCCCAAAATTCAGATCTATGTAGCATTAATATTTTTTTGAGTTATCGTATTTGTGTGGGCACGATATTCATCGACTAGTCTGACATGCGTATTTATCGTATCCAACTGTATTTTAATAAAAAATAAAAAATCTTTTGGATACACTTGGATACACGTAAATATTATTACATGTTAGTGTATTTAATTTTATTCTTAACATATATTTTTAAAATAAATTTAGAAATAGTATATATTATTATTTATTAAAATAAAAAATATTTTAAATATTTTATATTATTAAAATAACATATTAAAAACAATTAAAAAATTAATTTATGTTCTAATCTATTCTATTATATAAAAATCGAATGTCTGCACTTAATGATGGAGTTGACGTGGCATATTCTGGAGAGTGTTTCCCAATTTAATTATTTTAACTCATTCAATACAATTTATTACTATGACTTAATTATATCAGCTAATTAATTTGATTAGATATTTAAATATTAATATAATTTATTATAATATATATTACTTAATTAAATTTATTACATTAATTGTAATTTGTTATATTAGTTAATTAATTTATTCATTTATAAAATCTGAAATAAAATAAATAATTTATTATTTATTCTAATTAAATTTATTAAATTTAATTATACATTATATACGAATTAATAATAATTTTTAAATCACTTTATATTATATATGTATTAACAAAATATTATATACGTCTTAATGTGTTAATTAAATATTATATACGCACAGAAAAATAAATACAAAGATGATTTATATAATATTAATATTACTATATTAGCACGGTGTTTTTTTTTGTTTTGATATCATATAGTATTGATCATGATAATATTATTATATAGTATTATATAAATTTTCTAATATTAGTATAGAAAATTAAAAAATTATTCCTTATGGCAATCATTCTTAGTGGAATAGTGTGTCTCTTATATAGTATTGATAATTGTTGCTTAATTTAAAGTAATTGTATGTTGGTATCTTAAATTTATTTTCAATAATGACCTAAATAGATAAATCTAATTGAATTGAATGATTATATAAAATATTTTATATTATTAATATACTAAAATTAAATTCATTTTTTGGTACCGAATTTTATAGGTAAATTTTATACAAAATTAAATTATTTTTTTATTTGTTTTATCTATGTTACTTTATTTAATTTTAAGTAGCGTCATATTTACAATTACCGTCAGTATGATATTTTATAAAATATGAAAATCAATTTTTTTATAATTTAAATATCAATATTTGAATAGAAGAACTTAACAGACGAGAGAGAGAGAGAAATTTACCTAGAGAAAAAAAACTCGCATGAGAATGGTGGTGACGGGCTCAACAACAACGGTAACGGGATGAGCAGCGATGATGACATAAGCTGTGAACAGTGACGGACCCAGAAAAATTTAGTAATGGAGACAAAAAATATAATAAAATTTAGGTATAGATATTTTTTTTTTGCTTCCCACGATATTCAAAAGTTAAGGACTAATCCGTCATGAATTTGAATTCCATTTAAGAATCTACAATTGGCCGACAACGAGTTGCTATACATACGAGACAGAATTCAAACTCTCAATACTTATTTAAGCTGACGACTAAGTCGATCACTTGATCAATCTAAATTGGTTTAGATATATTCAAAATTTAAAATTAGAACTATCTAATACATATTGATAAGAACTAGAAATATACACACAATCATTATTATAATATTTAAAATAATAAAAATATAATTTCATACGCATAATATAATATTTAAAATAATAATAAAAATTTATAAGGACCTTTTTTATTTTTAACATGATTGAATATTATTTTTTATATATATCTTTAAATAATTATTTTATTTATTTGTCAAATCTACTTATTATAATTTTTATAGTATAAATAAATTTTTTAACTAAAATAATTACAGTATATTAATACATAGATAATATATTTTTATATCTTAAACAATTTTTAAAAAATTACTAATAATTTAAGTTATATTTAATTAGAAAACTAAGTTTTAATTTAATTATTAATTAATTAACTAATATAATATAATTAATTATCACTAATTTTTTAGTGTATTTATTTATTTTTCATACTAAATCAAATTTAACAATATAATTATTATTATGTGTTAAATTTAACAAAATATTTTTTAACATAAAATAGAAAAGAACTATTTATATTTTATTTTGAGACAAATAAAATATAATAAGTGGTATATCTGTATATAAGTATTAATTTTTTTTAAAAAAATTTGTGGGGCAAATGCCCCCTCTATATTAAACGTGGGTCCGTCTCTGGCTGTGAAGGAAGATGGGAGTTGTGAATAGGTAAGCGGTGATGGACTCAGCAACAACATGATAGGAGCTATGCGGTTTTTTGTGAAGAAGTCGAGAATAAGAAGATTTTAGGTGAGGATGATTGAGTTTATCTTGCATGGCTATAGAGTATAGACTGAAGCTATGAATCATGTGTGATGTGAGACGAATCCTAATTCCTAAAAAGTGTTTATATGTATATATTCGAGGTGGGTACACCCTAAACCCGACGATACCTATCTTGAGCAAAATCTGCCCCGACTCGGGTTAAGTTATTACCCTTTCATTCGGGTATAGACAGGTCGGGTACCTGCGTATTCGAAAACTCCTGCCAAGTCTAACCACGTATTGATACTCCTTTTATTAAGGGTTTATCGCTATCTAATGAATTGCTATATACACAATGTGAGATTCTAACTCCTAATAGTTGTTTAAGCGGACGAGTGAGATGATCACTTAACAAACTCAAATTGATTAAGATAAATACTAATTATTTTAATATTTTAATATTAAAAATTTTGAGAGTTTGATTTTAATTATAACTTTATAAAATATTTATAATAATAATTACTATATATATTATTTAATTTTTAATAAATTTTTTAATATAATTTTATGTATTATCCCGTACAAGGTACGGGAACATACACTAGTATCAATTAAATATCAAAATATCTTTATTATTTTTCTAAAGAATACATCATATTTTATATATATTGGTGTCTCTGTGTCTTATAAAATTTTAAAATTCATGTGTCGACGTGTTTCGTGCTGTGTCGTGTGCTGTGTTCGTGTCAGAATCTATGCATCATAGTAGAAAACTAATAAATTATCATAATTGATTGGTAATACTGTTATTAAAAGGCTAAAATACTATTTGTATATTAAAATTGGTCACTAAAATCAGCCATTAATATATTTGTGTATAAATATATGTGTAATTTAATTTATTTTTAATGTATATTTATATTTCAACATATATTTTATACTTATAGTTGATTTTGGTGACTAATTTTAGTGTATACATAGCATAGTTATTAAAAGAAAATTAGAAATTACTTTTGTAATACTATATATTTACACTAATATTTAAATATAAACAATTAAACATTTAAACCACGTTTAACATATATAAGAATCTAACGCAATAAAATTTATCGTAAAACATAATACCTAAATATCCTAACTTTAGAAGTTTAGATTACTCCTACAGACTTTTCTCAACCTATGATGAATAAGTGGTTGTTAAGTTAAAATTCTTAACCCCAAAATATTTAAATATTGATTGTTTTAGAGTTTGATATAGTATTAGTTTTCATTTTAGATTTTATTTTAATATTTTCCTTATCTTATATAATTAGTTAAAAAATTCAATCTTTTTTAAAAAAATTGCATAATATATATTTGTACAAAAATGGTAAAATTTTAGTGACTTTTTTAACACCCTTACATACGTGATAAATCTTTAAAATTAAAAAAAAAAGAGTTATATGTGATGGGAGGTAACACAGTGATTACTGATTACTATGCATGCAAGAGAGAAAGAGATGTAAAAGTAAAATAAGATTCTAGGGTCTATGAGTGTGGGGGGTGCCCGTGAAATTTGCTGAGCATTTGACAGGACAAACATACGACGAATATTAGGATTGCCTCACTTCTTGTTTCATCCTTCTCATATATGCTACTTTTGCCTCTCATTCTTGTACCACCTTCTCTTTATTTCTTTGTTTATTGGGTTAAGCTTGTTAATGAGTAATATATAGTATTAACTCATCAACAACAACTACTGTTAATGAAGCAAAAGTAAGAAGACAAATTTTAGATTTTTAATGTACTTTGATTATTCCCTCCGTCGCAATATATTTTCATTTTCTTTTGGAGTTTTAAGATATTGATTTATTTGCAATATTTAAAAAGTAATATTTTTTCTTTTATTGATTCCCCAATGTGAATATGTTGCTTGGTAATTGAGATCAAAGTGGCGACCAACATTTGTGTATGTTCCGAGGGATTATCTATAAGAGACTATAATGTTTAAATTAGTAAAAATTTTAAGCATATTTTTAATAGATTATGTTCTGAATATATTTGAGAGTCTCAGTATATTTATAGTATAAAAGATAATCATTTTTAAAGTAGTTTTACTTTTAGATGGTGAATTGTCATTTTTTTTTAGAAAATTTGTTTAGATATCGATTCTAAATGGATATGAGATATCGTAGGAGTTAATTACTTTTTTTTTGTATTAAGATGGGGTGGCTAAAGCCCAAACAAAATTACGTTGAAATTAAACGAGGCAAAGATGCCCCTTGTTCATTCATCACTAATAATCTAAAAACCTCTTTAGAAGTTAGTTATTTATTCAAATAAATAAGGCTGAATTTTCGTCCCGCATAAAAGTTGATGAGACCACATTTGTTTGGTGGGCTTTATTCCTTTTAGGCTAACTTCATTTTGAGTCATAAACAGTGTATATAGTTTGTTATTGCCAATTTTAAAAATTTTAAGTTTTAAATCTTTTATTATTTTGGAGAGCTATATTTTAGATTAATTTTTTCAATATAAAAATTTTTAGTAATAGTTTTTTAGACGTCAATAAATAAAATGATGATTTTAATAAGTTTTAAAAATTTATTAATCATTCTATTTTAAATTTATAAAAAATATTTTCAGAATTTAAATTAAAATTTTAAATTTTTATTCTGATTAGCTTTAATTTTTTATTTTTATTTAAATTCAAAAGAAATATTTTTTATTAATATTTATATTTTAAAGTTAATGAATTTATTGACTTCATTTAGAACATAAATCTCAATAAGCGGTTAGAAAACAAAAATTGTGTAGTGTATATGATTTA
This sequence comes from Arachis hypogaea, assembly GCF_003086295.3. Lineage (NCBI taxonomy): Eukaryota > Viridiplantae > Streptophyta > Magnoliopsida > Fabales > Fabaceae > Arachis > Arachis hypogaea. Next base: position 132,577,492 of record NC_092038.1, read on the forward strand.
TTCATATAATGATAGTATCTTGCAAAACATCTGAAAATATATTTGTTACTTATTTTATAGACTGCGCTTAGGTGTGAAAACAGGTCAGGCTTTGTTCTTAATAAGCCTGGTCTGTCATACAGTTGATTGGCCTGAGCTTGGTCTGTAGCCTGTTATAGGTTCTTTATAAAGTATTAGGTCTGGCCTGTTATTCAGACTAATCTAGCCTGAAATCTATTAAAAAGTCTGATAATTTTTTTACAAAAATAAAAATATTATTTAAAAAAAATTATTTTTTAATAAAAATAGCTATATGTAATATATCATATATTTAATATTTATAAAAAAATTTAAACTTTTAACATATTTAAAATATACAAAAATATTTATAATAAAATATAATAAATTTAAAATATCTCATAATTTTATTAATAATAAATAATTATTTATATATTTAATTATATTTTAACAGGCCCAGGCAGGCCTAACAGACCTATAAGACTAATTAGTAAGTCTGGGCCTGGTCTATTAATGTATTAAGGCTTTTAAAAGAATCTGAACCTGTACCTATTTTATAAAAGGTCAGGCTAAGCCAGCTCAAACACAGGCCAGACTGCAGGTCCTTGGCAGGCCGCCTGGTCTTTTTTCATCCCTAACTGCGCTTATGAAATAAACTTTTCTGTAATTTTACAGTGTCCGAAAAATTAGCTAATAATATATAAAAAGAAAATGAATGAAATTTTTATTCAAATATAAAAAAGCCTAATCATAAACCCACGATAAAAAAAAAATCATAAAAAAATGAGAATAATGTGTGACGCAATTATCAGGAGATTGAGGAGAGAATGCTTCCCTTATTCTAAATAGTTACTAATTGATCTACATTTATACCGATATGTCTGTTGTAATTGTTAGTTTTCTTCAACTTCTTATTATTTTTCATATTTGTATTTCTATAATATTTCCATAATTATTAAATATGATTTTATTAAATGTGAGAACGGGTAATAATTTCAAGATGACTTTAATGAGGAATCAAATTTGGTATTAGATTATAAAGATCTTTTACGCACAATCTTCAATCACTAAATTATGGTTGATTTTAAACTTTTATACAGTATAAAATATATGTATAAATACGGCTCTAGCAGTAAAAAGCGATTGATAAGGCACTAGTGTACACGGTAGCATTACATAGTTATATATATACATGTATTGTGCATGCTTAGCATATGACAATAGCCAATAGATAAATAGAATAATAACAATTATGTTATGTGTACAGTAAAATTAGCTACTAAAATTAATTATTAGTATAAAATATATATTAAAAATAAATTACACAATATATATTTATATATAAATACATAATAATTTATTTTATTGACTAATTTTAGCATATAAATAATATTTTTAAAATAATAAATAGATTAAGAGTAGGAGTGTTCAAATCTAAACTGATCCAAATTAAACCGCTCATCTAATCTAATTTAAACCGAAAACCGATTAAAACCGCACTAATTCAGATTTGATTGGATTCTATTTTTTGCAAACCGCTGGATCGGATCGGATTTCGGATCTATTTTTCATAACCGATCCAATCCAATCCAAACCGCACAATGTGCTATAATATTATTATTTTATTATTATATTTACAATTATACTTATAACATGTTTAATTTGTTATATATTTTTCTGTTATTCATATATTATTATTATTTAATAAATATTTTATGTTCAAAATATTATTTATTTATTTATTTTAACTAACCTATAATTTTATTTCTATTATTATGTTATCGTTGGCTTTTTAAGATATTGTTAAGACTTGTTATGTCATTGTTGTTATTTAAAATTTGATGATGAGACTTGTTATATGTATTTATTTTTTATTTAAAAAACCACAAATTCAAACCGATCTAAATCACTTGTAATCGGATCGGATCAGATCAGATTTCTAAAAAGGTTCATCCAATCTAAACCGCACCGCACATAAATTAAACGTTCGGATCGGATGATTTTTTTTTTTAAAAACCGAACCAAATCGCACCGCAAACACCCTAATTAAGAGAGACATGGGACTGAATTTGCGCGCCAAGTTTTTCGGGGGGAAAAAGACAGCGTTAGAATTTGGCGCCAAATATTTAGGTGTTGGGATCAACTACGTTCCCAATTTATTCCCTTCATCCTAAAGTCTCCTACGCAATACAAAGCACCTTTTTCTTTTGGCCACCCCTTTTTCAAGATGCCATTTATACTTTATACTATAGGGTATTAAATTTGTTGGTTTCTTCTTTGGTTTTTTCTATTATTTTATTTTCTCTGTTGTCAACTCATTCTTCTTTTTTCTTTTTTTCTTAAAGGGTTTAGAATTTATGTATAGATTCAATGTATATAAGGCGTTTTAGTAGGATCACTCACAGGTTACAGAATATTTATAGGATCACTTATAATAAAATAATGGTCCATCTTATTAATAAAGGGGACTCGGCTCACGTTTTGATGAGAATGCATTGCTCCATCCATTACAACTTATTACAAGCTTTTTTTTTTCTATTCACCAATAATCGCCACGCACTAATGATTGAAGGTGCTGAATCTCTCCACGATGTTTTGTCCCTAATCCTCATAAAATTTGTGATAAAAGCTTTTTAAAGCTCTAAATTTAAGGACATTGATGCGAGCTAAGCTACTGCTCCTTATCTATTCATTTGTAAAGTTTCCCGCTATTTATAATTTTATATAGTTTAGAATTTTACGAGATAGATATAGCACATAAAGTGTGATGAAAATATTTTAAAAAATATATATCGGAAGACACACCAATTTTTATTAAAAACATAAAACGCTTTAAATTTATAAAAACTAGATCTAGCTATATTTGGATTCGAGAGTCTATATTTAAAGAATAGTGAAAACTATATCTAACTAAATAAAACCCTTTAATCTCAATTTCACTTTTAAGATATCCATTCTAAAATTTTTAAGAATTAATGAGATGAAAATAAAAATTAGAGTAATGTTATACGTACAAATATTTTTGTGGCTAAGTTTAACTAACTACAAAAATAAAAAAAAAACGACGCATGCATGTGTTATCATTCTTTCTTCTTCGCATTTTTCAGCACTTTTTGTTAGAGAACATATAAACTTAATGAAAGAGCACATTAATTTTTGTATACAGTAAAAATTTTATCAATATAACAAAATTTTTACATATGATATATCTTTGGTATATAAATTTTTGTGCATAGCACAAAAATTTGTGTCACGGATATAATTTGTTAGTTGAATAAGTCAATGTTCTGAATATGTGGTGTTTAAAAATTATTGTGCTATGCATAAAAAATTATGTGCTGCGTGTCAATTTTTTTGTGCTATATACCAGAATTTTCGTACTATATATATTGTTGGTTGAGTATCAATATTTTAGATATGTAGTTCTTTAAAAATATTTGTACTATACACCAAAATTTATGTGTTATATATTAACGTTTTTATACTGTGTGTATTTTGTTGGTTGAGTGTCAATGTGTAAGATATGTGATCGTTGAAAATTTTTTGTGTTGTGCATCAAAATTTATGTGCTGTGAATCAAAATTTCTGTATTCTTTTTTTTGAACATATAGGAGAAGAAGATGATGACATCGACGATGATGATGATAATGAAGGAGGATGAGAAAGAAAAAGTAAAAGAAGAAGAAATCAAACAAGAAAATAAGAAGACAACGTTAAAAAAGAACAAGAGAAGAAAAAGATGATGACGATATTGTTGAAGAAGAAGATGACGATAATAATGACCATGACGACGATGATAAAGAAAGAGAAAAAGAAGGAAGAGAAAGAAGAAGAACCAACAACAACAATACATGTATACATATATTTGAAGAAGCGCGCTATGACTTGATTTAAAATTTTTTGGACGCCTAGCTTTATTGTAAAAACTATCCATGTATTAAATTAAAAGCATTTCATAAACAAGTGTAAGTGATAGGATCTTTTAATATAAAAATGTCATTTATTTTTTTTCAATTGATATTTTGTTAACAATTAAATCTTTTAAACGATTAAATAGGTAGTTTAATAACAATGCTATGTTTTAGATTAGTGCTGGTAAGATAATGGTGGCGATTTTTGTATGTTCTCTCGCCTCTCTAAAGTTGATACACTCACACATACTTGGTTAGTAATAAAGAAGGACAAAATAATTGGTGTGTTTTCTTTCTTTCTTTCTTTCTCACACAGTATTTCTAGCTTTAACACTCAGTCCATGTCGACTCCAAATGCTTCATATAGCCAACAAAACAAAGAACATAACAGAGGACGTTAAGAGTATTGATGTCATAAATTGGTCCAGATATAGGAATTCACTTTTCATATGATTGTGGTGCTTGAGGAGGAAATAATTATTTTATTTTAAAGGACAAAAAAGATGAAAGGTTTATTTATGTTAATTACAAGTAGTTTATTGAAAATACTTTTACAATTTTATTATCAATTCAACTAGGTATCCTTTAAAAATGGTACAACATTCAGCCTTTTATTACAATAATTAAAAAAATTAAAACAAACATAACTAAAAATTATGAATAGATTTACTGTCTTTTTAAAATTAAATACACGTTCAAAATACAATCTAAAAAAACTAAATTTTAAAATTTAAATTTTAAATTTTTGTTTCAAATTTAATATATTTAATTATTAATATATTATAATTTAAATACATATCTAAAAATCAAATTATTCAAAATTCAAAATTTTGATTTTAAAATTATAAAATAAACCTTAAACCATCAAATTATTAATTAAACTCGTACAAAACAGTCACCAAAAAAAAAACTCGTACAAAACACTCAAAGAAGTAGAAGTCACGTTTGCGCCATGTCGAAAATCCAGAGGCGCACATGAAAAACTCATAGGTGCACATCGTTCATCCGTGCCACCTTCCTCTTCTTCGCTCATCTTCAACGCTGCCTTCTTCCTTCTCGGCGCTCATTCACAACGTCACATTCCCCTTCGTCAACACTCATCTTCGTCGCCGCCTTTCTCCTCCTGGTCGCTGTTCGTCCACGTCGAAAACTTATCTAAGGTTTGGATGAGTTTCTGATACCATTACTTTTTTTTTATTATTCTGTATAAAATTTGATTTTTTGAAATAAAAAATCGAATAAAATGGCCTGAAGAGATTTTCATATATATTGCAATGTTAAATTATTTTTGCATGTGCAATTTCTGTATTTTGGAAGTGTTTTAAAAATATTTTCTATATAACTTCATAATTTTAGATGTGTTACAATTATTTTTTAATGTTTAAATTTAAATTTTAGATTTATGATTTTAGATGTGTTTCAAAAATATTTTCTGTGTAACTTCATAATTTTAGATGTGTTACAATTATTTTTTAATGTTTAAATTTAGATTTTAGATTTATGATTTTGGAAAAAATATTTTCTATATAACTTCATAATTTTAGATGTGTTGCAATTGTTTTTTAATGTTTAAATTTAAATTTTAGATTTATAATTTTGGACGAGTTTTAAAAATATTTTTTGTATAACTTAATAATTTTAGATGTGTTACAATCGAAAATATTTTAGTTTATGTATATAATTATATTCGATCATTTATCACTAGAAAATCGTAAAATAGATGCTGTATTTTATCAAAGGTATAATAAGTAAGGGATTAATTTTTTTCTAAATGCACTGATTTTGAATTTTTTTTGTCTGCAGATACAAATTGGAATTTTAAAGAAGAAAACCGTTTTATAGAGAGAGAAGAGAAAAAAAACGTAAAAGAAGAAAATAATAACTAACTATAAAGTGGGTAGGTAGTTAGAGAAATTTTAGTTTTTAAAATTTAAATTAATTTTAACTATAAATATGTATCCTAAAAAATAGGGATATGTTTTAATTAAAAATTAATTAAATAATATTAAAGGCTGATTAAAGGCTGAATTTTATTGTACAAGTAGCATTTTCCTTTTATTATATATGCACTGCTAGCTACTTTTATAATTTCTCTAACTGTATAATATTTCCATCTCTATTTTCCCTTTTATCTTAATTGATAGCTTTTGTTTTTTATTTTTCATTTTTATTTTTATATATAGGTTAAACAAATTATTGTTGGTACCAAGAAGGGTGGGGTGTAAACCCTGCAACATATATAATCAATTAATCATATTTATATTCAACTAATTTTGCTTGTTTCGTTTTCTTAGACACAGAGGTAAGCCTTGCTTATAATCCGGAGGGTTTTGGTAACTTGTATTCTAAAAACAAGTTAAGTATATCATAATTTTTTTTAATAAAAGTTTTTATAAAAATTAATTTTTTTTATTTCAATGCATTAAATACATTAAGCATTAAAAAATTTCTATTATCATATTTTTAAAATATGCTCTTAAAATATAAATGAGTTAAATCTTAAATAAGAATATAAGCTTTTCGGGCGGTGCCACCAAAAATAAAATTTACGTTAAAACATTCTCATTCAAGATATTTAGATTAATCGAAGAACTCCTACTGTTAATCATCTTTTATCCGCTGACGATTCTATATTTTTTTGCAAGGCTAACCCTCAATCTTGTGATCATATTTTGGAACTTTTAGAAACTTATGAAGAGTTTAGCGGTCAAAAAGTTAATTTAGATAAATCAGCTGTCTTTTTTAGTAATAATACTCCTGCTGATATCCGAATCTCTCTTGCTAATCAACTGCATATTAGACACATAGGAGCTCAAGACAAGTATCTTGGGCTGATTAAAGAGAAAGTTAGGAAGAAAGTGCAAGCGTGAAAAAGACGCCTTTTGTCATTGGTTGGAAGACATATACTTATCAAGGCAGTGGGAGAAGCATTGCCTATTTATTCTTTATGTTGTTTCAAGCTCCCAGATACTCTTATTAAAGAGATTCACAGTATTTTAGCTCAATTTTAGTGGGGTCAGAAGGGTTCAGAACGGAAAATGGCTTGGGTTAGCTGGAATATTATGACGAGAGCTAAAAAAGAAGGTGGTTTAGAGTTTAAAGATTTAGGAGCTTAGAATTTAGCTCTATTGGCAAAACAGTATTGGAGAATAGTCAAATAACCTTAATCTTTATCATCCAGAATGCTCAAAGAAAAATATTTTAGATACAGTAATGTAATGCAAGCTAAGATAGAAATATTACCTTTTTGGGGGTGGCGGAGTGTTCTTGAGGGTCGAAAAGTGATACAGAAGGGTCTCAACTGAAAAGTTGAAACCGGTGATAATATCAAAATTTTTGGAAATCCTTGAGCTTTTCCTCCATATCTATACTATGTTCTCCCTTCTGACGCTAATTCTGTACCAACTCAGCCTTTATTTGGGGCCCGTGATTTGATGCTACTTGGCAAAATATAGAACCAAAATTGAATTGAATATAATTTTTCAAAAGCGATGAGACAACGAATTTTTGCAACTAATATTAGTGATGGAGAAGGTGAGATCATTCGGTCTTTTAACAAGAATAAAAAATATCATGTATTTTCAGGATACTAAATAGCTTATCTTTTTCATCATTTATCTATAGACATATGCCCTAAATTAATGAGAAACAAGGAATTATGGCGTGACCTATGGAAGATGGGTCTTTTCCCAAAAATTCAATTTTTCTATGGAGATTCCTTCACGGCTCAATACCAGTAATGCAAGCCCTCCACCATCATATAACCTCTATCCATCCTATGTGCCAGCTAGGGGTGGAAAAAGGCCAGGCGGCCTGTCAGGGACCTGCAGCCTGTCCTGTGTTTGGCCTGACCTGACCTGGCCTGTTATAAAATAGGTACAGGTCCAAACTCTTTTAAAAGCCTTAGTACATTAATAGGCCAGGCCCAAACTTACTAATTAGCCTTATAGGCCTGGCAGGCCTGCCTGGGCATGTTAAAATATAATTAAATATATAAATAATTATTTATTATTAATAAAATTATGAGATATTTTAAATTTATTATATTTTATTATAAATATTTTTGTATATTTTAAATATGTTAAAAGTTTAAAATTTTTTATAAATATTAAATATATGACATATTATATATAACTATTTTTATTAAAAAATAATGTTTTTAAATAATATTTTTATTTTTATAAAAAAAATTATCAGTCCTTTTAACAGACTTCAGGTCAGGTCAGGCTGAATAACATGTCAGGTCGGCTCAGGCCAATAAAAGTCTATAAATCATTGTTTTTTTCGATGCCCAATTTCAAAAGAAACATGAAAAAAATATAATTTACAGAAGAATTTTTATGCTGGAGAAAAGGATCACTTTTATCAAGCTTGGAACCATGCTCAACTCCTCCATCTTGCGGCTATTGTGTGCTGGTACATCTGGAATGTTCGTAATCACCATGTATTTGAGAAGGACTCTTCATCATCGGATTCTATCATCTACATTTAAATTTCTCCAAAAACTTGCTGCTATCCCACATTAAAGTGCTATTTCCTTTTCTAAATTAAATCTTTCTTACTCTTTTGAATTTATTTGGGAGAACCCCAATTCTGTTTATATTAGCTCAATAGTTGGACTTTTTTTGCAATTTTATTCATTGCTTTTTTTACAATTTTATTCCTAATGAATAAAATTCTTTGTTTTTAGAAAAATAAAAAATAATTATACAACTCCATTAACTAAAGACTAAATAGTAGAGTCAAAATCATACGCTATGCTAAAAATGTAGGTCAAATTGACAATACGAAAGTATACAATAAAAATGAATAAACTATAAATACGATCCAAGACAGTGTGTGAGTAAAGTTTCAAAATCTCTCGGCAACGCGAATGGAATTACCTATGTTCACTTCCAGTATCTATGTTCACTTCCAGTATCTAGACTAAGACTGCTGAAAAATGTTGACAATTGACCAAGGCATCTATAGGTGTTTCGTGAGTATAATGGACAATCTTGTACAATTGTATGAAGATAACCTAAACCTCAAAAGCATGTGCAAAAATAATCAACCCTTTGGTTTATCTCTAGTTCTGTTTTCTACCTCCTTTTTGGATCGGGAACGGTAAAGGGTAACCCTCGTTTATTCACCAATTGTACAGAAAGGTTATAGGCAATGTTCAACCACTTGAGACTAATTCAATCCACTTTGTGAGAGATCTTGATATAATTTAGGAGCCGTTTCAAAGCATTGCCACTGTCAATGGCCTCTCTAGCTCTATCCAGGGAAACAGACACGTCTTCTGCACCATCAGCTCCAAGCAAGTGATCCACCATGCCAGCATTCAGAACAATTCGATCATACGCTGGTCCCTTTTCTCCACGAAGAGCTTCTAAGCCCAATTCAATGTTCTTTGAGACCTTAAGTTTCATACCGAAACAAAAATTGTCAGTCAAACAACTTTGGCTCTCGCCACCAGAAGAGTGGCTAAATATGAGATGCTTATTACGAGTGATATTATATCATATCACAGAACAAAATCGTTTGGAGAGGCAGTAACAGTTGAATACAACACCAAAAGAACAAAACTCTCAACAAATCCAAAATAGATAGATCAAACTATTAACATTTAAATAAACTTGGTTATTCTACACATTAATGAGAAAAGCAGCAAAAACATACATGGATGAAAGACTATTTAAGTATTACAGTTACTGTTCAAACATTTGTTTCAAAGCTGGGTAGAGTTCACAACAGAAGAATACTTCAGAGCCTACGAAAATATAATTAAGACTAAACTTGGGAAGAGATCATTCTAATAGCTCAGAAATTGCAACCACAACATATTTTACTAGTATTCCTTACTAAAGTTTTTTTTTGGGTCTCCATGGAATTAACCACTCTTAATCAGGTCTTATTGCAAGGAACTGGCCTAATTTGATCCAACCCAACTGAGGTCTCTGAAAAGAGATAGAACTCCCACAACCAGACCCCCCCCCCCCCCCCGTTTTTTTTTTTTCTCTCTCTGCTTAAGGACCCAAAGTACCTCCCACCTCGACTAATCTCACATTCGCTTTCCCTACCTTTTACATTTTGATAACCGTTTCCTCACTTTGAATTCAGTCTATTGCTTACAACTATTAGTCTATTACCACTCCACTCCATTAACATTATTAGACAAAATTCATGCGGTTGAAAGGACATACAAGCTTGAACAGTCAACTAGTCTATTAATCTGCTGCATAATAGGAAATGAAAAAGTCCCGTGATGCCCAATATAAAACAGGTGTTGCCAAATTAGAGAATTTGCATATGTATCCGGCAGAGGTTTTATCTTCTATGGATGATGTCATCAATATAGAGCTGGTAATTTAAAGAAGGTTTCTTTCCCTAACATAGTCAGAATGCTTGGGAGCTTCTCTGCTACATGAATATAAAATGCTTCAGGTTTACATGTGTAAGTTTTAATTGGGTAATTATAGGGGTTCATCTTATTGATTTAACCTTCTCCCGCTTGGCTCTTCCCCTCTCCAATTTTACTCCTCCTCCTCCTTCACTAACTTCAATCATTATCCCTGAAGCTCCTACAATTTTCACATCATCTGTTTCAACTAACAAACAAACTAGTTCTTTGTCAAGAACTAGTATTAAATAGTTTCTCACTGTCCCATATATGTTGAACTTAAAAAGCATTGTAATGCTTGATATAAAGAATAAACATCACTACAAGCAACAGAAAAATTTAGATCATGCTATTAAAGAAAGCGAATAGCGAGCATATTTCTTCCATGTAGATGATGCAGGATAGAATGGCACGAAAAAGGAAAACACCACAAAAATCTTACTGATCTATCAGTTCTTGGTGTGTCTGTAGGTTGGAAACCATAGTCCTTAGCATTAATCTCAAGATGAAAACCTTGACGTGTCACTCCTGAAAAATGAAATAAATTGTTTAAGCAGAATATGGCATTGGACAATGCAGTCAACTAAGTATTAGCAAGTTTTAGCAGTCCAATCAGATAATTTTTTAAGCAGGTAATATTATAAGAAAACAAAGAGGCCAAATACATACCACCAGGTTCAGAAGTGGATGGAATGTTAAGTGAACGGAACCCTGAACAGTAGTTCACAGGAAGTCCCTTGCTTACATTAACTGATCTCAATCTTGTAGTCATTGAAAGAGCTCCTTCCTCTCCCTATAATAAGAGCATCCCCCATAAACTAAGATTACATGAGGTGACTTATCTTGATATATATATATATATATATATATATATATATATATATATATATATATATATATATGACAAAATTATGATACAACATAGTTTATCGGGGAAAAAAAAGTCAAAATGGTTCACCAACTCTGGTGAATTCCAACCTTCACAACTAAACCAGAATGTATACCCCTTCTTTTCATGAGCATTAACAATGGCTCTTCATAACCTTCATGGTAAAATCCAGCAACCATAGCTTCCTTACCACTGGCCTGTTTTAAAAAATAATAATAAAGAACAGCTTAAATATAAGAACAGGTAGCAAATCCCCCCCTCCCCCCCGGGGGGCCCCTTTCCTCCTCTTCCCACATCCCCAAACAAAAAAAAAAAGAGAACTAATTGCATATTATCATTATGGTACATCATACCTAAAATTAAAGATAGTAAACTAAAGTAGATGAACAGCTGCTAACAAGATAAGCTACTCGGACTCGGGGTGCTACCTTTACATATTGTTGAACCTTTTCAGTCGTTGCAAGTGGAGGACGTTTCTTTATGTGCTCCCTTATCCTAACTAGAGAGTAGCTGCAGAAAAAATAACAGGTTCAACCAACTTCATTCTGACATAACTGTTATAATGAATATACATATAGATAGCAAAACCATAATGGACATTTCCAAAAATAGCATTATGATTTATGTTAAAAATTACTCATTTTCATTTATTTCGCATTGTTAATTGTTCACACTATTTCAACTTTCAAGACATCCCTACAGATTTTAGACGATGTAAAATAGTACCCAAAAGTTTCAAATATAGTAGTAAGGTCCCTATTTGGTACTTATGATTTCACTTCAAATAGGAAGCAACTTAGCCCTAGCTAACAGGAGATATTTTACATTGTTTGAAAATCAAAACTATTTCCCATAATTTTTAACTAAAGAAACTAAATTGAATCAAGAGAGAAACTAAAGGATAGAAGGAAAGTATAGTAGAATATTCCATATGTCTACACGAAGATGAATGACCAGGACTGAGCTTCTTTACTTAATGGAACTATCTATCAACATTTTAAAAACTTCAAAAGGAAAGCATATAAAGTTTCCAATAAAATCCCCTCCAAAAGTTAACAAGGATTAGAGTGATAACATTTGGTGAGATTTTCATACAGAGATGGACGAGCATCACGCTGACTTACATAAGCAAAACCAACTTCATCATCCTGAAAAGAATGCACAAAGATATTATATACAGTGGCTAAAAGAAGATACTAAAAAAAATATTGGTGGTGCAACAAATATTTGCAGGAAACTGAAGGACCTCAAGAAGTTTCTTTGCCTTTGAAGGGGATAAACTTATATTTGCCCCCATATACTTCAACATCTGCTCTTCAGTTACACCCCCCTGAAAGCCAAATGTTTATTTCATAAATAAAAAATTAATTCCTTGGATGAAATATTAAGGTAGATATGCTGCGAATAATACAATACAATGTGCATGGACAAAATTAACTTCAATAGCACAATCGTAGTTTGGTACTAAAACAACCACGACATCCAATAGGGGAAATAATTGACACACCTTGGGTGACATCCAGTCTACACCATGAAGTAGACAAGATTCTCCATAGCAGGATCTAACTGCAGCAACAAATAGCGTGCTCCTGAAGAAGCGTGTATTTCCATCATAAGGCTCACCATAATGAGTCAGGGATCTGACATCAGCAATAGGAGCAGGGCCTGATAATCAACTTATAATATATTAACAATAAAGATTTAAGAGAAGTGGCTAAGTTCTGGCCAGAACCAAATAATCAAATTAAAACTAATACCATATTCATCATCAAATGCAAGGCAGTATGCTTTTAGTTCACGGTCAGTTTCCCTGTTCATGCGTTGACCTATTAGAAATGCGGAAAGCAATGCCTCACTTACTCCTTGTGGTGGTTTTCCATCTCCTTCTTGGAAGGGTAGAACTTCCTTCAACACACCTTGGACTTCCTCAAACCCAAGATGGCCTCCAGCCAGCACTTCCCTAAGAGCACCAACCAATCTCATCTCACTGGTGCCATTACCAACATATTGTGGCCCGATTGAGCTACCCAACCCCATCATCGATCCTTCAGGGTCCGCCACAAATATCACGTCAGAAGGAAGTGCCCTGACTAGAAGTGGCCAGAAAGTCTTCATAGCACGTGTTTCCCCCTCGCTCCATTGCGTCGCTTCTGGAAATGCATTCGCACGGATTGTCATCCCCGCAAAAAATGCTCCAAGTTGAGCTTTTGAAACTTCGTCTTCGTCTTTCAGCTCTCCCCTAGCTAAGATTAAAGATAACATATTATCAGAAAAATTAGCATGTTCGAATTTGATTAGATGAATAGCAAAATAAGTTAATCCATACCAGGAATGAATTAAGCTTTTGATTTGTCAAACTTAGCATAAATTAGTAACATGTAAGAATTGGAATTCCGCTATGATTACAAACGACTGTAACGCAGTGAATGGAAGGAAAGGAAGAAGAACCTGATCTCAGAATTGTATCAAAGACCCTGAAAGCTTGTTCCTCGTCGAGTGGGCGAGTCTGCGTGGGTCCAGTGCAAACCCTAGCCTGGGCTTCCAACACCGTTTGGTTCGGCTTCGGCATTGCTGGATCACGGTACGAGGAAGATAGAGCCGGGTTCCGAAAATCGAACTCAGGGATCTCGAACTGCTCGACTGGGGCGGAATCCAGCACCGCTCTCGCCGGCGAAGACAACCTCCGCACGATCCATCGGCGGCGACAGAGCTTGGGGAACGGCAGAACCGGTAAGCGAGTGGAGCTTCGGGATCTATCGGCAAAAATCGAGCGCGTGGGAAAGAGCGAAGAAGGTTCTAGATTAAGCAGGACTTTCATGGCGATGACTGATAAACTGATGCAGCTATTTTTCCTTGGAGATGGTGCAATGAATGAAAAACTCGAAGACAGTTTGAAGTGAAGAATGAAGATATAGAGGATTAGGATGAAAGAGCAATATGCAAATTTTTAAATCGAGTGGAGAGAATGATAGCGTGCGACGCAAATTAAAATGAAACCATGTAGTCTGCAATTTACTGCTTTATGATTGGATGACTGGCTCAGGATTAATACGTGGTTTTGTGTTTATCTTCGTTCCAGCTTGGAAGGTTCACCAAAGTCTCTGCCCGATGTAATCAGCAGCATCAGCAACTTGCTTAAACGAGAATAATTAATTCCACAGTTCAAAGTTGTAGCAGTAAAGTTATGGCGACTCAAAGTAATTTGCTAAAATGTCATCCCTAACATTACATCACTTAAGTCACTTCTAATTCAGCATCGTCTTTAATCATCCTATTTGATATAAAAAAAAAACTCAGTCAAGCATCTCATAGGCTATATAGTAGGGAACTAGGGCGTATAAGAACGAGTGAAATTGGATTTATCCTTGCTCGAAATAGCTTTAAATAATAAATATTTGTTATATGGAAAATAATATTTTCTATAAAAATGTTATTAGATTCTTTAACAAGCTAATGTTCTATAAGTTAGACTTTTATTATTGTAAAGTGCTAAAATATTAGAATCGATGGACTTCTAAATATTTGTTAGAATTAACTTTGGATTGGAGTTAATAAGGTACTCCCTATTAATCGATTGACGCAAATGTGAAAATCGAAAAGGCAGACCCGACGGAGTCAGCTGATCGAAGAAGAGGTTACAAACGTCACTCAATGAGAGCGGAAAGAGTTATTCAAGGATTAACGCACGTGAAAGTTATATCTGAATTTGATTGAAGACTTTTATAAATACGTAAAAAATCGAAGGAACAAGGGTTGGAATCTTTTTGGAGAAAACACTCACACTCACTCACATCCCCAACGATTTTCTGAGACACTTAAGAATCTCTTTTTTTGAAAAGTTTCTTCCATATTCTTTTCTTTCTTTTAAATTCAGCAACTTTTACCCTTTTCAGTCTTTACCTTTTAATTTGCAATTTATTTTTTCAAACACTTTTTCTTTATATAATTTGATTTCCCTTTTATTCAAGCCATTTAAGTTTTATTGTTCATTTCGAATTTCTGCAAAACTTGGTTCTTTCTTCTTCGTCATTGTCAAAGGCATAGATTTTTATGCAAATAAAATTGGTACCCACAAAAGAGGAGTAGGTTTCGCTCCCAGACTATTAGAATCGAACTACCATCGATTTGCTAAAAATCGACAAAACAAATTAGCACCTCCGGTGGGACAGTTTTAAAATTTAATTGTGTCAAAATTTGTTGCTTTCAACTGTTGCATTGTGCAAGCAGTGTTGATATTTGGTGCATGCGATTAAGAAGTGGTAGAATTGTTACTGTTCATATCCTGGCCCAATAATAAAGGCCCAGGATCAAGCAAAGGACCTAATCCAAAGGGTTGGGTCTCACCAGTACCAATCTTCATCCTATGAAGTCGGTACTCACCACGACATGTTCTAAGGAAGTCGGGCACGAGATTAGCTGGCGGATAAACACTCATTTAAATGAGTAACTATCCCTAGAATCTCTCTAACCACTTCCACGAGCCATATCTTAACCTCCCTAAGATAATGGGACGGTTAACGCCCTAAAAATATGGCACTACTCCAACGGTGGTTATTGGCTCACCACTATAAATACATTGACACCCCTCAGGTATCTCTAAGCCCAATACTCTCTAGACCTGCTCACACCCTTGCTAACTTAGGCATCGGAGTGTCTTTGCAGGTACCACCCCCATCTCCTCGCACAAACAAGTCGGACGGAGCCTCCCGAGTTGCAGATCCATTCGGAGTCCTCCTCCTTCACACATTTGGGCCAACCAACTCCATCCAGCCCATCAATCTCCGGTTACCCACCGTAACAGTTACCATGTCTGACGAAGTTTCAAATGGCAATGCAAAAACAAGTAATAATGCCCCCAATAACTGCTACACAATTGTCTGCAAATTTGATTCCACATGCAGAGTACACTTATGGGGAGAATATTGCACTTATTGATGCAAGTGTTAGTGGTAGTAGACGAAATTCACGCCCTAGAATCACCCCAGTGCAGAATCAACCGCAAGTAACCGCAGGTTGGCTTCCATTTGGCCTTCCTCCTCGCTATACGCCTCCTATAGGTAGTTACACATTTCCAGTCAAATTTGAAAATGTGCCAGGATCGATGGTTGAGTTTCGACAATATATTGACGAAAGCCATCATGATTTAGTCAACCTGTTGACTCACCAGATGACTACTATTCTGAATTCTATCCTGGCTGACAATGAGTCAAAATATGATCGACTGGTTAAACAAGTCAAGAGAATTGTTCGAATTGTCGATTATGATGACGGGCAGCCTATTCCCCAAGATTTGGTAGTAGAGCAGGAGAACGTATGATATAATGAGGATTGAGGAGAATGTATTTAACAATCCTGAAAGGGAAGTAAATATCCCTTATCTCGTTCGACGATATCAAAATGCTGATGAAGTTTTTAATAGACTTCACACACAGTATGGATATCATTACCAGGTAATAAGGATTGTCGAGGATGTCCTCAATGGAATGGGTATCAACGTGGGTCTCATGCATCGACCATATTTTGTTTCTGCTTTTTCTTCTGCAGTGTAAATGACAGAAGTGCCAATGGGTGTAAAAAATTTCAAAATAATTACAAATTTTGCAGGAGAGGTTGGAGAGTCAACTGTCGAGCATATAGCTCACTATATGGCCGAATTAGAAAATTTGGCAGATAATGAAAACTTGAGAATGAAGTTTTTTCCTGCTTCATTAACAAAAAATGATTTGACTTGATTTTCAAATCTGATATCCAGTTCGATTTTAACGTGTGCACAATTGGAAAATGCTTTTCATGCTCAATTTTATAGAGCAGAATTGAATGTCTTATTGACAAATTTGTTTGCAATAGAACGAGATGATGGAGAATCGATAGATGACTATATAATTCGATTAAAAAATGCTCGCAGTCGATGTTATGTGTCAGTCCCTGAAAACGAGATCGTTAAAAAGTATATGTATCGAAAATTACTGAATATGCATATTCCTATTTTAGCCTATTTGGCAGAGAGAGTTCGGCAAGTTGAAAAAATAAAAGAAGAAAAGAAGAAAGAAAGAGAAATGGTTGAATATGAGTTTGTCGAAAACAATATTCAATGATGATAAGTATTTTTGACAAGATATTGTTGAATTCTTCGACAAGTCAATGTTTGACAAATTCGAATTTTATCAAGTTACAGGTGCATATTGGAACACTTTGGAAGGAATTGCGTACTCTATTAACGTATGTACAAGTTTGTCTATAAAAAGAAGTTTTTGAGAAGTGGTTATTGGCAGTTGTTAGATATAACTGTGGAAAAAAATCTTTATTCAACTTTGAAACTCTATAAAGTCGATCAAATTTCAGATAAGAAAAAGCTTCTCTGTTCACTTTGGAAATTGTGAAGTTGAAAATTTGGAAAAAAAATTCTTGATTATGATATTTTATAATCATCAAATATGACAACTCTCTGACCACAATGATCCGAGAAGGAAAAGGAAAATTACCATGATTTAGATAATATGTTGTCATACAAAAATTCGATGAGGTATCGAAAATGAATATGGCTGAAAATATTCAACAAAATGTCGAATATCTAATAGTTCGACAAACAGCCACTTTGCCTCAAGAGGTCGAAAGCGAATACTTGGGGGCATTTCTTATATCAAAGATAATTTTTTTTTGATAAATTGAAAAACATGTTATTATCTTTGGCTCTTCAAGAATGACATGATACTTCACTAATATTTTGTCATGCACTGCGTGAAAATATTTGTGAAAATTTGTATAATATATGAAACTGGTCAAATAATTACTGGGGCCAGTTTTAAATTAATCAAGCCATTAAAAATCAGTTTCGACAAAGAAGAGCTATTGGGATTGGATGGATCAAGAATTGGCAAGAGTTTGGTGATGGAGAAAATGAGAGAATATCAACAGCAACGGGCTCGATATAATACCATCTTTTTGAGATCGAAAATATTGAATAATAGTAAGTATTTATATTTTATTTCTTCTAGTTGAAAAAATAAATACTTAGGGGGCATTTGTTATATCGAAAATAATATTTTCGATAAAGAGGTTATTGAATTCTTTGACAAGCCAATGTTCGACAAGTTAGATCTCGATCATTGCCAAATGCCAAAATATTAGAATCGATAAACCTCCAAATATATGTTCGAATTAATTTTGGATTGGAGTCAATGAGGTACTCCGTTAGGTACTCCCTATTAATCGATTGACGCAAATGTGAAAATCGAAGAGGCAGGCTCGACAGAGGTCAGTTGGTCGACAAAAAACCGAATCGAAGGAAAAAGTTTCAATCTCTAAAGCAATTTGTTAGTTGAAAAAAGAAGTGAAGATTAACTATATAGGATTCATCAAAGATGATCAATCGATGAAGGAGAGGATTAGATCGACTAGGACTCATCAAGAAAGAGTGAAGCAATCGAAGAAGTGAAAAAGTTAATAAGTGAAGATGGTTAGTGGCCGTTACAGACAGCACTCAAGGAGAGAGGGAACAGTTATTTAAGGATTAACACACGTGGAAGTTATATTTGAATTTGATTGAAGACTTCTATAAATACGTGAAAGATCGAAGGAATAAGGATTGGAATCTTTTCAGATAAAACACTCACACTTACTCACATCCTCAGCAACTTTCTGAGTCAAAGAGTCTTTTTCTTTGAAGAGTTCATTCCATGTCTTTACTTTTCATTTAAATTCCCTGCAACTTTCTTTTCGTGCAACTTATCTTCCTTGCAATGTCCTTTCCTTTCCTTTAAATTCAGCAACTTTTACCCTTTTCCAGTCTTTATCTTTTAATTTGCAATTCATTTTTCCAAACACCTTTTCTTTCTGTAATTTAATTTTGCTTTTATTCAAGTCATTTAAGTTTTATTGTTCATTTCGAATTTTTGCAAAATTTGGTTCTTTCTTTTTCGTCATTGTTAAAGACATAGATTTTGATGCAAATAAAACTGGTACCGACAAAAAAAGAGTATATTTCACTCCCAGAGTATTAGAATCGAATCACGATCGATTTGCTAAAAATTGACAAAATAATATTAATGGATCTATTTTAATTTTTTTATTTAATTGGGTGAAAATTGAATTACAGTAACACCGAATTTAATCAGGGTGAAAATAAATTTAGACAAAATTTTTACCAAAATTACAATATTTACATAAAAAAATATTCTAAGTAATAATCGAAAGATGAAATTTTTTATTTAAATTAATAAAATATAATATTTATTAAAATATGTAATATGTAAATAAATTACAATTTTAAATATTCATTATATATTCTAGGTATACAGTCTAAAAAACTATTAAATAATTTGCTATAATATAAAGCAGTATTTAATAAAAAGTTAAAAATTGACAATTTGTACTTTTATGAATCAAAAGTATTTTTTTATTTGTCACAGGTACCTCCAGAAATTTGTTAAATACCAAAATGCCTAATATTTGAGTGATTCACTGACCGTAAACATAATATGTAATAGAAATTAGCCATCATTAACCTTCAATCCTAAAAAAAATAAAAAATTGAAATATGTGTTTTTGGTTAATACTCTCATCTGCAATGATGAGTCCATCAAAGAGATTTTTTTTTTTGCCCATGAAGTGTAAACCAGTTAGGACACTGACTATTTTAACCAAACTTAAAAAATAAGTAAAAACTAATTTTTTATTTTTGGTATTATAATACAAGTAGTAATTTTAATAATATAAAAATTTAGTATATTTTTTATTTTGTATGAATACTATGAATCTAAATGTTAAATTTGTAGTATTTTTTGTTAATTTACAAATTTAAGGGTCAAATTTATATTTTAACACTATAAAATTTTTTAAACAAGTAAATCAGACCCTTCAATTTAAATTTTTTAAATTATTTTTTGTTTTTTATCCAAAATCGATCCTCAATTTTCTATTTCTGTCCGAAACTGACCCTCAATTTTTTACCTCTATCCAAAATTTGATTCTTAATTTTCTACTTCTATCTAAATCTGAATCTTCAATTTATAGTTTTTAATTAAAAAATATTTCTATATCAATAAAAAATACATCAACTTTTCATAACTATGCATATCACACTTTTTCAATTTATTACAAAAAAAAATTAGCCGTAAAAACTTTTCAACTATTTCAACTACAGGAGTTACATTGGTATAACTATTCATTGGGTTGTAAGACTTGTAACCTCCCACACAGAAAGAAATAACTTCTCACCATGATAAATAAAGATCACATTGCTGATTCTTTAATCCATTATTATTTTTTTTATAAATACCTCAATAAGGTATTTCACCTATCCAATTCTCACTTAAATTTATTTAAATTTTTATTAACTTAAATATCGAAATCTATTATAAATATTTACAATTATTATTTTAAAGTTGATGTGAACTCACTTCAAACGTATTTATAATCACCTCTAACCTCTTTTACCAAATTTATTTACACACAATTAATTTCAAATACACATAAGAATGTTTTACCTTCAAATAAGTTTGCACATTATGATTATTTTAAAAGATATTTCATTTCAAGTTTTGTTTTTTTTTATACAATTTTTTTCATTTTAAAATTTTTACTTAATTAAACATTATTTAGATATAATCTAAAGAAATTAAAAGTGAATTTGTTATAAAGAATTTCTCGTTATTATTATAATTTATTTTAAATTTGATAAATTTTGGAATTTTTTATTTAAATTAAATAAAGACATAAATTATGAAAATACATAAAATATAAAGTAATTACCTAAATACACGACCTATCACAACTCAAATGTTGAGGGGGTGAAGTGAAAAATAATAAGTGTTAAGTGAGAGATCGAAGACTGAGTATCTGACATATGTATAAATTTGGAAATAGGTTTCAGTATCCGAGATACGTTTAAAACGTGTAATTTTGGTATAAACATCCAAGATATGCTCAAATGTGTAATGTGACTCTCAACACTCGAGATATGTGTATTATGGTGTTGGTGTCTCTACACCGTAAATATCTTGGAGAAAAACTCTCTATATATCCTCCCATCCTCAACCATTTTCTCACAATTCACAATTCAATATTTTCTTTCTCCTCTTTTTGTTTTATTCTCATGGAAAATAATAAGTTATTTTTTGTTGTGATTTATCCTAATGGAAAAAAAACTCTCTATATATATCCTCTTGCCATGCATACTCAGTCTCCTTGTCTGACAGCTGATCGCATACCCTTTGAGCCGGTCTCCAAACATCATCTCGGGCATGCCTCCTAACCCATCGTCTCCAATCTGGGGCATCAGGTGAAAGCTGTAAGTTATCTCTTTGGTTCAAGGCTACAGGGAGGATATCAGCAGGCGGCATTGCTGCTCTTGGATCAGCAAGAATGTCCTCCCCATATTGAAATCTAACTCTATATACTTGCTGCCACCATGTGAGATACTTCTATGTCGAACGAGGATCAAGGTGGCCATCGATGGTCACCAAGTAGTGTAGCAGGTAACGTCCCGTAAACAAGTCGTACCACTGGCGGTGCACATCGGGCTATCAGGCATCATTTCCCCTTGTCGTCTTGAAAAGATACTTGTCGACGTTCACCGGATCTGCTGACCTGTGCTGTTGCCCTCTGAACTGCTTCTTCATCCTGTCAACATGATGAAACTCTACAACGTGAAAGTAGACGAGAGAGACAACAACCATCAATTTATAAATCTCTCTATCACTAGTAAGCCAGTTAGGCTTAATCTAAGCTAACTGGAGATTCTCGTATGCTGTCCGTCGAAACTAGCCACATCGCATTAAAGTACAATAATTAGGAACGACATACCAATGCATGAAATAATGTATAAAACAAAACATGTCTTACTTCATCAAAGGTGAGGCTATCGATGTGACGATGTAAAGTCTGGATCCTACCATCATGGCGATTCTGACTTTATTGTCCTAGTTTTTCCAACTTACACACATAAAAAATTATTGACAGAAATTAATTAATCACAATAATTAAGTCGTATCCACTGTGTATTAGTTGTTAAATTAAAAAATAATTACAATAAGTACATACTTAACTGCAAGTGGGAACTTAATGACGTTATATCCGCCGGACAAAATAACGGGAACATATAGTAAATTTAAGAAACAACAAGCAACATGCAACCCGTAATGTCGGTCATATCACGCCCAGCTGCGGTGCAGAGTAGTACATATATGCCAGCAGTGCAGACCCCCAAGACAATTGGCTGCAACGATGAAAATCCACCAGCAATGACAGCCATCTCAAAGGAACAAGTGTAGCAGACTTGTCTGTGAAAAGAAACCCCCGATAAGCATCATCAAGTAGCACCTGACGTACTTACGGAGTGTATCTGGATATGCCCCAACTGAAATGTATGAAACCTTGTTTCTCAGCCAGGTCATTCTGAGATTGAAAACCTACTTCCCTCCCTCTGGCTATGGTGGCAGCTTGGCGCCAAGTAAATCTTCAATCCACTCTCATGTGGGGTATCCATGGTATTGTTAGAAGTCTCTGGTACAACTCCCAATTAGCTCGCTCTCAGTGTGCAAATCAAGGTTGTAGACAACAACTTGAAGCGTAATGATAACCTTACCCCATAGAAGGTGGAAACTATGGGTCATAGGCCTCTACTGCTCGACAAATACAGAGATTGAGGAATTGTCAAATATGAAATTCCTCTACTCTACTGCATGCCCAAATTCCGCCTCCCTGATATAAGGCAATAGGTTGTCTGGCAAGGGGAGATCCAAAGTCACGCGGCATGACAATAGTAACCGAGGTCTCTGAAATAGTTGCAACATTTACTTTTACATATTAATCTTATTTGAACTATTAATTATGTTTAATAATTATTAAATATTATAAACCGAGTAGATAAATATCATTAATAAAATATTATACTCTATACAAATATAATTTTCACTGCTAATATTTACAGTACTAATCAATGAAAGGACAATTAAGCAAGATTTAAAAAATAAATTATTTATGTTGCACTATTCTAACCTGACTATAATATTTTAGATGACTTTAATTCAACAATAAGTTTAGTAAAAAATATGATGGAACAAATGTTTTAATATATAATTTATGTTTAACTATTTGATTTATTTAACTTAAGTTACAGTTAGTTACAATTAATTATAAAAATATTAAAACATATTATATCTAACTAAGTTAATATACATCAACTTCTAACTTACCCTACTAAAAATACCTGGTGCATTAACTAAGTTACTAAAGTCTAAACATCTAAACTAATTATTTATTTAGAGAAAAAAAAACTAACCATAAAATCCAATGCTCGAATTATGTGCAAAATCGCATTTAGTTTGTTGATGTCTCCATCGCGAATATATTGTCGGAGGACCATATGTACTTAAGGAACTCGAAGTTAAGATGTTATAAAATCACATAATTCTTAAAAACTATTCAAATGAACGAAAATCTCTACTGTTGTGGCCTTATATATACCCTGAGCATATCTCGGATGCTAAGACTAGAATTACGCGTTTTACACTTATCTCGAATATTGAGATCCTGTTCCAAATTTATGCGTATCTCAAATGCTCAGTCACCATTCTCCCACTTAATACGTATCTCGGATGCATCCTAGATACGTCACGGCGTCATATCGTCATAGCACGAAGTTTCAGTCGCTAAGATGTGTTTATTTTTCACTTCACCTCTCAGTATTCGAGATGTGATACATTGTACATTTAGCTCATTATTTCATATTCTATGTATTTTTACGTTTTTTATGTATTTATTAAATTTAAATTAAAAAATCCTAAATTTTGTTGGTAATAATTAGCCTAGGACGGTCCAATGCTATTTATTAGAGTATTTTTCCCCAGAATAAGAAGAGCAGCTGCACCTCAACTTAAAAAAAAAAAAAGGACGAAGAAGAAGAAACCGAATGACTAAATTTGAAATCCACGGTATAAAAGAGAGCACTGAAGAGCGAGTTTGGTACTCGAAAGCGGGAAAATGGCGGGATCTCTGGCGGTGATACCAAGCAACGACGTTGATAACTCAGCAACCACCATCAGAGACCAGTGGGAGATCTGCTTCGCGCGCTTTGTTCCCTATCCAACCTCATCCCCATCCTCCTCCGCCGGCCTTCTCCCTCTGCCTCCTCGCCTCCGAAACCGTTCTCCCCGCGGCAACTGGATTTCCTCCCCTTCCGTCGCATTCCTCCGCCTCCTCCCCGACCTCTCCCACCGCGACGTCATCCTTACCGTCTCATTCAATGCCAACCTCCTCGTCAGTCCTTTCTTTCACTTTTACTGCATTCTGCACCTTTCGATTACTCGTTAGCTTACTTAATTTGTTACTTCCGGCGATTTATCTTTTCTCGCTTCAGTTTTTCCCTTTTAATTCGGAGTTCTTTTCAGATCGTATTTCTTTTATTCGCATCTTTTTTATCTGACGAGAATTGCTTGTGATTACGCTTCAATCGAAAGCCATTTTAGTGGATGAGAATGGAGTTTTGGAATTTTTAGATTCTGATCAGTGTTGTGTGTTTTTTGTGGCAGGAAGAGCACTACGTTTCGAAACTGCATTTCTCGTGGCCTCAGGTGTCATGCGTCTCTGGATTTCCAGCTAGGGGAATCAGAACTGTGCTTGTGAGCTTCAGAGATTCCGTAGGCGAGGTAAGATTTTTGTTCTCGATGCTGTGTATTTTGGTATTGTGATACTATAACTTTATATTGTGATAGACTGATAGGATTACTTTTTTCTCGCTGGTCACTCTCCGATCTACATAATATTATTGTTCTGTTGTAATCTGTAACATCATACACAGTTGATTCTGGGGGTTTGCAGGGCGTGACAGTATTGTTAGTTTATTTTACCAACTGAATCTCACAGCACACATAGCTATTATTTTCGGCCATGCTTGTTTTTCTCAATTTTCGGTCATCAGAGAGTTATACGAGTTGTTACGAGCTTTACACTTGCTTTTTATTTTATTTGTCAGATTCAAAAGTTTGCTTTGCGGTTTCCATCACTATATGAAGCACAGTCATTTGTAAATATTTTGAAGGTGACTTCTACCGTTGCTTATCGTAATATAATAATCTCCATTCACCCACATGGAACCAGGGGCTGGACTCTAGAAACCATAGTACTGATTGTCAACTCTTGATTATGTTCCCTTCCAGGGGCTCCTGAAAGATGAGAAGGATCCAGAACCTTTAAATACTGACTTTGGATCTGAAATTTCATCACAGTCAGAGTTCGTGTCCTCAAACAAGCACTGCCACAGGTATAAAGGAGTTTTGTGTAATTGGGCTATATTGGGAGGAATGTGAGGACGTGACAATTATCATTGTGTTTAATAGTTAGTACATAACCTTTCACTCCACTGTTCATATTTTCATGGACATCCTTTGTTCTTTCGTCATTTCCCTTCAATTGTGGCCATAGGAATAATATATTTTTCTCATGAGCTATTTGAAGTATGAGTTGACTAAAGGTTTAATTATTTTATTAGTCCCTATAGTTTTACCAAATATTTAATTAGGTCCTTATATTTTTTTTCCTTTCAATTGAGTTCCTCCTTTTAATTTTGTAATTACATTCTTTTCATGTTAAAAATGTTAAAATTAACATAATATTTTTACCAAAATACATGTAGTCAAAGATTTAATTAAATTTTTAATTATAAATATCTTTAATTTGCGAAAAAATATTCAATTAATTCTAAAAATTTTTTACACTAGAAAGGACTTAATTACAAAATTAAAGTAGTATAGAGACCCAATTGAAAGGAAAAAAATATAAGAATCTAATTAAAAATTTGATAAAACTACAGGGACCAACAGCATAATTAAACCTTGACTAAATTGTGATGGAGGGTGGAGACTATATATAATATATTGAGCCTTCCTGTGACTGTAGACCCAGCGAGGAGGCCAGCTTTATGACTCCCGTTGACACTTACAAACCACAAATGCCACGAAGTATTAAAACCGAAGAAAAGCAGCCTTCAGGCACCCAAGAAATGGAAGTACCACCTGGTTTCAGCATTGCAGGAATCCTCCCAGCTTTGCCACCCAGTTTTACCACACTTCTGATGGATTGCTCTGAGATCAACCATAGTGGGTGAACTTTTTTGTTTTAACATAATACATGTTCTAGTTTCATACCATAAACTTTTTCATTTGAACAAAATCATGTCTTGCAGCTCAACCAATTGCTTCCCAGGAAATTGAACTGAAGTCCCAAATTGTGGTACATATCTTGAATTTCAGCTAAGAAAGTTGGATTATGCTTTTGATCACCTTATTCATGGTGCTTCTATTAATAATATGCTGTATAAGGACAATAATTTGGAAACACATTTTCTCTGCTGATCATGTTTCATGTTATTTATTTTCCTTTGATGTAGAGGTACATGGAAGATTCTTCCTTCCAAGGTAACAATCTGTCCTTCTCACTTATATCTGTTAGGATTACTTAATGGTTATTTCTGTTTCATTCGTTCATTATGATGTGTCATTTCTGTTTATTTAATTCGTCTTGTCATTTTTATCTTCACTCCTATTTTAAAACATGAGTGGAAAACCCTGAACGCTTCTTATTATTCTTTGGGCTGAATTGGATATTTCTGCACCGTTTCTGTGCACCTCAACATCAGGGGGAATTCGTGTAATGCTGTTTATGCTAACATATTAGTGGTCTGAACATGAACTGACTTGTGCGGAATGCATTCTTTTGTTAATATTGCAAGATCTGCTAACATTTTCCCACAATACTTATGTTACATGTTCATGTTACTAGATATGTTGGTTAAAGTGGAGAAAGTTATCGACGAATTGGGGGGTGATCTGTCGTTGCCGTAGTTTTCCGAGGGGCATTGAGAACAACACACTGAGCAGCTTAGCATATCCTGCTGGCTGCCGAAGCATGGTGACGTCTATCACAATTTGCCCAAATGTACTGTGGCTTTGTATGTCCTTTCTCATTTTAACAACAAAGCACAGACTAACTTACTGAGTCAAGGTTAAATTTCTCGTTAGCTTCCTCTGCTGTTCAGTAAATAGCAATGCCAGGAACCAGGCAATGTAAGATCAGCTTATAGATATACAAATCATATCATGTGATTTCTGTTTAGGAAGTCATAGCTAAAGAGGTGATGTCAGAAAATTCGAAGCAAAACTAGAAATCAATAACGGTATTGACCATTTTCTTTTTCTTTTATTTTTTAACCCAATCAGATTTGCTTATAACTTTCTGGCCTTTTGCACTTTACCCAAAGTGATTCTTCTCTATTAGCATTAAAAAAGGGGTGAAGTTCTAGTTTGTTCTTTGAAATTGTAAATAGTTTTTATTTTAGTCCTTAAAATTATCAATTTAGTCTATGAAGTTGTAATTTGCAAATCATTTATGTCTCTTAAAATGATCAGGAGTAGAATATAATTGTAAAGATTATGACATGAAATGTATTAGGAAATAAATTAATATCCTTTGAAATTTATAGATTAAATTAATCATTTATTTACTTAAAAAGAAGTAGATACACATACACTCAAGTCAACTTAAAGCTAAGGACTAAAAAAGTAAAAACGTCATTTCCGGCCTTCAATAATAATTAGACTTTGTCTGACGCGCAAATTCACTCAGCAAAACAAACTATAACAGCTAACAGAAAAAACGAACCCTTTCTTGTCATGTAGGACGAATTGACAGTGAGGGGCAGGATCCTCCCATGAATATTTTAAATTGTTTGTCTCTTTGTCTACATTCTCCTTTGTTAAAACAAAAAATCCAAGTGAACGCTCAAATTGATTTTAACCAATTTGAGATTGAATCCTTTAGTTTTTTTATAAATTTTTTATTATTCTATAATTATTTGAGAATCATCTTTAGATGGATTGATCTTTCATCACTTTACAAAGCACTAACTTATTTTATAATAATATTTTAAAAATTTAATTATATATAATAAAATTTAGATTTAGCTATTATGTATTTTAAAGACATATATTAAAATTATCATTAATAAAAAATTTTAAATTTTTTTATCTTAATAAATGCAA
Source organism: Arachis hypogaea (assembly GCF_003086295.3). Lineage (NCBI taxonomy): Eukaryota > Viridiplantae > Streptophyta > Magnoliopsida > Fabales > Fabaceae > Arachis > Arachis hypogaea. The sequence goes on from NC_092038.1 coordinate 132,605,710, forward strand.
AAAGAAAAAGAATATTAGAAGCTAAACTTTGTATCATTTTTTTTAAAATTGATAATTTTAATTTATGTATTTAGAGCACATATTAACTAAATTCTAAACTCTATTAAAACATTATTTATCTAACGTGTATACTAATAAAAAATTTATTAAAAGCAACCGAAAGAGCCATTTGAGTGGTTACACAAAAATGAAAAATTTATTTATCTAACTTGTCACTAAATTTGTTTCCATCATTATCATAATTTTATCTATATCTAAATTTTTTTAGAATTTATATATCTTGTACCCTAAAAACACATATTAAGTTTATAAATTAAAACAAATATTAAAAATATAAAAAAATAAGTTTCTAATATATTTATTTTACATTCTTTAAATAAAAACATTTAAAATTTTTAAAATAAGAATATCCGAAATTGAACTAAATTTATTTTTACTGAATTTCATACTAAATTTATTTAATAACTTACTGTAATATGAACTGAAATGAACTGCTATAGGATTATTGGTTCTCTGGCATTACTCTTCGTAATATTCTTAATAAGTAGTTAAGTACCCGATTAAAATAAAAGCTGCAAAAGGTCAACGGAGTCGAAATTAAGATTGTCTGACTTGTTGCTTCCTGGCATGGATACAAGGTTTTGCAACACTCGTCAGCTGTCTCTTGAAAGAAGCATGCATCACTCGAAGCCGGCGAGGTAAACAAAGTCAGGGGAACCTAACAACTTGCTCCCAGCTTATATGCACTTGAAGCATTGCATAAGATATGACATCATCAACCAAATTAGGTTAGTTTAATAGTTAACTCACTGGTCCGCATAAATAAGTGTCGGGATTCGAATCTCGCCTTGTATATACAGCAACTCAATAAGCCACCATCAAACTCTTAAATAGAACTCTAATCCATAACGGATTAGTTCTTGACCTGCTGGATTGAAAAATACGGTAGAAATAAAAAAAAAATATGACATAATTCATTATTTAAAAGAACCAAAAAAAAAAGTCACACCAATGTATTCTATTGTAGAAACCTCAACTTATTCTATTGTAGATTTCAAGATATTATTATTGCTAAAGAGTTGACTGTAGTGATGGCACGAGTTGTATTTGGGAGGATTAGAGGGAAGACAATTCTTGAAAAAAGAAAACCACTCCAAAAGATTCTGAAGTAGATGAAAAAGATCCTAAAATATTGAAATAAAAAAAGACTTCTCTTAGTTGGACTTGACAAAATTGTAAACATCTTTAAGAGAGCAATAAAATCAAATGACAATGCCAATGGTTAACCTATATTAATGACGCGTTTAACAACAAAGTTATCCAAAGATTGGGGAGGTTGGTGGTAACTATTTAAGAGTAGTCACATAATTGGATATACTCAGACTCAAAACTTTACAAAATGAGAATCTTTTGATGGTTTCAGTGACTAAGAGAAGGGGGTTGAATCTTAACCCCCTTTTTTGCTTGAATACACTTGCTGGACTTAGATAAAACTTTTCTGTTTTTAGCTCGTCCCTAGCCACGAGACATTTTCATTTTATCTCGTCACTTGACATGAGATATTTTTAATTTTTCATCTGAACAGTAAAAACATAATTGAAGTAGGAAGAGAGGGAGAAGATTACACCAGATATATCCTAGTTCAGCTGCTAAGTGCAGTGCAGCCTACATCCAGTCTCCATCACAACAATGATGGAATTTCACTATAATCATCCAGATTACAGATTGTAAAGTGCTAACCCAACTTACAAGGGGATTCCCACAGAATCATGAAACACAACACAGATGTACAAAGGAACTCTAAGACATCTATGGTTTTTTCTTTTAATTTTGCACTCTCTGCCTTTTTCCGCTCTATGGCTTTTTCTTACAAACCTCACTGTTTGCCTTTTTCCATGAGACTCAAGACATGACAAAATTAAACAGAAAAATATTAAACAGAAAACATTGAAGGAGAAGAAGAACTGCTAGCTTAGGTAGCTCTGAGAACTCTGTGCCTTGCACTCTCAAACCTTACTCCTTGCTTCAAACAGTGGTTGTTCACTCTTTTTATAGAAGAGGGAAGCCTCCACACTTGAAGCCAAAACTCAAGCTTAACTTCTTTTCCTTCAAGAAACAGATCCGGTTCGGCCACACAGAGAGAGAAGAGATAACCATGCAAAACCCAACATGCAATTACCTCTAGTCCTTCCTTGGTCATCACTCTTCATCAATCCGAGCGCTCCATCCTTGGCTTCCTCTCCAAGATGGATTTCTGGCCCTTGATGCTTCATGATGATGATGACTTCATCTGCTCCAATCTCTGTCTCTTCCATCACTTCGCCACTCTAGCTACTTCCTGTGGTGGTTGAGCAGAATCAGAGATAAGCCATCCTCCAAAGATCTTCCTTGCTGGCCGAATCTTCATCTTTCTTTTTGAGTATGAAAGATCCGAGATTACCTCACCAAATCTTACCACTTTTTGGTGATAATCTTAGCCACAGCATACTTTTCTTTTTCGTGCCATCAACTCGATGGTCTTTAGGCTTGCTTTCCCTTCCTTTCGGTAGCTCTATGTAGCTTCCATGGCTTCCTGGTTAATGACCGAAGGAAGAAGAAAAAATAGATGAGAGAGAAGAGAGAAGATGAAGAAAAGCAATAAAGTGTGCTTGAATAAATTAATTAAAATGGGTTGCTTTTACTTCCCTTTGATTGAGTAGCGTGTAGCATTGATGATCACCATCATGTCAATTACACTTTATCTCTCATAGTTCCCATGCATTTATTAACTCCACTTTAAAGAGATTTGAATTCCATCATATGGTTTGAGTGGAGTCCGTTGGGAGTGTGCAGCATAATTAAAGAAATGGGTTTTATTTGTTAAAAGGATAAAGCAATATTGTGTGCCCCATCTCCTTTTGATTTCGGTCCAAGCAAGTTGGTCATTTACCAACAATAAATTTGGGCTTGCACATTTACATTTGGCCCAACAATAATTCAGCTTCACTTTGTTGATTATGATCTTTGAAATAAAGGCTGAACAAAATTTACACTTGGGCTTTGCAACATTTCTTTTATTTTGTTCGGCCCAATTAAAAATCCTGCATCACAAAATTATTAATTAAGTAAATATGAATTAAGATCAAATTAATAATTTTGTAATTAAATATTTTAATAATGTTTGTTCATCATCAAAATTAAACAAGAGTTTTCCAAACTCATCAATCTCCCCCTTGATGACAAACATTATTAAAATTGAAATGGAAAGAAATTAAAGATTGAGTAAAGAATACTCCCTTTGAATTTTGAATTTCTCCCCCTTTCTAAATGTCACATGGCTTCCCCTTAATGTATGCTATTTTACCAAGGGAAGCACTAACCTATAACTTTTGAATCAAGCTTCAAGTAACAATGTTATTTAGCATATTTATTCATGATGCTAAATGCTTGATTTATGAGCAGTTTTAGATAATCAAAACTCATTTGATATCATAAACTGATTTTCTGCTCAAACCTTTTCATACATAAAAAAGGTATCCAAATATTTTTCAAACATTTTCCTGTTTAGGATATCAGAGCAAAACACCATGATGGAAAAATATTTGAGTAACAAAACAAGGCAGCTTTAATACATTACACAATTTAAAGGAACTGCCAAAAATATCAAGCATGTTAACCAGGATGAAACAGAATATTCAATACAATCATGCATATTCATCAAGGTTAATTAACAACCAGTCACACATTCATTGCCAAAACATTATAAAACAGTAGCATCAATAACAATTATAATGAGGCAAGAGTAGTTTCATGCTATCATCAAGCATCAAAATATATCCTTTTAACAAGGGTGATCATGAATTTTCAACAGAAAATTTCATCATTGTTTTTCCAGATTTCAATTTTCAGCTTTTCTCCCCCTTTTGTCATCAAAGGGCACTGCAAAATAAATGAAAACATCATACCAAACAGCAGAATATTTATTTTCCACCAAAATACAATGGTCCAGAATATCCAAGTACAATACCAAAACAAGACAGCAAAAACTGTGTACAAGCTCCAAAGGATTTCTTTAAGACTGAATCATATTTTCACAAGAAAATATTTTTCAACCACCTTAATAAAATTCCATATCACACATGCATTTGAGCAAATAAATTTATCAATGACAATCAAAGCTCAAGTCAAAATTAATCCATAAAGTGCTCAAAACAGAGCCAGATCAAGGAAAAACAAAACAGGACAACAAATCAATAAAATATAATAAAGCAAAATAACAGAGTATTCAGCAACAGTAGAAGCAACAGGGAGCATTAAATATGGAGTGGAGAGAGAATTAGAGGGGATTAAATGACCATTAAGGGCGCGGTTATTAACCAAGGAGGTTTCAAAAACTGAAAAAGGAGTTTCCTTGAATCAAGGGACTAGTTGGAAGTAAAGATTTGATTTGACAACATGCTTCTTCCAACAAGATTTGATAAGACAACCAAGAGATTTTGTGATTTTATTTTTCAAAAAAATGAGGAACTAACAAAACTGTCATGAAGGGGTCAGGATTTATTAGGTGGGGCCCATAAAAATTTGAATTCTGCGTTGCCTCCCCCTTGACCATAGCTCCTTCATCATCCCTGCATTTTTATCTCGTCCAAACCTACGAGACAAAACTGAACAGAATCAAATATTCACAAATTATCAATGAAACACAAATCAAACATTCCCAAACTTTTTCTCAAGGTACAGAATCTATCTTCACAGAGGGGTTTTGTAAAAATATCAGCAATTTGGTCTTCAGATTTTACAAATTGAATATCAATAGTTCCCTTTTGCACATGTTCTCTAATGAAATGATATTTTATCTCAATGTGCTTGGTTCTTGAGTGCAGAACAGGATTTTTTGAAATGTTTATAGCACTCATATTATCACAAAATAAGGGTATGCTATTGATCTTTAATTTGTAATCTTCCAATTGTGTTTTTAACCAAATTAATTGAGAGCAACATGCAGATGCGGATATATATTCAGCTTCAGAGGTGGATAAAGCAACTGTGGCTTGTTTCTTGCTTGACCACATGTTGAGTGAGCTTCCAAGGAAGCAACACATGCCGGAGGTGCTTCTTCTATCCACTATATCTCCCGCATAATCTACATCACAAAACCCTACTACACAAAAGTCATCAGATTTAGGATACCATAATGCATACTTACAAGTTCCCTTAATGTATCTAATGATGCGTTTAACAGCCGTAAGATGGGATTCTTTTGGGTGAGATTGAAACCTTGAACATACACCCACACTTTGAATAATATCCGGTCTAGAGGAAGTAAGATACATTAGTGAGCCGATCATTCCCCTATACCGTGTCTCATCCACATTTAGGCCATCATCATCCTTTACAAGTTTAGTGTTAGGATGCATTGGTGTTTTCATTGGTTTGGAATTTTCTAAGCCAAATTTATTTATCAATTCTTTTGCATACTTTCTTTGGTGAATAAAGGTACCACTAGGAGTTTGTTTAATTTGGAGGCCAAGAAAGAAAGTTAGCTCTCCCATTAAACTCATTTCAAACTCACTAGTCATGAGTTTTCCAAACTCTTCACACAAGGACTCATTGGCCGATCCAAACACAATATCATCAACATAAACTTGAACAAGAAGGATGTCATCATTAGAAGCTTTAATGAACAAAGTAGTGTCAGTGGTTCCCCTTTGAAAATGATTTTCTAATAGGAAGGCACTAAGCCTTTCATACCAAGCTCTAGGAGCTTGTCTAAGGCCATAAAGAGCCTTTGAAAGTTTAAAAACATGATTAGGAAAATCTTTATGTTCAAAACTGGGGGGTTGAGCCACATACACTTCTCTATCAATAAAGCCATTAAGGAAAGCGCATTTAACATCCATTTGAAACATTTTGAAACCCTTATGGGCAGCATAGGCAAAAAGTAACCTAATTGCTTCCATTCTAGCTACCGGAGCAAAAGACTCATTAAAATCAATTCCCTCTTCTTGATCGTAACCTTAGGCCACTAATCTAGCCTTGTTACGAACAACTTGTCCATCCTCACCAAGTTTATTTTTAAATACCCATTTAGTACCCGTTACCTTCTTACCATCCGGATGAGGTACTAATGTCCAAACCTCATTCTTGTCAAATTGAGCAAGCTCCTCTTGCATGACCTTGACCCATGATGGATCTTCAAGAGCTTGTTTGACATTGTTGGGCTCCATTTGTGACAAGAAAGCAAAATTGCTAGGTTCAGTTTGCCTTTTGGTGGAGGATCTTGTTGTTATTCCTTGAGAGGGATCACCAATGATGAAGTCATGAGGATAACCCCTCATAGACTTCCATTCTCTAGGCTTTCGGACAGGTGTAGAACTTTGATGAACTTCTGGTGGTCTCACTGTTTCAGTTGCTCGTGTCTCCTCAGGAGACAAAATGGAAATGTCTCCTCCAATCTGACGAGACAAAACCGGGCTGACAGATTCTTCATTTTGCACAGATTTGGGATTTTCTTTACTTGTTCCATCCTCTTCACAATCTGAATCATTATCCTTTACAATACTGGGAATTAAGTTAGAATCACAAAAGGTAACATGTATGGATTCCTCTATGGTTCTATACTCTTTGAGATAAACTCTATAGGCCTTGCTTGTGGTGGAATATCCAACAAACATTCCTTCATAGGATTTTGGATCAAATTTTTCAAGGTTTTCCTTATTGTTAAGTACAAAGCATTTGCATCCAAAAACATGAAAGTACTTAAGATTCGGAGGGGTTCCTTTCCATAGCTCATAAGGAGTTTTCTTTAACCCTTTTCTAATGATTGTTCTATTCAAAATATAACATGCTGTGTTCACAGCTTCAACCCATAAAAATTTAGGAATTTCATTCTCACATAGCATGGCCCTAGTCATTTCTTGAAGGCTTCGATTCCTTCTTTCAACCACCCCATTTTGTTGGGGGGTTCTAGGGCATGAAAAATTATGAGAAATCCCTAAGTCATCACAGAATTTTTCAAAGTCTTGATTTTCAAATTCTCTTCCATGATCACTTCTCAAATGGGCAATTTTCAAATCTTTTTCATTTTGAATTTTCTTGCAAAGGGTGGAAAAAGCATAAAATGCATCGTTCTTATGAGCAAGGAAAAGTACCCAACCAAATCTAGAGTAATCATCAACCACTACAAGACCATAGTGTTTACCTCCTAAACTTTGAGTTCTAGTAGGACCAAAAAGATCAATATGTAACATCTCCAATGGCCTTTTGGTTGAGATTCCATCTTTTAATTTAAAAGAGGATTTTACTTGTTTGCCCAATTGGCAAGCATCACAAGTAAGATCCTTATCAAACTTGATGTTTGGAATTTCTTTAACCAAATTCCTTTTGACTAGCTTAGAAATTTGGTACATGCTAGCATGTCCCAACTTTCTATGCCAAAGCCATTTTTCAGATTCAAGAGAGGTAAAGCATGTTACATTTTGTTCCTTTAAATCCTCAAGAATTAATCCATACACATTGTTGTATCTTTTAGCTTCAAATAAAACATCCCAAATTTTCTCACAAACAACTAAGCAAACAAACTTCTTAAAAATAACTTCAAATCCCAAATCACATAATTGACTAACACTAAGTAAATTATGCTTCAAGCCATGTACAAGAAGGACATCATTTATACAAGATGAGAGATTTTTACCCACTTTCCCAACAGCCACTATTTTTCCTTTTGCATCATCACTGAATGTGACAAATCCTCCATCATATTCATCAAGCTTTATGAAGAAGGTTGTCTTTCCAGTCATATGCCTAGAGCATCCGCTATCCATGTACCACATATTTTCCTTTTTCTTGGATGCTAGGCATACCTACAAAATAAGCTCAAGTGACCTTAGGTATCCAAATTTTCTTGGATCCTTTCACGTTAAACCATCTCTTATGTCCCAAATCATTGTAATAAAAAACAACTTTGTAAACTTTGTCACCAATCATTCTTTCACCAAAGAAACATTGAATTGGAAAATGACCACTTCGGTTACATAGTCTACAAAATCTTGGAGTTGCTGTTTTGTTAAAGTAAGTTGGGTCTTGATACTTTACATCATTTGAAGATGAAGCAATGTTTTCAAAATGTGATTTTTCAGATTTATAAAATTCCAACCCAGCTTTATCATAAAGAGATTTTTGACTAGCCAAGATTTGATTCAAATTTTCAGAACTTTGGGTGAACTTAGCTAAGTCTTCCTTAAGTCTTTTAACCTCTTTGAGCAACTCTTCATTTTGCTTAAAATAATTCACATATGCAAGGACAGAATGGTCACTTTCAGAGCTTCTAACTTGGGCTTTTAACTGCTTATTCTCTTCCACAAGATCACAAGCAGTTTTGGCCTCTCTTAGTTTTTCTTTGAGAAAATCATTTTCAGCTTTAAGTATGAAATTTTGTTGTTCAATATCTTGATTATCAGTCAGAAAACATCTTATTTTTCAGAGAGGTGATCTATCATAAGATGAAGGTCTTCAGTGTCAGGGTTTTGAAAGGATACCTGATCTACCTCATTTGCCATGAGACAAGGCTGTGATTTAGTCTCAGACTCTTCATCATCATCTGAGTCATTTTCAATCTTTCATGAAGCCATCAGTCCTTCTTCTTTTCCTTTTTTTTTTTTTTTTCTTACATTATTTAAATGCCATTTCTTGCAATTGTAACAATTACTTTCTAAGTTTTTTTTTTTTTTTTTTTTTTTTTTCTATTTTTTCAAATCTCATTCCATGAAGTTGGATTTCTTCCTTCATTTAACATTTTCTTTTTCTTTCAAAGATTGACCTTCAAGCATCATGTTGGAATCTGCTATCCTGAATATTAAAGCTTGTTCACTTTTGGCATTCTCACCTTCTTCTATCATTCTGGATCTGTTCGTTGAAGAACATAAGTGTATGAAATTGACTTCAAATATCTCCTTGTTCATTGTACATTCTTTCTCTTTCAATAGATATTTCATTAAAGGTGGTTCTTTGTATTGCTTAGTCATTGTACACATGATTTTCTATTCTAAGTGCACTGATTCTTCGTCTGTCTTTTCTCTAAATGAATTTAGTTTTGCATACATTGGCAGAGATTTTGACTTGGAATTTCATTTTCTACTTCCGTATGTTCATCTGACAGATTAATAGCAGATGAGAAGATTACACCAGAATTCCTGTTCAGCTTGTGGGCAAATCAGCCCATCACACAAGATGAATTCCATAAATCAGTTGAGAAATGCTAACCAACTTACAAGGGATTACATCTACAAACAGATGTCATTAGCATTGCTTTCTTTAATTTTGCACTCTCTGCCTTTTTGCTCTATGCTACAACCTCACTATTGCTTTTCCATGACTCAAGACATGACAATTAACAGAAAATATTACAGACATTGAAGGAGAAGAAGAACTGCTAGCTTATGCTTTGAGAACTCTGTGCTTGCACTCTTAAACCTTACTCCTTCTTCAAACAGTGTGTTCACTCTTTTATAGAGAAGCTCACACTTGGCAAACCAAGCTTAACTTCTTTTCTTCAGAACAGATCCAGTTCGGCACACAGAAGAGAAGAGAAACCATGCAAACCCAACATGTAA